>NW_026691039.1:0-1317677 GCF_020826845.1 Diceros bicornis minor
AAATTCATCACATTTCATTTTCTGGCTAGGGTTCTTTGTAGGAAAAGCCGAAGGTGGTGTTTAGGAACTCTTTCCAGAGGGGACTTGGCCTTGAGGGCAACCTGGTGACAGGTGCAAGGAATGGGGTGTTATGAGCGGTTCGGGGGATTCGATTGGAGACGTAAAAGAAACTCCACTCCAAACAAATGGACTGAAGGTATATCTTATTATACAGAGGATAGTAAAGGCGGTAGTCCTCCAACAGATCAGAATAGGTCAAATAATAAGAGGGAAAAACACCAGCTCCATCAGAATGGGAAACCCCTGATCAGCTGAGATAGCGGCAGATTCGAATAGGTCATATAATAAGAGGGAAAAACATTGGCTCGATCAGAAATGGAAAAACATTGGCTCGACCAGATCGACTGAAGGGAAATGACACAAGGCAACCGGAAAGAGAAACACCAGGTTGACCGAAAAGAGAACACATCAGATCAATTACTTCACAATAAATCCATTACTCACAACATCCACGCCCCAGTACCGAGAGAGTCCTGTCAATCGACATGGGTGTGTGGGAATCACACGTCCTGGGCAAGGCGTCCCTTCCACAAGTGGAACTCTCACCAGGCCTCGCTTTCCAGCAGTTTATATAAGCAGTTACAGAGTTTACAGAGCAAGCATTCAGTGTTTCCATGCACAAAAGGTTATCAGTGGCGTACATGCACTGAGCACCCTGGCTGTTGTCGCAGCCCAGTAGTTGTGTACGTGCGTTGGTTTGTGGTTATCGTCCCAGCCCAGCACAGATGGTCAGTCAGGCCCAGGCTGTGGCGCCCGAGGGCCTTGAAATTTTTACACATTGCAACTATGTTCATGGGAGAAGGGCCAGTTCCCACCACTCAGAAAGCAGCTTTTATATTTCTTTTTGTGCTGGTGGCTGTAGGTCAATGGAGTGGCCAAACATGGCTGTACTCATGTCAAGACAAGGGGGTGCTGAGTCCTTTCACAGGAGGTGCTCGCCTCTCATGGAATTCCTGAGAGGCAGAACGAGGGCCCAGAGGAGAAGCAGAGGGAAAGTACAGGTGGCCCAGCCTGTTGCAGCATGTCTGGACCCCAGCATGCCTGGAGGTGTGCCTGCACTGGCTGGGAATATTGGAGAAGGAAACCCAGTGGCAGTTGGGTGAGCAGTTGGACTAGGACCACTTTCCAGACCCCCTTCCAGTCCTGACATTCTTGGGTTCCACACACCTGTAGAACTGATTTCATTGGTGGTGGTATTCTTTAGTCTTCAGCCTGGCAAACAGCTATTACGGACAATGTGGAAGGAAGGTGGTGGAAAATGAACCTTACAGGTGAGTTCCCACAAGGACTACCCCTCCCCAAGTTGTGTTGAGCATTAAACATCTCTGGAGTGATTACTGTGTGATAGAGTCACAGAGCAGTACCAAGCAAGGTTCCTCAGGCCTGAGAGGAGCAGTGAGCGCTCCACGGAGAGCTGTGGAGAGTGTTGTTCCATCTCAAGGGGAGCTCCGTGCATCAGCCTGGTGGGAGGGCAGGTGCATGAGCATTGATTGGGATGGCTAGACCTTCTTTGGATTCCTTCTTTATTTTTAGCCAAATTGATTAACTTCAAAAATTCCTCTGTTTCAGTTCTATTTCTGTTGGTCTTTAAAAAAATTTCCCTCTAGTTCCTCGCGTTATGCTGGTGGGTTTAAACACCAGTCTCAGCTCTGGCAGCATATTAAAATCACCAAGCGATTTAGTTTGTATTATTTTACCTTTGCACCTGTGTCTAACTCTGCCTTCTTTTTGACCTAGAGAGTTTCCCTAACAGTTACTATGTGTGTGTATGGGGCCGCCAGTGAGGAATGACAGAGGAGAGGCCAGAACCCCACAATGCTTACCGTGACCATATGTCTTGCTTCTCCCCAGATTGCCCTCAGCCATTAGCAGAAGTCACAAAGTCCATAGAACGCAGGCCTTCGATGGACAGGTGGTCCAGGTAAGAGGCGTGGGCTGAGAGCTACTCATTCTGCCCCTTAGGGCACTTTTGAAAGGGGGAAACTAGGGGGGGGTGATGGGAAATTTTTAGGCGGATTTTCTGAATTAATAAATTATTTTATACAAATGGTCGCCTGGCTACTGTAGGCCAGGATGTTCAGTACTGGAACATGGGGTACCAAGTTGAATAAGGTTTGGGGGGAAAACACTCTAGTGGGAGAGACAAGTTGAAAAAACTAGCTGTACCTGAGTGTGCCCAGGCTCTGTGTGTGTTTCAGGCTGGCTTTATCTTGTTCACCATTTATTCCCATGTTTGGGGCAGTTCCTGGCACATGGTAGATATCTATAATCAATACTTAAATACATAAATGAATGCATACCGAAAGTGCTATAAGAGTAGCAAAGGGGAGTCATTAAGTCTTCCGGGGATGGAATGGAAGGCACAGAAGGCATCGTGGAGGAGGTGACAGAGGAATTTACCAGATAGACCAGGAATGGGTGGTGGGAAAGGTTTCATGGCAGAGGGGAGGTGGCAGGTGGAGCCTTTAACTGCTGAGAGCATGTGGGGTGGCTGGAGTTTGGTATGCTTACAGGGGAGTGCTGTGGCATAGGCTGGAAGACAGGTGGAGAGTGAGCGATGCAGGGTTTTCTAGGGTTGGGGGAGGAGGTGATGAAGGCCACTTGGGAAGGCGTGGGGAGAAGGGACATGTGGAGAGACATGTAAGGAGGATTGACCAGATTTGGGGCTTGATAAGAGGTCCAGGGAGTGAGCTAGAGGGAATGGAGCCTGACTCCACTGGCAAATGAGTGGCTGCTGATGTTCTCAACCCGGATGGGGGAGTCCTAGAGGAGGAGGCTCGTGTTGAGTGGGAGACAGAAGCAAGGAGGAGGTAGAGAGTGAAATTGTTTTTAGTATGCAGTAGAGTATAGTGCGTCTTGCACAGACTTGAAAGTCCCATGGATGCGAATTCAAGTCCCTGCTTCCCCACATATTAACTGGATGACTTTGGGCAAGTTACCAACCTTCTCTGAGATTCAGTTTCTTCGTAGGTGTTCTTGGTTATTGACTTAGCACAGTGCCTGGCATAATAAGCATTTAGTAAACGGTGCTTTTCATTAGGCAGTTAGAAAAGCAGGTCTGGAACTCAGTAAAGTTGTTGGGAATGGAGATAGCAGTGTACAGGTGACAGAGAAAGCCTTGGAAACGGATGCAGCCTCCCAGGGGAGTGTGAAGAGGAGGAGAGAAGAGGGCAGAAGACAGACCTTGGAGAAGGATTCCAACACTGAAGGGTAAGGAGTAAGGCTGAGCTAGGGAGCAAGACTGGAAGCTATGGGAGAGGCAGAAGAGAGAGATGGGGAAGAGAAAGGCTTGTGGAGAAGGGAGTGGTTCTTCAGGGATGGACTGGGATGGAGGAGCTCTTGGGTCTTCTCCTTAGGACATCTGGCCCTTTCCTTTAGCAAGAGCCGCATCAGTGGAGGGGCAGGCAGAAACCAGGCTGCAGTGGAGTGAGAAAGAATAAGAAGTGGAGGTTGTGTGGGGCAGCCTGCCTGGACTTGGCCCCCTCAGGTTCAGGAGCAGTAGGGAATGCTCCCGTGCTTTGGGTCCTCTGAGCAGGACACTGGGCTGCCAAGGATTTCTTCTCATCAACCTTCCCTCTGTTTGTCTGATAGATCGCTTGTGGTCAGGACCATAGTCTGTTCCTAACGGATAAAGGAGAAGTCTATTCTGATGGATGGGGCCCAGCTGGGCAAACAGGTAGTGGACCTTACACCTCCTTGGGATGGTGCAGTCTGGAGCTGTGAGCAGTGGGGCTCTCATGGGTTCGAACCACCTGCCTTCATTTGACTCTTACCTCTCTTATCACTTCCTGGGGACACTGTTCTGTTTGTCCCTTCCCAGTTCCCTCATCCCCAGCTCCCATGGAAAGGAACCAATAAAGGATTGGGTGGAGGATTAGAGCCACCCCTCAGCAGAGGAGCTGTGAGCCTTTCTCTCAGCAGAGACAGGAAGCTGTGTGAGGCTTTCAAAGAGAAAACAAGTGTCCCCTAAAAGGAGCTTGATGTTCACTGATTTGAGAAGAATGTGATTAATGCAGGGAGGAATGATTGAGACATTTTCTCAAGCTTGTATATTTAACCTTTTTGTTTCTGATATTGGTCTGAAGAGAGGGCCATTAATATAAGACTAAATCTTGTAGAAATCCTCAGTAATCCTACCAGCAGATGAAATCATCTTTGTTCATTGTCTACTGTTTTCTTCCAATCCTCGTTCATATGTGCACATTTTTTCCCCCAAAGCCACAGTAGATAGTTGTATGTCATAGCTGCACATCCTTCTAGTTGCTGTATGTGGGACACGGCTTCAGCATGGCCGTAGAAACGGTGCGTCGGTGCGTGCCCAGGATCCGAACCCGGGCCGCCAGCAGCAGAGCGCGCACATTTAAGGGCTAAGCCACGGGGCCGGCCCTTTTTTTTGATGAGAAAGATTCGCCCTGAGTTACCATCCGATGCCAATCCCTCTCTTTTGTCTAACGAAGATTGCCCCTGGGCTAACATCTGTGCCCATCTTCCTCTACTCCACATGGGATGCCGCCACAGCATGGCTTGACAAGTGGTGCATCGGTGCACGCCCGGGATCAGTACCTGGGAGTCCCAGGTCGCCGCAACGGAGCGTGCACACTTGACCGCTCCGCCACAGGGCCGGCCCCCATTTGTGCACATTAGTATACAGTAATCACAGCATAGGTGTGGTTTTATATGCTTGTTTTATCATTTATACTTACATAAAGCATTTTTCCATGGTGGTAATATTTTCACAGTTACAGTTTTTAATATTTGTATGATATAGCATCAATTTAATTTATCATAATTAATAATTAATTTAACCATTTTATTATAAAATTACATGAGCATTTCCCTGTTGTCAGGTGGCATACTTCTTTGGAGACGGAGTGCGGTGGCCGTTGGAGATATTATGACATTTATCTTGTGTGCATACGTGACTTTTTCTTTCGTTTGGATTATTGCTCTAGAATAAATCCCAGGAGTGTCAAAGGAGTAGGATATTTTTATTCTTGTCAGTATGTATTGTTAAATTGCTTTCCAGAAGTTTTATCAGTTGATACTGCCAGCAGCAGTGGGTAGAAGTACCACTTGAATTTTGTGGGTGAGGAATCGTGGGGGGGCTTAGCTGGGTCTTTGGCTCTGAGTCTCTCAAAGGCTGCAGTCATCGTAGGGTTCCACTGGGAAGGCTCTGCTTCCAGGAGCACACCGATGGTTGTTGGCAGGATGCAGGGGCCCCAATTCCTTGCTGGTAGTTGTCCAGCAAATGGTTGCTGGCCAAGCCTTCCTCGGTTCCTTGCCATGTAGGCTTCTCCATGTGGCAGCTCCCAACATGGCAGCTGGCTTCGTCAGAGTGACCAAATGAGAGGGTAAGACGGAGTGCCAGTGAGACAGAAGCCAGTGTCCTCTCATTTAATCTGGGCAGTGACCTCACCTTCACGTTTGCTGGCCTTCTGCTTGTGAGAAGCAAGTCACTAGGTCCAGCCCCCACACAAGGGAGTACACGTGGGTGTGAACAGCAGGAGACGGGGCTCACTAGGGGCCATTATAGAAGTAGCCTGCCACAACCATGATCTTGACTGTGGCCTGAGCCTCCCTCTGTCAGTGACAACAGTGATTTCTTTCCAGTGGCCCTTGCCAGAGCACAGTTAGGTAAAGAAGCTCTCTGCGAGCCAGGCAGCAGAGGCCAGGCCCCAGCTCTGCCAGCCTCGCTCACCTAGGTGTACACTTTCTGGGTCAGTAAACCCCTCTTTTCCTTTTGAGTCAACTTAGGGACCGTTGGTGTGCCGCGGTCTTCACCAAAGCACTTAGAATCTGTCTTTCCAAAGTTATCCCTCAGCAGAGGCACCAAGATCAAATCCTGCTGGAAAGCTAAGTTGGCCACACTTCGTCCTCCAGACCGCTGACCCTCCCATCTTTCACTCTCAGCAGAAGAACCTGCCTCCTGTTTCATAGGGGAAACAGATGCCGTCAGCTGAGAAAGCCCTCAGTTTCCCACTCGGACTCCTGCACACTTGCCTCTACCTGTCCCCGCCCTGGGTCCCTTCCCTTTACAGTGGTGGGGGAAGCGTGTCTCTTCCTGCTGAAGCTGATGATTCTCTCTGTGCCCTGGATCCCTTCTCCCCCCGTTCCTCAGAAGCCTCACTCCATCTGCTGGGCCTTCTTCCCCACAACTTCAGCCTCTCCCTCTCTACTCGTCCCTCGCCATCAGTCTTGACACCTGACTCAGGTGTCTTCCATCTTAAGAGGCCCTGTGTGGAGCCCTCCACATCCTCCCATTCCCCCAAGTCCCACCCCTTCGCTTCACCTCCTGCCTCCCCTTCTAGGCGAGAGTTCTCAGGAGCTGCATTGACTTACTGTCCCCATTTCTTCGTCTCCTTCTCATTCCTCTGTCCGTTCCACTCAGCTTCCACACTGATCAGTTTGCTGAGTGGCTCTTGCTAGGGTTACGGTGACCTCCATGTTGCTGAAAACAATAATAAAGAACCTGGAGACCATTGTCCAATCTTTCCCTTTCTTGATCTCTCAGCAGCGTTTGACATTGGCCGTGACGTGCTGAGCATCTTGGTGAAGAGCAGTCTTCCTTTCGCCCCTGTGACTGGGCTCTCCGAGGGCTCTCTTCGTTTCTCGTTCCTTCTGGACTCATTTCCTGGCTCTCCTCCTGGGCCAGGCCCTCCCATGTCGGAGGTCCCCGAGGCGGGACTGTGCTCTCCTCCTTTCCTCTGCCTTCTCCTTCAGAAGGTCTCACCCTCACCGTGGTTGCAGTCACCGTCTGTGTGCTCAGGACTCTCCAGCTGGCTGGTGAGGCCAAGCCTGCTGTTCGGAGGTGCGAACATCTCTCAGTGCCACTTGACGTTTTCCCTTGGCCGTCTCTAAGCACTGTGAGTTCAGTGGGTCCAAAAGTGAACCCCTGCTCGTCACCCCCCCCCCCGCTCCTTCTCCACTGTTTGCCACGTCCACTCACGTTCCCCTCTAGGAATCATGTCCCTTCCCTACTTAGAACCCTTACCGTCTCCCCATTGTGCTTAGAATAAAGACCAGACCCTTCCGTGGTCTACAGCATCCTGCATGACCTGCCCTCCCTGCTCCCCACTGGCGTCTTGCAAATATTCCCCCTCGTCCCCTGGCTTCATCCACTCGGCCCTTGTTTAAACTCCCTCAGTGGGCCATGGCCCTTCCCTCCCTGTGCAGGTGCTGTCTCCCCTACGTGGAATACCGTGCTCTCCCCTCCCCTCCACACTCCTACTCATCCCTCAGACTACGTGGATAGAGTGAAGCCTCCCGACTGCTCCTGCCCATGAACTACATCAGGCTCCCTGACGTTCCCTCACGGAGGCCCCTGTCCTGCCATCCTTGCAGTCAGCACAGATTAACTGGGTGTTAATTTTGGCTGACCTCTGCCTCCTCCACTAGACTGAACTCAGAGAGAGGGACCGGGTCTCTTCCTTCCCCTCATGTTCCCATCACCAGTTAGATGTTTAGCTTATGTTTACTGTTTGGGACATATTTGTGGGGTGAATGAATGACCTGGCACTTATCTGCTCTTTCCGTTCACCAGAATCCTTCCAAGTTCTCACAAGTTTGTCTTCCTAACAGTATGGACCCTTCCTGTGACTCGGGTGAATGTCCCCCGATACTTGCCCTTCTCAGGAGTGGGGACGGTTAAGCATGTGGCATGTAGGGGCACAGGCTGTGCTGTATGAAATGGTGAGAGCCTCTTGCAGGCAGGTCATTGGGAAGGTGTAGAGGGGTCGATGGCGAAGGGTCGGTGTCTGTTGGATTCACAGGCACAGACCTCAGCCTGAGGGAGGGAACGTGGCTGTGGGAAGACCTAGTTAGAGTGAGTTCAGTTAATAGAGGGTGAGGGTGACGTTCCTGACAGAACGATAGTAGCCCTGGTTTCTCTGTAGACAAATAGCTAGCCCAGAGCTTAGTAATTCTGTAGTAAACCTCTGGAGTGGAGAAGGAACTGCTTTCTCCCCTCCTGTCGCCTGGGCCAGAGACTCTGGCCCTGCCTTCTCCAGAGAGGCTGCACCAAGAAACAGAGACAGAGGGAGAAGAGCCTTAGGGTTTCGACGCTGAGGTCCATGCCCCTGGGATGAAACATCTGGCACCACTGATGAGTATTCCACTTTTTATAAGCAAAACATCATTTCTGAGAGTTTTCAGCATCTGGCCAGAAGTTGTTTTATATTTGGCTTGCTCTCCTGGTCAGTGTGAAACTTAGAGCTGTTAGTAGGGGGATAACTGCCCTTCTGAGGCTCTCCTGTGTTCACATGGGGTTTCTGGGTGATTTGTTGACTAGGCCCCTCCAGGTTGCCCTCCAGGTGTGGGAAGTTTGTATTCTGAGCTTGGTTTGTTTGCTTGACATACGCCAAGAGTAAGAATTTAAAAGAGGAGAAAAGAAACTGATTCTTTTCCAAGTGTAATTAACGTGATTTTGCCAACCAAGGAGGAGAAAACAATCCCTGTGTATCGAAAGCATCCGAGCGGTGCAGTTTGAATTTCTGGTGAGGAGAGCTGCACTTGGTTTGACTTACTGACCGCTGTTTTTACTGTCATGTAGAAGGACATGTTTTTGTCTGAGGCTACGGAATTCTTGGCAACGGAACAAACCTAGTGGAAACCGCTCTTCCGGAAATGATTCCACCCACTCTCTTCAGCTTGATGGAGTTCAACCCAGAAGTCCAGGTTTCCTGCATTTGCTGTGGACTCAGCCACTTTGCTCCCCTTACCAGTAAGTGGCGAAGCCTGTGTGGCCCCAGTGACGGGCCGAGCTGCACTCTCTTGGGTTCATCCTAAGCCGTGGGCAGCTTTCAGTGTCCATCCATCCAGTGGAGGGGCGCCCCGCGTGGATAATTACAGTGAGCAGCTCATCCAGATGTTGTTTGGCTTGAAGTTGTATAATGTGTGTCTTTTTTCATCCTGGAGTTTTGTTTTTGGTTCCTTTGGTTTGTGGTTGGGCTCATGTGAAAGTGAATTTTCTCAAGAGGATGCCAGTCGGTGGTAGGAGGTGGACCCTCGAGAATGTCAGGGTGCTGGGGAACCCAGCAGAGGTTTGATGAATCCCCGGGAGAGCCATCGGGAAATGAAAGTGTGGGGCTCATCCCGCTCCTGGCCAAGCCCAAACCCTGACCCAACCCAGGAATGAGGGACGGCAGGACGCTGATTTGTCAGATACCCTGGGGTTTTGTGGAGGGAAATATGCCCCATTTCTCCAAAGTGCCAGGACAGAATGATCAAAGCCAAGGCTGGAATGGAGCTGTTCTTGAAGGTTTGCCCAGTTACAAAGCCGTCAGACACCCAAGTGCCTCCCGCCCTCGGATGTGCGCTTTCCTTGATTGCCTCTCCCGTTCCACCACAGTAACTGTCAGGTCAGTCTGCTGCTCTTTAGTTGACCTGACTGGTAAGACTGAAGAAAATTAATTTCATTTTGTGGGGATCCTCACGTAAATTCGCTATTTCCTTGCACCTAAGAATGTTAATTTGTAAATCTCAATTACTCATCTCTGGTGAGTCATTGTTTTCTATTTAGGCGTCTGGGCCGGGACAGAGTGGGGTCATCCTCGTTAGTGTTCTCTGGCCCTACGCTACTGTGAGGACTATCCAGAGGCCCCCCCGACCCAGAGTCCTGACTGCCCTTCAGTTGTCGTCTGAGGTTCAGATCTCAGGCCTGTAACACACACGGGCTGTGGCGTGGACTGTGGGGGGGTGACTGTGTGCACAGCACCCTCGGTCGCAGTGATGACCGGGGTAGTCCCTCAGCACCGTCACTCGGAGTCAGCACTTCCATATGCTAATGTCTTGAGGGTGCCAGACTCTTCTAAAGCTATTTTGATTTAAAAACTAAGAGTCATTATGGACTCAATCTGGAGGTATCAATGATCTACGGCTTAAACTGTGCAGAGTCACATCCTTGGAAATCCATATGAAATGTGCAAAATATTCAACTAGAGTACACTGTTTTCTGTTTGCTGTCATGCCATGTGGACGTTTTGGGTCACACCAAAATGAAATCCGCTTCTAGATTTCCCCCGAGACCCCACAGCCACCCTCCAGGTGCCGTGACTGTCCTCAGTAGAGGGAGCATCAGAGCTTGGGTATCTCTCCTTCTGTGCCCAGCGTTTGCATGTGGTCAGCTGGGAGTTGGACTTGGTTGGTTTCCCCTGAGATCTGCTAACCTTTTGGGGGCCAGACTGAATTGTTCTATTAAACACGTAAAATCTGAGGGTGGAGTCCCCAGGGTGGTGGTCAGACCAGAGGGGCTCTGATGGATGGGAACAAAAGGATTCCTTATTAATCAGCCAGATTATTTTAGTCCTGGCTTCTCCATGTCTTGTCTACTTCTTCTGCTTCTCAGGTGGAGGTGGTAAAATGGGGCCTCTGTGCCAAGGAGTGCCCAGAGCTGATGTGGACAGAAGTGGGGTCTGAAGGCTGGGTAGCAGGAGGCTGCCCCACCAGGTCTGGGGTCCCGTCCAGAGGTGGGCATTCCCGAGCCCAGTCTAGATTTGTTCTCCTGGACTGTCCTCTAGAGCACTTCGTCCGTTCTTGTCCCTCGTGGCACTTTTTACAGTTTGTAAACACGTATATATTGGTTTGATCGTTTGTTTCTTTCTAACTGTTTGACTAGCTCTTGTCCCATGAGGACAGGAACCGTACGTGTTCACTCACTGTCGTGTCCCAGCTCCCAGCACACAGACATCGACCCGGCCCAAAGAGGTGCCCAGTCACCCTGTGTCCCTTGACCAAATGCTCCCGAGATGTGGAAACCCAGACAAGGGATGACGGATGGAGGTCTCCCTCTATTAGGGCATGACCAGGACTGGAGGGTGCTCAGACTTCAGGACGTGTGGAGGGCAGGGTGTGGTCGGATGTGACTGTGGGTGAGGGGTGTGCATAAGGGACGAGCAGAGTGGGCCATGACTGTGGGTGAGGGGCGTGCATATGGGGCGAGCAGAGTGGGCCGTGTCCAGGAGCCTCCTGGGCCTACAGCTCTGTGCATGTACTCTTCTCCATGTGACGGACACACCGTCATTCTGGGCTTGCACATGTCTTTGGTTTGGGGGTAGTATACCTTTCCCTTCAAAAGGAGGCATTAATGCCTGGTAGAAATTGAAGTTTAACATTGGGCTCTGTTTGTACCTGGTTCTGGAAAGCGTATTCTCATGACCCTTCCTCTTCTTGGTGACTTGCCTCTGGCCTAGCCCAGCCAAGCCACCCTTTTCCTTTCTGTGCAGACAAAGGAGAGCTGTTTGTGTGAGGCAAGAACATCCGAGGGTGCCTGGGAATCGGTTGCCTGGAAGACCGGTATTTGCCATGGAGCGTAAGGCTGGACTGGACGGGCGTGAGTGCGTGCCCACAGAGCAGACTACCTGATGTGGCAGCAGCGTCCAGTGTGCGGCTGGGCCAGGACCAGTTCCCTGGGCGCTGCTTCCCCTCCCAGGTCCCCGCTGGCCTCCTCCTGCCCCAGCGCACCCTCTGCCAGGGCATCAGGAGAGAGCGCGTAGTGGTGAGGAGCCAGAGCGAGCGCCCAGCAGCAGCTTCTCAGGCTGCAGGCTCCCTGGCGCTGCGCTCCTTCCTGGGGCTGTGAGTGAGCAGCCTGTGCAAGCAGGGGGCAGCCTGACCAAGGGTTCCAGTCCCCCTGTGCCCTGGAAGAGGCCCTGTCAGAGGCTGTCCACGGGCACGTGGAGCAGAGAAACAGAGGCCCCCCGGGGCCTCAGAGAGGCAGAAGCTACAGGCCAGGCTCCACAAGGCCCAGAGGGGCTCCCAAGGGGGAAAGATTTGAAATGACAAAGCTGGCGTGCCAGGAGCTGTTTGCAGAGGCCCGTTTGGAGGAATGTTTTACATGCATTTAAAAGAAAGCAGGATATTTAATATTTAGAGTGCCTTACCACAGCCACCAAAGTGAAAAATAATGTTTTTCATACCGGGGAGAATGCAATTAGACCAAAAGGCTCATTTCAGTGTTAAAGTGTTCTTTCTTAAATTGTAGTTTATATTACTGTTTACTAAATCAGTTCTTCTAAACAAAGCTATTGATGTTTTTGAACACGGAACATACGTACTTGGTACAAAGTGTCTTATGAAAACTAAGTCTCCCGTCTCTTGTCCCAGAGGCACCACCGGTTCTGGTTCTCATGTTGCCTCCAGAGACAGACTGCGGAGAGTGCGTGTGTGTGCCTGCGCGCGACCGTATGCACGCACAGGCCTAAGTATTTCCTTTGAAGGCTGGATTCTAATAATGTCTTTTGAAATTGTGAGAAGCATTTTTAAAAAACACTTGTAAAAATGCAAAAAAAAATGTATAATTTAAATACAATAAGGATTTATCTTTCAAAAACCCACTGCAGAGTGTTTCGAGGCACTTTGGTGTTTCAGGGGCTGTTTCCATCGGGCCTTCCCTCTGCCGCTGGCTCTGTTGGTTCCCTGTGACCTCGGCAGGCCCACAGACACAGAAACTGTTTCCACCATTAGCTTCGTTGCTATAATTTATCCTTTTTTTCCCTGCGAAAAGTCTGTCTGCAGGCTCCGGGCTCCTGTCACTTCAGCGAGTGTGTGAGGACACCCTGAATGCAGTGACCATGGGCCACTCCGACGTGTCTTCTGGCTGTCCTGACTTCTTACACTCAGGCTCTGTCCTTCTGCATGTATTGGGGTCTGTAGAGGAGGCCAGTGCACAGCCCGAGTGGCAGGTGTGGCCTGAGAAGGTGGAGGGACTCTCATCACACGGTGGCCACCATTATCTCCCTCAGTGGATAGCCGTTCCCAGGGGCATAGGTCTCAGTCTTCTGTTCCCTGAGCACCCGCCAGGTGTACATGCTGCCAGTCCATGATGATTTCTGGCGGGGACGGGGGTCTCTTGCTGGCACACAGACCCTGACATCAGTGAATCCAAAACACTTGGCCTGCCATTCTCGTCAGGTCCACCCCTGACTCACTCAGGAGAGTCTTGTCCTGATCATGCTTGTTTCTTGAATATGTGGTTGGCTCGCATTTTCACGAGGTCAGGAAACACCTACTGTGCACTCACTGTGTTCATGTGACACAGTCAGACGCTGAGAACCACGCGGCAGGAAGAGTGCTCTGACTTGGCACAGCGGGTGACAATCTCGCTGAGCACCTGGCACAGGGTAGACACTCGGGCTGCGTTTCTGAAGATCCACACTGTTCTCTCTCCTCATGGGCAGCCCTGGTCAGGTCCCAGCACCTCCTGACAAGCAGCAGAGTTACTCACAACTCTGAGGGCCGTTCTCCCCGCAGGGGCAGCATGGGAGCTGCTCATTGCCTCGGCCTAACCATGCAGCCTGACCTTCCCAGAGACCACTTCAGATGGCCTTGGGGGTGGCCCCCAGCACTGGGGTGGCTCTGTGAGGTCTCCATTCTCCTGGGGCCTGCCCTGCCCCAGGATTGAGCCCCAGGAATGTATCCCCTCCCCCAAGGAGCCCACACTTGCCTTTCTCTCTCCCAGGGTGCATCACCCAGCTACCCTCAGACGCTCATGCTGTGGCGACCAAGAAACCCAGCCTTTCTTCCACACCAACCTTGATATTTCTCATGGAACAGCCCAGATTGAGCTTGAGCTGGAGACAGTGCTTGGAGTCCCTCTTGCTGTGATTTTCTCGGGGCCACACTGAGGGCATGCTGAGCAGTCAAGTTTAAAAGGAAAAATCCCGAGAGTGTGGTCACCTCCTTGAACCAGGAGTCCATTGTCTTGCTAGGGAGGCAAACATGTGGGATGTAGCTGGTGTGGGGGCTGCCCATGAGGAGCAGAGAGACTTGGTCTTGCTGTCGCTCTGGTAGGGTGGTGCCAGCTGAATTGCCAGAGAAGAGCACAGGAATCTGTGCCCATCAGAAAAATGGCCCTTGTGAGTCCACCCTCAGAGACGGAAACTGAACAGGCTCAGGCTCATGACCGAAAGCTGTTCCACAGCTAAGTCATCCACCCTCATTACAGCGGGAGAACACTGAAGATGAAGCAAAGGCCTGATTGGGTCCCTGTTCCTGTCTGACTGTACGCCAGGAGCTGCCAGGTGCAGGGGATGCAGTGGTGAGAAGGACGCGTTCATTCCAGCTGGCGCATCTGGGTGCAGGCTGCCTCTAATGAGTCTGGCCTCAAACTAGGGAATCAAGATGAGGCCGCCTGCTCTGGGGGCCATGTTCATGAGGGGATTCCTTTGGGCAGATTCAACCCTTTACCCTGGGCCTCACAACCTTGCCTGTATGATAGAATCATCTGGGAGGTTACTGATTGATTGTTTTGATGTATGCGAATGATCCAAAAAAAATAAAACGCTGGGCCAATGTAAAACTCGTACATGAAGTTCTGGCATTATTCATAATAGCCAAAAAGTGGAACCACCCAAATGTCCACCAACTGTTGAATTCGGTACAAGTGTCTGTGTGAACGTGTTCTCAGTTTTCTCAAGTGTATACCTAAGAAGTGGGATCACTGGTGCCTTCATTTAATTTTTTAAGTTTGGACACTTACCACATATTTCATGACACGCTCGGTGATCTTGAGTCCAAGACACGGAGTATTAATTGCCCTGAAAACAACGCGGGCTGTTCCCTATAGGCTCCTCAGAGACTCTGCCTGCTCTCCGAGGTTCTCCCGGGACAACAGGACCCTCCCGGTGTCCCAAGCTCATCAGGGTGGGAGATGGGCCTGGGTCTCGCTGACGCTGCAGAGCTTCCCGCTGGATCAGATCAGGTCCAGAGCTCCTGGAAAAACAGCTCAAATGAGATGCTCCCCCACCAACATTTGCGAGGTGGGAGCTCCCGGTTCTTGCCTCCGTCCTCCTCCTTCTTCTCTGTGCTGCCTCCACCATGTTGATAGGGACTTCCTCTAACCCTCAAGAGTGTCAGAATAACTCATATTCTTTCTTGGCCATCCTTCACGCCCAGCATCCATTCCTGTTGTTTTTTCTACCACATCGATATTTTTAAAACATTGACATGTGAGTCACATGACGTAGGACCATTTTAAAGTGTACAATTAAGTGTTTTAGCGTATTGTCTATGTGGTGCAACCACCCCCACGATCTCATCCCGCACATTCCCTTTGGAGAGCTCGTTTTGACCATCATGAGCCCCCTGCCCCCCCAGAGGAATGTCACATGATAAACCCGGGGGGCCATGTGACCACAGTTGTTGCTGTTCTGTGACCCAGTTCTTTACATTACCTTTTAAGAGAGGGTGGGGGACGTTTTACACCGATATTTTATCCAAGAGAAACTGAATCAGACTCTTGGGGGTGGAGTCCTGGCATGGGTAACCCCCCTGGGGGTCTGAATGTGAGCAGTGGTGAGAACCTGCCACAAGCAGCCAGAGCTGCTCCAGGAGGAATTATGCCCTGGTTAGGCGAGGGGCACAGTCATGGTTCTGAGGGCTGGCTGGACATCTGCTGGTCCCCTGATACTCCAATGCCCCCACAACCCCAACTCTGCACAGGGACGACTCTAGAACCAGCCAGGGGCCTCCTCCTGAGAACTGAGACCAGGACCCTGGCAGTCCCCCTTTCCTGCTCCTATCAGCCCTCTTCATAACCAAGACTCCCACTCAGATGCTAAGTTTGGTCCCCTGCGTGGAAGTCCTCAGTGGCTCCCCATGGCCTATAGGAGGGTGAGGCCCCTGGCGGACCTGAGCACCCACCTTGCATTTCAGCCTCATCCCCTACCTGCCGCATCAACTCCTCCCTCCCCCGCCGCACTCCTCCATTCCAGCCAAGGTTCCCTCTGGCCCTCTGCGCCTTTGCTCCTCCCTCTGCTGGGTCCCCATCTTACCAAGCTCAACCCTAATGTCCTGGCTTCTTGTTCTGCCCCCTACTACTGGACAGTGGTCGTTCCCTCCCCCTGGGCACAGCACACCCTTGTGGTCTAGCCTGGCCTTGCACTCTTTGGACTAGCTCCTTTCCCTGTCTTCTCACCTCCTAGAGAGACGCAGGTCCAGGGGCCACAGCCTGTTCCTCGGGGTCCCCAGCACCTGGCACAAGGTCCAGCACCGCCCAAGTGACAGTGACTGTGAGTGAGTGGTGGGAATGGGAGATCGGGCCCTGGAGTTCTTTGTAACTTTTGAGATTTTGGGGGAAATCAAGAGTCCCCGTGGATGTCCCAGCTCCAATGGGGTCTCTGAAGGAATGAGGGGGGCGTAGTCTGAAGACCCCAGAAGGGAAAGCATTCACAGCATCCAGAACTTTCTTGGGCTCAGGGTGGTGAGTGAGCTTCATCCTCATTGTCACTCCCTTCAATCCTCAGGTCCACTTCTCCTGCGGGCAGGGGTGAGACAGGTGGGAATGGAGGTTGGTGGGGTTCAGTGCAGGCTCAGGTCTTCAGCACTGCCTTGGTCACACTGGCCCTCTATGGAAAACGTCAGAGAGGGGCAGTGAAGGGTGTCCAAGGTCCAAGACCTCTGTCCTGCTTGGGCATCCTGCGTGCCTACCTGTCAAAAGGGCAGGAACCAAATGCCAGAGCCCTGTGTTAGGGACGCTGGGCACGGAGCCCTCCCTCGTGCCCCCAGGGTATCTTGTAGGGAGGCGTCAGCTCCTGGGCTTCTAGCACCAAGGACCTTCCTGGGGGTGTGACATCCACAGCACGGCTCCAGGCTTGGGCCAGAGGCCCTGTGGCCCGGAATCCAGCCCCGTATCCTCCCCATGCACCAGCAAGGCCCTGTCCTGCTCCGCAGGCCCCCTCACCCCCAGGCCTGCCTCTGCCAGAGGTTTGGGAGGAATGATGGGCACAGTAGCCGGTCTCCAAGATGACCCCAGTGACCTTGGCCTCTTGGTTTCACACCCTTGTGTGTTCTCCTCCTGTGTCAAATCAGAGCAGGGCTGTATGGTGACAGAGTATGGTGGAGGCAGAGGCGTGTGAATTCTGAGGCTCAGGGCCAAAAAACCATTTTGGTCCCTACACTGGCCCTTGAATCCCTTGTCCTGGGGGAATCTGGGCACCGTATTGTGAGGACACTCAAGCAGCCCCATGGGGAGACCCATGTGGAGAGGAACAGGCTCCCTGCCAACAGCTGAGCCCAACTTGCCAGCCCTGTGAATAAACCACCTGGGAAGTAGATCCTGCAGTCCCAGCCAGGACTTCAGATGATTGCAGCCTCCCGAGGGACCCTGAGCCAGCTGCTCAAACTGCTCCCGAATTCCTAACCCACAGAAACGGTGACACGTAAACAATCATTTTAATCCATTGCGTTTGGGGCAACTCGTTACCCTGCATCAGGTAACTAATACAGCCCCTCTTGCTCTGGGGATGTGTCCTCTCTCAGCCGCTGAGTGTGGACGGGGAGGCTGTTCTGCCTTCCTCCCAACCGCTGGCCATGTTCCCCGACCATGGAATGGAGAAGGAAAGAGATGAGGTGTGGCCCTGGAGCAGCACAAAATCAGACGCCCTCAGCCAACATATTTTTCTCCATTTTAATTAACACTTTACAAAGTACAAAATACATTGTATTTTGGGGGGAACAGTTGGTATTTGTTTCTCTCCATCACACAGTACGTGAATCTTGAGGGTCTTGTGTTTCTTCAAGAAAGAAAGAAATCGTGAGGGTCCCCACCAGGGTGTAAGGCTGCCCAGTTCTCCCCTCTCCAGACTTTGGGACAGATGTAAGTGCCACTGCTACTGCTGGTGACCTTGGGCAGGCCGGGTGAGGGCCAGACCCCCGAAGACGAGGTCCTGAACAGGGCAAGGCCCCCCAGAATACCATTGTACCCCCAACATCCACTCACCCCATCTCAGGGTGACGGAAATGATCTTTGCATAGAGGAGGAGGTTGGCTTGAGATTTTGTTTGTTACCGCCTGACCCCAGCTTTGGAGCTTACCCTGCCCAGCACTCTGGAACATTTCCTGAATAGGTAAACTGAGGTAGGGAACAGGGAAATTCACTGGGCTTAGCCTGTGACTTGGGACATGAATTTGGCCTATTTTTCATCCCCCCTTCCCGCCCCATCTCCAACTTGCTGGACCCTCTTCAGGGACGAGCCCCAGTAGGCGAGGGGGCACCAGCACCCAAAACCTCTCCCTGTGAACAGTATCCTCAGGACTGGATGCTTCTGAAGAGCCAGCTCAGCAGGTCTAGCCCCTTTGGGCTGCACGGACTGCCAGGCCTCGCGCTGCACAGCAGAGCCCCTGCTGGAGACACCTCTGCCCCCTCCACAGAGCAGATTTACACAGTCAAGTGGGCTGGGGCAGTCCTGCATGCAAGGCCTGCCACACCACCATCAGCTCCACATGTGGCCCCCGGATAAGAATGCTACCGAGGCCTCAAAATACGGGATGAGCCAATCCCTCAGCTAGGATTTGGGCTCTGCACACGTGTGCTGGCACACACCCTATTGTGGATGACACAGCACATGCTCACACTTACATGTGTGTGTATGAACACACGTTTGCCGTGTACAGAACACTGTCCTGCCCCCAGGGCAAGGTCCACCTTGCACTCCTGACTCTTACAGCCTCCCACCTCCTTGAAGCAAGAGCCACAAACTCCCTCACCACCAGGCTGCCCACAGACGCCAGGGGCCGGGCCGCAGGCTCCTACCTCCCATCCAGCCGCTCCTGGTGCCGCCTGCCTCAAGGCCAGAGGCTGCCTCAGCCACCAGCTCCTGCCTTTACCTTCCCAAGAGAGCAGGCGTCATAAGAGGGGTGGACATCAAAGCTGAAGGTATGGAAAGGGGACGAGAGACAGTTAAGCTTGTCCTTTTGCTGCCTCTAATTTGAAAATGAAAGAAAGAAAAGAGCCAGATGAACTCTGAGAGGTAGGGAAAGGTCTCTCCTACAGCAGGGCTCCACTCCCCTCAGGACAGCCCCGCCACTCTTCCCAAGCCTGCCCTCTGCTGGGCCGACCACCGTCCACCACTCTAGTTTCTCCCCTCCCAGGAGGCCTCTGTGAATGGAGGGCTGCTGCCCCTCCCTCAGCACAGTATCCAGGAACCTGAAAGGCCAAAGCTCCTGTCTTTCCACTGCTGGGAGACTCCATCATCCTCCCCCAGGCTCCTCTCACTAAGCCAATCACCAACTCCATTTCTCAGTGGATGTGACAGCAGTGACTGGCTGCTCCCTGCCCTGGCTTACAGTGGGCACACATATATTGGGGGTATTTTCTTCCTAACCCTGCCCAGTGTTCACTCAGAGAGTGGCATCAAAAATTTCTCAGTCCCAGGACTGGAGTGCTCTGTTCTCATATGGGAGCTCCTCAAGGTTCCCTCTCTTAGCCGGGGCCGGCAAGGGCCCTAGTTGTCCCCACCTCCAGATCCAGAGGCTCAGAGAGGTGGCCCAGGGTAGCTGTGAGACTCCTAAAAGTCTTCCTGGGAAATACTGCCAGGAGGGGCTGGTGGTGGGTGAACAGGTTCATATTCGATGATCAGGCAAATGGTGCCTTGGCATGGGGTGGGGGCCTGTCCCTTCCTATCTCCCCAGAGCCTTCTCTCCTGACCTCCATAGCCTCCTCTGTCACCACAAAGGGCCAGGCTCCACCAGAGCGTGCATCATCTTCTGGACACCACACTGGTCTCTGAGGCCATGCTGACTGGTGGGGGGAGGTCACAGTGGGCGGCTCTGAGTCACCTGGCTCCCTCCCTTCCCTCCAGGGGTCTGTGGCCTGGGGTTGGTGGGAGGGGGAGAATGCTGGTTCTTGGGGGGCTCTGGACCCTCTGAATCTTTGGGAGTAGAGTTCTGCACACCTCTCCATCTTGGATGAGTACTCTGGGCTGAGGGCAGTGGCATGGGTAACACCTCTTGGGGGCTTTGGAGACCCCCATGGAGGAAGGAGGTGCAGAGTTGGCACTGCCCATCTCTCTCCTGGGTCAGGACTGAGGTCTGAGGGAGAAAGATGTTTCTTGGGAACCAGGGGAACCAATGCCAAAGGTTGAGCGAGGTCAGATTTTTCTACTTGGTGGGGGAGGGAAAGGGGTGGTCAGGGCTCCCCCTGCCCCTCACTCTCCTCTCCTGGAGCTCTCACCACTCTGGATGGGGCAGGGAGGAGCGAGGGTGGTGTAGAGGGTTTGAGCTTTTCTCACCAGGGGGAGGCACGGAGGCAAAGACACACACGGGAGTCCAGGTGGTGGATCTGAGTGCCCGCTCACCCTGCCTTTTGGCAGCCTGGCCCAGGAGCCCCATTTCCCTCCTGTGCCACCTGCATCCCCAGTCAGTGCCCAGAGATCCTCAGCCCCTACAGGGCATCATCCTCAGGTCTCCCTGAGCCATTGGCTGCCCTTAGCACCCACCTTCGCCTTCAGCCGTTGGGAAATGTGGCCTCCAGCTCTTCTGCTGGGGCATGGGGTCAAGGATCATGCAAGACTGCAGTGCCCAGCATGGGTTTTCTCTGAACTTTTCTCTGCATGACTGGCCTCTATTTTCAGGTGTGGATTTCTGGTGCTCATCACCCCTGGTACCCCCAGGGACTGCCCTCTTTTATGTCACACAGTGGACGTGAGCTCCACGTGAGCAGGGACCACATCAGGTTGTGCTCCCTGGTGAAGTCACAGTGCTTGGCACACAGCAAGGACTGGAGGATGTTGGCTGAATGATTGAATAAATGAACCAGTGAATGAACAAATGAGTGAATGAATGAGTGATGACTGAATGAATGAGTGTAGGAATGAATGAGAGAATGACTGAGTGAGTGATTGAAGGAATGAGAGAATAAACGAAACAATGAGTGAATGGGTGAGTGAATGAAAACACAGAAGCAGGTGTGATCCAAACAGGAGGAGCCTTTGTTTCTTCTCCTCTGGACTCTGCCCATCTCATGGGCCCGGGCCAGTCCCTGTCTCTCCTGGCCTCAGTTTCCCAACTGTCTCCTGAGAACCTGCTCTTGGAACTGCATCAGCCAGCTCAGTGTGGACACGGCTTGTGCTCTCCCCGGCGTGGGGGCGGTAGGGACGCGCTCGGGGCGCACGGGCCTCCCTCCAATGGGCGGTCGCGGGTGGACCCGCGCGGGGCAGCCGGGCCTCACGTCCCCAGCCGGGCACGCTCTCGGGGCCCACGCACAGCGCATGCACGTGACCCCGCTCCTCCGCGCACATGCGCAACACCAACAGCTGCCACAGGGCTGGTCCCGAGGGTCCCCACTCCGCCGACTGCTCTGTGACCCCCACATCGGTTGGGGCGTTGGAAGAGGCCCTGGATCCAGTGTGGGGCCGGGTCGTGGGTGCTGTGGGGTGGAGGACAGCGTGTGGGGACTCCTGTCTCCCCAGAACTCCCAGCCCCTCGTCTCGGTACAGCTGGCGCCCAGGGAGAGGTTTCAGAAGAGGCTGCGGCTCCCGGAGAGACTGGCCTCCGAGCCCGAGAGAGACCCGCCTTTGGTTCCGCCTCCGGGTTGCACGCGGGGGGACGGTGAACCCTTTGCTCTGTGTCCCGGGCCTTTGTCACGGAGGCCTGCTTGTTCGTGTGTGCAGGGACAGCTGGAGACCTCCATCGCCTCGGTGAGGGAGACGGGCCCTGACCCCGCCAGCCTGCAGGTGAGAGAGCTGGTCCCAGTCCCCAGAGGCAGCACCGTCCCGCCCACTGTGCCCGCCCACTGTCTGGGCACCTGTGGGAGAGACGGGACCTGGTGGCAGGAGCATACCTGTCATGAAGGTTGATGCTACTTGGCCGAGGAGACAAACGTGTTTCGGCTCATTGATGCTCATTCATGACGAGCTGATACATTTATTGTGGGTCGACTATGTGGACTGAGGGGTCAGGACTCCAGTCAATTTGTTCCAATCTCTGTGGGGATGAACTAAAAATGGCAACTTGCCCTAGAGTTTTCTCTTGTCCAGTAGCCTGTTTTGTTTCTGTGTCAGGGAAAGAACTAAAATGATCCTATAGGGCTGGCCCCGTGGCTCAGCGCTTGAGTGCGCGCCCTCCACTACTGGCGGCTCGGGTTCGGATCCCGGGCGCGGCCCGACGCACCGCTTCTCGGACCATGCTGAGGCCGCGTCCCACATACAGCAACTAGAGGGATGTGCAGCTATGACATACAACTATCTGCTGGGGCTTTGGGGGAAAAATTTTTAAAAATTTAAAAAAAGGCAGCTTTCTTTGAAAATGTCCTAAGGATCAGCCCATTTCTGGCATAGAGAGGAGAGTTCTTCGTGGCTCCCCAATGAGAAAGTGCCCTGGACCAGAAGTCAGAGACACTCCCAGTGTGTCCTTGAACCCTCCCTGGGCGTCAGTTTCCTCATCTGTAAAATAGGGCTATTGTGGAGGTCGTAAGTGGTTTCCAGAAGTTCTTACAGCTCTGAGAGTGATGCCTTAAGCTACAAAATGTTCCTGAAGCCATGAAGGAGGGGTCACAAATGGTGTTGTTACCGCTTAACAGTCATAAGCTAGTAAATATGAAAATGAGAGGGGCCCAGCTCGCAGATGGATGATTCCAGTGAAACTCCTTCACACCTTGTGTGTCATGGAAAGTTCTCCTTTACATGCTCCCTGCGCAGGTCCTGCTCCTTACCTATCGCCAGAGTTCATCGTTGACCTTGGGCACTTTCATTGGTCTTTTGGGAGGATTTCTGTTCAACTTGATGAGTTCCTGAATATCGTACCCAGTGAATCACTCCCAATATTACTCATTAATTCCAAGTCCTATTTTTTAAAATCCCATCTCCAGCCCTGTTCTGGGCAAGTTGTCTAAGCAAACCTCAGTGTCTTGGTCCAATTGAATTGTAGTGAAGATATCCCCGTGTACACTCATGTTTTCTCCCCTTTGATGTATTTCCCACATGGAATAGCTGCTTTGAAAATCAAAAGATAAAATTTCCTCTCTGTCCTCTGCCAGCTACCCTCCTGCCAAGAGAGACACTCTAAGCTGCACGTGCTTCACCTTGGGAAGATCAAGGCGTAAATTCAAGGTAAAATTTCATCAGTGTGAAGGTTAGGGTTAGGGCTGCTCGTGCCCATGCTGCTGGCTGGACCAAGTCTGCACCCCCTCCTCCAGTGGCCAACCCCTCCATCCATTCCTTCTGAGGACGTCTTTCCCCATTTCCCTGGGGGTGGGCTTTGTGAAGGTGGGTTTTGTGGGGTTGTGACCCATATCGTTTGGATGGGTTGGGTCTTGGTGTTATAGCAAGTGCCTAGTCCGGCTGCTCCTGGGACCAAGACACATCTCCAAGTTGAAACAAATTATCTTTCTCTGTATTTTCGTAAAACAGCTGTGTTGAGATATCGCTCACATGCCGTGTAAGCCACCCATTTAAAGTGTACAAATCAATGGCTTGTAGTAGAGTCACAGAGTTGGGCAACCATCACCACAACAGTGGAACATTTTCATCACCTCAGAATGAAACCCTGGACCCATTAGCAGTCACTCCCCCTTCCCCCATCGCCACAGCCCTAGACAACCACTCCTCTACTTTTTCTCTCTCTCGATTTGTCTATTTTGGACCTCTTATATACACAGAATAGTACAATGTGTGTTCTTTTGTGATAGCTCCTTTAATATGTCATGTTTTCAAGGTTCATCCTTGATTGTAGTGTATCGGTAATTCTTTCTGTTTTGTGCCAAATGATTTTCCATTGCATAGATATACTGTATTTTATTGATCCATTCATCGGTTGAGGGACATTGGAGTTGTCTCCACCTTTTGGCTATTATAATAATGATGCTATGAACATTCACGTACAAGCTTTCATGTTTTCATGTCTGTTGGGTACACACCTAGAGTGGAACTGCTGGGTCATGTGAAAACTCTCTAAATTTTGAAGAATTGCTAGACTATTTTCCATCTTTATTCCTGCCAATAATGTATGAGGATCCCAGTTTCTACCTATCCTTGACAAGACGTCTTAATATCTATATTTTTAATTTACAACCATCCTAGTGGATGGGAAATGATACTTATTGATTGTGGTTTTGATTGCATTTTCTTCCTGGATAATGGTGTTGAACGTTTTTCATGTCTTTATTGGCCATTTGTATATCTTCTTTGGAGAAATATCTGCTCAACTCCTTTCCCCATTTTTAAATTGGGTTATTAGTTTCTTTATTATTGAGTTGTAAGCATTCACTCTATCTTCTATTTGCAAGTAGCTTGTTATATATATGGTGAGCTGGTATTGTGTCCCATTCAGCAGGCTGTCTTCTCACTTTCTTGATACTGCCTTTTGATACACACAAATTTTTAATTTTGATGAAGTCCAATTTGTTTATTTTTTATTCGTGTGTTTTTGATGTCCTATCTAAGATATCATCACCTAACTCAAGGTCAAAAGTTATATTCCTAGGGCCGGCCCAGTGGCGCAAGCGGTTAAGTGCCCGTGCTCTGCTGCGGCAGCCCAGGGTTCGCTGGTTCGGATCCCGGGTGGGCACCGACGCACCGCTTGTTAAGCCATGCTGTGGCGGCGTCCCACATAAAGTAGAGGAAGATAATGGATGTTAGCCCAGGGCCAGTCTTCCTTAGCAAAAAAGAGGAGGATTGGCATTGGGTGTTAGCTCAGGGCTGGTCCTCCTCACAAAAAAAAATAAATAAAATAAAAGTTTTATTCCTGTTATGAGAGGTTCAGGGATTCGATCGGAGATGTAAAATACACTTTCCACTCCAAACAAATGGACTGAAGGTATATTTTATTATATAGAGGATAGTAAAGGTGACAGTCTGCAAACAGATCAAATAGGTCAAATATTAAGAGGGAAAAAACATCAGCTCGATTGGAAAGGGAAAACACCCACATCGGCTGAAGAGAAATGACACAAATCAACCGGAAAGAGAAACACCAGGTTGACCGAAAAGAGAACACATCAAATTAATTACTTCATATCAAATCAATTACTTCATATCAAATCAATTACTTCATATCAAATCAGTTACTCACAACATCCACGCCCCACTGCCGGGAGAGCCCTGTCAATCGACGCGGCTGGGCAAGGATCACACGTCCTGGGCAAGGTGTCCCTTCCACAGGTGGAACTCTCACCAGGTCTCAGCTTCCAGCAGTTTATATAAGCAGTTACAGAGTTTACAGAGCAAGCATCTAGTGTTCCCATGCCCAAAACAGTTATCAGTGGCATACGTGCACTGAGCCCCTTGGCTAACGTCCCAGCCCAGTGGTTGTGTACGTGCATTGTTTTCTTTGGTTATCATCTTAGCCCGGCACAGATGGCCAGTCCATCCCGTGCTACCACGCTCCAAGAGCCTTGAACTGTTACAACTTGCAACTCCCTCCATGGGAGAAAGGCCAGTTCCCAGGAAAAGGCCAGTTCCCACCACACAGAAAGCAGCTTTGTATTTCTTTGTGTGCTGGTGGCTATAGGTCAATGGAGCGGCCAAACATGGCTGTACTCATGTCAAGACAATTCCCATGTGTTTTCTTGTAAGAGTTGTATAGTTTTGTCTCATATTTAGCTGTTGGATCTATTTTGAGTTCATTTTTGTAAGTACTGTAAGCAAGGAGTCCAACTTCTTTGCGTGTGAAAATCCA
Organism: Diceros bicornis minor; assembly: GCF_020826845.1. Taxonomy (NCBI): domain Eukaryota; kingdom Metazoa; phylum Chordata; class Mammalia; order Perissodactyla; family Rhinocerotidae; genus Diceros; species Diceros bicornis. Next base: position 25,444 of record NW_026691039.1, read on the forward strand.
GTTGTTTCAATACCATTTGTGGACAACACTGTTCTTTCCCCGTTGAATTGTCTTTTCACTCATCAAAAATCAATTGACTGTAAATATGTAGGTTGATTTCTGGACTCTCAATTCTATTCCGTTGGTCTGTATGTCTATTTTTTATGACAGCACCACGCTGTATTCATTATGGTAGCTTTGTAATAATTTTTGAAATTGGGAAGTGTGAATACTCCATCTTTGAACTTCTTTCTCAAGATTGTTGTGGCTCTTGTGGCTCCCTTGCATTTCCACATGAATTTTAGCCTTGGCTTGTCAGTTTCTGCAAAAACAGGCAGCTGGGAGTTTGCTTGGAATTCCACTGAATCTCTAGTTCTATTTGTGGAGTATTGCCACCTTAATAGTATCAAGTCTTCGCATACATGAAGATGAAATGTCTTTCCATTTATTTTGGTCTTCATTAATTGCTTCCAATAATGTTTTGTATCTTTCATTGTACAACTCTTGTACTTCTTATGATAAATTTATTTCTAATTATTTCATTGTTTTGGATGCTATTGTAAATTAACATATTTTCTTACTTATATTGTCAGATTTTCCTTTGCTAGTATATAGAAATAAAATTGATATTTTAAAACTTGACATATGATATTATATTAGTTTCAGGCATATAACATAATGATTCTATATATGTATATATTACCAAAGATCAACACAATAAGTCTGGTTAACATCCATCACCTCACATAGTTACAGATTTTTTTCTTGTTATCAGAACTTTTAAAATCTGCTCTCTTAGCATCTCTCAGATGTACAATACAATATTGCTAACTATAGTCACCATGTTTTTTGTTATATTTCCAGGACTCATTTATTTTCTAAGTGGAAGTTTATACCTTTTGACCCCTTCATTCATTTGCCCAACCCCCACCCCCTGCCTCTGGCGACCACCAAGCTGTTCCCTGTATCTGTTAGCTCAGTTTTTGTTTTTTTTTTTAATTTTAGATTCGCCATTTAAGTGAGATCATATGGTATTTGTCTTTCTCTCTCTGACTTATTTCACTTAGCATAATGCCCGTCTATGTTGTTGCAAGTGGCAGGATTTCTTTCCTTTTTATGGCTGAATAAGATTCTGTTATATATATATACTTACACCACATCTTCTTTACCCGTTCATCCATCAAAGGACACTAGGTTGCTTACCGTGTCTTCACTATTGTAAATAAATGCTGCAATGAACAGTGGGGTGCAGATATCTTTTTGTGTTAGTGTTTTTATTTCCTTTGGATAAATATTCATAAGTGGAATTGCTGGATCATATGGTAGTTCTATTTTTAATTTTTTGAGGAATCTGCATATTCTTTCTCATAGTGGCTGCACCAATTTATATTCCTATACAATGGATTTTTTAAATTAATCTTGTATCCAGCAGCTTTGTTAATCTCATTTCTTAGTTCCAATAGTTTTTCCATGTATTCTCTGTGATTTCCTCTATATGTGGTCACATCATTTGAGAATTGAGATAGTTTTACTTCATCCCCTCCAATCTAGATACCTTTTACATCATTTTCTTGCCTAATTGACCTGGCTAAAACCTCCAGTAAAATGTAGCATAGAATTGGCAAGAGTGGCTAATGCTCATCTTGTTCTTGACCTCAGGGGTGGCATTTCCAGTCTTTCCCCACTGATTATGACGTCGGTGAGCTGTGGACTGTTCACAGATGCCCTGGACGAGGCTCAAGATATTCCCATCTGTTTCTAGTTTCTTGAGTGTTTCTATCACGAAAGGGTGTTGGATTTTGTCATATGGTTTTTCTGCACCTAGTGGATATTAGCTTTTGCAGCAGCTTTTAAACCATGAAATCGTCTTCCCTCCCCTCTTCCTCCATCTTTCTCCCTCACACAAACACACAGAACCTCTCTGGAGGCAAACCAGAACCCACATATTAAATACTTGCTGAAAGCCAGTCGAATGACTAGTCTAGACCTCTTGATCCCATCATCCCTGCCCTGGCTGCTGTGTAACTGGGGGGTGGGCCCACTCCAAACAGGTGACGACAGAAATTCACATACTCATGATAATTCCGAGGGTGGTGGCTCCCTCTGGATTGCATTCTCCGTCGTGTTCTCTTCTCTTTACTGACTGTAGAGTGAAAATATTTAGCATGAAGGGAGAGGATTGTGCAGGAAAGAGCATATATCAATTGTGTGTGCTGAAAGGTAACAATAAATAGGCAAAAAACTTGACTTCTTCAAGAAATGTGTTAAAGGAAATATGACATATTCTCTACAGACCTTCCTGGCGTGGAAGCCCACATTCTGAAAATACGGTGTCTGGTTAATTTTCTGAGGCCTCGTGTATCACTTTTCTCTTGCAGGAGTCTGGGTGCTGACCCTGTTGTCGGCCGGCCTCACGAGGGTGAGCTTTCTGTTCCATATTTTGCCCGGTTTCAGGTAAGAGGCCTTTGGGGTCATTTGCATGTCTTCAGCAGGAAAGCGTCAGCCACGCTTTCTCAGAATTATCAGGAAGTGCCGGCAGAGCCCGACATGCAGTACGAGGTCTGGATTGGACGGACACTTCGTCTGCAAACTTCCTATGGCACTGAGTTTCTGAAGCCCTTAAAGAACAGTGATTCTAAAGTGGAAAAAGGAAGGACAAAGGCATTTCAGCATTGTGTTTGTCAGAGTTCTCCAGAAAATAACCAACAGGATACATATGCATGTGCACACATACACACACACACACACACAGATGTGTGTATATGTATGTGTAGAGAGAGAGAGAGACTGATTTTAATATATTGGCTCATGTGCTCATGAGGGCTGGCAAGTCCAAAATCTGTAGACCAGGCTTGCAGACTAGAAACTCAGGCAGATGTCTAGATGCTGGAGTCTCGAGGCAGATTTTCTTCTTTGGGAAACCTCAGTGTTTGCTCTGAAGGCCCTCAGCTGATGAGGCCCACCCAAATTATTGACAGTAATCTCTTTTACTTGAAGTCAACTAATTGTACGTGTTAACCACATCTACAGAATACCTTCACAGCAAGACGCGATTAAATATCCAGTTTGATTAAACAGCTGCATACTATGGCCTGGTCGGGTTGACACACAAGACTAACCATCAGAGCCCACGCTCCCTCAACTTGGCGCCCACTCACATCTCCTTTAGCCGCATTTAATCTCCAAATAAGGACAGGAAGAAAGTCATTCTTCCCTCTAACATGGTACCCCTCTCCTGTGGACAACTCAAAACACAAATACTCTCCCCAAGGAGGATGCAAATTTCTTGGGTGATGTGCACTCCTTTCCTTGATATCCTATGACTTAAATACTATCATGTGAAGTTAACTGTTATTGATACATCTAGTTACATATGATGTTCTGTGATAAGAAGATAAGGAACAGAAGAAAAAAATTTATTTGATACATGCACACTGTCTACAGTCTGGGAAGGCTTCCTGGAAGGCTTCTTGGATCCTTGGGCTGGGGCTTCTCTGGAGGGCAGCGGGGTGTTTTCTGTTTTTGGAAAGGCACGTGGAAAGGCAGTCATGTTGCTGAACATTTGTCCTCTTGAAGCACCAGTGCCCGCTCTAAAACAAGCTTCAGAGCTAGTGCCAGCTCCACCACCAGCTCCACAGCTAGCACCGCCTTCAGTGTCAGACATCACACCAGCTCTAGTACCAAATCTTAAGTTCGAGCCATTTCTTGCCCATGCCCAAGAGCTAGATGTAGTACCAGCCACAGAGCTAGTGCCAACTCCAGAAAATGGTCAAAAGCTGGGGCCTGGTCCAACACCAGCTCCAGCAGCAGCTCAAGAGCTTGAGTGTTCTCTGGAGCCAGCTCTAGCCAGGCTCCTGACTCAGAGCCATTTTCAGGACCAGCTTCAGCACCCAAGCCACTGCACGAACCAGTTCTATTACCAGCTCCAGAACTAGAGCCAGTGATAGGTCTATAGCCAGAGCTAGCCCCAACACCAGCTCTACCAACAGCTCTAGCACCAGAGTTGGGGCCAGCTCCATAGCTAGAGCTAACCCCAGCTCCCACAGTTGCACAAACTCCTGAGATAGAGCAAGCTCCACCTTCAGCTCCAGTGCTAGTTGCAGGGTCAGGGCCGGGGTTCTCTCATGAGCTAGAGCTGGCTTGAACACTAGCTGTAGCATCAACGCTGGAGATAGAGGCAGCTCTATCACCAACTCCTGTGCCAGTCCCAGTGATGGTTCTAGTGCTTACTTTAGAGTGAGAACCAGGTTGAAGCTAGTTTACAGCCAGTGCCAGGTTCCAAGGAAGAGCCAGCTCCAGCATCAGCTCTAACACTGGCTCCAGAGTTAGAGCCATTTCTGGCACCAGCTCGAGAGCTAGAGTCAGCACCAAGTTCAGAGGCAGAGCCTGCTCCAGCAACAGATCTAGTACCAGCTGCAGAGCTAGATCCCCCACAAGTGCTGGAGCAAGAGCTGGCTTGGGTACCAGTAGCAGACTTAGAGCCAATGCCAGCTCAGGAGAAAGAACCAGCTCTGGCAACAGCTCTAGCACCAACATCAGAGCTAGATCATGCTGTGCTACCAGCTCTACCACCGATTTCAGAGATGGAGGCATCTCTATCACCAACCCCCCAGGCAGAGCCTGTGCTACTCTAGTACCAGAATCTGCCCCAACACCAATTCCAGAGGTGGAGCCGGTGCCAGAGCTACAAACCAATCCACCACCAGTTTTAGCACCAGCTACAGAGCTAGAGCTAAGACTGGTTATACAACTAGAGACACAAGAACCAGGTCTAGAATGAGAACCACAGTTAGAGCCACTTACAGCAATAACTCTACACCAGCTCCAGTGCAAGAGTTGGAGCCAGCTCAAGAGCTTTATCAAACTGCAGAAGCAGGTCTAGATTATCTCTGGAGGTAGTTCCAGCTCCAGTGCCTTCCCCAGAGCTAGAGATACTGGCGGCTATAGAGATAGCGCAACTCTAACACAGGCTCTCGCATGAGCTACTGAGATTTAACCAGCTCCACCTTCAGCTCCAGTTCTAGAACCAGAGCCATGTTTTGAGCTAAAGCAAGCTCCAGCACCAGCTCTAGCACCAGCGAGAGGACTAGCCCATGACATCACCATGATGGGTGGGGCCAGGTGTTGGGCTGAGGGGTGGGACATTTTCTGCCAGACAGCTCACTCCCAAGTACCTTGATCACATCCACTGCCAGCTCCTAGTCCTCCCTCACTCCATGAGGTCCCAGCCCCGGGGTCTCTGTGCCCCTGCTTTCCCAAAGAAGGCTCAAAGCTGACAAAGAGCCCTCTGGTGTTGGAAACTGGGGCCAATTCATTAAAAACAGTATACATTTTGACCCAGAAACTCCACGTCATGGATTCTGTCCTAAACAGAGATTTGTGGTTGCAGGTGTTCCCTTCAGCACGATTCAGAGAGTGAAAAACTGGAAATGGCTCCTGGTCCAAGCAGGGGGTCTTCATAAATTCTGATGCCAGGACAGAGAAAATACCAAGTGGAAGAGGATTACCTGGCGGTGGCCATGCCTGGACAAATCAGGCTCTAGAAGAGCACACACCCTGGAATGCTCCGTTCCTGACACCCACAAGTGCACACACACATATGCACGCATGTGCACACACGTGCACACACTGTACAGACTTTCTGTGGGATGAAGTCGTGGGATCAGCACCGCCAGCACAGGCGTGCCCCTGGGGGCTGCGATGGGTCCTGCAGGCTGGTCTCCAGAGAGGAGTGTCCTTTCACACTTGTCTCTAGGAGTCTGCTGGGGCCTCTGCTTCCTCACATTGTCACCAGGGCTGGTTGTCACCACACTGGAACCCTGCCCATCTGATGGGGCCCAGTGCCCTCTCCACAGTGTCTCCATGTGCGCGTGTCCCCCTTGTGGAGCTCGAGCGTCTCTGACACATGCTGCCCCTGTGTATCACCTCTCATTGGCGTTGAGTGTGTTTGCTCTTTATCTCTTACTAAAATACTGAATTTCAAGCATTTTTTGGAAGCGAGGGATGTGTAGCCTTTCCCTGGCCTTGGGTTATGAGGAATGGTTTCCGGTTTGTGGTTTGTCTTTCCAGCATTCTACCCTTGTCTTGTTTTTGTTTTGGCCACAGGCGTTTCATGCCTGGCTTCTGGCTCTGGTGTCCCACTTAGAACAGCAGTCTGTACCCCAAGATTATGCACATATTTACCGAAAGGGCTTTATTTGATACATCAAATCTAGAATCCACCTGGGATTTTCCTATCAAATTAGAGAAATTCTATTTCAAATAAAAACAGAAAAGGAAAACCTATAAGGCCCTGTGAAAATAAGAAGGCAGACACAAATGGCCAGTTATGGCATGATTTCACTTATAGGAAACATCCAGAATAGATTTAACAAAAAACAGTGACAGAAAACAGATTAGGGCTGGCCAGGGCCTGAGGGATAAATGGGGAGTGAGTGCTTTTAGAACAGGGTTTCCTTTTGGAGTGTGAAACTGTCTGAGCCCAGATAGCGGTGATGGATGCACAGCATTGTGAATGTACTTAATGCTCATAAAGTGTACAATTTAAAATGAGAAAACATAAATTTTAAAAAATCGAAACATTTAATTTAAATAATTATTAAGAACTAAACAATAAAGAAAAATCAAATAGAGCAACTAAGAAGGAAACAAACACATTAATGAGAGTAGGGAAGGAAATTTCTGGTGAGGGAGCAGTTTGAATGGGTGGTACAGGAGCTGCTGATGAGAGACATTGCAGAGCCAGCTCTCCCAGGCCAGATGGTTTGGCTTCAGGTGCCTCTTGGTCTCCTGCAGGACCCTCTTCAGGGAATGTGTCTCCCTGCTTGCATGGTGGGGCCTCAGTTGTCTCCTGGTCTCCTGCGGGAGCCCGTGCAGGGGATGGGTCTCCCTGCACGGTGGCTGGGGCCTCAGCTACCTCCTGGTCTCCTGCTGGAGCCTGTGCAGGGGATGGGTCTCCCTGCACGGAGGCTGGGGCCCCAGCTGCCTCTTGGTTTCCTGAAGAAGTTGGTGGCAATGATATTTGTCCGGGATGGATGATGGGTACTGAGGTAGCTCTGAGGCTTGTCCAACAGTCAGTGCAGACGTTCTCCCCACAGCTGCTGATGCAGTCTTGTGTCACAGCTGCTCATCCCTGGGGGTGAGGGATTGGATGTCCCCTTCTACCAGCTCCTCGCTGATCTCCTGCATGGAGCTCTGCAACGGCAGTGACCGGTAGCCGACCCAGAGGCATCCGAGCCCTGCCAGCTGCCCAGCTGTCCTTGTGCTGCTTCTGTCCTCGGGATCTAATTCTCCCAGATCAGGCACATACCTGTGTCTCCACAGAATTCCACCCCGGATGAAAGACATACACCTCAGGCAGAAGGGTGCCACTCTAGCACTCCACATCCCACCCAGCCGACCTTGACCTGGGCTGTGAACATGACCCACCAGGGTCATGTTAGAAGCCCACCAGGCTTCTAACACCTCAGCGACCTGCTCCTGCTCACGGTGGTCCACCCTCATGAAACCGCCCTTCCACACACACACATGGGGAGGGGATGTAGGGCTGCCCAGATGGGACCACAGTGCTGGTCTTGTCTGGATTGGCCTGCCCTAGGACTCCCTGTGTTACCTTTCTGTCCCTCCGGTTAAATGGCCACAATTGTCGGCCATGAGAAAGGAACCAGCATCTGCATTGCGGGTGGTCTTTGGGAGCTTTCCTGGTGCTCTGGTCCCTGACCATCGAGAAGAAGCAACTAAACACGTTGCTCCCACTAGACAAGTGCTAGACAAGTGAGCTGGCTTGGGGGCTGTCTCTAGGATGTGGGTGCCTAGTTACCAGGGTTCCAAGTACTCTTGGGCTCCATGAGGGTACTTCCTGGGGTCAACTTACCTAAGCTCCCTCCTCACACAAGACCTCCCTAAGGGCCCCCGGGGCTGCTGACTGCTCACTCTCCATCTCCACACCACGTCCAGACACAGTCACACCAACAGAGTCCACCCCACAGCCTCTGGGGAGGTCTGAACGCAAGCAGGGCCCCAGCTTTGAGGACACAGAGTTGAATGCAGTCCCGCTCCTGCTTCTTGCCAGTGATGTCACCCTGGACAACCACGTGCCTCTCAGGGCCTCCTCAGTGTCCCCATCTGTGCAGTGGGGGTCATTCTAGCGTCTATTCCCTCGGGATGTCATCAGGTGCGATATAAGATATTTTATGTTTTCAAGTATATGTGGAAACCATTCTGGTTGGAACCTGATTTGGCCCGAAATTTATTTGAACCAAAGAAACCTGACTCGTGGCTTGTCAGACATGCATTGTCTGTGTGCTTTAATCATTACCCTAAAGTAAAGAATGTACTCTTTGAAGATAAAAAAGCATCCCTCCCTTCCTTTGATGTCAGCACCCTTTCAAGATAAGACTGAATGCCTCATTTCCCCCAGCGCCGAGGCTATGGTGACTTGCTGTCTATGTGCTCATCAATAGCAAAATATCTCCTTGAATCCTTGAGAGAATGTGCACCTGTCATGCTTGATGTGTGTCTCTGTCTTTGGAAACAGGATGTAACTCTGCTGAAAAGCACTCTTCTTCACAGCGCTTTCTTCCCTTGCAAAGATGTGCTCCGGGCTAGAGTCCTCAAATGAAATTGGGCTCAAATAAAACTTTGTGCTACAGAACGATTATTGATTATTTGCGGCACCTTCTCCTGGCAACCACGAAGGGACTTCTGAGACACCCACATGAGACCAGGTGGAGCCTACTTTCAACCAACACTGGTACCACAGGGGACCGTTGCGTTCCACTACCCCTCCTCCCCCCGGCTTCACTGCACTTTTCAGGTGCTCTGGTGAGTTCTCCCGAAATCTGGACCTCCTTATTTAAGTTGACAGTCCTGACTTGTTATTCCAGCTGTTAAAACAGTCTGAAGACTTCAACATCTTAAGGGTGTGTTGGTACTCTTCCTAGGTAAGAGGAAACTGGGGGGGACATTTCCTAGGTGAGGGGAGCCAACAGGGAGACATTTCCTAGGTAAGGGGAACCAAGGGGGAAGTTTGGAGTGAACTGGGTTAGCTGACCTCTTTAATTTGGCTTTCAATTGAAAAAGAGACATGTTGATAAAGTCTGAACAAACTGACAGCAAAATGAGAGACTGAATTTGTTTCGTTCTGAAGAAAAGGGGCACTTGCTCTTTCCAGCCACAAGTTGTTCTCAGGTGACTGAGAACCTGGTGTAAGTGTCTGAGGACAATCTCCATGACATGTGGCAGTCCCATAGGGAACTCAGTCACCATCATTCACTTTAAATAATTAATGTCTTGTCGAGGGGCCCGCACACAAGGATTGTTCATCCAGTGCTCTGCACCCCTACGGTAGTTGTAGACTGCCCGCAGGAGAAGCTAAGACACGTGAGAGAGTGTTCATCACCTTTTAGGAAGTGACACTCACAAGCAGCACAGTTTTGACCAGCTACACTGTCCTTAGAAATTGTTCAGACTTGATATTAAAATGAAACTAAAAGAAAATGAGAAACCACACTTTAAAGGCCAACAATGCCAGATGGGCACCCACCCACTGGAACTCTGGCTGGCTCTGTGTACAATATGTATGGAGCCTTTACTTGCAAGTACTTAACCAAATGGGGATAGCTGTAATTGGCTGAATCTTTGGATCAGGATAACCTGGGATAATTTAAAATTATACTGGCCACTTTGGGGCTCCTTTGAGCTTCCGAAACTTGTCTTTTTGTGCACTAGATTTGAGAACCGTGGAACAGACAGATTAAATGCAATCTTTAATCTCTAAAGAGTTAAGCATGCCACCTTCCAGCACACCTGCTCGAAAACTAAAGGTTGCAGAAGTTGTAAATATTTAAAACAACAGCAAAATCTTGCTACGCTTGTATTGTGTCCTGAGAGCTTGGCTTAGTAACCATCAGGTTGGGCGCCCCAAAATATGGTCAGACAGAATTGCGGGTTGCACCCAATTTGCAGTCAGGTATGGTTGGACAGAAATATGGGTTGAACTCCATTTGTGGCTAGGGTCCTACCAAAATGCCACCAGCTTCAGGGGTGTTACATTGGCCATTAGAAGGAATGATCTAATTAGATAAGATTGCTTAAGATGTGCACTTAAAAGCAAAGCCTTCAAAATTCCAAAAGAGCCCTACTGAAAGTTTGGTTGCAAAAAGCTAATAAAAATTAAGCTATAAAAGTTACCTAAAAGTCTATTAAATTATGGCTTTACAGACACCCCCATAATCGACCTTCTAAGAAGGGCCCAGTATGAGCCCCTCTCAGAGTTAATGAGATCATGAGAGATTTTCTGGGAAACTTAACGTTATTCCCTTAAACAGTCAATGGGAAACTTAAATTAAAAATTAATAGAGTTGTTTAATACTGCCAAAAACACAGTTTGGATCCAACTATTCTTTTTTAAATTAGTGAGTTTTGTATTGTACCTGATTCATAGGAAACATTTAATGAAAACTATTTAAGGTCTCCGCTTGTGTCTGTCTGTGTATCTATGTATGTCTATGTGTACGCGTTATATATATGTGATATTTTTCTACCTCTGGATGATGTAATTTCTAAAAGAGCTCCACTAGTAGGCTTAAAGTAAGCATTTATATAAATTGTTTCTAAATGTAATGGAAACTAACCCAAATGTTTTTCAAGTTAACATGATATCATCTTTAGTAAATGAAAGCTTATTTAAGTTTGTTGGTTTGATGAAAATAAGCATGTTTTCAGTATTCTAAAAATTATATAAAATTCCTAAAAATCTGATATGTCCTGGTATAATTCTAGTCGTTATCTTAAAATGTGGCTTATAAAATAACCAAATTTCCTTGTAATTACATTATCATGTTAAGTCTTTTGCCATTGCCAGATAGTCATTATTTTACTCCAGTGGTTTTACAAATACATTTCATCTTCAGAGAAATTCGCAACAAGGCCTCTGACACTCCCAACATTTGACACACATGGAGAGAAAGCTTCTACAGTACGTTGGTTGTGTGATTTATCCTTTTTTCCTGTGAAAAGTCAGTGTTGGCAGGCTCCGGGCTCCTGTCACTTCAGCAAGTGTGTGAGGACACCCTGAATGCAGTGACCACGGGCCACTGTGACGTGTCACCTGGCCGTCATGTCTTCTTACACTCAGACTCTGTCATTCCACCTATATTGGGGAAGAAGCGAGGCCAGTGCAGAGCCCGAGTGGCAGGCACAGCCTGAGAAGGTGGAGGGACTCTTGTCACACGGTGGCCACCACTGTCTCCCTCAGTGGACAGTCGTTGCCAGGGGCCTGGGTCTCCGTCTTCCATCCCCTGAGCCCCCGCCGGACGTGCAGGCTGCCACTCCATGATGATTTCTGGAGAAGGGGCTCTTGCTAGCACACAGACCCTGACATCAGTGAATAAAAGACACTTGGCCTGCCGTTTTCGTCAGGTCCGCCCCTGACACACTCAGGAGAGTCCTGTCCTGACCACGTTTGTTTCTTGAATATGTGGTTGGCTCACATTTTCAGGAGGTCAGGAAACACCTACTGTGCACTCACTGTGTTCATGTGACAGTCAGACGCTGAGAACCATGCTGCAGGAAGAGTGCTCTGACTTGGCACAGCAGGTGACAGTCTCGTTGAGCACCTGGCACAGGGTAGACACTCAGGCTGCATTTCTGAAGATCCACACTGTTCTCTCACAGATTACGCTCAGGTCCCAGCACCTCCTGACCAGCATTAGAGTTACTCACACCTTCTGAGGGTCATTCTCCCCGCAGGGACTGCATGGGAGCTGCTCAGGTGCCTCGGCCTACCGTGCAGCCTGACATTCCCACAGACCACTTCAGATGGCCTTGGCGGCCTCAGCACTGGGGTGGATCTGTGAGGCAGCCATTGTCCTGGGGCCTGTCCTGCCCCGTGGTTGAGCCCCAGGAATGTATCCCCTCCACAAAGGACCCCACACTTGCCTTTCTCTCTCCCAGGGTGCATCACCCAGCTACCCTCAGACGCTCATGCTGTGGCGACCAAGAAACCCAGCCTTTCTTCCACACAAACCTTGATATTTCACACGGAGCAGCCTAGATTCAGCTTGAGCTGGAGACAGTGCTTGGAGTCCCTCTCGCTGTGCTTTTCTCAGGGGCCACACTGAGGGCACGCTGAGCAGTCAAGTTTAAAAGGAGTAATCCAGAGATTGTGGTCACCTTCTCAAACCAGGAGTCTATTGTCTTGCTAGGGAGGCAAACAGGTGGGATGTAGCTGGTGGGGGAGCTGCCCATGAGGAGCGGAGAGACTTGCTCTTGCTGTCGCTCTGGTAGGGTGGTGCCAGCTGAATTGCCAGAGAAGAGCACAGGAATCTGTGCCCATCAGAAAAATGCCATGTGTGCATCCACCCTCAGAGATGGAAAGTGAACAGGCTCAGGCTTGTGACCCGAAGCTGTTCCTCAGCTGCAGTCATCCACCTTCATTACAGCGAGAGAACACTGAAGATGAAGCAAAGGCCTGATTGAGTCCCTGTTCCTGACCGACTGTACGCCAGGAGCTGCCAGGTGCTGGGGATGCGGTGGTGAGAAGCATGCATTCATTCCAGCTGGCGCATTTCGGGGCTGGCTGCCTCTCATGAGTCTGGCCTCAAACTAGGAAATCAAGATGAGGTCACCTGCCCCCAGAGCAGCCGAAGGAGGCCGTGTTCATGAGGGGATTCCTTTGGGCAGATTCAACCCCTCCCCCTGAGCTTCTAACCTTGCCTGTATGATAGAATCATCTGGGAGGTTACTGATTGATTGTTTTGATGTACCGTATTCAACATTTGGTGGACATTTGGCTGGTTCCACATTTTGGCTATTATGAATAATGCCAGAACTTCATGTATGAGTTTTACTTGGTCCAGCATTTTATTTTTTGGATCATTCGCATACAAGTGTCTGTGTGAACGTGTTCTCAGTGTTCTCGAGTGTATACCTAAGGAGTGAGATCACTGGTGCCTTCATTTAATTTTTTAAGTTTGGACACTTTTACCACGTAATTCATGACACGCTCAGTGACCCTGAGTCCAAGACACCGAGTATTGATTTCCCTGAAGACACCTCGGGCTATTACCTACAGGCTCCTCAGAGGCTCTGCCTGCTTCCCCGAGGTTCTCCCTGGACATCAGGACCCTCCCGGTGCCCCATGCTCATCAGGGTGGCAGATGGGCTTGGGTCTCGTTGATGCTGCACAGCTTCCCGCTGGGTCAGCTCAGGTCCAGAGCTCCTGGAAAAACAGCTCAAATGAGATGCTCCTCCATCAACCTTTGCGAGGTGGGAGCTCCGGTTTCTTGCCTCCGTCCTCTTCCTCCTTCTCTGTGCTGCCTCCACCATGTTGATAGGGACTTCCTTTAAGCCTCAAGAGTGTCAGAATAACTCACATTTTTTCTTGGCCATCCTTCACACCCAGCATCCATTCCTGTTGGTTTTTCTACCACATTGATATTTTTAAAACATTGACATGTGAGTCACATGATGTAAGACCATTTTAAAGTGTACAATTCAGTGGTTTTAGCGTATTGTCTATGTGGTGCAACCACCCCCATGATCTTATCCCACGCATTCCCTTTGGAGAGCTCGTTTTCACCATCATGAGCCCCCGTCCCCGCAGTGGAATGTCACATGATAAAACCAGGGGGGCCATGTGACCACAGAAGCTGCTCTTTCCTCCTGTAGCCGAGTTCTTTATGTTACCTTTTGAAAGAGGGTGGGGGAGGTTTTAAACAGATAGTTCATCGACGAGAAACTGAATCAGATTCTTGGGGGTGGAGTCCTGGCATGGGTAACCCCCCCAGGGATCTGAATGTGAGCTGCAGTGAGAACCTGCCAAGAACCAGCCAGAGCTGCTCCAGGAGGAATTATACCCTGGTTGGGCGTGGGGCAAATTCATGATTCTGAGGGTTGGCTGGATATCTGCTGGTCCCCTGCATGCGCCACTGCCCCCAACACCCCAACTCTGCACACAGAAGACACTTGAACCACCAGGGACCCCTCCTGAGAACTGAGGCCAGGACCCTGGCAGTGCCCCTTTCCTCCACCTATCGGCCCTCTTCATAACCCAGATCACCACTCAGATGCTAAGTTTGGTCCCCTGCGTGGAAGTCCTCAGTGGCTCCCCATGGCCTGTAGGAGGGTGAGGCCCCTGGCAGACCTGAGCACCCACCTTGCATTTCAGCCTCATCCCCTACCTGCCCCATCCACTCCTCCCTCCCCCGCCGCACTCCTCCATTCCAGCCAAGGTTCCCTCTGGCCCTCTATGACTTTGCTCCTCCCTCTGCTGGGTCCCCATCTTACCAAGCTCAACCCTAATGTCCTGGCTTCTTGGTCTGCCCCCTACTACTGGACAGTGGTCATTCCCTCCCCCTGGGCACAGCACACCTTTGTGGTCTAGCCTGGCCCTGCACTCCCTGGAATAGATCCTTTCCCTGTCTTCTCACCTCCTAGAGAGACTCAGGTGCAGGGGCCACAGCAGGTTCCTCGGGGTCCCCAGGACCTGGCACAAGGTCCAGCACCGCCCGAGTGACAGTGACTGTGAATGAGTGGCGGGAAAGGGAGGTCGGGCTCTGGAGGCCTTTGTAACTTTTGAGATTTTGGGGGAAATCAAGAGTCCCCGTAGATGTCCTAGCTCCAAGGGGGTCTCTGAAGGAATGAGGGGGGGCGTAGTCTGAAGACCCCAGATGGGAAAGCATTCACAGAGTCCAGAACTTTCTTGGGCTCAGGGTGGTGAGAAAGCTTCAGCGCCATTGTCACTCTCTTCAATCACCAGGTCTGCTTTTCCTGCGGACAAGGGTGAGGCGGGTGAGGATGGAGGTTGGGGGGTTCAGTGCAGGCTCAGGCCTTCAGCGCTGCCCTGCTCACACCAGCCATTCGTGGGAAATGTCAGAGAGGGGCAGTGAAGGGTGTCCAAGGTCCAAGACCTCTGTCCTGCCTGGGCATCCCAAGTGCCTGTCTGCCAAAAGGGCAGGAACCAAATGCCAGAGCCCTTGTGGGAGGGACGCTGGGCATGAAGCCCTCCCTCGTGCCCCTAGAGTATCTTGTTGGGAGGCATCAGCTCCTGGGCTTCTAGCACCAAGGACCTTCCTGGGGGTGTGACATCCACAGCAGGGCTCCAGGCTTGTGCCAGAAGCCCTGTGGCCCGGGATCCAGCCCCTGATCCTCCCCCTGCCACCAGCAAGGCCCTGTCCTGCTCCGCAGGCCCCCTAACCCCCAGGCCCACCTGTGCCAGAGGTTTAGGAGGAATGGTGGGCACAGTAGACAGTCTCCAAGATGGCAGCAGTGACCTTGGCCTCTTGGTTTCACACCCTTGTGTGTTCTGCTTCTGTGTCAAATCAGAGCAGGGCTGTATGGTGACAGAGTATGGTGGAGGCAGAGGGGTGTGAATTCTGAGGTTCGGGGCCAAAAAACCATTTTGGCTCCTATACTGGCCCTTGAATCACTTGCCCTGTGGGAATCCGGGCACCGTATTGTGAGGACACTCAAGCAGCCCCATGGGGAGACCCATGTGGAGAGGAACAGACTCCCTGCAAACAGCTGAGCCCAACTTGCCAGCCCTGTGAATAAACCACCTGGGAAGTAGATCCTGCAGTCCCAGCCAGGACTTCAGATGATCGCAGCATCCTGAGGGACCCTGAGCCAGCTGCTCAAACTGCTCCTGAATTCCTAACCCACAGAAACCGTGACACGTATACAATCAATTTAATCCATTGCATTTGGGGCAACTTGTTACCCTGCATCAGGTAACTAATACAGCCCCTCTCGCTCTGGGGTGTGTCCTCTCTCAGATGCTGGGTGTGGACGGGAAGGTTGTTCTGCCTTCCTCCCAGCCCCTGGCCATGTTCCTCGACCATGGAATGGAGAAGGAAAGAGATGAGATGTGGTCCTGGAGCAGCACAAAATCAGATGCCCTCAGCCAACATGATATTTTTCTCCGTTTTAATTAATACTTTACAAAGTACAAAATACATTGTCTTTTTGGAGAAACAGTTGGTATTTGTTTCTCTCCATCACACAGTACATGAATCTTGAGGGTTTCATGTTTCTTCAAGAAAGAAAGAAATCGTGAGGGTCCCCACCAGGGTGTAAGGCTGCCCACTTCTCCCCTCTCCAGACCTTGGGACAGATGTAAGTGCCACTGCTACTGCTGGTGACCTAGGGCAGGCCAGGTGAGGGCCAGACC
This sequence comes from Diceros bicornis minor, assembly GCF_020826845.1. NCBI lineage: Eukaryota > Metazoa > Chordata > Mammalia > Perissodactyla > Rhinocerotidae > Diceros > Diceros bicornis. Next base: position 41,594 of record NW_026691039.1, read on the forward strand.
CCCGAAGATGAGGTCCTGGGCAGCGTAAGGCTCCGCAGAATCCCACTATACCCCCAACTTCCCCTCACCCCATCTCAGGGTAACAGAAATGATCTTGGCATAGAGCAGGATCTTTTGTTTGTTACCCCCTGACCCCAGTTTTGGTGCCAACCCTGCTCAGTTCTTCCCTGGACCATTTCCTGAATAGCTAAACTGAGGCAGGGGACAGGGACACTCACTGGGCTTGGCCTGTGACTTGGGACATGAATTTGGCCTATTTTTCAAACCCCCTTCCCACCCCTTCTCCAACTTGCTGGACCCTCTCCAGGGACGATCACCAGTAGGCGAGGGGGCACCAGCACCCAAAACCTCTCCCTGTGAACAGTATCCTCAGGACTGGACGCTTCTGAAGAGCCGGCTCAGCAGGTCTTGCCCCTTTGGGCTGCATGGACTGCCAGGCCTCGTGCTGCACAGCAGAGCCCCTGCTGGGGACACCTCTGCCCCCTCCACAGAGCAGATTTACACAGTCACGTAGGCTGGGGCAGTCCTGCATGCAAGGCCTGCCACACCACCATCAACTCCATATGTGGCCCCCTGGTAAGAGTGCTACCGAGGCCTCAAAATACTGGATGAGTCAGTCCCTCAGCTAGGATTTGGGCTCTGCACACGTGTGCTCACACACACACTAATGTGGATGACATGGCACATGCTCACACCTAACATGTGTGTGTTAACACACGTGTGGCTGTCCACAGAACACTGTCCTGACCCGAGGGCAGGGGCCACCTGCACTCCTGACTCTCTCAGCCTCCCACACTCTTGAAGCAAGAGCCACAAACTCCCTCATCACCAGGCTGCCCACAGACGCCAGGGGCCGGGCCGCAGGCTCCTACCTCCACTCCAGCCACTCCTGGTGCCGCCTGCCTCAAGGCCAGAGGCTGCCTCAGCCACCAGCCCCTGCCTTTACCTTCCCAAGAGAGCAGGCTTCATAGGAGGGGTGGACATCAAAGCTGAAAATATGGAAAGGGGATGAGAGACAGGTAAGCTTGTCCTTTTGCTGCCTCTAATTTGAAAATGAAAGAAAGAAAAGAGCCAGATGAGCTCTGAGAGGTAGGAAGAGGTCTCTCTTTCAGCAGGGCTCCACTCCCCTCAGGACAGCCCCGTCACTCTTCCCAAGCCTGCCCTCTGCTGAGCCGATCACCATCCACCACCCTGGTTTCTCCCCTCCCAGGAGGCCTCTGTGAATGGAGGGCTGCTGCCCCTCCCTCAGCACAGTATCCAGGAACCTGAAAGGCCAAAGCTCATGTCTTTCCACTGCTGGGAGACTCCATCATCCTCCCCCAGGTTACACTCACGAAGCCACACCTACTTCATTTCTCCATGGATGTGACAGCAGTGGCTGGCTGCTCCCCGCCCTGGCATACAGTAGGCACAGATATATTGGGGGTATTTTCTTCCTACCCCTGCCCAGTGTCCACTCAGAGAGTGGCATCAAAAATTCCTCAGTCACGGGGCTGGAGTGCTCCGCTCTCATGTGGGTGCTCCCCAAGTCTCCTCTCTTCGCTGGGGCCGGCAAGGGCCCTAGTTGTCCCCACCTCCAGATCCAGAGGCTCAGATAGGCGGCCCAGGGTGGCCGTGGGACTCCTATACTTCTTCCAGGGAAATGCTGCCAGTTGGGTGGGCCAGTTCATCTTTGATTATCAGGCAAATGGTGCCTTGGCTTGGGGTGGGAGCCTGGCCCTTCCTATCTCTCCAGAGCCTTCTCTCCTGACCTCCATGGCCTCCTCTGTCCTCTCAGAGGGGACAAGCCCCACAAGACCAGTCATCTTCTTCTGGACACTACACTGGTCCCCGAGGCCGTGTTGCCTGGTGTGGGAGGCCACAGTGGGCAGCTCTGGGTCACCAGGCTCCCTCCTTCTCCTCAAGGGGCCTGTGGCCTAGAGTTGGTGGGAGGGGGAGAATGCTGGTTCTTGAGGGGCTCTGGACCCCCTGAATCTTGGGGAGGAGAGTTCTACATGCCTCTCCAGCTCAGATGTGTGCCCTGGGCTGAGGACAGTGGCATGGGCAACACCTGCTTGGCGGCTTTGGAGACCCCCGTGGAGTAAGGAGGTGCAGAGGTGGCACTGCCCGTCTCTAATGGATTAGCGTTGGGGGCTGAGGGAGAAAGGGGTTTCTTGGGAACCAGGGGAGGCCATGCTGACGGTTGAGCCAGAGCACATTTTTCTAATTGGGGGTGAGGGACAAGGGGTGGTCAGGGCTCCCTCGTCCCTCACTCTCCCCTCCTTGAGCTCTTACCACTCTGGAATGTACAGGGATGGTGCAGGGACGAGCGAGGCGTGAGGGTTGTGCAGAGGGTCTGAGCTTTCTTCACCAGGGAGAAGCACAGAGGCAAAGACACACCCGGGAGCCCAGGTGGGGGCTCCAGTCACTGGCCCACCCCGCCTCTCGGCAGCCGGACACAGGAACACCATTGCCCTCCCATGCACGTGTCTGTCCAGCCATGGCCCAGAGATGCTCAACACCAACAGGACACACTCCTCAGGCCTCCCTGAGCCATTGGCTGCCCTCACTGCCTTTGCCTTCAGCCAGTAGGAAATGTGGCCATGGGCTCTTCCACTGGGGAGTGAGGGCAAAGGTCATGCAAGATAGCGGTGCCCAGGAGAGCTGAGGCATGAAGTAGAGAATGGCACTGGCAGCCCTGGCATTTTGCTGATGTGGGATTTCCACCCCTGCGCAGATGGCTGAGCTTGCCAGATGCAGGTCCCCTTGTCAGCCCAGCAGAGTGAAGGAGAACAGCCTCAGATCACTGATGGTCCAGCTCAGGGCTGTCCCAGGTGTCCTGCACCAAGCACAGAGCAGAAGGGACTGGGGACCTCCCTAACCACCACCCAGATGAGAAATCTGCGGGAAAACCTTGGCCCTGAGTCTCAGAACTCCCTGGTCCCATGAATGGCCCGGAGTAGAGTTCACAGGGCTGTGGGGAGGACAGGATAGGGGCTCAAGGTGGGCGCTGGTATTTTAGATGAGTGGGAAGGCATGAATTTTACCACATTTTATCCTTAGGAGAGTTGGAGGAGCAGGTGCAGTCGTGTCTACATATCTGCCCTCCCTGCGTTGATTCTACTCATCTTGACAACTACCGCTGCACTGCCTGCTCCACTTGCACTGATCTCATTCAACGGCACAGAATCCCCACCCTGGGAGCAGCATTGTCCCCATGTCATATGGGGAATTGGAGGTGCAAAAAGTGTCACCAATGCCCTCCTTCAGCTAGCAAGTACACCTGGTGTGGAACTGACGGTCAGGAAAAGTGTTCCTGGAGTTTCTACCTGCTGAGTTTGGCCGGGTTCTCACACTGCCCTGGGCGGCACCGTGTCTCCCGAGTTTTGGGAAATGTGTGGAGGCTCTTTGGGCTGTGCCAGTGAACGGGGGAGACCACTGTCATTTAAGGAGGCAGAACATGCCACAGACTGAAGAATTGTCGCCACCCCCAACCCACACCCAGGGTGCCCAGGTAAGAACCCCTGGGAAAACTGGGGAAGGACATTCTAGCTCTGGCCTCGCTTGGTCACTGGGGATAAAGAAGGTGCTCCTAATCAGCACAGGTGGCTGGTCCCTGAAGGCATGGGCACTCTGCACTTGGAGCATATTTACAAAGACTTTGAAACACTTAGAGCCCCAGAGTGTTCTGATCCTTTCACCTTCTGTAAGGAAGGATCCCCTTGGCCTTGGAGCTGGGTTGAAGGCCACAGGGCCAGGAGCCTTGTGTGACCTTGAGGGAGACTCTTGTCAAGGGCAGCCCTGGGAAGCTTCCTTGAGCCCCACTGACCCCACTGTGCTCCTCAGCATCTCTCAGACATAGTCCTGCCCCTTGGCCAACCCTTGGTTCCTTTGCTGGGACTCCCTCCCAGGCCCCTGCTCTACTTTGCCCCAGCCCCTGTCCAGCCTCCCACCACCACTCTCCAACTGAGCTACCAACCCTCCTCGGTCCTGCCCACCTGTGACCAAGATCACAAACTAGGTCCTGCTGGTCAGTCAGAGGCCACCACTCAGCTGGGTTTCACCCTGATGGGGGCCACCTGCAGCAGGAGCCCCACACTGGTGGGGCCTGATGGACACCAGAAAGGCTCTGGGGAAGGAGACCCTGGGCCAAGCAGGGTCAGGGCTGCCTGCACTGCCCACTGTTCTCCCTCCAGCCCTCCTGGGGCCAGGAGGGATAGGGGTGCACAATCTCATCTCTCCACCTTTTGTTGTGACTCACAATTGCTGCTGGTTTTCTCCTGGTGAAGTGAATGTGCTTTTAAAAAATGTGAGAAATTGAGAAAGGTGTAAAGAAGAAATTAATAATCGCTGCTAATCCCTGCCCGTGTAACTGGGCAAAGGCTCCTTCTGCTTGCTGCAACCTTGAAGCCAATCAATCACAAGATGAGTCGGTGGTGAGGAAAGGAAATTACTCGATTAGCTAGCAAAATTGGAAGATGATGGACTCATGTCCCAGAGACCATCTTAAACAAGCACATAATCTGAGGCAGTTCTGTAGGGACTAGTGGGCTGTGAAGGGGGCTCAGGAACATTGACCATCTGGCATCGGAGACTGGAGACATCACACCAGGTCTTTCAGTTGTCATCGATGATGGATGCCGGTATAGATGATCTTCCTGAGGAGGTCGTCATGTTCCTAAGAAATTCAAAAGAATAAAGTTATCATCTGTCACTCTTGGGATGTACGTGTGTCAGCCAGGATTATTTCCCAGACCTGTTTATCTCCTAGGCTAAGTGCAAGGTAAAACACACAGAGCTTGAGTGAGCTAGTCAGAGGTTACTCTAAGTTACAACACGGCTTCCCTCGAGTCAACTTGCTCTAGGCCAGTATCACCCACGGGTAACATTTGGCAAATTTTCTCCCAGGCCCTGCTGCATTTGTGCTTTCACTTCTTGTTTTCCTCATTCACATTAATTCGTAAGCATTTTCTGAAGTCAGCACAAATATTTTTCCAGCTGTATTGAGGTACGATTAACAAAGAAAAGTTGTATATATTGAAGGTGTACAATGTGATGATTTCATGTATGTGCACATTGTGAAATGAATACCACAATCAAGCTAATGAAGAGTTCCGTCACCTCCTGTAATAACTCCCCCTTTTTTTAATGCTAAGAACTCTTAAGATCAATTCTCTTGTGTATACAATGCATTATTATTAACTCTGGTCACCTCGTTCTATATTAGATCTTGAAAACATCCTCATGTTATAACTGAAAGTTTGTACCCTTTGACCAACATCTCTCATTCCCCTCGCACCCACCAACCTCCATCCCTTGTAGGCACATTCCACTCTCTGTTTCCACGAGTTTGACGTTTTTAGATTCCACGTGTAAATGAGATCATGTAGTGATTGTCTTTCAGTGTCTGGCTTATTATGCTTAGCATAATGTCCTCCAGGTTCAACTGTGTTGTCAGAAAAGGCAGGATTTCTCTCATATTGAAAGCTGGATAATATTTAATTGTAGATACATGTAACGTTTCTTAATCTAATCATCCATCAACAGACACTTAAGTTGTGTCCATATCTTGGCTATTGTTGTCACCAACTAACTGCCCCGAGTAATTCAAAGGCAATTTCGAAAGCACTTAACTGTTTCTTTTTTGTTGTTTTGGTGAGGAAGATTAGCCCTTACTTAGCATCTGTTGCCAATCTTCCTCTTTATGCTGAGGAAGATTTGCCTTGAGCTAACATCTGTGCCCATCTTCCTCCGTTTGATATGCGGGACGCCTGTCATGGCATGGCTTGATGAGCGGTGCATAGGTTGGCACCATGGATCCGAACCTGCGAACCACAGGCTGTTGAAGCGGTGCGCCCAAACCCAACCACTACGCCACGAGGCCGGCCCCTTAACTCTTTCTCAAAGTTGTTTCTCTGTTACTTTAAGAGACGCAATCACCAACCACCCTGAACCAGTCCAAACAGAACTGCAAAAGCAACGCCTGCACAGATGGGCCAAGAAGTCTCCAAAGTTACTTTTGCTTCATTTTAATGTTAAGATCTCCACCCCAGGAGGAGCTTAAGCCTTATTAGCATAACATGAAAGGTAGGGGAAAGCACGTTTTCAAACTACGCCTGGGCTGGCTTATACCCACCTCTATACGTGATGACGAAACTTTCCTTTTGAATATTTATTCCCTACCAAAAATAAAAGGCACTTGTTTTCCCTTGCTGAGAGGGCCACAGCTTTGGAAGTGATTCCCTATGGTCCCCTTATTTGCGGCAAATGAATCGTACTTTGTGTGAGAACAACTTCTAGTAAAGGCTTTGATTTCAACTCACCAAATAGGGAACTCATTTTGGTTCGGTAACATTGTGACAAGTGCTGCAGTGAATATGGGAGGGCAGATATCACTTGAAGATACTGATTTCATTTCCTTTGGAACTATACCCCGTAGTGGGATTGCTGCATCATATGAGAGTTCCATTTGTAATCTTTTGAGAAAACTCTGATCTTTAATCTTTGAGAAAACACTGTTTTCCATACCGGCTGTACCAACAAAAATCAATTCCAGGTGGATTTTAAATCTAAACGGGGGTTTTTACAACAACTTCTCTAGTAAGTACCTTAGAAAAACAGTTTCAAGATCTTGGGGCAGCCAAAGATTTCGCAGAACACAAAGAACAGTAAACATAAGGAACCAAAAGATAAACAGGAAATTATTAAAAATGAGAACTGTCAGTGAAAAGAAACTTTTAAGAGAGGAAAAAGGGCAGGCACAAAGGGGATAAACACTTGCCATGTATTTATCTGACACAAGACTCTCATATAGGATATTTGACTAACTGGCATAAATTTATAAAAATATTACAGACAATCCACGAGAATAAAAGGGGAGATTTCGCTAGGCACTTCAAAAAAAAGATAACCAAATGGGAACAATGAAATGGAAAAGGGCTCCACGTAATTACTCAGGAGGAAAATGCAAATTAAAACCACAATGAGCTACCACTACACATACACCACCACGGTTAAAATCAAACCTCTGACGGCACCAAGGGTTGGTGGAGATGCGGAGCAACTGGAACTTTTATACACAGCTGGGAGTGCAAACTATTTAATCTGCTTTGATACTCTTTGATAGTATCTCCTAAAGGTGGATGTACACATACTCCATGACCCAACAATTCCACGCTTAGGTATATACCCAACACAGATATGTTCATATGTTCACCAAAAGATGTACAAGATGTCCAGAGCAGCATTTTTTGGCATATCATCAAATTGTAGACAACCCATTCCGCATCAGTAGTGGAATGGATAAATAAAATGGGTTATATGTTTTATAGTGGAATACTATACAGAAATAAAAATTAACTACAGCCACATTCAAGAATATTGATGAATCTTACAAGCAAAATGAAAGAAGCCAGACACCAAAGAAGACACTCCGTATGATTCCATTTAAATCAAGTTCAAAGACAAGAAAAACAAATTCAGAAGTTAGAATATTGGCCCTCTCTCTCTTGGGAGAGAGAGGGAAGTGACCTGGGAGGGGCACATAAGAGGGCCGTTGGAGGGCTAGTCATATTCTATTTTTTTGTGGGTACTGGTTAGCGGTTTTGTTCCCTTTGGATAATTCACGGATCAATGCAAGTATGAATTCTGTACTTGCTGGTATGTATGCTATGCTCCAGTACATTAGTTCTCAGTACACGATGGTGACTCACGGTTACGTTCGTTACCATCACCACCATCTTTATTGTGTTGAGTCTGCTAGAAAAACCAGCACATTAATAATGTAGAGGATGTTGGATCAACTTGGCAGGCTGCGGCCTGGCTCCAGAGCACAGGTAGGGGGTGAGGCCTGTTTCCAGGACCCCAGGCTCAGGATTGGGGAGCTTGGAAGTAGGAGGGGAGGGAAGAACACCCACATGATGAGCATCTTGAAAACCAAATGACCTTGAAGTTCATTGTGAAGCTGAAGGGCAGCAGGGCTGATGCCACTTTTCCTCGAGGTTACTGGTCTAGCCCAGGGCTTTCTATACCATTTTCCTCAAAGCTGGAATAAAGGGATGTCTGTAATAAGGGCTTTAGGGAGAAAAATGCAAAAAGCTGATAGAACTGAGCCCAGATGTCTCTAAAATGACTAACATCGGAGCAGATGTGCATAGCTCAAGGAATATGGACTGTGAAGTTGGATGAAATAGGGAAAGAGAGATCAAATGGTTGAGGGAGCTGTGGGAGGCAAACAGCCATGTGTCCCCACACTTGGGTTCACCCTCCCATCTGATCAGCATAGGAAGCTGACACTAATAGGAAACGTCCTGTAAGATTTCCATAGGAGCTGCCGTGGCCCTAAGATCCTGAAGAGGAGGGGCAGTTAATGGGCCCTTTGAGAGGAGAACTCCAAAAGAAATTGGATGCCTCTCAGAACTGGACATGCCCCCAATCCAGATCAAGGAAGGTGTGAGCAAGCAAGAGGAGAGGATGGAGCAAATGTGCATGGAGCTCACAGTGATGGTCAAGTGGATCTAGACCCCATTACCTTAGAAGTGTCCATGTGTGCTTTAGTAATCCTGGCCTCATAGGTATCCATCGATCCATCTATCCATCCATCCATCATGCATCCACCCATGATCCATCCATCCACCATTCATTCATCCATTCATCTATCCCTCATTCATCCATCCAACGGTAAACCACACATCCACCCACCCCTCCATCCATCCATTCACCCATCCACTCACTATCCTTGCATCAACTACCCTTTCATCCAACCATTCATCATCCATCCATCCAGCATCCATCCGACCATTCATTTAATTGAGGAACATGGGATGAAAATTATTATGATTATGTGTCCAGACCTTCCTTTGTCCTGACAGGGTTGAAGGCCTCAGGTCCTCTAACCATTACTATTGCCAAACCGTTTCCCCTGAAATCAAGTACAGTTTCATTCTGATGATGAGCACACATTGCATGATATTCCCCAGGTTTTGGGTGTGACCAACCACCAGGATCTGGTTTCCCAGCACCAGCTCCCACCTCACTCCTGGGTCTGCTGGGAATCACTTTCCTTGAGAGGCTGAGGACAACTCTCAGAACTGAATGAGACCAGTTTTTTCAGGGGTAGGGGAGATGGAGGACCTAGACATGGGCATTTAAGAAGGAAAAGGCAAAGAGAGGGGAACTTGGGTCCTCAGGCCCGGGTGGACAAGACTGAGGCCGGCATGTTGACCAGCTCCGAGAGAGGGACAGTGGGCATAGGGAGGCAAATGGGCAGACAGGGGGCAGGAACCTTGCACTGTACAGTTGGGGATGCCTGGAGCCCAGTACTGAGTGTCAGGGATGTCCAGGTCACATGAGTACCAACAAGAGGCACAGAGGGCTCACAAAGAGGTGAGGCTGTGACGGTCCCTGTGGGAGGGTAGTGACTAGGGACTGGGTGGCACCTAGACATTTGCAGACCTCAAATATTGTTCCAACAGCACCATGGATTTTTGAAGTTGATAACACGTTTTGTAACAATGTGTTTGATTTTTAATGGCAACCCCAGCGCAGTAGTCTTGCAAAATATAAACACATAATAGGGACAACAGTCCTCACATTTATAGATGGGCTTATAATATGTAAAGTTTCTTCCAAAACATGACTTTAGCCTCTGAGGGAACTATGTCTTAGAAAAGCTACCTGACTTGCCTATAACTTCACCAGGAGTAAGGGGTTAGCAGTGACCCATTGTGGATGGAAATCTGTCCAAGGCCTCACTGAGTTCCCCTCTCCCATGCTGGGCAGGAAGATGTCCCGCTCTGCCTGGGAGACACCATCAAAGACACAAGAGAGCAAATTCTGGCCCAAGTCCACCTGGGGTTCTGAACAACAGGACTGAGACCCTAACCCAGTGCAGGTGGCTGACCTGGGACACACACGTGCCCACTGCCCAGCCCTCCCAGAGACTCTCAAATGACCTTCACAGTGTGGTTAGGAATAAACTGGGTCCCTCAGCTCACAGCACGAAGAGCAGACTCAGTCCAGCAGTCACAAGGGACAGCTGCAGGGCTGGGTGGGGGACCCTACACCTCCTCCCTGCTCACCTGTCTGGCCCTGGGCTGACCTGGAGACAGGATCCTGCCCCTCCCTCATCTTCATAAAGGCCCCTCATTTTGACTTGTAGGTGGTGATTAAATCATTTTTGGGGGGGATCCTGTGAATTTATGTTCTTAATTTTGCATAATTAGCCATCATTACTCATGGGTTTGATTTCTTCTGAGAAAGCTTATCTGGAAGGGAGAATGTTATCAGAATGGGAAGCAGTACACCTCTGCATTAAGAGCTAGCAAGATAAAGCAATGGCTTCCTCGTATGTACCCCCTACTCCCATGGTCTTTGCTGCCCCAGCCCCAGGGATCCTGGACCAGCCCCGGTCACTCCAAGCTCCCCTGAGAGAGCTGGTCCTAGTCCAGGCTCCAGCTCCAGCCTTGGAGCTGATGTTGCCACCCCGCCCTTTCCTACCAGACCTCTTGAACTACAAGCAAAGTGTCCAGCCTGCTCTAAATGCCCCCACCATGATGTCCATGGCTCCCATTGCAGCCCCCTCACCCCTTGCAGGCTGAATTGATCTCCTTTCCCTCAAATGTACCCTGGCTCCTGTGTTCTGTACTCCCGTCAGTGCCCTCAGTGACCCTGGGGGGGGGACCACATTGACCTTCATGTCTGCTACCCATACCACCAGGTCTGCTGGTCCCACACACGCCCCTAATCCACCTCCTCCCTCTATTACTGCTGCTCTTCCCCCGTTCCAGACTTGTGAGTACTGGGGTGACTGCACTGACTGACACACCCTGAGTGGTCTCTGCTTTCCCTGCCCCTCTTTCCTACTCCATTCTGCTCCCAGAACTTTCTACCAAATGCAAATGGCATCATCTTGCTCCTGTGCATGTGTGGGTGCATTTGTGTGTTTGTGTGCATGTGGGTATGCCTGTGTACACATGTCTTTCTGTGCATATGTTTCTTTCTATTTGTATGCAGCATGTGTACACGTGCATATGTCTTTTGTGCCTACACATATCCACGTGTATGTGCATAGACGCATGTGTGCATGTGTGTTTTCTGAGTGTGTGCATATGCAGAGTTGTGTATGTGTCTCTGTGTGTGCATATTGTGCTGCATATGTGTCTGTGTGTGAGTGCATGTGTATGTGTGTGTGCCAGTGCATGGCAGGGGGAAGGCTCCAGAACATTCCCACTGCTACCAAGTTCTTGCTCCAAGGGGTGGGTGAATCCAACTTTACCAGGCCCCATAACCTTCTGTGAACCCTCTAACCCCAACCATGCTGCACCCCTGCTGGGGTGCATCACGCATATGGTAATCACAACGCTCAGGGCTCTCTTTTATGAGACTTCTTCCAGCTGCTCCTGAGGAGGGTCAGCCACCCTGTTGTGTTCCCCTTTCATGGCTCCTCACACACCAATGACTCCATCCATGGCTGCTGTAGGCAGGAAGGTATATTTGCATTCTGTGTGCACTGCCCTATCCAGAGGCCCTTGGAATTGTTCATGTCAGAGACACGGATCCTCACTGATTCTCTAACAACACTACATGCAATGCCCTTCCCATCCAGTCAAGGACCAGAACCTCTGAATATGTTAGGTTTCAAGGCAAAGAGACATGCAAGTGCTCATGGATTAAGGGGCTGGTCAGCTCACCTTGAGATGGGAGACATCCTCGATTGTCCAGGTGGGCCCGGAGTAATCATATTTCTTACAAGTGGAAGAGGGAGTCAGGAGGGTCAGAGGAGAGAAGACGTGAGGACGGAGGCAGAGTCAGAGTGATGTGATGTGAGGAGGACTCTGCTGGACACTGCCGGCCTTGAAGTTGAAGGAAGAGCCCAGGAGCTAAGGGATGCAGTGACCTCTAGAGGCTGGAAAAGGTGAGAAAATGGATCCTCCCCAGAGCCTCCAGAGGGAACCTGCATGAATTAGAAAAACAACACTGGTCTGTTGAAATTGGTGATTTGAGCAGCACCACTTCAGCTGAGTCAAGAAGGCGTCCCGTTGTCCAGCAGACAACGAGGCAGGGGTGGTCTGCACAGAAAAGGTACAGGAGGTGTGTCTATGTGAAGATACCTGGCCCAGCCCCTGCAGGACCACAGGCAGTAGTTGTTCTCCAGTCCTCATGTGGGCGTTTCAATGGGTTGTGATTCAGCCTGAGGTGGAGAGCACTACCCCTGGGCATGAGATTGGCTTGTGTGAGTGTGTGTGTGTGTGTGTGTGTAAGTTTCTTAGGACTGTTGTAACAAATCACCACAATGTTGGTGGTTTAAAATAACAGAAACATTCTCTCACGGTTCTGAGACCAGGTGTCTGAAATCAAGGTGTTGTCAGGGAGCTGTGTTAACACAGCGCAGATCCCAATGAGTGATACCTGTGGCCTCAGCCCCATGTCTGAAGGCCCAGGGTGGCCTACTGACTGAGCTCTTCCTAGGGTGGGGCTGGGGTATCCCACGGCCCCCTGCTTCCTGCACATTCTCCAGGCCGATTGTCCAGATATTTGTGAATTCTGTGAACTACAGGATCATCTCCTTGTAGTTTATTTCTGCTTAAATTAGCTAGAGTTTCCTCTGGTATTTGTAGTCAATTACCCTCATTGGTCCAGATGCTCATAAAGAAAAAATTCACCCCTGTGACCCTTGCACTTTGAGATCGATGGCAAAACTAGCTTTCCAGTGTCCTTGGACTGGGTCTGCCAGACAGTAGGACAATGAAACGTACAGCTTGTGAAGGGAAATAGAAAACTCCTGGAAGGTGCATTGAGAGCCTACAAAACTTGTGTGATCCAAAGAATTGCGACAGGGACTCAGACAAGTCCATGAATGAGCATGTTCATTGCAGCATTATTCACAATAGCCAAAGGGTGGGAACAACCCAACTGTCCACCAACGGAAGAATGGATAACCAAAGGTGGTCTCTCCAAGCAATGGAATATCATTCAGCCATAAAGAGGAATGAAGTTCTGACACACACTTATAACATGGATGAACCTTGACAACATCATGCTAGGTATTTTCATATTGTAGGATTCCATTTATAAGAAATGTCCCGAGTCAGCAAATCCATAGAGATAGGGAGTAGATTAGTGTTTGTCAGGGGGTGGGGAAGGGAGGGAGGAGTGAGAAGTGACCGCTAATAGGCATGAGGAAGCTTTATAGGATGATGAAAGTATTCTGGATTAAGACAGTGGGTGGAGGAGGTGTGGCCGGGGGCTGTGCATCTCAGAAGGGGCAGTGGAGGAGTTGAGTGGAGTTTCTGAACTTGATGTGGAGCAAAAGTGCAGTGATCAGCGACCTTAGCTGGCCTAGTGGCCTTTGCAACCCCCATCTATGGCTGGGACCTCTCAAGGTTGACCCCAGCAAGGTTAGGGTTGAGGTCAGTGAGCCCCCACAGGGCCAGCTTCTTGGCTGTGGGTCATTTCTTTCTGTTGAGTTGGATGGCAGGGCCTTTGAAGTGCTGGGCAGACTCAAACTGAGTTCCTCTGGGAGGAGACCAGCGTGACTCCTGCTTCAGATGGTTCTTCCCAACACTTTCGTAACTAGACTTCAGTGGGCAGGCAGCTCGTATGTGCAGACCAGTTGCTCCTAGGCATAGTGACCATGAGTGGACATGCACTGCCCTCTTGACCAGCGTGTGAGCAGGAGGAAGTCTGGCATCACCTACCCGGGGAACGACTGAGATGAGGGGGTCTCAGGGTGAGTAGCATTGAGAAGGGACAGCTGAGGGGAGGCAATGACAGTCAGATTGGCCCCAGGACCAGCTGCAGCAGGTCGGGGCTGTGGTTTGACCACTGACCTCCCTCTTCTGAGTGTCCCCTCAGGAGGTACATTTCCTGGACCCGGAGAATCTGCTCCCCAAAGGTGAGCAGGGGCATTTACCTGCACACATGACACGGCAGATGGGCTGTGTTGTCCTCACAGAGCACCGCTCAGAGCCTCTTCACAAGAGAGCTCGCCACTGAGCTGCAAGACCAGCAGCAGGCCGAAGGCCACCAGTGGCAGTGCCCCAGGATGGAGCACATGGGGAGATTTGGGGAGGAGGGCGCTGGGCTGGCCTTTCCACTCTGCAGGCTCCTCCAGGGGCAGCCATGGCCCCCACCTCCCTGCTGGGCCAGTGAGGCTCCTGGGAGGGTCTCCTGCCTCTTTGGGCTTCCTTCTCCTTCATATCAGGCATCAGCCCCCACACCCCTCTCGCTCTCCTACACAGCTCAGCAGCCACTTCCCAAATGACCCAACTGAGTAAGAAACCAAAAAAAGGCGCCAGGGTAGAAAGGGAGAAATAGAAATGTTGTGTCTGCAGGAAAGATGAACTCTACATGGTCAAACCCCTTGGGGTCCCAGTGTCTCCATGATGAGCTCTCTGGATGTCATGTGTGTTCCTGGAAAAAAGGCTTTGCTGTATTGCATGTGTAGGGAGTAACTTGTTCTTGCAGACATAGCGTGAATGTTCCAGTGTGAGAATGAAGAGTGCGGCCAAATGGGGCGGCCACAGAGCCTTCGGCCCCAGGATTTCAAAAGGCAAGCATATGCTTTGGTTCATACTTTTTGAAGCTGAGGGCCAAGTTGTCACTGCTAGAAAAAGCCCCACCCCAAAACTAGAGAGTATGGGCGTTGACACCAAGTAGGTCAAGAAAGGATCGGATGCCCATAGACAGCACGTGCTAGCAGTGTGTCCTGCCCAGCCAGCAGGCTCAGAACCCCACATCTTGGCATCTGGGTCCTCAGCCACTGGCAGCAAGTCTGGTATTTCTCAGGCCTGGCACTCGATCAAGGCCCTGCAAAGATGAGACCCTCAGATATGGAAACCCGTGAACACAATTCCTACAGGGTTATTTTGTCATATTGTTTTAATAATGCGGCACATTAGCACCAAAAGTCTGTCTTATTTAAGGACATTTGGGGACATATATTCTAAAGACTCAATCCATTCCTGAGAACTCCACCCTCTACTTTTCCACGCCTCCTGAGTAGTGCCTGCGATGGGTCTAAAGTATTCCTTAGCATCCTTTTCATCATTGCCGCTCTGGCACCTGCCACAGGCAGACACTCCATAGACGCAGTTGCACTGAATCCAGCCCAGCATCTCGTCTGGGGTGGGGAAAGACAACAGCAATCAGAAGAATAATAATAAGTGAGCATCGGCACATACTATGTCTCCCTGAGTCCCCCTATCCAGGAGGCACTTGGCCCATGGTCACATAGCTGGTCGGGCCCGTCTGACTCCTAAGGTCCCAGCCTTGGCCTCTGCTCCCTGGGACTTCAGAGAGCCCAGAGCTGAATGGGAGTGAATGGGGTCACAGGAAGTGTGCTCTGGTGTTGCTCACACCGGCTAACCCAGCAATAGCTGTCATGCATCTCCAACTTCCCCTCTCCTCTCAGGACTCCTTCACCATCCATTTGGTCTCAGTTGTAAAGATGAAATGTGTCTAGTCAGGAGCAATGAATGACAGATGGAACATGTTATTTTTCCCCCCCAAAACATCCTCTGTTCTTTTGGAATCCCTGCAGTGCAACTTGGACCAGCAGGTTTGGGGAGCAGGTAAGCACCCTACTGGTTGCTGGTCTCCTCTTCCATCAGGCCGAGTGGAGGTGTTGGGGACAGACTAGACAACACCTGGTGTGGGCCAGGGACTCTGACACCCACTGGGGCCTAGGAGCACCCTCCTTCACCGTGCATCCACACAGACCAAGGCAAGGAACTGCCCTTGAGGATGGTGTCCAAGTCTTCATGGCTGGTTTCTCCTAAATTTTAAATGGCTCCAGGGGCTCAAATATTCCCCCGGTGGCCCTCCCATGCCAGGGTGCAGGGTTTTCCAGTCTGATGTCTACAGCCTGCAGGGCTGCATTTGGGCTCTGGATGGTCACCTGGATCCCACAGCAGCAAGTAAATCTCAGAAGGAGGTGAGGAGCTGTAAGAACAAAGGCTTATTTTTGTTCTGACATGTTAATTTTGTAAACGTGTATGAGCTGTGCATTAGACACCAGCTTTTAATCACTCTCATCTGATCTTTCCACGTTTTTCTCCCCTCCAGATAACTCTTGTGTTGTCAAGCTACCAGACCATAGTACTGTGTTTCCTCCTTCCAGGAGAGGTTCCTCTGCTGTGGGGTCCCACCTTGCCTATGGGTTCAGAAGTCCAAAAGAGAGATTGTTTTTTGAGTGAGTTGTCAGTGTCTCTGCATTCTGCCTCTGTCTTCCCTGGGTGAGGTTGAGCTGAGGCATGTGGAGCATCCCTGGGGCTCAAAGTTCACAGAGACTGGTACCCGACACCTGTCCCAAGGCTCTAAAGGCAGAGACTGGCCAACTCCCAGGTCCTCAGGGCCACAGGGAGCTGTGTGAGGCTGTGCATGCTTCCCAAGCACCAGGCGTGAATGCTGGGAGGAGGCCTAGGCTGAGCTGTCTTCAGGGGGACTCTGCCTATGATGAGAGTGGACCTCAGAGGCCAGGCCTGAAGGGCTGTCACAAGCTGTCAGCTCAGAGCACCATCACCTCTGTCCGGGGCTTGAGGACAGAGACCATCAGCTGGGGGGAGGTCTGAAGACCCACAAAAGCACTTCCTTAGAAATGGGGTAAGCATTGGACCTCCACTGAGCCCAGTGGGCACCCAAAAGAAGAGTCAAGAAGGATTTTGCTTCTCTCTAGCCTTTCCTCTGTGGCCTGTGCTGGCCCCACAGGCTCATTTGGAAACCTGGTACGCGTGGGTGAGGGACAAGTACAGCAGCTGCAGCAGCACTGGTCTTTCCTTCTGTCCTGCTCCCTGCCCAGCTCCTGCCCCTCTGGTAACAGGACTAATGGGGACAGACTCTGTTCTTCTGCTCCCTGGTGTGGGCATCGGCCTGGAATCATGTTTTAAACTTGTTACTTTCCCAGTAAATGACCAGGTTAAGTATCTGAAGAGGTTGGAAGGGACTAACGGCCAGACATAGTTGGGTATGAGATTGGACTTCTTCCTCTCTTCCTCCTGCAAAACTCACAGTGGTGGTCCCCAGGCTCACTGGCAGAGCCCAGGCAGGAGTCTCTGCAGGCTGGGGTGGGTGTCCACTACTCGCTCAAGGAGAAGGGTGGAAACCAGGTTGGCATCCAGGCAGGGTGAGCCACCAGCCAGATAGCCACCATGGACAGGCTGCTTAGAGCTAATGTCCCAAAGTATGTGATCATAGAGCAGGGCGCCCTTGAAAACTCCAGGGAGGCAAGGCCAGTGTGCGCTTCTCATTGAGCTTCAGGTGCTGAGAAAGACAGGTGGATGGCACCCACAGACGCAGATGTGGCAAGAAAAATGAAGAGTCGAGAGCCAGGCAGGGCAGGGCACACTCAGAACTGCAGGACAAATTCCCTTTGATTCTACTATATGCAAAACAACATGTGTCAGTTTCTCTGAGACTAAAACAAGCGAAATCAGATGTCCTGTGCTGCTGCGGCTCCAAAGACTCTCTGAGGCACCACATGTGAAATGTGGCCTGCAAAAGGCTGCTGCTGGCCTTTTGTAGGCCTCTCCAACCAAAAGTGGACTCGGGTCACCCATCACCATAGCTGCCATCCTGGGTGCTTGAGCCCACCTGGGGGACTGTGGGGAGAGGGAGGCACCCTAGAAGGAGGAAAGAAGGAAATAACACCACCCTAAATCTTGCAGTTCTGCCCAGAAACCAGTGCTGAAGTGACATTTCCCATGACCGGCTTGCACGTGCAGCCTCCACCCTCATGCCACACACACTCTGGGAAAAGAGGGGGTGTGCATTAGGAAGATCCTTGCTACTTGTTCTAAAACTGATCAAATCTCTGAAATCACTTAGTGAAGACTAACTAACTGCTCTAAGATTTCTGATGGATTTTTCTTTATAGTTTCAATCTCTTTTGTGAAAAAATTCCTGATTTCATTGAATTGTCTGTTTTCTTATATTTCATTGAGCTTTTTTATGATAGCTATTTTGAATTCTCTGTCATTAAGGTTATACATTTCTGTGCTTTCAGGGTTGATTTCTGGGTGCTTGTCGTTTTCCTTTTGGTCTGGAGATTTAATATATTTCTTGGAAATCTTTTCATGTCAGTACATGTGGATCTACCTTATTGTTTCTAATTGCTCTATAATATTCCACAGCATAGAATTACTATAATAGTTTTAGTGTAAAACTGTCATAGAAATAGTGATATTTTTGAAATTTAATTTTTTTAATAATATTTTCTTTTTTTTAATAACGTTTGAGTGTGGTTTTTTTGGTTTGTTTCCTGGAAGTTGGAATTTTCTTTTTCTTTCTGTGTTATGGTTGGTTTCAAGGAGGAACATGAAGCTTCTTTGGTCATCTTCAGCCAGGTGTCTTCATTTATTTACTCGTATCTTTGCATAATCTAATTGCAAAGAAATTATGTTGTATTTGGCAGCATTTGGGAACTGTTTTATTGAAGAGATTATGAAATGTAGATTGATTTGTACTATTGTAAGCAGTCACTTGTATGACTGTTTTTGGAAATTTGTTTTGTTTTGTTTTGTTTTTTTGTGAGGATGATCAGCTGTGAGCTAACATCCATGCCAATCCTCCTCTTTTTGCTGAGGAAGACTGGCCCTGAGCTAACATCCATGCCCATCTTCCTCCACTTTATGTGGGACGCTGCCACAGCACGGCCTCAGAAGTGGTGCCTCAGTGTACATCCGGGATCCGAACCCAGGCCGCCAGCAGCGCAGCACACGCACTTAACCACTATGCTGCGGTGCCGGCCCTGGGATAGTCTTCACTGTACACATACTTGTGCATTGAGACTTTCGAACTTTAAAATTATACCACTTTTGATTGTTACTGTGTCTTTTCAAACAGAAACATCAATTTTAAGCAGTTTCTATGAGAAAGGAAGCAGATACCATCTCTACTGGGACTAAGCACTGGTAACATTTGATTTAAGTTGCATGAGAAGTTGATGATTGTATCTAAAGTACCATTGTTGCTACTAATATTATTACTAGTATACTTACAACTCTGATAACGATACTAGTAGTATAGTAACAAAAATATTTGTTAAGTATTTATGTGCCAAGCACTTAGCATAGTGGTATCTCATATATCTAAATAGGCATTTTTACAATATCATCATTTACTTTCTCATTATTGATATTACACAATAATAGTCATGAATAGTCAAACCATGGTATAAGCAAAAGGTTAAAAACAAACATTAGATTTACAAAAAGGAAGCTTTCCCATTCCTTTGGGGCTTCCTTAACCCTTCTTGAAGGAAGACAAATGCATCCTCTTGTGGGTATCACCAGTACTGCTTCGACTGGCTGACATAATTAGCTGTGTGGCTTTGAGATATTAATAAATGTCTTTCAGCCTGTTTCCTTACAGTAGAATGGAGACAATATTGCTTACCTTGTAGGAATGTTAGGGTGAAATGAGAAAATATACATAAAGTGCCTGAGAACTTTTAGGTATTTAAAGTGAGCAACTTGAATTTTACCCATGTATAGCAATGATTGTCAACTGGGTTGGAGGAGAGGACATGTTCTCCTATAGAAACCTATCAGAATTTCTTTTTTTTAAATTTTTTTGGTGAGGAAGATCGGCCATGAGCTAACATCCTTTGCCAACATTCCTCTCTTTTTTTTGCTTGAGGAAAATTGGCCCTGAGCTAACATCTGTGCCCATCTTCCTCTATTTTGTATGTGGAATGCTGCCACAGCATGGCTTGATGAATGGTGTGTGGATCTGTGCCCGGGATCCGAACCTGCAAACCTGGGGCCACTGCAGCAGAGCATGCAAATCACTACACCACTAGTCATCAGAATTTCTGAGTGAGGCCTTTTTAAAATCATATATGATCTCCCCCAAATGGACATTCTTTTCTCCTCTTTTTCTTTCCTCCCCCTCTCAACTCTTGAACTATGGCTATGTCAAACAACTTTTCCTGATGAAAGACTTTTATGTTGGGATAGAGTGGAAGAAAGCTTGAGAACTTTTGATAAAAGTAGTAGTTTCCAACTTCCCTGTATCAGATCACTTGGGGATTTTTATCTAAGCAGATTCCCTGGCTGAACTACCTAACAGAAATTCTCAAACTGTAGTATGCATGCACAAGAAGTGCAACTTCCTTTGGATTGCTGAGAGTGAAAGGGAGAAGGGAGGGGGAGAGAGGAGAGAGATGAGTTTTGTCTTTAAGAATGAAGAATCCAGTTGACTTTCTGTAAATTTTTAAGGGTCGCATTCTGCTTTACTATGTCTCCTTGTAACTAACTACTCACATTTATGCATTGTGAAAGATTGGATCTGTGAAGAAAAAATCACAGGGACTGACGCCCTGTTAAGGGAAATGCTCCTGACTAATAATGCCAAAAACCACTCTCCTAAACAACTCCAAGAAGGTATAGTAGATTGATACTCCTTTTTCCCCTTTAGTAGTGCAAAGAGATGTTAGGCTCATTGAAATCTTAAAATCATGCAGAATTTCCCTGGGGATATAATAATGTTTTCGTGAATATAATTTTAATAATTCTCTTTGAGTTTAAGGAGTTTTAACCATTTATTTCTGATATGCTTGTATCTGTTACCTCATAGGTCCTACGTTATATCACTGAACAGGTTGTGTGAAAGGTCGATAAAAAGAAGTCAGAAATAAGTGCCATGGAATAGAGCAACGGACTTGCGGTTACTGGATAGCGTTCTAGATCACCACTGTCAAATAGAAATAAGACGCAAGACACATATAATTTTAACATATAATTTGAAACTTTCTATAGCCACATTAAAGTAAAAAGAAGGGCAAAATTAATTTTAATAATTGTTTCATTTAACCCAATATATCTAATATATTATTTCATCAGGTGCTCGATATAAACAACGATTAATGAGATATTTTACTGTTGTTCCATACTAAGTCTTAGGAATCCAGTGTATATTTTATACTTACTGCACATCTCATTTTGGACTAGCTACATTTCAAGTGCTCAACAGCCAGATGTGGTTAGTGTCTGTTCTATTGAAGAGCACAGGATTGATATTATTGAATAACAGCAATCTGCTGAGTGCTTATAACCTATAAAGGGGGCCACCTTTATAGGTATCAACAAACTCCCATCTTTCAAATGAATGTGACTACCAAAGGCAATACTTGTGTATATTTTCATATTTCAATCAATTTTTAAAATCTTTCTGAATCACCAAGGAAATGAACCTTGTCTTTGGGTCACTAATGTGATTTCTTAAATGAGATATGTTTTGTTCTTTGTGAAATAACTACACCTAAATGAATTTTTCTTAAGGTCCTTATTTTAAGTATGACCAAAACTATGGCTAGGATTGAAAGTTTTACGTTTAGAGCAACGTTGTTTTCTTGATTTGTTTGGCCTGTAGTCTGATAGAGCAATGTTACTTCTTATTTGCTAAGCTGTATAGAATTTAGATTATGACTGCTAAGTTTCCCCTTTAGCATTTTCAGCTGTCCCAGTAAGACATATGGAAACGATACAGATTCTAGAACGCTTGACTCTACTCTCTGCCAGTGAACTTATACCATAGGCAGAAGTATTAACATCCAATATAAGCCAGCTATTGAATTCAGGGGTTCTGTGGAGAATGCTTCAAACAGTCAATAAACTATGGATGGTTCTTAATACTGTGATGCCTAGAAGGTAATTTCAGTGTATTGTTACACGTAATAGATAAGTGTATAGCAGTGATTATATACAATAACCTAAACTTAATGGTTGAAAAAAATTGTTGAGTGTTTAACAATATAAATCCCCTCTGAAGACTACTAATTAAAGAGTCATTATAACTTTCAGAAAAAGCATAAATTTGATCTTAAGAAACAGAGAGAAACTATAAAGTATTTCCAACTTGAGAAACTTCCTTAAAAGTGAGTTTTCCTCTATAGGCATCTGTCATTTGTGGCTAATTGTGATTTAAATCACTGTGTGTCTTGCATCATTGTGGTGGCTCCAAATTTTGCTGCACATTAAAATCACCTGGACAGCTGTTAAAACTCTTGTTCCTCAATTGTAACCCATGCCAATTAAATCAGAATGTCTGCGGTTGGGAGTCAAGCATTAGTATTTTCTTTTTTTAAGATTCCCCAGTTGATTCCATTATGCAGCAATGTTTAGAGAACACTTGATTAATTATTTCTTTAGT
The DNA here is from genome assembly GCF_020826845.1 of Diceros bicornis minor. NCBI lineage: Eukaryota > Metazoa > Chordata > Mammalia > Perissodactyla > Rhinocerotidae > Diceros > Diceros bicornis. The sequence continues at coordinate 63,722 of NW_026691039.1, forward strand.
CAAATGGGTCTCTGCTGGTCCATAGATTGCATCAGAAACACCTGTTCAGCTCTGAAAACCAGGATACTGGGCTGGCCTTCCCTGAGATATCAGATGCTTAATGTTCAATCAAGTAAGTTCGATGTGAAAAATAAAAGCATACACTTAAAAAATACTGTAAGAATTTTCATATTTTTAAACAAGGCTGTTTTGTAGTCTTCTAAGATTAAATACAGCGGTCCTGTGTTCTTTTGTTTTGTTTTATTTTAAACTGAGGCTTTGGAATATTTTATGTGAGTAGGAAACCTCTAGGAGTTCAAAAAAGGTTGAAATAAATGGTTTCTAACTAAATGCAGCGCACATTCTTGGATCAGTTTTCAAAGGCTGATCAAAACCTGCTGTGTTTAAATAACAACATGCTGTTTTTCATCACATCCGTTGGTGATGTAAACAAAATGTGTAACTATATTAGTAAATGTTAATATTCATGTATTTTAAGTTAAGGTTACAAAATTTGTCACAATGTGATTTTTTTTATTCAAGTGAAAACAGATGTGTGCAGCTATTTTGAATATTGGTTTATAAACATGCATATTCTTTATCAAATGAACTTGTAGTTTTTTTATGTTTTCTTTCACTACTGTTCACCTGAAAGGAACAGTTCAAGGGACTGGAATCCAGGACTGTCTGGCTCCAGAGCCTAAGTGTATCCACTTCTGTTAACGCCACACACGTCAAATGGCCATACAAGGCTAGAGTCGGTTGGGAGCCTTAGGAATTGAGTGGAGGAAAATCGAAAATCGTAGTAGTTTCCCTGGAGCAGTTACTTAAAGGATTTGATATTTAAAAAAATTGTAAAAGCAGAATAAAAATTTGAAGATATTTTTAAGTATTGATAAATTATCCTTCATTCCACTGTTTTAACAGTAAGTTACATTTTTTATACTTTCCCTCCATCTTTGCTTATGCATATATATTTTCACATAATGGAATTCATAATACCCAGTAGGGAGTCTGCTTTCTTTCATTTAAATTTATATGAAATTTTTTTTGCAAGTTGTTTACCTTTGATAATTATTTTATTGGCTTCCTAATGATCAAACTGATGTATCATAACCGTATAGGGTGCTATTACTAGACCGGGAGGTTGATGACTTTTTTCAGGATTACAATAGGCAATGTTATCAATTTAGGTATTTTTACTTTTTCTTTCTTTTGGATTACTCTTTTAGGATGAATTTTTGAGCCTGAGATTACTAAATTAAAAGGTAGAATTTATTTTTAGCACTGTACATTTTGCAATTGGGGAAGATGCAGTAAAACTGAAAGGGAAGCAAACAAATCCACTCTCCTCCCGCTGCTCCCCCTACAGCAAACCTCTCCCCAAACTAGTTGCTCAAACTTGAGAAACTGTCTCACGTTTTACTTTTTTGAGACACTAGTATTGGAGCCAAGCTTAGGCTATTCAGAAATTGACAAAATCACACTTTGGAGAGATCACGATTAACTCCCTACCTTTGAGGAAACTGAAGTGTACTTCGTGGCAAAGAATAACAACCCGGTTTTAGGAGGGACGGAAGGCGGGTGAGCCTTGATGGAGCAGAAGTGACCGGGGCGGGAGCACTCTAGACCGTTGCTCTGGTTGAAGTCGCTATCCGGGGAAGCCTGGAACATCCTGAGGGTCTGTGGCCACTCGTCAACCAGCCTTGTCGCCTGGCCGGGCTCAGGCTTCTGGCAGTTCCCGCCTCCGTCTGTGCGACACCCGGGCCGACGTGAAGTTCGGAAACGTGAGCTGAGCGGCACTGACGGGCGCTCTGGGAAGAACTCGGCAAGGCTTTCCTTTCGCTTGGTCTACAGACCTGAAGAATGAGACTGCGAGTTTCCAAGGAAACGGATACATGGGTTAAGTCGCCGGTTTCAAAATCTCAAAATGGAGAAGACTTTTCCTTTAAACGCTGCGCTCTGCTCCCATCCTTCGCTGTTCAAGCGTTCGCCTCCGGGCCACGAAATACTTTGCGTTGGTTTTTATTGCGGAGGCTTCTCTCGGGGGCCCCCTAACCTCACGCCGGGACTGGTTTCTTGGTTTCTGCTCTGGCGGGTGATTGGGTGCTGGGAGTCGAGGGGGCGGGAGGCAGGAATTCGTCCGCAAGAGCGCTTGCGCGCGGCCTGGAGAGAGCGGAGGAGGGAGCGGGTGAGGCGCCGGGAGTCCGCACTCGGCCAGGGTGAGGAGGCGAGAGGTTTGGGGCTTCTCCTCTCTGCCAGGCTCCGCAGTGTGTGCTCGCAGATACCATTTCCTTTTCTCCCGGGACTCGGAGCCCAGGCAGCGCTGCCTCGGTTTTCCTCAGAACAGGCCAGCCTGTCTCTCCTGGGGTGGCGCGCAGCCTGCCCGAAGAGAGCCTTCTGCTCTCGCCTGGCCGCCGTGCAGGCCGTCGGGGTGACCACGTCCCCGGGCCTCGGGGTTCTGAACACGCGGAGGCCAGAGGGATCCTGTCCTGAACCCCGAGGAGAGGCCCCGGGCCCCCTTGACCCTCCGCTGACTCGTGGCAGCGGGGACGATGGCTGGAGGCGGATCGTGGCTCGTCCTTTATCCCCTGGGGGGTTGTGGTGACTGCAGGCGGGATGGATTTCTATGCTGTATCTGAGGAACTAGCTGGCGTTGCGTTATTGGCTGGGGTGAAGGGGTTAGAGACCACCAAATCTCTACTCAAGAGTTGCACAGATAGAATCACAGAATAGTAGAACTGGGAAATGCCTCAGAATAGTGGTTCTTAGCTTGTTTTGGAACACGTAGGCTAGGGGTCAGGGTATAATTGGCTTCATAAGCTGTTGAATTACTTACTCTTTTAACCATCCCTCCATCCCCAGGTCGAATTTGCCGTTTTTTTTCACTATTGCAAGGAAGTCCTCAGTTGATAACAGTGCATATCAGTCTCCCCTCTGTTTTCAGTTATTTTATTAGGATATAGTTTTGGGAATGAGAAATCCACGGACTTTCTCTTCAGAGAAACGCAGTCATGTACCAAGACTTCTGCATGCAATAGCAAGAGAGCACAGTCTCTGACTTCCGTCTCTGGATCCTAGATTAAGCATAGGTGGTTTAGAAGAGGTGGGGATTAATGTAGATCACCTCCTCTGTGTCAAATACTGGAGTTTAGGCACGTTCTATCCATTAACTTACTTAATTCTTAACTCAATGCCTGGCTAATTTTCGTCAAAACTCTATCGGGTAGATAATCTTATCTCCATTGCACAGATGAAGAAACAGACTGAGGTTCAGTGATTCACACAGTGGGACTCACACTTAGGCTTGCTTTACTCCAAAGCCCATCTTCTTTTCATTATACCCTTCTGACCTTTAAATCAGAATTATCAAGCACCTACTGTGTGCCAAGGCATTTTCTCCCTTACAACAGTTTTTCAATTAGGGATTATTACAGATGAGGATCTTAGTCTAGAGAAGTGAAGACATGATCAAGGAAACACATCTGAGTTGTGGGAACCTGATCTAGAACTCGTACTTCTACCTCCTGGTCCACAGCTTTGGCAGAGTAGGGATACAAATCCGGATTTGTCAGATTCCGAGACATGTTCTCAACCACTGTGATGGTTAAGACTAGGAAATTCTTTTACTTGCATTTGTTTTGTTGATACATTTAGAAATCCCCTTTTTATTTCTAGACTTCTGTCCTAGTCTAGTTGGGTATCTGGTTTTCTTTGAATTGCATTGTTTCAGTCTTGATTTTCATTTCTGCTGCAGTTAGGAATCTAAGTAAACAGGAAAGCATGACTCTTCAATATGGTCTGAATGTACAGTTGGTGGGGTGAAGATGAACTTTCCTTGTAAAGCTTGTCCATCATAGCTTGCTATAATGAATTCTGCAAGTATTTTTCAGCAGTTAAGTCTTCATTAAGATAAAGATGCTGATAATTCATAACGTATACTGAATCTGTGACTACATTCATTTTCTCAGATAGTAAATGGATTGAAAATATTTGCTGGGTTCATGGAAGAACATGTAACCTTTCAAAAAATAATCCTGATCGCTATGAACTGTATATGGTTAGGAGGCAAAGGAGAATATTCTGAAAACTATTCTCAGCTCATTTGGCACTTCTATTTACTTTACGGAATTACTACCTTCTACAAAGTATTTACTGTCTTTTACACAGAATACTATATTTCTCACCATATTTTTTGAGATGTTTCAATCATATAGAAAATTAATAGACCAATGAGTAAGCCAACTTTCCAGAGTTGTTCAATCTTAATATTTTGCCATATTTACTTTATACCTTGTTTGCAAGTAACATTACTAGTATGCTGAATTTATTCTTTTTCTTTCCTAGACGTGTTGTTATACTTTTGTTACATATGTATGTATCCGTAAACAATATAGAGCATTACTTTACCTGTTTTTAAACTTTGTACAATGATATGATACTGTACCCATATTTGTTCAGAAGTGTTTTTAGTTGCTTAACATTATTTTTAAGAAGTAGCCTTATTGATTGTTCATCTATTTTAATTGCTGTGTAGTATTCCATTGTATGAATATACCAGAATTTTTTTATCCATTTTCCTTTTGACTGACATTTAAGTTGTTTACATTCTTTTGCAATTCTAAACAATGCTGCTATGAACTTTCTTATGCATGTTTCCTTATGTTCCTGTGGGAAAGCTTTTGGATATATACATAGGACTGGACTTCCTGGTGTTGGGTATCTTCAACTTTGCTAGAAACTGTTAATTTCTGTCCAAAGTGGTTGTAGCGATTTACACTCCCCCTAGCAGTATCCTCCATTAAGTTTTCATCCAAGATATTAGTGTACTCTAGTTTTAAAGAAATGACGGTGCTTGCATCATTAAGGCACAAATTGCTTTGTTCATTTCTTTTATGCCTATATGCTTTTAAGTCCAACATAATTTTAGGGAGAAAGATAAAGGAATAAGGTCTAGATTGAACTAAATACTAATTCTCCCTTCTGCTATTGTACAACCTTACTTCTTGTTGTGTTTGTACTTGTGATGGAGACAGACCCTAATGAAGTAAATTGTTTACTGAGTTTTTTTTTTATTGTTTTTGTGTCAATAGATTGTCCAAGGATTAAAAAGTAAGCAGCATTGTTTGTTGGAGAGCCCTACAGAAAGTGGGAAAAGCTTAGTCTTACTTTGTGCTGCTTTAGCGTGGCAACAGTCTCTTCTTCGTGGTAAGTATTTGGTTGATATATTCAGCTTGATTATTGGGACTTGAAAAAAATATAATAAAGTACTTTTTATCCAGAATGATTCATTTAAAGAAATAGCAGTAACTAAGAATATACTTTTGGTCTTTCTTTTAATCCTCCCTGCTTGATATTTTAATAAGTCTCAATATAAACGAATACTCAAGTGGTTGTGCCTTTATTACATTATTAATCTTTGACTATTATCTTTTTGTAAATTAGGCAAATTGATGATAATTTCTCTATAAATGTCTCTGACACCATAAGTGTTTCTCTCCTGTCCTAATTTGATGTTACAGATGGGGTGACCAACTTGTCCAGATTTGCCAAGTACTTTCCCAGGGTTAGCACTGAAAATCTTACAGCCTGGGGAACCTACCAATCCTGGGCAAATTCGAGTAGTTGCTCACTGTATCTGCAGAGGATGATTAATGTTTTTTGAATTAGAAATATTATAAATAGAGGTTCTTTCACTTTTAGGGAAGCCAGTGGATGAAAGCTTAAGCAAAATAGCTGAAGTACCGTTGTCGAGTCGTTGTATGTGCCATTCAAAGAATTTTACAAATGATGGCGAGGACCGAGGAACTTCACGTCATTTCAACAGTCCAAGTACGCCACCTTCTGAAAGAAATGGCACTTCATCAACTTGTCAAGGTAGGTTATAGTTTTGCCTGGGTCTGTTGGTATCTGTAACAGGAACCTTCATTACTGTTGTTATGAGACCTAATTTGATAAATTTGATGAGCATAATTGATTAGGTACCTCCATCTAATTTCTCTGGAATTATTTTTAGATAACACAAGAGTGGTCAGAAATCCTTGGACTACTTTATTCTTGGTTTGGCTTTTAATTGATTTGGACATTTTGCTAGCTTAAATCATTTTTTGAAGCAGGCAAGACAAAACAAATGATATTCAGAAATTGATGTTATTTGTAGGCAGGATTGTTAATTATAGGTTAGAATTTTAGAAAACATTGATTTGTATTGTAAGACAAAATCTAGTTAGCCTCATTCATTCTTGATAAGTCTGCATGAACTTCTGAAGCCAGTATCCTGCATGAGGATGAGATATGTTTTAGGTATGATCCTTGACTAGTTCTAATTAGGTTTATTTAAGAGAAATATATTAAGAATAACATAAGACTATTCATTTTTAAAAAATATTTCTCTGGCTTTGACTATATGGAAAAGATTGATCTTTATTTGCCTAAGCCAGAAACCTAGGAGACATCGTGTACATGTTACTCTACCTTATTTCTCCGGGCAAATCTCTATCTCCATTGACAACTCCCTGGTCCAAACTACCATCTCTTGTTTAGAGCATGCAATAACTTCTTTTCCTGCTTTCACTCATGCCATTCTTTAACTAATCACTGGCAGGGAGAAAAGAGGTGGCCATGACTGACTTAAGTCGCAACAGTATCCACTTCCTAAAATCAAGAATGGAGTCATCTTCCTCTAAAGCACATGACTATGTGTGGAGGAGGGTGGCTGCTGGAACCTAAGTGTGATTCTGTTAGGAGTGAGAAAGAGGAGATGGGATAGTACTGGAGAGGTGACCAATAGTGTTGTCTACACTGTTTTGACCCTTAGCCCTTTTGACTTTCTTTCCATTCCTTCAAAGGGTCATGCTTTCTTCTGCCTCAGAGCCTTTGCTTGTGTTAGTGTCTCTTCAGAGGAAAGTTACATCTTCAACTTGTTATCCTCCTCTTCCATTAGGTGTTGCTTAAATGTCGCTTCCTTGAGGGAGCCATACTGACCTTTCCGTTAGATCAGATTTGGTTTCCCTGTTATTTTGTGTCATCTCACTGTGCTTGTCTCCTTGACAGCACTTGTCTGTGAAGTTTTTATTATCCATGTGTCTGTGTGCATCTTTTATTAATCTCTGCTTCCCCTAGCAGACTGTGTTCTCCATGAGGTCAGGAACCATGTCAGTTTGCTCACCATTGTAACCCTGGAACCTAGCAGAGTGCTTGGCATATAGTAGGTGCTAGATAAATATTTGTTGTGTGAATGAATGGAGTTGATTTTGAGCTAATTATAAGAACTCTGGTTTACAATATTTATATACAACCTGTATTATTTTTAGAAAAGCTTTATTGTAATATACTTGAGAAAACAAACTGCATTTATTTAAATGGTATGCTTTGATAAGTTATGACCTCCACCATAAGGTGTACCTCTATGAAAATTTCAGTCAGTGTCAAGATAGTGAACATATCCATTACCTTCAAAAGTTTTCTCATGCACCTTTGTTATCCCTCCTTCCCACCCCTCTGTGACTTCCTCTCCCCCAAGAACCACTGATTTGCTTTCTATCACTAGAGATTAGTTTGCATTTTCGAGAGTTTATATAAATGGAATCAGACAATTTGTACACTGATTTTGTCTAGCTTCTGTCACTTAACATAATTCTTTTGAAATTCACCCATGTTGTGTGTATCAACAATTTGTTCCATTGTGTTGCTGAGTAATGTTCTGTTCTGTGGATATACTACAAATTGTTTATCCAGTCACGTGTTGATGTATATGTGAGTTGTTTCTAGTTTTGGGTTATTGCAAATAAAGCTGCTATGAACATTTGTATGTAAGTCTTTGTTATGGACATGTGCTTTCCTTTTTATGGGCAAATACCTAAGAGTGGAGTGAGTGGATCACTTATGTTGAACTCTTTAAGAAACTTCCAAACTGTTTCCCAAAGTGTTTATACATTATACCATTTTACATTCCCACCAGCAGTGTCCAAGAGTTCCCATTTCTCTACATCTTTGCTTACACTTGGTATGGTCAGTCTTGTCAGCCATTCTAATAGGCATGTAGTGTTGTATCTCATTGTGGTTTTAATCAGCATTTCTCTGATAACTTATGATGTTGAGCGTCTTTTTGTGTGCTTATTAGCCATCTGTGTATCTTCTCTGATAAAATGTCTGTTCGAATATTTGCCTGTTTTTTTTTCTTATTGTTAAGTTTTGAGAGTTCTTTATATATTTTGAATACAAGTGTTTTTCTATCAAATATAGTTTTAGGTTTTACCATTAAGTCTAAAATCCATTTCGAGTTATTTTTGGTATATGGTGTGAGGTATGGATCCAAGTTCATTTATTTTGCCTATGGATAGCTCATTGTTCAGCACCATTTATTGAAACGGCTACCCTTTATCCACTGCATTGCCTTTGTGCCTTGGTAAAAAATCAGTTGTCAATATATACAAAACTTGCATTTTAACATCATTGTGAGTTAGGGCTAGAATAGGGTTTAGAATAGTCTCTTGAAGCATCAGATGCGGTAAATCAGGGTTGTATTCTTTATATTTTTAAGCAAATTCTTTAATAAGATATAAGCTAAATACAGAAAAGCATACAAATCCTAAGTGTATAGCTTGATGAATTTTCACAAAGTAAACACACTCGTGTATCTACCACCTAGATAAAAATAGGACATTCTCAACACCCTACAGCCCCTTCTCATGCTTCTTTCTAGTCACTATCCTTTCTCTGCACAGGTATTTGCTCTCCTCCCTTCTGTCACCATTGATGAGTTTTGCCTCTTTATAGAAATGGAGTGATATCTGTACTCTTGAGTCTGCGTACTTTTGCTTAACATTGTATTTTGGGGATTCATTTGTGTTGTTGCATATAGTAGTAGTTCTTGTTGTGGTATATTATTTCCTTCTATGAACATATCACAGTTTATTAATCCATTCTGCAGTTATTAGACATTTGGATGGTTTCTCCTTTGGGCTTTTAATGCTTTTATGAACATTCTTGTTCATTCTTTTGCAAATAGGTAAGTATTTTCTGTTGGATATATCCCTAGGAATGGCATTGCTGGTCATAGTGTATGGATATGTTCAGCTATAGTAGAGACTGCCAACATTTTCCAAAGTGGTTGAACCAGTTTATGCAACCCCTTCACTACATCCAGTTGTATATGGGTATTATGTTGTTCAGCATTCTTGTTAACACTTGATATGTCCAGTCTTCTAAAATTTTAGCCGTTCTGGTGCATGGATGGTGTTCTCGTGAGTTTGAATTGATATTTCTCTGGTGACTAATGAGGTTGAGAATCTTTATATATGTTTATTGGTCATTTGAATATTCCTTGTAGTGAATTGTCTATTCAGATTGTTCATATTTCTATTGAGTTGTTTATTACTGATTTCTATGAGTTTTTTTTTTTTAATATCTTCTGGCTATGTCTTGTTTCTTTATAACTTTGTATTTTAAAGACTTAACCCCTCCAATAAGCTTCCTGCCAACGTCACTGCTATAGAGAACAGGAAGATAAGCCTTTTGGTCAATGCAAATAATATGATTTTTTTTTTAATGAATTGGGGTAAATCTCAGTGGCATATGGCAGTTCAGTTTTTCTAAAATTAAATTATTGTTTTTGGTAGACATTCCCTGGCCTTTAATGGGCACATGCAAATTTGCCCCTTGATTTATTTGGGACAGGGTTTCTCAAAAGTGGCACTATTAAAATTTGAATGGGATAATTCTTTGTTGTGGCAGCTGTCCTGTGCACTGTGGGGTGCTTAGCAGCATCTCCCAGGCCTCAACCCACTAGAGGCCAGTAGTACCTACCCCCCACTTTGTGACAACCAAAAATGTTTCCAGACGTTGCTGAATGTCCCTGGGGTGGGAGGTGGGGGTGTTAAAATTGCCCTGGTCGAGAACCACTGATCTAGATTTGTTTTGTGGGTATTTTACCAGTTTGCCAGGAAATTAGGGAGCTCAAAATTACGTGTGTTTTCTAAAATACATATGGAAATACAAAGGACTAAGAATAGTCAAGATATTTTTTAAGCAGCAGGTCAAGGTGAGAAGACTTGTTCTATGAGATATCCTGATTTATTATATATAAAGCTATAATAACTAAAGCACTTTGGTATTAGCACAGTATTAGACCAGTGGAAAACAGTAGAGAACCCAAATCCAGTTCCGTGTGTATCCAGAAACTTGATTTCTTTTAATAGTAGTGCTCTTACAGAGCAGAGGGCAAAGAAGGGGCGTTTCTATAAGTGGTCCTGGGACTATTAGATATCAGTATGGAAAAAATTCAAATTGGTATCCTACTTTACTCCGTACACAAAAATCCATTCCAGGTAGATTAAAGACCTAAGCATGAAAGGCAAAACTACTAAGATGTTAGAATATAGTGGTTTTCAAACGATGTTCTTAAGAGTCTTAGAAAAAACATGGCTTGTAGTGGGAAGGGGACAGTGGATCAGGGAAGTTCTAGGTCTTGCGTGCTCTTTTGGAAATTTTAAACGCTATTTCTTAAAAAACTGTAGTCCTCCTCAGAAAAGGCTTGAAAACCTGTGCTGTGTGGCATAGAATGCCTTCTGTGTTTCTGCAGACTCAAACCTTATTTTTTTTTTGAAAATAGTATTGGACTTGCTTATAGTGCTTTCTCCCCTAGTAGTCTGTAAATCCTTCAAGGCCAGGGACTGGTTTTTTTTCATTGTTTTTCCATGGGGTCTGGAATTGTATGGACTCAATAAAATAAATGCTTGTTAAATGAATTCAAGCACTGGGAGTGGAGGGAATGTATAGAGAAGAGCAGAGAGGAAGGAAGGTACTTTGAAGAACACTCTCATTTACAGGAAGCGAGAAACCACTGCATTGCAATAGTTAAGAACCGTGTTACAGACATTAAGGAAAAAGCAAATGCATTTATTCTGTTGCAAGAATACAGAGTGTTACGTTTGGCTGTATACCTAGAGGTTATGCTTATGGATTTTAGAATCAGACAGCAGGAGTCAGTCATATCTGGGCTCTGCCTCTTACTAGCTAAACAATATTGGGCATGAACTTGACTTCTTTCAAACCTAGTATTCGCACTTATAAAATGGGAATAATATTATTCGGTGATTTAAGAGGTCATTGATGACCTTGAGATAGAGCTTTCCGGATTGTGGGATTAAAAGCTAGATTATAGGAGCTTGATTCTACTATATTGTTAAGCCTAAAGAACATTGAGAAGCTCAGTAGGAAACAAACATTGAGACACTGTAAAGAACGATTTTTATAGAAATGAAATACATTTTCTTGAGAGAATCTTACAGTTATATTTTTTAAGCCACGTTATTGGGAGTGGTCTACAAAAGCATAAAGCTACAATTGGACTTTCCTGTTGAAAGTATATTTCTCAAAATGTTTGCTATATCTTTGTTAAGGTAAACTGAGTGGTAAAGTGCTTTTAAACATGTTGAGCATTTCATGTTTTAAAGTATGTGATGAAATTTTTAGAAATAAATCATACATCTTGATTCCAATTTTTTTCTAGAAAAATTTCCTGGAGCAACCCCTGATGGCCTAGTGGTTAAAGTTTGGCATGCTCCGCTTCGGCGTCCCAGGTTCAGTTCCCAGGCGTGAACCACACCACTCGTCTCTCATTGACTATGCTGTGGTGGTGGCTCATATAGAAGAACTAGAAGGACTTACACGTAGAATATAGAACTATGTACTGGGGCTTTGGGAAGGGAGAAAGAAGAGAGGCAGATTGGCAACAGATGTTAGCTCAAGGCAAATCTTTCCAAGCAGGGAAACGAAAAAGAAAAAGAAAAATTTCCTAAATGTAAGTTACTTATACCCATTTTTTATGACTTCTTAAATAAGACTCTCCCGAAAAAAACTATACTGGCTGCAAAGCTATCTGCCATTAAACAGGTATCCATATGGAGAGATAAAAATGGTGATTTTCAAGTAGAGAAGAATTCAACCCTTATAAACTACACAGCAGGTAAACAGAATTTGTTGGCAGTGAAATATTCCCGTTAGTTCTAGTAGAACAAGGTAGCCAAGCATCAATCAAGATTTCAGTGGTGCTTGTAGAGAGTAGTTGGGTCATGTCACAGACATAAATTGTAAATTATTGTAACTTCATTTTATATAGTTACTCATTACAAAGGAGTTTATTATTATACTAGATTATTGAGGCTAACATCATTAAAATGTAACTGCATGGTGCTTTCTTATATAAGAGGAATTTGACAATAAACTATTTACTTAAGGCATATACTGATAGTATAGCTACTTTCTACTTTTAATTCTTCTGTTGTTTTGATCTAATAATGGCATTTTGGGGGTTCAAAATACCTTTTTTTAGAAACCTTGATACAACCATATGTTGTCTTCAAAATCTTACTTCAAATAAAGCAATAGAGGCAAGTTGGAAGTAAAAGCATGGAATACATAAACAAAATAATAAGGGAATTATGTTGCCAGTTATCAATGGGTTGCCCCTGTGTAACAACATCAGAGTGTTGGCCTCTATTGTCTGTTCTGCAATAATGAAGCTGCACCCAGTAGACATTTCTCTTTTGCACCTGGCAGGGGTTAAGCTTTGTCAGAGAAGGTTTAGGACAAAGGGCCTTCCTTCCTAATTCCAGGGTGCTTCCATTCTTTTCTTTTTCTTTCTCCTGCAGTACAACCAACAGTGGCACAATTCAAGGGTGTCTACAGGGACTCACCCACAGTGGGTGATCCACAGTGGATTCAGTGGATCCCCTTTGATGGCTTAATAAGGAGAATGAGTGGCACCCCTGCAAGTGGAATCCCAGTGAATCCAGTAGGCATCCCAGCCTCAGCCTACCTGCACCTGGGAGGGGACAGGGCTTTCCTGTTTGCCAGTCTCAGCCTGCTGTTCCCTACCTGCTGAGCTCTGCCCTGACCAGGGACCGGTACTGGCCTTGGGAAACATGACAATCTTCTCTACCATCCCTGTGCTGCAATCATTCCTTCTCCAACAAGCCCTGAAGGCAGCCTTGGCGAGGGGGGTCCTCTCCCAAAATTGTTTCTTTCTTAACTACTCTACTGTAATTCTGGGCTATTCTCTATAGTTCCCTTTAAAGGTTTATGGTTAATTGTTCATTATATAAACTGTCCCTGCTCAATCTATTGGTTGGTTTCCGTGTCCTGATTGAACCCTGATTCTTATCATTATATATTATTTTATAGGGTGTTAGTGCTAAGGGGAAAAATGAAAGGAGAACAAGTTGGATAGGGAGTGTCAGGACAAGAGGATAGTTTATATTTTAAATGACATGGTCAATACAGCCTCAGCAAGATGACATTTGAACACAGAATTAAAGATAGTGAAGAAGATGAGGCATGAAATCATCATGTGGAAGAGGATTCCAAATGGAAGGAACATAGAGTGCAAGTCTACAGGTGGGAGAGTGCCTGGCATGTACCAGGAGCATAATGGAGTGCAGAGGTACAGGGGATGACTGGCCAAAGATGATGTCAGAGAGAGTGTGGGACCAACTGTATGGTGCTTGAGGTCCAGCATAAGGACTTGAACTTTCCCCCTGAGAGAAATGGAGAGCCCCTGGAGAGATTTCACAATGTCAGGGTGTGACATCTGGTTTTAAAGGGTCACTCCAATTGGTGCATTGGAGATAGATTGTGGGTCAAATATAGAGGCAGAGAACCCAGTTAGAAGGATACAGTGATAATCCAGGCCAGAACAATGGTGCAATGTGGTCCACCCAGCCATCAGGGAGTAACAGGGTGTTGACTTACATACTCACCGCAAGCAAAGAAAAAACTAGTCAAAGTACGTGATATGATTATTTTGCTAATGATCAGTCTACAAATGCAGTGGGTGAAAGTCCACAAGGCCAGAGAAAAGCAACCTTCGTGTAAAGAAAAATTCTGAGGAACTGTGAGTCACACCACCTGCAACAACCACAGATTCTAGAATTATTTGAGATGCCAGGACAATGAGGAGGGAATAATCTTTTCAACAAGTAGTGCTGGGACAGGTGGATATCCACATGTGAAAGAATAAAGGTGAACCCCTACCTACACCATATACAAAAATGTTACATCTTCTTACCATCAAAGATGTAAATGTAAGACCTAAAACTATAAAACTCTTGGAAGAAAACATGGCCCTGGATTAGGCAGTGTTTTTATAATTATGGCACCCAACACATAAGCAACCAAAGGGAAAACAGATCAATTCAACTTCATCAAATTAAAACTTGAGTGCGTTGAAAGACATGATCAAGAAAGTGAAAAGACAACTCACAGAAGGGGAGAACATGTTTACAGATCTTTACATATCTGATAAGGGTCTACTATTGAGAATATATAATACATTCTCCCCTCTCAACAATAAAATACAAATAGCACAATGAAAAATGGGCAATGCATTTGGATAGGCATTTCTCCATAAGAAATACATGCCTGCCTGGTGCTGTGCTGTCACTGCCCGAGGCTGCAGTTCCTGTGCTGGCCATCAGGTGGCAGCCTCCTGTGTCAGTGGTGCCCACTGAGCTTTGTTGGAGCAATTGGAGAAAGGAGGAGTCATGCAGAAGTCATGCTGACCCTCCGCCTGCCTCAGGACCCACTTGCACTTCCTATTACTAGTGTTCCTCTTCACCGACTGAGTGGAGCAAAAGCAGGAAGGAGGGATCCAAGATGCCCCTATTTGTTCATTCGGCAGCTATGTGCCAAGCCCTCACCCTGGGCCGGGAGCCCTGGTGGTCCCAAGGGTGGTACTGAAATCTACCCAGTGGTCCCTGCCCACCAGGAGCTCAGTCTGGAGGCAGATGGACAAAAGCACAAAATCAGAGACACGTGAAAGAGAAGAGCATGAACTGGAATGAAAATAAAGAGTGTCCTGCAGGGAGGGCTGGGGTCTCACTGGGTAGGAGGGTCTGAAAGGCCTGACTGAGGTGACATTTGCTGTGACCAGAATGACAGGAGGACCCAGCGCTGCACTCACCTGTGATCAGCGTGCCAGGGAGAAGGCACTGCTGGTGTGGAGACACCCAGGCAGAAGTGAGTTTGGCCAGAGGAGGTTAGAGAGGTGGGCACTGTGGCTGCAGATAGCCTGGAGGGGAGAGGAGGGAGAAGGGCAGGCCAGACCCAGGAACTGGGAGATGGTGTGAGGTGTCTCCTCCTCTCTGAGAACACTGCTCCCCACCCTGCATCTTTAAACCGCAAATATTCTCTCTCTCTCCATCTCTGTGGACCAGGAATCCTGCACAACTGAGCTGGAGCCTCTGCTCATGACGACTTCCATGTTGGGGCTGTGGCCTCCACTGAGGCTGGAACAGGGTGAGATGTGCTGTCAAGCTTACTCTTGTGGGCTCGGTCAGGAGCAGCTTCACTGAGAGCCCGGCTCCTTTCTGTCTGTTGGCCAGGGCACTCCCTTGGTTTTCTTCTATGTGGGCCTCTGCATAGGGGAGCTCAGGACATCCATGTATGTCCCCAGGTCCAGGGGTTAGACAGACTGAGAGAGGGGAACAAGGGAAGAGGGAAGAGGGAACACAAGAGAGCGAGTGAGAGAGAATGACAGCCTCGGTGATGGAATCTGAGAAGGGTCGTCCTGTCACTTGTGCTGGGTCTGTTGGTCAGAAGCCAGTGCCTAAGCAGTCAGTGGTCCACAGGGACGTGTAGAACAGGCAGGGAGATCATCCCTGCAGGGGCACGCTGACCTTGACTAGAGTGTCCTGGTTGCGAAAGGCTCCCTTCCTACCTGGGCTGATCCTGCATTGAGCTCAGATCCTCCTCCTTGGGAGTGTTGCTCATCGTGACCCGGGTGTGCTCTCCCGGGTTCCCTGGGCTCCTGTCTCCTCCAGGAGGGAGATGTACACTGAAGAGGCTGAGGCCAGAGCAAGCAGGGACCACTCCACCCTCCCAGTTCATTTGCTTCCTTCCCCAGGAGGGCCGACTCCTCAGGAGCCTCTCCTCACTGCTCACCATCTTCTCTGCTCTGAGAGCACCTCGTTTCAGCCTCTGAAGAAGACCTGGGGAGAAGTTTGCAGGTGGGAAGGCCTCTCTCCATGGGAGCCCCAGAGTGGACAGAGACCTTCGACAGGGCTGGGCATTGTCCCCTCAGTCAACTTGGACTTCCTGGGAGGCAGCAACACCTGGGGGCAGGGCCTAGGCTGGTGGAAGGTCTCTAAGCTTCCCCACAATGCCCATCTTCCTGGTCTCACCTGATTGGGCACAGGCCTGCACAAGCACACAACATTTCAGACCCCCTGGGGTCATGTGCAGCCCATCAAGGCCGCTGTGTCTGTCTCATTGTGTGGTTGTCCGTCTCACTTTCCTGGCTGATTCGCTGCTCTGTTCTAGATCCAACCTCAGGCGGCTGAAAAGTTGACTTGCCACGTCAGCTTGCCACTGAGATGGCTACTGTTTCCAGAAATGCTTAGGGGCCGGGCTTTGTCCACCCATGGCGACATCAAGTGGACAACCTCTGACAGTGAAGCCCCCCCCTTCAGTCTTGCGCCACTCACAGGGCCGTCACACTGAGGGGGTGGGGACGGGACCTGCCCTGGGCCAAAACACCACGACTCTCACTGTTCTTCCCTCAGCTTCAAATGCTCCTCAGTTGGTTGTATGTCTTTGGTCTCTTCCCAGAAGTTGTTTTCTGACAGCGCGTCCAGTGTGATCATGGCTTTCCGGGAAGAGGATTGGCTGAATTCCTCACTCAACCATTTGGTGTGTCCTGCCGCCCCACCCCGATCACTTTCTAAAGGCTCATCCTTTCAGCAATCTGAGGACCCAAGATTGTGAGTCTGTGTCCCGGAGGGATTTTGAGAGGAGCTGGTGGGATGGCAGTATTGCAAAGCATAAAGTCTTGCTTCCAGAAAGCTCTCTGGGATCCTCATCATCTTGCTGTTTTGGAGTCAAAGCCCTGAGGTCTTTAAAAAGCCAGCAATGTTAGAACATGGGCAGGACAAACAAAAGTCTCTGGGCTCCAACACCAACTAAAATATTCTGAATTTCTAGTAACCTGAGACGAGTGGAAAGGAATTGGGAGTATGGAGTGGAGGGGCGGTTTGGGCCAACTACGCATCTGGGAGGAGAAATGCCATGCAGAGCAGCCTTTCTGGGGGCATAAGTGTGGGACATGTGTGCAGACCCCCGCTGCAGACATTGCTGCTGCTGCCCTTCAGTTCCCTCAGCCCACTTGAGTCCCTGCAGTCCCTGGGAGCCAGTCCCCAGCAGGCCCACAGTGTCCCCCTGGAGCACCTGCATCCACTCTCTGCCTGAGGGCTCTCTCCTGCACCGGGAGCTTTCTCTCCTGCAAGCCTGTGCCAGCCTGTAGCACAGAAGCCTTCATGACCCGGGGTAAACCCTCCACCCACAGGGACAGAGCCAGTCCGGGTGGGATCTCGTCTCCCAACAGGACTAGGATGGATGCTCACCTCAGTGCTCCCTCGTCAGGCCCGCACTGGCTCTCCTCCCCCAGGCTCCCTTCCCCCATGGTCTCCCTCGGGCCTCCTCCATCACCTGAAAACAAACCACTTGCCCTTCAACCTTGTCTGCTTTGGGGGCCCAAACCCTGCCGAGGCTCCATGCTGGCTGTGACTTGGAGCAGGTCGTCCAGCCTTCTGGACTTGAGCTTCCTCACCTGTAAGATGGGGACAAAAGGCCTGCCTCCCGGAGTCTTCGGAGGAGACACAGCATGGGAAGATGCAAACCGCTGCAAAGAAAGATGCCAGGTGATCACCCAGTAAAACACCAACCTTGCCAAAGCAACAGGAGCTCGTGAGGCTGAGGGAGGAACGCGGGCAGCCTGTCCCAACAACGTGGAGATTCACTGACGAGTGTGGCCGTGCAGGGTAGGCCCCTGAACAGTGGAAGAGCCATTAACAAGGAGGGTGACAGGACAGAGGCTTCCAAGGAGAAAGATTTAAGTGTTAGAGGATCACAGAGGCCTTAGGAAAATCGTGAGGCCCTGGAACATGTTACTGAAATGCTATTATTGGCCGTAAAAATGTGTTACAAATACCCAGTCCACTCTGGATTACTTCTCATTGGTTGTAGGAATGAGTGCACACTTGTGATTAGAACCCACATTTTGTTAAATATAGGATATCTTTATTTTACTTAACTTTTAATTTTTTTTTTGTCGATGAAGTGCCAAGCATGGGTTTTCTCCGTTCTTTTCTTTGCATGGGTGACCTCTACTTTCAGAAGTGGATTCCTGGTGCTCATCACCACTACTATCCCAAGGGACAGCCCTCTTTCAGGTCACACCGTGGATGTGAGCTCCAGGTGGACAGGGACCACATCGGGTCATACTGGTGAAGTTACAGTGCTCGGCCCATGGCAGGGACCAGAGCGTATTGGGTGAATGAGTGAGTAAACAATGAACGAATGCATGAATGAGTACATGAGTGCAGGAGTGAGTGAGTGAGGGAATGAGTGAAGGAATGACTGGGTGAATGAAGCAATAAGTGAATAAACCACAGCAGCTGGATCCACACAGGAGGAGGCTTTATCTGTGGCGGGCTCACAGGGTGTCACAGCACAAGGCCTAGACGGTGGCATGGAGCATGTCCAGCTCTCCTTCCAGCACTGAGCCTCCGTCACCTGCAACACAGTGTGGTCCTGGTTCTTCTTCAGCTCCACCTCAAACAATGTTGAATGTTCCCGGTAACAGAGCAGCAGGAAGGGAACCTGAGGAGGGACTTCCCAGACCCTGCGCCCTGGAAGACCACTGTGACAGCCTGTCAGGGGGCTCTTAACACGCTCCAGGCACCAGGCTAGAAATACTCAAGCCATTCCTCAGGGAAGTCTCCCAACAGCCCATCAGGAGGCCAAGTCATTTCCTCATTGTACAGATGGGGAAGCTGAGGCTGAGAGCATCACCTGCATCACCAGCTAGAAAGAGGCTGAGCAGGCGCTAGGACCCCTGTTTCTCTGACTTTGGATCATTCCAAACCACTGTCCTGCACTGCGGCCTCCTCGGGCTCAAGGGTCCTGGCCTCCCTGGGGCCTGCACCCTTCTGGCCTCCAGCCATCACTGAACTAAAGGGACAGGGCCACTCCGTCTGCCTGGGGCTGGGTATGGTGGCCGGGGAATGGCCAGCCGTGGGCGCTGTGGGCTCTCCCAGTACCAAGGACCAGCCTATCCCCCTGCAGAGTGAGGTCTTTCTGGGCATCAGGACCAAAAGTTGTCAGAACTTTAGGGAAAAGAGGTCCCTCCCTCAGCATGGGGGAGCCCTTCTCAGGCAGGCCCCATGGGGTCTAAGAGGCACTGGGTTCAAATCCCGGCTCTGCCACTCTGCAGGGCACAGAGGGGGCAAGTCTCTTTGAGCCTCAGTTTCCTCATCCGTGAAATGAAGACAATAATTGATCCTCCCCCAAGGAGTTGTGGGGAGGATTCAAGGAAATAGCTCAAGAGGAGAACAGAGGCCCCGGTAAGTGCTCATCACCGTGAGCTGTTCCTGCTGATGTCACCCCACTGAGAGGCCCCTGGGGCCCTTCGCCTCTGCCCACTCTGATCTCCCACCAGGCATGCCCTACTCGCTCTGACTCCGCTGTTCCTCTGGAATGCCTTTCTCCACCCCATCTTGTCCCACGGGAGTCAGCCAGCCAGCTGGGGATCCAGGACCCAGCCCCATCTCTCCTCCCGTGATTCCTCTTCATTACAGCTAGTAGCTGTTGAGCTCTGAAAAGGTGCAGGACACTCCAGGTGCAGCCTGAGCAAACTTGTCTGACACCACCATGAAAGGTCGGCTGCCACCCCACTTCACATTTGAGGAAACCAAGGCTCCAATGGCAGTTCCTCTCCGAGGTCACCAGGGCTCTCTGGCTCATCCCCACTGAGCAGGGGCCCTCCATCGCAGAGGCTGAATGTGCTGGATATGTGGGCTGGGGCTGGCACAGTGCCTGAGGCAGCCATCACTCCTGGAAGACCCTGAGGTGTGCTTTGGCACAATGACCTTCTCCAAAGCCTCCAGCCCCATGCTCTGACCTTCTGGCACCTTCTATGACACCTCCACTGTGTCTTGTCAAAGTCACTTCTGCTCACACAAGCTCAAGTGGGTCCTGCTGTTGCAACTGAGAACTCCCCCTGGAGGGAGTATCTTCAAGGAGGTCCCTGTGACTCACTGCTCTGTCCTAGATGTGCTTTCCCTACTGAGGATGGGGCTCTCTGCTTGGAGGGAGAGGGAGCAGGCAGGAGTGTCCAGACCCTCATCATCATCTGTCCTGGATGGCAGGCCAGGCTGCTCAGCTCAGGTGAGTTAGGGAGCAGGAGGGGCATGGGCAAGGCCAAAGCGGAGTCAGGTGTGGTAGGGGCGGGGCCAGGGGTGAGGGGAGTGGTAGGGCCAGAAGGAACAGGAGTGGGGCCTTCCAGCTGGGCAGGTCACCCCAGGTACCTTCATCCCCTGCATCCTAGCTGCTCCTCCTTCTCCCTCCCCCCCTCAGGTCTCTGCTTCAGGGTTTCTGGAATCCCCGTTCCCAAACAAGATCACAGCGTAGAAGGAGACCTTGGGTGTCAGACTGTGACCAACACCTTAACATCATGTTTACATTATGAGCCAGAATCTCCACCTCTAGGGATCGGTCCTAAAGAAGTAGAGATTTATGGATGCAGGTGTTCCTTTCAGCATGCTGACGGGAGTGAAAAATCAGAAATGATCCGTGTTGCCCAGCAGAGGCTCTTAGGAAATTCTGAGGCCGACGCAGGGGAGGAAGAGGATTGACTGGCCAGGGTCCAGCCCTGGGGAAATCAGGTTCCAGAAGAGCACACTCCCTGCAGTCCTTCCCACACGATAGCCGCAAGTGCACACCCACACACACTTGCACATAGACATACCCATGTGCATACAGATGCACACAGCTGAATGTGCACATGCACACACGTGCACACACACGTGCATACAAATGCAAAGGACTGAAACGGTGAACACTGCCTATTAAGGGCACTCCTCAGTTTCCACTTAATTCTTAATTCCCTTAGAATTCATTCTTTTACTATAATAAAAGTTCATTGTCTTTGTAATAAAAACTTTTACAAAGAAAAACTAAATAATGTACTTCAGTCCAAAGATGAGTGATAAATGGATAACATTAACCATGTGATTTTATTCTTGCTAGAATTATAAGAGGAATAGAGGCACATTCTATCAAGTTGAAACATCACGCAGGCCCCTAAAGGAGAAGAGAAGCGAGTGGGAATTCCCATCCCCAGAGGTGAACCCCGTGGACGATTTGGTGCGTATCTCTCTGGCTTTGTCTCTCTCTTTCTGTCTGTCTCTCTCTGTCTCTTGCTCACACACAGATTCATTTTCATAGATGCGTGTCTCCCGGCTGATATCACATATACGTGGTCTTACAGATGGGACAGATGGAGCCCATCTCCTCGCCATGGACAGTAGCATTCCTTCCAATTGCTTGCTATTGCAACCAGTGCTGTGATGAATAGTCTGGAAAATACATCTTTGAAAAGTTGGGCAGGAATTTCTGTGGGATGAAGTGCTGGGATCAGCACCGCCAGTACAGGCGTGCCCCTGGGGACAGCGATGGGTCCTGCAGGCTGGTCCCCAGAGAGGAGTGTCCTTTCACACTTGTCTCTAGGGGTCTACTGGGGCCTCTGCTTCCTCACATTGTCACCAGGGCTTGTCGTCACCACATTGGACCCCTGCTCATCTGATGGGGCCCAGTGCCCTCTCCACAGTGTCTCCATGTGCGCGTCTCCTCCTCGGGGAGCTCAAGCATCTCTGACACATGCTGCCCCTGTGTAGCGCCTCTTGTTGGCGTTGAATGTGTTTGCTCTTTATCTCTTTTAAAAACTCTGACTTTTGAGCATTTTTTTGGACCACAAGGAGGCGTAACCTTTCCCTCGCCTTGTGTTATGAGGATACGTTCCAGTTTATGGTTTGACTTTCCAGCTTTCAATCCTTTTCTTGTTTTTGTTTTGGCCGCACGAAGAGCAACGCGTTTCGTGTGTGGCTTCTGGCTCTGGTGTCCCACTTAAAACAACAGTCTGTACCCCAAGATTATGCACATATTTACCAAAAGGGCTTTCTTTGATACATCAAGTCTAGACTCCATCTGGGATTTTCCTATCAATTTAGAGAAATTCTATTTCAAATAAAAACAGAAAAGGAAAAGCTATCAGGCCGTGTGAAAATGAGTGGGCAGACACAATGGCCACCTACGGCATGATTTCACTTATAGGAAACATCCAGAACAGATTAAAAAAAAAAAAGTGACAGAAAACAGATCAGGGGTTGCCAGGGCCCGAGCGAGAAATGGGGAGTGACTGCTTTTAGAATAGGGTTTCCTTTTGGAGAATGAAATATTCTGAACCCAGACAACGGTGATGGATGCACAGCATTGTGAATGTACTTGATGCTCATGAAGTGTACAATTTAAAATGAAAAACAGTAAATTGTTAAAAGATGAAAGTTAAATTTATTTTAAATATTCAAGATATAAACAATAAAAACAAAGCAATGAAAGGAACCAAGAAAGAAACAAATACAATAAGCAGGGTGGGGAAGGAAATGTGTGGTAATGGAGCAGGTGGAACAGGTGTGATTGGAGGTGCTAATGAGGGAGGTTCGCGAGCCAGATCTCCCAGGCCGCAGAATTTGGCCTCAGCTGCCTCCCTGTCTCCTGCAGGCGCCTGTGCAGGGGATGGCTCTCCCTGCACGGAGGCTGGGGCCTCAGCTGCCTCCTGTTCTCCTGCAGGAGTCTGTGCAGTGGATGGCACTCCCTGCACAGAGGCTGGGGCCTCAGCTGCCTCCTGTTCTCCTGCATGAGCCTGTGCAGGGAATGGCTCTGCCTGAGTAGAGGCTGGAGCCTCAGCTGCCTC
Organism: Diceros bicornis minor; assembly: GCF_020826845.1. NCBI lineage: Eukaryota > Metazoa > Chordata > Mammalia > Perissodactyla > Rhinocerotidae > Diceros > Diceros bicornis. The sequence continues at coordinate 86,508 of NW_026691039.1, forward strand.
TCATTCTCCTGCAGGAGGCTGTGCAGGAGATGTCTGTCCCTGCACGGAGATTCGGGCCACAGCTGCCTCCCTGTCTCCTGCAGGAGCCTGTGCAGGGGATGGCGCTACCTGCACGGAGGCAGGGACCTCAGATGCCTCCTCGTCTCCTGCAGGAGGCTGTGCAGGAGATGGCTCTCCCTGCACAGAGGCTTGGGCCTCTTTTGCCTCCTGGTATCCTACAGGATCCAGGGTGCGCCATCCCCCTGTACAGGGGATGGCGCACCCTGCTTGGAGCCTGGGCCCTCAACTACCTCCTCTTCTCCTGCAGGAGCCTGTGCAGGGGATGGCTCTCCCTGCACAGAGGCTGGGGCCTCAGTTGCCTCCTGGTCTCCTGCAGGAGACTGTGCAGGGGATGACTCTCCCTGCACGGAGGTTGGGGCCTCAGCTGCCTCTTGGAGTCCTGCAGGCGGCTGTGCAGGAGATCTCTGTCCCAGCATGGAGGCAGAGATCTCAGCTGCCTCCTCATCTCCTGCAGAAGGCTGTGCAGGGGATGGCTCTCCCTGCACAGAGGTTTGGGCCTCTTCTGCCTCCTGGTATCCTACAGGAGCCAGTGCAGGGGATGGCGCACCCTGCTTGGAGCCTGGGCTCTCAGCTGCCTCCTGGTCTGCTGCAGCACATGGTGGATATGATTGTTCTCCCGGGATTGAAGCTGGGTCCTCTGGTGGCTCTGAGGGTTTTATCACTGCCACTGCAGACCCTCTCCCTGTAGCTGCTGATCCAGTCCTGTGGGACACCGGCGCCTCCATCGGGGAGATGGATGGAATATCCCCTTCCACCAGCTCCACGCTGATCTCCTGTCTGGAGCTCTGCAAAGACAGTGACTGGCTCTGTCCCAGAGGCATCAGAGCCCTGCCCAGCTGTCTTTGCTGCTGCTTCTGCCCTCTGGACCTAATTCTCCCAGATCAGGCACATACCTGTGTCTGCACAGTATTCCACCCCTGAGGAAAAACATACACATCAGGGGCTTGTGATAAACCTCAGGCAGAAGGGCGCCACCCCAGCACTCCACGTCCCACCCAGCCGGCCTTGACCTGGGCTTTGAACCTGACCGACCCCCCCCCAGGCTTCTAACACCTCACCGACTGCTCCTGCTCACGGTGGTCCACCCACATGAACCCGCCCTTCCAGGCACACATGAGGAGGGGATGTAGGGCTGCCGTGATGGGACCACAGTGGTAGCCTGGTTTGGAATGGCCTTCCCTGAGCCTCCCGATGTTACCTTTCCATCCTTCCGGGGAAATGGCCACAGCCGTCGACCGTTTGAGGGGCACCAGCATCTGCATCGGTGTTTGGGGGCTTTCCTGGGGCTCCGGCCCCTGGGCATCGGGAAGCAGCAACTAAACATGTTGCTCCTTCTAGACAAGTGCTAGACAAGTGAGCTCACTTGGGGGCTGTGTTTAGGATGTGGGTGCCTAGTTACCAGGGTTCCAAGTTCTGTTGGGCTCTGTGAGGTCACTTCCTGGGATCCCCTTACCTAAGCTTCCTCCTCACACAAGACCTTCCTAAGGGTCCCCCGGGCTGCTGACTGCTCACTCTCCATCTCCACACCCTGTCCAGACACAGTCACACCAACACAGTCCACCCCACAGCCTCTGGGGAGGTCTGGACACAACCAGGGCCCCAGCTTTGAGGACACAGAGTTGAATTCAGTCCCGCTCCTGCTTCTTGCCAGTGATGTCACCCTGGACAACCCTGTGCCTCTCAGGGCCTCCCCCGTGTCCCTGTCTGTGTAGTGGGGGTCATTCTAACATCTATTTCCTAGGGATGTCATCAGGTGCATAGACCTAGAGATCCCTTCAGAGCCTGTGAAACCATGGGCTGCTCCCACACGTAGCTCCTGCACAGACTTTGCAGTGCAAGGATGACAGAAAGGGCTGGCTGTGGCAGAGAATACAATGCAAAGAGGCTTCGGTCTGCTGGGCGTCTGGGAGAGGCACTTCCTCTCTTGCCTGTTTCCCAGTGTCCCTAGGGAGGGTTGAAATGAAATGACGTTCAGACATCATCTCCTTCTGGCTTGCAACCCTCCAGGGCCTCCTGTTCTGTTTAGACTCAGGTCCAAGTGCCTGAGTGGCTGTCATCTCAGCCTATGTGGTGGGCAGCCCACACAGTAGCCCCAGCGTTCCCACTTCCTAGGCACACATCCTTTGTAATCCCCGCTCCTCGAGGAGAATGGACTTTGCGGCTGGCTTCTAACCAACAGAATAGGGCCGAGTGATGGGATGTCACTTCCATGGTCGGTTTAATGAAAAGTCTGTGACTTCTGCCTGTTTCTGTCTTTCCTGTGTTCATTCTATCTCTCTGTCTCTATCTCTCTCCCTGTCTTTGTCTCTCTCTGTCTCTGTGTCTCTGGCTTTCTGTATCTCTCTTGGTCTCTCCCTGTCTCTCTGTCTCTCTCTTTGTCTCTCCTCTCTGTCTCACTGTGTCTGTCTGTGTCTCCTCTTTTTGTCTCTCCTACCCATCTTTCTATCTCTGTGTGTCTCTGTCTCTCTTTCTCGCTCTCTTTCTGTCTCTCGGATCCACTATTCAGGAGAAGCCAGATCAGATATTATGAGCTTCCATCCCTATGACACCCCCAAGTGCAAAGAACTGGCAGAGGGCCCCGGCCCACAGACAGAAAAGGCCTGAAACCCCCCATCCAAACTGAATCCTACCACTGCTCCGATACTTCCGAATGATCTCCGAGATGGCTCCTGCCTCTATCGACCTTCAGTTGAGAACACAGCCCCAGCCTCCTGCTAGACCTTGACAGGGAGCCTCCCAGCTGACCTGAGCCTGGACCCTGGTAGAGACATTGTCAGATGCTCAATGACAGGTCTTGTAAGTGCTAAGTGAGGCTAATGCTGTCACCCAGCATAGACAGCTAGTACCTCCTTCCAGGCCTGGGTCTGGCCCTGCCATCCTCTCTCTCTCACTTCTCTCCTCCCCAGCTCACTCTAGCCACACTGGCTCTTTTCTCACCTCCTCTCTCGTCAAATTCTCTTCTGCCTCCAAGTCTCTGTGCCTTTGAGCTTCCCCCCAGCACGCTGTTGGCAGACAGATGCAGGGCTGGTTCCTCTTGTCCTTCTGCTCAGGGCACAAATGTCCCCAGGGAGGCCCTTTACACCCACCTAGGGGCTCCAGGCCCTCCCTCCTCCAGCACCCTGCTTCATTGCCCTGTAGCACCTGCTCTTCTTTTTCACATGGATTTGTTCATGATTTTGTCCCTTCCACCTCCAGGGTGTGAGCTCCTGGAGGGCAGGGACCATGTGGGTGCTTTCAGCACTACCCTCAGGACTAACATGGGCCCTGCTCAGAGTGAGTGCTGGGGCCACAGTAGCTGAAAGAATCATGAGAGGATCTCAGAACCCTCCCACCTCTGAGCAGCTCCCATTGTGAACGTGGATGCCAGTAATCAAAGGTTGCTTTGGACAGGGGAACACCCAGAACGAGGCCTGGGCGTCCCTTCCCTGCTCCACTTGCTCCATTGAGCACGAGTGGACACAGAACACCTCTGGTGGTCAGCCCTAGCCTTGCAGCCCCAGGCAGGAAAGCAGAAAGCAAAACACACACATTTCTTTGTTTGGGGTCCTCAAGATAGTGGTTCCCCCAGGGCCGAGGGTGCAAAGGATCAGGACCCGTGGGCTCCAGGAGAGATGTGAGGGACCTCAGAATCCTCTCTTGCTCCCCACTTTCCTTACACTGGCCCTGGCGTGTCCCGTTGACTCACAAGGCATCCTCATCCCAGCCAGGAAAATGACTCCACCTCACTTCCAAAGGAGGACCCCGAGGCTCCAACAAGGATGACCTTGTCCCTGGTCCCCGGACAAGTCGACCAGTGCTCTGCCATGTTCTGCACTGCCCGCGGCCCCAGTCCCCAAGCTCTCAGGCTGCCCTCTGCAAAGCAAGATCTAGAAGGAATGGAATGCATTTTACAACGACTCAGAGAACAGTGGGTCATGGATGGAGAATGAAGGTCAAGAGACTCTTCTACAAGCCTGTGAGACCCTTAGAGTCACCCCATCTATGCATCCCAATTTACAGAGGCCGAAGATCAGGCCTTCTCTCATGTAGCCCCTCCCCCCTAGGGGGGGGGTCATATCCTAGTTCCCGGTGCCCAGAGTGGTGGACACAGGACACCAGACCTGGTTCTCTGCAGGCTGCTCTAGGGATGGCCCGAACCCCTGCATCCCCCTGTGCACCTTGGGGACCCCCTGCCCACCAGTCTGGCATCTCTCCCCTTCATGCTATGGGCCTGGGCATGTGGCTAGGGGACCGGATGCCCCTGCCCTATGGCAGAGCAGCCTCCAACCTCTTTCTTCCTTCCTCCTGTCACCTCCCCAGTGTGCACTTCCCTTCTGACACAGGGCTGGGCAGTCAGAGTGTGTGTTGTGTGTATGCTTGTGTGTGTGAGTGCGTCCACGTGGGGATGCATAGAGGAAAGGGCCCTACATGGGGGACGTTGGCAGGGGTCCCCCAGGATCTTAGGAGCTCTCATTCCCAAAGCAAACCCCTTGGAAGTGTTGAGGCTGGCCTAAGAGCTTGGAATGCTCTCTTCTCCTCTGGACTTTGCCCACCTCGTGGGCCCAGGGCCTGTCCCTGCTCCTCCTGGCCTCAGTTTCCCAACTATACTGTGAGGGTTGGACATGGAGCAACATCAGCCCCGATGAACATGGACATGACCCAGGATCTCTGCCCGCGTGAGTGTGGCAGGGATACACTCATGGTCTCATAGGCCTCTCTCCTGTGGGGCAACCAGGCCTCCTGTCCACGGTCAGACACACAGAGGGGCCCTGCAGACAGCACTTCTGGGTGACACAGCCCGCAGCACACACGTGTAACACAACGGTCCCCTGACATGGCTGCTTTCGTCTGTCCCCTCCCAAGCCAACTGCTCGGTGACCCTCACATACCCTACGTACCGGGAACACGCCACACAAGCCAGGTGGGCCACACGGTGCACAGTTGAGTAGGTTGGACATCTGGGGATGTGAGAGTCACTGAATATACACCGACCTCACTGTACTGGTCCACAGACTGCATCCCAGGGTCCAGCTCCATGCATGGCTGGTCCTGTGGACACGAAGACAGTGGTGGACACAGACCCTGGGCAGGGAGAAGGCCAGGCCACTCTTTTCCCTCCTCCTCTACACCCCCTCCTGGCCACATGAGGTCCAGCCAATCCCTGCCTGCAGCCCTGGCGGGTGTAGGAGGAGCTGAAGGGAGCCCAGCTGGGCAACTATTGGAGGGAGTTACTGTTATTAGGAAGCCCCCTGGGTGCTGAGTTATTAAACCCCATTTTACAGATGACCAGTGGTACCAGCGTTCAAGGTCACTCTGCTCTAAGTGACCAAGTCCAGACGTGAACAGGGGACTAGACATCCTTACTTTTCACTACCATTGAGCCCAGCATTGACCATCGAGGCCTTGTCCTGCGTTGGGTCTCCTCCAGCCAGGCGACCTCCTGAGTCCAAGCACTTTGGGCACCTTCTTCTCCCTGCTTGAATCCCAACACACCCTCCTGAGGTCAGAGTCACTGACCCCATTTTTCATGGAGGAAACTGAGTCTCCGAGAAGACACCACATGAACTTGCCTGTCACAGGGCTGTGAGGTGACCCAGGTGTGGGTTTGACGCCAGGTCAATCTGCCTCTAAAGGCTCTGCTAGCACAGGAGCCTGAGGAGGTGGCCTGTGAGCCCAGCACAGAGGTGAGTCCATCCTGGATGGGGGCTCGGGAGAGGGGCACTGCAGGCTAGGAGCTCTGAAGGGGGCAGGGGCTTGGCAGGGTCCTTGGGGAGGAAGGCTCTAGGGAGGGTGGGGTGCGGTGAGGGGTGCACTCTGGGGATGGTGTCTGGACCAGATCACCCATGGCCGTGACGCAGGCAAGGAGTCGGGCCTCACTACAGGTTGCGTGGACTTGAACGAGCAGTCTCATCAGAGACCCAGGCGGTTAGGACCTAGATTTGGAGGGAGCTTGGTGGGCACCTTATCCACCTCCACTCAAGCCCAGATCCCCAAGAACCAACAGGATGAGAAGGCTGCTTCCATTTCCTCCCATGTACAGTGGGCACTGTGGCGGTCGCCTACCTTCTGCCTGGGCTGGGGATGCTGCCTGGAGGGCCCAGAGAGGGCTTCTTGTCAAAGTAGCCATTCAGGACAGGTCTGTGCTCAGAGAGCTCTGAGTGATGGGACCAAGGGCATGTCCCACCAGTGGGCTAAAAAGACGCTCCTGTCCATGTCGCTGTTGTTTATTGCAGGTGGACAGGGATGATGCAGCATCACCCACTGGCTGGATGCAGAGGGCCAGCGAGGAGCTATGGTTGAAGAGCCTGAGACACAACGCTTGTGTGTGACCAAATCTGCCATGGGTGTGGTGGAGGCTGAGGAGGAAGAGGTGCTGCTGGAGGCCAAGATGAAACCAGAGACCATCGGGGACCAGGGGGCGGTTGATTTCCATAACTGTGGGGGATGGCATGATCAGCAGAGTCTCTTGACCCGGCAGGACACCCTAGGCCGGCATCCAGCTCCTGGGCTTCTTGGCCCCTTTGTAGGTGTCGATGGGGAACAGTGGTCCCGGGCAAGAAGGGACTGGGAATGGGCTGTCAGGGAAACTGTGTAGGGCAGCCACCTTCTTTTCCTTGAAATCAGGGGACTCTGGGTCAATACTCATGTTGCTCTCCTCCACCTTGGAGCTGGAGGAACCAGCCAAGTGCTCGCTGAGCATTGGACAATGTCCCTGCCACTGATGTCCTGGCCCCACCTGAGGTGTCCCAGCACTTGGAGTGGGAGCTATCCCTGGTCCTGAAGCCTGTGTTGGGGCCTGGAGGCTTGGAGGCTGGATGGAAGGGCTGCATTTGCAGAGGTCACGCCCCCTGGGTGAGTGGGGACTCTGGGACACCTGAAGTCACAGATGCAAGTGACCCACACCTGGGAAGGTGTGAGGGAGGTGCACAGAGGGCAGTGCCTCAGTGGCAGGCAGGGCTTCATGCCCATGGGCAGCACTCGTTGACAAAGGTCAGCTAGTCCTTTGGACCCTAGAGGGCAGAAGGCACCTAAGGCTGCCAGTGGTCCACGGGAGGCCAGGACAGCCTGCTGACTGGCAGGCATCAGGCCTGCAGCAGGAGAGGTTCAGGGTGAAACTGCTCCTGGGTAGCCTGGGCCAGCAGGTTGGACAGAAAAGATGGCCACTTGGTTTTTGTCACTCTAGTCTGTACGTGATCGTCTCTCCAGCTAGCCAGACCCTGGGGAGGGTGGCCTGTGGCTGAACAGCACTAGGGACTGAGGAGAAGGTGCCCTTGGCAATATCGAGTCCCTCTTCTTCATGTGAAGCAGGGTTGAGCTGGCTCCATGCCTGACCTCACCCCCTTGGTGACAGTGGGCTTCTTCAGGTCAAAGTCATACTAGGCATCAGGTTCATGGCACTGAACACATTGGCATCCTCAGGGGTCTTCAACATGGAGGGGAGGGGCCAAAGGAGTGTTGGCTGTGCTCAGGACAGCCATACCAGGGACAGGGAAATGCACAGAGAGAGGAAGCAGATCAGTGCTTGTCAGGGGGTGGGAGAGTGGATATGGGGGCATGGCTGCTTCATGGGTACAGGGGTTCTGGTGGGGTGATGCAATGATCTGGAACTAGATAATGGTGACTGTACACAGCATAGAGGATGTAGTTAATGGCCGGCCCTGAATTGTACAACTTTAAGTGATGAAAACACTAAACTTTATTGAATCTAAATTGGAACACACAAAACATAAGAAATCATAAAACATAGAAAAGGGAAAAGACATCCTGCCCTCACAGGCAAGGTGAAGGACAGCTCTGGGGTGGAGCTGGAGCCGGCCGGGCCTTAGTTGCTGACGAAGAGGGTGGTGCTGCAGCTGCCGTAGTGCTGGAGCCACTGCTGTGGCTGATGCTGGAGATCCCACCAGCTCTGGCTATGCAACTGGCCCAGGAGCTGGACCTGATCTGGGGCTGGAGCTGGGTCTGTCTCAGGTGATGGTGCTAGACCTGCCTCTAGAATTGGCTCCAGTGCTGAGACCGACTCTAGCTCTGCATTGTTGACAGATTTGGTGCAGGAGCCAGTGATGGAAATGGCTGCTGCTCTGGAGCTGGTCAAGTGTGGGAGCTGGAGGGAGCTCTCCTTCTGGAGCTGGCCGCAACTGAGCTCTAGAGCTGGTGCCAGAGCTGTCACTAGTCCACAGCTGGAGCAGGATCTGGTGCTATGTGGATCTAACTTTGTAGGTCGAGGTAACTCTGGCTCTGCTGCTGGTGACCGAGCCTTCTCTAGCTCCACAGCTGGTAAACAGCATGTCGTGACCTTTGGATGGGGTCAGTGACATCACCAACCAATCACGAGCTGTCCATCAGATGGTGGGAGCACTCCAGCAAATAACATATATTACATTAGTGTTATTTCATCTCCGTTCTAGTTACATATTTATTTTAAATATACTTAGAAGGAGAATAGGATAATAGAAACCATTTATTCTTTGCTCAGATTTAACAGAGCACACCTTATTGATGTCGTTTTTTAAGAAATATTACATACACAGTGGAAGGCACCATTCTTCTTCCTCTCTCTTTCCTCCCCAAAGGTAACTACTGTCTTGAAGTTAATATATGTATTCTATACACATTTTCTTTTGAAAAAAGACAGTTGTCCCCAATTTGCTGAGATTTTTTTATGTGTCTATCAAAGATATGTTTCTGAGCAGATGCTGTTAAAAACTTTGTCCTTTCAAAATAAAGATGACAAGTCAACCATTAGTTGAGAAAGTACCTGCTTTTTAGACATCATTTTTTAAAGAGAGGTTTGAAAATATCTCCATCATGTTACCATTGATCCTCCCTATTTGGAAGAGTTACATTCTATCAATTTTTAACAAACACTACATGAGCCAGACTGAACCAGTGCTCCTAGAGGAAGGACAAGGTTAGATTTCTGCAGCCTTTGGTCGTGACATATTTGGGAACCTATCAACACATAGCCTTGTTTTATGTTTGTCTCTTTTGAAAAGATCTTATTTAGTATAGACTGTAGACACATTATTTGAACTCCCAGCCAATATCACTATCCATAACCCATGCCTGAAGGAATCTCATCTAACACAAGTGTTTTCTACATACGGCCCATCACAGGCTTCTTGTGCTTAGGAACACTACACAACACTTCAGCACTATGCGGATCATTACAAAGAGGAAAAACAGCAGCAAGAAGCAAAAAAGGTGAAAAATGTACCATTTATAATTTTATTTATTTATTTTTTCCCCCAAAGCCCCAGTAGATAGTTGTATGTCATAGCTGCACATCCTTCTAGTTGCTGTATGTGGGACGCGGCCTCAGCATGGCCAGAGAAGTGGTGCATTGGTGCGCGGCGGGATCCGAACCCGGGCCGCCAGCAGCGGAACGCGCGCACTTAACCGCTAAGCCACGGGGCCAGCCCCTGTACCATTTAATAGACCAGGAAAAGGACACTTGTTGACCTGAGAGCTGAAACAAGAGTGTCACCTTGTTCTACCTCAGCCGGGAATGTGCGCCTCAGGCAACTCCAACTTTCTGCCACTCTGCACCCATCCAGGAATTACTAGGAAAAACACAGTGTGTGTTGGGTTTGGATTCACCTGTAAATTTTAGTGACTAGGTGAATTCACGAATATCAAATTACTGAATAAGGAGGATTGACTCTGTTCTGTTGCCAAAAACAATGAGTGTATGAAACTCATACTTCAGAACTTAAACATGGAAAGCTTTCTAATCTGCTTTAAAATCTACATGAAGAGTTTCATTGTTTTGAGCCATTTGTTAAAAATGTCAAAAACATCTTCTGATTGGTTTAAAAGAACAACTGATTGACCTCAGGAATGGCTGTGTGTACTCACCATCTCTGATTTCTCTCATTCTCTCTTGAACCCATTCCAATGAACCCCCACCACTCCACTACAACTCTTTTTGCCAAGGTCACAAGTGACCACCACATTGCTAAATCCTACAGTCATTTGTCAGTCTGTGATTTACTTGATCTACCAGCACTTGACATAACTATTCACTATGTATGTTAATAAAGTCTGGTAATAGCCAATAAATGATTTTGAGACAATCAGATATTCATTTGACAAAACATTAATAAATATTCTATTTGGTCTCATACCACTCCTTAAAAATCAACTCCAAATTTGAATATAATAAACAATAAAAGTGTAATGAATATTAAAAGTATTAGATTGTTTTAAAAAGATTATAGAACATCTTTATATCTTGGATAATAGACAGTCTTGCTAAACGAGACTCAGAAAGCAGAACTCTAGTCTATAAGATTCATAAAACTAACTACAGCAAAATACAACTTTGTAAGACCAAAGGCACCGTAAATTAAGTAAAAAAACAGAAGAAAACACTCCAACATGTAATCAAGGGTTTCTCTGCAGACTATATGAAGAACTCCTGTAAACTAATGAGAGATAAACCATCCAGTGGAAGTGTGGCAAAGGATACGAACAGCCAAACAATTCTCAGTGGAGGAAATATGAAATTCCAGTAACCAAGAAGTGTTCAACCTTCCCAGAGATGACAGAAATACAAAATAAATCAACAAAGAGACATGCCTTAGATATCAGATTGACAAACATTTACAAAGTTTGTTTCAGGTGTTGGTTACATGGAAAAATGAATCCACTCATACAGTACTGAAGCACAACTTTTGGAGAACAAATTGAAAATACCTGTTGAGTTTTTCAAATGAGCATTTTCTATGACTCAGCAGTTCGTTTATTAGTATCTGCCCAGGAGATACCTTCACACAGATACAAAAAGAAACATGTATAAGAATATTATTCATAATATTGTAATAGCAAAAAATGGGGACAACCCAAATGTGCACCAAAAGAAGAATGGTTCAACAAGACGTAGTTTGTTCATAGTAACGTGTCAGAGTGACAAAGAATGGAGTAGATCCAAGCAAATTGTTACAGAATTATCTCCCATATAGTTTTGGGTGAAAAGAGGAGGCTGCAGAATGAGGTGCATATTATACCATTTTCTTTAAACACACAAAACAAAAAGAAAAGAATATTTTTTCTACAGCAACAGATACATGTGGGGCTGTGGTTAAAGGAGCCTTTAGCTTGATCCATATATAACTATAGTGTTTTACAAAGGTACTGCTTCATATATTATTTGTATAATGAAAAATTAAAATACATAAGACTAATTAAGTTCATTCTTTCCTACTAGAGAATTTCAGCTACCCCAAAGTAACTAAGAAATCAGAACAACCACAGGAAAATGTCAGCATAGGTGGGGGACAACTGAGCTTGGCTAACATGAGCAGACATTTTTCACACATTAGGGGAGCAGATATTTTGCTGTAGGACCATCTTTGCCATGCAAACCTTGGGACAAAAGTGCAAGTATTTGCCAGGATACAGCCAAGATATAAAACCAACAAGATCTTGAAAATAAAATGGAAAAGCCCAGTTGTCACTCTAAATCTACCTCTTCATTAGCCAAAACCAGCTTTGAAGCTGTTTTAGCCTGTTTCTCCACGAACAAGAGCCACAAAATTGACGGGCCAGCATCACCACCTCGTGGCTCTGCTTCCCATCGCAGGGTTCATCACCATACCCTTTGGCCCCCAAATCTCAAACCAAGAGTTCTGTCTTTTGGATATCCCTTCAAAGTTAAATGTTTTAGAAATACAAGAGACTCAAGTAGGGTTATGGATTTTTTAATTCTGACAAGGCAAGATTTTTTAAGAGACTACTATCTATCATCATTGCCAGTTTGTAAAAGAACAGCTATTTAAAACCAAGAAATCAGAAAGGCCATAAACTCGTATCAGAAGACAGTCCTGCTTATCAAAGAACAGTTGAAAGTGGTATACACATTTCATAAATACGTAAATATCCCATAACTATATTAATAATTGTGATCATTAGTTAGGCTGTTAAATAGGTCAACTTCACCAGGCCATGAGGTGCCCAGATCTCTGGCTAAACGTTATTTCTGAGGGTGTCTGTAAAAGTGTTTCTGGAAGAGATTAGCAGTTGAATTGGTGGGCTGAGTAAAGCAGATTGCCCTCCCTGTTGTGTGTGGGCCTCATCCAACCTACTGAGGGCCTGAACAGAACAAAAATGCCGAGGAACCTTGAATTATCTGTCTCTCTCTCTCTCTCTCTCTCTCTCTCTGCCTGAAGGTTTGAGCTGGGACATCAGTCTTCTCCCGCCCTTGAACTGGAACTTATACCATTGTTGTTCCTGATTCTCAGGCCTGTGGACTCAGACTGGAAGTACACCTCCAGCCTTCCTGAGTCTCCAGCTTGCAGACGGAAGGTCATGGCACTCTTATGTCTCCTAGTTGTTCTGTTTCTCTGGAGAACGCTGATTAACACAACCATATTTACATACTTCTCCTTTATCAATGTGTGTCTCAGCTTTATCAATAAAGGCAGAGCTGGAGACAAGGTCTTGTACATAGATACTTAATTTGGGAGGTACCAGGAGTGAGAGAGCAGGGAGAGGTCATGAGTAATACTGTCCTTCTCATGGAGAGGTAGCCTTCCTTTGATCCTCATTGATCAGACTGGCCAGACGGCTCTGTTGGGTTCCAGGCACCCCCAGGAAACCACTGCTTGTCTGTCCTCACTCCTCCTTGTACATGGCCTGAAAATTGGCTCAGAGAACTTATGCAATTCACCAGAGATGTACTCAAGTCGGCCTGGCAGAAGAGGCATTGAAAAACAGGCTGACACATGTTCTGGTTCCTTTTACATCAGATTTTATTCTTCCCTTTACTCACTTATTCTTTCAATAAAAAATGTATCAATATCTACCATGTCTTAATAATGATAGCAACATTTATTGAGCGCTTACTATATGCCTGGTACTGTTACTGCTTTATAGGTATTATTTCATTTAATCCTCACAACAGTGTTATGAGGTAAGTGCTTTTAGTATCCCCCATTTTACAGATAAAGAACAAAACACAGAGAAGTTAAATAATGTGCTTGAGGCCACACAGTCAAGAAATGGTGACGCTCAAATATGACTCGGGAGTTTGGGCTCCTTCCTAACTGCCAGATGTCAACTGTGTTTCAGCTGCTCTGCTTCCAGGTTTCAGGCTCATGATGGGGCATAGAGAGAAAGAGAAGGCACACCGGGAGACAGGTGGGTGCCATCCCAACCCAACACAGTAAGTCGGATGGAAGTGGGCACCCAGGTGCCATCGGAGCATGGAGGGGTACTCTCACCCCAGAAGTTGGGGCCACTGAGCTGACTCTTGAAGGACAGAAAGTGGAGAAGGGGCGATGTAAGTTGGGGAGGAGTCCAGGCAGCAGAAATAACAGAAGAATACCACTGGGAACACCACAGAAGTGCAATGGTTTCAAATTTCAGTGCACACGCTCAGATGGCAAACCATGCCATTGCCTTTTTTCTTTGGGACCTTAAAGTCTATTAGGATCCCCCATTCTCTAGGTGTCAGAAATAATCTCCTTCAATTCAGAGGCTGAGTCCACCCTGGCCCTGGGACTGTGTCCTCAACTGGGGGCTTCTGTGGGGCCATGGTATGTATCTGCATGGAGGACAAAGGTGGAGAAACCATCGTTACTCATCATCAGTCCACATGTTTCTGCTGACACTGCCCACAAGAGGTCCTTGACACAGAATACCGACTTGCTTAGTAAGCCTGTCTTATCTCCTGCTTCCTTGACCTTCTGGCCTCCTTCAGTGATGGCTCTCTGCTCTCCTTCACTGACAAGCTTCTCCAAAGACTCTCATCACCATGTCTCCACTTCTTCCCCTCCCAGTCTTCATTCACTATTCAACACACAGTGATGTGTATTCTGTTCCTACAACACACCCAAAATGTTCTGCTAAGATCGCCACTGGGTTCCACGTTGCTAAATCCAATAGATGCTCTTCTCTTCATCTTAGCTGATTTCCCGGCTATATTCAACTTTCATGACCCAACACTTTCTTACTTTTCTTTCTACAACGTTGACCACCTCCAAAAGTCATCCCTGATTTTTCTCTCATCTCCTTGATTTTACCTCTCCCCAAACATTTAATCTATCAAGTTCTATCAATTGTATTGTCAAAAATTACACATCAAGTCTATCAACTTCTCTGCAGTTCCGCTGCTAACACAGTGGCATATGCTACAATTCTCTCTCCCCTGGATGAGTGAAACAGTCTCTTCACTCATCTCTCTGCTTCCACACTTGCCTCCAACAATCCAGTCTCTGCACAGTAGACGTGGCATCCTCAGTTCTGTGCAACATCTCATCATGTCTGGCCCCAGGAAAATTCAGTTCTGTTTTTCTTATGAAAATCTTTGGTTTTGTAAAATATCCTTGATGTTTTCTGGCATATAGTTTTATTTATCTTCATTTTTACTGTCAAAAGACACATATAATCACACACACACAGAAACTCTCATTAAGGGCCTATTACTTGTAAATCATTAGCTTGATATAGTGAGACATAAAAAGTAACCTCATTCTTTTAAAAAATAACTTGATAACAGGGACTCTGGCTTAAGGAGCTCATGAATTGTTTGGAGAAAAAATAAAACAATGAAAATGTAAGCAAAGAGAAAAAGGTGTAAACAACAGTCCACCATAAAATATCATCACAAGATGGCACAAGATTAGTTGCCAAATTAAATATGAACAAATTATTTGCTACAGAAATTCACAGGAAGGAAAATACTGGAAGCTGGACTGGAAAAAAAAAACTTCAGGGAAGACAGAAAATAAATTTGAATTGGCCCCTGAAGAATGAGTAGGATTTATAAAAGCACAAAGAATTAAAAAGTCATAAAAGCTCAAGTAAACTAGTTTTGCTAAAGAAGAAAGTATGGTTTACTGAGTCATCAGAAAGAAGGCTCACACCAGAATGAGGTCAGCTCAGCGAGGACCATGAATGCCAGGGTGAGAAGTCTGACTGATTTTATAGGCAATGAGAGCCACTTAAGCATTCGATGTAGAGCTTCCCATGATCAATGTGGTACTTTAGGAAGATTATTCTGGCATGGTGTGAGACTGAAGGATGAGAGGAAGCTGTCACTAATCCACTTAGCCTCCCTATAGGGAGCTCTCATTTTTTTTTACATAAGCTTTGTGAACAGTTATCCTCCAACAACAGTTTCTGGATGAGCATCTCCAGGATGGTCATGGCTGCACGTATCTTGTTTAATTGGAAGAGACCACAGATAACTAAATCACAGGCTGACACTTTTATGATGAGACTGAAGAAGACAAGTCTTTACTCAGCCTGTGTCCACTGGGAAAGCAGGAGGTGCCCTCCACTCTGCTCCCTCCTCCCTTACATCCAGACAAAACACCAGCATCTCCAGGCCACCTCCCTTTGTTCCAGTCAGGTTCATCTGATGCTGTTCCTTACGTTCTCCTTATATCTGACATCACTGGTCATGTTATTAGGTCCTAAGACTTTGGGACTTCAGCTCCTTTGGCCTTGCCTTTCTTTGGCTATGACAACAATGGTCATCACTTTACAGCTGAGACAAAGATCAATTATTTGCATCTTGGTCTCTCCTCTTTACCTTTTAGGGCTTCATCCTCTGGGGCAGATGCTACAGAAAGAAGAATGCTGAAATGCTTTTGCTATGTGATGACAATAAGTTATTTCTACTCTTCAAAGCCCTGTAGATCTATGGGCAGGTCTGTGCATTCCGTAGAACAATATCTTGAGAATGAAGCTCAAATTGCACTCAGTGCCATTCTGTGCCAGGCATAAAATATACCCGCCAGCAGAAAACTAGGGGATTGCAACTCCAACACTTCAGTCTCAGACTTACCTTTAGTTTATTAAACACTTTAAAGGATATAACAGTTAATGATGTATCTTCCTGCTCAAATATTATCAATATCTCCTAATATTTCCAAATAAAATCCTTTGAGAGGAAAGAAACTAATACTTTGGGGGATGTCTTAGGTACCAGGCCCTCTTCTAAGCAGTTTTCATACATTATTTATTTCATCTTCTAAACAACACTTTTAGGTGGGTACTATCCCCATTTTACTGATGAGGAAACTAATGTTGAAGAAGGTTAAGTAACTTGGCCAAGGTAACACAGAATGTAAGGAGTGGATTCAACTTAGCCCCATCTTCACTGTACCACCTGGTCCACTCTGCCTTCACATGGCATTCAGGGTCCGAAAAGTGTGGCCCCAAACTGCCTCTCCAATCTAGTACACATTTTCCCATCTTTTATTTTGTTATATATAAATCACAGTTGTTTGTCCAATCTAATTTCATGATTTCAAAAACATAACATCATAGAAAACCAACCAGCAGCAGTTGCTAAGCTGAAATACACATACTTTACAACCTAGCAATTCTACTCCTAGGTAAATACCAAGAGAAACATGCACGTATGTTCATCAAAGACAGGTACAGTACTCAGAGCAGCACTACTCACACGAGTCAAAAACAAAAACATGGGCATAACCCAAATATCTATCTACAACAGAAGGGACAAATATTTCTACAAGGAAAATATAAATTACAATGAGAACAAACTATAGCCATACACACGTATGAATCTCACAAACATAATGCTGTGTGAAAGAAGCCGGGCACGAAAAAGTATATGCTCTATGATTCCATTTATATGAAGTTCAGAAACAGGCAAAACTTAGCTGACCCACTGGAAGCTGGGACAGAGGTCATCTGTCCCCAGGTGGAGGGGAGCAGATATGACTGAAGAGAGATGACGCCTCAGCACAAATCAAGGTGGTGGCACCAAACTATATTAGAATCATCGTAATCTTCACAGGCATGACCTCACGCTGGGAAAAAAAAAAAAAAACAGTTTTACTAAAGAACATTCTTTTTTTTTGTGAGGAAGATCAGCCCTGGGCTAACATCCGTGCCCATCTTCCTCTACTTTATATGGGATGCTGCCACAGCATGGCTCGACAAGCAGTGCATCGGTGCGTGTCAGGATCCAAACTGGTGAACCCCGGGCCGTCGCAACGGAGCGCACGCACTTAACCGCTTGCGCCCGGGGCCGGCCCCTAAAGAACGTTCTTGATGGAACAGTAACTATTATTTATTTTTTAATTTTATTTATTTATTTATTTTTCCCCCAAAGCCCCAGTAGATAGTTGTATGTCATAGTTGCACATCCTTCTAGTTGCTGTATGTGGGACACGGCCTCAGCATGGCCGGAGAAGCGGTGCCTCAGTGCGCGCCCGGGATCCGAACCCGGGCTGCCAGCAGCGGAGCACGCGCACTTAACCGCTATGCCACGGGGCCGGCCCGTATGTTATTAACTTTATTAAATCTTGACCTTGAATATACCTCTTTTTAGTATTTTGATATAGTACGTAGTATGTGATGAAATGGGAAGTAGGCGGGAAGCACTTCTGTTACGCACTGAAGGACAATGGCTGTCTTGAGGAGAAGCATTTGTGTGACAATCTGAGCTGACCTAGCCACTCTTGATAGAACGTCATTTTTACTTAAAAGAATGACTGACAAACTGAGGTTATTCAGTTTTGGGTATTTGGCACACATTTTCTCAAAAATTACCTCCAAGAGCCTATCACTTCAAGGAAAACAACTGACGGTATTTGTTGACAATGACAAAATTCAAGCTCTCAGCCAAAATTATGGAAAACTTACACTTGATACAAAGAGCTTGACAGCTTTCCACTATGTAAGACTTTTCTGATAGGTCGGGGGTAGTGTTAAGCACTGTATGGTATTTTGTTTTGTTTTGTTTTCGTATAATGAAACGTGTCAACACTTGGAAGATCTGCAGAACTCAATGAGCAGAGGTCTAGAATAGTAAATCCTTAGAGACGGGAACAGTGGTTGCTTGGGGCCAGGTCAAGTGATGGAGCAGGAATGGGGAGAGATGCTAATGTGCTCGGGGTTTCATTTTGCGGTGTTGAAAATGTTCTAAAATTAGACTGTAGTGATGGTTGTAAAACTGTAAATATACTAAAAACTACTGCACTGTGTACTCTAAGTGGGTGAATCGTATGGTATGTGACATATATCTCAAAAAAGTTATAAAATAAAAACTCTACCACCGTAATAATATTGTAACATCTGGAGTTTATTTAAAAAAAAAAAAAACAGGTTGTCAACACAAAGGCCATGGTTTGCTGACCCCTGTTTTATTGTACAATGTACCATCATCTTTGAGTTTATCATTCTAGAACATCTCTGGTGTCCAGTATTTCAAAGTCCATCTTTAATCTACTATTTTTTTATTCTCCCAACATGCCCTCCTTTTATCTGTGCATCAAAAAAATGTTCTTTAAAGTGAGAATTGCCTCTATTAGTAAAACGAGCTTACTTCTAACCAACACTCCACAATCAACACACACAACAACAACAATAAAAGATATCAGCTGAGGCTACAGTCATCTGAAGACTTGATTGAGGCTGAAGGATCTGCTTCTAAAATCACTCATGTGGCTGTTGGCACGAGGCCTCGGTTCTTCACCTCAAGGATTTCTCCATCTGTTGCCTGAGTTTCCTCATGACATGTCAGCTGACTTCCTCCTGAGCAAGAAATCCAAGAGAGAGCAAGGAAGACACCTCAGTGCCTTTTCTGACCCAGTTTCTGAAGTGTACAACATCACTTTCACTTTCTTCTATTTGTTAGGAGTGAGTAGTCAAGTTTTGCCCACACTCAAGGAGAGGGGAATTAGGCTCCACCTTTTGAAGGGAATAATATCAAAGAATTTGTGGACATATCTTAAAACCACCATAGCCACCTTGGCAGTATACAAACAGGCTCTCATCTCCTCTGTGGGAAGGCAGAGAAACTGGGGACCAGGCCCAAGACTTAATGGTCAGAACAGC
This sequence comes from Diceros bicornis minor, assembly GCF_020826845.1. Lineage (NCBI taxonomy): Eukaryota > Metazoa > Chordata > Mammalia > Perissodactyla > Rhinocerotidae > Diceros > Diceros bicornis. The sequence goes on from NW_026691039.1 coordinate 105,363, forward strand.
CAAACTCCAAAGATGGATAAATTCCCAACAAATGTAGGTCTGCTGTACCAAGGTCAGGGCCCGGTTGGGAAAATATGGATGGAGTTATCTAGATTGATGTCCCTGAAGATCCTGAATCCCCAGATTCCCCTGAACCCTCTGAGCCTCCAGAGGCAGCCCACTCCTTTCCATTATGCACTAACCTCCTGTCTCCCACTTGCTTGGAGATGATGCAGAGGCTGCTTCCCCACAAGACAATGTTCACCCACCCACCTCCATCTCAGTGGGGTGTGGATATTCAGGATCTGCCCTTCCTGGCCACCAGGACTTTAATCCCTACAACTGTGATTTAATCTCAAAATTAGGATTGAGTCACAACATAAGCCAGCTGCTGACACATTGAGGCTCACAAGGGAGCAAAGGGACTGTGCCCCAAGGAGCTACAAAACCTACCCAGCATGGACCAGCATAAGTCAGGAGAGCGTGTGTGAGACTGGAGTCTAGGGTGCTTGATCAAGAGGACTGGAAGATAAGTTGAATAAGGGAGAGTTGATCCATTTGCAAGCTCTTTCCTAGGATCCAGGATTCAACACTTACTCATCAAGAAAATGAATAGGCAAGCTACAGATTGGGGAAAATATTCTCAACACATGTATCTGACAAAAGAATTGTGTCAAGAATATATAAAGAACTTCTACAACTCAATAATAAACAGACAATCCAACTTTTTTAAAAGGATAAAAAACTTGAGTAGACAGTGAACAAAGAAGAAATGGCCAGTGAACACATGAAAAAGTTCTCAACATCATAAGTCATCAGTAAAATGCAAATTAACCCCATGAGATACTTCCACACACCCATTAGGATGGTTAAAATGAAAAAGACTGACAATACCAAGTGTTGGTGAAGATGAGAACCAACTGGAACTCTCATATTTTGGTGTGTAAAATGGTACAATCACTTTAAAAAAGTGTTAGTCAGTTTCTTAACTGAAACCCAGCAATTCCACTCCTAGGTATACATCCAAGAGCAACAAAAATTTACGTCCACAAAGCCTTGTACAAGAATGCTTGCAGGAGTTTCATTCACAATAGTACCAAAATTGAAAACAGCTCAGGCGTCCATCAATAGAAGAGATAAACTGTGGTATGGTCATATAACAGAAAACTACTTTGCAATGAAATGGATTGAATTATTAATACACACAACAATATAGATTAATCTCAGCAGTATTACGCTGAATGAGGAAAGCCCGACACAGACTAGTACATGCTGCCATTAGTACATACTTCCATTCAGAAATTCTAGCAGACAAAAGTAATCTATAGGGATAGAAATCAGAGTAATGGTTGCTTTTGGAGGAGGAACTGACTGGGAAGGGGCACAGGGGAACTCTCTGGGGCTGATGGACATGCTCTATATTTTGATAGGACTGTGAGTTACAAGGGTATATGCATTTGCCAAAATTGATTGAATTGTACACTTAAGATCCATGCATTTCACTATATGCAAATTATACTCTGATTAGGATAAGGAATAAAACTCATCATTTTTCCTTCCAAACCTCTTCCTCTTACCATTTATCTTAGTTAACACATCACCACCTATTTAGTATTCTTCAAGCCCAATTCATCCTAGACTTCTCTCTCCCTCTTCCTGCCACTGTCTCTCCCTCTATCACCAAACACTTTGGAATCCTTCTCCTAGAGAACTCTCAAATCTGTCACCTCATTTCCATTACTAATGACCCGGACTTAGTTCACACCCCTGGACTAATGAAATAGACTTATAGCTGGACTTACCCTTTCCTAATTGACTCCTTACAATGCCAATAAAGTGATCTTCCTAAAATTCCTAATTTATTATGTCATTCCCTCACTAAAATCTTCTTCAATAGATTTACACTACCTGTGAAAGACTATCTAAATTCCTGGCAGAACAACATGGCAACAGTTACCTAGTCTAGTCTGTGAGCATGCCCAACAGATTTCATGTCCGAAGTAGTCTGGTCCCCAAGTAGAGGCCTGGCAGTCTCATCTTCTGTCTGATGAACTATGCATTTATGTGTCACGTTCAAGCATATAGCCTAGATTTCATAATCATCTCAGTTGAGTGACAAATTCTCATCCTCCTCCTTTAATGCCTCAGTGAAAGGAGTCCAACTCCAGCCACCAAGACTCAAACCCTGGAGGCACCAGTTCTCCCCACCCCTCATCAGCCACACCAGATGAGACAAAAAAGTCCTTCCCATTTAGCCTCAACAGCATCCATTGAGCTGACTGCCTGCCTTGTTCTAACGTCAGGACTGCAGCACCCCTCTGTAATTACGGCCGTTGCCTCTCAACCGGTTTTCTCCACTTTAAATGCAACTTAGAGGACTTACGCCCTACACATTAACATCTTGCATGGTTCAGATTTCAACATCCCAGAGATTCCCACTTTCCCTGGGTAGCACTATAACCGTTGCTTTACTTGGAGTTTTGTATTACAAATTTCAAAAAGATTAGCTTAAAAATGAGGACTCCCAGTGATCAAATCAACTCTCCATTTTTATGACTCACTTTATCTCAAAGTTAACGTCAGAGGCTGGTCTAACATCCCAGCAAAGGCTTACTTTCATGTCATTGAAAATGTCTCAGCAAAAATTGAACTGCCTTTGTTGGGGCTGCTGTTTATAAAAGAAATGTCCAGAGCATGGCAGGTGAGAAGATATTACCTCTGAGATGCCTTCTAACACAGATGTTTTTCTAATATTCAAGGTGGTAGATTAAAGATGGCCATAAATTGACACTCCTCCTATTAGAGGTGGGGTCTATGTCGCCTCCTTTTAAATTTGGGCAGGTTCTATAACTGCTGTGACCAACAGAATACTTCAAGCATGATGCTGTGCCAGCTTCTAGGCCCAGCCCTTACGAGACAAGCAGCTTCCATTTCTTGTGTCTTGAAACAGTTGCTCTTGGAGCCCTCAGCCGCCATGTAAAAATTCCAACTGTCCTAAGGCCGCCGTGCTGGAGACACACGTAGGGAGGTCCTGAGACCACACGATAGAGAGAGATGCCCAGCCTGCCCCAGCTGAGGTCTCAGACATCACGGAGCATAAATGAATCTTCCTCACTGTCTTCTGTCTGAATTCCTGTCCTACAAAACTGCAAGGAATATTTATTTATCCAATGAATATTTACTGGATATCTACTATGTGTCAGGTTCCACTCTGCATGCTAGAGTTACACTGGTGAACAAAACTAACAGCTCCTGTCCTCTGGGAGCTGACAATGAATGATAAATATAAAAAGAGAAAAGCCAATAAGCCCCAGTTGGGCTCAAGAATTAACAAATGGTCTCAGTGCACAAGGTACACATGTACGCAGTGGTGGCAGGAGGGCAGCCCCACGCCTACTGGGACCTAGGCATGGAGCCCAGCACTGGCAGCCATAACTCAATTCCTATGGGGTAAAGGAGTCTTACTCTCTGCAAGACAATAGTCTCAAGCCAAACTTGAGGCTCGAGGTCCTTCTTCTTAAAAAGAAGCTGAAAAAGACAGCTGCCAACTGGGGCTAGGTGCCCTGACCTCACAGGAAGCCGTGGGCTTGAGGAGGCGAAGAACACAGAATCCGAACTAAACTGGGTCTGAGATTCCCAAATATGATCACAGAACAGAGCATCAAAATATCATAAGATCTGGTTCTGGGCTGGAGGCGGAGGACAACACGTGATGGCAACTATCAAACCATAAAACTGCTAGACAGGAGGGAAAGAGACAACTCATCCATAAAACTGTGCACCTGTTCCTGACATGTGAAACACACCCCACTGAAATGAAACACAGACAGAACCTCTCAAGTCCACCTAAAAGGCTTTGCCTACACAGAAGAAAAGCTGTAGTACTATTTTGTAAGCAAAGTTTGTGTTTTGGTGTGTCATCTATAGAGAGTTTTTATTCTTGTTCCTATAGGGTTTGATATTGCTATGGTGGGGAAATAAAACTCAGCAGCCTGCCGAGCATCAAGAGAGTCTGACAGTCACGGCCACTTGTGAGTCTACTTAGCTGGCTGGCAGCCACCGTGCAGCCCTGGAGAGGACCGTGGGCCAGCTCGCAGTGAAGACGGGTCTCCTCTTTAAGGGAGCCACTGTAACTCTAAGGAATGGACAAAAGCTACTATAAAACTGCAAGTATTCTCACACACAGATTTGACTACCTTAAGACAAAAATGAAATAGATGAGTGTTTTCAATAGTAAGTAAGTTTTTCATAACGTGATCGCAAGTAAAATAATTTCCTAACATACGTCTTTTAAATTCAGGTATGAATGGAACACATCAGGTGACCCTGGGTGACTTTTGCCTCATCTATTAGTAACGCAAATTAGTATCCAGGATCCAGCCATTTTATTATTTATGAAAAATAAAGCAATTGAAGTAAATAAATGTCTAACCACAGTTTGACAAGAACGTAGCCTGGAGGCAATATTGAACAGGCAAGAAGCGCAGAGTTCTGAAGCCGGAATGTTGAGTTTCCGACCTTGACTCTGCCCGTAATAGGTGTGAAATCTTTGGGAGGCGACTTTGCTTCTCTGTGCCTGTTCCCTCATGTGCTCACACACTATATTGGCATTCATATATTATATTTTACAGGGGTCTTCAGAAATGAAACTGAGTAGTAGAGAAATACTTTGATAAGAATGTATTTTATTTTGTTTTGCTTCAAGAAAAAATACAAGAACATACCTTTACTGTGGCAATCTAATGGAGGTGCCCCTAAGAAGTCATTTCTAGATGGGACTGGGGACTTTGTTTTAACTTTAAAATAGGTAATCTTTCACAAGCTCGGGAAGCAACAACTGTATTTAAACGGAAAACTCTCCACAAGGGAAGAAGCAAACCACCCAGGGGCTGCATTGGTTTTGCAAGTGCCCCCTGACGCCGGCGCAAGGATGCAGGAAGCACCTCCTGCGTCGTTGTCCCACTCCCGACAGGACTTGGGGGCTCGGTTCTAAGTGAGCGGAGGGACCCCGTCCCACTCTGCACCAGCAACGCCTCGCTTTCCTTTCCTGCAAACAAGCCGGTGCAAATAACCTGGGGCCCCTGCGACCGCCTCGCTGCACTCACCTGCCGCTGCACAGCAGCTCGCAGCCCGGCCGCTTCGCCTCCCCCGGGCGGCCCCGACCAGGAGGCGGGGATAGGGGCGTGGCTTAGGGAGGGGCGGGGCTAGGGGCCGGGGCTCTTCCCCCGCCCACCTCACTGCGCCTGCGCCCAAGGGTGCGTGCGGGGCAGGGTGGGAGGTGGTGCCCCCGTGGTGGTCGGTGCTGATGTGGGTCCACCGGGTGTTTGCCGCCCCTCCTGTTCCGATCCTCTGAGCTTTCCAGCCGTCACGGCGCCCAACTCTGGTCACTCCTGCCGCCCCTCCGCCCGCCTGCGTCAGGTGCCAGCAACCAGCCGGAGTCTCCCCCGCGAGGTCAGACTACCTCCCCCTGCTCCTTTGGAGAACGTCGTGACGCCTCCTCGCCTGTGTCCCTGGCGCCTGGCTGGTTAGGTGTATCGTGTCGTTTAATCACCTCTGCAGCTGAGACAGTGAAACCAAGAAGTGAAGGAACTTGCTTCAAGTCACAGACCCAAAATGCGCTCCAGCTTGAAGTTGATTGCAGGCTGCCTGCCGCCGCCCTTCCACCTCGCGTGGCGCGCCCAAGTTGAGTGCCTAGCCAAGTGCCATGGGCTTTACCTGAGTTTTCACTGTTTCTTAAGCCCTGCGAGGGCGGTATTTTCTCTACAGAGGAGTCTAAGTGACTTGTCAGTCCAGCTTTGTCTCATGGCAAAACCTGGGCCATTTAAAACACCGTATGTGGCCTCTGTGTTCCTCCACACCTTTTGTCTTAAATGGCTTTATTGAGGTGACTTACAAAAAGCCTGTACATATTTAAAGTGTACAATTTGATTTTTATGTATGTATGTATATGCCCCTGAAACCGTCACCACAATCAAGAGTGAACGTAGCCACCACCCCCAAAAGTTTCCTTCTGCCCATTTGCAATTCCTCCTCCCAGTCACAGACTGCCATGACCACTCCTCAGATAACCATAGATCTTCTTTCTGTCACTATAGATTAGTTTGCATTTTATAGAATTGTATTATGAATGTTTACTGTGTGCTTTTTTGGGAGGAGGAGAGTCGGGCTTAATTATTTTGAGATTCAGTAGTGTTGCTGAGTGTATCAATAGTTCATTTCCTTTTTATCACTGAGTAGTAGTCCGTTACATGGATATACCACAGTTTGTTTATCCATTCACACATTGTTGGACTTTTAGGTTGTTTCCAGTTTCTGGTTTTTTTTTTTACAAACAAAGCTATCAACATGGTTCTTCATTTTCTTACTATTCAGTTTTGAAAGTTCTTTACATTATCGGGATATGTCTTTCCAGTTATATGACTCAATATTTTCTTCCAGTCTGTGGCTTAAAAGCATGTTTCAGAAGCAGACTTTTTAAATACTTCAAAAGCAAACTTTTTAAATTTTGATAAAGTTTAATTTATCAATTTTTATTTATAGATTGTGCTGTTGGTTCCATATCTAAGAAATTTTTTCCTAACCCAAGGCCCCAAAGATTCTGTCCACTTTTTCTCAAGAAATTTTATAGTTCTAAATTTTAAATTTATGTCTGCGATCTATGCTGTATTAATTTTCATATGTAGTGTGAGATATGGGTAGAAGTTAATTTCTTTGCATGTAGATACCCAGTTGTTTCAACCATTTGTTGAAAAGACTAGTTATTCTCTACCAAATTGCCTTTGCCACGTTTTTGAAAATCAATTGATCATATAAATGTGAGTTTATTTATGGAATCTCTATTCTGTTCATTGATTTATTTATCTGTATTAGCATTGATATCACATGGTCTTGATTACCATAGCTTTATAATAAGTCTTGAAATCAGGTCATTTAAATCTTTCAATTTTGTTCTTTTTTCTCGAAGTTGGCTTGGCTATCCTATACCCTTTGCATTTCAAAATGAATTTTAGAATCAGTTTGCCAGTTTTAACAAAAAAAATTGCACAGATTTTGATTGAGATTGCAATGAATCTATAGATAAACCTAGGGAAAATTGACACCTTAAAAATATTGAGTCTTGTGATCTGTGAAAATGGTATGTATCTGCATTTACTTACGTATTATGTAATTTCTCTCAGAAGTGTTTTGTAGTTTTCAATGTACAGGCCTTGCACATCTTTTGTCAGATTTAACTCTAATTATTTCATACTTTTTATGCTATTGCAAATAGTATTACTTATAAATTTTTAATGGTTTATTGCTAATATATAGAAATAAAATTGATTTTTGTATATTGATCTTATATCCTGAAAACTTGCTAAACCCGCTCATTAGTTTGAGTAGCTTTTTATACAATCTATAGGATTTTATTTGTAGACAATCATGTCATCAGTGAATAAAGACCATTATCTTCTTCCTTTTCGATCTGGACCTTTTATTTCTTTTTCTTACCTTAATTGTACTAGCTAGAACCTCCAGTACAATTCAGTGGGGGAATGGATGGTCTTTCCAATAAATGAGGCTGGGTCAATTGGATAGTCATACGAGAAAGCATGAACCTTGACCCCCATCTCACACAATACACAAAAATTAATTTCAGAACCTTCATGGACCTGAATGTGGAAAATGAGACAATAATACTATCAAAGAAAACATAAGACAATGTTAATTGTAAGGGCAGGCAAAGATTTCTTAAATGAGACACAAATAACAGTAGCTATAAAAGGTTAACAAATTAATTCAATTTAATTTATAAATTAAATAGGATTAACTTATACATTAATTAAATTAGTAGAACTTGTATTCATCAAGACACCGTTAAGAAAGTAAAAGGTAAATGACAGGCCAGGAGAAGATATTTGTGAAATGTATCTGACGAAGGACTCCTATAAATTGATAAGAAAACATCTGAATCAATTTTTTAGAGGAGAGGAGGGGCAGAAGGCTTGCATTGACCTTTACAAAAGAGGATAGCCAAAGGGCAAGGCATGATGAGAAGTCATTCAGTATCATTAGTCATCAAGGACATGCAAAGTAAAACCACAATTGAGATACCACTACAAACCAAGACTCTCAACCCCCACTGTGGTGCAACCACTTTGGAAAACTGGCAGTATTTGCTACAGCTATACTTACATGTTCATCCTACGACATAGCAGTGCCATTTCTGGGTATATACCCAATGTAAATGAGTGCTTATGTCCACCAAAAGACACGAATGAGAATGTTCATAGCAGTTTTATTCATAATGATCAAAAACTGGAAACAACTCCAATGTCCACCAGCATTAGAATGGATAACTATATTATGTTATATTCATATAATAGAATACTATTGTATAGAATGGAATACTACAACAAGGAAAAAGAAAAACTACTGCTACTTGCTCGCACTTGGATGAATATCACAAATACAGTGTTGATCAAAATAAGCCAACCACAAAAGGTTACATCTGTATGATTCTATTTGTATAAAGTTCATAAACAGGCAAAACCAACCCATGGTTACTTTTGATGGGGGAGTGATAATGACTGAGAGAGAGCACAAGCAAACCTATTGGGGTACCAGAAATGATCTATACCTTGATCTGTGTGGTGGCTAAGCAGATGTATACACATGTAAAAATTCACTGCTCTGCACCTAAGATTTATGTGTTTTATGTATAGATGTTATATCAACATAAAAGAAAACTGAAGTGTTTTTTCTGAACATAATTATTCAGCTCTGCTGATACGTACACATATTTCTGAGCCAAAGCTGCACTTTTGATCACTATAACTTTCTAGTAGGTTTGATATCTACAAAATAAGTTCAAGTCTTTTCTTCCAAAATTTTCTTGCACCTGTATGCTTCCAAGCTAAACTTTAGGATCAGTTTTTCAAATTCCTTAGAAAAATTCTACTGGGATTTTTATTGGTATTATGCGATATTTGTAGTTTATTTGAAGAGCACTTACATCTCTCCAGTATTGACTCTTTCCATCCAATCAACATGGTTCGTTTATTCAGGAATTTTCAATCAAGATTTAAATTATTCTTTATGTAGGGCTAGAACATGTTTTGGTATATTATGTATATGATGTATATTAAGTAATTATGGTTTCTGTTCCTATTATAGGAGAAATATTTGTCCCATTACTTCTCTAATCATTGCTGGTATATAAAAAGGCTCTTTTTCCCCCTATCTGGCCACCTTGCTGAACTCCTTCATTCATTTTAGGAGTTTTCCATTCGATTCTTTTAATTTCTAGGTTGTAAGTAATGTATTAAAATATTTTCTCCTTTATATGAGAATCTGACTTCTGATTAGTTTCCTAACTATGTTTTCCTGAAAACAGAAAGATGGTATCTGTAGACTATGTGACTAGGCAACTTTGCTTATAATAAAAATGACTCCTGGTTTGTAACTTTTGTCTGGACTGGGAGTCACCATGGCCTTAGGTTCCTTTTCTAACCCACCAGTCCCTTGTGGAGACCCTGGAAACCATGCCTATGGAGTTGTCACCAAAGATATTTTCGCGGGGGTCGGGGGCATGAGGTTTTTAAATCAGAGTGACTGCCTGGTGTAGCTCTTGTCTTCCTGCACCTGAGCCGTCTGCTGAGTGGACTGCAGTAAAGATTCCCACTGCTAGGAATATCTACACTGCCTTGCTAGCATGTGTGGTTCCTGCCCTATGGCCTTGAATAGGCCAGGATGCTATGTGGCCCACAGTGGTCTTGTGAATCTGAATTAGTTGAATCTAAGAAGACCCACCCCCTGGGCATTGCAGAGTGGTGGAGCAGTGGGCTAGACTTTCAGACCCTCGATGCAGTTTGACCAATGGACTGTGAGATAGAGGGGTGGGGAAGGAAAGCTGACAAGGCATTAGATGTCTGAGAGGGAGAGTCCATCTGCCTGTTCTCTGAAGTTGAAAACTCTGCGGCATATGACAAGAGATTAGGGCAGAAGCGGGCTGGAGTAAAACCAGATTCATACCAAGAGGAGACACTGCTCACTGTTTATGAAGGGGACCTGGGCCGAAACCCACTGCAGCTGAGCTACCGGGATAGGTTAATGTCTCGCTGGGAGGTTTGGAGGGGGACTGCGAAGACAAAAGAATGAACCTGAAGACCCCATGCTTGTGATGGGCCGCCACCTGATAAAGCAGGCGGAACTGCCAAGTTGACTGCAATTCCACTCAAACTTGAATCTACATGGAGAGAGGTTTGAGAGCACCCAAGCAGACAAAGGGCTGTGCGGTGGCCAGCAGCTCCAGGCAGAGCTACAATGACAGCAGTTTAATATGGTTTGGGGTCACCAATACAAGGTTAAAGAAAGCTCTCCATGTGTGGCAAAGGGTAACCCCAGGCCACCTAAACAGCATCCTGCAGTCTGACAACAGCTTTGGACCCAGAATGCTTGAGTCATTTTAAGGCTGCGCTGGAGCCTGAGCAGTGTCCTCTGCTGCCATCTAGTGAAAATTTATGGGAATGCAAACATTTTCAAAAGCGACGCAGATTTTTAAAGCAATCATTGGTTATTGTAAATGCCTAAGCTCTACTATTAGACTGGATAAAACTCTTGATTTGCGCTTAGTGTATAGGGAAAAACTACACTTTTTCTAAAAAGGTTAAATAAATTTCATTGTAGTATATTTGATTTGCTGAAAACTATGGTGTAATATCATTTGATATAAAATGCCTAGAATTCCCAGAATAAAGGGGGTATTTTAGGCATTATAAAGACAGATGGCCAAAGACTATTCCAGTTGCACAGGACATGGAGGGGACATCCTTACCCCACTGGTTAATACAAATCCTCGTGATCACAAAATGTGCTAACTTGTCCTTTTCTATGTTGAAAATGTCAGCCAAAGTCGTGGAGGTGGACTATGGGCAAAGGGTTAACGAACACTTCCGCATGAGAATCTAACCTTAGGTTATCTCCCTGAAAGTATGTGTCAACTATTTAACTAGGCAACATTGCTTACAGTAAAAATGATCATTAGTAAATTGCACCTGGACTGGCGAACCTCTAACTACCCGATGGGGAAACGATTGTTTTGAGCTTCCTGCGTGTGAAACTCTTGTAACTGGGCACGACTCGTGCAGAGACCCTGGAAGCTACGCCTGTGGAACTGTGAGATCGTCTCTGTGAGGCATGGGGCTTTACATCAAAGCAGTTCTCGTAAAGGCCCCAGTGTGGATCTCGACTCCTTGCACCTACTGAATGAAGTGCAGCAAGGACCTCGCTGCAAAGAACACCTGAGGCTACTCTGTGATTGCTGCAGGTCCTGCCCTGTAGCCTTCTAGCTGCGCCGAGGAGGCCTGGGTCGTCTTGGGAGTCAGCAAAGCCTAAGAAGACCGCTGCGGGCCTTGCAGTGGTCATTACATCCACTGCCAAAAATGACTTTTTTTTTCTTTTTCCTTTCCATAACTATACTCATGTCCTTTTCATTTGTTATTTGTTATAGTTTGTTGAATGATAGTGAGCACAATGGTGGGAGGAGGGGTGCAGTGGGTGAGGAGGGGAGACAGAATGCCTTGTCCCTATATTTTATTTTTCCACTTTTTATTTGGAAATAATTTCAAACTTATAGAAAAGTTGCAAGAATACAAAGACATCCTAGAAAGACTTCACAGAGATTCACTGTTAACATTTTTCCACATTTGTTTTGTTTTTATTTTCTCTCTCTACATGTATGCATTTTTATTATCATTATTTGAGAGTAAGTTGCAGCCATCATATCCCTTTATCCTTATTATTTTATTGTGTATTTCCTAAAAAACAAGGCATCTACTTACATTATCACAGCATAATTCTCAAATTGGGAATTAAAATGAATACAGTGCTATTACCTAATTAACAGACCTGTGAAAATTTTTCCAGTTGTCCCAATATTGTTTTTTTTATAGCATATTTTTTCCCTGCTCCCAGATCCAGTCTTGTAGTCATCTCACTGCTTTTAGTTGTCATGTCCCTTTACTCTTCCTTAATCGAGAATAGTTCCTTAATCCTTTTTTGTCTTTCATGACATGGGCATTTTGAAGAGCACAGGCCTATTGTTTTAGCAGAATTTCCTTCAGTTTGGGTTTGTCTGAAGTTTCCTCACGGTCAGATTCAGGTTGGGGTCTCCACCCTTTAGGGAACTCCACTCTGGCCTCCCTCTAGCCACATCTCTCAAGCCTGGAGCCAAGGAGGCAAGCCCATTGGAGCCTGCCCACTCCCACTTGGTCCAGAGAGTAAATATTTTAGGCTTTGCAGGCTATATGATCTCTGTCACAACTACTCAGCTCTGCTACTGTAGCAAGAAAGCTGCCGTAGATAATGTGTAAATGAATGAGCATGGCTATATTCAAATAAATTTTATTTATAAAAACAGGTGGACGGCGCATATTTGGCCCATGAGTCAGTTTGCTTGACCCCTTTTCTAATCCATGCCCCAGCTACCAAGAAGTCCAGAATTCCACGCCCAAACAGCCTCAGCCCCGTTCCCAGAGTAGGCCTGTGAGGGCCTCTCTTCCCCGGGTCTGCCATAGTGAGACGTGGCATCTTGCCACTAAGGAGTGCGTTTCTCTAGGCTTGCGTGTGCCCAGGAGATGACAGTTTTGAGGAATGTGGACAGATTTGAACGCAGAGGTGGGGCCTTCACAGTGTCAGAAAGAGCTGAGAGTGAGAAGAGAAGGGGCAAAGAGCTAGCCGGGTCGGCTCCCCTCCTCTCACCATGTCTGGTGCAAGACTCCAAGGAGCCTAAGAATTACATTCGCATCTGGCCTTCCTGGTCAGTGTGAAGGGTTAGTTTATCCAGAGAAAAAGGAGTGACATATGTTATTCAACCATTTGTTGCTTGATTTATATGTATATATATTTGAACATTTAGCTATATGGTACGTGGTCTCTATTTGCACTTTGCCCCAGCCCCATAGTGCAAGGGCAGCCTGTGTGACAGCATGAACACTTCTCAGAACAGCCTCAGCGGGCTGACTGTTCCCCACAGGTGTTTACCTGTGAAGGGAACCTGCAAACTGGCTCCTGGCTCCACTCTGCCCCGGGAGAATCAGGGACGATCTGTGACAAGGCCTCCCAGCCTTCCTTGCCTGCAGCCACTTGGGTCGGCAAAAGACCCCAGGTTCAGTGCTCAGCTTCTAAGCAACAGAACAAGGAAGATACTAACGGGCCAATTCTCATTCTTCCCACTTTCTACTTCTAGACTGTCTTTTCTTTCTGGTTTATCTAACTGATTTCTTTGGACCTCTTCATATTTGAACAACCAATTCCCCTGACAGACTTCAGACCCCTGGAGGTTTCTGCATCTCCCTCTCTCATTCATGTAACACACCCCCACCATGACTGCCACCACCCCTGCCATCGCCACGCTGCCATAGCTGCCTCTGGTCAGCATGGGGCCTTAAGGCACCTGTCCCTTAACCAGAACACTCCAGAGCCAGGAGATGTTGTAGGGGTGCCATCTTACCAACACTAGTGCACACTCATGTCCAGACACTTTGGAATTCCAACCAAGTAAATAACACCAATATGGTACCCGGATCTCGTAAGTAGTGAGGTGTATCTGGAAAGATAAGCAGTTCTTTAAAATGTTACCTCATGAAGTACCTCCAACTTTTAATATCTTTTAGAGGAAAGTAATGTATGTAAAGTATTAATCTAAATATCACTTCCAATAACATAATACTTTTGGTAAGGCATCCGATAACATCGAAATTTAAGAATTACTGCTATGCAATTTACATAATTCCTATAATATAGTAGCATATAATTTACTGTTATATAATTTACTATTAGTTTGCTGAATTTTTTAACTTTTGTCCTAAAATTGTTTTCTATATATATAAACTCTAAAAGTTGTTCCATTGTAATTTGTTTCTTTTTATAATGCTTTGAATCTCCAGAAAAAGGTCTTTTTTATGACAGTCTTTTGCAATAATATATTGATTAGTTACTCTATCATTTAAAAAAAAATTTTTATTGAGGTCATAATGGTTTATAACATTGTGAGATTCCAGTTGTACATTATTATTTGTCGGTCACCATATAAATGTGCCCCTTCACCCCTTGTGCCCATCCCCCAACTCCCTTCCCCCTGGTAACCACCAAACTGTTCTCTCTGTCCATGTATTAGTTGATATTCCACATATGAGTGAAGTCATACAGTGTTTGTCTTTCTCTGTCTGGCTTAGTTCACGTAACATAATACCCTCCAGGCCCATCCATGTTGTTGCAAATGGGACGATTTTGTCTTTTTTTATGGCTGAGTAGTATTCCATTTTATATATATACCACATCTTCTTTATCCAGTCATCTGTCGACGGACACTTGGGTTGCTTCCACATCTTAGCTATAGTGAATAATGCTGCGATGAACATAGGGGTGCATAAGCCTCTTTGGATTGTTGATTTGAGGTTTGTTGGGTAGATACTCAGTAGTGGGATAGCTGGATCATAAGGTATTCCTGTTTTTAATTTTTTGTGTGTGTGAGGAAGATCAGCCCTGAGCTAACATCCATGACTATCTTCCTCCACTTTATGTGGGACGCCGCTACAGCATGGCCTGACAAACAGTGTGTCAGTGCACGCCCGGGACCCAGACCTGGGCCGCCAGCGACAGAGTAAGTGCACTTAACTGCTACACCATGGGGCCAGCCCTGTTTATAATTTTTTGAGGAATCTCCATACTGTTTTCCATAGAGGCTGCACCAATTTGCATTCCCACCAGTAGTGGATTAGGGTTCCCATTTCTCCACAGCTCCTCCAACATTTGTTGCTTTTTGTCTTGGTGATTATAGCCGTTCTAACGAATGTAAGATGATACCTTGTTGTGGTTTTAATTTAAATTTCCCTGATGATTAGTGATGTTGAGCATCCTTTCATGTGCCTGTTGGTCATCTGTATATCTTCTTTGGTGAAGTGTCTGTTCATTTCCTGTGCCCATTTTTTGATTGGGTTGTTTGTTTTTTTGTTATTCAGTTGTGAGTGTTCTTTATATATTATGGAGATTAATCCCTTGTCAGATTTATGGTTTGCAAGTATTTTTTCCCAGCTGGTGGTTTCCCTATTCATTTTGATCCTGGTTTCATTTGCCTTGTAGAAGCTCTTTAATCTGATGAAGTCCCACTTTTTTATTTTTTCTTTTGTTTCTCTTGTCTGAGTAGACATGAAATTCAAAAACATCCCTTTATGGCTGATGATGAGTAGTGTACTACCTATATTTTCCTCCAGGAGTTTTATAGTTTCAGGTCTCACCTTCAGGTCTTTGATCCATTTTGAGTTAATTTTTTTGTATGGCAAAAGAAGATAGTCTACTTTCATTCTTTTCATGTGGCTGTCCAGTTTTCCCAGCACCATTAATTGAAAAGAGTTTCCTTTCTCCACTGTATGTCCTTAGCTCCTTTGTCAAAGATTAGCTGCCTGTAGATATGAGGTTTTATTTCGGGATTTTCAATTCTGTTCCATTGATCTGTGTGTCTGTTTTTGTACCAGTACCATGCTGTTTTAATTACTATCACTTCGTAGTATGTTTTGAAGTCAGGGATTGTGATGCCTCCAGCCTTGTTCTTCTTTTTCAGGATTGCTTTAGCTATACGAGATCTTTTGTTGCCCCATATGAATGCTACTATTCTTTGTTTTATTTCTGTGAAGAATGTCCTTGGGATTCTGATTTGGGATTGCATTGAATCTGTAGATGACTTTAGGTAGTATGGACATTTTAACAATGTTTATTCTTCCAATCCAAGTGCATGGAATCTTTTTCCATTTCTTTATGTCATCATTGATTTCACTCAGTAATGTCTTATAGTTTTCCTTGTATAGGTCTTTCACTTCCTTGGTTAAATTTACTCGTAGATATTTTATTCTTTTTGTTGCATTTGTAAATGGAATTGTCTTCCTGAGTTCTCTTTCTGTTAGTTCATTGTTGGTATATAGAAATGCAACCGAGTTCTATAAGTTGATTTTATACCCTGCCACTTGGCTGTAGTTGTTGATTATTTCTAATAGTTTTCCAATGGATTCTTTAGGGTTTTCTGTATATAAGATCGCGTCATCTGCAAACAGTGAGAGTTTCACTTCTTCATTGCCTATTTGGATTCCTTTTATTCCTTTTTCTTGCCTAATTGCTCTGGCCAGAACCTCCAGTACTGTGTTGAATAAGAGTGGTAAGAGTGGGCTCCCTTGGCTTGTCCCTGTTTTCAGAGGGATGGGTTTCAGTTTTTCCCCATTGAGTATGATGTTGGCTGTGGGTTTGTCATATATGGCCTTTATTATGTTAAGGTACTTTCCTTCTATACCCATTTTGTTGAGAGTTTTTATCATAAGTGCATGTTGGATCATGTCAAAAGCCTTCTCTGTATCTATTGAGATGATCATATAGTTTTTATTCCTCGTTTTGTTAATGTGGTGTATCACATTGATTGATTTGTGGATGTTGAACCATCCCTGTGTCCCTGGTATAAATCCCACTTGATCATGGTGTATGATCTTTTTAATGTATTGCTGGATTCTGATTGCCAATGTTTTGCCAATGTTTGTTTGTGTTCATCAGCGATGTTGGCCTGTAATTTTCCTTCTTTGTATTGTCCTTGCCTGGCTTTGGTATCAGAGTGATGTTGGCCTCGTAGAATGTGTTGGGAAGTATTCCATCTTCCTCTATTTTTTGGAATAGTTTGAGAAGGATAAGTATCAAGTCTTCTTTGAATGTTTGGTCAAATTCTCTAGAGAAGCCATCTGGTCCTGGACTTTTATTTTTTGGGAGGTTTTTGATTACTGTTTCAATCTCTTTACTTGTGATTGGTCTATTCAGGTTCTCTATTTCTTCTTGATTCAGTTTTGGAAGGTTGTATGAGTCTAGCAATTTATCCATTTCTTCTAGATTCTCCAATTTGTTGGCATATAGTTTTTCATAGTATTCTGTTATAATCTTTTGTATTTCTGTGGTATCTGTTGTAATTTCTCCTTTTTCATTTCTAATTTTATTTATTTGAGCCTTCTCTCTTTATTTCTTGGTGAGTCTGGATAAGGGTTTGTCAATTTTGTTTATCTTCTCAAAGAACCAGCTCATTGTTTCATTGATCCTTTCTACTGTTTTTTAAATTTCATTTTCATTTATTTATGTTCTGATTTTTATTATTTCCCCCCTTCTGCTGACTTTAGGCTTTGTTTCTTCTTATTTTTCTAATTCTGTTAGGCATAGTTTGAGGTTGCTTATTTGGGCTTTTCCTTGTTTGTTAAGGTGGGCCTGTATTGCTTTGAGTTTCCCTCTCAGGACTGCTTTTGCTGCATCCCATATGAGTTGGTACGGTGTATTTTCATTTTCATTTGTCTCCAGCTATGCTTTGATTTCTCCTTTAATTTCATCAATCATCCATTGGTGGTTTAGTAGCATATTGTTGAGTCTCCACAGCTTTGTCACTTTCCCAGTTTTTTCCTTGTAGTTGATTTCTAACTTCATGGCATTATAGTCTGAAAAGATGCTTGTTATGATTTCAATCTTCTTAAATTTATATAAGCATGCCTTGTTTCCCAACATATAGTCTATTCTTGAGACTGTTCCATGCACACTTGAGAAGAATGTGTAATCTGCTGTGTTTGGATGGAGTGCTCTGTATATGTCTATTAAATCAATCTCATTTAGATTTTGTTTGGGTCCATTATTTCCTTATTTATTTTCTGTCTGGGTTATCTGTCCATTGATGAGAGTGGGGTGTTAAGATCCCCTGCTACTATTGTGTTGTTGTTAATATCTCCTTTTAGGTTTGTCAATAGTTGCTTTATGTACCTTGGTGTTCCTGTATTGGGTGCATATATATTTAAAAGTGATACGTCTTCTTGGTGGAGTGTCCCTTTTATCATTATATATTGCCCCTCTTTGTCTCTCATTACCTGTTTTATCTTGAAGTCAACTTCGTCTGATATGAGTATGGCAACACCTGCTTTCTTTTGTTTGCCATTAGCTTGGAGTATTGTCTTCCATCCTTTCACTCTGAGCCTGTGTTTGTCTTTAGAGCTGAGATGTGTTTCCTGGAGGCAGCATATTATTGGGTCTTGTTTTTTAATACATCCCACCACTCTGTGTCTTTTGATTGGAGAGTTCAGTCCATTTACATTTAGGGTACTTATTGATATATGGGGGCTTATTGTTATTTTATCGCTCTTTTTCTGGTTCTTTTGCATTTCTTTTGTTTCTTGTCCCATGTGTTTCAGACTACCAATTTAGTTTGGTAGTTCTGTAAGGGAGTTCCCTTAGTTTTCTCTTTCTTTATCATGTGTGATTCTGTTCTGGTTATTTGATCAGTGGTTACCATGAGGTTCGTATAAAAAATATCTTGTATGTGATAGTCCATTTTTTGATGGACTCTTATTCTCTTAGACTAAGTTGATTCGATCCCTTTCCTCTTCCCTTTCTAAGTTATTGCTGTCATATCTTATTCCTTCCTGTGTTGTGAGTTTGTGTTTAACATGATGAGGTTTTATTCATGCTTGGTGCTTACCTTCCCTTGATCTTTTTCTTGTGTGTGTGAGGAAGATAGGCCCTGAGCTAGCATCTGCCAATCTTCTTTTTTTTTCTTTTTTTGTTGAGGAAGACTGGCCCTGGGTTAACATCCATGCCCATCTTCCTCCACTTTACGTGGGACGCCTGCCACAGGCCACATGACCTGACAAGCGGTGCGTGGGTGTGCGCCTGGGATCCAAACTGGCAAGCCCCGAGTCACTGCACTGGAGCACGTGCATTTAACCACTTGCGCCACTGGGCCAGCCCCTGATCTTTGGTTTTATATTGAAGTGTTTGCTAATCTATTTTGATAGGGCCGGCCCTGTGGCTTAGCGGTTGAGTGCTCGCGCTCCGATGCTGGCGGCCTGGGTTTGGATCCTGGGCGCACACCGACGCACCGCTTCTCCGGCCATGCTGAGGCCGCGTCCCACATACAGCAACTAGAAGGATGTGCAACTATGACATACAACTATCTACTGGGGCTTTGGGGGAACAATAAATAAATAAAATTATAATCTATTTTGATAGAGGACTGCATTTTTTCTGGTTTTGTTGACCTATTTTCCTCCTTGTTCAAAACTTTGAATCCCCTTTCTCTTTTTTTCCTCAGGTATGCGGGCCTTCTTGAACACTTCTTGTAGTGGGGGTCTTGTGGCAATGAACTCCCTTAGCTTTTGTTTATCTGGGATAGTTATTATTTCTCCATCATATCTGAAGGATATTTTTGATGGATAGAGTATTCTTGGCTGAAAGTTTTTGTCCCTCACAATTTTGAATATATCGTTCCACTCTCTCCTAGCTTGTAAAGTTTCTGTCAAGAAATCAGCTGAGATCCTGATAGGAAATCCTTTGTATGTTATTTATTTATTTATTTTTGTCAGGCTGCCCTTAATATTTTTTCTTTGTCATTGACTTTTGCCACCTTTACTACTATATGCCTTGGAGAGGGTATTTTTGTGTTGATATATTTAGGAGATCTATTGATTTCATTCACTGGTATTTACAGCTCCTTCCCCAGGTTTGGGAAGTTCTCAGATATTATTTCTTTGAACAAGTTCTCTGCTCCTTTTTCCCTCTCTTCTCCCTTGGAATATCTATAATCCTTATGTTGGATTTCCTAGAGTTGGATATTTCTCAGAGAGTTTCTTCATTTCTTTTTAGTCTTAGTGCTCTTTCCTCCTCCATCTGGAACATTTCTGCATTGCTGTCCTCAATATTACTAATTCTTTCCTCTATATTGTCGGCTCTGATGCTTAAGGTTTCCAGATGTGTCTTTATCTCCTCTATTGTATTTTCATCTCTAAGATTTCTGATTGGATTTTTTTTTACGGTTTCAATCTCCTTTGTGAAGAAACTCCTGATTTCATTGAATTGTCTGTCTGTGTTTTCTTGTATTTCATTAAGCTTTTTTATGATGGCTATTTTGAATTCTCTGCCATTAAGATTATACATTTCTGGGGCCGGCCCCGTGGCTTGGCAGTTAAGTGCATGCGCTCTGCTGCTGGCGGCCTGGGTTCGGATCCCAGGCGTGCACCAATGCACCGCTTCTCTGGCCATGCTGAGGCTGGGTCCCACATACAGTAACTAGAAGGATGTGCAGCTATAACATACAACTAGCTACTGGGGCTTTGGGGGAAAAATAAATAAATAAAATTATAAAAACAAAGATGATACATTTCTGTGCTTTCTGGGTTGACTTCTGGGTGCTTGTCATTTTTCCTTTTGGTCTGGAGATTTAATATATTTTTGCATGGTGCCTGTCAGTGTTGGCTTACTTTTCCTCATAGTGAAAATATATGGTCGCAGTTTCCTTTTGCTGCTGCTGGTTGGGAGTCAAGGGGCGTATATTCTGGCCTGCCTCAATCTGCAGGCACTCTTGTCACCCCTGGCTGATCTGAGGCTGAGTGGAGGTTGCTGGGGGGGTAAGTGTGGGAACAGCTGGAGCTGGAGTGTGGGAACAGCTGAGACTGGAGTGCAGGTAGGCTGAAGCAGCCGGGGCTTGGGTGCATGTGGGTTGAAGCAGCTGCAGCTGAAGTGCCGCTCGGCCAAAGAAGCAGGGGCTGGAGTGCCACTGGGCCGAAGAAGCTGGACCTGGAGTGCACTGAGCTGAAGAAGGAGGAGCTGGGGTGCCACTGGGCCAAAGAAGCTGGAACTGGAGTGCTGTGGGCCGAAGTTGCTTGTGCCAAGTTAGCTGGAGCCTAAGCACAGGCCAAGCCAAAGCCACTGGAGCCAGGGAATGGGGGGCAGTCCAGCCAAAGGAGCTGGGGCCGTGACATGGGGAAGCCAGGAAAGCTGGGGCCGTGGCTTGGTCCAGCCAGAGCAGCTGGGGCTGTGGCCTGGTGGGGCCTGAGCTGCCACTGCCTCTGGTGCGGGGACACAGGTTCGCCTTGCTGGTGGTTGGGCCCGGGCACCTGGGGACCACTGCCTGTGGGGGTGGGGCATGGTCATGCTGCCCCTGTTGGTGGGGCCTGGGCTCCTGGGGGCTGCTGATTCTGGGGATGGGGTTGAGCTGAAGCACCACTGTGCTGAAGCGCCAGTCGGGTGGGCCGGGTGGGGGAGGGGTGCTTACTTTCTCCTCCCCTATCTCAGAGGTTTCTCACCTTGCTGTCACTCTCTGCTCTCCTGAGGGGCTAGCTGGTTGAAACTACCCTCGCAACAGTTCAGCTCCCTCCGTAGGGGGATCCCTTCAGGCCGTGAGGGGTCTTGGAGAGCTCCAGGTTTTCACGCGGTGACCCGCCCCTCCCCCTCCTCTGAGAGCTGCGTGGTCTCAGTCTCTGGGACGCAGTCCTTGGGGAAGGAAAGGAGCTCCTCTAACCCCCTTCCAATTCCTCTGGGGATTCCAGCACCTCCATCCTCGGGTGTATGGCTGCCTGAGTGCCTCAGATGTCGCCTGTGTTGTGTGAATAGCTTCTGTTGGAATATGAATGCCATTTTTGTTGTGTCTTAGAGGGGGAGTGTTCAATGGGGGAAGCTCACTCCACTATGATGCTGACATCACTCAGTTGTCTTTTCATTTTGATCCTCATTTCCTTTGCCTTGCAGAAGCCCTTTAGTCTGATGAAGTCCCACTTGTTTATTTTTTCTTTTGTTTCCCTTGTCTCAGTAGACATGGAATTTGAAAAGATCCCTCCAAAACTGATCTCAAAGAGTGTTCTGCCTATATTTTCTTCTAGGAGTTTTATAGTTTCAGGTCTTACTTTTAAGTGTTTGATCCATTTTGAGTTAATTTTTGTGTATGGAAAAAGATAATGGTCTACTTTCATTCTTTTGCATGTGGCTGTCCAATTTTCCCAGCACCATTTGTTGCAGAGACTTTCCTTTCTCCATTCTATGTTCTTAGCTCCTTTGTTGAAGATTAGCTGTCCATATATGTGTGGTTTTATTTCTGGACATTCAATTCTGTTCCACTGATCTGTATGTCTGTTTTTGTACCAGTACCATGTTGTTTTGATTATTATACCTTTGCTGTATATTTTGAAGTGAGGGACTGTGATGCCTCCTGTTTTGTTCTTTTTTCTCAGGATTGCTTTAGCTATTTGGGGTCTTTTGTTGCCCCAATGAATTTTAGTATTCCTTGTTCTATTTCTGTGAAGAATGTCATTGGAATTCTGATTGGAATTACATTGAATCTGTAGATGGCTTTAGCTAGTATGGACATTTTAACCATGTTTATTCTTTCAATCCATGTGTATGGGCTGTCTTTCCATTTCTTTATGTCATCATCGATTTCTATCAACAATGTCTTATAGTTTTCATTGTATAGGTCTTTCACCTCCTTGGTTAATTTTATTCCTAGATATTTTATTCTTTTTGTTGCGATTGTAAATGAGATTGTATTCTTGAGTTCTCTTTCTGACAGTTCGTTATTAGAGTATAGATAATTCAACTGATTTTTGTAAGCTGATTTTGTACCCTGCAACTTTGGTGTCGTTGTTGATTATTTCTAATAGTTTTCTGATGGATTCTTTAGGGTTTTCTATATGTAAAATCATGTCATCTGCAAACAGCGAGAGTTTCACTTCTTCATTGCTTATTTGGATTCCTTTTATTCCTTTTTCTTGCCTAATTGCTCTGGCCAGAACCTCCAGTACTGTGTTGAATAAGAGTGGTGATAGTGGGCACCCTTGTCTTGTTCCTGTTCTCAGAAGGATGGGTTTCAGTTTTTCCCCATTGAGTATGATGTTGGCTGTGGGTTTGTCATATATGGCCTTTATTATGTTGAGATACTTTCCTTCTATACCCATTTCGTTGAGACTTTTTATCATAAAGGGATGTTGGATCTTGTCAAAAGCCTTCTCTGCATCTATTGAGATGATCATATAGTTTTTATTCCTCATTTTGTTAACGTGGTGTATCACGTTGATTGATTTGCAGATGTTGAACCATCCCTGTGTCCCTGGGATAAATCCCATTTGATCATGGTGTATGATCTTTTTAATGTATTGCTGGATTCTGTTTGCCAATGTTTTGTTGAGGATTTTTGCATCTGTGTTCCTCAATGATATTGGCCTGTAATTTTCCTTCTTTGTATTGTCCTTGCCTGGCTTTGGTATCAGAGTGATGTTGGCCTCATAGAATGAGTTAGGAAGTATTCCATCTTCCTCTATTTTTTGGAATAGTTTGAGAAGGATAGGTTTTAAATCTTCTTTGAATGTTTGGTAAAATTCTACAGAGAAGCCATCTGGTCCTGGACTTTTATTTTTTGGGAGGTTTTTGATTACTGTTTCAATCTCTTCACATGTGATTGGTCTGTTCAGATCCTCTATTGCTTCTTGATTCAGTTTTGGAAGGTTGTATGAGTCTAAGAATTTATCCATTTGTTCTAGATGTCCAATTTGTTGGCATATGGTTTTTCATAGTATTCTTATAATCCTTTGTATTTTTGTGGTGTCCATTGTAATTTCTCCTCTTTCATTTCTAATTTTATTTATTTGAGCCTTGTCTCCTTTTTCCTTAGTAAGTCTGGCTAAAGGTTTGACAATTTTGTTTATCTTCTCAAAGAACCAGCTCTTTGTTTCATTGATATTTTCTACTGTTTTTTAATGGTGACAAAGGGGCCATACTAATGTAAGGTGCTAATCACAGGGAAAATTGGGCATGAAGTACATGGGAACTCTGTATTATCATCACAATTTTCTGTAAATCTAAAACTATTCTAACATTAAAATTTTATTTAACAATTTTTTAAAAATAAAGACAGGGCTCCCTGATATCAATAAGCCTCGTGAAAATGCATTCATTAATAATCAGAGGAAGCACCCCCCACATGCTTGTACATGCACACACACACACACACACACACACACACACACAACTCAGGCATAGGGAGGGAGCCCAGGATCTGACTCTGACATCACAATGAACAGAATCCAAAAAGCAATTACACTGCCAAGTATTATGCTAAAACAATTATTGAAATTGCTAGTCGAAAACAGTTAATGGAATAATTAAGACAGATTGACCTAAAAGCTGATTTAAAATTAACCTGACACGTGCATGCTATCTAAATAAAGACTCTCTCCTATGAGCTAGCTTCTCATTAAAATCAAATTCCACTGGGAGAAATTACACACTTGCACCGTGATTGGGAAGAACAGGCCGCGTTCACTCAACCACTGATGGAACTGGAGGGTCATCAGACGAGGTAAATGGAAATGAGTGTCCTGTCC
Source organism: Diceros bicornis minor (assembly GCF_020826845.1). Classification (NCBI taxonomy): domain Eukaryota; kingdom Metazoa; phylum Chordata; class Mammalia; order Perissodactyla; family Rhinocerotidae; genus Diceros; species Diceros bicornis. Next base: position 129,533 of record NW_026691039.1, read on the forward strand.
TTCCAGGTGCGCTGCTATCTGTCTCAGTAACAAGCCACCTCCCTCCCATTTTTCCCTTTGGAAATGATGGAAACTCATTAAAATTGCGTCAGCTCAGGACCCCAAACCACTGGGTGCCTGAGTGGGCACATCTGAAGCTTCCAAAGGGAAAGATCGGAAGGGAGGGGCCGTGGGCTGGGCTCCCGTGGATGCACTGAGGGCAGGGAAGGGAGCTGAGCAGATCTGAAAATGAGGTCCCTCAAGCACTCGAGGAAACTCGATGGCTTCCACCCCTCGTTTCTCTAAAGGTGAGAAAACCCACGCTTGTTGGAGACCAAACTCCAGGCGGGTGGCAGAGGCAGGAGCTCTTTTCAGCGTAATGCTTTTCCCCGCCCAGCACCTTCTCCTTTCCACTGCCGTATCCAGATGGAAAGAACTCATGGTGAGGTTTGTGGGTCTACAGGCCTGGATCACACCTTGCTCCTGAGTTTAGCCCAGGGGTGTCCCAGTCTGAGTGAGCAGTTTTCGCTTGTCCCCATATCCCTAGCTGGCTGCCTGCCACTGGCCAACCTAGGATCCTGTGGTGTGTGCGCCTATGCGGGGGGACGCACCTGAGAAGGCCCGCCCTGCTGGAGGAGGGTCATGGCCACCCCTCCCTCCGAGGGCCCTGGCTCCTTGCAAGAAGGTCTCAGCTGATGTCTGGAACACAGGGATGCAGGCTCCTTGTTCCTTGTAAACCCTTGGAGTTACCTTGATAACATTTTTTTAAATGGATCCCCTGCTCAGCATTTTTATGAGATAAAGAATTTCCCCTATTAAAATTATTCAAGTTTAGTAATAATATATTATTGGGACAAGCAGGAAAACACAGGATACTCCAAAACGATCCATTACTTGGAGGATTTTAAAATTCTAATGAGAGAAACCACTCTCTCTCATTGTTCATCCTCTTGGCCATCAGCAGGATTAGTCTGGGAGGAGGACAAGGCAGGAATTGGCTGCATTCCTTATTTATCCCTCTGATTTCTCCAGAGTTTTTCTTTTCTTCAAAGAGACATCTCTGGTCTCTGCAGGGCTTGTCAGTCGTGATGTCAGGCGACTCTGAGACTGTGCAGAGCAGGAGGATGAGAACAGGGGAGGGAGAGGAGGAAGAGATGGGACCATCACTTCCCATCACAGGCTGAGGCTGAGTTAATCTCCACCTAGGTCAGGATCCCAGGAATCGGATGTCATCAGCCTTGTCACACCGTGGGAGTTGGGAACAGGGAACAGCCAAGGTGCCACGGCCACTTTCAGAGAAATAAACAAAGTGGGAGGGCACCACTGGGAGCCAGTTTGAAAATGGTCACTAATGTGAAATAATAAGACACACTTTTCAGAAAAGTGAAGACAATTCTTTTGGTTCTCAGACTTGCAAACACTATGTGTTCTTCAGGAGCAGACTGAAGCCGTTGACCTCTAGGGTGATTGTGAAAGGAATCTGGGCTCCATCACTGTTTCTGAATAAGTCAGAACAGTCCAGCACTCACTCCTTGACAATGCGGAAGATGACCAGCGTCCAGGTGCTGTGGAGTCGAGACCTCTATCACTCAGAGCATCCTGCCAGGCAGAGGGGGCTAGCCTGGTGGCCACTAGACCTTTATCAGATGTGGGATTTGCAAATATTTTCTGCCATTTTGGATTGTGGATTATCTTTTTTTCCTTCTTAATATTCTCCTTTTATGCACAAAAGTTTTTCATTTTGAAGAAGTCCAATTTGTCTAATTTTTCTTTTGTTGCTTTTGCTTTTGGTGTTATATCTAAGAAATCATTGTCAAATTCAAGTCACAAAGATTTACTCCTATGTTTTCTTCTATGAGTTTTATAATTTTGGCTCTTTTATGTAGGCCTTGGATCCATTTTGAACTCATTTTGTGGATGGTGTGAGGTAAGGGTCCAGCTTCACCCTTTTGCATGTGGGTGTCCAGTTGTTCCAGCACCTGTACTAACTGTGGGTTTTTCGGATTTTTCCTCATGTATGATTCTATCTGCATAAAGAGTCATAAAGAGGCAACTCTATTGCATTTCCAATTGTTGTGATTATTATTTTTATTTTATTTCAAACTGTCTGTGCCTTTATATTTAAAGTGCAATTTTTGTAAATAGTATACATTTGGGTCTTATTTTTATATCCATCCCAAGAATCTCGGCCTTTAACTGAACTCTTCGGTCCACTAATGTGTAAAATGATGAGCAAACAAGATGGTGGGATAGGAGTTTCCAGCACAGGTTGTTCAGCAACAGCCTTGAACAAAAAGAACAAAGTTGGAGGCATCACACTTCCTGACTTCAAAATATACTACAAAGCTATGGGGGCCGGCCCGGTAGCATAGTGGTTAAGTTCACCTGCTCCACTTCAAAGGCCCAGGGTACACAGGTTCAGATCCTGGGCGCAGACCTACACACTGCTCATCAAGCCATGCTGTGGTGGTGCCCGACATACCAAAAATAGAGGAACATTTTATTTACCAAAAATAGAGGAGCCATAGTAATCAAAACAGCATGGCACTGGCATTAAAACAGACACACAGACCAATGAAACAGAAGAGAGAGCCCAGAAATAACTCCATGCATTTATGGTAAATTGATCTTTGACAAAGTTGTCAAGAATAAACAATGGGGAAAGGATAGTCTCTTCAACAAATAGTGTTGGGAAAACTGGTTTTCCACACATGGAAGAACTGAACCCTTACCTCACTCCGTATGTAAAAATTAACTCAAAATGGAGTAAAGACTTAAATTTAAGACCTGAGACCATAAAACTATTAGAAGAAAATATAGGAGAAAAACTTGAGATTGGTCTGGGCAATGCTTTTTTTGGACATGACCCCAAAAGCAGTGGCAAAAAAAAGTAAAAGTAGATAATGGGATGCATTCAAACTAAAAAGCTTCTGCACAGCAAAGGAAATCATCAACAGAGTGAAGAGACAACCTACAGAATGGGAGAAAATATTTGCAAACTGTAATCTGATGAGGGGTTAATATCCAAAATATATAAAGAACTCATACAACTCAATAGCAAGAAACAAGTAACTCAGCTGAAAAATGAGCAAAGGATATGAATAAACATTTCTCAAAAGAAGACATATGAATGGCCAACAGATACATGAAAAGGTGCTCAACATCACTAGTCATCAGGGAAATGCAAATCAAAACCACAATCAGATATCACCTCACACCTGTTAGAATGGCCATGATCAAAAAAACACAAAAAATAACATGTCTTGCTGAGGATGTGGAGAAAAGGGAACACTTGTGCACCATTGGTGGAAATGTAAATTGGTGTGGCCACTGTGGAAACCAGTATGCAGGTTCCTCAAAAAATTAGCAATAGTATCAATAGAACACCTTGGTATGATTGATAGAATCAATCATTGTACATAAAACAGATCTACACATATATGATAAATAAAAGAACATAAGGGAAAAAATTAACAGTAGAACTACCACGTGATCCAACAATCCCACTCCTGGGATATATCCAAAGGAAATGCAATCAGTATTTCAAAGAGATATCTGCACCCCCATGTTCACTGAAGCATTAATCACAGTAGCAGAGATATGGAAACAACCCAAGTGTCCGTTGACAGATGAATGGATAAGGAAGATGTGGTACATATACACAACAGAATATTATTCAATCATGAGAAAGAAGGAAATCCTGCCATTTGTGACAACACGGACGATCCTGGAGGACATTATGCTAAACGAAACAAGCCAGACAGAGAAAGACAAATATGGTATAATCTCACTTATACGTGAAATCTAAAAAAACAAAAAAACACATGGAACTCATAGAAGCAGAGATTAGAACGGTTACCAGGGGCTGGGGTTGGGGGAGGAGATGGTGGTCAGGGGTACAAAGATGCAGTGACATGGGTTGAATAAGTCCAGAGATCTCACTTACAGCACGATGACCACAGTTAATACTACTGTGCTGAATACTTGAGATCCGCTAAAAGAGTAGCTGGGTGCTCTCATCACAAAAAAATGGTAACTGTGTGAGGAGATGAGGTGTCAATTAGCTTGACTGCAGTAATTATTTCACTAAGTACATGTACATAAAATCAGCATTGGATACTTTAAAATATATAATTTTTATTAAAAGTATGTAAAATTAAAAATAAATAGCTATTGACATAGTTTTGGGTCTGTAATTTTATTTCTTTTTTCTATTCGTTTCCTCCAGTTTTTTCCCCTTTATTTGTCTTTTTAAAACTTTCCTATTAGTTTTTTCAAAGGAAGTAATGGAGGCATGATTCACATGCCATAAAAGTCAAGTTTTTTTATTTTACAGTACTATTTGTTATGAACACATACATTCATAAACCACCACAGAAATCGAGACAGAAAACAGCTCTGCTGCTCCCAAAATTCCCCGTCTGCCCCTTGTGGCAGCCCCTCCTCCCCACTAGCCAACACTGATCTGCTCCCTATCAGTAGTTCTGCTTCTTCCTGAATCTCACAGGGGTGGGATCACACACTGTGTAACAACTTCTTGAGATTTACCTTCTTTACTTAGCAGATTGTATTTGACATTCATCCATTTCGTCTCACATATAAAATGCTTATTCCTTTTCATTACTGAATAATATTCCATTGGATGGATGTGCCACTTATTTACTAGCTGAAGACCGTTTATATCTACAGTTTGTCTGTTTGGGTTGTTTCGAGTTTTTGGAAATTGTGAATAAGTCTGCTATAAACATCAACATACAGATTTTTGTGTGAACGTAACTTTTTGATTCTCTTTGACATATATCCAAGAATAAGATTACTGGATCAGAAAGATTACATGGTCAACATTTCTTTAACTTTACAAGCAACTCTCAAAAGGTTTTCCAATATGGCTGAAACATTCTGCTTTCCCAGCAGGAGTGTACGAGCATTCTGGTTGCTCTGCATCCTTGCCAGTACTTGATATTGTTGCTAATTTTTTAAGCCATTCTGAAAGGTGCACACATGTATCTCATTGTGGTTTTAACTTGAATTTCTCTGATGACTGATGATGTTGAGCATATTTTCCTGTACTTTCATTCCATTTGTGTATCATTTTTGCTGAAGTGCCTCTTCAAATCTTTTGTCAATTTTTTACGAGGTTGTTTGTTTTGTTATTCAAATTTAAGGGTTCTTCATATACACCGAATAAAAAGCCTTCACAGATATGTGTTGCAGAAATGGTTTCTCCCAGTTTTTGACTTGTTTTCCTTCTCTCAACAGTGTCTTTTGAAGAGAAGGAGTTCTTAGTTTTGATAAAGTTTAACTAAACACAATTGGTTATGGGTGTGCTTTTGGTTTCACACCTGAGAAATCTTTGCCTAATTCAAGGTCATGAATATTTTCTCCTAGAAGATTTATAGTTTTAGATTTTACACTTACTGCTATGATTCACTTTGAGTTAATTTTTGTATGTGGTGTGAGACATGGGTCCAAGGATTTTGGGGTTTTGTTTTGCTTTGAGTTATATATTATGGTGGATATTTTTGCATATGAATATTCAATTTTTCCAGTGCCACTTTTTGAAAATACCATTCTTTCTCCATTAAGTTATTTTTGCAACTTTGTCAAATATCAATTGCTCATACACGTGTGATTCTGTTTCTGGATTCTCTCTTCTGTTCCACTGATCTGTGTGTTTATTCATTCACCAGCACACTATTGATTATCGTAATGTTATAATATGCCTGGAAAGCAGGTAGTTTAAGGCCTCCAACTTTGTTCTTCTTTTCAAAATTGTTTTGGATATTCTAATTACTTTGCCTACTCAAAAAAATTGTAGAATCAACTTCATAGTTTCTATCAAAAATATGCTGGAATTGTAATTGGTATAGATCAACTTAAGGAGAATTAATATTTAAAATACCGAGTCTTCCAATCCACGAACACAGCATATTTCTGCTGGGGTTTGAATGCTTATGTCCTCCCAAAATTCCCATGTTGAAATCCTAACCCCCAAGGTTGAGAGTGTTTGAAGATGGGGCCTCTGGGAGGTGCTTGTGTCATGTGGGTCGAGCCCTCATGAACAAGATTAGTGCCTTTAAAACAAAAGAGGCTCCAGAGAGAGCCCTTGTCCCCTCCACCGTGTGAGGACACAGCAAGGAGTCACCGGCTATGAACCAGGAAGTGGGCTGTCACCAGAATGTGACCATGCTGGCGCCTTGATCTTGGACTCTCAGCCTCCAGAACTGTGGGAAATAAATGTCTGTTGTTTATAAGCTATCCAGACTGTGGGTTTTGTTATAGCAGCCCGAATAGACTAAGACCATTTCCCTGCTTATTGAAGTTTTCTTTTACTTCTTCCATCAGTGTTTTGTAGTTTTCAGCATAGAGATTCTACAGGCATATTATAGGACTTATTCCTAAATATGTTATGATTTTTGTTGTTATTGTAAGTTGCACTTTAAAAATGTCAATTTCTGGGGGCTGGCCTGGTGGCACAGTTGTTAAGTTCGCATACTTCACTTCCACGGCCCTTGGTCCTCCAGTTCGGATCCTGGGCATAGATCTACACACTGCTCATCGAGCCATGCTGTGGGAGCATCCCATACAAAGTAGAAGAATATTGGCACAGATGTGAGCTCAGGGACCATCTTCCTCAAGCAAAAGAAAAAACATGTCAATTTCCAATCATTTATTGCCACCGTATAGAAATACAAATGATTTTCGTATGCTGACTTTGTATCCTATGACCTTGTTACACTCATTTATGAATTCCAGTAGCCTTTTTTTTTTGTTATATTCTTAAGGATTTTTTACGCAGACAGTCATGTCATCTGTGAAAAAAGACAGTTTTACTTCTTCCTTTCCAATCTGTATGCCTTTTATTTGATTTTCTTGCTATTTCACACCAACTAAGAATCCAGTGTGGTGTTGACTGGAGACAATGAGAGTGGATGTCTCTGCCTTGATCCTGACTTACAGGGGAAGCCTTTAGTCTTACTGTCTGTGATAACTGCAGGTTCTCATGGATGCCTTGTATCAAGATAAAGTTCCCTCTACTTCTACTTTCCTGGACTTTTATAAATGGATGTAGAATTTCTTCAAATGCATTTTCTGCATGTCACATGATTTTCCTCTTTAATCTGGTGGTGTGGTGGATTACATTGTTTTATTTTTTGTCCTATTGTCTATTTTTTTTTCCAATCATTTCTCCAGGGTTCACAATCTCCATCTCTAACTTTTCCTGTTCCACTTACAATGAACATTTTAGTACTTCAGGTAAAATATGGAAATATTGCAGCCATATTGGGCCACCCTGCCCATCCTTTATGCTGTAGTAACTGTATGTACTGCATCTACATATCTTATGAACCTCAGAAGAAAATATTATCATTTTTTAAAGACTTTATTTTTTTAGAGCAGTTTTTGTTTCACAAAAAAATTGAGTGTTTGGCACATATATGCCCTGCTCCCATATGCACAGCCCCCCCACTATCAACATTGCCCATCGGATGGTGTATTTGTTACAGATGACGAACCTGCACTGACATGTCATCATCACCCAAAATCACAGTTTACACCAGGTTCACTCTCGCTGTTGTGCATTCTGTGGGTTTGGACAGATGTCTAATGACATGTATCCACCATTATTGTGTCATACAGAATAGTTTCACTGCCCTAAAATCCCTCTATGCTCACCTATTCATCCTTCTACCCTCCCCATAATATTACAGTTTTTACTGTAAGTTGCGTGTATTATACAAAAGTTAGAAGGAAAAAGCAGAAAAAATGAGTAGCCTTTGACATTTACTTAGATATTTACCATTTCTGAAGCTACTTATTCCATTCTGAGGATCTGAGATTCCTTTTCTGGTATAATTTCCCTTCTCCTAAAGAATTTCCTTTAGCATCTTCTATTGTAGAGATTTGCTAGTAATAATTTCTCTTAGTTTTTCTAAATCTGAAAATGTTGTCTCTCAACAGTGATTTTCAAAAGATATCTTTGCTGGATATACGATTCTGGATTGACAGGTCTTTTTTTTCTCTCTCTCAACACTTTAAATCTCTTTTCTCATTCTCTTCTGGTCCCCATAGTTTCTGATGAGAAGTCAGCTATTAATCAAATCATTACTCCACTCTGTGTGAAGTGTCATTTTTCTCTGTTGCTTCCAACGTTTGCTTTTCGGCCTTGGTATCCAGCTGCTTGATCTGATGTGTCTTTATGTGGGACTGTCTTCATTCTGCTTGGTGTTAGTTGAGCATCATATTTGCAAATGTCTATCTTCCATCACTTGGATAATTCCAGCCACTATTTCTTCAAGTATTTTTGTCTGCACATTCTCTCTCTCCATTCCTTCTTTGAAGCCGACCATATGTATATTAAAGTTTGATCTTACCTAAGAGTGACTGGGGCTCTGTTATTTTTCCACCCTTTTTTCATTCTATTTTCCATGTTAATTTCTATTGCTCTACTTAAATTCCATGTAAAGAATTTGTTATTTCTAATATTGTATTTTCCAATTCCAAAATTTTCTTTTTTAAATTTTTCTGCTGAGTTTTCCTACTCTTTCATTTGCTGCAAGCATATTTGTTTACCTTCACGGAGGATAGTTATGACAATCACTTTAAAATCTTTGTTTAATACTTATGCTTTCAGCCAAGATGAAATAACAAGGAACACATTTACCCTTCTTCCCACAACAACTGAAAATCTTGGGGAACATATATCAAACAGTAGTTTTCACACATTGGGTCTCAGGCAGCAGAGTTCAGTGATCCCTGAGAGATCTGGAACCGACAAGGTGGGCCCTGTGGTGGCCCTGCTGCCTGGAGAGAGAATTCCAGGCTCCAGCACAAGGAAGGAGAACCCAGGTGGACCCCTGAACTCTCCCTGAGTTGAAGAGATGGCACTGGGTGTCCTGGGAGGCTGAGGTGACTAGAGCACATAGAGAAGACCACCCAAGAAGAGAGAACTGCAGCAAGAGAGAACGTCACAGATTCTCAGTGGGCCCACTGCATCTTCCACTGAGTACTGACCAGTGCACTCATGTGAGGAAACTACCCAACACTACAGAATCAAACACCAAAAAATTAGAGGAAATAATTCTTGGAGCTCACACAGACAGAAATGGTTTGGGTTCAACTAGTCCACACATGGCTTAGGAAAGCCCCATAACTCACAGGAGATTGTGTCCAGTATTCAGAGTGGCCTCAGTGGTGGAACACAGTCAGCCTTGGACTAAAGTTTACTCAGATCCCACCTAACAAAGCTTAGAATCAGCCTGAATGTTTCAAATTGTTTCAAAGTAACACAACTCTGTCCCAGGAAACAGCTCAAGAATATTTTTAGGAGTACAAACTATCCAGGTTCCAACAAGGAAAAATACACAATGTCTACCAGCCAACCAAAAATTACCTGGTACGCAGGAAAACACATCATGTAATGAGGAGACAAATCAGTCAACTGATACTGACCACAAATAGCACAGATGACGTAATTCATAGACAAAGATGAGATGTTATTACTGTCATCATATTCCACATGTTCAAGAAGTTAGAGACAAGATTGACAATGTGGGGGGTTGGGAGTGGGTGAAATAGGTGAGGGGATAAGAGGTACAAACTTCCAGTCATAAAATGAATAAGTCATGGGGATGGAATTACATCATGGGGAACATAGACAATAATATTGTCATAACTTTGTATGGTGACAGATGGAACTAGATTTATCACGGTGATCACTTTATAATGTATATAAATGTCAAATCACTATGTTGTGCCCCTGAAACTATCATAATATTGTATGTCAATACTTCAGTAAAAAAAAGAAAAGGCTGATGATGTTAAGTAGAAATATGGAAGATATGAAAAAGACCCAAAAACTTTTAGAGATGAAATGTCTGTAACTAAACATCTGTAATGAAAAACTTACTAGATGAGATTAAGAGCAAATTAGTCAAAAGATTAATGAAATTGAAGACATATAATAGAAACCATTCAAAATAAAATACAGAGAGAAAATAGACCAAAGAAAATGAGCAGAAAGTTAACTGTAGGACAAATTCAAATGACCTAAAATATGTGTAATCAGAAAGAGAAAGAGAAGAAAACAGAAAAAACAATTTGAGGAAATAATGACTGAAAATTTTCCATATTTTATTAAAAAAAAACTATAAACCCACTTATCCAAGACACTTAATGAACCCCAAGTCTAAGAAGTATGAAGACGGCACATCATAATTAAATTGCTTAAATAGGGTGATAACAAGATAATCATGAAATCAGACAGGAGATAAAAAGACCTGCTGAGTGCAGAGAAACAAAGGTTAGGATGAAGGCAGATCTCTTACTGGAACTGAGGCCAGAGCAGAGTAGAGCAAGGTCTTCAGAGAATTGAGAGAAAAAGCTGCTAATTTATGATTCTATGCCTGGCAGCAAAGGGTACAAATAAGATAAAATATCAACTTTCTCAGACACACAAGAGCTGAGATAATTCATGGTCACCAGCAGATCAGCGCTGAGAGATGCTGAAGGAAAATGACACAATATGGAAACCTTATGTGAAGAAAGGGATAGAGAGCACTTTCTGTGGGGTATGTAACACGTCGAATAAAACGTGTGAAAACGTGGACACGGAGGCTGCAGTGGGGGTGGGAGAGCACTGTTGTGACGTTGTTCAGACGTCATGAAGTGGTCTGATATTATTTGAAGATAAACTGTGATAAGTTAAAGATGTGTACTGTAAACACTAAGGCATGCACACACACGCACACATAGAGCAAAGACTTATCCAGAATAAGCCAAAAAAGATGATTAAATGGAATCATAAAAAATACTTAAATTATCCAAAAAAAAAGCAGTCTAAGAGGAAAAAGGAAACAAAAAACAGATTGGTCAAATAAGAAACAAATCGCAGGATAGATTCAAATCTAACTATTATCAGCAGTAACATTAGATGACAGTGGTCTAAAAACCCCATTTAAAAGGCATAATTTGTCAGATTGAATAAGAAAGCAAACTCAACTATATGCTGCCTACCCCAAACCCACTTTAAATATAAAAACACAAATAAATTAAAAATAAAGAGATTGAAAAAACATGCCATGCTAACACTAGTTGAAAGAAAGCTGGAGAAGCTATACTAATACTAGATAAAGCAGATTTCAGGCGCAGTGAATATGACCAGGAATAAAGGAGGTCATTGTGAAATCCAAAAGGATCCATTATCAAGAAGACATAATATAGACTGTTTATGCACCTAATAACTGAGCTTCATGGCACATGAAGAAAAATCCTTATCTGCCAGTTCCAACACCTGGGTCATCTTGGGATCTACCTCAGTTGGTCCTCTTTTCTCTTAATAATGTGTCCCATTTACTTGATTTTTGGATGTTGGGTGATTTTGCACTGTGTCCTGGACATTATGAATGTGGTGTGGTGGAAATTTTGGATTCTGTTATTTTCCACCAATAACTGTGTCTCTTGGTTCAGCAGGTAGTGATCTCAGCTGGTCTTCAACTGCAAACTGGCTCCTAGCTGCAGCTCCAGCCTCAGTTCAGATCTTCTGTTGTTAGCGGGTGGCTTGTGCATGTGTGGTTCAGTCCGTCAGAAAGGTGGGGGCAGAGTCTGAAGTTTCCCCTGCACATTTCTTCCCCTCCTGCAATCCCCCTCCCTCTTCAGTGACTATGTCCGGGACTAGGTGCCTGGAGAAACTCAAAGGTGGGTTTGGAAGCAATTAACTGTTTTTCCAAGCTGTTTCTTTTCCTTTTGTAGGTTAAGGAGATGTAACCACCAGCCATCCTGAAACTGACCAAATGAGGCACTCAAGGGAGATGTAACCACCAGCCATCCTGAAACTGAACAAGCCACACCACAAGAGCTATGCCCATGACCTTTGCTTTATTTTTAATGCAAAGATCTCTCCAGGAGGAGCTTAGGCCTCATTATGTGGAAGCATGTTCTCGAACTGAGCTTGTGGAAGTGAATACCCACCTCTCCCTTTTGAATATTATTCCCCAACTGAAATAAAATTTCCTGCTTCCCTTCGTTCTGGGACGCCATGACTTTGGAAATGATTCCTCATGGCCTCCTATTTGCTGCAAATACAGTTTACTTTGTGAGACAACTTCCACTGGTATAGTCTTGTTTAACTCACCAGGAGGTGAGCCCACTTGGTTTGGTAACAAGCCCACTTGGTTCGGTAACAACCACAGCCCCCCAGTTTCATTTTTCTCGTTCTTGGGCTGTGAAGACTGTGGTTTTCCCATAGCCACTGCCTCCCATGCCCTGCTCTGACTGCACATGGCCCCAGACTGGAAGCCACAGAAATTCACTTCAAACTACTCCCCAGGAATCTGTCTGCTGCTGTTCATTCCCCAATGCCATCAAGCGGCTCCTGGTTGCATTATGTACAGATTTTCTAGTTGTTCTCTGCGGGGGAGGCAGTGTGGCATGATCTTACAAAATCATTTCAGGACGCAGAACCAGCAATTACCTGTCCACTTTTAGAACTGCCTTGTGCACGAACCTCACATCCTTTGAGTCCCAGTTGGAAAAAGCGTACGTTTCATCTGTTTCAAAGGTCGAGATAGCTTCACTGCAGGGGACTTGAGGAACAGATTACCATCTTCCAGAGGACATGAGTGCAGCATAGTGAACGGAACCCCTGAATAGCCACGGGTGCACTAGACGGGGGTTGGGGCCGGCTACCACAGGAGGGAAGAGGAGAGGACAGCTGGAGCCTATTCTGTTTTCAGAGTCCCCATCTCAGCACAGCTGTCTGCTCCTGCCCAGAAGCCACCTCCCCTCCTTCTTTCTATGTCCTTAGAGAAAAATAAAGCCAACCTCCTTCCCCCCCCATCCCCACCAACCCGCCAGTCATTCAGTGTCACCCTGACACCATGCCCACTGGTCAGAGTGGGCCCAGGATCCAAGGACAAACCACTGAGCAGTCTGGTTTCTGCCTCACAGCTCAGCAGAGATAGTCATGCTAACAGACGCCAGGTGAGAGGGAGATGGGTGAGGGTCAAGCCAGAGGAGGTTACACCTGAGGGAAGTTGGGGGGCCCCCTTGTGCCACGGAAAGAGGGTGGTCCTCACTCTGCAGGCAGCAGGAGCTGGGGCACCGAGGAGTGTTGTGCCAGGAGCGTTGTGATCCGACTGCATTTCACTCAACATTAACAAGTTCCCATCCAGCCTCAGCCCCTGACACGCCCAGTGCGTCTCCAGAAAGGGGTAGACGCAAGCCAGAAGGATCCCGGCAGCAGTATTTCCCCACCGAGTGCTGGGGGAAGGGCTGTGGTCCTGGGTTTGGAGCTGAGAGGAGGTGGAGAGATCCAGCATGGGAGGGCGGGGGTAAGCAGGGATTTGACGGGGAGCCCAGCCAGGGACATTACCAGGACAGGAAAGCGGGTGCAGGTCATGGTCCTGGGGGGCTCGGTGTTCAGGTGATGGTCTAAGGGCTGGAGGTCTCACCTGCACACTCAGTTCCTGTGGATGGGGCGGCAGGGCCCCAGAACCCGGACACACTGTTGTTAAGACAGTAAATCTTGTAACAGCAGCCACCGTGCATCGAGCGCATGCTCCTGCCGTGCTTCACCTGCACCACCTCCCCTTCTGACCACCTCCCGGAAGTGGGGATTCCTCTCCGTTTTTGATGCGGGGCAGCCATCAGGGTCCAGCTTGAGATGAACACATGAGGCCCACGGGAAGCCTAGATGCAGAGCCACCTCCGCCATCCCCGGCCTTAGAGGGTCAGCTTCCCCGTCTCCAACAAAGGGTTGACAGTACTGTGACCCTGTAGACCCCATGGGGTTGTCTGATGGTCCTGGTGAGCTGACAGGGTGACACGGTGGGAGGAGATGAGGGGGATGCTGCTGGCTCTGCTAGCCACGCCACAGCCGGGACTCAGGGCCAGGACACGAGCTTCGTGGGGGTGCTTGCCCTCCATACAGATGCAATGCCGTGACTGGAGCCGCTCAAGAACTTGGTCCAGCCATGTGGTTCCTGAGTGGGGAGCAGCCAGACTGGCCAGACTCGGGAGCTCCTGGAACATGCGTGCGGAGCCTCTGCTCCAAATGTCTGCATCCTGGTCCCCTCGAGAGCAGCTATGGGAACCAAGTGCTCTCTCCTTCTTGAAGGTTGACTGCACTTGTCTGAAGCTGGCGGACACAGTCAAGACGGTGGGAAACGCTGGGTATCGTGAGGGGGACTGGGCCCACCCTCAGAATGAGCACGTGTTTGTGTTGTGTGCCACTGCTGGCTTAGGCATGCTTATAGGTGACATACATGTGCGCACATGCACACACACACACACGCACGCACACTCACAGCTCACTTTCACTGAAAGTGTTTCCCAGGGAACACCAGCCCAGCCACGGCGTGTGTCCAGGTCTCTGTCACCGAGGACATGCAGCTAGAGGGCGTGAGCTGAGACAAGGAGAGAGAAGAGGACAGAACCAGGAGAGGAGAAACTGCCTGTTCCAGGAGGTGACAAGGAGAAGAGCGCCCCATCTCTGAGGAAGAAGCTGGGGCCCTCTTGGGTACTCTGAGGTCTTGCCCAAGTCACTTTCTACAGAGGATTTGGGGTATCCACAGCATGTCCAGGGCCCCCTCCCTAGCTCTACTGAGAAAATACAGACTACTTTGGACGGCACCCACAAGGACCACGGTGAGACATATGTGCGGGGCAGCGGCCTGGAACAGGGCCTGTTCAGAGGGGCAAGGAGACATCACCAGGCTATTAGGAGGATGGTCTGGGAGGCTCAGAGCAGGATGTCACAGGGGGCCCATGCAACAGGTGCCCTAGGGAGAGGGAGAGAGAGAGAGAGAGAGAGACAGAGACAGAGACAGAGAAGAGAGACAGAGAGGGAGAGAAGGAGAGAGAGAGAGAGATCCCTGACCTCTGAGTCTCTGCCTCCACCGCTGGCTGGTGCCAACTCACACGCCATCCCACTTCCGCCCATCACCCCCATGCCTGCCCCGGGGCCAGCCCCACCACAGAGCGGCCGGTTCCTGGTCACCTCTGTGCCATCCCTTCCCGACCTGACCCCAGTGCAGGGGAGAAGGTTCAGACAAGTCTTTCCATGTCCCTCTGCATGACAATAGACTTCCTCCCCTCTCCCATTCCACAGGCCCATCCGGAACATCCACCTTAGTCATTAGCTCAGGAGAGGATGCAAGATGAGAATCTCTGCTATTGTGTGGGGAGACTCAGTTTCCCGGGTTTCCCCCACGGACACATGTTCTTCAGCTGGGTCTGATTTTCTCCAGACAGCCTGTCTTGTTAAGGATTTGGCCAGCCCTAAGCACCTGAAGGGAAAGGGCGGAGGGGGGTTCTCTCTCTGCCCCCGACAGCCCCGAGCTGGGTCGGTCCCTCAGACCTGGCCAGGGGCAGCCCATCCCCTGGCGCCCTTCCCCGAGGCATCCAAGGGCAGGCTCGGCGCCAGCCCCACCCCGCTCGCCACTGCCCGACCATCGTCCTCCCTAGGGGGGCCTGGGCAGGACAGGGACCCGGGTGTGGGAGGCCTCCAGATCTCAGGCCTGGCACACCGTTTACCAGGCTGCTTCCTCCTCTGACGGGGGCCCAGCACACACCCCAGGAGACTTGGCAGCCGCCCCCAGGGCTCTATCCTCTGGAACTCGTCCCCTTGGAAGGGGCCTGGCCCAGGTGCCAGGTTCGGCGGGTCGGCCAGCCTCCTTTGGAGAAAGCAGGCAAGCCGAGCCAGGCTTGCAGTGGCCCTGGCGTGACACCTGCCACCTCAGGCAGAGGGCCTCCCGCGTGCCCTCCATGGCGGATTTCTCCCCGGAGCCGTGGCCTGGGCACTAGGAAGGCCGGGCCTCCCCGACTCCCGGGAGGAGGGGCTAGCCCAGTTGCGCCCTGGCCCCCAAACCCTGCGGTGCTGTCTGCCTGTCTCGGCGCTTCTGACTCCACAGAGCCTTTCCTACACCTGGGCTGGCTGCAGTGGCAAAGTGCAGGCGTGGGGTGAGGCCATGGCTTTGTCTTTCCAGGAAAAAATGAGCCCCTGGCCGAAGCAGCTGGCCCAGGCAGAGACTTGAGTTTGCAGCCCAGTACGTCTGTGGCCATCAGGGCCAGAGTAATGCTTCCAAGGCTGGGAAGCGGCCTCCAAGCTGAGTGGGAGTGGGGGAGGGGAGGGAGACAACAGCTGAAGCCGAGTCCAGAAGAGCGGCGATGGGACAGCTGCAGCTGGGTCAGAGCCTGGAGGGAGGGCGGGGCCTTCACTGAGGACCCCCCGAGGCCAGCCCTAGGCCCCCGGATGTCGCGCATGCACCCTTGGCCTGGGCAGTGTGTGGTGGGTTGAAGCCAAGCCCGCAGGGCTCCCGGAGCGGCCAGAGAAAGAAGGGCCCATGGAGAGGTAGGCGAGGTCGGCAGGGTGGGCCACCTGTGACCCCAGGCTCAGGGTCTCACGTGTGCCCTCCATGGCGGATTTCTCCCTGGGGCCTTGGCCTGAGCACTAGGAAGGCCATGCCTTCCCGACTCCCTAGAGGAGGGGCTTGCCCAGTTTGGCCATTGTCACACTGGCCACATTTCTGACCTTCCTTAGTCAAACTCACTTCTTCCTGTGAGTCTCTGCACCAGGGTGCCTTCTCCTTGTCACACTAACTGTTCCCAGACCTAGGCAGGAGTGCTAACACTTGTCATTCTGGTCACAGCAAAGTTCTGAAATGCCTCAGGGAGGCCTTTCAAAAGCACCTAGCACAGTCTCTACCATCACCGATCTCACATCAGAAGAGCATTACATGATTTCCGCATCCTTCCTCCCATAGAGATAAAATGAGTGCATGAGGAAGAGCTGTCTGCTTTGTCTGAAGCAGGTAATACCTGCTGGTAATACCAGGCACATGACTGTCTCTTCCAGGCCAAATTTTTCCCACCACGAGTCCACTGTTTAAGGAAACTGTCATTCCCTCTCTTTCATGGGTCTGGTTTCCCCCAAGAACACAGTGAACCATCCCCTCTCCCTGTGCTGCATCACCATAATCCCACAGCCAGAAGATATGCACAAGTTTAAATCACCACCATATCCTGAATTCAGGCACTGCTGAGACCTTCCCATCAATTTTGTCATTCAATGGTGACTCCTGAGGACACCTTTCCCCTGAGACCCACTCCCAACCTGTCCTTAGCTTCTTACAGTAACACCGAAATATCCTCAGAGTTCTCCCAACCTGGGCAAGAAACATTCTGAAATGTTCTCTGTATTAATTTTCAGGGACTGGGGATATTGGTAGATGTAATTTGAGTGTGTATGTGCAGTAGTTTCTACGCAGGTATCCTGTTTTTCAGACACATATAAAATAGTGTGGCTACTCAATGCACCAAGAAAATGGATAACTGATCAAATTTTTTCATGATGTGAAGTCTTTAGAGAATAAATGTCACGGTTAAGAGCGCAGACTATGGAGCTAACTCCTCATGTCCAAATTCCAGCTGCATCCCTTACTAGGTATTTGTATTGGCAGAGTTATTTACCTGATTGGTGCCTCAGTTTCTTCATCTCTCAGTTGGCAATAATGATCAGCATACCTACTTTGTAGGTTTATGGAGAGTATTAAAGGAGTTAATGTTTGAAAAATGTTTGGAACACCTAGTGTATTGCCAGTGCTGTACCTATATATTAGAAATAAAATTTAGAAATTCTTCTGACACTGCCTGTGTGCCCCAGAGTGTGAGACTGTTGATGGATGTATGTAGAAAGCACTCCATGACATACGATGAATAAATGAGTGAACAACATTGGCGAATGCATTACCAATGTCACCTATGTCACCCTACAGGCATCCCCAAGCTGAACCACATGCAGACATTCCTGCTCTGTCCTGCATCACATTTCCTGGAGGAATCACTGGGGCTTCTTAGACCCTGGTAACCGTGCCCACTAAAGGTTCTTTTCTGTCAGCAAACCCCAGTCTTTGTCCAATTGCTGCAGCTCACAGGGTCTGCACTCTGATCCTTGTCTTCACTCGAGGGAGAAGTGCCATCCCCAGAGCTGGGCACACGCAGAGGCTGAGCCTTGGAGAAAATGATTCCCTGGCCCTGGGGCAGGTAGAAGAGCGCAGGGACAGAGTGGGATTTGGGGAAAATCCTCCAGGTGTTTTCAGAAGGGATGGAGGCAGGGGATGTGTCAGCAAGGACTGGTCTGGTTGGTGGGCCTTGGTGGTTAAATAGTAGGGGGGCTGGGAAATTTCCTAGGTTCTAGCATAATACAATCAATATAATGGTCATGAAATCAGAATCAGCCTAATTAAGGCCAAGTTAACCCAATGTCAGCTGTTCCCTGACTCTCTAATCCAGTAGTGACTTATAATAAAGGTATTAGTGTTCTATTATCTCCTTTTCATTGATTGGCTAGAGTAATTATTCTTTACATAGCCTGTCTGTTTTTACATAGTAAAGAAAAAGTGAGTTTTAAAACAACTCTCCTTGGAAAAGTCTCCCTAACATATTGAATTAATAACAGAAGCCACGACAGGAAATTCACCACATATCTTGAGCTTTAGTCTCTGGTTTTAGATCTTCCTAACTGGTAAATTACCTTGACTTCTGCCTTCTTTCTTGAGATTAGTGCATTTAGGACTAAGTAGGAGTGCAACCTCATGCCATGTGAGAAGTGGTGACTCTAGGAAGAGGTTTGTTTCTTTCTGTCAGTGTGTGTGTGTGTGTGTGTGTGTGTGTGTGTGTGTGTATGACAGTTTTTGCTGCATCTTGCAGTGTGAGCCAGTGTAGACTCCTTTTCTAGGGAAAAAATTTCCCTAACCACTTTCTCCGGACTTTCTTTTCACTGGTGGCTTCCTCGGCACTGTCCAATAGTAACATTAAGCACTCTATATTATAGAATTTAATTTTTTTCTTAGTAGCCACATTTTAAAAAATGAAAGCAAACAGGTGAAACTAATTTTAATAGTATATTTTAACCCACTAGAACCAAGATATTATCAATGTGGGTGCAATCTATACAAAAATTAATAATGAGAAAGTTTACCTTTTTTTCCTGGGTTTCATAAATCCAGTGTGTACTTCCCACTCTCAGCACAATCTCCATTTGGAAGTTGAGTTTTTTCATACATTCTCTGTACTGAGATTTAATGTTCACAGTCGTCAAATAAGAGTCACTAGGAGTGGGGTGGATGATAATTTCACTACTGATTTAAGCTCTAATGGAGCTATGAACACCAACTGGTCAATGGGTTAATCAAATGAATAGTCATATAGTACAGAAGAATGGTACGATTTGGGATTTAGAAAAAGACTGGGGACCGTGTGTCCTGACAGGGAGCACCAGGGCTTTTCTTGTTGAGAGTGACAAGGACAAAAAGAGAATAAAGTCATACTCATAAGTGTCTAACAACATGGGGGAGAAGAAATGACCTGCCGTAGTCCTGAGTTTTGACCTCGAGCTTTCTGTTCTTTACACAAATCTCTTTGATGATGTCCCAGGACACAGGTCAGATTAATCCCCACAGGGAAAGAGGGAGGGTAGAAGTACAAGGCATCTGACATAATTGTCCTGGGAAAGCAGGCTTCATTTATCACTCTGATCCACATTCACAATTTATTTTTATAGGGTAAGAGGAAAAGAAGTATGAGGGTCAAATCATCACAGAGGAAGCGACATGATTGTGGAAACCAATCCAACCCAAAGCCTGGTTTGAGCATCTCCATCCCTTTGAGGATGTCCAGTTACATGTTCAAGAGGCCAGTTACTAGAATCACATCCTATCCTGGCAATGAGGTCAGATGCCATCAATGGGAGGAAACGTTGGAGCAGCCCCAACAACTCTGCTGGCAGAAGAGACTGCAAGGTCTCCAGGCCTGCAGAGTGCAGGAGAACTGTTAAGACCTTTGGACCTTGCCAAAGCCCTGCTGAGTCTTGCACCTAGTTGCACAGATGCATCCCTGCCAGGTGTGTTCACAGGTGGTCTGAACTCCAGCCCCATGCCCACCCCTGCCTGGTCTTCAGATTCAGCAGAGACGATCCCAGGAGCTGGTCTGTACATCCCACAGCTCCTTTGCAAACAACTTCTGGTGACTGAGGAGGATATCAGGAAACAGGAAAAAAAAGTGAAGACGGCAAGAGAGAGACTGGCGGTAGCACTGAGGCAGAGAGACTCGCTAGCGAGGCAGGGAGAGTGAGGGGCCAAGAAGGACGTCCCGACAAACACGATGAAGAAAAGACAAGACGGTGCAGATGACATGGAGCTCACACTACATTAATGCCTCTGCAGGGCTCCTGATGTCTTCTTGCTTTGAGCTCTTGAGACTTTAGTATATACCAATAGTTTTCTTTTCTTTGATTCCTTTGCATGACAGAGAAGATACAGACAGTGATCCTTCTGAGGTGAGAGATTGGGTTTCAGGTGAGGAGAGAAAGGAGAGCTTTTCTTCTCATTTTGTTCTCTCATTTTCCTTTCCTGAGTGTTACGCATTTGTATTTTAAGATCAACAGAGAGTTATTACAGTCAGGGGATTCTTTAGAGTTTTGCCCTCACAGTCACAGAGAAAACATACCTAGTCCAAATGGATTGTCCTTTTTGTGTAATATTCCAATAGATTCCAACATATTTCACTAAAGAGCTGTTATATCTGTCTTCTCAAAAAAGACACCTACTTCTGGGTCTCTATTTTTCTGGTATTTGTTGCATGTTGAATCACAGTTGCATATAATGAAATACTGGATTTTCCCTTTTTTTAGATTTATATGTGTTGGAAATTTGATTCATGAAAATTGATATGCCATTGTGGTATCATGCTCTCAGGAGAATGACTGTTTTCAGCATCACAAGTCTCACAATAAGCCAGTGTGTTGGGATTTGTCTATTTGTCTGATCGAGTACGTTGCACTCTTCAAATCCTCTTTATCATTATTTACTTTTGTCCCACAGATTTATCAGTTTCTGAGAGCAATGTGTTAAACAATAATAGAGTATCTTAGTACTTATATCTTCCCTAAAAAATGAGTTATTTTTTAGCTAAATCTTCTCTCCTCTATTCTTCCATGTGGTAATCATCTGGAATTTTGGTTCGAATGTGTTTTTAATGTCTTGTTTTAAAACTAATACTAAATTAGACAGACTGTTTTTTCCTTTCCTCGTGACTCCTGTTATGTTTTCCTGGGTTCACATTTCTTCTTCCTGATGTACATTCTTTAGCGGTTCTTTCACTGCAGGCCTGTGGGAGGTCAACTTTGAGTCTGTTTGTAGGTCAGATAACGTCTTTCTTTCTTTGACACATAGTTTGAATAGGTATTTAATTTAGCTTTGGAGTAATTTTTTTCCTTCTTTGTCAAGTTATTTAATATATCTGAGCCTCCATATCTTTAGATTAAAATGGGAATAAAACCCTAAAAATGGTGACTGTAACTGAGATAATACACGCAGAGCATGCCAGTCATGTTGCTTAGCAGAAATTAAATAATCAATAATGATTATTATTAATCATTATAATGATATTATTATAATAATGTAATATATAATAATATATTAATGTATAATAATAATTATACGTTAATTTATAATTATAATGTACAGTGTATAATGTATGCAATGTATAATAATAATATATTAATATTATTAATCATTATAATCCTCAGAGTGTGCATTCTCAGAAAATCACTGCCTAAGATTGAGAATATGAAGCTCACACACAAAAAGTCTGAGAGAGTGGCATGATCATGACTTTAATTCTCAGCCCTTGCGTATCTTCAGCTGTGGTCATCTGCACAGTGTGTGCAGATAATGTAATCTGTTCCCACAGACCCACAGCAGAACAGCGCAGCCTGCCTCATGCTTGGGATGCTCTGGGCTGCTTTTTGGGGAGCCTCTGCTGTGAGGCTAGTTGGACTCTGTACAGAGAAAGATGAAAAAAGACTCTTTCTTTTCCCTCAGATTTCTCCCCCCGAGTTTTATTCAGTTTTACATCCAGAGCAGATACTCTCTTCCCAGAGCCTTGGTGTTACTCTGGGATTCAGGCTTCCCAGACACCTCGTCATTTCAGCTCCCAAGGCCCAAGGTGACTGCAGAGTCATGTCTCACCCACTCCTCCCATCTTGGCCTGTTTCCCGTCATGGAGGACCCATGAGTGGGGAGAGGAGCCATCGAGGGAGATTGATCTGGAAGTCCTGGTGAATCTGAGCTTCAGAGAATGAAGCAGAAAAGGGGAACTTAAGACTGCCAGGCCTTCAGTGGGGGAGGAATATGGAGGAACCGAGAGGGGTGTGATGGCTGCACAGAGTCAAGGGGAGGGATGTTCCAAAGTTTCCTAAGAGAAGGGAAACCTTGCACTGATGTGGAGATTCGATTTTACATGATGGCAATGTCTGTGCTGGTTTCACCAATTCTGGTGTCCCTGAGGGATGAACTGGTGTGACACCACAGGACAGAAGTTGCAGTCACTTTCAGGACTTAAAGAAGGTGAAATCTTTCAGCTTAGTCCCCTGTGAGCCAGTCAGGGGCCAAGTCTAGAAAGGCTTGGAGCCTGAGTCCATCCAATGTGGTTTCGTTCTGTTTCAGCCAAGCTCCTCTGGACCCAAGCTGGGAAAAGGGGACCTCAGATCTAGTCAGATCTAGTCATCGCAGCTTCCATAGGTCGCCATGAGGCAGGTAATAGCCCAGGCGCCGTCACTGGACCTCATAGTCGCCCTCCTTCCTCCGCTGGCAGACAGGGACTTGTGAGGTGAGGAGAGCACATCAGAATGTTCCAGTCAGTTGCCCAGTATGGGAGACTCCAGGGGAAGGAGATGTCAAAGTCACAGAGACCCGATGCCTCCTGTGTCTCCCTCTTCCTTTTGTCCACTTAATTTTCACCCTCAGTCCTTCTTTTCCTTCCCTTTTCCCTCTCTTGGCTCTCTCTTCCTCTCTTTCCCCTACATGTTCTAACTTAATTGAGGTATTAACGACATACAATTAACTGCATACATTTAAAGTGAACAATTTGATACATTTTGATTATAACTTATTCAACCAACACCACAATCAAGAAAAGGAATGCCCATCCTCCCCAAATTTCCTCATGCTCATTTTAATTCCTCCTTTCCTGCCATTTGCAAACACATTCTCATTCCCAGGCAACCAGTGATCCGGTATATGTCCCTACAGATTTTCCTGTATTTTCCAAGAATTTTTATAAATGAGATCATATACTATGTACTCATTTTTTACTGGCTTCTTTCACTCAGCATAATTATTCTGAGATTTATGCTTGTCACTGCATGTACTATGAATTCATTCCTATCCCCATCCCTTCCCTGGCAGCACTGTGCACACACCCGAGCACTTCCCAGGTTGGCATGAGAGCCAATAGTACTGCTGCATCCCCAAAAGTAGGAAGGCGCCTTGGTGCAACTCTGGGAGGGGTTGGCAGCAGCCCTGGACCCACGCATGAATGCTTTCCTGGATGGTTGGAAAGCCCACCGTGCCACTGGAGTCCCAATGATTGGCCAATGCTCAGAACCCTTGAAGAAGACCCACCCACCAAGCACAGAGGCTGGCATGAGCATAAGAAAAGGCAGCATCAGATATCTGTGCACATGCAAGTGCTTTCCCAGATGGCACAAATACCCGTAGTAGTGCTATGGTCACACAACTGGGTACATGCCTCCGTGTGGCGGCAACTCTGAGCCCAGTGTGAATGCTTTCTCAGCGGGTGGGAACACCCACAGTACCCATGCAACTTCCAGCATATGGGGTGGGATCAGAAACACAGCTCATGCTTCCCCCACAGTGCTAGCAGGTGGAATCTGTGACCTGATACTAGCACAAATATGCAGGCAAAAGATTAGTTCATCAAACACCATAAGAAACTACAGTAAAAATTCAGAGCAGAAGGAAATGACAAGTCTCCAGAAACCAACCTTGAAGTCACAGAAATTTACAATCTAAATGACAGAGAATTCAAAATAACTGTCATAAAGAAACTCACCAAGTTACAAGAATGTTCAGACAGTTCGATGAACTCAAAATAAAATTAATGAGGAAAAGGAATACTTCAGCAAAGAGAATGAAACTATTAAAAAAAAAGCAGAAATTCTGGATATGAAGAACATAATTAATGAGATAAAAAAGAATCTAGAATCCTTAAAAAATAGATCTGATGTTATGGATGAAAGAATTAGTGATTTAGAGGATAGAAATATAGAAATGCTTCCAGTGGACGAAGAGAGAGGACTCAGATTTTTAAAAAATGAAGGAATTCTTGGAGAAATATATGACTCAATTATAAAAGCAGCCTAAGAATTATACGTATTCCAGAGGGAGAAAAGAGGGAGAAAGGAGCAGAGAGCTTGTTCAAAGAATAATAGCTGAGAACTTCCCAAATCTGGGGAAGAACCGGACTTACAAATACATGAAGACAACAGAATGCCTAATTACATCAATGCTAAAAGACTTTCTCCAAGGCATATAATAGTAAAATTGGCAAAAGCCAATGGCAAAGAAAAAATATTAAGGGAAGCGAGACAGAAGAAAATAACCTAAAAATGAACCCCTATCAGGCTTTCAGCATATTTCTTGGTAGAAACTTTACAGGCAAGGAAAGAATGGAATGATATATTAAAAATACTGAAAGACAAAAACTTTCAGCCAAGAATACTCTATCCAGTGAAACGATCCTTATGATACAATGGAGAAATAAAAGTTTTCCCAGATAAACAAAGGCTGAGGGAGTTCATCGCCACTAGATCTCCCATACAAGCAATGATCAAGAACGCCCTCATACCTGAAACAAAAAGAAGGTAAATGTCTACAAAGCTTTGAGCAAAGAGATAAATAGACAGACAAAATCAGAAAGCTACAGCTCTGCTTCACAACAGGGTAGCAAATACTTAATTATAACTTAAAAGAAGAAGGGAAGGAAAGCATCAAAAGTAACTATAAACACTTCAGCTTAGTCACAAATGCACAACACAAAAATAAATAACTTGTGACAACAATAACTCAGAAGGAGAAGAGGAAAGGAACGGAACCTGCTTAGACTAATGGAGATAAGAGTCTCTCAGAAGATGGACTATGTCATCTGTGAGATCTTCATACAAACCTCACAGTAACCAGTAAACAAAAAGTCAGAGCAGAGCCATAGATCATAAAAAAAGATAAAACCTCCACAGAAAACCCCCAAAATGAAATGGTAGTCAGAAAGACAAAGGAAGAGAAACAATGGAAATATAGATTAGGTGGGATTAAGCCCTCATGTATCAATAATCACTCTAAATGTAAATCGATTGAATTCTCCAATCAACAGACACAGAGTGGTGGGGTGGATTAGAAAACAAGACCCAAAAATACGCTGCCTCCAGGAAACACATCTGAGCACAAAAAACAAACAGGCTCAGAATGAATGGATGGGAGACAATACTGCAAGCAAATGGCAAATAAAAGAAAGTAGGTGTTTCCATACTTATATCAGACAAAGCAGACTTCAAGATAAAAAAAGACTATGAGAGACAAAGAGGGGCAGTATATAATGATAAAGGGGACTTTCCACCAAGAGGACATAACACTTATAAAGATATATGCACCTAACACAGCAGCACAAAAGAATATAAAGCAACTATCAATAGACCTAAAGGGAGAAATTAACAGCAACACAATAATAGCAGGGGACCTGAACAACCCACTTACATCTACGGATAGATCATGCAGAGAAAGGCAACAAGTAAATAGTGGAATTAAATGAAACATATGATCAGATGAACTTAATTGATATATAGAGAGCATACCCTCCCAAAACAGCAGAATACACATTCTTCTTAAGTGCACATGGAACCTTCTCAAAGATATACCATATGCTGTGAAACAAGGCAAGCCTGAATAAATTTAAGATTGAAATCATATCAAGCTTCTTTTCTGACCACAATGCTATGGCACTAGAAATCAACTACAAGAAAAAAGATGGGGAAGTCACAAATATGTGGAGACTAAAGAACACACGACTGAAGAACCATTGGATCAATGAACAAATCAAAGGAGAAATCAAAAAATACCTGAAGACAAAGGAAAATGAAAAGACAACCAAACAACTCTTATGGGATGCAGCAAAAGCAGTTCTAAGACGGAAATTCATAGCAATGCAAGCGCACCTCAACAAACAAGAAAAATACCAAATAAGTAACCTTAAACTACACCTAATAGAACCAGAAAATGAAGAACAAATGAAGCCCAAAGTCAGCAGAATGAAGGAAATAATAAAAATTAGAGCAGAAATAAATGAATTAGAGACTAAAAAAACAGTAGAAAGGATCAATGAAACAAAGAGCTGGTTCTTTGAGAAGACTGAAACAAAATTGACAGACCCTTAGCCAGACTCACTAAGAAAAAAAGAGAGAAGCCTCAAAGACCTAAAATTAGAAATTAAAGGGGAGAAATTACAACAGATACCACAGAAATCAAAAGGACAATAAGAGATGGGCCGGCCCCATGGCTTGGTGGTTAAGTGCGCGCGCTCCGATGCTGGCGGCCCGGGTTTGGATCCCGGGCACGCACCGAGGCACCACTTCTCCATCCATCCTGAGGCTGAGTCCCGCATACAGCAACTAGAAGGATGTGCAGCTATGACATACGACTATCTACTGGGGCTTTGGGGGAAAAAATAAATAAATAAAATCTTTAAAAAAAAAAAATTGTTTGGGCCGGCCCCGTGGCTTAGCGGTTAAGTGCGTGCGCTCCGCTGCTGGCGGCCAGGGTTCGGATCCCGGGCACGCACTGATGCACCGCTGCTGAGGCAGCGTCCCACATACAGCAACTAGATGGATGTGCAGTTATGACATACAACTATCTACTGGGGCTTTGGGGGGAAAAATAAATAAATTAAATCTTTATTAAAAAAAATAATAAAATAAAAAGGACAATAAGAGAATACACTGGACAATTTACATGCCACCAATTTCGATAACCTAAAAGAAATAGATAAATTCTTAGATTCTTACCACCTCCCAAAACTGAATCAAGAAGAAATAGAGAAAATGAACAGACCAATCACAAGTAAAGAGATCAAAATGGTCATCAAAACCCTCCTAAAAAAACAGAAGTCCAGGACCGGATGGCTTCTCTGGAGAATTCTACCAAATATTCAAACAAGATTTAATACCTATGCTTCTCAAACTATTCCAAACAGTTGAAGAAGATGGAACACTTCCTAATTCATTCTATGAGGTCAACATCACTCTGACAGCAAAAGCAGGCAAGGACAGCACAAAGAAGGAATATTACAGGCCAATATCACTGATGAACACAGATGCAAAAATCCTCAACTAAATATCAGCAAATCGAACACAGCAATATATTAAAAGGATCATATACCATGATCAAGTGGAATTTATACCAGAGATGCAGGGATGGTTCAACATCCGCAAATCAATCAATGTGATACACCATATTAAGAAAATGAGGAATAAAAATCACATGATCCTCTCCACAGATGCAGAGAAAGGATTTGACAAGATCCAACATCCATTTATGATAAAAACTCTCAATAAAATAGGTATAGAAGGAACGTACTGCAACACCATAAAGACCATATATCACAAACCCACAGCCAACATCATACTTAATGGCGAAAAACTTAAAGCCATTCCTCTGAGAACAGGAAGAAGACAAAGGTGCCCACTCTCGCCACTCGCATTCAACATAGTACTGGAGGTTTTGGCCAGAGCAATTAGGCTGGAAAAAGAAATAAAAGGAATCCCAATTGGAAAAGAAAAAATGAAACTCTTGCTGTTTGCAGATGACATGATTGTAAATATAGAAAACCCTAAAAATCCATCAGAAAACTATTAGAAATAATCAACAACTACAGCAAAGTTGCAGCGTACAAAATCAACTTACAAAAAGCAGTTGCATTTCTATACCCTAACAATGAACTAACAGAAAGAGAACTCAAGAATACAATCCCATTTACAATTGCAACAAAAAGAAAAAAGTGTCTAGGGATAAATTTAACCAAAGAGGTTAAAGACCTATACAATGAAAACTATAAGACATTATTGAAAGAAATCAATGATGACCTGAAGTAATGGGAAGATATTCCATGCACATGGATTGGAAGAATAAACACAGTTAAAATGTCCATATTACCTAAAGTAATCTACAGATTCAAAGCAATCCCAATCAAAATCCCAATGACATTCTTCATAGAAACAGAACACAGAATCCTAAAATATATATGGAATAACAAAAGACCTCAAATAGACAAAGAAATCCTGAGAAGAAAGAACAAAGCTGGAGGCATCACAATCCTAACTTGAAAATATATTACATAGCTATAGTAATCAAAATGGCACAGTACTGGCACAAAAACAGACTCATAGATCAATGGAGCAGAACTGAAAGCCCAGGAAAAAAACCACACATCTGTGGTCAGTTAATCTCTGACAAAGGAGCCAAGATCATACAATGGAGAAAGGAAAGTCTCTTCAATAAATGCTGTTGAGAAAACTGGACAGCCACATGCAAATGAATGAAAGTAGATCATTATCTTCCACCATACACAAAAATTAACTCGAAATGGATAAAAGACTTGAATCTAACACTTGAAACCATAAAACTCCTAGAAGCAAATATACGCAGTACAGTCTTTGACATCGGTCTTAGCAGCATCTTTTCCAATACCATGTCTACTCAGGCAAGGGAAAGAAAAGAAAAAATATACAAATGGGACTACATGAGACTAAAAGCCTTCTGCAAGGCAAAGGAAATGATGAACAAAACGACAAGACAGGGCCGGCCCCGTGGCTTAGTGGTTAAGTGCGCGTGCTCCGCTACTGGCGGCCCAGGTTCGGTTCCCGGATGCGAATAGACGCACCTCCTGTCCAGCCATGCTGAGGCCGCGTCCCACATACATCAACTACAAGGATCTGCAACTATGACATACAACCATCAACCGGGACTTTGGGGGAAAAAAAAAGGAGGAGGATTGGCAATAGATGTTAGCTCAGAGCCGGTCTTCCTCAGAAAAAAAGTGGAGGATTAGCACGGATGTTAGCTCAGGGCTGATCTTCCTCACAAAAAAAAAAAAAAAGGAAAAGACAACCCACAAACTGGGATAAAATATTTGCAAATCATATATCTGACAAGGGGTTAATCTCCAAAATATATAAACAACTCATACTACCCAACAACAAAAAAACAGATAATCCAATCTAAAAATGGGCAGAGGGTATGAACAGACATTTTTCCAAAGAAGATATACAAAAGGTCAACAGACACATGAAAAGATGTATAACATCACTAATTGTTAGGGATATTCAAATCAAAACTACAATGAGAGATCACCTTACACCTGTCAGAATGGCTATAATTCCCAAGACAAAAAATAACAAATGTTGGAGAGGAGAAGGAGAAAAGGGCACCCTCACACACTGCTGGTGGGAATGCAAACTGGTGCAGCCACCAGGGAAAACAGTATGGAGATTTCTCAAAAACTTAAAAATAGAAATAGCATACCTTTCAGCTATCCCACTACTGGGTATTTATCCAAAGAAATTGAAATCAACAATTCAAAGAGATTTATGCACCCCTGTGTTCACTGCGGCATTATTTACAATAGCCAAGACATGGAAGCAACCCAAGTGCCCTGCTACAGATGAATAGATAAAGAAGATGTGGTATATATACAATGGAATACTACTAAGCCAGAAAAAAAAGACAAGATCATCCTGTATGCAACAACCTGGATGGACCTTGAGGGTATGAAGTTAAATGAAATAAGCCAGACAAAGACAAATATGCCTGATTTCACTCATATGTAGAAGATAAACATACACAGGGATAAAGAGAACAGATTAGTGCTTACCAGAGGGGCTGGGGGCTGGGGCTGGGGGTTGTGTGAAAGTGTTAAAGGGGCACATATGCATGGTGATGGATAAAAGTTAGACTACTGGTGGTGAGTAGGATGCAGTCTATACAGAAATTCACAGATAATAATGAACACCCGAAATTACACAATGTTAAAACCCTTTATAATTTCAATAAAATAATTAAAAAAGAAAAAAAATAATTCATTCTTTTTTATGGTTGAATAGTATTCCACTGTGGGGATATACCACACTTTGTGTATCCGTTCACCAGTAGATGGACATTTGGGTTGTTTTCCGTTTTTGTCTACTATAAATTGGTTGTTATCAACATGTGTGTACAAGTCTGTGTATAGACATACGGGTTTATTTCCCTTGGATGGATTCCTAGGGGAGGAATGGCTGGGTAGACGTATATAATTATTAAAGATGCATCCAAGCTATTTTTCACCAGCACTCGATGAGAGTTTCAGTGACTTGACATCTTCAACAACACTTGCTATAGTCAGTTTTTTTAATTATAGCCATTCTCAAGTATGGTGGAATCTCATGATGACTGTCACTTACATTTCCCCAATGACTCATGTAGTGAAGGAGAAGGCAAGCCACACACAGACTGGGAGAAAA
This sequence comes from Diceros bicornis minor, assembly GCF_020826845.1. Taxonomy (NCBI): domain Eukaryota; kingdom Metazoa; phylum Chordata; class Mammalia; order Perissodactyla; family Rhinocerotidae; genus Diceros; species Diceros bicornis. The sequence continues at coordinate 159,918 of NW_026691039.1, forward strand.
CATCTGCAAAACATATCCCTAGAAAAGGATGTGTATTTTTAATATATAAAGAGGTCTTACAACCCAATAGTAAGAAGACAAGCAACACGTCATGGCTTACCAGCAGACAGCAGATCAGGCCTGTGATGAGCACCAGGATTCCCACCAAACAGCTGAGGATGAAGGCCCAGACAGGGTGGTCTGGGGAGACATGTGCTGGGGTGAGCCACCTCCTGTCATCGCCCCAAGGCTCCTGCTGACCCCACTGTGCCTCAACCATCCTTGACAAGGGTTGGCCAACTCTCCTCATCATCCAAGACGCTGTGAGCATGGTTCTCTTAGATGAGGCACAGCATCAAGATACTCGCCCCCTACCGTGGGCTGGGGCTTCCTGCAGGTTTACCAGGCTTATCAGTCAAGGTGTCATCTCTATTGGGAGAATATTCTGGAAATGAATGAAATGGAGAAGGCATATGAATGTGTTTCACTCTTTTTAATTAAACTTTTTAGACGCAGAAAAATAAACGGAACAGTCTCATAAACATCCATCATCTAATTTAACCATGTATATTCCATCTAATTAAAACAATATTTCATCAATTTATAAATTATTAACACTTGCCACCCTTGATTCATCCCATGTTTTCAATGAAATATTAAAGTCAAGTAGACATCATGATGTTTCACCCCATTTTAGTTTCCATCTCTAAAAAGTGAGCACACTTTGCTACAAAATCCAAGACCATTATCACAGAACAAAAATGTAATAAATTAAACCAAATTCATACCTCTGGGCACAGAGGACTGAATTTGGGCTGGACTTTCTTATGACGGCCGGGGGGAGAATGGGTCATCACAGTTGGCAAGCTTATGGGATCTCTCTAAATTTGTAAATTCCCACTCAAAAGTGTTCTTCCGTGCCTAGAAACACATTCATCCCCTTCTCCTTTATCTATTTGCTTAATATTAATTTTCTAGGATTAAGCTACAATGTAATATCCTGCAGGAAGTCTTCTCTGATTTCCACCTGCAAGTATGAGTTTGTTCACATCAAATAATTGATAAATTTCAATTCTCTATTCTTGTTATTGCCAGCTACAACATAAACTCCAGGAGGGTAGGACACACAGCACCCAGTGGGCATGGGGGGAGGGGTGCAGGTCCCCCTACTTGTACCTCTATCCAGACAACCTCTTAGAGGTGTGCTGTCTGATATGCAGCAGCAACAAGTCTCTTTTTAAATTAACATTAATTTTAGTTACATAAAATACAAATTCTAGTACCTCAGTAACATTAAATATCAGTAACAATAAAGACCAGTCACAATACCATCCTTTGAGGACTCAACAGCCACATGCAGCTATGCACTGGACAGCACAGATAGAACATTCCACCACTACAGAAAGTTCCAGCGCATTGGTGCACATCTAGAGTGGGACTTGGCAAACTATATCCTGTGGATCAGGAACCACATGACCACCAAACCAGTAAGTCTGCTTCACACACAGCTGGAGTCCCTCACTGACCATCTGGCCCAGTGGCTCTCAGTGCAGAGATAAGGAAACAAAAGTCCAGAGAGGGGAGGTGATTAGTTTGAGGTCACAGAGCTGTCTAGGAGAAGGTGAGGGCCTCCTATACTACACTGGTGTCCTTTTCTCTCTCTCAATGGTGGGTAAAGACTGGGGGACTATGCCACCTCCTGCCAGCCTGAGAAAGTTCAATGATCTCTCAGCCCCAGGCATCCAGAGTCCCCAGAAAGGCCTCACTTCCTTTTACAATGACCAGGGAGCCTTACCATCCCCAAGGACACTCTTCCTGTCCAGAGTCAAGTTCTGCAGCTGGGTACCATTCTGGGTCAGCCGCAGGAATTCCTCATAGATGGCAACTCTGTCCAGTCTCTGTACCAAGGCGGCAAGGTACACAGGGAGTCCACTCCAGTGTGGTTACTGTGGGGGACAGACCTGGAAGGGCACAAAGGATGAACAAGGGTGCCTGGAATTCTACCCTGATTCTAGATTCCCTGCTTCTGGGTCCTGTCCAAGAGGACTTTTTGCAATAATGTAAACACTTGTCTGCACTACCAAATACACTCATTATTAGCCCCATGTTGTTATCGAGCACTTAAAATGTGGCTAGTGTGTGTGAGTGAGGAACTGAATTTCTCATGTAATTTCATTTCAAGTAATTAATTTATAAATAAATAACTACAGGGAGAATATTTTTGAAACTTTGGAGTAAGGACTTCTGCAAATGCATAAAAACAATGAGAACACTGGTAAAAATGGTTGAAATCATCTTTTCAGAAGTCTAGAAATTAATCAAAGGCTTGTAAGAATCTGAGGGTTTAGTGAAGACACACGGTGGAATCTTGATAAAGGGAGCAAACTTTGTGGCACTACAACTTTCACTATTCCCATCCTGCTCTCACAATATCCTCCATAACTTTGAAAGCCATCAGTCTCAGAACCATGGTAGCTGAGACAACCAGCAGCCCAGCAGCCATAATGGGTTTGGAGCTCTGAAAAGACCCATCCCCATCGAACTCTCACTAGCTGACCTGCCTGGCAGCTCCCCGAAAAAGCCCCATGTTCAGGGTTTGACGTTACTTGACTCAGAGCTTGCCCAGGGTGGAAAGTCTGTCCCCAGGACACTTGATAAAAATATTCAGGGCTAATTGTTTTCTATTGTAGTTGCCTGAGGGAGTGATACCAGCTGAGACAGGCAAGAGGTGAGCCAAAAACTTAGAAGAAAAATTGGGGGAATGAGATGTCCACAGGGGGCTTTGAAAAGCTCCAGTGTATTTGCGGGCATCTAGAAGGCCACAAGTGCTCAGGGCTGTGGCACGCCCAGGAAAGACTTGAGAACATCTTAATCTCTCACTTCTAGTTGAAGGGTTAGCTTAATATCTGAAAACTTGGTTATGTATTACACAATATTAATAGAATACGGGCCAATACCATGCAATCTCCATCACATATACAGAAAAGAATTTCACAAAATACAACGCCCTTCATGTCTAAAAAAGAAAACACTCAACAAATTAGGAATAGAAAAAAACTTTCTCAACCTATAAACAGCATCGATGAAAAACCCACGGCTAACACCATATTCAATGGTGAAAGACTGAAAATTTCCCCCTAAGGCCAGGGACAAGACAATGATTCTTCCCATATCTCGTATGTTAATCACAGGTACTAGAGGTTCTAATGAGGGCAATTAGGCAAGAAAAAGGAATAAAGAAACCCAGATTGGAAGGGAAGAGGTAAAACTATTTGTTTTGCAGATGAGAAGATATTGTATATAGAAAAACCTAAAAAATACACTCCTCCCCACACATAATATGTCAATCGTATCCTAATAGGTGTATAAAAAATTTAAATTGCCCCATGTGTTTAGTGGCTAGACTATTGGAGAGCACAGTTAGACTGCTGATATTTGTTGAAAGTCTCCAGAAGAGGAGGAGGAGGAGGATGCTGGAGGTTGGTGACACTAAACGTTAATGCTTTCCTCATCCCCCCAAAACCTATGGAAGGAGATGTTAGGATTAGCTGACAGGGATGTGGGGCAGAATGGTCACGATGTAAGTGACTTCCAGATCAATGATGTGTCACGGGAGCTCAGAGTCATCAGCCACCAGCTCAGCCAATGCTTCCAATCTCCTCAACCTACATCAAGTCGGTGACCAGGCAGGAATGAAATATGTCTCAAAGCTGGCTGCCTCTGTAGAGCTTGGTGACCTAGAACAAACATGAGGGAGAGTGGGTGAGGTGGAGGTCTCCCGGGGACGCAGGGGGCCACTGGAGCCAGTGAAAGATCATAGACCTTGGGGCAAGGGAGACCTGACTTCTAATCCTGGCTCTGCCCCTAACTCACTGTGTGACCTTTGGCACAATACTCCCCTTTCTGAGCTTCAGTTTACCCATGCGAGAAATGGGGAAGGCAGCTAGGACATCACATCTGGACACTGAGAGAACCCAGACATGCAGGGAAAGTGAAGGGTTGAAACAATCACACAACAGATATAAGTCAGACAGAGGAATGACGGTGCCCTCAGGGCAAGGAGAGACGGGAGAGGGAGACCCCACCTGGTCCTGGGTGTCCCTCAGCAGGGCAGTGTACTCCGAGGATGTGGGCTCCGAGTTGTTGAGGTTCCAGCTGATGATGTAGAAATGTAGCTGGTGCTCTTTCTTGATGGATAAACTCCAGGCTGCAGAGCCTGGAGCCACCGAGAGGAAGAGCAGACAGGTGGAGATTCTCAGCTCCCTGCACAGAGGCATGGTGGCCCACGGGGTCAGGGTGGTGGGTGCAGACAGCGTCCACACTGGTGGCTGGCCCATCCTTCTCAGGCCTGGGGAGAGAGGGATGTGGGGACTCTAGAGAGAGGTCCTGAAAGCTCTGGGGGTGGGGGCCAGACCAGGAAGGAAGAAATGGGAGGACAGTGGGGAGACAGAGAAGGGTGGTCACAAAAGTGGTCATTAGGGGCAAATGCTCAGGGGAGGGTCTCACCTGAGGGAGACCAGTCTGCAACTCGAGTAGAAGGGACCCAGGCTGCTCTTCTTAAACAAGGATCCAGCTGGGGAGGAAGGAGGAGGAGGAGGAGCAGGAGGGACAGGGGTTGGGGGAGGGGCTGGGTGGGAATTAACCCACCAGGAGCTGCTGGGACCAGGGTCTCACCAGGATCTGCAGGAGCCTCTCAGTGGAGTTGAACGTGGCTGAGCCGTTGCTCATGTGTGATGAATACCGAAGGGTGGAGATGGTGACATTGACTGTGAGGGTCTTCAGGTTGTGCCCCAAAGCTGCAAGACGAGAGGGAGAGCGATGGCCATCTCTGAAAGCTGGCCTGAGACCACACCAGAGTCCTGTACTCATTATAATCTGTCGTCTTCTGTCCCAGTGGCACCACCACCCACCCGTGTGGTCACCCAAGTCAGAACCAGCATATCTGCTCAGCTCCTCCTCCCTCCCAGTAACACCCATTCACCTTGCACACTGGTCCTCACATACACTCCCTCTCTCCATCCCTGTCCTAGCTCAGGTCTTAACTTCCTTCACCCGGACCAACACCCCAGCAGACTCACTCGATGCTCTGTCTAAATGATGTTCTACGTGGACTACTAGAAGAATCTTTCTGAAATGAATACCTCACTAGGGCCACCACTGCTCTAGTACCACCCATGGCTCCCTATGGCCTTCAGTGTTTAGTTCAACCTTCTTGACCTGGCACTCAAGGCTCTACTCAATCTGGCTCCTGCTGACCTTTCAGTCTCATTTTATTCATCTTCTGCAGGTTAAACATTATGCTTCTTGCAACCCAAATTCGTTTCAATTCTCCCCATAGGGCATGTTGTTTCTGGCCGGAGCCTTTGCTCATGGAATCCTCTCTGCCAGGAAAACCCTTCATCCTCTATTTGCCAGGTACCCTCCTACTCATTCTTAAAGTCTTCATTCTGGTGTAACTTTCTCTAGCAAGCTCTTCCCCTCAAAATTATGCCAGGTGCCTCTCCCCAAAATATCCCACATTGTATTATAATGGTGTGTTAATTTCACAAGACTAGGGGCTCTCTGAGGGCTGGCCTCAGACTGAATCGTTGGTATAATCTTTGTGATCAGCATGATTGCTCTAAAACCAGAATTTCACACCCTGGCTTCCCAGCTCCTGGATCACAACTGGCTCGTGGGGGAGTGGGGCCAGAGAGCTTCTCTTGGGAAGGAAAAGGGGCCCCCAGATACCTGTGGTGGCTTCTGGTGGCACAGGCGATGATCAAGTATGCAGGGACGTGGTGGCCGGCTCGGGAGCTGTGGAGAGGGTTGTCAGCAGGGAGGGACAGAGTGGGAGGAGCCTCCAGGCTCACACGGGCTCCAGCACTGGCTGTCTCAGGACCACCATTCACAGATGAAGCATAAATGAGAGTGAGGGGACGGGTGACTGTGTGAGCAGAGGGACGAGCAAGCCTGTTGGTGAGAGGAGCCCAAGAGAGAGAGATAGGTGAACAAGAGAGACTGAACTTGGAGGAGAGACAGATAGACAGGCAGAAAAATGGGCAGATGGATAGGATACCTGGAAAAGGAGGACCAAGGGGGGGGCTTTAGGAGAATTAAAGTGAAAACCACGTGGGGTCAGAATGTGGTGGAGAACATGTTTGTGTCTAAGGCTTTCTCACACTGGGCTGGGACTCTCCACCAGAACCTGGGCGGGAGAGAAGGGATGATTTAGGGCCCTTCCAGGTGCTTCCCTCACCAAGGACAGCAGGTGAAGGAGAACAAGTGCTCCCCAACCCCAAATGCAGACGGGACACAGGAGATCAGGGCCAGGAATACTCATTGGTGGTAGTCGGGGCCACGGCTCCATAGGTGTAACCTGTGGAGAGAAGGCGAGAGGAGCTGAGCAAGAGTTGGGGTGAACATAAAGAATTAAGGGAGAGGAAGGATGTAGGGACCTTTGTGGGAAAAGCAGAGGGGAAAGCAGCGGGGACGAGTGGAGGGGTGTTCAGGGGGAAGGCAACGAGATGGAAGGTGGCTGGACCCAGTGATCACACAGTGATGAGAAGACTGAACCCAGACCAGGAGGATAGAGAGATGGATCATAGCTCACTTTAGAGCAACGGAGGGAACACAGAACTCCGACTGGGAGAGAGAGTGTGGCTGTAGCACAGCCCCTCACCACCGACGTAGAGGCTGTCCCCGTCCAGGGTGAAGGCGCCCAGGTGGGTGACACACTGGGTCTCATGGCTCAGCTTCCAGTAGAGTCCCTCTCTGTCCAGCCCGGGACCTGTGGAGGTCAGAGTGGAAGGTGCAGATCATGTCCACCCCAGTGGCTGCCCCATCCTTCTCAAGCCTGGGTGAGGAAGATCATGGGGATGTGGAATACTGAGCAGGGTCATTCTGGGTGTGGATAGCGAGAGAGGGGAAGGGAGGAGGCTGATGGAGATGCTGAAGGGGCTGCTCTGATGCCTGCAGGGTCTCTCCTAGGTGTCTCCCGTGTGAGACACCCCCCTCACAAGTAAGGCCTGGCTTCTTTTAGGATGTGGAGGGGGGCCTGTGAGTGGCAAAGAGGGGTGAACACACAGACCTGTGTGAGGGGGTGCCTGCAGGTCTGCACGGACAGCAGCGAGAACAGTCAGTGCCCTGTGCCATCTGACACATGCAGGCAAGAAAGTACCGTTATGTTCTCTCGGTTCTACATTCCAAGGTCTTTTCTTTCTACTTCTTTCCTACTCCACAGCCATCACCCAGGCCTAGGGAACAATCATCTTATTCCTAATCTTATTCCCAGCACCTCCCATCTTGCCTACTAAGTCTTCATTCTTAACCATGAAGTCCATTTTAACCCACGTGCTTAGACCAAACGCTAATCACATCATCCTTCTACTCGCATCTCTCCAGAGTCTTCCCACTGGTCTTAGAACAGAGTCCCAAGTCACCCCTGATCTGGTCCTGCCTGTCCTCCCCTCGCAAGTGTGGCTCACACCGCTCCCCCTGAGTTGACTCGGCTCGGCCATCCCTGTTCTCAGTTCATGGACACACCAGGCTCTCTGCTTCAGGGGTGTCCTCATGCGGGTCCCTCTGCCTGAAACGCTCTCTTGAACACACTCCCACACCCTCACTCCAGTCTAACCCTCCGACCAGCTAAATCCAGTCCCAACTCCAGCTCTCAAGCTAAATATCAGTCCTTCTCAAGAGGGCTTCTCTGCCCGCTCATGTTGATTCCCCTTGTGCCAAACTCCCACATCACTCTTATCATTAACTTTTCAAAATCCAAATTCCCAAATACAATATAAATTCCATGGAGGTGGGACAAGGTCTCTCTGGTTCTCCAGGTCCCCATGCATGTGTCCCAGGGCCTGGCTCATGAGATGAGGAACCATCCCGGTTTGTCTAGGACTGCCCTGGTTTGAACACTAAACGTCCTGTGTCCTGGAAAACCCCACTGTCCTGAATAAACGAGGATGGTTGGTCACCATAAATTATACACTCAAAGACTATCTATTGCATGACAAGCACACATTCCCCTCAAGAACATCACAGGAAAGCTAGAATGAAAAAGGCACACACACATACACACACAATTAGTAGAGGCCAACAACTAAATACAAAATTACTTAACAAGATTCTCTGCAACGTGAATCATCAGACCGTTATTTCAGAAAAGTTTCAAAAACAAAGTTAATTCCCTTTAAAAGGCAAGGTGGTGAGGACAGTCTTTTTGGAGACTAGCGCCCTTCCCTTCAATCTACAGTGTTGTTTAGTACTCCTCCAAATGATTTGAAATGTCATAAAGAAAAAAAATGCTCAAAATAAATCTGGCTACTGGCAAATTCAATTTTAAATTTGTTATTAATACAAAGAAGTTCAAATCATCTTTTTCCCTGAATGCTCCTTTATTTCAAATTTTTGTGGATGATTTATAGGACTTTAGAACTCAAATTGAATGGGTCTAAGGAATGTTGTTGAGTATCCCTGCTAATATTTCATGGGATGTCTTCTAATACTAGATACACATGCAAAACATTTCTGTATTTATATTATATATAAATCCTGACTTTTGAGTATTATGCAATGCTAGTAAATCTATATTTTCTTCTATAATACACATTTGCAGTTATTTACGTTTGTTTCATGTGTTTTTACTTGCATATAACTGTACTTACTGAAATATTTACCACACAGAACCACACACAGCTTACCATATTTCCATCCATCCAACATCAATAATATTTCTCAAGATACCCTCACTCTCAATGACTCCCTGTGGTGAGAACCTGAGCCCAGGAAAGCCCACTGGCAGGTCTTCTGCACAACGGAGGCTGCCGGAACCTGTTGGTACCAGGTCCACAGGGTACTCACCTGGTCACACAGAAATCCATGGATCAGCGAGGACAGGTGGACCCTCAGCCTGGTTTCACCTCAAACTTGATCTCCACGGATGCTTCTTGTGTCTGAGGGGGGAAAAAAAAGCACAAACAAGCTTTTGAGGCCTTTTATAGGGTGTTGGATGGAAAGTTCACCCCATTCACTTTTCTTTTTCGTATTTACTGATTTAACTGTAACCGTTGGTTGTGACTGGATTTTCCCGATTCCTATCCAGCCACCTGCTGCTCCCAGAGAGGGGAGAAAGCAGCTTCGTGCTGTGTGCACTTGAGTCGCTCAACTCACTTGGCTGGACAGAGACTTTTTGGTGACTCTGGACCCTTTAAACAAGCTTGTCATTTAGGGACCCTGTAAGTGACTCGCTGACTTGTCAACAATTTCCACACTTCATTCAGGGCTCGGGAGATTTTCAGACCCTGGAGCAGGTTTCCCAACCTCGGCATCACTGACATTTGGGGCTGGATAATTCTCTGTCAGGCTGTCCTGGGCCCTGGAGGACGCTGAGCAGCATCCCTGCCCCCCCCTCTAGATGCCAGGAGCGCCCCATTTGTAACAACACAAACACCGTCTGCAGATGCGGATAAGCCCTCTGGGGACAAAATCACACGGAGGACGATGACGGGGACTCTGAAGAGGGGACGGCGGCGCCTGGAGCCAGGAGGAACAGCAGCCTCGGGCGCCCTGAGCAAACAGCCCAGGGGAAATGGGGCTCCGGGAGGACGGAGGGAAGCCGGGCCCGGGCGGGGCTGCCCTTGGCCCATGCCCCTCCGTGGACCGTGACTGGAGCCGGGACCGCCCACCGCTCACCGCGCTCCGCCCCTTCGGGCGAACATCCACGGGAATGCGGTCCGCTCCGAGAAGACGGAACACACCTTGCAGAACGCCCGCTCCATCCACGGCGCCGCACGCGCTTCCGGTTCCGGTCTCAGGCGGACGTTCGGGGAGGACGAACGTTTGGGGAATGCCGGTTGAGGCGGCGGGCGAGGCGAGGCCACGCACCACAACCTCGGGGTAGGTGTCTAGTTTCTAGAGTGAGTGAGAAGCTGGAAAGCGGTCTGGGTCAGCTCCAGGGACAGGGACAAAATCTAGGGCGGGGCTGTGTGCGGGAACCAGTTCTAGGGGCCGGCTGTGGGCGGGGACAAGGCTGTGAGTGACAGCAGGCTGGGGAGGCGCTTCTGTGGGCGGGAACAAGGCTCCCGGAGGGGCAATGAGCCGGGACCAGGCTGTGGGCGTGGACCAGGCTGTGGGCTGAGCCAGGCCCGAACGTTGTGGGCGGAGACCAGTTCCAGGGGCGGGAAGAGGCGGGCGTGTGGCTGGAATAATTCAGGCAGACTTCACAGGGGGAGGAAATCAGCTCCAGGGGCGGGGCTGGAGGCGAGGCTTTCTGTGGACCCCTAGACTGTACAGGTAGCTGGATGTTGAACAGCTGTTCTTCATTCCTTTCCCCACCTTTACACAGCCTCATAGAATGATGTGCCCATATTTAGAATTCTAAATTTTTTGTGCGTTTGCTGTTCTCAATTTCGTTAAAAAATTGGATCATATATTCACATTTGTCTACAACTTGATGTTCCAAGCCAGTAGATAAGGATATAACGCTATTTTAATTTTAAAAATCTGGGGGGAGGTAGGCCCACGTCGTAGGTGCACGTATACGAAAACTTCAAAGAGTGGTGCAAAGTCAATAAAATATTCTCACTCTACCACTGTCTCCCGGTACTTTTGCACAGAGATAAACATCCTTTCCTCCTCTATCCTTCCAGACATACTGCGTATATGTGGGACTGTGTATATGTTCAAGCCCAAGAGGGATGTCCCCAAGCAAAACCTGAAGCCCATGAATTGTCTCATGCATCATAAGTTAATGAGAAGAGATTTAATTTTTTGGTGGAAGGAGATGAACCAGTGATGAATCCATAGGAAGACAACAAAGAAACAAGAGAATTTTACCATTTAAAAGGTCAAAGGAAAAAGTGAGAAAGAAAATGTATTCATACTATCTGACGTAGCACATCTCTGGATAAGATTCATCTGCTATAAAATTGTAAACACTTATGTCATAAAACAGAGGACATCGAATTTTGAGTTATCCTAATTCATTAAATAGTTATATTGGGCAAGGGGAATTATGTTTTTAACATATGTAAGAACTCTTCATGCTGATTTTTTTCAGAGAAGAAACTATAAATAGTCAAAACCTGAAAAATGAAAAAGCTGTATGAGTAGCTAATTTAGAAATATAGATTTTCAACCAGAAAATTAAAGAAGTTGTTTTTGGAACCAGAGTCAAGAGTGGGGAAGGTAGCTTTTCATTATCAGGTTTGAAGTATTATTGGAGAGATGTGCGTATACATACACACATATGCACACACACGGGAGCCTGAATTTGTATTCCAAAGGGATCATCTAACTCTACAAAGAATTTGTAAAAAGGATTCACTTTACAACAGTAGAATGTATTTTGAAAACTACAGACTTCAAGCATTAAAAAAGCTGTCATCATCCCGGTGGAAAAATGAATGGGGCATCACTTTCCAACCCACATGGTGATAAGCATTTTACATACATTACTCTTGACTTTTCTCACAGCAACCCATAAGGAAGATGGTATTATCTATCTCCATTTTGCAGATGAGGAAATTGGTGACAACAGATTGCTAAAATTTTCATATAAGTTCTCAATAGATATTGTTTTATGTTAAAATTGTTTATTGAATTTTCTTTTCATTAATAAAATGATATGTGTCACTCTTACAAATAAGCAAAGGCTGTGTAAAAACAATTTAGCAAAACTACAGTTTTCTTTTGATATAATTAAATATAACAATCACTTTATTATATTTCTGCTCTCTGCCTCACATCTACGAAGATATTTCCTATCCTAAAGGCTTACTAGAAAACTCTACTAAAAATCAAGAATCAGGGAATACCCATATTATGCAAGGTTCCTGAATACATGCAAAAAAAGCCATTATAACAAATTTTTGTACAAAAATCTTAGATCATTCATGAACTGATAACAACACAAATCATGATTAGGCAAGGTATTTCTGTAGAATGACAAATATTTAAACTTTAGACATTTAGAAAGGTAGTTCATTACAGTAACTAATGTGTATAAGAAGAATTTTTTCAAACTCACTAAGTGCCAGGAAATTATTTGACAAAATGCACTGCAATATTATTCACAATAGCCAAGAGATGGAAACTACCTAATTGTGCATCCGTGGGTGAAAGGATGAAGAAAATCTAGGGCATCTATACAATGAAATATTATTCAGCCTTAAAAAGGAAGGAAATCCTGTATTCAGAATTGCTTGCCTGGATCATTTCAGTAGCCATGTGCTTTCTTCCTTAGTACCCTCTGATCCATTCGCCAACCAGGAACCAAGGTGATCCTTTTACAATGTAAGCGCCACAACCTCTAATGGATCCCTAAAACAGATTTTGGAGGTGGACTGCCTGGGTACCGGTTGTGTGACCTTGGTCAATTATATAACCTCTAATATTCCTCATCCATACAATAGAGGTTAATAGTATTGTCTCCATGGCATTGTTGTGAGGATTAAATGAGTGAATACATGTCAGATGCCTAGCATGTGCCTGGCATATGGTAAGGCATCATGAAAAATTTAACTGTAATTATAACCAAATTAAATATTGTGATGGCCTATTAATTAAGTTAAACCATATGAAATTTCTAATATTCAACCATTTTGACCCATTATTATTGTTGAATAAATGATAAAACTCAGTCAAGGCAGGTTGCATAGAGTCAAAAAGGATTGGATAAATGAAAATATTTTTAGAAAAAATAAGCTGAAATAGATTGCTTTGTAATTTACAAAGCAGTTTCTCATACTTTGTTTCATTTAATCTCTATAGAATGCTTTTCAGGGTATTATTACCACTGTCTCTGAAGGAGTAACTGACTTTCCCCAAATCACACCACATTAAATAACACAATTAGAGTGGAAACATCATTTCAAGTATAAATCCCATATGATATTTTATTTCCCCTTCATAATAACATCTGTCCTCTCAGGAAAGTGAGGAAATAATGCTGATTCATAGGAACTTAGTCTTAAAGAGACATACTCTCAGATGATAAACACTATGTCTTTGAAACAAGGGTGTTGAGAGAAGAAACTTGGGACCAATGCTTTCTGGGTTTTCAAGTCCATGATTAGACTTCTGGTAAACAGCCAAAGAAGGGAAAGGGTGAAAAATAGTCCAGAATGAAAAAAGTTTGACGTATATGTAACTTTATTGATCACCTCAAGATTCTCTTTTTGTTTATGGTCTGTGTCACCCTACTAGAATATAAATGCTCTCAGGGTAGATGACTGCTATCGTGCAGCAAGTGGTAGGCGCTGAGTAAATATTTATTAAAGGAATGAAAGTGGCCTTGAATACATCTGCTCTTTACTCACCAGAGAACAGCCCCATAGCAGGCAAATGGCATCATTAACAAAATTTTAAAAATCATATCCTTATTAGCTCATAACCATGGATACAAGGCTCCCATTTATTTCATACTTTCTAAGTACTTCAGCATTCTGTTTTATTAGGGAGTGTTTCCACAGCCTTGCTGTAAAATAAAGCAAGACTTTTTGGCCCATTGATTGCTGTTTCCAGCAGAGCCCATCTCTATACTTACCTCTAAACAATTAACTATAGATTTGTTATCCCAATGAACAGCGATTTGTTATGGAACCTGTTTTATCAGTGTCATGCGAAGGTAGACATTTGACATGTCTTTAAGGGGTGATATGGATAATAATGTTGATGCAGAAGAAAACTAAAAATTCTCTCTGGTCTTTGTCAAGTGCATCTGGGTGAAGGGTATCTTGTTGTCACTGGATTTGAGAACTCAAAAAGACTCGCCCAACTCTTCATGTTACAGGTGAAGAAAATGAGGTCTAAAGAGGTTGAGAGATTTGACCAAGACTAATTCCTGGGACTAGAGAAAGATCTTCTGATTCTCAGCTGGCCACATTGTCATAAGATCTCCAGCTCCAAACAGCCAAGAGACGCAAGTCTGTTGATTTCCAGGCAGAAATGATTCCCCTTCACGTTTTTACTTTTTCTCCCTTAGATGCCTGCTCTGCCCTGACAAGGAATTTATCTGATGTTTACGCTACACTTAAGAAGAGGAAAATGCTCCTGGCAAACACTACTGTGATTCAGTGTGGCATTGGAGAGCCCAGTCATGAAAAAACGAGAATCAACAGAATAAGAGGTAAATAAAATTAGAGAAGAAGAGAAAATCTATTATTTTAGTGGGACATAACTTATAAAGTTTAGAACTGGTAAATAAATGCAGTAATGTGTAAGGAAGCTAGATTTCTATATGAAACATCAAAAATACTGTTACATGAGCAAGAATTAGTTTAAACATGTAAATAATTATTCCATTCATAAGAGCAATGAATTATTTAAGATGAGTAGTGAAAATAATTGGAACTACACATTAGTTATATGAAGAAGATTATAAAAAGATACAAAGCGTGTAAAAGCTCTGATTAAATGGAGAGATATACTATACTTGTGATTGAAAACAGTGTTTCAAAGATATAAGTTTAATGTTTCCAAACATTATTCAGATTCCATATGCTTCAAATCAACTTTTAAAATGATGTAGTGTTTGTTTTATAGACTAAAAGATATCCATTTGTAAAATAAAACACTGGACCATCAACTAACATTATTCACAAGTAAATCATTCCAAATGGATTATAAGGGCTAAAATTAAAAGTAAAAATCCCCTGCGTATAACAGTAGTGGATGACAATATAGAAGAATATCCATAATCTTAAAATTAGTGAAGATATTCTTAATATATATGCTTAAAGATGTCTGGTTGAAAAGAGGAAGGAGAAAAAGTAAAATGGAACGTGATATTGTCTCTGATTTTCTTTCAGAGACTTAATCTAGAGAAGAATATTCCAGTCTACGATATTGGATAAAGAAATAGAAATCTGTGATAATTACACAAATAATGAGATGACATATATAAATGGTAGCATAATGTATCAGTTAGCTTTTGCTGTATAACAAACCATCCTAAAATTTGGTGGCTTCAAATAAGAATAGTTTACTTTTTCTCAAGATTCTGTGGGTTAACTGGGCAGTTATTTTGATCTGGACCTATTGGTTGCTCAGCTAGGATTGGCTGGTCTAGGACGGCCTTACTCACATATCTGATTGTTGACTTGAAGTCACCTGGAGTGATGGAGATGTGCAGTCTATCTAGACTCATTCACATATTGATGGCCTCAGGCTTCCCAAGGGCAGCCAGAGAAGGACAAGTACCAACAATGAGCAAGTGTTTTTCAAGCCTTTGCTTATGTCATTTGTTAATGTCCCATTGGCCAAAGCAAGTTACAAGGCCAAGTTTACCCAGAGTCAACGTGGGATGGTACAACCAAAGAGACAGTGGGAGAGGACTAATGTGTGGCCATTTTTGCAATCTTTAACACATAAGTTTAGAGGAGAATTAGTATGAATGTTTTTGTATTTGTTCATTTGAATGCCCGAGGAAAATTGCACAAAGCCAAAAGAAACATAAAGCAAAAAATTAAGTGGAGATGTAAGGTAAGTTTAGTTGGGACTTAAAGTGGGTCTGCACAAATGTCGTAGTTTATTTTTCAAGTGTAGGCAAGTTCTTGTGACCTATGAAAATAACTTACATTTCGATTATTTTCTCGCTGAATGTGTTTTATTCATTAACACATTTGATGTGTTTCTCTCTGGCCTTAGGAAAATAACGTAGCACTTGGGAGCAAAGATGCAGCCTAATAGCCCCACACTGGAGGCCAAGATAGAGCAGACATCCATGGCCACCATGACCTTGCCCTTGGTGCTGTGGTAGATGGGGAGGAAGGTGACCCAGACACTGCAGAACACCAGCATGCTGAACGTCAGGAACTTGGCTTCATTAAAGGTGTCAGGCAGGTTCCGTGCCAGGAAAGCCACAATGAAGCTGCCCAGGGCCAAGGAGCCCAGGTATCCCAGGACACAGTAGAAAGCAGTGACCGAGCCCTTGTTGCACACGATGAAGATGTGGCCGTGTTGAGAGTGTGCATCTGTGTCAATGAAGGGAGGAGAGGTTCCCAGCCAGATTCCACAGAGACTCAGCTGGATAAAGGAGCAGATGGGAAAGATGAAGTTAGGTTCCTCTGACACCAACCACTGCCTCATCCTTCTCCTTGGTGCAGTGACCTTGAAGGACACAGCCACAGTCATAGTTTTGGCCAAGACACTGAAAACTGCCACAGTAAATACAACTCCAAATGTGATTTGTTGAAGACTGCAGGTGGCTGTGTTGGGACGACCAATGAAGAGTAAGGAGCAGAGGAAGCAGAGGGTGAGGGAGATGAGCAAGATGTAGCTGAGAGTCTGATTATTGGCCTTGACTATGGGAGTGTCTTGGTGCTTCACAAAGACCCCCAGCACCACAGCTGTGAGGAGAGAAAAGCACAGAGCTGTGCACCAGGGCCATCCCTAAGGAGTCCTCCTAAGCCAGAAAAGTCACAGCTTTTTTTGAGGCAGCAATCTCACCCTCTGTTGGCATACTGATGATCTGGACACTTCACACACTGATCCATGTCTGGGGAGAGATGCAAAGTGTCCTCAGCCCAGGTTCAGTCATTCTCTCTCATTCGCATGCCCCCAAAGAAGGCATGGGGTAAGCTTAGCCAATTGTCTTCCTTTGTTGCTCCAGGCACCAAATAACAGAATGCTCTGCAGAGAACCATTCCCAGTTAATACTGCCCATCTTATTTATGGTTAAGTAAAGCTATTATCCATCTCAGTATTTATCTTGCATATTCATGAAAGCACATTTTTCTCAGCAGAAAACCAAACGTCCTCCCTGTCTCTCTGAGCTATACCCCTGTAAACTATGGCCTAGATTTACTCATTCAATGAGCAAGCAGTTATTGGAAAACCTCCATGAGGCAGATAATATGCTACATACTAGGGAAACAGAGATGACCAAGTCATAGACCTCACTCCTCTGGAGTTTCAAAATGAGACCATTTCTACCATCTAAAATGATCTACAAAACATTTCATCTTAATTTCACTTCCACCACTTCTGTTAAGATTTTAGTCACTTCTCTCCTACGTTATCATAAGATCCTTTTACTCTGGTTCCCTGCCCTTGTCCTGCATCACAAGTGATACGTCTACATGTAAGTGGGATCATGTTTATCCTCCATTAAAAAATCCGACAAAATCGTAGGAAGACCAAAAAGACTGTATAACCTTGGTCATGCCTACCTCTACTACCTCTGCTCTGATTTTTAAGATTCCCAAATCTTCATGTGGTTCTGAAAGTGTTCCGTGCCCACTCATCCCTGCAGGTATGAATACATGCTTTTTCCTTCTACAGGGGCATTGCTCCTTCCTCTTTACGTCCTCTTAAATTCTCTCACTTTTCACGTTTAGAAGTACAATCTGCCTGATAACGTTTTCTGTGGATGGTGTGAGTTAGGGTTGGTGAGTCATTGCCTTCTCCATGAAGACAGCCAATTTACCCAACATGGTTTATTGAAAAGGCTTTCATTTTCCCACTCCTCTTCAGTGTTTCCTTGTAAATCAGACGTCTATACGTGAGTCCCTATATGAGCAGCTTTTATCTGAACTCACCATTTGGTTCCGTTGATTTTCTTGTTTATCCTCTTGATGAACCTCCTCTATTGTGATGCTATAATACTTGATGTCAGGTAGAGTAAGTCCTCCCACTCTATTCATTGTTTGCAAGATTTTCTTAGCTAAGTTTTTCCTTTATCATTTCCATAAGAATTGTATCAATTGTAATTTCCACAGAACAGGTCAGCATTTTAGCTGCAATTTTGTGGAAGCTGTAGATTAATTTGGAGAGTTTTGATATCTGTAGAATTTTGAGTCTGTTCAGTCACGAATTTGATTTATCCCTCCAGTTCTTTCAGTTTTCCTCCATTTATCTAAATGCTGTTCTATAAATTAATGGACAGAAATCTTTTGAAAGTCTCATTAAAGTTATTTCTAGGTACTTCATACTTTAAGATGTTGTAAATGTCATTTTTTTAAATTTAAATTTTGAATGCTTATGACGGGTAGATGGAAGCAAAACTTTCTATATTAACCTTGTATTCAGCCACCAATAAACTCAGTTAATACCTTAATTTATATGGATTTTACATTTATACCATAATATCATCTGAAGATAACATCAATTTTACTTCTTCCTTTGAAGTAAATTATTCCTTTTATTTCTTTTCCTGCCAATATTTTATCAAGCAAGACCTCCAGCATAACGGCTTATAGAGGCAGTGATGTTGAACATTCTTCTCTTATCCTTGCTTTCATCAGTGTAAGATAAAGTTCCATTCTGTGAATACTGTGTATGGGAGTAAGAGAGTTTCGTTCTGTTCCTGATTTGGTAAGTGTTTTTTCTGTTGTTGTTGTTTGTTTTAAAATATGAATAGGTGTTTAATTTTACTAGTTTTTCTTACAGTTACTGAGATTATTATTTCTCTTTTTTCAGAGATTAGTGTACTGAATTACATTGCATGAACCTAACTTGGTCATGATATGTTCTTCTTATAAAATATAGCTAGATTTGGAACCTTGATTTGATTTGATTTTTTTTTTTTAGGATAAATGAATTTAACCCAACAAAGAATGTGGCCTGTAATTTCCTTTCCTGCAATGATTTTGTTAGATTTTGGTACCAATGTTAATCTAGTCTCTCAAAGTGAGTCAAAAAGTTTTCAGTTTTTCCTATTCTCTGGAAGAGTTTGAGTAGATGTATATTATTTTTTTCTTGAATATTTTGGCAGATTCATCAGCTTTGTACCAAATAAATAGCTTACAATAAAATTTTGTAGAAATGTTTTAAAGGATGGTCTCAATTTCTGTAATAGGTCTGGCAATATTCAGATTTTTCATTTTTTCTTGAGGCAGTTTGGTAACTTTTATTTGCCAGAAATTCGTGAATTTCCTCTAAATTTTCATTGTATCAACATGATGTTATTTATGTTTTCTTCATGTTAAATATTTTCCATGTGATCTGCACAGATTACTCCCTTTTCTACCTTGGTATTATTTTGTTGCAATTTTTCTTTTTTTGAACACTAGTACTAGGATTTTATTGAGCATATTTGTCATTTATTAGAATCTAATTAGTTTTATTTATCCTTTTGATGTTTGTCTTTTATTTTGTTAACACTTCCTCTAATATTTATCACTTTGTGTTTTCTCTTTTGCTTGTGTTTACATTTCTGCTCTTTTTCTAGTTTGTGATGAATGCTTAGAACTTAGAAATTCAACCTTTCTTTATTTAAATATACACAATAATATATAAATATATATAATCTAGGATTATACATTTCTCTTTAAGGATAGATTTAACTCCACCCCATAAGATTTGATGAATAATATTTTTAATTGGAAATACATTCTAATTTCCATCATAGTTTACTCATTAATCATCGGTTGTTTACAAGTGTATTTATTAATATCCAAGCATGTAGGAATTGAAGCTAGTGGACGTAGTGTTCTTTAGATGTGCATATGGAACATATACCCAAACTCACCACATGCCAAATGTGCACGTGGAAGCTTTATCCAAATTGACGATATGCCAGACTATGTCATCAATCTCAGTACATTTCAAATAAATTGAAATTATACAAAAGATGTTGTGAAATTAAGCTTCATATCAATCACAAAAATAAAATTAGATAATGCCACCATTGAGGGGATTCCAGCATTGCACCATTTAATATAAATCTGAGTAATTCCAAGATGTTAATTATGGTATGAAAAATCTTCAGTGTTGGTTTTCTGTCCCTCTTCTATTTCATGACCCAACTCCCAAACCCACATTGTCTGTGTTCTAGTCACGTTGAACCTTTTCTCAGCTCCCTAGAATATTAAATGCAGGGCTAATTTGCCAGTTTCTGCCATTTCTAAGAATTTCACCAAGAATTTAATCTGCTTACATTAGTCTGATATAATACTAATGCTACTGCCTCTATGAAAAAGTCCATGACACTTCCCTCCCCACAAACATATATGCTATCACTTATCTCATCCCATGGGTCTCTGCATACCTATATTGCAGCCCTATGTCACCACCTTGAATTTGCATCACTGCATATTGTCTCCCCTACTCACCTGTGAACTCGAGGAGATCAGAAACCAAGCAGTTCCATAAGCTCATTGTACACCATAGAAATATTTACTTCTTAAATCAAACACAACCTTCTGAGCTCCTGTTCTGTGCCAAGAACAGCACCAGACACTGGAAAAATAAGGATTTCTTCAATGTGATCTAAATGTAGCTTTAAAGATGATGAAAAGTAAGGACTTACAATACCATGTGTTAGATTCCATGAGAGAGATTTAAGTTAGTTACTGTGGAGTGGTCATAAAGGGTTTCCTTGAGATCATAATGCCTGCAATGATGCTAAAATGAGACAAGTAAGCTAGTTCAAGGTAGAGAGAGAGGGTATCATTTTGGGAGGAAATATTATTGGCTATAAAAGTTAAATTACTAAATGGAGGAAGGCAACATTTTGACCCTGCAGTCCTCATCAGAGTTTTTCCATTTCTTTGGGAGAACGGTGCATACAAAAGAGAGGTGGAGAGCCAGCCCTGATAGCCTAGTGGTGAAAGTTCAGTGCTCACCACTTCGGTGGCCCATGTTGGTTTCCTGGTCATGGATCCACACCATCTCTCTGTGAATTGCCATGCTGTGGTGGTGGCTCACATAGAAGAACCAGAGTGATTTACAACTAGGATATAAAACTATGTACTACAGTTTTGGGGACAATAATAAAAGAGCAAGATTGGCAACAGATATTAGATAGCTCAGGACAAATATTTCCCTTCAAAAAAAAAATAGAAGTGGAGAATGTCGCTGCGAGGCATATACTCACCTATTTCATTGGAAATCACATTCTCTGGGCTGGGAATGCAAGCAAAACAACAGGCAGCCTTGCTCTCTTGAGGGCTCTTCCTGAATCCCGGACTGCAACTCTCACTGCATACAGAATGTGGAGTCTGGAGAAAATCAGATAACACTTGGTAACAGCTGTGACTTTTACCTAATTTTCAAGTAGCTAGAGTGTTTAGAGTATTGGGCCTTAACAAACTTAATCTTGAAATATCTAAATCCAATTCATTGGTTGGACGCCATGCTTATTGTATGATATAAAACACTGGTACACCTCAGAAATACTGTGGGTTTGTTTCCAGAGCACTGCAATAAATCAAATATTGCAATAAAGTGAGTCACACCAATTTTTTGATTTCCTAGTGTATAAAGAAGTTATGTTTACACTATACTGTAGTGTACTAAGTGTGCAATAACATTATCTCTAAAAATCATGTACATAACTTAATTTTTTTAAAAAAATTATTCCTGAAAATTACTAACCACCTTCTGAACCTTCAGCAACTTGCAATCTTTTGCTTATGAAGGTCTTGCTTCCATCTTGGATTGTTGGTAAATGAAAAAATTACTTCAGTTGGAAGTGAATTGTTAAATTCCCATATGTGGCCCTTTATGAAGCTCTGAGGGGGCACAAAACCCAACAAGATTTTGGTTATTCATGTGTAGTGTAAGTAATTGTGATTGGGTTCAACCCACCTCAGTAATTCCCGTGTCCCACTCAATCACCTCCTCAGATAAAGACAATTCTTGACCACGTGGAGCATGTTGGGAATATTCTCCTACTTTCACCTTAAGTCCAAGACCTTCGGGAAAATTCCAAAAGTTGAGAATGGTTTACTCTGAATCTGATTTTCCTTCATCAGCCAAATTCACTGAGTCACCAGCAGGATTGTTAAATTCTATGTTCCTCAGAAAAGGGTGCAGCTAAAAGAGACACATCATCCTGTGGTGAAGTGGGCCCGGGTGTTAAAGAGAAAAACCCTGAATTGGGGACAGCCTTTCATTGTCTGTAATCTTTGCTTCATAGTGTACCTTTATTACAAGTATCCAATGAAGTAAAGCAAATGAAATCATATGGAGAACTAAAATATCATAATGTTTCTAAAATATCAGTTAGTTTCGAGAGAAAATGACTAAAGACAAGAATATCAAGATGATCAGTGGTGATAGGATTCAGACAAATCTCGAGTACAAGGTACAATCTAGCCACCCTCATGCACTCTCTGAATTTTCCCAGACCATCAATCTGCAAAATGATGTTAGCAATACCTAAAGTTGTTACAGAATTAAATGAGATCATTTATGTAAAGTATTCACTATGATGTTCAGCACCAGATAGGCACATAAAGGACAAGTTCTCTTCTTGTCATTGAGGAGCTTCATGGGAGAAGACAGGATATTCCCTATTGAAACGTTAGGCAGGCAGGATGTTGGGATCCTTTGTAACACAAAGCATTGATATTGACTCATAGCTCACTTCCTCGTTGCCACTAGAACCTTCTTGTAGATGACTTACTACTCAGGACTAGATATACCTCCTAGAGAGTGAAACAAGTATAGAAACTCTTGTGCTTTTCTTGGAGAAAGAGTCCTAACTGCTTGGTTTGAGCACCTGTGGAACCATAAGAAAGTCACTTTTGCGAGTATACATTCTGTTAAGTCGAAGAGACTTTACCTGCCAGGGACAAAACACCAGACCTTCCCACTTCGCATTGGCTGCATTTCTGCATGTTGAAGAAGCAGCTTGTGAAGGTTCCAGGCCACAGCATACACAACATTTTACATACTGTAACTCCATTCAGTCGTGCTTGTGTCAAACATCTGCCAAGGCAGCCATCCTAAGGAGGCATTAGGTGGACAATTCTCCAGTGTTTTACAGTAAGACTCAGAAATCGTGCAAGGAATAAAGGGAAACCACAACATAGTGAGGTAAATGTCTTCTGGATATTTGGAAGGGTTAACTATCTGGATAAAATTTTCAAAGCCAGGGACCTCACTATGGTGGTGTGAAAAAATGAGAGTCCCATGGAATGAGTCAAGGATGAAATCTCTCTCACTGTGGATAAAATCCCACTCTGATGTCGTGACCCAGACTTTCCATATCACTAAGTACTCCCAAGTAGAAAAGCTCAAGCTTATGAGAGAGTTGGCATCACCAGAAATGATAACCACATTCCCTTCTGTTTCCTCTACTTGCAAATCATATGGCCATGTCCTTGAGTAATATGACCTTTCAGTCACAGGAATCTTTTCCACAAAGGCTGCACAGATTCCATTCCTGTCCATCTCTCCTCTCAAGTCTGAGAGAAACACAACACCTTTCTTGTCTTCTGAGATGACCAGCCCCACCCAGCTCCAACTCAAATGAAGCAGCAAAGAGTCCATGCCAATGGCTAGAGATGTGTCCCTGGGGGCCATCTAATAGAGAGATGGAAACTGCTTATCATCATTCAGGGTAAGATCAAAAGGACCATAGGTAAGCTAAAAGGAAAAGACAACTGGAAGTAATATTAGGAAGGGGATTGGCAAAAATCACACTCTCAGTCCTGAAGGCTGTTCAGCAACACCTGGAGTGGTAGAAGAGGACAATTGCTCATTTCATTTTCTAATCATTTTGCACTCCCTGAAAGCTTTCTATAAAATAAGATCAGCCAGAGTTTCAGGAAACTGCTTTGTCTCCTTCCCCCTCAAACTTCTCTCTACTCCAAAGAAAGGAAATGTCATTCTCCATCGAGGTCCTGTACACGGATCCTTTGAGATCATATCCTTTGAGAGATGCACAAACCCAGTCTCCTCCTCTCTTCCTTTTTAGGCCCCTGAGAATGGCACCAAAGGAGACGTGGTTTCATCTCTCCCCATCCCATGCAGTCTTACCTGTGGAAATTTGTACAGTTCTAGCAGTGTTCCAATCTGGGCAGAAATTGCCCAGGTGGTTCCTGTAAGGACCGCTAGAGACTTACTCTCTCTCCTGCAGTCGTAATTAGGGATGTCCTTGCCCAACCCTGAGAGCCAAATCAGGGAACTCTCCAATGTCCTCCTTTCACTGGGTAGGGCATTATAGAGATCAAATCCCAGAGACATGTTGGGCAATATATGAGGGTCCCTGTTGATTTCCTCAATGGCAAAAACCAAGGACAGAACATACTAGTAGTTCTTGTACTGAAACCTGCATAGAGGGATAAGGATCCTTAGGGAAAATACTCAAAATGATTTCCTTCAAATGCAATACAATGACTTTATTAAAATGAATTTGCTATTGACTCGAATGTCTGTGGCAACAGATGACACTCTTGAAGCCTTAGAATTTATAACTAAAGAAAATAACATGACTCCAGCTGTGGAACGTCCTTACTGAATTCCACACTCATGAAAGAAACTGGTTAAATACACAGAAGAAAGTACAATGAATGGAAAAACAGATCACATTCAGAGTAGACTTGTAAATGGCTCTTTGGTTCAGGATCCAAAATGCTTGTTTATATGAGCACACCATTAAATCCTTCCTAGAAGAGCAACAATATTAGCATGAGATTGGAGAAAGCCCTGGGGAGGAAGAATAATTGCAACTGGAAGATACGTGACAAGCATAGACGCATGACATGTGCACGTTGAGAATGGTGCAACAGAAGGCTGTCAATCAAATTGCCTAAACCTCTGTCCCCTCAAACCTGTGCGTCTGCCACCATCAAAACCAGGAAACTAAGGTGAACTTCAGAGATCCAATGAAGGAGGAATCATCAACAGGCAGGAACAATTGAAAGAATCAAGAAGGACTGAAGGGACTAGAAACACTTAGGAATCTAAGAGAGAGAGCATTGTAAAGTTTAAAAAGCTTCTCATCCATTTCTTATTTTAAAAATATAAAATTAAAATTAATCATTAACATCTTTAACGGTACCTATTCCTGATAGCCCATATTGTCTTCATCTTTCCTACAGACTTTCTGCACACAAATAACACCTAAGCCAAAGAAAATTCTCTGCATTTCTATTGCCTGGGATTTGTAATAGCATCAAGAATAAAATAGAGCAGTCTCTTATACTTATTTCAAGTGTTCTATTATTTGAGGATTGATTAGTACCCTAGTTCATGCTCACTGCTTATTAATGTTCCCCATGTCCCTGTGAAGAATAGGTGTTCTTCACTTGTTGGGTATAGGGTTCGATGTGTATCCATTAAATCAAACTTGCTAATTTGTTTTTCAAATACTCTATTATTAGATATATGTTATTCTTTGTCTCAGAGGAAAGTTGAAATTCTTCACTATGATGATATATTATGTCTACCTCTCCTCTTCCTCTGCCTCCTTCTCTTGTACTTCCTCCTCCTCCTCCTCCGACTTTTTCTTCTTGTCTTCTCCTTCTTCTCCTTCTCCTCCACTTCCTTCTCCTCCTTCCTTTCCTAGTTGAGGCTATATTATCTTCACAGGACATCGTGTGTAGTATAACAACTATATCTTCATGATAAGTTGAACTTATATACCATTGGGGATTAACCACTTAATTCCTAATGATGCTTTGTTCCGCATCTGTTTTATCTCATATTATTATAGCTACCCTGGGTTGATTTTTGATTGATTTTGTCCTAGCATATCTTTATATCTTCTATTCTGTTTTGAATTTCTAGTTTTCCATGTTTTTTAGTTTTCACAAGTCTTGTAAACAAGATATAGCTAAATTTATCATTGTCGCATCAAATTTAACAATCTGTATTTAACTGGAGAATTTATTGCATTTACATTTGTTTTATTTATATCCTTCTTTTGCTCCCACTATCTATATGTTTTCCTTCTATTTTTTCCACAAGTTTTATTATGTTATTTCCCTTTAAAATTTATTGATTTATACTTGTTTTCCATATTCTATTGTATCTCCTCTATTTGGGTGAGAGTTATAGTCTCTACTTCTATTTTACCACCAGCCCACATTGCCTGAAGTGGATATAGTTTCTCATCTCCTGAGAAATTTATAGACCCTTTAACTTTCAGTTTTACCCTCATGACTCACTTGTTTTTGTTGTACAGTACTTTATTTCTCCTTTTTCTTTACTCTCTCTCATCATCTCCATATCTAAATTATCTTTCATGTTTTTTAGTTCCTTGTCTTTCTATGCTGCATTCTATTTCCTTCAGAATTCAAATTTGGTTTTCTATTCTCTCTTCTGTTGTAGAACCCATCTATGAAGTTTTAAAACTCAACAGTTATGTATTTTTCATCTCTTAAAGTTCTATAAGGCCCTTTGCCAAATATGTCATATCATTTCTAGAGTCTCCTGCTTGATTTTGTTATTCCATTTTTTGTCGTTCCATTTTTTATACACAGTTATTTTATATCTTGAAGTTGGTAAGTCTAATAGTGAAGGTTTTGGTGTTTAAATCTATTGTTTTATTTTTAATTTTCTTATGTCTTATGACTCTTATCGACAATGGCATGTATTCCTTATTTGTTTGGAGAACTTTGATTATGAGCTCATATTTGTCTGATTTTTATGTGTACAGAATGTAAGGCTTTAGTTTAGATTCTTTCCTCCAGAGAAGAATGTCACTGGTTTCTGCTCACAGTCATGTGGGATGACACCAAGCTAAGTGCCTTTTTTGTGTGACTCACAACTAATCTGTGAGTCCCAGATTCATTCCCTCAAATCACTGGTGACTCAAAGACAAATCCTTTCATGAGAGGATCATACTGGCCTTTGACCACTGGGTGAATCCAAATTTGTCTAGTGCTTACAATTTCCTTCTTCTGTCCTTTGAGACTTGGCTTACATCTTGTGAACTCAAGAATGCAATAACATTATATTTTATGGAAGATAGCGTTATGTGGAGGGAAACTCCTTTGAGGTATCTAGTCCTCCATACTCCTAGTATTTCATTCTTTTGGATACTTCTTTGCATTTCTTTCTTTTAATAAAAATTCTTTCTTTAACTTGAAAAGAAAATAAATTTTAAAATCAAATGTGTGAGCTTGGGAGTATAGAAATAATTTACACGCTATTCAACAAAATAAGTTTAAGATATAGATAATTTTCCAGTAATGTATGTATGGATTAGGTACATTTAAGTGAAACTAAGAACCTCTATTTAGAACATATTTAATCAAGTTTTAGGAGAAGAATCATTGAGATGCACACTCCAGGAACATTCTGTTTCTGTGAGGTGCACACATACTACACATATACCTGATCGTCATGTGACAAGCCATGATATGGCCAACTTTAGTTCAACTTAGTTCAGGTGTGATGTGATCAATTAAACTTGAAGAAGGGAGAGTGTCCAGAATGTCCAGAAGCCCCATGTGTTTCCAATGTTAGAGCATTAAATACTGAGAACAAGGAAGAATGGTGCAGGTGTTGTATAAATAAATTACAATGTCTAAAGAACAGAGAACAGCATCCACATTAAACGTATTGCTGATTGTGCCACATTTCTGAAAATAAAGCACACCTTTCAGAGGAAAAATGAAGAACGTTTTTGTGTCAGTTAGGGCCTCAAAATGCTGAGGTGGAGTTAGGAGTACAAGAAGATTATTGTGGCATAACACCTGTGAAGAATCAAAGGCTTGGGTAGGAACAGCCCGCACACTCAGATACGGATTTTACTCCCTCTGAAATGAAAAAAAATAAGGAATGTTAGGCAGAGGAGCTTTGAATCACAATGTGGAGATGCTAGTCTCCACCCGAGACCTACTGAATCAGAATGTTTGGGGTGGGGTACAGCAAACCTTCTGTGTTTTAACAAGCCTTCCAGATAATTCAGATCCATAATCAAGTTTGAGGTTGACGAGTTTCAAAAAAAAACACAGTACCAAAGAAGTGAACACTGAAAAATTAAAACAATTGTCTCAGTACTTTGTGTTAATGTGATTTTTAAAAAATGCAAAACACAAACTACTTTAAAGAATGTGCATAAAATTAAAACCATCCTGAACCAAGAGCTTAATCTATACCTAGAGACACTGGATTTGGAGAAAAAGAAAAGAAGTAGAATACTAATTAATTTTTCACCTAACATTGAGGAGGCAGTGAGGCAAGACTTCAGATTCTGGGTTCTTCTTATTTCTCAAATTAAAAATATTGTAAAATAGGGGCCAGCCTGGTGGCATAGTGGTTAAGTTTGCACGCTCTGCTTTGGTGGTCTAGGGTGCGTGGGTTCGGATCCCGGGTGCGGACCTCTGCACCACTCATCAAGCCATGCTGTGGTGGTGTCGCATATAAAGTAGAGGAAGATGGTCATGGATGTTAGCCCAGGGCCAGTTTTCCTCAGCAGAAAAAATAATTCTAAAATAGAATGTGAAAAAGGTGTATATATCCAACATGGTGAAGAAAAGTTTAATAAGGAAAATTACTTTAAATGGTGCAAAACAAGGAAAAAAGAAAAAAAGCAAAGTACAAAATTTAAAAATAAAACCACAGAGATAATGCTACATATAGCAGTTATACTATACTGAAGTTACTTAAATCACTTTTTCAATATTGAATGTTACTCTACATTCCACAAAGACATAGGAAACTAACATTGAACATAGATGCTGAAAGAAAGGGGATTGTCAGTGATATTCCATACACGTGCTCACAAAAGTAAAGCCACAACTAATATGAAACTTTTATATATGAATGTGTATAATGGTACACATATCTGAAGGCAAAATATTTAGGGGCTAAAAGGTGGTTAGCAGTCAAAATGTATATGTTCAATTATAGTATCATATATTTAAAAAAGGATTTAATAATAGGAAGTAAAGTGAACCTAACTACAACCAAAGTAAGAGTATTCAATTAACTTCTCAGTATTTGTCCAAAAAAAGTCAATATAGGAATCATATATATTGTTAATCTTGATTTATCATTAAATATGTTTGGAGCATACACACACACGTGCCTGCATATAAATATCAAACATCCTACTTCAAAACAAAGAAAGCATATTATTATAAAATTAGGTCTATCCTTGTCCAGCAAGCAATTTCGACATAGCAATCAATTCCTGAAGCCGCCAGAAGAGAGATACATGGCCAACCATAGATATTCTGACTCAGTAGCTCATCAGAGGAACGGGCAGAATTGAAATCCAGTTCCTTAACCAACTTGCACGCAAAAATGCTCATTAACTGCCAACATATCTTAAACAAATCAGACAATTTATAAGCCAATAAACACTCTCATGCATAACCGTTTGGTCAAACAGGAAATCAAACCAATGATTAGAAAGGAGTGGTGATGGTTTGTAATTGGTATTTGAGTGGTGAACACGATGTAATCTATGCAGAAATAGAAGCATAATGATATAAACCTAAAATTTATACAGTGTTATAAACCAATGTTACTGCAATAAACAAAAATTAAAAATAAATAAATAAATAAATGAAGGAGTAGCAAGGAGCCCTGGAGAGAGAGGAGAGAGAAAGGAAGAAGAAAAGAAAACTGTCTGTTCTGAGAGAAAATATCTCAGCAAGGGAGGGGGAGAGGGGAATCACCTCCCCCAAACCTGGAGGAGGAGAGAGAGGGGGAGGAAAGGGGGAGAGAGAATCCCCCTCTGACCGTTCCCTGCAGGATCTTAGGGCTGGCCAAATCCTTAACAAGACAGGTTGGCTGGAGAAAATCAGACCCAGCTGAAGAACATGTGTCCATGGGAGAAACCTGGGAAACTGAGTTTCTCCACACAGGGCAGAGATTCTCATCTTGCATCCTCTCCTGAGCTAATGACAAAGGTGTATGTCTTGGGTGGGCCTGGGGGATGGGAGAGGGGGAGAAGGCCATTGTCATGCAGAGGGACATGGAAAGGCTTATCTGAACCCTTTCCCCTGCACTGGGGTCAGGTCCAGAAGGGCCAGCACGGAGGTGACCAGGAACAGGCCTGTCTGTGGTGTGGCTGGCCCCGGGGCAGGCATGGGGGTGGTGGGTGGAAGTGGGATGGCGTGTGAGTTGGCACCAGCCAGCGGTGGAGGCAGCGACTCAGAGGTCAGGGGTCTCTCTCTCTCTCTCTCCCTCTCTCTCTCTCTCCCCGCCTCGGGGACCTGAGGAGAGTAAGGTGCTGCGCCCTGCCCACCTCGCCTACCTCTCCCATGGGCCCTTCTTTCTCTGACCGCTCCAGGAGCCCTGCGGGCTTGGGTTCAACCCTCCACACCCCCGTACAGGCCAAGGGCGTGTGCGCGATCGGCGGGGCCTAGGGCTGGCCTCGGGGGTCCGCAGTGAAGGCCCCGCCCACCCGCCAGGCTCTGACCGGCTGGCGCCACCCAGCTGCAGCGGTTTCATCGCCGCCCTTCTGGACTTGGCTTCAGCTGCTGTCTCCCTCCCCTCCCCCACTCCCACTCAGCTTGAAGGCCGCTTCCCTGCCTTGAAAGCATTGCTCTGGCTCTGATGGCCAGAGGCGTACCGGGCTTCAAGCTCAAGGCTCTGCCTGGCCAGCTGCTTCGTCCCCTGGCTCATTTCTTCCTGGAAAGACAAAGCTATTGCTTCACCCCACACCTCCACTTTGCGACTGCAGCCAGGCCAGGTGTAGGAAAGGCTCTTGAAGTCAGAAGTGCCGAGACAGGCGTATGGCACTGCAGGGCTAGGGAGCCAGGGCCCTACTGGCCCTACTGGCCCTACTGGGCAATCCCTTCCCACAACAGCTCCCAGCCTCCTCTCTGGAGTCGGGAAGGTCTGGCCTTCCTAGTCCTTGGCCATGGCTCTAGGGAGAAATCCTCGCCAGAGTGTGGCATGAGGCCCTCTGACTAAGGGTGCATGTGCCACACCCAGGGCGACATGAAGGCTGGCGCAGATCGCGTGCTCTTTCCAAAGGAGGCTTGCCTATTGGCTCATCCACCTGCGCCGGGCCCCTTTCCTTGTGGGATCATGTCCGGTGGAAAGAGCCTTGGTGCCTGCTGCCAATTTTTTGGGGTGTGTTCTTGCCCCCTTCTGCGAAGGGAACCACTTGACAACTGCTGTGCCACACCTCGGGTCTTTTAGCCTCCCTCAGCTGTGTCCCCGCCATGCCCATTCCTACCTCCATGGAGGGACTACTAAGGTCTTGGCACTTGCCAAGTGGAAATAGTCATTAGAGACTTAACTTGGAGTTGTAGTAAAAGAGCATAACATAACAGCATTGAGCTTGGGCTCTGCCATTTATGAGCTGTGTAACCTGGATGAGTTTTCTAGCCCCTGCACCCAGTCTCTTCATCTATATAATTGTGAAAAGACCAACATCTACTACGTCGGGATATTTTGAGGATTATGTGTGTTAATGTATCTTCAAGCACAGAATTAACATTCAGAGTGTAGTGCCTGGCTCAGTAGAAGTGTTTGCTGCTGTTATTATAATTATCATTATTTCATGTCCTTCACTTCCTCGTGAGTTCCCTGTCAAACCAACCATGGTCCATGGTGTCAACAGTTTTATTCCAGGCTCCTGCTTAATGGCCTGCAGAGGGATCCTCCCGCTCATAACCTCTTATTTTTATCCCAGTCTCTGGAACTCTTTCTTCTTGGCACTGAGGCACTGAATGGGGTCCCACACCCAACCCTGCATGTACTCCTTTTAATATCCCATGCTTTTGAAATACTGTTTAGTGTTTACTTGGTGGAATATACTCCCTGACATGAACAACACACGGGAGATAGGATTTAGGAAACATTGTTCCATGTAGGGCTCTGATTTTATCATAACACAGAGTACAGATGATCAAGGGCCAAGGTAGAGTTCCTTATTGCAAAAATCTTCAGAGATGAGGGTGTTCTAATGTGACACCACCTGAAAATAAAGCCAGCACATAAAAGCAGTTGTAGTTTTAAAAGGAAAAGCACACAACTGAAAGAATTGATCCCATTAAATACACTATTCTATTTGTTTATGTATCAAATTACTGATAGGTAATAAGCAGGTGTACAGATAGTAGAATTATCAATTTCACAGAGAATTCTTTTAACAGTTGTTCATATCTTGTGTTTTACATCATTTATTAAGGTAATATTTTCATCTTTACTTTTCCTTGTGTCTCTATCTTTCTCAACTTTTCCAAGAGATATATTTATATTATCTTCTCAAATTTTAGGGAAAGTTAAAAAAAGTTATGAAACATTTGAAGTTGTTGATTTTGTATATTGGAGGAGGACTAGATTGCAAGTGAATTAGTGATAATTAGAGTTTTAGTTTGGTAAAAGATGGTAGCTGGAATTGATACCAGGATGTTTGTAAGCTAATTTTTACTTCATTATTTGATATAGTTTCTAAAATGCCAGAACCGGTAATTTTAAATTTAACAACTTGTCTCATTTTAAAATATGTGTTCTTGGAGAGGGTGACTGAGGTAAGTAGACAATAATTTACTGTAGTGACTTGTTTTTCTCCAATTAATCTGTTATAAACCCAACAGGCATATAGCATTCTTTTGTCCAAATGACCTGATGGCACTTTCTTAACTTTTCTTGCTGTGATTCTAGCAATCTAGGGTCACACCACCTTCTCTCTCCTAGTCATGATTTCAGTTGTAAGAGTCACATTGTCAATAATATGGTGACAAATTTGCACACAGTCTACAATTTACTAAAATATATATATCAATTGCAAGCTTTGATAACATGATTGTTAAGGAATGAACAATTTGCAGTGCACTTAACAGCTGATTGCTACACATTATTGTGTAAGGACATCATGGTTAAAACCATTATTTGCAACATGGGGCCCCTTTCAATTTTATTTTAATGGAAAGTGTTCAATGACATTTTTCTTTTGAAGAAGAAAGACTTGCATTTCCATCTTAGAAAATTATGAACTTGTTTTTAGCCCTTTTTCTTGTCTTCAGCTCTTCTTTATATTGATTACTAATTCACATGTCCAGTTACTTCAGATTCATGGTGCTATCTCCTCTGCCTTTTTCATGGCTCTCACATTAATTTTTCCATAATCCATTCTGTGAAAGAGGTTTATCTCCACCTTCATATATTGAGGAAGGAACCGACCCTCCTTTATGTGAACTTGGAAAGAAAGGCCAAGGTGATGCCACGGTGTCCTTCCCCACCATTGAGCTGCAGAATGGCTGCAGAGTCCTGTGAATCTTTTGCTCACCTCCTGGCTCCCTACATACTTGGCATTGTCTGCGCGGAGAACCCCAGCTTGTTACAAGTGAATTTTTGAAGTCTTTAGAAGCCGGCTGAAGGATAAGACTGGCTAGAAAGGACATCAGCAAGCAGTGTACTCCAAAAGTTGGTGGCAGAAACATTAAGAAGAAGAAAACCTTTCCGTTTATCTTGTTTTCTCTTTATCTTCTCTCTTTTCATTTTCCTTTAGTTATATGGTATAAACCCTATCCACCACCCATGGTGCTTTTTTTTTTTTTCCCTCAAAACCCCAGTACATTGCTATATATCTTAGTTGTAGGTCAACCCATGGAGGTTCTTTTTCTTGGAGTCCCATGGCATTTTATTCATATCTCTTTCTATCAAATTATTTCCATAGCATAATTTATCTGTTTATACATATCTGTCTTCCTTGCAGACCCCCAACATTTCAAGACCTTTGGGCACATAATATATACATAAGTATTTGAGTGAATCAATGAAGATCTTTTGTTGAATAAGATCTAAATAAATACAATACCTACTCAGCACATGAATGCAAGCATTTGAGAGAGAGTTTTGTGTCTGCTGAAGCAAGCTGTGGACCAGTTTAGGGGCTCAGTGCCAAGGTTACTCAATAGATTGAGACAAAATGAAATAGATAATTAACTTTAGTTTTAAAATTCATGGAGAACAGGAGCAGGATATCTAGGTGTGAATCAGCACTTGATCATTCATGTTGCATGTTTGGAAAATCCAGTCCTTTATTTTTCTATGAAAATGTGACAGGCTAAGAGAGTGAACAGAGGACTGGTTTTTAGAAAGGCAATTTTGTTGCAGGAAATCGTGGAGGAAAATATATGGAAGGAGAGCTGGTAGAAACATGGCAGAAACTTTTTGTGTAGAAATCCTAAAAATTGAGTTTACATGCTGGCTGAAAGATTTGTAACTCAACATTTCTCCAATATAGGTTAGAGCAAATTTTAAATATCTAGGTATACAAAAGGAATACAAAGGAACATAGATCAAACTGAAAGGAGTTTAGGATAGAACAAAGAAATGAAGCTAAGGTAAACCAGCACACTAAAATGTGTTTCAGAAGGACCTGCAGTTTTTAAAGGTAGTTGGAAATTTATCACTCAGGTTTAAAGTAGAAAGGGAAATGGGAACAATTCTCTATCATTTCATGTCCATGAGATTAAAAGCTACATTCTGTCAGAGAAGCAAAACTTGTATGCCCTCTAATGTCCAAAAAAGTGTTTTGAATCATACCTAATGAAAGATAGTCTGTGTGATGTAATGCAAATACAGTATCATCAACTCATTTCCAAGTTTATTACAAACACTTTAGCATAAGTTTAATTGAGGTAATGCAGAATTCTATAAGGGGCCAAGGAAGAGGCTGATAGCATTCTCTCTTTCAGCTTCTCACTTGACCAAGGGAGAAAATGTTCTTGAACAGATTGACTACGTCTCCTAAAGACAGTGCTCATTTTCAATTTTTCTTTTTATAAACTCATCCTGCATTTCCCCTTACATATGCAAGCTAAAGCGTGTGTGTAGACATCCTTCATTGGCAATGAGGAGCAGATCCATACTATTAAATAATCAAATAAGCAGAACATACGGTTGGTGCCTTTTAGGAAAACTACAAGTTTAAGCCCACCCTCATTGGTGGAAGAACATGGTATACCCGAATTAAAATATCTACCATTTATTATGCAGCTAATCATGTCATGCTATTTAAATGAAACTTAATGAATTCTTCTTCTATAAAATTAATTTTATTTTAGTCAAACTGATGTATAATTTTATATAAGTGCATTTTTACTTAAAATGTAAAACTCTTTAGAGTCTGCTTCTTTCAGTTTTAGAGGCATATTTTGTATATATTTTTTTTAAAGATTTTATTTATTTATTTTTTCCCCCAAAGCCCCAGCAGATAGTTGTATGTCATAGCTGCACATCCTTCTAGTTGCTGTATGTGGGACGCAGCCTCAGCATGGCCGGAGAAGCGGTGCGTCGGTGCACGCCCGGGATCTGAACCCGGGCCGCCAGCAGCGGAACGCGTGCACTTAACCGCTAAGCCACAGGGCCGGCCCATATTTTGTATATTTTGGTGTGATTTTATTTATTATCCTTCATAGCAGAGAGGCACATCCTACTCTTTTTCTTGCTGTCCTCTCTCTACAAGTTAAAACTCATCCAAGTTTATTTTGCTTTATAAGGCATAGGCTTACTTTGTGAATGAAAAAGAGATCATTTCTGAAACATGTTTGGAACTGTAGGGAGCCCAGAATTTTAGACTATGCTCAGAATTTTGTGAGGTAACTTCAAAAAAGATGGAACATTTAACGTTTGCCAGGAAAGTTTTCTGCTACTTTGCTTAACAGTAGGGTTTTTTTTTTTTTTTTGGTTTCTTAATTCTTTGAAAGGATGAGTGAAGGAGTTGGCAGGTTTAAATTTACCCTTGATAGAGCTCCCTCTGGGTTACTCTTTCAAAACAACCATCCCAGTTGATGAATATTTAATGGGGACTCTGTCAGTCCCAGAGCTGAGAGAGGCAGTTCTCAAAGCTCCAGCAGGTCCTGGGAGAGGAGAGCGCTGGTAGCCAGTGTTGTTTGAGTTTGGATGAGGCATGGTCTTTCTCAGGATGTTAGAACTGAGTGGAGTTCTCAGATGCAGCCCAGTGACTCTAGAACTGAGCCCTGCTCAGAAACCAGTTGACTTTTCATTCGCTCTGAGCCTGGTGTCTGCCCTCTGCTCGTGCCCCTTTCTGCCATTTCTCATGCTTCTCCTGACTCTCTCTCTTTCCTACACCTTCTTTCTTCTTTTTTCTCTTTTTCTTACTTTTACTCTCTATTATATTCCTTCTCCTTATCATTTTTCTCAGTCTCTTATTGTTCTCATTCATTTTCTTTTTATTTTGTAGTACAGTTACTCTGTACATCACATTCACCTTAAAATCTTGATCCTCTACAACTCCTATACTTCAGCTAGCTATGTTTTTTAAAGATTTTATCTATTTTTTATTTTCCCCCCCCAAAGCCCCAGTAGATAGTTGTATGTCACAGCTGCACATCCTTCCAGTTGCTGCACGTGGGACGCAGCCCCAGCATGACCAGTGAAGCAGTGCGTTGGTGCGTGCCCGGGATCCGAACCCGGGCCAACAGCAGCGGAGCACGCGCACTTAACCGCTAAGCCACGGGGCCGGCCCTCAGCTCGCTATTTTGAAGAGAGTATTTTGATAAATTTCTCTTAGATGTTATAACATGCTGATTCAAGGAAATAAAAACTATCACAAATGGGATGGGGATGAAGAGTGAATTCAGTTCAGGTAGCCATGGAATTAGACAGAGGGAAACTGAGAGCTTAAGTGTAGGTGTTCAAAATATTTCCTGATACATCTTCGTAGTTCATTGTTGTGGTAAACTGCACAGAGTCTTATTTACTGCTGGAGCCCAGATGTTTGCTCCTTGGGGCAGCTCATCAGACCTTGGCCTATAGAAAAGAAGCTAGGAAACATTACATGCATTTCTAATGTGAAGAACTGTTAGTGTTCCACCAGGAGACACCTTGGGATCTTCCCTGCACTATCTGAATAGAAAAAGAGGAAGAGAAGCTTTTCTCCATCTGCACAAAACCAAGACCTTATCTTGAGTTTGAGAGGATTGGAGGTGACTGAAAACAAAAGTTTTCCCGAGTTTGGATTTGCTTTAACAAGAACTATTTGCTGGCTTTGATGTTAAAGGTCTTTATTCAAAATTGACTACCTCTAATGCTAAGTTCAGAGTGGAGATGTGTCAGTATAAGAGAGAAGAATCCCTTTTTGATTATATCACTGAAATACAGTATTTGGGAGAATGGTTATATTTGAAGGTCACTTGTTCATATTCTGTTGCCACAGTGACATCTGTTGGTAAGTGACTACTTCATGCTATTCTCGATGATTTCTGTTTGAAAGACATACTGAGCTTGATAAATAAATGGCAAGCAATAGGATATAATGGAACACATGAGGAAGCCATTTGGGGTAAAGCTAATTCAGTCTGAATTTGTTTTTCCAAAAGGGTCTGTCCCCTGCACTGTGTATCTGCTTTGCCATGTCCCAAAGAGAAGAGTAAATGCCCTTAAGATAAGAATGTAACTTCCCCCTCATTGGCATTTCCTTAAGGATAAGCATTTCTCCCTAGGCTAGGATTTGATTGTTGCAGTCATCCTGTGATCACCCAGCTCCAGACAACAGACGTGACACCAGCCATGCCCATTGAGACAACAGATCTGCTCCCCGCTGTGTCCATCAATAGCTGTTCTGGCAGGGCAATCTGGCAGGGCTGATCTCGTGGCTATTGTAAAAGGGACATTGCAATCACTTGCAATACATGCTCTTTGATGGTATATAACCGCTCTGTACACCCCACTTCTTCGGTGACCTTCCTTCCTTAGGGAAGGAAGGCCACAGGTCATGGTCCTCAAAAGTTGGCTCATAATAAACTCACCCCAATTTTGATTTATAGATTGATTATGGATTATTTACGTCGACAAGCTGAGGTGTAGGAAGCAGTAAAGGCACAGTGGTACTCGTGTTGCCCGATATAAAATCTTTCCTCCCTCTTTCCCTTCCCAGGATACCCACTCTTCATGGTGGCACCGACTTCCATGGTGTGATCATTCTTCTGATCACTACTTTCATTCCCTCTTACAATTACTCAACAAATATTTAAACACCTACTGTATGCCAGGCTTGGGATACACTAAGGAAAAATTTTTCTACAAATTCTCTGTCTTCACAGAACTTGTTTTTGTTGGCTAAGTGAGATAATGGATAAGTAGGCAGACAAGTGAATTACATAGTCTATCGTGTGATGATCTGTGTCAAGAAGAAGGTAAGCGACAGGCAATGGGGAGAGCTAGAGAGTGAGTGGGTTGCTACTTTAATTAGAGAGCACAGGGAGGCTGGAGCAAGGCCCAGAGGGAAGGGACAGAGCAGGAGGACATGCAGATATCCCAGGGCTGCAGAGATGCTGTGGAGGAATTATGACTCGGATGTTGTTGGGCAGCAAGAAGCCAGTGTGGCTGGAGCACAGTGAGCAAGAGGAGAAAGGCAGAGAAGGTTTGAGATGCCAGGGAGGGTGAGCAGATGAAAGAAGGCCCCTGGGCCCATCAAAATTGTTCTGTAAGTGAAATGAAAACTTTCAATGTCATTTAACTATACGTTATACAATTTAAGTAGTAAATACCTTTTGTTTTTCTATAGTCTTGTTAAGCACATCAACTAAAATGCTGCTAAATTGGGAATGTCTAAATTATCCCCAGGAGTGACTGCTGTATCTTGTCAGGCGTCTGGTCTGCACAGCAGTCGGGGGTGGGAGTGATGTGACAGTCAGGAGAGGAGCTCTAGTCTTCAGGTTGTCACAAACAGTTTGTGTTATGTTTCATCTGTAACATGCGAAGGACGGAAAAGATGAGTGGTTTTCAGACTCCGATCCATGGAGCGCTGGATATTCCTGAAGGCTCTTGGTTTTTGTTTGTTTGTTTGTTTGTTTTTGTGAGGAAGATCGGTCCTGAGCTAACATCTATCACTCCTCCTCTTTTTGCTGAGAAAGACTGGCCCTGGGCTAACATCCATGCACATCTTCCTCCACTTTATATGGGATGTCACCACACCATGGCCTGACAAGCGGTGCGTCGGTGCGCGCCCAGGATCCGAACCGGTGAACCCTGGGCCGCTGCAGCAGAGCGCGCGCACTTAACCGCTTCCCCACCCAGCTGGCCCTGAAGGCTCTTTGTTTTTTTTCTTATGTTTATAAACTTCGATGCAAGCTTCACATAGAAGAGAGTGTCCCTTAGCTTTAAAAAGATTCCTGGACTTGGTCCTCACTTAGGTTTTCCAGTACGAAGAGTTTGCAGTCTCACAGACTCCCAAAGGACAGACAAAAGGAGCAAGATCCCTTTTTTCCGAGTGTCTCTTGTGACAGTGCTCATTGTCGCTCATTTAAACCAGAAGGTGATTTGTCAATAGTGAGATATAGCATTTGAGACCCCATCCTTCAAGATGGCTGAGTTGTCGTCCATCATTTTACAGACTTATTCTAAGTGAATAATATAAAAAGTGAATGTCTCAGCAGGTACTCTCTGACACAAAATAGAAACTAGGAATTGAGAAAAGTAATTATGATTGATGTCTGTCAATAAGGGCATAGGGCTAGTCTAATTCAAAAGTAATTAAAGGCATGAGTGTTAGTCACTGTACATATTAAATATATTGAAAAGTATTCATGTTCTCATAACACAGAATTATAACTGGAAGATAAACTGGATGTTTTTGGTACTTATGGTTAAAGATATATTTTATTTAGTTTTGTTTTCCGATTGAGGAAATGAGAAAATTTATTTTTTAATATATTGACTATCTTCTTCCTTTCCAACCTAGAATCTCAATCTGCTATTTTGGAAACTCTGAAAAATATGTTCAGATGCTGTTCAACAGGTAAGAAAATCTTGTTAGGATGTCAAATACTTTTCTCTCTTATTTATCATAAAATTGTGACAGACTCTCATTTATCTTCCTGTCTGCCCATCTGACTAGGCCATCTTGTTTCTCTAAGCCTGCAGGGGAATCCAGTCATGTGGAAAGGGATGTTTTCTTCCACTTAGACTTTGCAGAGAAAATCAGCCTTGAAGTGGAACTGAGCACATGCTTTTCAGAAGCTGCATCATTCTCTACCCAGCCAGAGCATTGGGCCTGACAACAGCTGGATCCAGTAGAAAACTGGACACTCTAGGAGATGTCATGTGCAGATGTGCCTGGCTGGACTAATAGTCACATGGATATGAGTTTTAAAAAAATCTCTCAGAGCTTTTCCAAAATCCAATAATATTCTTAAGTTGCTGTAGTAGATGAAACATTAGTTAGTGTCTTTTTAATTTCAACAGAAGCTTTTTTTTTTGTTACTAAAGAAGCCAAATTTCATGTCTTTTTTCTTGTTACCAAAATGGGCTTACTATTAAAAAAAAGAAAACTTCAAGAAAGGAAACACTCATATGGAATAGAAATTGTGAGTAACAATTGCTACTTTTTTATATAAAATCATCTGTTTTATTTATTTACACTTTCTATCAACGGCGCTTTTGAAAATAACTTAGTATTAGAAATTACCAGTAAGAAGAGGGTGTGCGCCCTTGAGTGTGGTCCAGTAGAAGTCAGGTGACTCAGACCTGAGTTCTAGGCCCAGGTCTGTTTCTGGTTAGTGTGTGACAACGTACTTAGGCTCTCTGGAACGTAGTATTCCCTTCTGTAAAATTAAAGAATTGATGATTTTTGAGAACTTTCCCAAATATTAAATGACTTCTCTTATAAAAAGTAGAAAGATCCTTCTCAAACTTATAAATTATCAAAAATTTTTTGTGACCTTTCACGTACCAAGAACAACTGATGTCCCCTCAATTATATTGATTGAAAATAAAGATCGTAAAAGTATATATTTGGTAATCTAATAAATGAATTAGCATAAAAATGAGCCAGGAAAAATTTTATGATCAATCAAGATATTACATTATGAAAGTATTACTGTTTGTTACAGTATATAAAATTATGACTCTAAAGTAGTATCTTTTTGCTGTCTGTAAGTTTATATTGTTACTCATATATCACTATTAACCCTATTATGTTTTACAAGAAATAAAATGTCTTGAAAGGAAAAAACAATAAAGCAGCAGCCCTGCATTACACATGAAAGTTGTGCTCCCCCTGGAGGGAAAATGAGGATACAACATTGGTCGAGTACTTCATTTTGTAACCCACTGGTGCCTTTCAAAAATATAGCTATTATTGTCATAGTAAAGATATTCTTAAGAATAGTGCCACAAAACTGGTTTTCCAGCTTCTTTTTGTCAGAGCTGAGACCTACATCAGGCTGGGGCACTTGAAGAGGCATGGGGGACTCAGCTGAGGGTGGTTTAATTACTGTAAGATGATTAGCCAATAGCAAATAAGACAGAGAACGATTAAAAAGAGGTAAAGGGAAATAAAGTTGGAAATAATTAAGAAAAATAGTGCCTTCAAAATATCCTCTCATTATTTTTATAGCTTTTTATTTATTTTATTTTATTTTTTTTGAGGCATGACGAGGATAGTATGTTAGATTTTTCTAAACCCTTATCTCCAGGGCATATATTACTGAGTTTTTCATTATAAATGATAATGCCAAAGAAAACCTGGACAAAAGTATTCTGTACTATCCACAAGGACAAAACATGTACAACATTGCTCTATATATTAAGAGTCGAGCTGTAATAGTCAAGATATATACTCATGTGTGTAAAATTATAATGATTTTCTAATTTTCTCGGGCTGTGAACCATGGTAAAATATACAGGAATAAGCAGGAAACCTGAAAAACTAGGTGATTTAAAAAACCTGATGTTACAGCTAGACCATTCATGGGTGAAATCAATTTCAATTTCACACTTCTCCTTTCCTTGTAGCCAGTGAAGTGTCTGGAAGACAGAAAACACATAAAATTAATTGAGAGTTAACAGTATTTGGAGGCAGTTGAAGTTAAGCATTCAACAATGATGTCCCTTACTTCAGGAGCCATTGAATTTTTGTCATAAGTTTACTTTATACACGGGTTCTCTTCTTAGATTATTTCTGTATGTTTCTTAGAAGAGAAACAGGGAAGGAGAATTAACTATCAATCTACTGTGCGCCAGTTCCTTTACTGTATTCCCTTATGCAATTCTTACAATAATCCTTTAAAGTAACTGTTATAATTCATATTTGATAAAGAAAACCATGTTTACAAAATTGATCAAGGGTAAGAGGGAAGATCTGAACATCAGTCCATTGGGTTCTGCCTCATATTCTCCCCACTGTGATAAAAATGGTGCTTCAACATGGGTTCTCACCATCTGGCTATTTATTACTGGCTCCTGCCAACAGCATTGGATGAGATGAGATGAGAAGTTATTTCCAAAGATATTCTATTATATTTAAACTGTACTATTTATGAGTCAGATGTCAAGACATGTTTTAGAGACATAGAGAGCAACTGATTAGTTCACCCACACATTATTAATGTTTACTATAACTTTCGTGTGCCACATCGTGTCAACTTTACCAACTTTAGTGCTTCACTGTTCTTTTTGAAAAAACTCAGAATGTCACTTTTCGTGTCAAACACCTTGCTGTTTTATTCTTATTCACTAGATGACAGTTCTGTATCTCTGTAAATTACCACTGCAGCAGGAAACGAGAGGTCTTAAGCCAGTTTGCTCTGCACAAATGATGGACATAGGAGGACTTCTGCTCCATCAAGGCTGCCTGTGTCATTCCGTGGCTGTAACGGGGATGTCCAGGACTGCTTAGTCAGAGGCACGAAGCAGAGTCAGAAAGCATCCTCTAAATTCTTCAGATGTG
Source organism: Diceros bicornis minor (assembly GCF_020826845.1). Lineage (NCBI taxonomy): Eukaryota > Metazoa > Chordata > Mammalia > Perissodactyla > Rhinocerotidae > Diceros > Diceros bicornis. The sequence goes on from NW_026691039.1 coordinate 202,165, forward strand.
AGTTCAGGCACCTGTCCTCTCACCTGAGCACACTGGAGTTTATTGAATGTGTTCTGACTCTTACTCTCTCCCTGTAGTTAATAAGTCTGGGAGCTCCATAACTCTAGAAAAAACACAGGACTCATAAAGCCTTTTCTCAACTAAACAGAGTTGAGGGCTATGGTGTTGCCCGAGAGTCTCATGCTTAAAGAAATTACAGCTGGTACTCAGGCGGAAGGCAAGTGTCAGCTACTCCTGGAGGGGTTTTATTGATGCTCCCATGGAATGAGCAAGTTTAAAAGAAAACCACATTGCTTAAACCTCACTAACTGATTGTTTTATTTTCAAGTAATATGCTCTGAAATCTGCTATGTCTAAAAAACCATTTCAGGCCGGCCCCATGGCTTAGTGGTTAAGTGCGTGCGGTCCGCTACTGACGGCCCGGGTTCGGATCCCGGGCGCACACGGATGCACTGCTTCTCCGGCCATGCTGTCGCCACGTCCCACATACAGCAATTAGAAGGATGTGCAAATATGACATACAACTATCTATTGGGGCTTTGAGGAAAAAAAGGAGGAAGATTGGCAATAGATCTTAGCTCAGAGCCAGTCTTCCTCAGCAAAAAGAGGAGGATTAGCACAGATGTTAGCTCAGGGCTGATCTTCCTGACACACACACACACACAAAAAAATTCAGTCTTTTTTCTTTGCTGTCTGTTTATTATCATTTTTACGAATGCTTTGATTTCACCATCTTCTTGGCACCACAACAGTAGCCATTGAGATGTTATTATAGATTCAGTTTTGAAATTTTATCATCTTATCTCTATTTCCTCTGCCATTTCTTAGTTTTAGTTCTTACTGCATCTTATGCTTGAAAATATTTGAAGCTTATAGTGTTTCTTATTTTCTCAACTTTTTATTATCTAAGGGCCCTCAACTATCACTTTTTTAAAAAAGGAAGTGAAATACATAACAGAACAATACACTGTAATAAATTGACCAATTATAAAATTAAGTTCAACCTGAAATCCCTCCCCACTTAACAGAGACCATCTTTCATAATTCACCATACTTTAGTTTGGGCAGGGTCAGTTTATCAATGATTTTTGGATGTTTTAAACCACACGTTTTAAACCACACGAGATGAATACAATATGGTAAAATTGTTAATCTTGCAGAAGTTGTAGAATTTCCTGATGGTTAGAGAAGTTGATGGTGGAGAACCTGAATCATATGAAAAGTAGTTGATTAATTAACACCTGACAGAGTTTGTTAATTTGTTAAAGATGATGATAAGATATACATGCTGAAAAGATAACTTTGCATATCAGAGTATTGTGAGAGGCCACTGGAAAAATTCATAATGTTTTCAAATACTACAAAAAATGGCCATTTTTTCATAAAAAATGTCATACATGATGGCATCAAATACTTATGTCAGAAAATTTACAATGAAGAAAATTAACACTTGAGTCATTTTAATTCTAATAATTTGTTCATGCTTACTATTAGGTTACAAACAATTTTTAGAAATAAAGTGATAAATGATGTACTTGCTTAATTTTTAATTTTTTTAGGAAAAGACTTTTTCACATTTTAAAAAATATTTATTTGTATTTATTTTATGCTGAATTTATTCCTAGGCTCAAAGACTTTTTTTTAATTAACTAACACCAATTCTTTTCAAACTCTTTCAAAAAGTTGAAGAGGAGAGAATACTTCTAAAGTCATCCTATGGGGTTAATACTACACTGATATCAAAGCCAAAGACACTAAGAGAAAAGAAAACTATAGGTCAATATCTTTCATGAATATTGATACAAAAATTCTCAATAAAATAGTAACAAAGCAAATTCAGCAGCATATTGAAAGGATTATACATCATTTTTAAGTGGGATTTATTCCTGGAATACAAGGATGTTTCAATATATGAAAATGAATCAATGTAATTAACCACATTAACAGAATGAAGGAAAAAAAGTGATCACCTCAATGGATGCAGAAAAGGCGTTTGACAAAACTAAACATGCTTTCATGTTAAAAACACTAAAAATCCCTCAGAGTAAAAGGAAGCTACTTCAACATAATAAAAGCCATATACAGAAATCCACAGAGAACATCGAATTCAAGGGTGAAAGACTGAAATGTTTTTATCTAAGATCAGGAGAAAGGCAAGAAGGCCCACTTTCACCCTTCTATTCAACATGGTATTAGAAGTTCTAGCCAAAGCAATTAGATAAGAAAAAGAAAGAAATAGCATTCAAATTGGAAAGGAAGAAGTGATATTATATTTGTTTACACATAATATCTTATATGTTGAAACCCCTAAAAATTTCACAAAAAATTTTAGAACTAATAAATTATGCAGAGTAGTGGGACAGAAAATTAACTTGCAAAAATTAGTTGTTCTTCTATACATTAATAACAAGTAATCTGAAAAAGAAATTTAAAAAATTTACATTTTTATTTACAATAGCATCAAAAAGAGTAAAATACTTAAGAATCAACTTACTCATGGAGGTAAAAATCCCAATGATTTTTTTGCAAAAATAGAAAAATCTATCCTAAAATTCATATGGACTCTCAAGGGACCCTGAATAGCCATAACAATCTAGAAAAAGAACAAAGTTAGAGAACACACACTTCCTGATTTCAAAACTTACTACAAAGTAATCAAAACAGTGCAGTACTGGCATAAATACACACAATATACTAATGAAATATTAGAGAGAGCCCTGAAATAAACCTTTGCATATATGGTCAAATGATTTTTGACAAGGGTGCAAAGATCATTCACTGGAGAAAGGATAAGTTTTTCAACAAATGGTGCTGGAAAACTGGATACCCACATGCAATAGAATGATGTTGGACACTTACCTTACACCATATACAAAAATTAACTCAAAATGGATCCAAGATATAAATGTTGGAGTTGAAGATATAAAATCCTTAGACGAAAACACAGGGTAAAAGCTGCATGTCATTGGGTCCAAATGCCATTGCCAACAATGATTTCTTTACTATGACACCAAAGACATAAGCAACAAAAAAAATAACAAATTGCACTTCATCAAAATGAAACGTTTTCTGTATCACAAGATACTAGTAACAGAGTAAAAAGGTAATGCACAGAATGGTTGAAAAGATTTGCAAATCACATATCTGATAAGGGATTAATATCTAGCATATATAAAGAACTCCTACAACTCAACAATAAAAAAAAACCCAATTTAAAAATGCACAAAGGACTTGAATAGACATTTCTCCAAACAAGATATAAAATGGCCAGTAAACACATGAAAAGTTGTTCAACATCACTAAGTATCAGGAAAATGAAAAATAAAACCACAATGAGATACATGTTCACACCCATTAGCATAGTTACTATCACAAAATCAGAAAATAACAAGTGTTGGCAAGGATGTTGAGAAATTAGACCACTTGTGCAATGAAGGTGAGAACGTAAAACTGGAAAACAGTATGGCAGTTCCTTCAAAAATTAAAAATAGAATTCACCATATGACCTAGCAATTCCACTTATGGGTTCTGAAATAATAGAAAATATATTTATCAGTCTCTGCCTCCAGTTCCTGGCACAGAGCTCCTAAAACTTTGTAATTTCCTAAATGATAAGAACACTAGGAGCAACTCTTATTCTAATATTTGTCTTTGACACCATTCCTGACACAGAGACCCTAAAACCCTTGTAATTTCCATTTTTTTTTTTTAGGAAAATCAGCCCTGAGCTTACATCTGTGATAATCCTCCTCTTTTTGCTGAGGAAGACCGGCTCTGAGCTAACATCTATTGCCAATCTTCCTCCTTTATTCTCCCCAAAGCCACAGTAGATAGTTGTATGTCATTCTTGCATATCCTTCTAGTTGCTGTATGTGAGATATGGCCTAAGCATGGCCGGAGAAATGGTGCATCGGTGCGTGCCCGGGATCTGAACCTGGGCCGCCAGTAGTGGAACGTGTGCACTTAACTGCTAAGCCACGGGGCCTACCTCCTTGTAATTTCCTAATTGATAAGAACACTAGGAGAAGCTTTTGTTCTATTGAGGCAACTCTGGGTGGGCTTCTGGATGGCTCCTTGATGGGGGCTGGTCACCAGGAAGACCAAGCCCTGATTAGAAGGTTCGAAATTTTGGCCCTACCCCTTATCTTGCAGAGAGGGGAGGGGGGCTGGAAACTGAGTTAATAATTAATCATGCTTATGTGACAGAGACTCCATTAAAATCCCAATAGAAGGAGGTTCAGAGAGCTTCCAGGTTGGCAATGACAAGGAGTGCTTGGAGAGTGGTGCACTTGGATATGGCATGAAAACTTTGTGCCCCTTCTCACATACCTTTCCCTATGCACCACTTCCATCGGCTGTTCTTGAGTCATATCCTCTTATAATAAACTGGTGATCTAGTAAATGTTTCTCTGAGTTTTGTGAGCCACTCTAGTAAATTAATCACACCCAATGAGGAGGTTGTGGGAACCTCTGGTTTATAGCCAGTCAGTCAGAAGTACAGGTAACAGCCTGGGCTTGTAACCGGCATCTGAAGTTGAGGTGAGGTAGGGTGGGTGTGCAGTCTTATAGGACTAAGCCCTCAACCTGTGGAATCTGATGTATCTCTGGGTTGACAGTATCAAATTGAGTTGAATTATCTGACGACTAGCTGGCATTCCAAGAATTGCTTGTTGGAGGTGTGGGGAACCCTCCCACGTGTGAAAAAATGAATCTCAGAACACCATTTATGAGCATACACCCAAAATGATTGAATGCAGAGGTATAAAGATATAAATGTACACCCATGTTCTTAACAGCATTATTCAAAATAGCCAGAAGCTGGAAGCAAACCAGGTGTCCATCAACAGATGAAATGACAAAAAACATGTGGTGTATACACACAGTGAAATATCATTCACCCTTAAAAAGGAAGAAATCCTGACACATGTTATGACAAGGAAGAACCTTGAGGACTTTATGCTAAGTGAAATAAAGCCATCCACAAAAGGAAAAATACTGTATGATTCCACTCATATAAGGTACTTAGAGAACTTAAATTCATAGGAATAGAAAGGAGAATGGTGTTTCCCAAAGGCAAGAGGAAGGGATAACAGGGAGTTGTTGCTTAATGAGCACAGAGTTTCAGTGCAAGGTGAAAATAGTTCTGTGGATCGTTCGAGGTTATGGCTACACAATAATGTGAATGTACTGCATGTCACTGAACTGTACACTTAAAATTGGTTAAAATGGTCAATTTTAGGTTATGTATATTTTATGACCATTTAAAAAAATTAATTATTTTCAACAAATGAACAAACACTAGCTACATGCAATAGATGAATATCACAACCAAAATGCTGCATAAAAGAAATTATATTCAAAAGGCTATAGATTTTTTAATTCCATATATATAAAATCTAAAAAAGAAACAAAACCGAGGTCTGGCTTCCAGTAATGGTGGAGTGGCTTGTTGAACTAACACTCTCACAGATAACAATGATAAAATCTGCATAAAATATTATATGTATTTATATAGAATCATGTATTTATATGTAATACACATATAATAAATGCATATATGTGTGTATGTATAAATGTCTTCCGAAAGCAAGCAGAACTGAGAGGGAGCCTTCCCTTAAATGATGGGAATTGCACCAGGAGATATTTGCAAGCTTGAGTCTTTTGCCTCAAAGCATTCCAAAATCTGTACATGGCCGAGACAGGGGAAAAACTACAGTCTTACTTGTAAAGTTAGAGGATGTATTTTGGGGCTGACAGAGTAGCTGGAAAGTTAAGGGAGAAATTCTGGAAGGGAGGGAGACACACAGAGGAAAATCTCAAAATATGTACGTAAGTCTCCCCTCCACACACACACCAAATTGGCAGATCTTTGAACAACACACATGCAGGGTAGACACCAGAGGGCTTAGTGTAAAAACAGCAATTGGTAGATGAAAGAACTGAATGAGAATTTCAGCTATGCTCACGGTAAAGGAGAGAAGATTGGAGTTTCAGTCCAGCCAAGTTAACTCCCTGCTAGAAAAATAACAACACTCTTCAAAGGAATACAATAGAATCCAGAGTCTCTATAACTATCATTCATGGTTTCCAGTACACAGTTTAATTTTTTTTTATTTATTTTTCCCCCAAAGCCCCAGTAGATAGTTGTGTGTTATAGCTGCACATCCTTCTAGTTGCTGTATGTGGGACGTGGCCTCAGCATGGCCGGAGAAGCAGTGACTCGGTGCGCGCCCCGGATCTGAACCCAGGCCACCAGTAGCAGAGCATGCACACTTAACTGCTAAGCCATGGGGCCGGCCCTCCTGTACACAGTTTAAAAAATCATGAGATTTGAAGAGATGGGAAAATGTAATCCATATATGACCAAAAGCAGGGAGGAGAAACTCTCCCCAAGGTGTTGCAATTAACTGACAAGGATAAGACAGCAGCTATTATAAAGAGGATCAAGGTGGTATGAAAAATATTCTCATAATGAATGAACATATCTGGAAACTCAGCAGAGAAGTGGAAATTACAAAAAAGAACCAAATAGGAAGATTAAATAAAAAAAATACTTTTGAGTTTACATGTACATTAGAAACAGTAGAAGAGGGCCGGCCTTGGGGTTTAGCAGTTAAGTGTGCGGGCTCCACTGCTGGCGGCCCCGGGTTCGGATCTTGGGCTCGCACGGATGCACTGCTTCTCTGGCCATACTGAGGCTGCATTCCACATACAGCAACTAGAAGGATGTGCAGCTATGACATAGAACTATCTACTGGGGCTTTGGGGCAAAAAATAAATAAGTAAATAAAATTAAAAATAAAAAGGAACAGTAGAAGAAACATGATGATAGAGCAATAGAAATTATCCAGTCTGAACAAAAGAATGTAAAAATTTTGAAGAAAAATGAAGAAAGCCTTACCTGTGAGATGATTGAGTCCCCAGCAGAGAGGGGAGAGACAGAAAAATTAAATGAGGCAGAAAGACAAATCAATAAGTAATAGCATAAAACTTCCAAAATTTGGTGGAAAATCTAAAATTTTAGATCCAAGGAAGTCAGCAAACCCAGAAAATAAAATACAAAATAAAACCATACCTGGGCACATGATAGTCAAGCTGCTAAAATCCAAAGATAAAAACAAAATCTTGAAAGCAGTCAGGGAAATACATATATACAGGGGAAGACATTACATACAGGGAGAAATAATGTCATTGATGGATGATATATTATCAAAAACAAAAGAGACAAATCAACAACAAAATGACATCTTTCAAGTGCAGAAACAAAACCCAAAAGTCAACACGAGATTCTATATTTAGCAGATCTCACTTTCAAAAAGGAGGCAGAAGCCACAATAATATTCCGCACACCCATTAGGTGGCTGAAATAAAAAATAAAATTGCAAATATCAAGTCCTGGTGAGGACAAGGAGCAACTAGAACTGGGAATGCAACATGATAGTTGCATTCGGATAATGGTTTAGCAGGTTCTTATAAAGTTAAACATACACTTATTATATGACTCAGATATCCCACTCCTAGGGATTTACTCAAGCAAATTGAAAACTAATGTTTAAACAAAATCTTTGGGTGAATATTCATAACCATGTTATTCATAATTGCCACAAGCTGAAAATAAACTAAATGTCCTTCGTCAGGTGAATGGAGAAAGAAATTGTGGTGAATTGTGACATTAGAATACTACTTGGCAATAAAAAGGATAAACTCTTGATTCACACAACAACATGGATGAATCTTGGCTGCATTTCTCTAAGTGAAGGAAGCCCGATTCAAAAGGCTGTACAGTATGTGGTTTCATTTGTATGACTTTCTAGAAAAGTCAGCATTACAGAGATGAAAAATGATCAGTGGTTGCCAAGGGATGGAATGGGGGAAGGGGTTGATTACAGAGGGACAGTATGAGAGAATTTTGGGGAGTGAAAAAAACAGCTCTGTATGCTACTGTGGAGGTGGATACATGACCATAAAGTTGTCAAAACCCACAGAACTGTACACTACAAAGAGTGAATTTTACTCTGCAAATTTTAAAAATCAATCAGGATGCTGGGGAACTCAGATGAAATGCAGTGACAAATGAATCTCACTGTATTACAAGCATGTGACATAGCCACACATAATGGGTGGGGATGAAAGGTCCTGACCTAAGTTACAGTGGAAGACAGTGTTTTGATGGGATACTGTAAAACTAAAGTAATGTACACAAACACTCTACTCTAGGTGGTAAGTTTGTTTTTCATAAGGGTATGGATTAGCAATTCTGAAACTAGTTGACACATTAGGAAATATATTGTAGCTAACTGGAGTTAAATTTCTCACTGTTGGTCAAAGAAGTTAAAAATAAACAAAAGGATAATGCTAGAATAAACTCTGTGGTGCTGGATAGGAGTTGGAAGTATCAGTATGAATCCATGTCACTTCTAATATATCTATCCAGATAGATGGATAGATTGATAGATGAATAGATAGATGTGTATACCTGTGTTTATATTCATACATACATTTCCAGGCTCTGCTGAGAGGGTCCAGAAGCACTGACACCCTAGTATCAATGAGCACACTTAGCTCCCAGATCTTGGTTTCCAAATATCATTCTCCAATAAAAAGAACCAGGTTTTCTTGGAGAAATGGCTAATTCTAGGGTGGAGATGGAAAATACAATATGAACCTGGACCATCTTGTAGTGTCAGAAGTAGGAAAGTGCTTTAAATAAAACACAGCAAATGATGAGATGTGTCAAAAGGAATCAATCTGAAAGACTTCTCAATGGCTCAAGCTGGAAAACTGTGAGCAACATAATAAATAATGGTAGCATTGGATTATTATACAGAGAATAAAATAAATATCCATGAGTCTATACTGACATAAAATAGATTAAATAAGAAAGGAAGAAAGAAAGAGGAATAAAAAAGAATAAGAGAAAGAAAGGAAGAAGGACGGGAGAAGGAGGGAGGGAATCTTCCTCACAGAATTCCAAATAATAAATGTGGCTGGATAGCATGAAATAGAGAATCGCCACTAGAACACCACAGTAATAATTATTGTGGGTAAGGCTGACTGATGAATGCAAAAACTGTGGGTGAAATTAAAAAAAAAGAATACATTTGCAGAGCCTCAAATCATCTGCCTCAAAATATATAACTTTTTTATGTTAATTACTTTAAAAGACCTATGACTATTGAAAGCAAAAATTATAACACTGTATTGTGGGATTTATAACATGAGAAGATGTAAAATTTATGATAACAATAGCACAAAGGACAGACAGAGGTAAATGGAACTGTTCTGTAGCAAGTCTTCCATATTTTACATTGATTAAACTGGTGCACTATTAAGTCTAGGTAGGCTGTGATATGTTAAAGATGCATATTGTAATCTGGACCAACCACTAAAAAATGCAAAGGTGTGTCACTTAAATGCTAATAAAGGAATTAAACAGCATACCAAAAAACGTTTGTACAAGACTGTTCACAGGAGATGACCTGCACGTCCCCAGGACGAAGAAGAGCCCACTGCGACGCATCCACAGAGCAGAACGCCCTCAGCTGTGCCGAGGAGCAAACGCTGACACACACATGCTGGGAGAGACTCATCAACCTCGTGCCGAGGGAAGCAAGCTGGACAGAAAACAATACACGTGTGATGATTTCAGCCGAGATGAACCTATGCTGAAAAAACCAGAACAGTGGTTGCCTCGGGGGAAGGAAGAAATTGCCTAGGAAGGAACAGGAAGGGGTTTTCTGGGGGTGATGGAAATATCCTGTTCTTAAAGGGGTGAAGGTTATATGGGCATGTTTATTTGCCAAAAATGTAAGGTTGAGATTTGTGCCTTTCAGTGTGCGTACTTCTTACCCCCCCACACACACAAAGGACTAAAAGAATAATAAAGTGATGTGGGAATGGGATGGAGTGTGGAAGAAACAAAAATGGCAGATGATTAGTAGTTGTTGAAGCTGGGTGACGAGCCTACTATGCTGTTTTGTTTATTTTGTATATTGTTTAAATTGTTCTGTAATAAAACACTTGTATAAGAAGACAAACTCGATATATAGTGTTCGCTGGTAAGGTGTCAGCTACCTTTGGGGAGGAAGGAGGGAGAAAGGGATTGTCGGGGCCTGAGTGAAGCTGGTGCTAGTTCTTGGTCACACAAGTGTGTTCACTTTGTAATAATTCTTTGAGGTTTACATGGATGACTTCTGCGTATATTTCTATACGCATGTTATACATCAATAAACATTTTAAATCTGGTATATTTGCAAAAAGATCCTAACTCAATATCTCAGAATAACAGCAGTGTTTTGTTTTAAAGTGGAACACGTTCACTCATGATATCATCAGATGGATTTTAATACTCCCAAGTATCTAGTAATGCCCTCACCCTTGAGTGGCCCCCCTGGGTGGTTCCATTTTTGCCTCAATTTGGCAAGTGGCATGGCTTTGAGTTTTTATGATGGGTATGGGCCCTTAAGGTGGGTGGGTTCCAAGGGGAGGATCTCTGCAGCGACCCTGATCACGAGGTCCAGAGGGAGGAACATGGCAGGCTGGATGGATGGAGGGGATGGTAGGACAGATGGCCTTGAAAAGGCAAATTCCAGGATCCCATGCACCTGGTATTTCTATTTTAGATATTGAATTTACATTTCAAATACTGGCCAGGGAGCTTCCACCAGGGCTGCAAGCAACCTCAGCAATAGCCAGGCTGGTGAGCCCCACCCCTACCTGAGTACTGGCCCCAAAGGATGCAGCCCAACCACACTGCACAACTCTGGGGGATTGGCAAGGCATGGAGAGATGACATTGTATAGAGAAGAGGCGGAGTAGAAGGTGGGGTGTAGAAGCAGAGGGGCGTGGGCCAGGGGTGGAGGGACAGGTGGGAGTGGGGTCCCCTAGCTGTGTATGCTTGGTGCTTTTGTCTCTTAACCATTCCCTGCTGGGAGCTTGCAGGACAGCAGGACTACAACTCCCAAGATGCTCTGGGCACGGGGCGGTGTCTAGCCCTGGGGGGAGGAGCAGGGCTGTGAAGGCTTGCCTCAGGGCAAAACCGCCGTTGACTCAGGACTCTGGTCCTGCACCCGCTCCAACTGGACTGAGTCCCGGAGGGATGTGACGGGACGAGAGGGACCAGGGAGTTAGGAGGGTGTGGCAGCTGCATGGGCAGCTGCGGGCCTGCAGCGTGCAACTGCTTTTGTCCAAAATTGAAGCTGAACTCATGCCTCTTCCCCACCGCCTCCCTCCGTTGCTTGATTCCTCCTCCCCCCTGTGTGCCTGTGGGTCTTTCCACAGCCTCCTACCTAGTCCAAGGCCAGGTGCTTCTCTAAAGTGCTTATGGGAACTGGTTTGACATCCCAGAAACTTTCCACTTTGCCTGCTGCCCTCTGCCTTCTCCAGCCAAAGTGCCATCATTTCATCAGCTTTTGGGAGACATTCGCCCTTGTGGCCCCTCTTGCAAGCCCAACTGAAGAGTTTGCAGGGTGGTAACATTGGCTGTTGCTTGCCTTTTTCGCAGATGTGGAAGTTGAGGCATGTGTGAGGTTACTCACTGGTTTCCCCACAATCCACTAAGAGCAGAGGAGAACAAATCAATTCCCAGGCAAGTATCTAGTAGGCCGTTTTCACCAACCCATTCCAGTGCAGAGGCCTCCAAAACAGCATCCTTAAGATGAGAATAGCTTAAGTATTTTGCCCTTTAGATTGATCACCTAATCTCAGCTCAGGCCTGAGTGGCCAGTCTCTCAGGGACATGGGTGGTGATTCTGATCCCTCAGGAAGAGACCAGTGGTCCAGCTTTGCGAGAGGGATATTCGTGGTAGACAGCACCTGGGCAGCATTTGAAACCCGTCAGCTTTAACATCTCTGTTTTGGATTCAGGCAAGTTTCCCAGATAAACACACCTTGGGATAGTCAGATGTACCGTATTCTTTAAAAATTGATTACATCAGTGAAAAGAACAGAACATAAAATATCCTGCTCATTTGCAAAAGATAAAATGCAAGCAAGACTTTCTTGTTAATTTTTTTCTGCTCATTCTCTTGGCTGTACTGTACGCTTGAATGCAGAAACAAAAAACTTGAATTGCCGTATTCTCTTTTCCTGAGATTAGTAAATTAACTTAAAAGTCTTATTGAAACCTGTGGAGGAATGATTAGCAGTTTTTCTGATTTATGTCATCCTTAAAAGTCTGGGCGTTGATTTAAATGAAAACAAGTCCTTGTTTATATCAAACACCCCAATAGGTTACATTTCCGATTCCTGAATGTGTAATATTATCAAAACAACTGGAAAACCTGGTCATCGAAACTAGACCCTGTCACTTTGTCAAGAATTTGCCTCTTTATGAATTAATGACACATGAATTCTTCAACATTTTTGTAAAGAAAGGATGAGAATCTCTGCAGTGTCTCTGAATGTGGCAAGACAGGGAATTCTCGTTAGACCGCAACCTCGGGTTCTTCTCTCGTGTTCAACAGGCCCGGGTGGTAGTCCGTGTGGTCAGGTGCAGCACCGCTCCCCAGCCCCCAGTGTTCCATCCTACTCTGGCCTGTGACCTCTTCAGGGGGTTCTGATGACACTCGTCCACAAGTGTTGGAAGGAGACATTGTAACGTGAGGATATTCCTCATCTTGAAACAAGAATTAATTGAGAGGAAAGTCTCTGGGTCTGTGTGCTCCGATGCACTGCTGTTGGGGTGTGGCTGCAGTGACCACTGTGCTCCCAGCAGTCCCCACAATGGCTGCCTCATACATTTGATCTTCTGGTGCAACCACAGCAGCTGTTGACAGAGCTGGGCGCTCACCATGGTTAAGTGTCTTCCATCAATTTTGTGGCTCTGACCCTCCTCTGATCAGCCCCTTCTCATTCCTAACTGCTGCATTGATTGCTTTGTAGTTGTTTCCTAGGAGCCACTGTGTGTAACTGGATTTCACAGTGTCTTTAGGGACCCACCTTCACTACACGAGTCACTGTACAACAGCCACTTATCCTGGTGTAGCCCATGTTCGTCCTCTAAAGTGGAGCTGTGAAGAACCCTGCTTACTCGGAGCTCCTCTCATTCTCATGCTGCTGGGGCTGCTTATGAAGCTGGGCATCTCGTCTTTGGTCTCATCACATTATTCTTTTCATCGATTATTCTGAAGTCGGATACGACTTTGTTAATAATGTGACACTGGCTGTCACAGGCACTTCTATGTATCTTCCTCAACAGCTCTGTGAAGTATGCCTGTGATCCCCATTTTACAGGGGGGACACTGAGGCTCAGAGAGGTCGAGTAGCTTCCTTCACACAGTTTCTTGGTGCATTTTGAGTCTCCACCTGGAACTCCGCCTCTCAGGTGTGTGCACTTAGCTGGTGTTCCACTTTGTCCCTCTCTGCCAGCCTCACCAAAGGCACACGGCCCATCCTGAGTCCATTGTCTGCTAGTTGGCAGTCACCCTGCACAAACAGGCCCTGGGTGGGGAGTGGACTAGCAGGGCGTGGTCGTCCGGCCTACCCTGGGCAGATTCTAGGTTTATTGCAAGAGCTGGAGTAGTGGAAGATACTGACCGTCACTCACCTGCAAGGTTTCTTATGTAGAAATACTCCACTGACTTTTTACAGGTGTCATGTCTTTTTGTCTTCATTGCTCCTCTGGGCTTTCTCCTACAGTCCGTGTTGTGCAGTAACATACAGTACAGAGACTGGTGAACATAATATTGTTGCCCTGCACCAAACGGTCACATCATTCATTTTTCTAATTATGAAAGAATTACATACTTCGTAAAAAAAGGCAAATTACACAGATCTATGTAGAGTAAAGTGAAACCTTCCCCTTCCATCCCCTTCCCTGCACACTCACTCCCCTACTCAGAAGGAACTATTGTTAAGAGGTGGCAGCTTATTCTTCTGGACATTTCCTATGAATTTATAAATACACATAAAGATTTTTTTAACATAAATAAATTACATAACTACATCGTTTTGCAGCTTGCTGTTTCCCAAAACATATATCATAGACGTCTCTCCTTATCAGTGCACGTCCCTCTAACTTAGCTTTTTAGAAGTTTTAGAGCTACTCCAAAGAACAGGAATACCATGATCTGTATATTTCTTCTTTGATAGAGATGGGGTTATTTCCAGTTTCACTATTATACATAATGCTGCAGTAAGATCCTTGTATGGAATTTATTACACTGCTATTCAACTGCTCAATTTGCTTTGTTCCCTTTTAGTCAGAGACTATGATATATTTTTAACAATTTTATGGGAATTGTTTTATAGGGAAATTAATTTTATCTCTGAATCAAGACATTTATGGGGAAACTGGAGTTCAAGGTCATCCATCTCAGTATTCTGGAGAAAAATCATGAAACTTAGAAGATATTATGCTAGCTGCATCACATTCTAACAAGTCACGTTAACAATTTAAAGTTGAATGTTTGGGCTGGCCCGGTGGCGCAAGCGGTTAAGTGCGCGTGCTCCGCTGCGGCGGCCCGGGGTTCGCGGCGGCCCGGGGTTCGCGGGTTCGGATCCCGGGCACTCACCGACGCACTGCTTGTCAAGCCATGCTGTGGCGACGTCCCATATAAATTGGAGGAAGATGGGCATGGATGTTAGCCCACGGCCAGTCTTCCTCGGCAAAAAGAGGAGGATTGGCAGATGTTAGCTCAGGGCCGATCTTCCTCACAAAGCAAAAATAAAAAACAAAATAAATAAAATTGAATGTTAGTATAGCCTTACAGTCTTTGTTCAGAAGAAGGATGACATTTTCTTGTCTTGAAAACTTCTGACTCCAGGGGCTCTCAGTTGGGCTTCAGAGAGGATAAGATGTTGGTGTTGTATCTGTTTCTCTTCAGCTGTAGGCTGCATCTTCTAAAGATCATAGAATTGAACATGGTCCAATCTATATATATGATTTGGGTCAAAAATTCAAAGTAATGAACCCAAGATAGGAATCTATAACTTTGGTTCATTTTTAAAGTTTTTTATTTATTTATTTTTTCCCCCAAATCCCCAGTAGATAGTTGTATGTTATAGCTGCACATCCTTCTAGTTGCTGTATGTGGGACGCGACCTCAGCACGGCCGGAGAAGCGGTGCGTCGGTGCGCACCCGGGATCCGAATCCGGGCTGCCAGCAGTGGAGTGCGCGCACTTAACTGCTAAGCCACCGGGCCGGCCCTATAACTTTGGTTCTTAATGAAGAATTTCCTTTGATATCCTCAAGTCTCTGTGATTACTAGTAAAAACTCACCTGTGGATGAAGAGATGTGGTTCTGCTGGCAATGTCTGGCTTGCACATCTATAGTTAAGGCTGCCACATCCCTAGGTAGATTAGACTTGACCTCTCCATGACCTCTGCCCTTGTTCTTTGACGTGGGAAAAATAAGAATTTAAAAAAACTGTTGTTACTAGCACTGAATGCTAGAAATGCCCATTAAAGAGTGAGTTTGATTTGGTAAACCAAAGGGAGTATAAGCAGAAGAAAATCTTTAATATCTATGAAATTTCAAGAAGTTCTAAATTTTTTAAATGTAACTCTATTTTTGCAACAATGCAAAATGTATATATATGAATGAAATATCCCTCTGTCTATTTCTTAACTTGTTTCCATTGATTTGATGGATTTATCCTCTAATCAGGATTCCAAGTGTGAAAGAACATCTTGGTATTTCAAAGAAAAGAAGCCATTGATATTTGATTTGCTTTTAGCTCGGCATCCTACAGGTTTGAGGAATAAATTATCATGTAATGATACAATGATTCTGAAATCTAATTGATATGATAATTAGAGGAGTGTAAGGGATGATTGAATAGTGGTTCATCTCCATGGTCAGGGGTATTGTACACATGGACATGTAAACACGAATCAGGAAGCTGCTTCAGCCCCGTGACATCGCTGAGAACCACAGTGCAGGAGGATCTAGGGGCACAGCCCTTTGCCTCGATCTCCTGGGTTACATGTAGATCCAGAGGTCTTGACAGTGGCTTCAGAGCAGCTAACTTTTGTCTATTTCTCCCCTTCCTTCTCTCCAGCTTATCTCAAACAGTCCTGACTACCATGTTTTAAAGTAAGGCCAATTATAGTTATTTACATGAGCTTCTTGTTCATTATTGAAGAGTAATAATCAGGCATAACATTAAATATCATTTAATCTACCTAAATAAATTTGTTGTACCTTTTAATTGATTAGAACACTAAAGTTGGTTCAGAGTTTGATATTCACCAAGTGCGTTAATCTGCTTACAACTGCCATGTGCCTCACTCCTCTTAGAAGTGTATCATTGGCCCATCACAAGATTTTAATGACTCAAATCATCATAAATTAAGATAATGCACTCTCTTTTTGATGACCGGGAAGCACATGGGTCCATTTTGGAAATATGCCCATCTGTCTTTTCTCCCCATGGGAAGTTTCTTGTCACTAGGTCTCCAGTGGCTTGCACAAGCCCTAGGTCTGTAATAGCTTGGTGCCTCTCCTTCTACTTGGGGTAGAAATAAAAGAGGTCAGAGAGACTTATTAAAGTTTTGGTTGCATGAAGTCTTCTATGAAGACCATCCATACATATTGTTCTGGATAGCTCTCTGTTCCTAAGACTACTAGTTATTTTAAGGGCTTGTCAGAAACCGTGAAAGATCTGATGTTTTACCTTACCTGCAAACCAATAAGTTAGCCTACAATGGTCTTACAGATGCTGGCAAAAGTCAAGAGACCCATGCGTCAGAGACAAAGGACTTAATGACACAACAATAGCGGTGGCTAGAGTATCAGCATTTGCACCAGTTCAATAAATCTCACTTCCTACAGGGTGATACACAGTGGGCCAGGTGACATGCAGAGAGATGCAAGATCTCAGAGCCTAAGGAACTCAAATCTTTGATAACGTGCAGGATGTCTGCTAACCTTTGCCCTGGGGGCGGGGGGTGTTATTTTTATTATACTGGGCAGTAAGCCAGGCTGCCCTTTGCTCCAGAGGAGGCCACTATTTCTATCTTCCAAGGCTGACAGCTCTACACACATCCTTGAAAAGACAGCCTGGTTTTACTGGCTTTCAAAGATAAGCTTGAGTGAGACTTGATCATCATTCAGTTCTTCTGTGTCCTGTTTTGAGATTGTGCAAATATGTTCTTTTCTCTGTAAAGTTCACTAACTTTATTCATACATAAGAGATGCTTTTTGTTTTATTTATTAAGTTGAAATTTTCTTATTAGAGAAAATGATGAAACTATTATGGGTTGGATGTGAAAGTATGTTTTTTCAGGAAAAATGTGAAAGTAGATCGGTGCTCGCAGAACTTTGCCACAAGGAGCTGATAGCAACTTAAATGATTTTAATTTGAATACTGTTTTGTACAACTTTCTTCCATCTTACATCATCCTCTCTGCTTCCTGTAATTCCCATATGGGAATGGGGCAGTTTCAGGGATTCACTGAACTCATATACAGTATTCAAATGGTTTTGTCTGTTGTGGTTTTTTAATTGAGATAAAGTTGACATACAACATTAAATTAGTTTCAGCGGTACGACATAATGATTCAATGTTTGTATATATGTTGAAATGATCACCACAATAAGTCCAGTTAACATCCGTCACCATATAGAGTTACAAATTTTTTCTCTTGTGATGAGGACATGGCATATTTCAAGGTGCAGAAGAATCAACGATGATGTCATACATTTCCATAGACAGCTTGATGAATTTGGACTTAAGCATACACCCTTGAGACTGTCACCACCATCAAGGCCACAAACATATCCATCATCTCCCAAAGTTTTCTCTCACCTCCTTTATTACTATCATTCTGTTGTAAGAACTCTTAATATCTACTCTATTAGCAAATGTAACGTATGCAATACAGTCTTGTTAGCTGTAGGCACTATGTCGTATCCTAGATTTCCAGAACTTATTTATCTTGATAACTGAAACTTTGTATCTTTGAACATCAGCTCCCCATTTCTCCATCTCCCCAGCCCCTGGCAACCACCATTCTAACCTCTGCTTGTGTGAGTTTGACTATTTTAACTTCCACAAATAAGGGAATATTTGCCTTTCTCTGTCTGCCTTATTTCACTTAGCACAATGTCTTTTAGGTGCATTCATGTTATCAAATATAGCAACAATTCCTTCTTTTTTCAATGTTGAAGAATATGCCATTTCTTTATCCCTTCATCCATCAGTGACGTTTAGGTTACTTCCATATCTTGGCTATTGTGAATTTGCTGCAATGAACATTAGAGGGCAGATATCTCTTTGAGACCCTGATTTCAATTCCTGTGGGTGTCTACCAGAAGTGGGATTGCTGGATCATAAGCTAGTTTTCACTTTTGGAGGAAATTCCATACTGTTTTCCATAATGGCTGTACTAGTTTACATTCCGACGAGGTTTCCTTTTCTCCACATCCTCACCAACATTTGTCATCTTTAGTTTTTTTGATAATCGCCATCATAACAGGTGTGAAATGATAGCTCATTGTGGTTTTGATTTGCATTCCCTGATTTGTGATGCTGAACAACTTTTCATACACCTTCTGGCCACCTGTATGTCTTCACTGGAAAAATTTTACTCTGGTCCCTTGCCCATTTTTAAATTGATTTGTCTTTTTGTTTTTGAGCCAAACAAAAAAAGAGAACAAAATTTCCAGGCATTATGGGTGCTTCCCAGTTGATGCAGATGGCTTTGTATTTACAGTGGTACAAAAAGATCGTGTTTCGTGCTTTTTCTTCAGCTTGTCATAAGACCAGCAGTAGCTGTGGCACGGCAGATAATCGGGATGTTCTGGGTTTGGAGGTTTACAAAATAAATGAGTGGTAAGGAATTTTTTATTTTTCCAAGGAAATTATTGTGATCATAGTCCATGGAATCCAGGATTGATAGGTGTAGGAGGAAATTAAGGTGAGAATCGTTGATCTGGCATTACTACTGATCTTGAGGGACAGGTATCTACTGTATGAATGTTTGAATAAAAATATTAGAGATCAGGCATCTGTGATGGGTGAATATGTTTTCTGAGTTGTTTACTTTTGAACATAACCATTTGGATTATGTGAACATCTGGGATATGGGAGTAAGTTGCTAACAGGGGGTGGTTGATAACGTCACTATTGATTTAACCTCTATGAACACAAAGTGGTCAATGGATTAAGCAAATGAGTAGACAGAAAACACAGAAATGGTAAGATTTGGGATTTAGTAAAGGACTGGGGGCCGACTGTCCTGAGAGGGAGTGCCAGGACTTGTGCGGTTGAGAGTGACAAGGAAAAGAAGAGAATAGACTAACACTCAAACAAGGAGGGCGTGTTAACGGGATGGAGGGGGAAATGATCTGGAGGAGCCTTGAGTTTTGACCTTGAGCTTTCTGTTCTTGATGCAAGTCTGCCTGATGACATCCCAGGACACAGGTCAGATATATCCCGAGTGCGTAGAGGGAGGGTGGAAGTACAAAACAGCCAGGATAATTGTCCTAAAAAGGCAGGCCTCTTTTATCATTTGACCCAGTTTCATGGTTTGTTTTTATAGGGTAAGAGGAAAAGAAGGATGATAAGTCACGTCTTCACAGAAGAAGCAGCGTAACTGTGGGAACCAGTCCAAACCAAAGCCTGGTTTAAGCATTTCCATTCTTTTGAGGTTGTCCAGTGACATATTCAAGAGGCCAGTTACTAGAATCCCATCCCATCCTGGCAATTTCTGGTCTCTGAGAGGACAACTTGGACCAGCCCCACCAGATCTGCTGGCCCGAGAGACCGCAAGGACTCCAGGCCTGCAGCAGTGCATGACAACACGTAAGTCCTTTCAATCTTGCCAAAACGTTGTAAAAACTTGCACCTAGTCACACAGGTGAATCCCTGCCAGGTGTGCTCGCAGGTGGTCTGCATTCCAGGTCCCATTCCCACTCCTGCTGGTCTTCAGATTTGGCAGAGATGATTCCAGGAACTGATCTGTGCATTCCACAGCTCCACTGTGGAGGTATCAGGAAGGAGGAAAGGGCAGTGAAGAGCACAGGAGCGAGACTGGTGATAGCACTGATGGCGGACACACTTGCTAGCAAGGCAGAGAAAGTGAGGGTCTAAGAAGGCCGTCCTGACAGCAGATTAAATGGAGCAGGCACCTCAGTGAGGTCTCTTGGCAGCGTCCCTAATGTTTCCTTGCTTTGAGCTCTTGAAACTTTAAAATATATTGATACTTTTCTTTTATTAAACTCTGCTTCGAGACATAGAAAATATAGACAACAGTTTCTTTCTGAGGTGAGAGGTTGAGTTTCAGGTGAGGAGAGAAAGATCTTCCTTTTTCATGCTGTTCTCTCATTTTCCTTTACTATGTATATTATTTATTTGTACTTTAAAGTCAGCAGCGAGTTATCAATGTCACGGGATGATTCAGTTTTTCCCCTCACAGTCACAGTAAAACCTACTAAAAATGGATTATTCTTTTTGTATAATATTCCAATAGATTCCAAAATATTATTTCAAACGCACTTTTGTGTCTATGTTCTCAAATTAGATATTTACTTCTTGGTCTCCATTTTTCTGTTCTCTGTTGCATGCTAATTCAGAGTTGCATCTAAGGAAATACCAGATTTCCCTTAGTTTTTTAGATCCATATGTGTTGGAAATTTGATTCATGGAGATGAACATGGCAGTTGGGGGATCGTGCGATTATCAAAAGAGATCTTTTCAGCATCAATAATGCGGAAAGAACCCACTGCTTGTTGGGATTTAATTGTCTATTTGAGGGATCAAGCTTTCACTGTTGGCTCTTCTCTTTCTCTTTGGAGAGAAAGTACAGCCTTCCCAGTCTTTCCGTTACCAAATCACTTTCCTGGGTGGCTGTGCCATGTCAGGAAGGGCTTGGGATGCTGGGAACCAGGATTCATTTTCAGCTTCTGGTTGTCCTGAGAAGGCTTCCCTGGCAGAGTGCAGCCTGTGTGTCTGGGTGACACTTGCAGCCATCAGAAATGAGGGGATAACTCACAAATGCCAAGCGATTCATCTGGTCCTTGTCTTACAGGGTGTTCCCAAGGGATGAGGTTCAAAATGCCACTTGGTAACCATTTGAAAGCTCCTAGTCATGGGGTGGGTTCTCGGTGCGAGCTCAGAGCAGTGTCTGTTCACCACCAGATGGGAAGCATTTCAGTATTTTAATTGGTAAGGCTGTGTTCATGCACGTCCATGGACCATCGGTTCAGTGGCATTCCCTGCTGTAGCCCCCCACACCTCTGTCGTGCGTCATCTTTGAAAGCTCCAAACAGTGTTCACACTCCAGCAGGTGGTGGTAATGTAACCACAGCACAGGACTGGGGACAAAAACACAAAAACCCAGGGGCAACACAGTTTATGGGCTCAGGCCCAATTGCCCCATTTGGACGAGTTGGTAACACCAACACTTAGTGTGTAAACTGGAGGATTGTCCAAGACCATGGACCTCAGAATGACACGGGCTCAGAAGTCACCTTGGACAGCAAGGGACAGTGTGAGGTCACTCACTGACCAGGATTATGGTCCCTTATACTGGCCAAGTAGAGCTCACCCGGGATCCATCGAGGGAGGAGGCTTGGGGCCTTCTGGGGAATTTCTGCCCTAAAGGGAATTGCATAAGGAAGGCAGGGGTGCTGAAAATCCTAGTTCACAGGGAGCAGTCATGTTTATGGAACGAGACCCAGCAGTAGCCTTAAAAGCTGCGTCACAAATCTTTCCGCCTGGATACAAAACAAGCAGGAGAAGGAATTCAGAGTCCTGGACAAGGATCCCAGCAGGATTCAAATCCACGTCAGGGGTGAACAGGGAGCTCCTAGAGGGGCCTCAGGAGCGAGGTCCTGCCTGCCTTTAGTCCATTTGCAAATGAGCTTCCTTGGGCCTTGTCCTCTCAACGTGAAAGTTTTGATCTTTTTACATTGTTTTCATCACTTAGAGCTGATGCAATTCCAGAGATTCAACTAGAAAACTACAAGTTCCTAAAATTTAGTCAAAAGAAATCTCAAAAAGAGGAGCAGAAAAAGTTCCCTGTTCCTCAAGAATGGAGAAAGGCAGCCCCTGCCTGTGGCACGACGTTGTCCTGGGTAGTGCTATTTTAAAGACACCCACATTTCAGTGGTTGTTGCTCTGCCTGTGAAAGTACCTTCAACCTTAAAATCCCAAGAGAAAGGGTGGGGGCCATGTCTGCTCCTGGAGGAGCTGAATGATACTGAAATGAACTGATCTTCGGAATTATGGGGACTTGGGAGTGTCCCCACTAAGCAGGGAAGGGGCTGGCCCTTCTCCCTTCGCCCACAGACAATAAGCTGATGAACCCAGAAGAGTTCGTGATTCAAGGAGAAATGTGAGATTCAGTGTCTCACTTACATGCCTACAGAAAGCGACAGAACCACACCACAACTCCCAGCTCTAAAGGGAACAGGACTTTAATATAATATTCAAATAGGGCATTTATTATTTACAACAAATAACTACTGTCCCTCCCCAATGGGTGAATAGGTGCTGGGGTAGAGACATCAGGGAGCTGGGGTGGGGTCGTCCCCTCTCTCTTGGGTTTCAGGGGACCTCAGAGATCAGCTTACAATGCTCCCCTTCCCGTCAGGTGGGAGGAGCTGGCCCAGTGCATCGAAAGCCTCCCAGCTGTGTCCCCGCTGCTGAGGATGGGGCTGTGATCGGCCACTGGTACAGGGCTCGGTGTTGGGGCCTGGGGACTGAGTAGAAGAGTCGGGTTACCCTGGGGGGCCTCCCTCAGAATCATGGCCCCCACCCTGTCCCCACTGCACTGAGTGCTCCAGACTCTGTGCTCAGTGCTGTCAGCCACCAGTACCCCATTTGTCCCTGCCACGCAAGAGATCATTTGGTATCACCTATTTCACAGAGGAGGAAACGGAGTCTCAGGAAGCTGAAGAGAGTCACCCCAGTCACAGGACTGCTCAGTAGTGGAGCTGGGATCCCAGTGCCAGCTGTCCAACTCCCCAAGGGCACGTTTAGCCCGAAGCTTTACTGAACCCCTGGGAGTCAGTCACCACGGCCCAGACACTCACTCACCCCTGACCTTAATGATGGCGGGTTCTTCTTATCCTTGAGTATTCTTCTGGCCAACTAGGTCTGGGGGGTCCAACTGGCAGGACAGGCTGTAGCTCCAGGACAGAAAGGCACCTGTGAGCCTACCAGGAGACACACCTCAGGTGTCCCCCCACTGCCTGCCCAGCAGCTGGAGTCTAGGAGTCCCAGAGGTCGCCATGCAATAAGACCTGGGGCTGAGTGGGGGGCCACGGAGACAGGCTCTCTGGACTGGCCAACAGGGAGCGTCCACCCCTGCCCTCACCCAACTCCTGCCCGGCCTCACCTATCATTCTCGTTGAGCAGCTCCATGTCCTAGAACCAGGCCCCAAATCGCTCCTCGGGCTCTAGGTTGTAATTCTTTGCGGCCACCTGGAGCAGAAGGATCGCCCTCATGACTGGGTATTCCTGGGACCAGAGGGAAGGAGAGGATGCAGATAGGGCCTGGGTGGGGGATGCTTCATGGACCTTGTGGGTGGTGAGGAGTGGGGCAGGGGACCATCCTGGGAACCCTCCTTCCCTCCAGTTCCATCCAGGCTCTACCTGTTCTCAGAATGGGAATAATCAGCCCCTCCTCCAGGATGTTTTCCTTGATGTCATCTTCCCCTCAACCCACCCGCCAATTGGTTGGGTCTCCCACTTCTCTGTTATCAAACTCTTCCACTAAATGTAAGATACAGGGGGTGGAGCCAGGGACTGTTCTGCCCAGAGGGTCTCTGATTTCCTCCTCCTTCCCCTCCCCTGCAGGCAGTGCGGCAGCTGTTCACTTCAGTCCTCTTCTCAGGTTGATCTCATTCCCCTGGAAGGCAGAGAGCCAGAGTCCATCAGACAGGGCCCTCTAGCCTGACTAGACCCCTAGGCCCACCCCTTCTCATGTTGCACTACTGCCAGGTCCCCAGAGGGGGCCGGGCATGCACAGAAAACAGGACTTGGACCTAGGCTGGGATCTGGGCTCCAGAGAAGCAGGACATGGGGGAGAGGCTGAGGGACCTGGCAGCACAACCCTCTCTGATGACAGACTTGGAGGCTGAGGCCTCAGGCAGAGGGGACTGCTCAGCCACTTATGTGCTGCCTGACTTGGAGGGGTCTGACATCTCTCTCCCTCCATGGGCAGCGTGGGAGGGAGAGGCTGCGTCCAGCTCAGATAAAACCTCAAGCAGCTGTGCCGTCAGGCAGATCTGAGCTTCCCCAGCCTGAGGAACCAGAATGGGTGTCTCAGGTGGAGCCTCTGTTCACTCATCCCTAAGATGGGCCTGATGCCCCAGCTCCCAGGGGTGGCTGAGAGGCTCTTATGACAGGAGATGTGCCAAGTGCTGAGAGCTCAGAGCTCAGTTCGGGGGCTCCCCATCCCAAGGCTCAGGATCCTGGTCCTCCCTGCCTGGTCCTCAGGTGCACCCATCTCGAGATTATCACCCATCAGCAGGTGCAGCATCAGCAGGTGACCAAGGAAAGTGCCAAGATAGGGGACGACACTTTGTGATATCGGGGTGTGGGTGGGATGAGTCCTTGCTCTCAAGTCAGCCCCCTGCAGAGCCTCCCCTGAAAAGTCCTCACCCTCAGCCTCCTGGCCCACCCCAGGGTTCCCACGGGGAGCAGCCAAGACCCTTAGCAGCCTCCCCTCAACTCCTCCTCCTTTCACAGCCCAAGAAAACCACACTCCTCCTCCTCACCTCCCAGGGCCGGCTTCTGGCAAATCACAGGGTGTGCAGTCCCTGGCCCTCCCCACAACAAACCCATCCTGCACCAGCTCTTCCAGGCCCTCACCCCGGTCACTTCTACTGGGGGATTCAGGCACTGTGGCAGCAAGAGGAAGGGGCCTCCTCTCTTGATTTGAGGGCCTCCAGCTGGGAGGGCAGAACCCCTCCCCCACAGGCACACTCACCTGCTGCTGCTGCTGCTTCTCCTGCACTCTCTGGGGGCTGATCTGTGGGGGGGCAAACGTGGAGGGCCTCTGCTGCCAGGGTCGAGGTGAGTGTCAGTAAGACCATAGTCCCCTCACTCCATTTCTCTCCAGCACCGCTGGCCTCTGACCGTGGACATCTGACTCCAGGCATCTGGTACCAATAGCACTCCATCCTCCAAGGTGTTGTGATCCTAGAACAAGCCAAGCTCCAACTCTCACTCTGGGTGTGAGCTTGGGCTTTGGGCCAGGCCTCCCCGAGGCTGTTTCCTCATCTGGAAGGTGTGAGAATTCCAGCTACCTCACAGGTTCTCCTGAGGACTCAGTGTCACATGACACTGTTCTCGCCCTCACTCTTCCAGGTGGATCAGGCAGAAAGCTCCCACAGTCCTTTCTTCCCTCTTACCTCATCACCCCCTTGTGTGGCCTGCAACTGAGGCTCAACTTGGGGAGGACTGGCCCCCAAGTTCACTCTCAGCTTTCAGGGTTCAGTTTGGACTGAGAGCCTGAGTTTCTTTCTGTCTGTTGGCCTGGGCAATCTCGTGCTTCTCTCCTCTCTAGGCGTCCACATTGGGCAGCCCAAAAACACTGGTATTTGATTCCTCAGTTACAGGGATTCGACAGAGTGAGAGAGAGAGAGAGAGAGATGGGACATGAAAGAGGGAGTAAGAGGAAGTGAGAGACTTTTTTAGTTAAAATTTAGACAAGACATCCCATCACTTTGGCTGTTATTATGTTAAGAAGCCAGTTACTAACTACTTAGTGGTTCCACTGGGATGGCTATACCATGGGTGGCGCTTACTAGGTACCACTGTGGAGATTGCCCACCTCGTATGCGAAGATGAGGCACTTGGGTCACATTCTCCATTAAACAGGAAACAATTGAATGGTTTTATGCCACAGGATGGCAGTATCTAAATTTCCATTAGTTTCAACCCCCTCATGATGCTGACCTGAAAATGAGGCCAAGTTGGAAGCGACTGTTCCAATATCACATTGCTAGAACCCAGGCCTGTTTTGAGTGGTGTTCTGTGCTACCTGTCACCCCTTCTTGTTATTCTTCCATCTCTAAGTTTGTGCCTTACGTACATGTGACACCAGCCCACAGGGGTAATAGATATTATGTCATATACACCGGGTGACATCCCTAGGAAGTAGATTCTAGCCTGATCCCCATGGTGCAGGTTTAGAGACTGAGGAGGACCTGAGAGGTACAGGGACTTTCTCAGGATGAAGAACTGGTAAGAAAAAGGAGGTCTGCATTCGTCTCTGTCTCCTCAAAGCTAAGACCCGACTTAGGTTTCCAGGGAGCTGTGGCTAGGGCTGTGTAGGCTCCTTGTGTACAGTTCAAGAGATGACATGGGGGAGGAGGGTTAGCAGCCAGGGCACAGGCGGCAGCTCTGGACAAGTCTGATTGAGGGAAGGGGCCCAGGTAAAGGAATCTTGAAAAATGACCTCACTTCCTTGGTCATAAACCTCAACAGATCTTAGAACTCTGGTAACCAGGCACCCACAGCCCCCAATTCAGCTCACTTGACTGGAGACAGTCAACAGGCAAAAATATTTTGTTGTTGTATCCCAAATTTTGGAGGATCTAGGCTCAAAAAAAACCAGAAAGAGAAACTTTTTGGTCGTTGCCGACGTTGGCTCAGCCCTCATCCCCGACGCCTCTGGACATCTGGCAGGAGGCAGTGAAGGGTAACACGGGGCAGCCCAGGAAAGGCTAGTGCAGGCCAGGACACAACTGTGATCCCACCTGATCAGCCCCACACCCCTTACACTTCATCGTGTGTGTGTGTGTCTGTGTGTGTTTGTGCAGAGGGGAGAAGGCAGGGTATGAGGGGTAGGCCATTCTTGGGCAGGAGCTGGTTGTTAGGTGTCGGAAGCATGGTGGGCCTGTCATGTTCATAGCCCAGGTCATGGCTGGCAGCATGAGAAGGTGAGCTCCTCTACTCTTATGTTACTGAGCCATAGAGGTTTCATCTCTTTTCCTGCCTGACCACAGTTCTTTGCAGGGATGTCCCTCTGTGCCTGAACTGAGGAGCAGACTTTCTCTTGGGGGTTGACCCCAGTGGCAGTGTGCAGGCAGCCCCTGATTCCTTCTGGCCCAGCTCCAGAGCAGTCTTTGCAGAACTCCAATCAGAAGGTCATCGAGGAGCTGCCCAATGGTTTCAATTTCACCAACTCACTAGGCAAGGGGAAGGTGCCTGAGGCCACAAACACCATCCAGTGCTGCTCTGAGATAAGAGCAGGAGCAGAGGGTCTCCACACTCAGGACCTTGAGATAACCAGGTTGGAGCAGAACTAGGGCATGACCAGACTGGGGCTGTCCCTTTTTCAAGCTAAAGGGGATGTACACGCAGGTAACCTTGCCTGGTTCGGAGCTGAGCTGCCATGACCCTCTTACCCTTGCCCGGTTTGAGCTTCTGGAGGCCACTGAGACAGAGGCAGAGGGTAAGGGGGACTGCAGGCTGCATATTCCTGGAAGGGAAGTGGGATCTTTCCTGTGTTTAGAGGGACACATGGACAGTCAGCTATGTGGGTGAATCTTTCTCTTTATCCCACTGTAGCGCCAGCTGCAGAGCTCCAGCCAGTGGCAGAAGCAGAGCAGTGGGCAGTGGTGGAGGTAGAGCTGGCTACAGCTCCGTTGACATCACCCCTTCTAGCGTTGGAGCCAGCGTCCCCTCCATCAGCAGTGTTGGAGCTGGAGCAAGGGCCAACATCGGCTCCAGCAGGAGTGGGAGCTGCTGAGCTGGAGTCACCTGGACCATCATTTCTAGTGGGAAGTCTGTCTCCACCTGTGGCTGTTAAGGAGCGTGAGAAGAAGCCCAACCTCACGGCCTTCTCTCCTAAGCAGGTGGTAGAGCGGTTGACCGTGATGGATGCGGTGAGCAGCTGGGCTCTCAGGGCAGGGTGGAACAGGCCTTCCCTCTGCCATCGTTGTCCCAGACCTGATCCAGACTCCCATGATCTGGGCCCAAATCCCAGCTCCACCCCTTACCAACCGTATGACCTGGGCAACTTCTGGAACCCCCAAGCCTTTGCTGTCCACCTGCAGATCGTAGAGGTGGACACTAACAGGACCTGCTGCACAGAGTGGCTGTGCCGGCTCCATGATGTAGAAGAGATGGAAAGCTGGACAGGGCCTGGCCCATCAGCGGTGGAGGGGAACTCACTGTGTGCAGCCAGGTCTACGGTGGCCCTGCCGTCTCCTCAGGAGGCTCAACAGCCTCAGGACTTGACACCTGATGTGTGCTTCACTACAAGGGAGACAGACAAGGCCAGTGGTTGTAGCTGCCACGGGGGAATGTGCATCAGAATGGGGAGTGGGATCAGAGCGGAGATCAAGGTGGTGGAAGATGCCTCCTTGACATGAGCAGAGTTGAGCCACCATCTGGAGCTTGGAGTTAGCCAGGACGGGCTGGGTGCAAATGCCCCTCTCCCTTCCCTGCCGGGATTGGGTCCTGGGTCATCCTGTGCTGGGCACCCTCGGTGGACAGAGAAGAAAACCCAGGGACTCTCACAAGGCTCAGGACACATCCTGAGCTTCCTGAGCTCCAGCTCTAAACTGTGACACCTGTGTCGGACTTTAGGGGCTGTGGACACAGAGGTGACCTGTGGCAGGGCTGGATGACATTCCCCCTGTTCCCCAGGAGCTCTTCTGGAAGGTGGTGCCCTCTCAGTGCCTGGGATCCACCTGGCACAAGAAGAACAAGCCTGGCAGTGAGCACTAGACACCCACCATCCAGGCCACCATCGACCAGTTCAGAAGGGTGGCCAGCCTCGTCATCACCACCTGCCTCAGGGACGCGAGCATGACAGCCCAGGACAGGGCGAGGGTGGTAGAGCACTGGGTCCAGGTGGCCCAGGCGTGCCGTGGGAGGCCCAGTGGAGCCCCTCTCTGGAGACTTGGGAACTGCCTCTCCACCTTTATCAGCTCCCAGGATTGCAGTGTGTGGTCTAAGCTCCTGCAAGTCCCTAGGCGCTTCCTGCCAGGGGCCCACTGACCTTGACTCCAGGTCCTAGTGGGAGGATGCTCACTTCCTACCTGTCTAATTCCCTGGGTTGAGCTAAACTCCTCCTCCTTGTGAGTGTTACTCTCTGAGTCCTAAATGTCCTTCTGGGGCTCCCTGAGCATCTGTCTCATCCAGGAGGGGAGATTTAAATAGAAGGGGACTGAAGCTAGAGCAAGCGGGGCTCCAGTGCCCAACCTCACACCTCATTCTTTTCCCTTCCCCAGGAGTGCGAGATCTGGAAGAACTTCTCCTCGCCCTGCACTGTCATCTCTGCTCTGCAGAAAACTTCCACAAGCCACCTGAAGAACACATCGGGGGAAGTTTCCCCGTGGGTAAGCCTCTCTCCATAGGAGGACCAGGATGGATGGGGGATCTCCTGTATGACTGCCATTGGCGCCTCAGTCAGCTGGGAACTCCTGGGAGGCAGCAAATGCTGGGGACAGGGCCTGGGCGTCGGCAGTTGGTCTCTAAGTCTCCTGGTGTCCTTAGTGAACCAGTTCTGCTTCAGGACTCAGTTTCCCTAAATGTCAGGTACTGGGTTGAGCCACATTGGAGATTTTCAAGTGTTTATAGCAACAGAACTCTATGGTCAGTTGAAACTCATAGTGGTCAAAACAGAGCTGCTCTGTAGAGCTGGGGAGTGGAGACCCCAGTGACCAACAGGAGAGTCCCCTCCCAGTCCCATGAGACCTTAGCGCTCAGAGGAGCCCAGTGAGAACACTCCTCCAGGCAGGTTGAATCTCTTGGGTTGTCAAAGAAAAGGGATTTGCACTCAGACCCCTCACATTATCCCTAAATTTATCCTTCCCTCTTTCCCCTCCCCTCGGGTAAAGCTCTGAAAAACTTAAGGAGCTCTATAGCCAAGACGAGTCCTTGAGCAGAGAACTGATGACCAAGACAGAGTGGAGGCTGTGGGTCTGGAAAGAGAGGAGGGGAGTGTGGGGCAGGGGACTGAGTGGGCTGTGGTTTTGATAGTTTCTCACTTGAGCATTCTCTGAAACATTCCCATCTATCTTGTCCAGGTTAACAAGCAGAGGGATCTGTTCAGCCCATGGGCAGCAGGGTGCCATTTTTGGGCAGGAGGCCCTGGTCATGGGACACAGTGGTGTTGGCTGGGCTGTTCCAGGAGGAGTTGCCGAGCTGGTGCCATCAGCAGGTCTCTGGCTTCCGTGCTCGTCTATCCTGCTGGATGTAGCTTCTTCCAGGCTGTTGCGGTGGGTTTAGCCCTCAGCCTAAACCTGTCCTCAGGAAGCCAGGCCCCTGCTGCTCCTTCTGTGTTCACCAAGTCTGCGAAGACGTGACTATCATCCTTCTTATCATCTTTCTTTTCCTCTTACCCTAGATAAACCAATCATGAAAGTGGGTCAAATGATAAAGGAAGCCTGCCTTTTTAGGACAATTATCCTGGCTGTTTTGTACTTCCACCCTCCCTCGATCCCCTGGGGATAGATCTGACCTGTGTCCCAGGATGTCATCAGGCAGATTTGCATCAAGAACAGAAAGCTCAAGGTCAAAACTCAAAGCTACTCCAGATAATTTCTCCCCCTCCATCCTGTTAACACCCCCTCCTTGTTTGAGTGTGATTCTATTCTCTTCTTGTCCTTGTCACTCTCAACCGCACAAGTCCTGGCACTCCCACTCAGGACAGTCAGTCCCCAGTCCTTTACTAAATCCCAATTTTTACCATTTCTGTGTTTTCTGTCTACTCATTTGCTTAATCCATTGACCACTTGGTGTTCATAGAGGTTAAATCAATAGTGATATTATCAACCACCCCCTGCTAACGACTTACTCCCATATCCCAGATGTTCACATAATCCAAGTGGTTGTGTTCAAAAGTAAATAATTCAGAAAACATATTCACCCACCACAAATTCCTGATCTCTAATATTTTTATTCAAACACTCATGCAGTAAATACCTGTCCCTCAAGATCAGAAGTAATGCCAGATCACCATTCCTGACCTTAATTTTCTCCTCCACCTATCTAATCCTGGATTCCATGGACAATGATCACAATAACTTCCTTGGAAAAATAAAAAATCCTTACCACTCATTTATTTTGTAAACCTCCAAACCCAGAAGATCCCGATTATCTGCCATGCTGCAGCTACTGCGGGTCTTATAACAAGCCGAAGAAAAAACACGAAACATGATCTTTTGGTACCACTGTAAACACAAAACCATCTGCATCAACTGGGAAGCATCCATAATGCCTGGAAATTTTGTTCTCCTTTTTTTGTGTTGGCTCAATAACAAAAAGACAAATCAATTTATAAAATGGGCAAGGGACCACAATAGACTTTTTCCAATGAAGATATACAAGTGGCCAATAGGTCTATGAAAAGGTGTTTGGCATCGCTAATCATCAGGGAATACGAATCAAAACCACAATGAGCTATCACTTCACACCTGTTAAGATGGCGATTATCAGAAAAACTAAAAATGACGAATATTGGTGAAGATGTAAATAAAAGGAACCCTTATGGGAATGTAAACTAGTACAGCCATTATGAAAAACAGTATGGAGGTTCCTCCAAAAAAGAAAACTAGCATATGATCCAGCAATCCCACTTCTGGTATATACACACAGGAATTGAAATCAGGGTCTCAAAAAGATACCTGTACTCTAATGTTCCTTGCAGCTAATTCACAATAGCAAAGATATGGAAGTAACCTAAACGTCACTGATGATGAATGGATAAAGAAATGGAATATTCTTCAACCTTGAAAAAAGAAGGAATTCCTGCCATTTTTGACAACATGAGGGACCTAGAAGATATTATGCTAAGTGAAATAAGGCAGACAGAGAAAGACAAATACTTATATGTGGAATCTAAAATTGTGAAATTCATACAAGCAGAGGTTAGAATGGTGGTTGGCAGGGGCTGGGGAGATGGAGAAATGGGGAGCTGATTGTCAAAGGATACAAAGTTTCAGTTATCAAGAGAAATAAGTTCTGGAGATGTAGGATACGGCGTAGTGCCTTCAGCTAACAAAACTCTATTGCATACGTCACATTTGCTACTAGAGTAGATACTAAGAGTTCTTACCACAGAATGATAGTAATAAAGGAGGTGAGAGAAAACTTTGGAAGGTGATGGAAATGTTTGTGGCCTTGATGGTGGTGACAGTCTCAAGGGTGTATACTTATGTCCAAATTCATCAAGCTGTATATAGAAAAGTATGACACCATCGTTGAGTCTTCTGCACCTTGAAATATGCCATGTCCTCATCACAAGACAAAAACATTTGTAACTATGTATGGGGACGGATGTTAACTGGACTCATTGTGGTGATCATTTCAATATATACTCAAACATTGAATCATTACGTTGTACCCCTGAAACTGATATAATATTGTATGTCAACTTTACCTCAATAAAAAAAAACACAACAAACAAAACCATTTGAATATTGTAAATGAGTTCAGTGAATCCCTGAAAGTGCCCCATTCCCATATGAGAGTTACAGGAAGCAGAGAGGATGAAGTAAATGGAAGAAAGATGTACAAAACACTATTCAAATTAAAATAATTTAAGTTGCTATCAGCTCCTTGTGGCAAAGTTCTGTGAGCACTGATCTTCTTTCACATTTTTCCTGGAAAAGCATACTTTCAGATCCAACCCATAACAGTTTCATCATTTCCTCTAATAAGACAATTTCAACTTAACAAATAAAACCAAAAGCATCCCTTATGTATGAATAAAGTTAATGAACTTTACAGAGAAAAGAGCATATTTGCACAATCTCAATAAAGGAAACAGAAGAACTGAATGATGATCAAGTCTCATTCAAGCTTATCTTTGAAAGCCAGTAAGACCAGCTTATCTTTTCAAGGATGTGTGTAGAGCTGGGAGGCTTGGAAGATAGAAATAGTGGCCTCCTTTGGAGCAAAGGGTAGCCTTGCTTACTGCCCAGTATAATAAAAATAACACCCCCCCAGGGCAAAGGTTAGCAGACATCCTGCCCGTTATCAAAGATTTGAATTCCTTAGGCTCTGAGATCTTGTAACCCTCTGCATGTCACCTGGCCCACTGTGTATCAGCCTGTAGGAAGTGGGATTTAGTGAACCAGTGCCAATGCTGATACTCTGGCCACTGCTATTGCTGTGTCATTAAGTCCTTTGTCTCTGACCCATGGGTCTCCTGTCTTTTGCCAGCATCTGTAAAACCATTGTAGGCTGACTTATTAGCTTGCAGGAAAGGTAAAATATCAGACCTTTCACAGTTCCCGACAAGCCCTTTAAGTAACTAGTAGTCTTAGGAACAGAGAGCTATCCAGAACACTATGCATGGATGGTCTTCATAGAAGACTTCATGCAACCAAAACTTTAATAAGTCTCTCTGATCTCTTTTATTTCTACCCCAATTAGAAGGAGAGGCACCAAGCTATTACAGACCTAGGGCTTGTGCAAGCCACCTGGAGACCTAGTAACCAGCAACTTCCCATGGGCAGCAAAGACAGATGGGCATACTTCCAAAATGGACCCATATGTCTCCCTATCATCCAAAAGACAGTACATTATCTTAATTTATGATGATTTGAGTCATTAAAATCTTGTGATGGGCCAAAGATACACTTCTACGAGGAGTCAGGCACATAGCAGTTGTAAGCAGATTAACACACTTGGTGAATATCAAACGCTCAACTAAATGTAGTGTTCTAATCAATTATAAGGTACAACAAATTTAATTAGGTCAATTAAATGATATTTGATGGTATCCTTGACTATCACTCTCTAATAATAAACAAGAATCTCACATAGATAACTATAATTGGTCTTACTTTAAAATATGGTAGTCAGGAGTGTTTGAGGTAAACTGGAGATAAGGAAGGGGAGAAATAGATAAAAGTTAGCTTCTCTGAAGCCACTGTCAAGACACCTGGATCTACATGTAACCCAGGAGATCGAGGCAGACGGCTTTGTGCCTAGATCCCCCTGCACTGTGGTTCTCAGTGATGTCACGGTGCTGAAGCAGCTTCCTGAATCGTGTTTACATGTCCATGTGTACAATACCCTTGACCATGGTGATGAACCACCATTCGGTCATCTCTTACACCCCTCTAATTAACAATTAGATTTCAAAATCATTGTATCATTACATGATCATTTATTCCTCAAACCTTTGGGATGCCGAGCTAAAGGAAAATTAAATCTCAATGGTTTCTTTTTTTTGAAGGACCAAGATGTCCTTTCACACTTGGAATCCAGGTTTGAAGATAAATCCATCAAATCAATGGAAATAACTTAAGAAATGGACAGAGGGATACGTCATTCATATATACACAGTTTGCACTGTGGCAAAAA
Source organism: Diceros bicornis minor (assembly GCF_020826845.1). NCBI lineage: Eukaryota > Metazoa > Chordata > Mammalia > Perissodactyla > Rhinocerotidae > Diceros > Diceros bicornis. The sequence continues at coordinate 236,393 of NW_026691039.1, forward strand.
CAGTTATATTTTTAAAAATTAGAATTTTTTGAAATTTTATAGATATTAATGACTTTGTTCTGCTTATACTCCCTTTGGTTTACCAAACCAAACTCACTCTTTAATGGGCGTTTCTAGCATTGAGTGCTAATAACAGCAGCTTTTTTAAATTCTTATTTTTCCCAGGTCAAAGACCAAGGGCAGAGGTCATCAAGAGGTCAAGTGTAACCTACCTACAGATGTGGCAGGCTTAACTATGGATGTTCAGCCAGACATTGTCAGCAGAACCACATCTCTTCACCCATAGGTGAGTTTTTACTAGTAATCACAGAGACTTAAGGATATCAAAGGAAATTCTTTATTAAGAACAAAAGATATAGATTCCTATGTTGAGTTCATTACTTTGAATTTTTGAACCAAATCACATATATCGATTGGACCATGATCAATTCTATGATCTTTAGAAGACGCAGCCTACAGCTGAAGAGAAATAGATACAACACCAATATCTTACCCTCTCTGAAACCCAACTGAGAGCTCTTGGAGTCAGAAGTTTTCAAGACAAGAAAAAGTCATCGTTCATCTGAACAGAGAAAGTAGAGGCTATTCAAAGATTCAACTCACATTGTTAACATGACTTGTTAGAATGTGATGGAGCAAGCATAATACCTTCTAAGTTTCATTATTTTTCTCCAGAATACTGACATGGATGACCTTGAAGTCCAGCTTCCGCATAAATGTCGTTATTCAGTGATAAAATTAATTTCCCTATAAAATAATTCCCGTAAAAGTGTTAAAAATATATCATAGTCTCTGACTAAAAGGAAACAAAGCATATTGAGCAGTTGAAAGCAGTGTAATAAATTCCATACAAGGATCTTATAGCAGCATTATGTATAATAGTGAAACTGGATGTAATCCCTTTGCTATCAAAGAAGATATAAACAGATCATGGTATACCTATTCTTTGGAATACCTCTAAAACTTCTAAAAAGGTAAGTTAGAGTGATGTGCACTGATAAGGAGAGAGGTCTATGATATATGGTTTAGGAAACAGCAAATTGCAAACGATGTAGTTATGTAATTTATGTTTAAAAAAAATTTTGTGTATTTATAAATTCATAAGAAATTTCCAGAAGAATAAGTCACAACCTCTTAACAATAGTTTCTTCTGAGTAGGAGAGTGAGTTTGCAGGGAAGGGGATGAAAGGGGAATGTTTCACTTTACTCTACATAGATCAGTGCAATTTGACTTTTTTACAGTGTGTATTTGTTTCATAATTAGAAAAATGAGTGATGTGACCATTTGGTGCATGGCAACAGTATTATGTTCACCAGTCTCTGTACTCTATGTTACTGCACAGCCTGGACTGTAGGAGAATGCCCAGAGGAGCAATGAAGACAAAGAAGACATGACACCTGCAAAAAGTCAGTGGAGTATTTCTACATAACAAACCTTCCAGGTGAGTGACGGTCAGTATCTTCCACTGCTCCAGCTCTCGCCATGAACCTAGTACCTGCCCAGAGTAAGCCGGAGGACCACTCCCCGCTAGTCCAATCCCTGCCCGGAGACTGTTTGTGCAGGGTGACTGCCATCAAGCAGACAATGGACTCAGGATGGGGCGTGTGCCTTTGGGGAGACTGGCAGAGAGGCATAAAGTGGAACACCACCTAAGTGCACTCACCTGAGAAGCGGAGCTCCAGGTGGAGACACAAAATATACCGAGAAATTGTGTGACGTGAAGGAAGCTACTCCATCTCTCTGAGCTTCAGTGTCCCCCCCTGTAAAATGGGGATCACAGGACTACTTCACAGAGCTGTTGGGGAAGTTACATAAAAGTTCCTGTGACAGCAAGTGTCCACATTATTAACAAAGTCATATCCGACTTCAAAATAATCGATGAAAAGAATAATGGCAATGAGACCAAAGACGGGATGCTCAACTTCATAAGCAGCCCCAGCAGCATGAGAATGAGACAGGGTACTAGTAAGCAGGGTTCTTCACAGCTCCACTGGAGATGATGAACACGGGCTACACCAGGATAAGTCACTGTTGTACAGTGACTCGTGTAGTGAAGATGGGTCTCTAAAGACACTGTGAAATCCAGTTACACACAGTGGCTCCTAGGAAACAACTACAAAGCAATCAACTCAGCAGATAGGAATGGGAAGGGGGTGAGCATAGGAGGGTCAGAGCCACAAAATCTGACGGAAGACATTGAACCACGAGCGCTCAGCTCTGTCAACAGCTGCTGTGGTTGCACCAGGAGATCAAATGTCTGAGACAGCCATTGTGGGGACTGCTGGGAGCACAGTGGTCACTGAAGCCACACCCCAACAGCAGTTGCATCGGAGCACACAGAACCCGAGACTTTCCTCTCCATTAATCGTTGTTTTAAGATGATGAATATCCTCATGTTACAATGTCTCCTTCCAACCCTTGTGGAGGAGTGTCATCAGAACCCCCTGAAGAGGTCACAGGCCAGAGTAGGATGGAACACTGGGGGCTGGGGGAGCGGCGCTGCACCTGACCACACGGACTATCACCCGGGTCTATTGAACACGAGAGAAGAACTCGAGGATGTGGTCTAAGGAGAATTCCCCGTCTTGCCACATTCAGAGACACTGCAGAGTTTCTCGTCCCTTCTTTACAAAAATGTGAAAGAATTCGAGTCATTAATTCATAAAGAGGTAAATTCTTCACATAGTGACAGGGTCCAGTTTCCATGACCAGCTTTTTCAGTTGTTTTGATGATATCCCACATTCAGGAATCGGAAATGTAACCTATTGGGATGTGTAATATAAACAAGGACTTTTTTTCATGTAGATCAACACCCAGGTTTTTAGGGAGGACGTGAATCATGAAAGCTGCTAACCATTCCTCCACAGGTTTCAATAAGACTTTTAAGTTAATTTACCAATCTCAGGAAAAGATAACTTGGCAATGCAAATTTTTTCTTTCTGCATTCAAGCGTATAGTACAGCCAAGAGAATGAGGAGAAAAAAATTAACAAGAAGGTCTTGCTTGCATTTCATCTTTTGCAAATAATCAGGATATTTTATGCTCTGTTCCTTTCACTACTCTAATCAATTTTTAAAGAATACGGTACATTTGACTATCCCTGGGCATGTTTATCCTGGAAACTTGCCAGAATCCAAAGCAGAGATGTTAAAGCTGACGGGTTTCAAATGCTGCCCAGGTGCTGTCTACCATGAACATGCCTCTCCCAAAGCTGGACCACCGGTCTCTTCCTGAAGGATCAGAGTCATCACTCATGTCCCTGAGAGACTGGCCACTCAGGCCTGAGCTGAGATTAGGTGAGCAATCTAAAGGGCAAAATGCTTAAGCTATTCTCATCTTAAGGATGCTGTTTTGGAGGCCTCTGCACTGGAATGGGTTAGTGAAAACGGCTTACTAGATACTTGCCTGGGAATTGTGTTGTTCCCCTCTGCTCTTAGCAGATCCTGGGGAAACCAATGATTAACCCCGAGGATGCCTCAACTTCCACACCTGTGAAAAAGGCAAGCAACAGCCAATGCTACCACCCTGCAAACTCTTAAGTTGTGCTTGCAAGAGGGGCCACAAGGGCGAATGTCTCCCAAAAGCTGATGAAATGATGGCACTTTGGCTGGAGATGGCAGAGGGCAGCAGGCAAACTGGAAAGTTTCTGGGATGTCAAACCAGTTCCCATAAGCACTTTAGAGAAACACCTGGCCTTGGACTAGGTAGGAGGCTGTGGAAAGACCCACAGGCATGCAGGTGGGAGGAGGAATCAAGCAACGGAGGGAGGTGGTGGGGAAGAGGCGCCAGTCCAGCTTCAATTTTGGACAAAAGCAGTTGCATGTGGCAGGCCCGCGGCTGCCACTGCAGCCGCCACACCCTCCTAACTCCCTGGTCCCTCTCATTCCCTCCGAGACTCAGTCCAGTTGGAGCGGGTGCAGGGCCAGAGTCCTGATTCAATGGGGGTTTGGCCCTCGGCCAAGCTCACATTGCCCTGTTCCTCCCCCCAGAGCTAGGCACGACCTCGTGCCCAGAGCCTCCTGGGAGTTCTAGTCCTGCAGCCCTACGGGTTGCCAGCTGGGAGCGGTTAAGAGAGAAAAGCTCCCAGCATGCACAGCTCGTGGCCCCAACTCGTGCCTTGTCTCTCGGGCCCTGGGCCCCACGCCTCTGATTCTCCATCCAACCCTCTTCTCTATACCACGCCCATTCTCCATGCCCTGCCCACCTCCCAGAGTATGCGCAGTGTGGTTGGGCTGCATCCCTTGAGGCCGGGACTCAGGTAGGGGTGGGGCTCACCAGCCTGGCTGTTGCTGAGGTTGCTTGCAGCCCTGGTGGAAGCTCCCTGGCCAGTATTTGAAATGTGAATTCAATATCTAAAATGGAACTACCAGGTGCCTGGGATCCTGGAATTTGCCTTTTCAAGGCCACTGTCCTACCATCCCCCCATCCCTCCAGGCTGCCATGATCCTCGCTCTGGACCCGTGGTCAGGGTCGCTGCAGAGATCCTCCCTTTGGACCCAATCTGCCTGAAGGGCCCATACCTTGGTCAGGAGTCTTAGAAGGACTGCCCTGAGCCATGTCATAAAAAGGAGAAAACATCACATTGGACAGCCCCAATTCCTGCATTATACAGACAGGAAACTCAGGCGCACTGGTAAGTGACCCCTAAGCCACTTCAGGGGACCACACACATGTCCCTTTTCCCACGCTGCACACAGGCTGGTTCACTGGACTTCCTTATCCCAGTGTGGACCTCTTGGCCTCGTTAACATAGGCAACAACACCGAAACGTCCCTTTGGTCCTTCCCACAATGTTAGGCAAGTTTGTGCAGGAAGGTAATATGCAATTTCTGCTCTACTATAGGGCTGGCTCCTTGGGAACTAGTTTTAATATCCTTGTTTGAATATACCCTCAGAATCACAAAATAATTTGTTGCTGTGGGGGGTTATGGTGATAATTCTCTGAAGTCGTTTTTCCATTTAGCTTTTCTGATTGACTCCAAATACTACAGCACCACACACTTCTTAGACTGGTGGATGCACAGCTCCACTTCTTTGCAGGGAGGATGCACAACAGCAGAATATCTGTGGCCTGACTTTCTGGAGCATCGGTATTACTACAAGATTTGGAAGAAGAAATGTTAGGTCATTTCCAAGGTAAGGAATTAAAAACTTAACACTAAGATGAGGTGGGAAAGTCATATGCCATTAATAATTGTCAGTAATCTGTGCCTGAAATGTCAGACTTTCTCTGAGAAAGAACTCTGAGACCCTATTTCCCATTGTTTTAAATAGGAAAAATTAGAAGGCATAGCAAAGCTATCGAAAAACTCTACCAATTTCCTAAGTCACAGTATGGCACCTAGACATAAGTTACGAACATCATGAGCTCCTCATTTTGTTCCTCATCCAACCCAGTCTCACAGGTCTTCAGTGCATGCTGTGAACACGGCACTGTGCTAGGTGTCGAGGCCTTGGTGAGCATCGTGGTGGGGGTGGACCTTGCTGGAGAAAGATGGCATCATAAAAACTCAAATCCATGCCACTTACAAAACTGAGGCAAAAATGGAAAGACCCAGGAGCCACGCAGGGATGAGGGCATTAATAGATACTTGGGAGTATTAAAATCCATCTAATGGTGTCATGAGTGAATGTGTTCCACTTTAAAACAAAACACTGCTGTTATTCTAAGATATTGACTTAGTATCTTTGTGCAAATATGCAGGATTTAAAATGTTTATTGATGTATAACATGCGTACAGAAATATATGCAGAAGTCATCCACGTAAATCTCAAAGAATTATTACAAAGCGAACACACTTGTGTGACCAAGAACTAACACCAGCTTTACTCAGGCCCCGACAATCCCTTTCTCCCTATTTCCTCCCCAAAGGTAACTGATATCTTACCAGTGAACACTGTATATCGAGTTTGTCTTCTTATACAAGTGTTTTATTACAGAACAATTTAAACAATATACAAAATAAGCAAAATAGCATAGTAGCCCCATCACCCAGCTTCAACAACTACTAATCATCTGCTATTTTTGTTTCATCCACACTCCATCCCATTCTCACCTCACTTTATTATTCTTTTAAGCCTTTGTGCGTGTGTGGTGAGTAAGATGTATGCACACTGAAAGGCACAAATCTCAACCGTACAGTTTTGGCAAATAAACATGCCCATATAACTTTCATCCCTTTAAGAATAGGATAGTTCCATCACCCCCAGAAAACTCCTTCCTGTTCCTTCCCAGACAATTTTTTCCTTCCCCCGATGCAACCCCTGTTCTGGTTTTTTCAGCATAGGTTCATCTTGGCTGAAATCATCCGATGTGTGTTGGTTTCTGTCCAGCTTGCCTCCCTCAGCACGAGGTTGATGAGTCTCTCTCAGCATATGTGTGTCAGCGTTTTCTCCTTGGCACGGCTGAGGACGTTCTGCTCTGTGGATGCCCCAAAGTGCGCTCATCTTGCTCCTGGGGACGTGCAGGTCATCTCCTGTGAACAGTCTTGTACAAACGTTTTTTGGTATGGTGTTTAATTCCTTTATTAGCATTTAAGTGACACACCTTTGGATTTTTACTGGTTGGTCCAGATTACAATATGCATCTTTAACATATCACAGCCTACCTAGACTTAATAGTTCACCAGTTTAATCAATGTAAAATATGGAAGACTTGCTACAGAACGGTTCCATCTACCTCTGTCTGTCCTTTGTGCTATTGTTGTCATAAATTTTACATCTACCCATGTTATAAATCCCACAATACAGTGTTATAATTTTTGCTTTAAATAGTCATAGGTATTTTAAAGAAATAAGAGAAATAAGTTAAATGTTTGGAAGGAAATGCTTTGAGACTCTGCAATTGTACTGTTTCTTCTTTAAGTTTCCTCCACAGTTTTTGCATTCATCAGTCAATCTTTCCAACAGTAATTATTACTGTAGCGTTCTAGTGGCGATTTTCAATTTCATGCTATCTAGCGCATTTATTATTTGGAACTCTGTGAGGAAGATTCCCCACCCTCCCTCTCCTTTCCTTCTTCCTTTCTTTCTCTCTTTCTCTCATTCTTTTTTTTCCCTTTTTTCTTTCTTCCTTCCCTTCCTTTCTTATTTAATCTTTTTTATATCAGTATAGCCTCGTGGATATTTATTTTAGTCTCTGGGTAATAATCCAATGCTACCATTATTTATTTTGTTGCTCACAGTTTTCCAGCTTGAGTCATTGGGAAGTCTTTTAGACTGATTCATTTTGACACGTCCCATCATTTTCTGTGTGTGTGCGTGTGTGTGTGTGTGTGTGTGTTTTAAAGCACTTTCCTACTTTCTGGCACTACAAGATGATCCAGGCTCATTTTGTATTTTCTATCTCCAGCCCTAGAATTAGCCATTTCTCCAAGAAAACCTGGTTCTTTTTATTGGAGAATGATATTTAGAAAACAAGATCTGGGAGCTAGATGTGCTCATTAATATTAGAGTGTCACTGCTTCTAGTCCCTCTCAGCAGAGCTTGGAAATGTATGTATGAATATAAACTCAAGTATACGCATCTGTCTATCGATCTATCAATCTATCTATCTTTTTTGATAGATATATTAAAAGAGACATGGATTCATACTGATACTTCCAACTCCAAGCCAGCACCACTGGGTTTATTCTAGCATTCTCCTTTTGTTTATTTGTAACTTCTTTCACCAACAGTGAGAAACCTAACTCCAGTTAGCTACAATATGTTTACTGTGTCAACTAGTTTCAGAATTGCTAATCCATACCCTTATGAAAAACAAATTGACCACCTAGAGTACAGTGTTTATGTCCAGTACTTTAGTTTTACAGTATCCCGTCAAAACACTGTCTTCCACTGTAACTTAGGTCAGGACCTTTCATCTCCACTCCTTCTGTATGGTTATGTCACATGCTTGTAATACAGTGAGATTCATTTGTCACTGCATTCCATCTGGGTTCCCCAGCATCCTGATTGATTTTTAAAATTTGCAGAGTAAAATTCACACTTTGCTGTGTACAGTTCTATGGGTTTTGACTTTATGGTCATGCATACATGTCCACAGTACCATACAGAGCTGTGTTTTTCACTCCCAAAGTTCTCTCATGCTATCCCTTTGTATTCAACCCCTTCCCCTACTCCATCCCTTGGCAACCACTGATCATTTTCCATCCCTGTAATTCTGCCTTTTCTAGAAAGTCATATAAATGGAATCATATTCTATACAGCCTTTTGAATCTGGCTTCCTTCACTTAGAGAAATGCAGCCAAGATTCATCCATGTTGTTGTGTGAATCAAGAGTTTATCCTGGGACCGACCCATGGCTTAGCGGTTGAGTGCGTGTGCTCCCCTACTGGCGGCCCAGGTTCAGATCCATGGTGCGCACTGACACATCGCTTCTCAGGCCATGCTGAGGTCGTGTTCCACATACATCAACTAGAAGGGTGTGCAAATATGACATACAACTATCTACTGGGGCTTTGGGGGGAAAAAGGAGGAGGATTGGCACTGGATGTTAGCTCAGGGCTTATCTTCCTCACACACAAAAAAAAGAGTTTATCCTTTTTATTGCCAAGTACTATTCTAATGTACCAATGCAACACAGTTTCTTTCTCCATTCACCTGATGAAGGACATTTCGTTTATTTCCAGCTTTTGGCAAGTATGAATAAAATGGCTATAAAGATTCCCACAAAGATTTTTGTTTAAACATTAGTTTTCAATTTTCTTCAGTAAATACCTAGGAGTGGGATATCTGAGTCATATAATAAGTGTATGTTTAGCTTTATAAGAACCTGCTCAACTGTTTTCTGAATGCAACTATCATGTTGCATTCCCAGTTCTAATTGCTCCTAGTCCTCACCAGCACGTCGTATTTGCAATTTTATTTTTTATTTCAGCCATTTAATAGGCGTGCAGTATCTTATTATGGCTTCTACTTCCTTTTTGAAAGTGAGTTCTGCTAAATGTAGAATTTTGTGTTGACTTTTGGGTTTTCTTTCTGCACTTGAATGATGTCATTTTGTTGTTGAGTTGTCTCTTTTGTTTTTGATAGTACATCATCCATCATTCACAGTATTTCTCCCTGTATGTAATGTCTTCCACTGTATGTGTGTATTTCCCTGATGCTTTTAAGAATTTCTTTTTATCTTTGGATTTTAGTAGCTTGACTATCGTGTACCTAAGTATGCTTTTCTTTTATATTTTATTTTGTGGGTTTGCTGAATTTCTGGGATCTAAAATTTTAGATTTTCCAACAAATTTTGGAAGTTTTATGCTATTACTTATTGATTTGCCTTTCTGCCTCATTTAATTTTTCTGTCTCTCCCCTCTCTGCTTGGGACTCAATCATCTCACAGGTCATAAGGCTCTCTTCATTTTTCTTCAAAATTTTTACATTCTTTTCTTCAGACTGGATAATTTCTATTGCTGTATCTTCATGTTTTTTCTACTATTTCTAATCTACCGGTAAACTCAAAAGTATTTTTTTTATTTCATCTTCCTATTTGGTTCTTTTGTGTAATTTCCACTTCTCTGCTGAGTTCCCACATCTGTTCATTCACTATGGGAATATTTTTCTTTACCACCATGATCACCTTTATAATAACTGCTTTCGTATTCTTGACTGCTAATTAGAACACATTGGGGAGAGTTTCTACTGCCTGCTTTTGGTCACATATGGATTACATTTTCCTATTTTGTCAAATCTCGTGCTTCTTTTAAATTGTGTACTGGAAATCATGAAAGATAGGTATAGAGGCTCCGGATTCTATTGTATTCCTTGGAAGAGTTTTGTTATTTTTCTAGCAGGGAATCAACTTGGCTAGACTGAAATTCCAATCCTATCTCATTTACAGTGGGCATAACTGAAATCCTAGTTTAGTTCTTTCATCTTCCAACTGCTATTTTTACACTAGGCCTTCTGGGGCCTACCCTGCATGTGTGTTGTTCAAAGATCTGCCAATTTGGAGTGTGTGGGGGAGAGACTTACATATATATTTTGCAATTTTCCTCTTTGTGGCTCCCTCCCTTCCAGAATTTCTCCCCTAACTTTCCAGCTACTCTGCCAGCCCAAAAATACATCCTCTAACATGACAAGTAAGACTGTAGTTTTTCCCCTGTCTAGGCCATGTGCAGATTTTGGAATGCTTTGAGGCAAAAGACTCAAGCTTGCAAATATCTCCTGGTGCAATTCCCATCATTTAAAGGAAGATTCCCTCTCAGTTCTGCTTGCTTTTGGAAGTGATTTATACATACACACAAGTACACATTTATTTTATGTGTATTACATATAGCCACACGAGTCTGTATAAATATATATAATATTTTGTGCAGATTTTATCATTGTTATCTGTGAGAGTGTTAGTTCAACAGGCTACTCCACCATTACTAGAAGCCAGACCTCGGTTTTGTTTCTTTCTTGGATTTTATATAAATGGAATTATAAAATATATAGTCTTTTGAATATAATTTCTTTTATGCAGCCTTATGGTTGTGATATTCATCCATGCTATCGCATGTAGCTAGTGTTTGTTCATTTGTTGATAATAATTAATTTTTTAATGGTCATAAAATATGCATAACATAAAATTTTAACCATTTTTAAGTGTACAGTTCAGTGTCATTCAATACATTCACATAGTTGTGTAGCCATAACCTCCAACCTTCCACAGAACTGTTTTCACCTTGCACTGAAACTTTGTGCCCATTAAGCAACAACTCCCTGTTATCCCTCCCTCTTGCCCCTGGGAACCACCATTCTCCTTTCTATTCCTATAAATTTGACTACTCTAAGTACCTTATATGAGTGGAATCATACAGTATTTTTCCTTTTGTGACTGGCTTTATTTCACTTAGCATAAAGTCCTCAAGGTTCATCCATGTCATAGCATGTGTCAGAATTCCTTCCTTTTTAAGGGTGAAGAGTATTCCACTATGTGTATACACCACATTTTTTTGTCAGTTCGTCCATTGATGGACACCTGGCTTGATTCCAGCTTCCGGCTATTTTGAATAATGCTGTTAAGAACACGGGTGTACATATATGTCTTTATACCTCTGCGTTCAGTTCTTTTGCGTGTATACCCATAAATGGTGTTCTCAGATTCACTTTTTCACATGTAGGAGGGTTCCCCACGCCTCCAACAAGCAATTCTTGGAATGCCAGCTGGTCGCCAGATAATTCAACTCAATTTGATGCTGACAACCCAGAGATACATCAGATTCCACAGGTTGATGGCTCCGTCCTATAAGTCTGCACACCCACCCAACCTCGCCTCAACTTCAGATGCCAGTTACAAGCCCAGGCTGTTACCTATACTTCTGACTTACTGGCTAAAAACCAGAGGTTCCCACAACCTTCTCCTTGGGTTTGATTAATTTGGTAGAGTGGCTCACAAAACTCAGAGAAACATTTACTAGGTCACCAGTTTATTATAAGAGGATATAATTCAAGAACAGCCTGTTGGAAGTGGTGCATAGGGAAAGGTATGGAGACGGTACACAGAGCTTTCATGCCATCTCCAGGTACACCAGTCTCCAAGCAGTCCTTGTCATTGCCAACCTGGAAGCTCTCTGAACCGCCTTCTCTTGGGATTTTTATGGAGGCTCTCTCACATAGGCATGATCAATTATTAACTCAATTTCCAGCTCCTCTCCTCTCTCTGGAGGATAAGGGGTAGGGCTAAAAATTCCAAGCTTCTAATCAGGGCTTGGTCTTTCTGGTGACCAGCCCCCATTCAGGAGGCATCCAGGAGCCCACCCAGAGTAGCCTCAATAGAACAAAAGATTCTCCTAGTGTTCTTATCACTGGGGAAATTACAAAGGTTTTAGGAGCTCTGTGCCAAGAACTGGACACAGAGGCTGATAAATATGATTTTTATTATTTCAGAACCCATAAGTGGAATTTCTAGATCATATAGTAATTCTATTTTTAATTTTTGAAGGAACTGCCACACAGTTTTCCACAGTTTTATATTCTCACACTCAGAGCACAAGGGTTCCAATTTCTCAACATCCTTGCCAACACTTGTTATGTTCTGATTTTGTGATAGTAACTATCCTAATGGGTGTGAAAAGGTATCTCATTGTGGTTTTATTTCACATTTTCCTGATACTTAGTGATGTTGAGCATCTTTTCATGTGTTTCCTGTTCATTTTATATCTTCTTTGGAGAAATGTCTATTCAAGTATTTTGTGCATTTTTAAATTGAGTTGTTTTTTTATTGTTGAGTTGTAGATGTTCTTTATTTATTCTAGATATTAATCCCTTATCAGATTTGTGATTTGCAAATATTTTCAATCTTTCTATGGTTTGCCTTTTTACTCTGTTGATAGTATCTTGTGATACAGAAATCTTTTTCATTTTGATGAAGTAAAATTTGTTATTTTTTTTGTTACTTATGTCTTTGGTGTCATAAAGAAATCATTGTTACAATGGCATTTGGACCCAATGACACACAGCTTTTACCATGTGTTTTCTTCTAAGGACTTTATAGCTTCAACTCTAACATTTATATCTTTGATCCATTTTGAGTTAATTTTTGTATATGGTGTAAAGTAAGGGTCCAACCTCGTTCTTTTGCATGTGGGTATCCAGTTTTCCCAACAACATTTGTTGAAAAACTGATCTTTTCTCCTTTGAATGATCTTTGTACCTTTGTCAAAAATCATTGGACCATATACGCAAAGTTTTATTTCTGGGGTCTCTGTGCTATTTCATTAGCATAGTGTGTGTATTTACGCCAATACCACACTGTTTTGATTACTTTATAGTAAGTTTTGAAATCAGGAAGTGTGAGTTCTCTAACTTTGTTCTTCTTTTTCTAGATTGTTTTGGTTATTCAGGGTCCCTTGAGAGTCCATATGAATTTTAGGATAGATTTTTCTAATATTGCAAAACCATCACTGGAATTTTTACCTCTTTGAGTAAGTTGATTCTTAAGTATTTTACTCTTTTTGATGCTATTGTAAATAAAAATGTAAAGTTTTTAAATTTCTTTTTCAGATTACTTATTATTAATGTATAGAAGAACAACTAGTTTTTGCATGTTGATTTTGTGTCCCACTACTCTGCAGAATTTTCTAGTTCTAACAAATTTTTGGTGGAATTTTTAGGGGTTTCAGCATATAAGATACTATTTGTAAACAAATATAATATTACTTCTTCCTTTCCAATTTGGATGCTATTTCTTTCTTTTTCTTGCCTACTTACCTTGGCTAGAACTTCTAATACCATGTTGAATAGAAGTGGTGAAAATGGGCCTTCTTGCCTTGTTCCTGATCTTAGAGAAAAAGCTTTCATTCCTTCACCCTTGAATATGATGTTCTCTGTGGATTTCTATATATGGCTTTTATTATGTTGAAGTAGTTTCCTTTTACTCTGAGGGGTTTTTTAGTGGTTTTAGCATGAAAGCATGTTTAGTTTTGTCAAACGCCTTTTCTGCATCCATTGAGATGATCATGTGTTTTTTTCCTTCATTCTGCTAATGTGGTTTATTACATTGATTCATTTTCATATATTGAAACATCCTTTATTCCAGGAGTAAATCCCACTGAAAAATGCTGTATAATCCTTTTAATATGTTGATTGATTTAGTTTATTACTGTTTTATGGAGGATTTTTATATCAATATTCATCAAAGATATTGACCTATAGTTTTCTTTTCTCTTAGTGTCTTTAGCTTTGATATCAGGGTAGTGTTAATCCCATAGGATGACTTTAGGGGTATTCTCTCCTCTTCAACTTTTTGAAAGAGTTTGAAAAGAATGGGTGTTAGTTAATTAAAAAAAAAAATCTTTGGCCCAGGAATAAATTCAGCATAAAATAAATACAAATAAATATTTTTTAAAAATATGAAAAAGTTTTCTTACTAAAAGAAATTAAAAATTAAGCAAGTACATCACTTATCACTTTCTTTCTTTTTTTTTTTGATTTATTTATTTATTTATTTATTTTTCCCCCAAAACCCCAGTAGATAGTTGTATGTCGTAGTTGCACATCCTTCTAGTTGCTGCATGTGGGACGCGGCCCCAGCGTGGCCAGAGAAGCGGTGCGTCGGTGCACGCCCGGGATCCGAACCCGGGCCACCAGCATCGGAGCGCGCGCACTTAACCGCTAAGCCACCGGGCCAGCCCTCACTTTATTTCTAAAAAGTTTTTTAACCTACTAGTAAGCATGAACAAATTGTTAGAATTAAAATGACTGAAGTGTTAATTTTCTTCATTGCAAATTTTCTGACAGAAGTATATGATGCCGTCATGTATCACATCTTTTATGAAAAAATGATCATTTTTTTGTAGTATTTGAAAATATTATGAATTTTCCCAGTGGCCTCTGACAATACTCTGATATGCAAAGTTATCTTTTCAACATGTATGTCTCATCATCATCTTTACCAAATTAACAAACTCAGGTGCTAATTAATCAACTACTTTTCATATGATTCAGGTTCTCCACCACCAACTCCCCTAAGCATCAGGAAATTCTACAACTTCTGCAAGATTAACAATTTTACCTTATATTGTATTCATCTCATGTGGTTTAAAACATCCAAAAATCATTGATAAACTGACCCTGCCCAGACAAAAGCATTGTGAATTATAAAAGATGGTCTCTGTTAAGTGAGGAGGGATTTCAGGTTGAACTTAATATTATGAGTGGTCAATTTATTACAGTGTATTGTTCTGTTATGTATTTCACTTCTTTTCTAAAAAAAAGTGATAGTTGAGGGCACTTAGATAAAAATTTGAGAAAATAAGGAACTGTTACACACTGTAAGCTTCAAATGTTTTCAAGCATAAGATAAAATAAGAACTAAAACTATGAAATGACAGACGAAATAGAGATAAGGGGATGAAATTGCAAAACTGAATCTATAATAATATCTCAATGGCTAATGTTGTGGTGCCAGAAAGGTGGTGAAGTCAAAGAATTCGTGAAGATGATAATAAACACACTACAAAGAAAAAAGATTGAAATTTTCATAGAGAGAATTTTTACAGTGATATGACAGAGAACAGGGAAGAGAAGTTGGAGTGAGAGACTATCTGCTTCTTAAATTATTTCCACTGTTGAGAACAAAAATCCAATTTGCTGAAATCTTTATTCCCCTCTATGACCCTATCTTTACCTGCAAAGTCTCAGCATTCAATCGATGTCACAGTCCAGCTTTTCCATCCCTAGGGAACAAAGCAATTTATCTCATCTGAAACCTCAATTGCTCAGGCTGTGAAACAAGGCCGGCCATCCATTCTCACAGAGGAGCCAACTGGAGGTAGGATTTTTGGTTCTGAATTCAGCTAAACATCTTCAAAGAATTGTATCTGGCCTTCCTTATCCAGGGCTATCAGTGAAGTGCTGGCTGGCTTTCAGAGAAGAACAATTCACAGTCAGCGGAGATATTTTCTGTTGAGCTCTCTAGAGAAGGCTGTGGGGCTTGTCAGTAAGAGTTAATTTATATGCGGGTTATAAATTTTTATTTTATTCAAAGATTTATAAAGAAATTTACATGGTAAGTATTATTATCAACATAAAACGTTGTCTATTCTCTGGTCATTTAAGCAAAATTTTCCTCTCAGGGTCCACCCATGGACAAAGCCCAGATTTAATCTCCAAGAGTCAGCCAGGCACTCTGTGGTCCATGGGAAGCCCTCAAGTTTGCAGCCTGTTTCCTTGTGTGCTGTGCTGGTGTTTAATCTTCCATCTCTTCTGGGTACAACTAGACAGATGCTTATCAAATCATCAAGGGACTTGACATTCGAAAAATGTACTTTTCATTATCTTTAGACTTCTGCACTTTTCAAAAAGACTCTCAGCATTTCCAGTAATTGTGCAGCAGTTTACCCAACACTAAGGTTCTCACTATTAAAAGTTAAAACAAATAAATGTTGAAAAGGAAAAAGTGATCTTTGCAATTTTGTACAGAATCTATATAATGGGTGCATCCTTATAAATGGAGGTGATGGTGCTCAGGGCAAGCTACCCCAGGAGGCACCACTCTGGTATGCAGATTATTTCGAGCTGAAGACAATAAGGACTCAGAGAACTCACGAAGAATATTTGAGTTTCCCTTCCCAA
Source organism: Diceros bicornis minor (assembly GCF_020826845.1). Taxonomy (NCBI): domain Eukaryota; kingdom Metazoa; phylum Chordata; class Mammalia; order Perissodactyla; family Rhinocerotidae; genus Diceros; species Diceros bicornis. The sequence goes on from NW_026691039.1 coordinate 252,451, forward strand.
ACTGCCTAAAGAATTTAAAACAAAAGATCTGTTTCAGGAAGGAGTTATTATCATGATGGCTGTAAAGATAATGTAGGATAGAGGTTACAACAGGAAAGGCACCAAGCCCCTTTTATCAAAAACTCTCTCTCTCCCTGACCACATTATCTATAGATGACCCTGAGAGGAGTTGTCAGGCAAACATTTGCATTTCTATCTCCATGTGAGTTGTCTTCTTGCCTTCTGAGGTCCCAGACCACTACCCATCCCCAACACCTTCCTCGTCTTTAGCTACAATACTTAAGCGGGCAGCTGAGACAGAGGGACGAGTTGCTCATTTCTGAGTTTCTCCCATGTATACATGTTATTAAACTTGGTTTTATTTTCTCCTGCTAACCTGTCTTGTTAATTATTTGGCCAGCCATAAGAACCTTAAGAAAAGGACAGAGGAAGATTCTCTCTCTCCCCCAACAGTTTTTGTGCCCAACGTGGGGCTACACTGGCTGGCAAGTTGCGTTCTCTGGCTGGAAGAACTGCCTTCTCCCTGGATTACTTCAGATGATGAGATACGGGAACGCCTGACGAAAGTCGGCAAAATATAAGACTTCTTACCACGTCAGCCTCCCAGAATCTCTACCTGTGGAGTCCGGTGGAAGGAAGTGGTGAGAATTTTTTTCTCTTTCTAAATTTAGATTGGCAGGAGAAAATATTTGGGAAACGAGTTTCTTGTGCTTTTAGTGACGCTGGTACATTTGGTAGAGTACTCTTGGTTTTGATCTTGATCCCTTTTCCTCCCAGAGATAGTCTCTGTTTTTCTCTTTTGTCTTTGTCTTTTGTATCGTGTGTCATAAGAAGGAAATACCATAGTGTAGGACGCAGGCATAGACCCTATAAGCCTAATGTCTGGGCCGGCCCCACAGACTGGTGAGTTTGTGGGTCTCACCAGACTGGCGTCTATTTAGACAAACTTTGCTGTGGGTTAATATGCACATGAAGTGAAGGCCATTGCCAAGGGCATCTTGGAAGCCAAAAAGGCCACAAATTTGGTGGGCACGGGTCGAGCGGTTAAGAGCCATTAGGGCGCTCGCCACTTTCAGGAAACTCCCGTGACAGGATAAGTTGGGTCACGGAACGGGGTAGATGACACAGGTCCCCCGTCAACTGCAAGAAAATGTCCATGCAATGACGAGGTACTCTGTAAAGCACACAGTCCCCAACCCCGTGACACCTCCCCTCCTAGGTATTATTCTGGCTCCAACAGACCTAAGGCATGGCTAAAGCTGTCATTGTGCACATAAGAAAAAAACCGGATGAGGTTTTTCCTTCTGTCTTGTTCTGTGTCCTGAGACAACTTGGCTTTGTGCCAAGTGAGAATATCCTCCTTGGTCTCCACCATATGGAAGGTGCATTTACTGGGGTGCCCCTTGGTGGCCAGTCGAATAGACTGGGGTTCTGAACTGTCTCTTTGTCTGGCTGTGCCAAGCTCTCAGGGGAGTTTGTCATAAAGGGCCCAGTCCATAAGGGCTTTTGTCGTCTTAACCTTCGTTGCTTGTTAGTGCTGGAAAAATCCCATACCAGTATCACCTGCCCGATGTCACAGATTAGCGTAGCGGGTCTGTGACTGGAGGCGTCCCACACTATTGTGGGAGACCGGAGACACCGTTTTCACTACACCATCCTTACCGCCTGTGCAACGAAGGTCTTTACTTTCTCTGAATATCTTTGGGAGTGAATTCTGTGGATCATGGGGGCTACATCATCTGCGCCCTCACCAGGGACGCCTCTTGCGTCCACGGTAAAGATTTATTCTAAGCCTGGAAAGTTACCTCTGGGTCTTTCTTAAAAAGTCTTATTGGATCGAGTCACTATTGGAATAAATATACAAATGAAGATCCTACTCGTCAATGGCCAGATGACGGATTCTTTGAATTGGGAAAACTTCTAAATTGGGGGAAAAAAATATGTTTTGAGAGCTCTCACACAATTGTTTAATTGGTACCTAAAAAAGGGCCAGAAAAAGGAGGGGAAAAATTTAAATAGCCTTAAGAGCTTGACTCAGGTTACAATTGAATTGAGAACATGTAAAAGTGTAAGTGTTGATAAGATTATAAAGGTTGGAATGTTTGAGCTAATTTTATATAAAGAGGTTACATCAACTTTGCCTGAGTATATTTTAAAATGTCTGACTGGGAATTCTTCCCTTGTCCAAAATCAGAAGACCCAGATCTATTAATAAAAATCTTAATGATAACTATGGTTAAAGGTATAAGAGGTGATGAAATTTACATGAAGTTTTGTACAAAAAACTGATGTTATTTCTATTACAGAACTGGTTAACAAAAATAGTAATTTAAATGATGGCTAATTTTATCTAATGTCTTATGAAGTCTTATAGACAATCTAAATAATTATTGGGAACAAGTAACTAAATAGTTGTGAAAAAGATGAATGTTGGGTGAACTTTAAACAATAATTATGTGTTATGGTGGTTACAGCTTCCAAACTCTTTTTGGTGACATAAAACTTTAGAGTTTTGCTAAATTTTGTGATAAAAATTCACTGAGTATTATCATTTCCAAATAAGATAAGATATTAGACATTGATTGCTAAACTTACGTTTGTCTACTTTTGGCTTTTCATTACAGGAAAACTAAAAGGTGTTTTGGGTCTATTGGTAAACGTGTGTTTTATTAAAAGATTGTACTATAAAGGAACATATTTCTAGAAGTTATGAAGTCTTTATAAATTTTCCAAGCTACAAGATCCTAATGTAAAAGAAAGTTTATAATTGTTTACTTAGTTTTTACTTACAAATTGGGGTTTCTAAGAGTTAAAATTTCTAATTAGTATATGTGATTGAAGCTACTAAATATTAAGAAAATTATGTCTGTGTACAAGGAAAGTAAGATGTATAAAGAAGGAACAAAGAATGGAGATATTTTATTTGATTGATTAAGAAAGATAAATTTGTCTTCAAGAACTAGGAGGGAAAAGAAAGACATGGGACAAATTCTGAATGTAAAAAGAAAGATATAGGTTTGTGGAAGAGGAATTCTGGAAAAGCAGTTTTTGTATGGTCAAGTTGGCTCAGATTGAAATGAATTTAATTAAGTAAATGAGTTTTAATATCAGAAGGAAGCTGGTACAAAATTATAATTTGGTCTTCTTTCTCTTAAAAGGATAATTTTCTTGAACTTGATAAAGAGGTTATAAAAGATTTTTCTTTACCTTTGGGTAAGTCTACCTAAAAGACGGAAAAAAAAAAATCTGTTAAAATGATTTCCTGCATTCAAAAGACTGAGGTCTCTCTATTAAAATGTTTGGACTGTCAATGCTCTCTTTGCTTTAACGTTTTCTATTTTTGACAAGCTCCCCAAAATTCATATAAATAAAGTCTTTTTTTTTACTTTTTTTCTTTGAGAATTTTCAAAGGGCCCTGGAACTTCTCAAAGAAATTTGCTCTCTTCCTACAAAGGGAAAAATACTAAATTTATTAGGCTTATTCCGTATGTTAAATTACATGGAAAGCATTGTCAGACAAGTGATGGTAAGTCTGCTTAGGCGCTGTTATGTGGGCAAATGTTATTGACATAGGTGTTTTAAAATTGTATAACATTACTGAAATTCTGATCTGTCCTGATTATCAGTCATAATTCTGGTTATTATTATTTTAAAGTGTTGTATGTCACAAAATTAACCAAATTCCTCTGTCAATTGCCATTTTGAGGTCTTGTTTACAGACTTATTTCTTTGCTCTAATGCCCTTGCAAAATGTTTCAACTTCAGAAAAATTCATGGAAAGGACTCTGACATTTACACTGGAGTACAGGTTTCTGACAAACTTTCTGATAATAAAACTGAACTTGGTAAGAAATTACAGAAAGCTGATGGAAAGACTGATAACTTCATGAAACTGCTCACAAAAAGATTGGGATCAAGAATGGATTACACAGGACTGAATGAACTGATAAGGATGATTATAATTTTTATTATTTTTCATTTGAAGTATTGCTGAATTTTTAATATTTTGTTTTTTTAGATTTAAGGAAAACTTTTTCTCTTTTCTCCTGAGCTAGCTATGACTTATAACAATTTGGTAAATAATATTTTTGTAAGTAAAATTGAAATATTTATCTTTCTCTCTATCTGATCCCTCGAATTTGGAAACTCTTAGTGAGTATTGTTGTTTTCATGGCAATATAGTTATTTGCATAAGTTCAATAAGAATCTCTTCTCCTTATAACAGGACACAATTGGAAACACTGGTTCTATTACCAAGGCTGTGACTGGAACATCATATTTGCGATATAACCATACAGCTTTTGAGGAATGAAGATTGGACTTTATGGAATAAAGCCACGTGGAAACATTGCCCTGGTACCTTATGTTCCAAGCAGCGCTTACCAGGATAAGTAAAGAATGTCACTTATCTGGCAAGCACAAGGAACCTCGAAATATTTTGGGGGAACCTCGGAAGAGAGGAGTTCACCCAAATCTGTAGGTATTACAGGCAAAGTCTGATAACAAAATTTTGGCTTGGCTTTCCTGGCCTGGAGAGGCCTTTAAAGTTCAATCTGAGATTCCTTATAAAAAGTTCCAGCAAAGCAGATTTAAAAGAGCCTATGTGATCAATTGCCATTCTTGCTGTACTTATGTAAATAATTGGGCCAACTCTATTGGAACTAGACTTATTTTGCAAACTACTTAGTTTTAATTTGTCCATCTTTGATAAAAATGAGGGTGATTTTAGAAAGAAAAATTATATTTCTGTAAAAACTATAGTGTAGATTTGCGGATATTAGATCCTGGTTTTGTTAATTGTCTTTTAAGGTTTTTGTTTTATATTGTTGACTTGACTGGATCCTGATTTCTTCTAGTCTCCTAAAATATCTGGCTACAGATGTCCAAACTAACGTTTTTTATTTTTTCCATCATTTTCATTTGGAATCGCTGAAAACTGAACCTGCCCTTTTTCCTGAAGCCTTTCAAACTGAAGCTGATGGACTTGCTATAAACTTAAGAGATTACCCGATGACATCATCAGAGACATTTTAAACTGCAAAAGCTGCTTTGACGCTGACATCTAAAAATCTTATCTGGCTGTCCTCTAAACTCAGAAACTGCTTTACAACTTGCTCCAACCATTAACCTTGTTTTTCTTTCGTTTACATAGAAATGCTTCCATTAAATACTTGATTGCTTGCTTCCACGATATAGGTGTAACCTTGAGAGCCCACCTGCATCACCACCTTCTAAAATGTACTTAATTGAACTATCTATTATCAGGACTAAGAAATGTGCTCAGTGAGATGAAACAATCTACCAACTCAGCTTTTGGACTATGAAACGTCTTTAATTTTCAAAAGGACTGTGAAACTTCTAGGAAAGTTTCAGAGGAGGGAACTGATGGTGCTCAGGGCAAGTTACCCCAGGAGGCACCACTCTGGTATGCAGATTATTTCGAGCTGAAGACAATAAGGACTCAGAGAGCTCAGGAAGAATATTTGAGTTTCCCCTCCCAGACTACCTAAAGAATTTAAAACAAAAGATCTGTTTCAGGAAGGAGTTATTATCATGATGGCTGTAAAGATAATGTAGGATAGCGGTTACAAAAGGAAAGACACCAAGCCCCTTATATCAAAAACTTTATCTCTCCCGCCACATTATCTATAGATGACCCTGAGAGGAGTTGTCAGGCAAACATTTGCATTTCTATCTCCATGTGAGTTGCCTCTTGCCCTCTGAGGTCCCAGACCACTACCCACCCCCAACACGTTCCTCGCCTTTAACTGCAATACTTAAGCAGGCAGCTTAGACAGAGGGATGCGTTGCTCATTTCTAAGTTTCTCACATGTATACATGTTATTAAACTTGTTATTATTTTCTCCTGCTAACTTGGCTTGTTAATTATTTGGCCAGCCATAAGAACCTTAAGGGAAAGGGCAGAGGGAGATTCTCCCTCTTCCCCCAACAACAAGATTATCTGATTCCCAGAAAAAGAAAACAGTACTATAATATTAAGGCTACAACTGTCAAAATGAAGCCAATATACACTCAAGTCAAGCTTTTGCTCAAAAGTTAATTGGCTCCTCTTTGAAACTTTATCATGTTTATTATGTAAGCATAATCTAGAGCCTAGAATATAGAAAGTGCTTATTGGTAAGTTAACATTGTGATCATTTATTTTGTAAATGTTAGTATGAGAGATGTAATTCGTTTTCTAGTATATTCAGATTTTCAAGTTCTGCTAAACCTAAAGCCACATTACTGGCAAGTTGGGATACCTCTAGACATCTGAAAAATATGAATCCTAAACAGAAGCATATAAATTCTCTATTCATCAGGTTCTAAGTTCTAAAACATTCTAAGGTGTTGGAACAAATCAATGGCATTCCAAATTTACAGTAAGGCTACATGTGCCACACAGGATCCTACAGGAAGAGAAATCCTGATTTTAAATAGAGGAGATTATGCACAAAAATAAAGTACGTTTTCAAGTCTGAAAGGGGATTTCAAGAAAGAAGAGACTCTCAGAACATGTGGGAAGTGGTAAATAACTTATCAAGGGCTCTCTAAAGGAGAACATATTGTGGACAAAAGAGCTTCACACCAGAGAGCTAAAATGGCATCTCTGGAATCCTTACGATGAAATAGATGCTGAACTACTATTTCCTGAAACTTAAAATGCACCTTGGGCCGGCCCCGTGGCTTATCAGTTAAGTGCACACGCTCCGCTACCTGCGGCCCGGGTTCGGATCCCGGGCGCGCACCGACGCACGGCTTCTCCGAGCACGCTGAGGCCGCATCCCACATACAGCAACTAGAAGGATGTGCAACTATGACATACAACTATCTACTGGGGCTTTGGGGGAAAATAAAAGGAGGAGGATTGGCAGCGGATGTTAGCTCAGAGCTGGTCTTCCACAGCAAAATGAGGGGGATTAGCATGGATGTTAGCTCAGGGCTGATCGTCCTCACACAAAAAAATAAAAATAAAATGCATCTTATCCTCCAAACAAATACCACCTCCTGCCTTGCAGCTTACCTGGACATAGTGATGTGTTGGAATCGTTTTTCTAATTCATTGGTTCTTTTTTTTTTTGAAGATTTTATGTATTTATTTTCCCCCCAAAGCCCCAGTAGATAGTTGTGTGTCGTAGCTGCACATCCTTCTAGTTGCTGTATGTGGGACTTGGCCACAGCATGGCAGGAGAAGTGGTGCCTTGGTGCGTGCCCAGGAACCGAACCTGATCCACCAGCAGCAGAGCGTGCGCACTTAACCGCCAAGCCACGGGGCCGGCCCCTAATTCATTGGTTCTTAAACTTGATGGGCACCAGAAGCACCTGGAGGCCTTGTTGAAACCCAGATTGCCAGGCCCCACCCCAGACTTGCCAGTTCAGCAGGTCTGCAGCAGCACCTGACAATTTGCATTTCAGCCCAGTTCCCAGGTGATGCTGATGCTGCTGGTCCAAGGACTCCACTGTGAGAACCACAGCCTGATTTGCACCCTATATATGGTTACCAAATCCATTATTTTATCCTTTGGCTGCTACTTTTCCTTTATCACATCAGCACCTTAGCTCCGAATCTCCTCACCTAGCAATGGGAATACGTGGAGAGTTTAACAGCTGGTTCTCCTTTCCAGATCACTTCTCCCTCTTCCTCTCAATACTACATTCTCTTGCCAGGTAACTGTTCCTTAAACATCAGTGCATCATAGATCTTCCTCGCTCAAAAACTCATGACTCTTATGCTGAACACAAGACATTTTAAATTCTCCACTTGGTTCACAATGTCTTTAATAGCCTTACTTTAATAGTAAAATGTGGACACCCTGTTCCATACCCTGCCTGCTATAAAGGAGTATGTGAGGATTACATAAGATACAGTCAGTTCTCTTTCTGCACAGTGTGACATTCTATAAGGTCATTGTGTACACTGAATCGGTGAATATGACCCACTGCTCCTACGGGAAATGCAGTGTTAGGTTTCTGTAAGCCTTAGTCACATTTTCTTCAACTCATCAGTACATTACCTTGTTCTCTGTGTGTTCTCTTTAAAGTCACCTTATTTAATATATATTGTTGATATATTAACATTGAACTCACACCAACAGCACTGTAACTCGTGTCTGATAGTAGCTTGTCGAACACACATACTTTCTCAGTAAAGGCACGTCACAGCCTCTTGCCCTGAGGAACACCAGGCAGCATTGCAGCACTACACATGGGGGACATATTAAATGGCAAGGTCACCAACATAATGCACAAAAAGATAAGAAATGAGGCACTAAATAGACTGCAAGAAGGACACTTGTTTACAATGTGGGCTGAAACAAGAGGGCAGAGCAGCACCTTGTTCCCCCTCAGCTGGGAACGTGCACGTCGAGTGAATCAAATTTCTCACCACTTTGTGCATATCTGCAAATGGACATGAAAGCCCTGAGAGTGTTCATTTGGGGGCTGCCAGTACATTTTAGCTAGTGGGCAAGTGTGCAAACACGGAATCCACAAATAATGAGGAGCAACTATATTATGAAAGCATCTTTTCAAAACCAGAATATTGCTTATATATAAGAGCAATAATGATAACATAACAGCTAACATTTAAGTGCCTACTATGTGCCAGGAGCTCTTCTAAGTACTTTACATAAGTTAATGCATGTAAATCTCACTAAAACGCTACAAGACAGGAGTTTTCAGTAGCCCCTTTTGATAGATGAGGAAACTAAGGTTCAGAGAGTAAATATTTCCACAGGTTCTCCAGTTAAAAGTGGAATAACTGGGATTGATGCCCAGACAAACTAGTCCAAAGCCCACAGCCTCAACCACTATGGTAGGAATGTGAGCGAATTTTCTACCACTCCCTAAAAAGCCCCTTCTGATCCAGCCTGTGTGGTCTCACACATACTTATTCACTCATCAAACATTTTCTGAGTGCACCAAAGGTGTCAGGTACGGTGTTTAGATACTGGAGGGACAAATAGAATATCGTCACAAATAATCCATAACCAACCAATAAATCAAAATTGGGGTGAGTTTATTATGAGCCAAGCTTTGAGGATCATATAGCCCAGGAGAGTCTTTTCACAAAGAAATGGAGCACTGCAAAGAAGTGGGGTGTATAGTGTGGTTATATACCATCAAAGAGCATGTACCACATGTGATTGCAATGTCCCTTTTACAATAGCCACGACATTGACCTGTTGGCACGTGGATTGATGGACACTATGGGTATCAGGTGTGCTGTCTCCATGGGCGTGGCTGTTGTCTCAAGTTTGGTGGTCACGGAATGATCGCAGCAATCAAATCCTAGCCTATGGAGAAATGCTTATCCTTAAGGAAATGCTAATGTGGGGGAAGTTGCATTTACACCTTAAGGGCATTGCTTTTGTCTTTGGGACACGTTAATTGCTTAAAGCGGATATACAATGGATGAACAGAGGCTACAGGCCCCTTTTGGGGAAAAGAAAAAAAAAACAAGGTCAGGCCCAATTAGTTTTACACCAAATGGCTTCCTCATATGCTCCAATGTATCCTGTTGCTGGCCATTTATTCATCAAGAAGAAGGATCGTCTCAGATTTAAGGAGCTCACTGTCTATGAGACAAGAATAAAACAACAGTTATGGAAAAGGAAATAAGTACAGGGTCCCAGAGTGGGGACATCAAAATGGGTCTCTAGATGGAGACCTCTCAGGAAATGTCTTCAAGAGGAAGGAACATTTGATATGAGTTTAGATCAAGAAATAGGAATTAAGTTGATTAATAAAGGAGGTAGGAGTGCAGAAGAAACACATATAAAAAGACAGATATAAAGGATGCTAAAGCTTTCAGAAAATGGGGGTATTTTTAAGGCTGGAACAAAGCGAACATGTAGGACACAGTGGGTGATGAGGCTAAAGATGAGGACAGCAAGAGAAAGCCTGCGTGTCCAGCTCAGGAGTCTGAATGTTCTCTCGGATGCTCTGAGCAGTCATTGAAGGAGTCTAAGCAGATATCAGATTTAAGCAAATTTGGATTCTAGAAGGTAACTCTGGAGGCATTGTGAAGGAAAGATTAGAAGAAATTAAGACTGAAGGAAAGGGACCTGTTGGAAGACTAGGCAGCGATCCAGATAAGATAGGTCTTGGCCGGCCCGGTGGCGCAAGCTGTTAAGCATGCGTGGTCCAATGCGGTGGCCCGGGCCTCGCCGGTTAGGATCTCGGGTGCGCACCAACGTAGCGCTTGGCAGGCCATTCTGTGGCAGCATCCCATACAAAGTGGAGGAAAGTGGGCATGGATGTTAGCCCAGGGCCAGTCTCCCTCAGCAAAAAAAGAGGAGGATTGGCAGATGTTAGCACAGGGCTGATCTCCTCACACACACAAAAAAGATAGGCCTTGGCTCAACCACGGAGTCTGCAGGTGGAGGAGGCCAGGAGGTGGGAAGCAGTGCTGGGTTCCTGCAGGAGGAAACTGAGCTGCCTCTCAGTCACGGGAAGACTGTGCCTGTCATGGCCTCCCCACTCCCATGCCCAAATGCCATGTTCCTTTCTGCTTCAGTACCTTTCCTCTCTTCTCCCATCTGAAATCCTCACTCTTTCTTCCCTCCACCTGCTCAAAAGTGGTCCCTTTGAGGACTTGATCTAGTCTACCTCTCCTAAGAAGCTGTCCTTAATTACAATTTCTCGATAACATTCTCATTTTTTTTAAGGTTCTGTAATACAACATACACTAAATACCTTGGCAGAATCAAATTATATCTTGCAAACAATTTCATGTATGTGGAGGAGCTTGGAACCGTATAATTCTTTATATTTCCTTCGATACCTACCACAAATACCTTGCACATAGACGTCAATGGATGTCCAGTAAAGTTAAATAGAGTGGAAGCACACTTTATAAGCTAAAAACTTTTATGAGTTCAGTTATTCCTTTAGATCAGCTGCTTGAACCATTTGTTTTTCTCCACAGGTCAACAGTGTTGCCCAGCACAAATGAATTTTACACCTTCTCAAACTCAATAGAGCAAAGATGGAACTTCATTCCCCTTGCAAGTCTTACTGCCCCAGAGGAAAGCAACAACATGTGACGTCTAATTCTTTCTTCACATTCTCGTCTCAAATTGTAACTGTTTCCCAGTTGCTAATTGGTTTTCATTATTAAAACTGACAAAAAAGTTTCTCATAATTTCTTTCTTTCTTTTTTTTGTGTTATGAGAAAGATCAAACCTGAGCTAACTTACAATGCCAATCCTCCTCTTTTTGCCGAGGAAGATTGGTCCTGGGCTAACAATTGTGCCCATCTTCCTCCACATTATATGGGATGCCGCCACAACATGGCTCGACAAGCGGTGCATTGGTGTGCGCCCGGGATCCAAACCTCTGAACCCGGGGCTGCCGTAGCGGAGCGTGCTCACTTAACTGCTGCACCACCGGGCTGGCCCCTCTCTTTATTTCTAAAGCTAAAATGTCTAAATCTTTCTCTGGGCTAGTTGGAGTTTCCATAAAATGAAAATGTACATTCCAGAAAAATCCTTAACTTTCCAGAATAATCTTGAATATGGTAAACACCTTGGCAAAAATGTCACTGATTTTCAATGTCAGTGCCTCCACAAGGGTATCCTTGCATTGTCTCCCCTCCCAACCACCTCTCACTTTGGCCCTCCCCAGGCTCATGGGGTCAAACTCTTTACTGAGCGCTAGGAATGATCAGAGTCTGAGGGAGACTTCAAGGATGACTAAGCCATGGTTTCTGACCCCAACCATCTCTCTCCATCTCTGCTTTAACCTCTATTTTTCTTACTCTGGTTTCTACTTTAGTTGTTTACTTGTCTTGTGAATTGTTGTTTTGTGGTTTATAATTATCATGTAAATTCATATTACTTGTTGCCTTAGAGTTTAGAAAGAACTTACATTAAACAATGTTTTTTCCCAGCCCTTTGATGTGTCTAACACCTTTCAACGAAATTCAAGTGGCTTCTTGTTTTTACGTCTCCATCATTATTTAGAATTATGTTCACCCCACACTTTTGAACTGACTAATGCTGCTTTATTCTTTAAACTATTCTATGACAAGACTCACGTGAGGAATCCCTGAAGCACCATCAGCTAGGCATCCCCACATTCCTCACATCTGTTTCCTTGATTTGTTCCTAACTAAAGATGTTTCTGAAACTAATACTGAATTGTACCAAGTGGTCATTGCATAAAAAGCACTATCACAGATACCTTAAAGAGAAGAAATGGAAAAGAATATTCAATTCCTCAGATAAGTTTGCAATCCAATGAGGCATTGAGGGGACCAGGGGGCACTGATCAGAGCAGAAATCTAAGAGAAGAGTTTTAAGTCAATTTCAAATGAGGTTAAAACTGGAATGAGATAGTATTTTACCGGTTATCTGAAATCATAGGCATTTTTCTGACCTATGAAAATTTATTTGCATATAAACTGTACGTGTGGGGTAAGAGAGTGCTGATATTTTTTGATTTCTTTTTATTATTCACCACTTTGTAATAGATGTGGCTATTCACAATTAATAAATATCATAACGTGGAGAGACCCAATTGCCTCTTGTTATCAATTCTTACACAAAGCTAAAGTTTTAAAGATCAAACTTCATTCTAGTTACCTTGCAACTAGTCTATTTATATCAGAAAGATGCTGAGTTTTAGGAAAATACTTCAAAACACAAATTTTATATGTAATTTCAAAAGCAAAAAATGAGTTAAAAATTGGGTGGTAACCAGTTTTGCTGCTATATATTAAACTTTAACATGGGAGCAGACATTTTTAGAGAATATAATTGATATTTGCCTATTTGTATATTGTAGAATGTTAAAGGATTTACAGTTTTAATAGTATTTCAAATACCAGAGAATAAAAAACAGAACTGTTTCAGTTTTACGAAATAGCTTTTTAGACATAGCAGATTTTCAGAGCATATTACTTGAAAATAAAATAATCAGTTAGTGAGGTTTAAGCCATGTGGTTTTATTTTGAAATTGCTCATTCCATAGGAGCATCAGTAAAAGCCCTCCAGGAGTAGCTGATGCTCTTTCCTTCCGCCTGAGCACCGGCTGTATTTTCTTTAAGCCTCAGACTCTCGGGCAACACCATAGCCCTCAACTCTGTTTAGTTGAGAAAAGGCTTTATGAGTCATATGTTTTTTCTAGGGGTATGGAGCTCCCAGACTTATTAAGTACAGGGAGAGAGTAAGAGTCTGAACACATTCAATAAACTCCAATGTGCTCAGGTGAGAAGACAGGTGCCTGAACTCACATGTGAAGAAGAACTTAAGAGGATGCTTTCTGACTCTGGTTCGTGCCTCTGACTAAGCAGTCCTGGACATCCCCGTTACAGCCACGGAATAACACAGGCAGTCTTGATGGAGCAGAAGTCCTCCTATGTCCATCATTTGTGCAGAGCAAACTGGCTTAAGATCTCTCATTTCCTGCTGCAGTGGTAATTTACAGAGATACAGAACTGCCATCTAGTGACTAAGAGAGCAGCAAAGTGCTTTACATGAAAAGTGAAATTCTGAGTTTTATAAAACAGAACAGTGAAGCACTAAAGTTGGTAAAGTTGATACAATGTGGCACACGAAAGTTATAGTAAACCTGAAAAATGTGTAGGTGAACTAATCAGTTGCTCTCTATGCCTCTAAAACATGTCTTGACATCCTACTCATAAATAGTAGAGTTTAAATATAATAGAATAACTTTGGAAACAAACTTCTCATCTCATCTCATCCACTGCTGTTGGCAGGAGCCGGTATTAAATAACCAGATGGTGAGAACCCATGTTGAAGCACCATTTTTATCACAATGGAGAGAATATGAGGCATAACCCAACGGACTGATGTTCACATCTTCCCTCTTACCCTTGATCAGTTTTGTAAACATGGTTTTCTTTATCAGTTAAATATGAATTATAACAGTTACTTTAAAGGATTACTGTAAGAATTGCATAAGGGAATACAGTAAAGGAACTGGCGCACAGTAGATTGATAGTTAATTCTCCTGCCCTGTCTCTCTTCTAAGAAACATACAGAAATAATCTAAGAATAGAACCCATGTATAAAGTAAACTTATGACAAACAGTCAATGGCTCCTGAAGTAAGGGACATCATTGTTGAGTGCTTAACCTCAACTGCCTCCAAATACTGTTAACTCTCAATTAATTTTATGTGTTTTCTGTCTTCCAGACACTTCACTGGCTACAAGGAAAGGAGAAGTGTGAAATTGAAATTAATTTCACCCTTGAATGGCCTAGCTGTAACAACAGGTGTTTTAAATCACCTAGTTCTTCAGGTTTTCTGCTTATTACTATATATTTTAACATGGTTCACAGCCAGAGAAAATAAGAAAATCATTATAATTTTACACACGTGAATATATGTCTTGACTATTACAGCTGGACTCTTAATATATAGAGCAATGTTGTACATGTTTTGTGCTTGTTGATAGTACAGAATACTTTTGTCCAGGCTTTCTTTGGCATTATCATAAATAATGAAGATCTCAGTAATATAAGCCCAGGAGAAAAGGGTTTATAAAAATCTAACATACTATCCTAGTCATGCCTCAAAAAAAAAAAAGCTATAAAAATAATGAGAGGATATTTTGAAGGCACTATTTTTCTTAATTATTTCCAACTTTATTTCCCTTTACCTCTTTTTAATCTTTCTCCGTCTTATTCGCTATTGGCTAATCATCTCACAGTAATTAAATCACCCTCAGCTGAGTCCACCATGCCTCTTCAAGTGCCCCAGCCTAATGTCTGTCTCAGCTCTGACAAAAAGTAGCTGGGAAAACCTGTTTTGTGGCACTATTCTTAAGAATATCTTTACTCTTGGGCTGGCCCCGTGGCTTAGTGGTAAGTGTGCACACTCTGCTGCTGGCGGCCCGGGTTTGGATCCCAGGCATGCACTGACATGCCAGTTCTCTGGCCATGCTGACACCGCGTCCCAAATACAGCAACTAGAAGGATGTGCAACTATGACATACAACTATCTACTGGGGCTTTGCGGGGAAAATAAATAAATAAATAAAATTATTAAAAAAAAAAGAACATCTTTACTCTTACAATAATAGCTATATGTTTGAAAGGCACCAGTGGATTACAAAATGAAGTACTTGACCAATGTTGTATCCTCATTTTCCCTCCAGGGAGAACACAACATTCGTGTGTAATGCAAGGCTGCTGCTTTATTGTTCTCTCCTTTCAAGACATTTTATTACTTGTAAAACATAATAGGATTAATGGTGATATATGAGTAACAATATAAACTTACAGACAGCAAAAAGATACTATTTCAGTGTCATCATTTTATGTACTGTAACAAACAGTAATATTTTCATAGTGTAATATCTTGATTGATCATAAATTTTTTCCTGGCTCATTTTTATGCTAATTCATTTATTAGATTACCAAATTTATACTTTTATGATCTTTATTTTCAATCAATATAATTGAAGGGACATCAGTTGTTCTTGGTAAGTGAAAGTTCAGAAAAAATTTTTGATAATGTATAAGTTTGAGAAGGATCTTTTTGTTTTTTAAAAGAGAAGTCAGGCCTGGCCCTGTGGCTTAGTGGTTAACTGCGCACGCTCCGCTGCTGGAGGCCCGGGTTCGGATCCCGGGCACGCACCGACGCACCACTTCTCCGGCCATGCTGAGGCAGTGTCCCACATACATCAAGGATGTGCAGCTATGACATACAGCTATCTACTGGAGCTTTGGGGGAAAAATAAATAAATAAAATTATAAAAAATATAAAAGAGAAGTCATTTAATATTTAGAAAAGTTCTCAAAAATCATCAAACTCTTTAATTTTACAGAAAGGAATACTACGTTCCAGAGAGCCTAAGTACGTTGTCACACACTAACCAGAAACAGACCTGGGCCTAGAACTCAGGTCTGAGTCACCTGACTTCTACTGGACCACACTCAAGGGAGCACACCCTCTTCTTACTGGTAATTTCTAATACTAAGTTATTTTCAAAAGCACAGTTGAGAGAAATTGTAAATAAATAAAACATGATTTTATATAAAAAAGTAGCAATTGCGACCCACAATTTCTATTCCATATGAGTGTTTCCTTTCTTGTAGGTTTCTTGTTTTTAATACCAAGTCCATTTTGGTAACAAGAAAAAAGACATAATGTTTAGTTTCTTTAGTAACATACAAAAAGCTTCTGTGGAAATTAAAAAGACACTAACTAATGTCTCGTCTACTAAAGCAACTTAAGAATATTATTTGATTTTGGGAAAGCTCTGAGAGATTTTTTTAAAAATCATATCCACGTGACTATTAGTCCAGCCAGGCACATCTCCACATGACATCTCCTAGAGTGCCCAGTTTTCTGCTGGATCCAGCTATTGTCAGGCCCAATGCTCTGGCTGAGTAGAGAATGATGCCGCTTCTGAAAAGCATGTACTCAGTTCCACTTCAAGGCTGATTGATGGAGACACTAGGAAAGGAAAAGATGAAAATATTACCCTAATCAATGATGTAAAACACAAGCTATGAGCAACCGTTAAAAGAATTCTCTATGAAATTGATCAAATCTACTATCACTACACCGGGCTATTTCCTATCAGTAATTTGACACATAAACAAATAGAGTAGTGTATTTAATGATATCAATTCTTTTAGTTGTGTGCTTTTCCTTTTAAAACTACATATGCTTATATGTGTTTGCTTTATTTTCAGGTGGTGTCACCGTGTCAAGGCCTCGCGGGCAGGTGGGGCTTTCACTGAGGACCCCCAAGGCCCCCCCTAGGCCCGCTGGCTGTGCACGTGCCCTTGGCCTCATGGGTTAAACCCAAGGCCGCAGGGCTTCCATAGCGAGCGGCCAGAGAAAGAAGGGCCCATGAGAGAGGTAGGCGAGGGGCGCGGGCTCTGCCAACTTCCTCTTCTCAGGTCCCTGAGAGAGAGAGACACAGAGAGAGAGAGAGAGAGTGAGAGAGCGAGAGAGATCCCTGACCTCTGCATTGCTGCCTCCACCGCTGGTGCCATGTCACACACCATCCCCCTTCCCCCAGCATCCCCATGCTACCCCTGGGAAGGCACCACCACTGGGAGGCCTGTTCCTGGTCACCTCCCTGTCGTCCCTTCAGGACCAGAGCCCAGTGCAGGGGAGTTGGTTCAGACAAACATTTACATGTCCCTCTCCATGAGAATTGTCTTCTCCAGTCTCACATCCCAAACCCCACCCCCAACATCCTCCTTTGTCTTATCTGAAGATAGTATTTAAGAGGAGCATCTCTGCCATTCTTTTGAGAGACTCCATTTCTCATGTGTCTCCCATGTATACATGTTATGAGCCCAATTTAATCAAGCATGGATTCTTTTACTTGCCTATTTGCATCAGGAACATAATTACTAGCTAGAGAATTAATTAGAGAATATTCATGGTGAATGAAAGATGTCATTTCTAATAACATAATGGAATTCCTTGAGGCTTTATTCTGGGGATATGTGTAGGATTAAGTCAGGACACACTGTGAGAGTGATAGATAAGTTCTATATATTTTTCTTCTTCAAGACCATGAATTTCAGCCACAGTTCATACCCATCTACTTTGCAACAATGAAAAACAAACAATGACCTTGAATATTTTGCCCTCAGATTCATTAGTCTTTAAAGTATTAATTGAACAATTTAAATCTAGATGAGTGAAAGACTATGGAGACTTCTAGAATGTCACGTTAGGTCCTTTAGAAGTGAAGAATTGTTTTTATAAAACATTTCTATTCCTTCTTATACCTTGACAATAATGTTACTCTGAATCTGTTTTAAAGAGGATAATGGCAGATTTACTTTAATTTGCACCCTTTTTTAAGTACATTTACCTAATATTTCTCAGTCTCTTGAAAACTTTTATCTTTAGCTCAACATTCATTTAAATCACCAGACCTATTTGATGAAGCCGACATGAACATTTACTCGAAAACTCCTCAGAAAATTACTAATTTAACCTGTACTCTGGACGATCCATTGTAAAACGCAAACTGGATTTGCCAGGCCCCTCAAAACGGCTCATAACTCTGTTTGTACATTTATCTGGGCAGATACTATCTGAAGGTAATTGTTCTTCCCAAATGCTTTCTTTAATTCAATCAGCAATACTTCCAAAGTCTTAATGAAAATGTGGCCAATTTTGTGAAATCCAAGTGACTTTTTTGTTTTTGCATGCCAATGAGATTAAGAAAATAAGTGTTTTAATTATTGTTATTGATTTTAAAAATCAGAGACGAAGAAAACAAACTTCTTTGTCCAAAGACATTTCTGCAAATGAAATCGTCTGAAAAACTGACAGCTAGCCCCCTGTTTTAACCACTAAACCATAAGAAATGTAATACCGTGGGCAAACACTTGAGAGTTGTCACCTGCAGGAGTCCCCAGCACTGTTGCCCCATCAGGGCCATGGATCAGGGGAAGGAGCCAGTGGAGGGGAGTCAGCTGGGCCCTCAGCATCCTTCCTTCCTTGGTCAGAACCCGGTCCCAGCTGCTCCCTGTATCATCTTCTGGGGAAGCAGAGAATTCTTCTGGAGACACAACACATTGGGTGTTAAGGATGTCATTGTTCTTTTATAAACAGATGTTAGATCGTGTAACGGGCTTCTCAGCACAGGAGAAGCCACCTCAAGGGAAGGCAGAACTTCTCCAGGAGCTGAAGGTCATCCAGGGAGAGCAGAGTCAAGGGCTGCACAGCGTCAGCCGGCTCCTGCTCTCCATCTCATGGACACCTCGGTCCCCAATACCCGACACCCCTCCCAGTGCCCCCCCCAAGGGTTCCCATTGTATCCTCAGAGTCCCGAGCAAGCGCAGGACCGGTGCTCAGAGTGGCAGAGGGGCCGCCGAGCTGGAGAGCCCCGGGGCGCAAGCACTGGGGGCGGAGTCCCTGATGCGGAAGTGGCGGCCACTGGAGTTTGTGTGGGGGGCTCAGGCAGTTTCTGGATCCTTCCTCCAGGATTTTCAGCGCGGGGAGCTCTCCTTTCTGCAGTGTGGAGGAGCGCTGGGCAGGAGCGGCGCTGAGGTAGGCGGTGGGCAGCGGGCTCGGCGTGGAGATCGCCGCCGCGTATGGCGGGAGCGCGGCGTCCGGGGCGGCGGATGGGACCGGGGGCCGGGGCTGCTGGCGGGCTGCTCCAGGCGGGGGAGCCCAACCTCTGTCCCTTGGAGGAGCAGAAGAGCGCCGCTTGGCCAGCCTGTCCCTGTGCCTTGGCGGGGCCCCACCTCAGCGGGGTCACACCCATCCGTGGTGCAGGGGGCGGCAGGGAGTCGCCTGCCCTGTGCGCCCGCCCTTGAGTTCGCGCCCCCCGGGACCCCGTCTAGGCCAGGTCGCGACATCTTTGGGTGAACGCTTTCCTCCGGAAGAGGGCCTGTGGTCAGCGCTCCTCTGCCTGACTCCGCTCAGGCTATTGGGCTCCTCATTGCCTTCATTAAACAAATGAACGGTTTCTACACCCTTGGGACCACCTTTATTGAAAAGCCTGATCGCATTCATGGTTTCTGATAATTGACTCTATATTTGCAAGGTGAACTTTGAAGCCTGTGAATTGTTGTAAACTGCATTTAATGAAAGGAGCTTTAAACAATCTTTGGTGCAAATTGTGTAGCTTCCTAATACTAACTCACCTTCTGTTAACATAGACTGATGACTGATCAATTGATGATTGACATAATGTGTATGGAATTTTGGTTTCAGTTGAAAAGATTTTCTTGGCAGTCGGTGCTAAAATTAAAATCGGATAAAGAGGAGGATTTTGGAAGCTGTATGTAGTGTCTGTTTTGTCTCCGTACTCATTTAGAATTGTAAGAATTTAGATTTGGAAAGCCCATAGAACAAGAAGTTTGAAATTTTGATTTGACTGACAAGGGGAAAGGTCAAAAGGTCAAATACGGTAAGATGTCATTTATATAATATTCTAGAAAAGATAAACCATAGGGAAAGACAACAGATCGTTAGTTGTCATTAGTTTTCATATTTAGTTAATCATTTAGTTCAATAGTTTAATCATTAGTTTTAATATTTCTTATTAAAAAATACATTTTAATGATAGCATCCTAATTATGCTTTTGGGTGATACCAGAAGTTGATAACCTATTAAATTCTGCAGTAGGAAGAAATGACATGTTGGCTATTGGCGTCTTTGAAGTGTAAGTATTGGCGGTAATGAAACTTTTAAATGAGCTTTTTTGGATTCTGAACTACTGATTTTTTTACTAGATCCTGTTGGACGTGGCATGTTACAAGTTTCAAAAGGCTCTTTAAATTATTGTAGCAGGCTGAAGCTATTAAATTATAATGTAAGCTCTTTATAGATGAAACAGGCAAAAATACAAAAAGCCATTCATCAATTTATTTTTGTTAAAAAATCAAGTGAATCTTACCATACACATGAATGACTTTTGGCTAGACAGACCTGAACTTGACAAGATGGACTCATTGGTATGGGGAACTTCTTTTGGAATGTTAAAATGGGAGAGGATATATAAATTTTACCTGAGGGTGACCCAAGTCGATATGGCAGGTTTAGTTGCTTTTACACTCTTTCTGAGTTATGATCTTGATTAAAAACCTGGTCATAGACATTCCAAGACATTTGGACCATTTTATGTATCAATATAATAAGATGTTTTATTTCTCTGATACTTTCTGATTTCAGGGTGTCTGGGAAAAACAGTTTCTCAACATAGGTACTTTGGAATATAATTTTTGATTGTTGACTTATTGAATCATAGAATTGTTGAGTTGGAAATAATTTTAGTGGTTTAGAGCCTAACCTCTTCAATTTCCAGGAAATGGAACGTGAGGTTTCTTGAGTTAAGTCGTCCACAGTCAGACTGCTACTTTAGTGGCAGAGTTGGAACTAAATGCTCAGATGCTTGTCTCCAGATTCCTAGTACAGTGCTCTCTGTGCTGCGTACTATTAAGTAGACAAATCAATGAGTTACCTTCTCATATCATATACATAGCCAGCAGGGTCGATTATTTCCCATATGCATTTCTTTCCTTTCTTTTTTAAGTAACTACTAACCACAATTAATTTATTCCCCTGCCATGTTTAATGACCATCCTTGTGTGTGTCTCCTCGAGCACACGTGTGAACTCCCTAGAATGGACACCTGCCTGTGATTGGATTGTTGGGCCAGAGGCTGATGTGCATCAGCCTCTTGATGAGCTGCAGCCAAATCATCCTCTGAAGTTTTAACAATTTCCATTCCCTCCAACAGTGTTTGAGTCATCCTTGCCCTGGGAATGGTCAGATTGGCATTGTCAGATTTTTAAATTTTTGCCAATCTGATGGGTGAGGAATGAAGTATTTGTTTTCCTCTTTTGACAAACGCATGGAGCTGTGCAACTACCAAAATTGAGATACAGAACAGTTCCAGCACCCAGAACTCCCTTGAGCTGCTCTTTTCTAGTCAACTCTTCCCCCAACCTTAACCCCTGGTGGTTAATGATCTGTTGTCTTTCTCTATGGTTTGTCTTTTCTGGAATATCATATAAATGGAATCCTACAGTATTTGGCCTTTTGAGTCTGGTTTCTTTCATTTAGCATGATACATTTATTTGAGTGTTCATCCATGTTGTTGACTGTATCAGCAGTTCCTTCTGTTTTATTGCTGAATGTAGTATCCATTGTATGAATTTACCACAGTTTATCCATCCACCAGTTGAAGGACATTTGAGTTATTTTCAGTTTTGTCTTTTTTGACTATGAATAAAGCTGCTATAAATCTTTATGATTTGAGAAGGCAAACAAGTTTTTGCATGAACATGTCTTCTTCTCCTGGGTAAGCACATAGAAGTGGAATTGCTGGGTCATATGGTATGTGCATGTTTAACTTTATTTTAAAAACTCTTTGTGGTAGCAAAGTCATGGCCCACAAAGATGTCCTAATCCCTGAACCTGGGAATACATTGGTTTACTTGGCAAAGGTGAATTAAATTTGCAGACAGAATTAAGGTTACTGATCAACTGACTTTAAAATAGGGAGAGGATCCTGGATTATCCAGGTGGGCCCAGTGCATCACAAAGGCCCTTAAAAGGGAAAGAGAAGCAGTAGAGTAGAAAAAGATCCAAGGGAAGCAGGGCCAGAGAGATGCCGAGTTCTTGGTTTTGAGGGTGGAGGAGGGGGGCATAGGCTAAGGAATGTGGTGGTCTCTAGAAGCTTGAAAAGGCTAGGAAATGGATTAAGCTTTAAAGTCCCCCCAAAAGAACCTAGCTCTGCCAACACCTTGATTATAGCCCAAAGAGACCCGTGTCAGACTGCTAACCTACAGTACTGTAAAACAATAAATCTGAGTTGATTTAAGCCATGAAATTTGTGCTAATTTGTTACAGCAGCATAATAAACTCCACTTTAAAACTGTTTTCCAAAGAGGCTGAACCACTTTGTGTTCCCACCAGCAATGTAAGGGTGTTCCAGTTACTTTCCATCCTCATTAACACTTGGTATGCTCAACCTCTTTAATTCTAGTCATTCCAGTATGTACATAGCAGGATCTCAATGTGGTTTTTATGTGCCTTTTTCTCATGATTAACGACCTTGAGCATCTTTTCATGTGCTTATTTGCCATCTGCGTATCTTCTTTGGTGAAGTGTCCAAATCTGTGACCATTTTAAACTTGAATTTTCTTATTGCCGAGTTTTGAGAGTTCTTTATAGTCCTGTCAGATATGTGATTTGCAAAGGTCTTCTCCCAGTCTGTGGTTTGCCTTCTCCAGCCTCCCACGAGTGTCTTTGTAACGTCCGTGTAACATAACTCGAGAGGTTTCACATGACCTTATCTTCCTTCATTGGGAAACAGAGTGAAGTTGGAGCACTTGAGTCCAATCAGACCTTGATCAGAGTTGGGTCTGGGTCTCAGTTTTAGTAAACCCAGGCCTTCCACTTTCCCCCTGTTCCTGTTTGCGGTGCTCCCCTCCCCCGCACAGGGGTCTGGTCCTAAGTCTGGTAGATCTGTCTCCTCAGGTTTGGGAGCCCACAGAAAACTTAGCTACGCCCGTCAGACATCTCAGCGTAGCTCTCCAGCCTCCTACCTTACATTGTTCACAATATGGCAAATTCCCAAAAGGTCACACTAGCAGTATGTTTGACTTAGGCCACTTCCACCACTTCTGGAGGTTTCGCTTTGCTTTGTGGAAGCTTTTGGCCTATTTCCCCAGATTCCTGTGTGGCACCAAAACTTAACACAGGTGCTGTGAGGAAGAGCAGTTGTGTGTCTGAGAGCCTTCAGGTTTCCTCTGCCACACCAAACTAGAAGTTTGGCTAGTTTCTCTTTTCCCTAGCCGAGGCTCTGACTGAGCAAGCCAGAGTCTCGGCAAGCACCTAGAATCAGAAAATGCCTGCAGGGGAAAGAAAGATAAAAATCCCTGCTCACATAAAAGAGTTTTCTTCTTTCTGGAATTTTAGTTGGTTGGTTCTGAAGTTCTCTGATGCTCTAAAAATATATTTATAATTTATCTGGCTTTGTCCAGTTTTGCAGCAAGAGTGTTTTCCTGTCCTAGTCTCCTCTAAACCAGAAGTTCCCTTGTCATTAGTTTTTAACTCCATCAGTTATACCCTGCCAATATTATTATTGTTTGGTAAAGTCATGCTTTCAATGATTTACTCAGACGTTTACCCTTTTTTATCCTCACGATCCATTTTTACATCTTAGCATTTCTTCTTCTATCAATTTCTTCTTAAAGTACATTCTTTTTCACTTTTTAAATTTTTTCTTTGAGGAAGATTAGCCCTGGGCTAACATCTTTTCCTATCTTCTGCTATTTTGCATGTGGGTCACCACCACGGCATGGCTGATGAGTGCTGTAGGTCCACACCTGAGATCCAAACCCATGAACCCAGGCAACCAAAGTGGTGCGTGGTGAACTTAAACCAATACACCAGGTGGCTGGCTCCCTTAAAGTACATTCCTTCGATGTTCCTTAATGAGCATTTGTTGGTGGTAATACTCTTAGTAAATGTTTGCATAAAAATATCTTTAATTCACCCCAGTTCTTGAGATATGGTTTGATTGGGTATACACTGAAAGTGATCGTCTCTCTGTACCCTGAAGAATTAATCCAACTCTCTCTTGCCTTCCGTTGTTAAGACACGTATCATGGGTCTAAATGTAAGTCTCCATAAGTGTTCTGTCCCTCTGCGGGGCTTTGAATATCTTCTTTTGTATTTGGTGTTCTTTGGTTTCCCTGGATGGATCTGACTCTAGATTTATTTTTTTAATTCTGCTTGAGATGTATTCAGCTGCCTGAAGCTAGAGTAGAAGAATTTTATCAATTCTGGAAATTTCTGTTATTATGTCTGAATATTCCTTTAAATCATATATATATTTATATTTTTTAATTCAAATATATATGCACATACTTATTTATACACATTCAATATATATTCATTAAATATATATTTATATTATTTAACTCAATGTATTATATTATTCAATATAATGATTTATGTTATTCAAAAAATACATATATTATTCATATATATAGTTTCCTTTACTTGACCAAACTCAAGCCAGGCTCCTTTGAGCCCTCTTCTTCACTAGGCCTTGATCTTGGCCTATAATAACTACAGCCTCTCAGCACAAATGGTTTCACCCCACACACACACATTAAAGAATTAAACACTGACATAGTTTCTAACAGCTCAAATCCACATCCCTACGATGACCCCTGCCCCCTTATAGTGCCTGCCTGAGAAAGCTCAAGGCAGCCAAAAGAATTGACTGTTTGTTCTGGCCAACACTCGATCATTGGCCCCTAACATCCCTTTCTTAGAGCATTTACCCAAAAGTGCTTACAACTGTGAATCTTTCCTCTGTCTTTTTGAGTTGTGTATGTGTCTCCTATAACTGCATTTCTCAAGGTTCTGAGAGCCATTCCTTGAGAGGAGGACAGGGTGTCTGTCTCCCAGACTCTGTGAGAGGAGAGAAGTTAAACTTTGATCATTTCCAACTAGCAGACACAACTGGCCAGATCACACTGCACTGACCAACACTCTGTAGCTGTTCCCTCCCTGACTCTACTGAGCCCCTGCTCACCCCTCTGCCTGCTCCCTCATTCTCCCTTTCAAATGCCCCGTCACCTCTGTACAAATCAAATTGAATTCAGCCCTGTTCCCTCTTCCCTACTGCAGTGGTATATTACTGATTAAAATCTGTTTTGATCTTTTTAACTAGATTCTGGCTTTGTGTATACTCTACATTTAACACACATCCTGATAATCTCATGCATATGCATATATATGCATATACCAACACAACCATGGGCCCTCCAGGACCAGTTCAGCTGACCCCATCTTATCAACAGAGTAGTTCCGCATTTTCTTTCAGGAACTGACACCCCTCGTCCAGTTCAGGCCAGTTGAGACCACCAACCCATCAACCGGGCCTGCGCAAATGCTTGATAAGTGACCTTTTTGACATCGAGCTAAAAGCTCCATCCTCAGATCATGGTAACACTGCCAATTTGTGAACACACATCTGATGAAGAGCCATGAAGCTTGACTTTGCTTGCGCAGATCATCAATTACCTCACTTCTCCTTACTTCCAATCATCTACCTCCACACATCAGACCACCCCACCCTTCATCCCATAAATTGTAACCCAAGCCCTGGATCAGGGAGACAGATCTGAGACAGACACGTGCCCCATCTCCTTGCAGATCAATCTCACAAAATAAAGCTACAATTCTTTCCCCAAAAGCTAATGCCAGAATAATTACCTTTTTTAATGTAGATTGGGCAAGAGAACCTCAATATTGTGCGGTAACATCAATACATATATATATACTTAATGGATGTTTTATCTTCTTTTTCTTTTTCTTTGCTGAGGAGGATTCACCCTGAGCTAATATCTGTTGCCAATCTTCTTCTTTTTCAAAGGAAGATTCGCCCTGAGCTAACCTCTGTGCCAACCTTCCTCTATTTTGTATGTGGGTTGCCACCACAGCCTGGACCACTGATGAGTGGTGTAGGTCCATGCCCAGGAACTGAACCTGGGCCGTTGAAGTGGAGTTCTCTGAATTTAACCACTAGGCCATGGGTCTGGCCCATCTCTAACTGTTTTGAAGATGTTACTAGAGATGTAATTGAAGTTTCACTATGATCTCTGGATTTCCTTGCTGCTCCTTTAGTCCCTCACTTCAGTGTATGTGTTTCTTGCTCCATCTTTCATGCTAGAGGAATTCCTCAAATATCTAGTGGTCCTTGGCTACCCATTCGTATTTCTGTGATGAGGAGGAAACAGCTGAGTATGATCTCTGTGGGCCTGATGGGGCCTGTGTCTGTCTGGACTCAGTGTTTCTTCAGGGGTGTAGAGTGTTGACATAAACAAGCAAACAATGTTGGTACCCACACTGATCTCTAACAACATACTTATTCCACACATTCCCACAATGACAGACATCCTCTGAACACTTGGAAATGCTGACAACACACACACACACACACACACACACACACACACACACACACACACACTATTTGCAAATGACCAGCAGCATTCAGCCTGTAAACTGCACCTGATAATGCACACTGATAATCAGAACATACACACAAACTCACACACATACAGACCACTCACTGTCTCAGAGCCCACAGTGACTTGAACTCTAAACACACACAGACATCAACAAAACACACATTCACATAGATGCTATAATAGCCATGCACCCTGTGACCATACAGAATTGCTGAACACACACACATCCACACAACAAGGAACGTGGCCATGCACGTGTGGGCTTGATCAGGGGTTTTTTCACACCTCAGCATCAACATGGACACCCCGGGGCGAGAGGGAGAGGCAGAGGGAAGAGGGAGAACATGGGGGGAGCAGACAGGAGGCACTTGCATAAAGCAAATATGATACCTGCAAAGCTGGTTCCTAAATGACATATGACTCAAGGGTATGAGGAGCCAAGAGGGTCTGAAATGGTACAAAGGAGGTGACTGATACAAACCCATCACAAGATATTGAAATGTAAGGGACAGTGATATTTTAAAAGGCACTGAGGAGAGTTCATCAAAGCTTAGGTATAATTCCAGACAATGAGTGACATGGAATTCTGGCCAAAGAACAGCCATTATTGCTGTTAAAATTCCTATTTAAATGTTTCTTATAAAATTATACTCATTGAAAAATGACAAATATTCATTGGTTTAAAACATTTAAAACATTTCAGGATAAAATTACTGCAGGTTCCACTTTTATTGAGTAGCTTTCCTTGGGCAGCTATAAAAGCTGGATAAAGCACACAGAACAGCTGCTTGAAGGGTCAGAGAACATGCCGTGCAGGCAGGACTTGGGGGTCTATAATCTCTGAGATGAGGGAAGCACAAGATTGTGAGCACCAGCTCCATGCAGCTTCTCCCCTAAGGCATTTGCTATTTCAACAGTGAGAGAAGAGAGTCTGAGTAGAAAGAGGAGGAAAAATGAAATGAAATTTGGTTCCAGCAAAGTCCAGTAACTTCTGCTTCCAGTCAGATGTGGTAAAGGCAGAGCAACAATTAAACATTGATTTAATAAATACAGTGTGTTTGAAAACACCAAAGGGATGTGGAAGAAACAGGACTAGATGAAATAAAATTTCAAAAAGTTAAGAGCCTTTTTAGGTGAGATTGCCCGACATACCCTCACCCGGGGGAATTTGCGTAATCTGGACTGTGGTAATCAGACTTGTGTTAGCAGAAGACAATAGTAAGTATAATCTGTCATATTGATCTATGTTAGCTTTTTAATATCACAAGTTTTGTTTCCCTGTTAAATTTTATTGCCTCCACTAGAAGACTCTGTGAAGGGAAGGACATTGTATCATTTGCCACGTGATCTCCAGAACATTCTTCAGTTGGGGCTGCATGACTACTATAGATATTTGTTAATTGTTGGTTTCATGAATGCTATGGACTGAATGTCTATGTAACCCAATTTCATACGTTAAAATCCTAACCCCTGACGCGATGGTATTTGAAAGTGGAGCCTTTGGGAGTTAATTAGGTTAGGTGAGGCCATGAGTGTGAAGCCCCCATGATGGGATTAGTGCCCTTATAAGGAGATGGAGGGCCAGAACTCTCTCTGCCAGATGCGGGTAGAGCAACAAGCTGTCCTTCTTCAAAACAGGAAGACAGGTCTCACCAAAAACAAATCAGCTGGAACCTAGATCTTGAACATCCCAGTCTTGAGAACTCTAAGGAATGCATTTCTGTTGTTAAAAGTGCCCAGTCTAGGGACAGCCCAGTTGCGCAGTGGCTAAGTGTGTGTGCTCCACTTCGGCGGCCTGAGGGTTTGCAGGATCGGATCCCGGGTGCACACTGACGCACCGCTTGTCAAGCCGTGCTGTGGCAGCATCCCATATAAAAAGTAGAGGAAGATGGGCACAGATGTTAACCCAGGGCCAATCTTCCTCAGCAAAGATGAGGAGGATTGGCATCAGATCTTAGCTCAGGGCTGATCTTCCTCACACACACACACACAAAAACCCAAAAGTGCCCAGTCTAGGGGCCTGCCCCACCACCTAGTGGTTAAGTTTAGTGAGCTCCTCTCTGGTAGTCTGGGTTCGGTTCCTGGACACAGACCTACGCCACTCATCAGCAGCCATGCTGTGGGGGTGACCCACATACAAAATAGAGGAGACTGGCATGGATGTTAGCTCATGATGACTCTTCCTCAGCAAAAATATAAATAAAGAACCCAGTCTATGGTATTTTTGTTACAGCATCCCATACTGACTAGGACACTGAGTGTGTGAATAACTTCATCTAGATCCATGATCCTTCTTCCACGTGACACATTATTGCCAATGATTCCTAATTTGGTGTGAGTCAAATGTCCCTTAAGGATCATAAAGACGTTAGGGACCTTCTCCGTAGTTATGTACATATTGATACGCATGAAAACGTTGCATCAAGTGCTTTATCGACGCCTTAGTCTCACACCTCATCCCATTAGCCTTCAACGAACCTCAGTGTTACAGCCAGTGCTTTGGGAAATAGAGGAAAGTCCCTGGACGGAAGAGGGACTGGTGTCCATCGTGCAGCTCCTGTCCTCTGCCCAGCCAGCTCCAGCGCAGGGTCAATTTATAAGATGGGCTTTCCTCCAGGCAGCTCTGTCTTTCTCCCAGCCTGTTCTCATATAGGATGATCTCACCAAGAGCAATGAGTGGAAATTGGAAGGGAAGAGCTACAGAAGGCATCTGCCAGGGGAAATTCTTTGTGGTTACATGATCTAGAATATGGACACCCGGCTGCTCTAAAGGGTCCTGAAAATGGAACCCTTCCCATGTCTGCAATATCCCTCTATGTCCTCTTTCCCCACCATCTCTCTGTTCTTGGTGGCAAAATTCCCTTGGCAACGACAATATAAAAATGCAAATAGGGAATGGTCCATTTCCAGTCTCAGAATTCTGTGAAATTTTACTGCCTATCCCCAGTCTCCCAGGACTAAGGCCCTTTTTACTCTTTTAAGATTAGATCACATTTTAATCTCCTTGAATCAGAGTTTTCTCTCATCCTTGTTATGTATATACATTTTCTAACACAGAATATTGAAAACATTATTTTTGGCCCTACAATTTCCAGATTAATTCATAGCTATTTTCTGATGGATGCATGCCTTTTTAATTATGTTTATAACTCCATTAACTATAGAAATTGACTACATGCTGAGTAGTAATGTACTAATACAGGAAAATGGCCCATTTTTATTCATCATAAAGTTTCATGTTTTCATCAAGACAAATACACGAATACTTAATTATTCAGCAAAAACTCTTACTGTGTACATGTAAGCAATAATAAATCTATTGGAGTGGGTTTACCTTGTCGATTATTCCTTGTTTCTGAATTGTCCCTTCAGCATTTCCATGAACATTTTAGAATCCTGCATCCTTATCCTACCATTTTAAATACTAGGTCATTGACAAAAGTCCACATGAAGAAATACGGAATAGATAGAAAATGACTGGCTTACTCTGGTCCTAACTCAGATCACGTAGGGCTTGAATCGTTGAACAAATGAGCCATTAACGGCGGCTACACCACTGGGATTTCCTGATCTAACATCGGTTATACAGCCTATTGTGGATATGGACTCTAGAATAGGATTGTGCTGTTATCCTCAGGGTAACTTGTTCTGCTGATCAATATTTTGGATCAATAAGTGATAAAATATTTTGACTAGCTGGTCTAGATTTTAATCACTCGGTGGTTATTTTCTTCCCTGAGGTCACCCCAACCAAAATTCTTAGTCCATTTAAGTTTTGTTATCCCTTGATTTGGCTTACCTTTGTTTTTTTTTAATTAATTGAAGCTCCATAGGGTCTTCTCGCCTTATTTTGTCATTCCCACCTCTTCAGGGAAAGGTCCATTTCACTGTTTAAATGTAAGAGGGAGTAAAACCCTCGAGTGGCCCTTCATACAAGTTCTCATTTAGACAACAAATGATGATGTTGCCTTTGCAAGGTCTGGTCACCGCGGCTTTTACACCGTGTCACTGAGCAAGCAGTGCCTGTAACACCAGAAATGCCAGAGGAGATGCTTTTTCTAAACAGGTGTGGGCTGTGTTTGCCGATTTTCTTTTAATTTTTAAAGCTTTCCTTGAATGCCTACCTGTGTTGGGTTAACAATTAATATAATAAATAATTATTGGGTTGAATTTATTTTATTGTTAACTTTTGGTGATTATGTGTTCTGATATCAGATTATGCAAGGAGAAACAACTCTTATTCCTCATAGTAACAGTACTACTTCTATGAATTAATAGATTAATGCAGTATTAGATTAGGAGTTAGTTTCTGTGACTGAAATTAAGTATATTGTCGAACCCGAAAGCTTTCTTAATTGGTGGCTGAATTTAGGCCAACGAGGGTATTGTTTGTACTCCCTCTCTAAGGAAGGTTGTATCCTGTATCTAAAAGGCTGTACCTCTTTAGGGCTGGGTCTGGAGGAGGCAGGAGGCTGGACAAGTGTGGAGCTGGCTCTGGCCCAGAGGGATGAGCAAGAGACACAGGGCACCTGCTGCCACACACAGCCGCAGCAGACATCACTCATCAGTCACGACATGCTTGGCTGCAGAGCCAAGAGAGCCCCCAGTCCAACAAGGTGCACTCCGAAGCCACTCCCGGGCAGAGCAGGGGACTGTGATGAACCCATTTGCAGTCCCTGCTCCCCTAAGACGTGCTGCAGGCCTCCTCTCCCCACTTACCTCAGCAGCTCCTCACTGTCCTCGGGACTCAGGCCTTCAAGGCCCGCCAGCAGGCTGCTCCAGCACTTCTCCTTCCTTATCATCGTCTCCCCTCTCTGCTCCCACTCTAGTTCCAGGGCAAGTTACTTGTGGCTCCTGAGTGCTGTTCCTTGGCCTGGAAGGCCCTTCCTTCACCCCATCCACCCTGTGCACTCCTACTTACGCTTCAAGACTCGACTCCAGTGATGCCTCCTCAGGAAGCCCTCCCTGATGCTCCATCTTCCCAGGCATGCTCTGGGCCACCACTCTGCCTCCTGCCCACGTCCATCACTGCCGGGAACCTTGCTGGGCCCTTGTCTGGTCTCCACGTCCAGCCTAGCCCATAAGGGGGGGAGGAAATGCTTAGGCTCAGGCAGTGGAGCAGACTCCTGGACCGTGGTGACACTCTCCACCCAAGGAGAGGTCATTCATTGACCCACTTCCAGCTTGGGCCCAATGCAGCTCAGGGGGAGCCAGGACACAGGGAGGCTGGCTCTGGGCTCCACAGGTCACAGGGTCAGCCTAGAGAAAGGGCACAAGGGGCCACACAAAGGGCCTCAGGACAGAACTCCAAGTTAACAATACCCTTGCCAAGGGCAGCAGGGGCCAAAGGCAGCTGCACAGGCCGCAGGAGGTTCTGGTGAGCTTTTCATCTGCTCAGAGAGGCCCAGGGCTGGATAGAAGGAACTCAGGAGGCCCGTCTGAGGTGGAGGCCACCTCGGGGGCATGTAAGCAGAAGCTGAGCTTCCCACAGTAAGTGGAATCTGAAGAGGTGACCCTCAGACCCCTGGCAGCTCTAACGTCTCCGAGTTGGAAGTCAGTCCCCTCAGTCACAGCCTCTAGCTGCCCCCTCATAGGGCTGTGCCTCTCAAACACAGCTCCCAAGGTGAGTGGAGGCTGAAGGTGAATCAAACTTCCTACCCGTGAGAACCTCTGTGATCCCGGCCTCCCACAAGGGGCCAAGGATGATGAGCAAGGGACAGAGGGACTGACCCACACGACTTCCCCACGGATTCTGAACATGCTTGTGATTCACGGGGCCAATTAGTATCTGTCCTCATCTCCACTCCTCTCTCCCCAAAAGGACATGTCAGTGTTTACTATGACATCCACAGACACATCAAGGGCATCTGGGAAGAGTCATGTGTACATCTGGAGAGAAAGGAACTGTGAAAACCAGTAATATCTGCATCCATGTGTGCAGATACTGACATCCACATACAGCCGTCACATTCCTCCAGCAGCCCTGGAATACTCCGCAATCACGCTGACAGGTTTTGGCACATGGGAGCCAAACCAACTGGTGCTGTCCCCGAATGCCACCACTGCTGGGGCCTACCTTGAGATTGGGGGGAGCCTGGGTGCCATGCCCCATCTCACAAAATTCTGGCTGTTGTCCAGGAGGGTCTCACAGCCTTTGAGGATCATGCACTCCATGGCTATGTTTTCCTGGATGCTCTCTGTCTCATTTACTTCATTGTTCATTATCCTGTGGGGACAGAAAATAAGCCAGAGACAGGCTGTCCCCACCTCTCAGGGAGAAGGGAATGCCGGGCCTCTGGCCAGACGTAGGAAGAAGGCCTGGCACCCAGGATGCTCAGGTGGAGCCTGTGGTCATGAAGGGGGAGAGAGCATGCATATTGAATACCTGCTGTGCTGGGCACTCTATGGGCATGATCTCACATCATCCTTCTGACAGCCCAAGGAGACAGGCTTCAGGAAAGGGGATCAGGGTCTTGGGACAAAGGGCTTGGCACTCATGTGCCTTCCTCACTCCTGCCCGACCGGGAACAGGGCAACCCACAGTGACGAGGAGCCTAGCAGGAGACCCAGGTATCATCCTTGGGGAAGTGTGCAGGATTTGGCTCCTTGGGGCATGAGAAGACTGGGGTCCCCACCCCACAATGGTTTTTGTTAGTCTGCAATCACGCTCTGATTACATTTGCTCCCTGAGTGAACCTCCACTCCGGAGCCTGTGCCCTGCCCTGGTCCAGCCTTGTCCTCCCTCTACCCAGCTGGGATCCGTGGCCCTACTGGCTGCCTTTTGCTGGATTCGGGAAGCCATTTAGGGCACTGAGTGTTTGGCAGGGCTGGGTACTGGACCTCACATACTGCACACCGACAATCCTTTGCAGTTTGTGGCAGCTCAACACTGACTACGAGGCTGCTCATCATCTCTTGGCCTTCATAAGGTGGAGAACCCAGGGCTCAGCTCTTGATGCGCATCTCGTTCCTGCCTAAACTCACTCCCCTGGTGATCTCACTAGTCTTGTGACTTTAAATACCATCTCCGAGCTGATGGTTCCTGAATGGCTCCCATCCTGAAACCCCAGACTCAAACACCCTCCTCCCTTCTTGTCCTCTCCACCACTGTTGTCCATCTCAAGTTCAACATGCCCCCAGTAAAGCTCCAGTGAAGCAAGAAAGACTGCCCCTCCACACCTGCCCTTCCTGCACCTTTCTCCATCCCGGTTAGCAGCAACTCCAACCTTCTGCTTGCTCAGCCAAAAACGCTGGACTCACCCTTGACTCCCGTCTTCTCTCTCCTCACATCTAATGCATCAGAAACTCCTGTTGGTTCCATCTTCAAAACACACCCAGAATCTGAACCTCCTTCTCGCCTCCACTGCCACCACCTGGTACAGGCCACCGTCAACTGCTGCCTGGGTTGTTGTAGGCGCCTTGTTCCTGGCCCCTCTGCTTCTGCCCCGGCAGAGGAAGGTTGCCCCGTACTTTGGTGACTGAAAGAGGGGCAGGGGAGGGGCCTTGACCAGAGGGCTGGGGCCTCTGACACTGGACTAGTCATGGGCTTCTCCACCCATGACACTGCCTGCTGTTGACTGCAGCCTTGAGCACATGAAGGCCCATCACCCAGGACCCCCTCTGGGGCTCCTAAACCACAGATTGTGACACACTGACACTGGAGAACAGAGGAAGTTGGCAGAGTGCCTGTGAGTCCCTGGGCGGTTCCCCATTTTGGCAGGTGGGCTCACGTGAGTACCCAAGGCCCTTCCTCGAACCCCATCTGTGCCAAGGACAGCACAGCACCCACACCATCCCACCAAGTGCCCACTGGGCTTCAGCTGTGAACTCCTCAGATTGTTCCGGGGGCCCTGCTTGCAGGTGGGGCAAGCTGGGGGTCCCCCAACCCTCACCACTTGGGATCCTAACCTGAACATGAGCTTTTACCATCTGGGGGTCAGCAAACTCCCACTGGGGAGCCTCCTCAGCCCTGGCTTGTCCACTGGCGGGGGCACCCGGAAGCCGGGCTCACCCAGACAGCTCCTCCATTTTAGCCCTGGCGTCGTCCAGGCTATTGGCTCGATGTGCTCATGAAAAGTGGGCCAGGAGCTCATGCAGTGTCAGAATGTGCCTGGGAATCTGCAGGAGGGAGAGGCAGGGGGAGAAGAACAGAGGCAAAGATGGGGAAGGAGAGAGACAGTGATGAAGCAAGTCAGAGAGAGAGCAGCAACGTAGAGAGGGGGAGAGAGAGAGACAAAGCAAATGGAGAATGGCTCTCTCAGCTCCCAGCACTCCCACGAGCAGGGCTGAGGATGGACACCCACAGCACTTCTGATCTCAGACTCTAAGGTGGAGCCTCTTCCAAGGTCTTGTCTGGGGCAAGAGCCCAACGCTTGAGGCTCTAAGCCGACAGGAGGAAGGGCCTGGAGGTGGGCTTAGGACCCAGAGCTCCCCCTCACCTTCCCACACTGCCTGCTCTGCGGAGCTGGACAGCCTGTGTGGTCCGCTGGGTCAGGGGCTGGCTCTAACCGCATTCTCCACGCAGCCCAGAGCTGGGGCCTGTTAGGGCCTGGGCCCTCCCGGCCATGGGCCCCTGGTGTTCCCAGAGGTGGCTTCCTCCCAGCTGGGGCCCTCACTGCCATGGCCCCCGAGTGGTCTCCCCAGGCATGTGCCCTCAAGGACATGGTTCAGACTTTTAGATCAGACCTGCTTTCTAGCTATTAATCTCCATTTCCGTCTCTCTGAAATAAGGCCATCTGTCTCCTTGGGCTGTCAGAAGGATGATGTGAGATCATGCCCATAGAGTGCCCAGCACAGCAGGTATTCAATATGCATGCTCTCTCCCCCTTCATGACCACAGGCTCCACCTGAGCATCCTGGGTGCCAGGCCTTCTTCCTACGTCTGGCCAGAGGCCCGGCATTCCCTTCTCCCTGAGAGGTGGGGACAGCCTGTCTCTGGCTTATTTTCTGTCCCCACAGGATAATGAACAATGAAGTAAATGAGACAGAGAGCATCCAGGAAAACATAGCCATGGAGTGCATGATCCTCAAAGGCTGTGAGACCCTCCTGGACAACAGCCAGAATTTTGTGAGATGGGGCATGGCACCCAGGCTCCCCCCAATCTCAAGGTAGGCCCCAGCAGTGGTGGCATTCGGGGACAGCACCAGTTGGTTTGGCTCCCATGTGCCAAAACCTGTCAGCGTGATTGCGGAGTATTCCAGGGCTGCTGGAGGAATGTGACGGCTGTATGTGGATGTCAGTATCTGCACACATGGATGCAGATATTACTGGTTTTCACAGTTCCTTTCTCTCCAGATGTACACATGACTCTTCCCAGATGCCCTTGATGTGTCTGTGGATGTCATAGTAAACACTGACATGTCCTTTTGGGGAGAGAGGAGTGGAGATGAGGACAGATACTAATTGGCCCCGTGAATCACAAGCATGTTCAGAATCCGTGGGGAAGTCGTGTGGGTCAGTCCCTCTGTCCCTTGCTCATCATCCTTGGCCCCTTGTGGGAGGCCGGGATCACAGAGGTTCTCACGGGTAGGAAGTTTGATTCACCTTCAGCCTCCACTCACCTTGGGAGCTGTGTTTGAGAGGCACAGCCCTATGAGGGGGCAGCTAGAGGCTGTGACTGAGGGGACTGACTTCCAACTCGGAGACGTTAGAGCTGCCAGGGGTCTGAGGGTCACCTCTTCAGATTCCACTTACTGTGGGAAGCTCAGCTTCTGCTTACATGCCCCCGAGGTGGCCTCCACCTCAGACGGGCCTCCTGAGTTCCTTCTATCCAGCCCTGGGCCTCTCTGAGCAGATGAAAAGCTCACCAGAACCTCCTGCGGCCTGTGCAGCTGCCTTTGGCCCCTGCTGCCCTTGGCAAGGGTATTGTTGACTTGGAGTTCTGTCCTGAGGCCCTTTGTGTGGCCCCTTGTGCCCTTTCTCTAGGCTGACCCTGTGACCTGTGGAGCCCAGAGCCAGCCTCCCTGTGTCCTGGCTCCCCCTGAGCTGCATTGGGCCCAAGCTGGAAGTGGGTCAATGAATGACCTCTCCTTGGGTGGAGAGTGTCACCACGGTCCAGGAGTCTGCTCCACTGCCTGAGCCTAAGCATTTCCTCCCCCCCTTAGGGGCTAGGCTGGACGTGGAGACCAGACAAGGGCCCAGCAAGGTTCCCGGCAGTGATGGACGTGGGCAGGAGGCAGAGTGGTGGCCCAGAGCATGCCTGGGAAGATGGAGCATCAGGGAGGGCTTCCTGAGGAGGCATCACTGGAGTCGAGTCTTGAAGCGTAAGTAGGAGTGCACAGGGTGGATGGGGTGAAGGAAGGGCCTTCCAGGCCAAGGAGCAGCACTCAGGAGCCACAAGTAACTTGCCCTGGAACTAGAGTGGGAGCAGAGAGGGGAGACGATGATAAGGAAGGAGAAGTGCTGGAGCAGCCTGCTGGCGGGCCTTGAAGGCCTGAGTCCCGAGGACAGTGAGGAGCTGCTGAGGTAAGTGGGGAGAGGAGGCCTGCAGCACGTCTTAGGGGAGCAGGGACTGCAAATGGGTTCATCACAGTCCCCTGCTCTGCCCGGGAGTGGCTTCGGAGTGCACCTTGTTGGACTGGGGGCTCTCTTGGCTCTGCAGCCAAGCATGTCGTGACTGATGAGTGATGTCTGCTGCGGCTGTGTGTGGCAGCAGGTGCCCTGTGTCTCTTGCTCATCCCTCTGGGCCAGAGCCAGCTCCACACTTGTCCAGCCTCCTGCCTCCTCCAGACCCAGCCCTAAAGAGGTACAGCCTTTTAGATACAGGATACAACCTTCCTTAGAGAGGGAGTACAAACAATACCCTCGTTGGCCTAAATTCAGCCACCAATTAAGAAAGCTTTCGGGTTCGACAATATACTTAATTTCAGTCACAGAAACTAACTCCTAATCTAATACTGCATTAATCTATTAATTCATAGAAGTAGTACTGTTACTATGAGGAATAAGAGTTGTTTCTCCTTGCATAATCTGATATCAGAACACATAATCACCAAAAGTTAACAATAAAATAAATTCAACCCAATAATTATTTATTATATTAATTGTTAACCCAACACAGGTAGGCATTCAAGGAAAGCTTTAAAAATTAAAAGAAAATCGGCAAACACAGCCCACACCTGTTTAGAAAAAGCATCTCCTCTGGCATTTCTGGTGTTACAGGCACTGCTTGCTCAGTGACACGGTGTAAAAGCCGCGGTGACCAGACCTTGCAAAGGCAACATCATCATTTGTTGTCTAAATGAGAACTTGTATGAAGGGCCACTCGAGGGTTTTACTCCCTCTTACATTTAAACAGTGAAATGGACCTTTCCCTGAAGAGGTGGGAATGACAAAATAAGGCGAGAAGACCCTATGGAGCTTCAATTAATTAAAAAAAAACAAAGGTAAGCCAAATCAAGGGATAACAAAACTTAAATGGACTAAGAATTTTGGTTGGGGTGACCTCAGGGAAGAAAATAACCACCGAGTGATTAAAATCTAGACCAGCTAGTCAAAATATTTTATCACTTATTGATCCAAAATATTGATCAGCAGAACAAGTTACCCTGAGGATAACAGCACAATCCTATTCTAGAGTCCATATCCACAATAGGCTGTATAACCGATGTTAGATCAGGAAATCCCAGTGGTGTAGCCGCCGTTAATGGCTCATTTGTTCAACGATTCAAGCCCTACGTGATCTGAGTTAGGACCAGAGTAAGCCAGTCATTTTCTATCTATTCCGTATTTCTTCATGTGGACTTTTGTCAATGACCTAGTATTTAAAATGGTAGGATAAGGATGCAGGATTCTAAAATGTTCATGGAAATGCTGAAGGGACAATTCAGAAACAAGGAATAATCGACAAGGTAAACCCACTCCAATAGATTTATTATTGCTTACATGTACACAGTAAGAGTTTTTGCTGAATAATTAAGTATTCGTGTATTTGTCTTGATGAAAACATGAAACTTTATGATGAATAAAAATGGGCCATTTTCCTGTATTAGTACATTACTACTCAGCATGTAGTCAATTTCTATAGTTAATGGAGTTATAAACATAATTAAAAAGGCATGCATCCATCAGAAAATAGCTATGAATTAATCTGGAAATTGTAGGGCCAAAAATAATGTTTTCAATATTCTGTGTTAGAAAATGTATATACATAACAAGGATGAGAGAAAACTCTGATTCAAGGAGATTAAAATGTGATCTAATCTTAAAAGAGTAAAAAGGGCCTTAGTCCTGGGAGACTGGGGATAGGCAGTAAAATTTCACAGAATTCTGAGACTGGAAATGGACCATTCCCTATTTGCATTTTTATATTGTCGTTGCCAAGGGAATTTTGCCACCAAGAACAGAGAGATGGTGGGGAAAGAGGACATAGAGGGATATTGCAGACATGGGAAGGGTTCCATTTTCAGGACCCTTTAGAGCAGCCGGGTGTCCATATTCTAGATCATGTAACCACAAAGAATTTCCCCTGGCAGATGCCTTCTGTAGCTCTTCCCTTCCAATTTCCACTCATTGCTCTTGGTGAGATCATCCTATATGAGAACAGGCTGGGAGAAAGACAGAGCTGCCTGGAGGAAAGCCCATCTTATAAATTGACCCTGCGCTGGAGCTGGCTGGGCAGAGGACAGGAGCTGCACGATGGACACCAGTCCCTCTTCCGTCCAGGGACTTTCCTCTATTTCCCAAAGCACTGGCTGTAACACTGAGGTTCGTTGAAGGCTAATGGGATGAGGTGTGAGACTAAGGCGTCGATAAAGCACTTGATGCAACGTTTTCATGCGTATCAATATGTACATAACTACGGAGAAGGTCCCTAACGTCTTTATGATCCTTAAGGGACATTTGACTCACACCAAATTAGGAATCATTGGCAATAATGTGTCACGTGGAAGAAGGATCATGGATCTAGATGAAGTTATTCACACACTCAGTGTCCTAGTCAGTATGGGATGCTGTAACAAAAATACCATAGACTGGGTTCTTTATTTATATTTTTGCTGAGGAAGAGTCATCATGAGCTAACATCCATGCCAGTCTTCCTCTATTTTGTATGTGGGTCACCCCCACAGCATGGCTGCTGATGAGTGGCGTAGGTCTGTGTCCAGGAACCGAACCCAGACTACCAGAGAGGAGCTCACTAAACTTAACCACTAGGTGGTGGGGCAGGCCCCTAGACTGGGCACTTTTGGGTTTTTGTGTGTGTGTGTGTGAGGAAGATCAGCCCTGAGCTAAGATCTGATGCCAATCCTCCTCATCTTTGCTGAGGAAGATTGGCCCTGGGTTAACATCTGTGCCCATCTTCCTCTACTTTTTATATGGGATGCTGCCACAGCACGGCTTGACAAGCGGTGCGTCAGTGTGCACCCGGGATCCGATCCTGCAAACCCTCAGGCCGCCGAAGTGGAGCACACACACTTAGCCACTGCGCAACTGGGCTGTCCCTAGACTGGGCACTTTTAACAACAGAAATGCATTCCTTAGAGTTCTCAAGACTGGGATGTTCAAGATCTAGGTTCCAGCTGATTTGTTTTTGGTGAGACCTGTCTTCCTGTTTTGCAGAAGGACAGCTTGTTGCTCTACCCTCATCTGGCAGAGAGAGTTCTGGCCCTCCATCTCCTTATAAGGGCACTAATCCCATCATGGGGGCTTCACACTCATGGCCTCACCTAACCTAATTAACTCCCAAAGGCTCCACTTTCAAATACCATCGCGTCAGGGGTTAGGATTTTAACGTATGAAATTGGGTTACATAGACATTCAGTCCATAGCATTCATGAAACCAACAATTAACAAATATCTATAGTAGTCATGCAGCCCCAACTGAAGAATGTTCTGGAGATCACGTGGCAAATGATACAATGTCCTTCCCTTCACAGAGTCTTCTAGTGGAGGCAATAAAATTTAACAGGGAAACAAAACTTGTGATATTAAAAAGCTAACATAGATCAATATGACAGATTATACTTACTATTGTCTTCTGCTAACACAAGTCTGATTACCACAGTCCAGATTACGCAAATTCCCCCGGGTGAGGGTATGTCGGGCAATCTCACCTAAAAAGGCTCTTAACTTTTTGAAATTTTATTTCATCTAGTCCTGTTTCTTCCACATCCCTTTGGTGTTTTCAAACACACTGTATTTATTAAATCAATGTTTAATTGTTGCTCTGCCTTTACCACATCTGACTGGAAGCAGAAGTTACTGGACTTTGCTGGAACCAAATTTCATTTCATTTTTCCTCCTCTTTCTACTCAGACTCTCTTCTCTCACTGTTGAAATAGCAAATGCCTTAGGGGAGAAGCTGCATGGAGCTGGTGCTCACAATCTTGTGCTTCCCTCATCTCAGAGATTATAGACCCCCAAGTCCTGCCTGCACGGCATGTTCTCTGACCCTTCAAGCAGCTGTTCTGTGTGCTTTATCCAGCTTTTATAGCTGCCCAAGGAAAGCTACTCAATAAAAGTGGAACCTGCAGTAATTTTATCCTGAAATGTTTTAAATGTTTTAAATCAATGAATATTTGTCATTTTTCAATGAGTATAATTTTATAAGAAACATTTAAATAGGAATTTTAACAGCAATAATGGCTGTTCTTTGGCCAGAATTCCATGTCACTCATTGTCTGGAATTATACCTAAGCTTTGATGAACTCTCCTCAGTGCCTTTTAAAATATCACTGTCCCTTACATTTCAATATCTTGTGATGGGTTTGTATCAGTCACCTCCTTTGTACCATTTCAGACCCTCTTGGCTCCTCATACCCTTGAGTCATATGTCATTTAGGAACCAGCTTTGCAGGTATCATATTTGCTTTATGCAAGTGCCTCCTGTCTGCTCCCCCCATGTTCTCCCTCTTCCCTCTGCCTCTCCCTCTCGCCCCGGGGTGTCCATGTTGATGCTGAGGTGTGAAAAAACCCCTGATCAAGCCCACACGTGCATGGCCACGTTCCTTGTTGTGTGGATGTGTGTGTGTTCAGCAATTCTGTATGGTCACAGGGTGCATGGCTATTATAGCATCTATGTGAATGTGTGTTTTGTTGATGTCTGTGTGTGTTTAGAGTTCAAGTCACTGTGGGCTCTGAGACAGTGAGTGGTCTGTATGTGTGTGAGTTTGTGTGTATGTTCTGATTATCAGTGTGCATTATCAGGTGCAGTTTACAGGCTGAATGCTGCTGGTCATTTGCAAATAGTGTGTGTGTGTGTGTGTGTGTGTGTGTGTGTGTGTGTGTGTGTGTGTGTTGTCAGCATTTCCAAGTGTTCAGAGGATGTCTGTCATTGTGGGAATGTGTGGAATAAGTATGTTGTTAGAGATCAGTGTGGGTACCAACATTGTTTGCTTGTTTATGTCAACACTCTACACCCCTGAAGAAACACTGAGTCCAGACAGACACAGGCCCCATCAGGCCCACAGAGATCATACTCAGCTGTTTCCTCCTCATCACAGAAATACGAATGGGTAGCCAAGGACCACTAGATATTTGAGGAATTCCTCTAGCATGAAAGATGGAGCAAGAAACACATACACTGAAGTGAGGGACTAAAGGAGCAGCAAGGAAATCCAGAGATCATAGTGAAACTTCAATTACATCTCTAGTAACATCTTCAAAACAGTTAGAGATGGGCCAGACCCATGGCCTAGTGGTTAAATTCAGAGAACTCCACTTCAACGGCCCAGGTTCAGTTCCTGGGCATGGACCTACACCACTCATCAGTGGTCCAGGCTGTGGTGGCAACCCACATACAAAATAGAGGAAGGTTGGCACAGAGGTTAGCTCAGGGCGAATCTTCCTTTGAAAAAGAAGAAGATTGGCAACAGATATTAGCTCAGGGTGAATCCTCCTCAGCAAAGAAAAAGAAAAAGAAGATAAAACATCCATTAAGTATATATATATGTATTGATGTTACCGCACAATATTGAGGTTCTCTTGCCCAATCTACATTAAAAAAGGTAATTATTCTGGCATTAGCTTTTGGGGAAAGAATTGTAGCTTTATTTTGTGAGATTGATCTGCAAGGAGATGGGGCACGTGTCTGTCTCAGATCTGTCTCCCTGATCCAGGGCTTGGGTTACAATTTATGGGATGAAGGGTAGGGTGGTCTGATGTGTGGAGGTAGATGATTGGAAGTAAGGAGAAGTGAGGTAATTGATGATCTGCGCAAGCAAAGTCAAGCTTCATGGCTCTTCATCAGATGTGTGTTCACAAATTGGCAGTGTTACCATGATCTGAGGATGGAGCTTTTAGCTCGATGTCAAAAAGGTCACTTATCAAGCATTTGCGCAGGCCCGGTTGATGGGTTGGTGGTCTCAACTGGCCTGAACTGGACGAGGGGTGTCAGTTCCTGAAAGAAAATGCGGAACTACTCTGTTGATAAGATGGGGTCAGCTGAACTGGTCCTGGAGGGCCCATGGTTGTGTTGGTATATGCATATATATGCATATGCATGAGATTATCAGGATGTGTGTTAAATGTAGAGTATACACAAAGCCAGAATCTAGTTAAAAAGATCAAAACAGATTTTAATCAGTAATATACCACTGCAGTAGGGAAGAGGGAACAGGGCTGAATTCAATTTGATTTGTACAGAGGTGACGGGGCATTTGAAAGGGAGAATGAGGGAGCAGGCAGAGGGGTGAGCAGGGGCTCAGTAGAGTCAGGGAGGGAACAGCTACAGAGTGTTGGTCAGTGCAGTGTGATCTGGCCAGTTGTGTCTGCTAGTTGGAAATGATCAAAGTTTAACTTCTCTCCTCTCACAGAGTCTGGGAGACAGACACCCTGTCCTCCTCTCAAGGAATGGCTCTCAGAACCTTGAGAAATGCAGTTATAGGAGACACATACACAACTCAAAAAGACAGAGGAAAGATTCACAGTTGTAAGCACTTTTGGGTAAATGCTCTAAGAAAGGGATGTCAGGGGCCAATGATCGAGTGTTGGCCAGAACAAACAGTCAATTCTTTTGGCTGCCTTGAGCTTTCTCAGGCAGGCACTATAAGGGGGCAGGGGTCATCGTAGGGATGTGGATTTGAGCTGTTAGAAACTATGTCAGTGTTTAATTCTTTAATGTGTGTGTGTGGGGTGAAACCATTTGTGCTGAGAGGCTGTAGTTATTATAGGCCAAGATCAAGGCCTAGTGAAGAAGAGGGCTCAAAGGAGCCTGGCTTGAGTTTGGTCAAGTAAAGGAAACTATATATATGAATAATATATGTATTTTTTGAATAACATAAATCATTATATTGAATAATATAATACATTGAGTTAAATAATATAAATATATATTTAATGAATATATATTGAATGTGTATAAATAAGTATGTGCATATATATTTGAATTAAAAAATATAAATATATATATGATTTAAAGGAATATTCAGAGATAATAACAGAAATTTCCAGAATTGATAAAATTCTTCTACTCTAGCTTCAGGCAGCTGAATACATCTCAAGCAGAATTAAAAAAATAAATCTAGAGTCAGATCCATCCAGGGAAACCAAAGAACACCAAATACAAAAGAAGATATTCAAAGCCCCGCAGAGGGACAGAACACTTATGGAGACTTACATTTAGACCCATGATACGTGTCTTAACAACGGAAGGCAAGAGAGAGTTGGATTAATTCTTCAGGGTACAGAGAGACGATCACTTTCAGTGTATACCCAATCAAACCATATCTCAAGAACTGGGGTGAATTAAAGATATTTTTATGCAAACATTTACTAAGAGTATTACCACCAACAAATGCTCATTAAGGAACATCGAAGGAATGTACTTTAAGGGAGCCAGCCACCTGGTGTATT
Organism: Diceros bicornis minor; assembly: GCF_020826845.1. Classification (NCBI taxonomy): domain Eukaryota; kingdom Metazoa; phylum Chordata; class Mammalia; order Perissodactyla; family Rhinocerotidae; genus Diceros; species Diceros bicornis. The sequence continues at coordinate 296,698 of NW_026691039.1, forward strand.
GGTTTAAGTTCACCACGCACCACTTTGGTTGCCTGGGTTCATGGGTTTGGATCTCAGGTGTGGACCTACAGCACTCATCAGCCATGCCGTGGTGGTGACCCACATGCAAAATAGCAGAAGATAGGAAAAGATGTTAGCCCAGGGCTAATCTTCCTCAAAGAAAAAATTTAAAAAGTGAAAAAGAATGTACTTTAAGAAGAAATTGATAGAAGAAGAAATGCTAAGATGTAAAAATGGATCGTGAGGATAAAAAAGGGTAAACGTCTGAGTAAATCATTGAAAGCATGACTTTACCAAACAATAATAATATTGGCAGGGTATAACTGATGGAGTTAAAAACTAATGACAAGGGAACTTCTGGTTTAGAGGAGACTAGGACAGGAAAACACTCTTGCTGCAAAACTGGACAAAGCCAGATAAATTATAAATATATTTTTAGAGCATCAGAGAACTTCAGAACCAACCAACTAAAATTCCAGAAAGAAGAAAACTCTTTTATGTGAGCAGGGATTTTTATCTTTCTTTCCCCTGCAGGCATTTTCTGATTCTAGGTGCTTGCCGAGACTCTGGCTTGCTCAGTCAGAGCCTCGGCTAGGGAAAAGAGAAACTAGCCAAACTTCTAGTTTGGTGTGGCAGAGGAAACCTGAAGGCTCTCAGACACACAACTGCTCTTCCTCACAGCACCTGTGTTAAGTTTTGGTGCCACACAGGAATCTGGGGAAATAGGCCAAAAGCTTCCACAAAGCAAAGCGAAACCTCCAGAAGTGGTGGAAGTGGCCTAAGTCAAACATACTGCTAGTGTGACCTTTTGGGAATTTGCCATATTGTGAACAATGTAAGGTAGGAGGCTGGAGAGCTACGCTGAGATGTCTGACGGGCGTAGCTAAGTTTTCTGTGGGCTCCCAAACCTGAGGAGACAGATCTACCAGACTTAGGACCAGACCCCTGTGCGGGGGAGGGGAGCACCGCAAACAGGAACAGGGGGAAAGTGGAAGGCCTGGGTTTACTAAAACTGAGACCCAGACCCAACTCTGATCAAGGTCTGATTGGACTCAAGTGCTCCAACTTCACTCTGTTTCCCAATGAAGGAAGATAAGGTCATGTGAAACCTCTCGAGTTATGTTACACAGACGTTACAAAGACACTCGTGGGAGGCTGGAGAAGGCAAACCACAGACTGGGAGAAGACCTTTGCAAATCACATATCTGACAGGACTATAAAGAACTCTCAAAACTCGGCAATAAGAAAATTCAAGTTTAAAATGGTCACAGATTTGGACACTTCACCAAAGAAGATACGCAGATGGCAAATAAGCACATGAAAAGATGCTCAAGGTCGCTAATCATGAGAAAAAGGCACATAAAAACCACATTGAGATCCTGCTATGTACATACTGGAATGACTAGAATTAAAGAGGTTGAGCATACCAAGTGTTAATGAGGATGGAAAGTAACTGGAACACCCTTACATTGCTGGTGGGAACACAAAGTGGTTCAGCCTCTTTGGAAAACAGTTTTAAAGTGGAGTTTATTATGCTGCTGTAACAAATTAGCACAAATTTCATGGCTTAAATCAACTCAGATTTATTGTTTTACAGTACTGTAGGTTAGCAGTCTGACACGGGTCTCTTTGGGCTATAATCAAGGTGTTGGCAGAGCTAGGTTCTTTTGGGGGGACTTTAAAGCTTAATCCATTTCCTAGCCTTTTCAAGCTTCTAGAGACCACCACATTCCTTAGCCTATGCCCCCCTCCTCCACCCTCAAAACCAAGAACTCGGCATCTCTCTGGCCCTGCTTCCCTTGGATCTTTTTCTACTCTACTCCTTCTCTTTCCCTTTTAAGGGCCTTTGTGATGCACTGGGCCCACCTGGATAATCCAGGATCCTCTCCCTATTTTAAAGTCAGTTGATCAGTAACCTTAATTCTGTCTGCAAATTTAATTCACCTTTGCCAAGTAAACCAATGTATTCCCAGGTTCAGGGATTAGGACATCTTTGTGGGCCATGACTTTGCTACCACAAAGAGTTTTTAAAATAAAGTTAAACATGCACATACCATATGACCCAGCAATTCCACTTCTATGTGCTTACCCAGGAGAAGAAGACATGTTCATGCAAAAACTTGTTTGCCTTCTCAAATCATAAAGATTTATAGCAGCTTTATTCATAGTCAAAAAAGACAAAACTGAAAATAACTCAAATGTCCTTCAACTGGTGGATGGATAAACTGTGGTAAATTCATACAATGGATACTACATTCAGCAATAAAACAGAAGGAACTGCTGATACAGTCAACAACATGGATGAACACTCAAATAAATGTATCATGCTAAATGAAAGAAACCAGACTCAAAAGGCCAAATACTGTAGGATTCCATTTATATGATATTCCAGAAAAGACAAACCATAGAGAAATACAACAGATCATTAACCACCAGGGGTTAAGGTTGGGGGAAGAGTTGACTAGAAAAGAGCAGCTCAAGGGAGTTCTGGGTGCTGGAACTGTTCTGTATCTCAATTTTGGTAGTTGCACAGCTCCATGCGTTTGTCAAAAGAGGAAAACAAATACTTCATTCCTCACCCATCAGATTGGCAAAAATTTAAAAATCTGACAATGCCAATCTGACCATTCCCAGGGCAAGGATGACTCAAACACTGTTGGAGGGAATGGAAATTGTTAAAACTTCAGAGGATGATTTGGCTGCAGCTCATCAAGAGGCTGATGCACATCAGCCTCTGGCCCAACAATCCAATCACAGGCAGGTGTCCATTCTAGGGAGTTCACACGTGTGCTCGAGGAGACACACACAAGGATGGTCATTAAACATGGCAGGGGAATAAATTAATTGTGGTTAGTAGTTACTTAAAAAAGAAAGGAAAGAAATGCATATGGGAAATAATCGACCCTGCTGGCTATGTATATGATATGAGAAGGTAACTCATTGATTTGTCTACTTAATAGTACGCAGCACAGAGAGCACTGTACTAGGAATCTGGAGACAAGCATCTGAGCATTTAGTTCCAACTCTGCCACTAAAGTAGCAGTCTGACTGTGGACGACTTAACTCAAGAAACCTCACGTTCCATTTCCTGGAAATTGAAGAGGTTAGGCTCTAAACCACTAAAATTATTTCCAACTCAACAATTCTATGATTCAATAAGTCAACAATCAAAAATTATATTCCAAAGTACCTATGTTGAGAAACTGTTTTTCCCAGACACCCTGAAATCAGAAAGTATCAGAGAAATAAAACATCTTATTATATTGATACATAAAATGGTCCAAATGTCTTGGAATGTCTATGACCAGGTTTTTAATCAAGATCATAACTCAGAAAGAGTGTAAAAGCAACTAAACCTGCCATATCGACTTGGGTCACCCTCAGGTAAAATTTATATATCCTCTCCCATTTTAACATTCCAAAAGAAGTTCCCCATACCAATGAGTCCATCTTGTCAAGTTCAGGTCTGTCTAGCCAAAAGTCATTCATGTGTATGGTAAGATTCACTTGATTTTTTAACAAAAATAAATTGATGAATGGCTTTTTGTATTTTTGCCTGTTTCATCTATAAAGAGCTTACATTATAATTTAATAGCTTCAGCCTGCTACAATAATTTAAAGAGCCTTTTGAAACTTGTAACATGCCACGTCCAACAGGATCTAGTAAAAAAATCAGTAGTTCAGAATCCAAAAAAGCTCATTTAAAAGTTTCATTACCGCCAATACTTACACTTCAAAGACGCCAATAGCCAACATGTCATTTCTTCCTACTGCAGAATTTAATAGGTTATCAACTTCTGGTATCACCCAAAAGCATAATTAGGATGCTATCATTAAAATGTATTTTTTAATAAGAAATATTAAAACTAATGATTAAACTATTGAACTAAATGATTAACTAAATATGAAAACTAATGACAACTAACGATCTGTTGTCTTTCCCTATGGTTTATCTTTTCTAGAATATTATATAAATGACATCTTACCGTATTTGACCTTTTGACCTTTCCCCTTGTCAGTCAAATCAAAATTTCAAACTTCTTGTTCTATGGGCTTTCCAAATCTAAATTCTTACAATTCTAAATGAGTACGGAGACAAAACAGACACTACATACAGCTTCCAAAATCCTCCTCTTTATCCGATTTTAATTTTAGCACCGACTGCCAAGAAAATCTTTTCAACTGAAACCAAAATTCCATACACATTATGTCAATCATCAATTGATCAGTCATCAGTCTATGTTAACAGAAGGTGAGTTAGTATTAGGAAGCTACACAATTTGCACCAAAGATTGTTTAAAGCTCCTTTCATTAAATGCAGTTTACAACAATTCACAGGCTTCAAAGTTCACCTTGCAAATATAGAGTCAATTATCAGAAACCATGAATGCGATCAGGCTTTTCAATAAAGGTGGTCCCAAGGGTGTAGAAACCGTTCATTTGTTTAATGAAGGCAATGAGGAGCCCAATAGCCTGAGCGGAGTCAGGCAGAGGAGCGCTGACCACAGGCCCTCTTCCGGAGGAAAGCGTTCACCCAAAGATGTCGCGACCTGGCCTAGACGGGGTCCCGGGGGGCGCGAACTCAAGGGCGGGCGCACAGGGCAGGCGACTCCCTGCCGCCCCCTGCACCACGGATGGGTGTGACCCCGCTGAGGTGGGGCCCCGCCAAGGCACAGGGACAGGCTGGCCAAGCGGCGCTCTTCTGCTCCTCCAAGGGACAGAGGTTGGGCTCCCCCGCCTGGAGCAGCCCGCCAGCAGCCCCGGCCCCCGGTCCCATCCGCCGCCCCGGACGCCGCGCTCCCGCCATACGCGGCGGCGATCTCCACGCCGAGCCCGCTGCCCACCGCCTACCTCAGCGCCGCTCCTGCCCAGCGCTCCTCCACACTGCAGAAAGGAGAGCTCCCCGCGCTGAAAATCCTGGAGGAAGGATCCAGAAACTGCCTGAGCCCCCCACACAAACTCCAGTGGCCGCCACTTCCGCATCAGGGACTCCGCCCCCAGTGCTTGCGCCCCGGGGCTCTCCAGCTCGGCGGCCCCTCTGCCACTCTGAGCACCGGTCCTGCGCTTGCTCGGGACTCTGAGGATACAATGGGAACCCTTGGGGGGGGCACTGGGAGGGGTGTCGGGTATTGGGGACCGAGGTGTCCATGAGATGGAGAGCAGGAGCCGGCTGACGCTGTGCAGCCCTTGACTCTGCTCTCCCTGGATGACCTTCAGCTCCTGGAGAAGTTCTGCCTTCCCTTGAGGTGGCTTCTCCTGTGCTGAGAAGCCCGTTACACGATCTAACATCTGTTTATAAAAGAACAATGACATCCTTAACACCCAATGTGTTGTGTCTCCAGAAGAATTCTCTGCTTCCCCAGAAGATGATACAGGGAGCAGCTGGGACCGGGTTCTGACCAAGGAAGGAAGGATGCTGAGGGCCCAGCTGACTCCCCTCCACTGGCTCCTTCCCCTGATCCATGGCCCTGATGGGGCAACAGTGCTGGGGACTCCTGCAGGTGACAACTCTCAAGTGTTTGCCCACGGTATTACATTTCTTATGGTTTAGTGGTTAAAACAGGGGGCTAGCTGTCAGTTTTTCAGACGATTTCATTTGCAGAAATGTCTTTGGACAAAGAAGTTTGTTTTCTTCGTCTCTGATTTTTAAAATCAATAACAATAATTAAAACACTTATTTTCTTAATCTCATTGGCATGCAAAAACAAAAAAGTCACTTGGATTTCACAAAATTGGCCACATTTTCATTAAGACTTTGGAAGTATTGCTGATTGAATTAAAGAAAGCATTTGGGAAGAACAATTACCTTCAGATAGTATCTGCCCAGATAAATGTACAAACAGAGTTATGAGCCGTTTTGAGGGGCCTGGCAAATCCAGTTTGCGTTTTACAATGGATCGTCCAGAGTACAGGTTAAATTAGTAATTTTCTGAGGAGTTTTCGAGTAAATGTTCATGTCGGCTTCATCAAATAGGTCTGGTGATTTAAATGAATGTTGAGCTAAAGATAAAAGTTTTCAAGAGACTGAGAAATATTAGGTAAATGTACTTAAAAAAGGGTGCAAATTAAAGTAAATCTGCCATTATCCTCTTTACAACAGATTCAGAGTAACATTATTGTCAAGGTATAAGAAGGAATAGAAATGTTTTATAAAAACAATTCTTCACTTCTAAAGGACCTAACGTGACATTCTAGAAGTCTCCATAGTCTTTCACTCATCTAGATTTAAATTGTTCAATTAATACTTTAAAGACTAATGAATCTGAGGGCAAAATATTCAAGGTCATTGTTTGTTTTTCATTGTTGCAAAGTAGATGGGTATGAACTGTGGCTGAAATTCATGGTCTTGAAGAAGAAAAATATATAGAACTTATCTATCACTCTCACAGTGTGTCCTGACTTAATCCTACACATATCCCCAGAATAAAGCCTCAAGGAATTCCATTATGTTATTAGAAATGACATCTTTCATTCACCATGAATATTCTCTAATTAATTCTCTAGCTAGTAATTATGTTCCTGATGCAAATAGGCAAGTAAAAGAATCCATGCTTGATTAAATTGGGCTCATAACATGTATACATGGGAGACACATGAGAAATGGAGTCTCTCAAAAGAATGGCAGAGATGCTCCTCTTAAATACTATCTTCAGATAAGACAAAGGAGGATGTTGGGGGTGGGGTTTGGGATGTGAGACTGGAGAAGACAATTCTCATGGAGAGGGACATGTAAATGTTTGTCTGAACCAACTCCCCTGCACTGGGCTCTGGTCCTGAAGGGACGACAGGGAGGTGACCAGGAACAGGCCTCCCAGTGGTGGTGCCTTCCCAGGGGTAGCATGGGGATGCTGGGGGAAGGGGGATGGTGTGTGACATGGCACCAGCGGTGGAGGCAGCAATGCAGAGGTCAGGGATCTCTCTCGCTCTCTCACTCTCTCTCTCTCTCTCTGTGTCTCTCTCTCTCAGGGACCTGAGAAGAGGAAGTTGGCAGAGCCCGCGCCCCTCGCCTACCTCTCTCATGGGCCCTTCTTTCTCTGGCCGCTCGCTATGGAAGCCCTGCGGCCTTGGGTTTAACCCATGAGGCCAAGGGCACGTGCACAGCCAGCGGGCCTAGGGGGGGCCTTGGGGGTCCTCAGTGAAAGCCCCACCTGCCCGCGAGGCCTTGACACGGTGACACCACCTGAAAATAAAGCAAACACATATAAGCATATGTAGTTTTAAAAGGAAAAGCACACAACTAAAAGAATTGATATCATTAAATACACTACTCTATTTGTTTATGTGTCAAATTACTGATAGGAAATAGCCCGGTGTAGTGATAGTAGATTTGATCAATTTCATAGAGAATTCTTTTAACGGTTGCTCATAGCTTGTGTTTTACATCATTGATTAGGGTAATATTTTCATCTTTTCCTTTCCTAGTGTCTCCATCAATCAGCCTTGAAGTGGAACTGAGTACATGCTTTTCAGAAGCGGCATCATTCTCTACTCAGCCAGAGCATTGGGCCTGACAATAGCTGGATCCAGCAGAAAACTGGGCACTCTAGGAGATGTCATGTGGAGATGTGCCTGGCTGGACTAATAGTCACGTGGATATGATTTTTAAAAAAATCTCTCAGAGCTTTCCCAAAATCAAATAATATTCTTAAGTTGCTTTAGTAGACGAGACATTAGTTAGTGTCTTTTTAATTTCCACAGAAGCTTTTTGTATGTTACTAAAGAAACTAAACATTATGTCTTTTTTCTTGTTACCAAAATGGACTTGGTATTAAAAACAAGAAACCTACAAGAAAGGAAACACTCATATGGAATAGAAATTGTGGGTCGCAATTGCTACTTTTTTATATAAAATCATGTTTTATTTATTTACAATTTCTCTCAACTGTGCTTTTGAAAATAACTTAGTATTAGAAATTACCAGTAAGAAGAGGGTGTGCTCCCTTGAGTGTGGTCCAGTAGAAGTCAGGTGACTCAGACCTGAGTTCTAGGCCCAGGTCTGTTTCTGGTTAGTGTGTGACAACGTACTTAGGCTCTCTGGAACGTAGTATTCCTTTCTGTAAAATTAAAGAGTTTGATGATTTTTGAGAACTTTTCTAAATATTAAATGACTTCTCTTTTATATTTTTTATAATTTTATTTATTTATTTTTCCCCCAAAGCTCCAGTAGATAGCTGTATGTCATAGCTGCACATCCTTGATGTATGTGGGACACTGCCTCAGCATGGCCGGAGAAGTGGTGCGTCGGTGCGTGCCCGGGATCCGAACCCGGGCCTCCAGCAGCGGAGCGTGCGCAGTTAACCACTAAGCCACAGGGCCAGGCCTGACTTCTCTTTTAAAAAACAAAAAGATCCTTCTCAAACTTATACATTATCAAAAATTTTTTCTGAACTTTCACTTACCAAGAACAACTGATGTCCCTTCAATTATATTGATTGAAAATAAAGATCATAAAAGTATAAATTTGGTAATCTAATAAATGAATTAGCATAAAAATGAGCCAGGAAAAAATTTATGATCAATCAAGATATTACACTATGAAAATATTACTGTTTGTTACAGTACATAAAATGATGACACTGAAATAGTATCTTTTTGCTGTCTGTAAGTTTATATTGTTACTCATATATCACCATTAATCCTATTATGTTTTACAAGTAATAAAATGTCTTGAAAGGAGAGAACAATAAAGCAGCAGCCCTGCATTACACACGAATGTTGTGTTCTCCCTGGAGGGAAAATGAGGATACAACATTGGTCAAGTACTTCATTTTGTAATCCATTGGTGCCTTTCAAACATATAGCTATTATTGTAAGAGTAAAGATGTTCTTTTTTTTTTAATAATTTTATTTATTTATTTATTTTCCCCGCAAAGCCCCAGTAGATAGTTGTATGTCATAGTTGCACATCCTTCTAGTTGCTGTATTTGGGACGCGGTGTCAGCATGGCCAGAGAACTGGCATGTCAGTGCATGCCTGGGATCCAAACCCGGGCCGCCAGCAGCAGAGTGTGCACACTTACCACTAAGCCACGGGGCCAGCCCAAGAGTAAAGATATTCTTAAGAATAGTGCCACAAAACAGGTTTTCCCAGCTACTTTTTGTCAGAGCTGAGACAGACATTAGGCTGGGGCACTTGAAGAGGCATGGTGGACTCAGCTGAGGGTGATTTAATTACTGTGAGATGATTAGCCAATAGCGAATAAGACGGAGAAAGATTAAAAAGAGGTAAAGGGAAATAAAGTTGGAAATAATTAAGAAAAATAGTGCCTTCAAAATATCCTCTCATTATTTTTATAGCTTTTTTTTTTTTGAGGCATGACTAGGATAGTATGTTAGATTTTTATAAACCCTTTTCTCCTGGGCTTATATTACTGAGATCTTCATTATTTATGATAATGCCAAAGAAAGCCTGGACAAAAGTATTCTGTACTATCAACAAGCACAAAACATGTACAACATTGCTCTATATATTAAGAGTCCAGCTGTAATAGTCAAGACATATATTCACGTGTGTAAAATTATAATGATTTTCTTATTTTCTCTGGCTGTGAACCATGTTAAAATATATAGTAATAAGCAGAAAACCTGAAGAACTAGGTGATTTAAAACACCTGTTGTTACAGCTAGGCCATTCAAGGGTGAAATTAATTTCAATTTCACACTTCTCCTTTCCTTGTAGCCAGTGAAGTGTCTGGAAGACAGAAAACACATAAAATTAATTGAGAGTTAACAGTATTTGGAGGCAGTTGAGGTTAAGCACTCAACAATGATGTCCCTTACTTCAGGAGCCATTGACTGTTTGTCATAAGTTTACTTTATACATGGGTTCTATTCTTAGATTATTTCTGTATGTTTCTTAGAAGAGAGACAGGGCAGGAGAATTAACTATCAATCTACTGTGCGCCAGTTCCTTTACTGTATTCCCTTATGCAATTCTTACAGTAATCCTTTAAAGTAACTGTTATAATTCATATTTAACTGATAAAGAAAACCATGTTTACAAAACTGATCAAGGGTAAGAGGGAAGATGTGAACATCAGTCCGTTGGGTTATGCCTCATATTCTCTCCATTGTGATAAAAATGGTGCTTCAACATGGGTTCTCACCATCTGGTTATTTAATACCGGCTCCTGCCAACAGCAGTGGATGAGATGAGATGAGAAGTTTGTTTCCAAAGTTATTCTATTATATTTAAACTCTACTATTTATGAGTAGGATGTCAAGACATGTTTTAGAGGCATAGAGAGCAACTGATTAGTTCACCTACACATTTTTCAGGTTTACTATAACTTTCGTGTGCCACATTGTATCAACTTTACCAACTTTAGTGCTTCACTGTTCTGTTTTATAAAACTCAGAATTTCACTTTTCATGTAAAGCACTTTGCTGCTCTCTTAGTCACTAGATGGCAGTTCTGTATCTCTGTAAATTACCACTGCAGCAGGAAATGAGAGATCTTAAGCCAGTTTGCTCTGCACAAATGATGGACATAGGAGGACTTCTGCTCCATCAAGACTGCCTGTGTTATTCCGTGGCTGTAACGGGGATGTCCAGGACTGCTTAGTCAGAGGCACGAACCAGAGTCAGAAAGCATCCTCTTAAGTTCTTCTTCACATGTGAGTTCAGGCACCTGTCTTCTCACCTGAGCACATTGGAGTTTATTGAATGTGTTCAGACTCTTACTCTCTCCCTGTACTTAATAAGTCTGGGAGCTCCATACCCCTAGAAAAAACATATGACTCATAAAGCCTTTTCTCAACTAAACAGAGTTGAGGGCTATGGTGTTGCCCGAGAGTCTGAGGCTTAAAGAAAATACAGCCGGTGCTCAGGCGGAAGGAAAGAGCATCAGCTACTCCTGGAGGGCTTTTACTGATGCTCCTATGGAATGAGCAATTTCAAAATAAAACCACATGGCTTAAACCTCACTAACTGATTATTTTATTTTCAAGTAATATGCTCTGAAAATCTGCTATGTCTAAAAAGCTATTTCGTAAAACTGAAACAGTTCTGTTTTTTATTCTCTGGTATTTGAAATACTATTAAAACTGTAAATCCTTTAACATTCTACAATATACAAATAGGCAAATATCAATTACATTCTCTAAAAATGTCTGCTCCCATGTTAAAGTTTAATATATAGCAGCAAAACTGGTTACCACCCAATTTTTAACTCATTTTTTGCTTTTGAAATTACATATAAAATTTGTGTTTTGAAGTATTTTCCTAAAACTCAGCATCTTTCTGATATAAATAGACTAGTTGCAAGGTAACTAGAATGAAGTTTGATCTTTAAAACTTTAGCTTTGTGTAAGAATTGATAACAAGAGGCAATTGGGTCTCTCCACGTTATGATATTTATTAATTGTGAATAGCCACATCTATTACAAAGTGGTGAATAATAAAAAGAAATCAAAAAATATCAGCACTCTCTTACCCCACACGTACAGTTTATATGCAAATAAATTTTCATAGGTCAGAAAAATGCCTATGATTTCAGATAACCGGTAAAATACTATCTCATTCCAGTTTTAACCTCATTTGAAATTGACTTAAAACTCTTCTCTTAGATTCCTGCTCTGATCAGTGCCCCCTGGTCCCCTCAATGCCTCATTGGATTGCAAACTTATCTGAGGAATTGAATATTCTTTTCCATTTCTTCTCTTTAAGGTATCTGTGATAGTGCTTTTTATGCAATGACCACTTGGTACAATTCAGTATTAGTTTCAGAAACATCTTTAGTTAGGAACAAATCAAGGAAACAGATGTGAGGAATGTGGGGATGCCTAGCTGATGGTGCTTCAGGGATTCCTCACGTGAGTCTTGTCATAGAATAGTTTAAAGAATAAAGCAGCATTAGTCAGTTCAAAAGTGTGGGGTGAACATAATTCTAAATAATGATGGAGACGTAAAAACAAGAAGCCACTTGAATTTCGTTGAAAGGTGTTAGACACATCAAAGGGCTGGGAAAAAACATTGTTTAATGTAAGTTCTTTCTAAACTCTAAGGCAACAAGTAATATGAATTTACATGATAATTATAAACCACAAAACAACAATTCACAAGACAAGTAAACAACTAAAGTAGAAACCAGAGTAAGAAAAATAGAGGTTAAAGCAGAGATGGAGAGAGATGGTTGGGGTCAGAAACCATGGCTTAGTCATCCTTGAAGTCTCCCTCAGACTCTGATCATTCCTAGCGCTCAGTAAAGAGTTTGACCCCATGAGCCTGGGGAGGGCCAAAGTGAGAGGTGGTTGGGAGGGGAGACAATGCAAGGATACCCTTGTGGAGGCACTGACATTGAAAATCAGTGACATTTTTGCCAAGGTGTTTACCATATTCAAGATTATTCTGGAAAGTTAAGGATTTTTCTGGAATGTACATTTTCATTTTATGGAAACTCCAACTAGCCCAGAGAAAGATTTAGACATTTTAGCTTTAGAAATAAAGAGAGGGGCCAGCCCGGTGGTGCAGCAGTTAAGTGAGCACGCTCCGCTACGGCAGCCCCGGGTTCAGAGGTTTGGATCCCGGGCGCACACCAATGCACCGCTTGTCGAGCCATGTTGTGGCGGCATCCCATATAATGTGGAGGAAGATGGGCACAATTGTTAGCCCAGGACCAATCTTCCTCGGCAAAAAGAGGAGGATTGGCATTGTAAGTTAGCTCAGGTTTGATCTTTCTCATAACACAAAAAAAAGAAAGAAAGAAATTATGAGAAACTTTTTTGTCAGTTTTAATAATGAAAACCAATTAGCAACTGGGAAACAGTTACAATTTGAGACGAGAATGTGAAGAAAGAATTAGACGTCACATGTTGTTGCTTTCCTCTGGGGCAGTAAGACTTGCAAGGGGAATGAAGTTCCATCTTTGCTCTATTGAGTTTGAGAAGGTGTAAAATTCATTTGTGCTGGGCAACACTGTTGACCTGTGGAGAAAAACAAATGGTTCAAGCAGCTGATCTAAAGGAATAACTGAACTCATAAAAGTTTTTAGCTTATAAAGTGTGCTTCCACTCTATTTAACTTTACTGGACATCCATTGACGTCTATGTGCAAGGTATTTGTGGTAGGTATCGAAGGAAATATAAAGAATTATACGGTTCCAAGCTCCTCCACATACATGAAATTGTTTGCAAGATATAATTTGATTCTGCCAAGGTATTTAGTGTATGTTGTATTACAGAACCTTAAAAAAAATGAGAATGTTATCGAGAAATTGTAATTAAGGACAGCTTCTTAGGAGAGGTAGACTAGATCAAGTCCTCAAAGGGACCACTTTTGAGCAGGTGGAGGGAAGAAAGAGTGAGGATTTCAGATGGGAGAAGAGAGGAAAGGTACTGAAGCAGAAAGGAACATGGCATTTGGGCATGGGAGTGGGGAGGCCATGACAGGCACAGTCTTCCCGTGACTGAGAGGCAGCTCAGTTTCCTCCTGCAGGAACCCAGCACTGCTTCCCACCTCCTGGCCTCCTCCACCTGCAGACTCCGTGGTTGAGCCAAGGCCTATCTTTTTTGTGTGTGTGAGGAGATCAGCCCTGTGCTAACATCTGCCAATCCTCCTCTTTTTTTGCTGAGGGAGACTGGCCCTGGGCTAACATCCATGCCCACTTTCCTCCACTTTGTATGGGATGCTGCCACAGAATGGCCTGCCAAGCGCTACGTTGGTGCGCACCCGAGATCCTAACCGGCGAGGCCCGGGCCACCGCATTGGACCACGCATGCTTAACAGCTTGCGCCACCGGGCCGGCCAAGACCTATCTTATCTGGATCGCTGCCTAGTCTTCCAACAGGTCCCTTTCCTTCAGTCTTAATTTCTTCTAATCTTTCCTTCACAATGCCTCCAGAGTTACCTTCTAGAATCCAAATTTGCTTAAATCTGATATCTGCTTAGACTCCTTCAATGACTGCTCAGAGCATCCGAGAGAACATTCAGACTCCTGAGCTGGACACGCAGGCTTTCTCTTGCTGTCCTCATCTTTAGCCTCATCACCCACTGTGTCCTACATGTTCGCTTTGTTCCAGCCTTAAAAATACCCCCATTTTCTGAAAGCTTTAGCATCCTTTATATCTGTCTTTTTATATGTGTTTCTTCTGCACTCCTACCTCCTTTATTAATCAACTTAATTCCTATTTCTTGATCTAAACTCATATCAAATGTTCCTTCCTCTTGAAGACATTTCCTGAGAGGTCTCCATCTAGAGACCCATTTTGATGTCCCCACTCTGGGACCCTGTACTTATTTCCTTTTCCATAACTGTTGTTTTATTCTTGTCTCATAGACAGTGAGCTCCTTAAATCTGAGACGATCCTTCTTCTTGATGAATAAATGGCCAGCAACAGGATACATTGGAGCATATGAGGAAGCCATTTGGTGTAAAACTAATTGGGCCTGACCTTGTTTTTTTTTTCTTTTCCCCAAAAGGGGCCTGTAGCCTCTGTTCATCCATTGTATATCCGCTTTAAGCAATTAACGTGTCCCAAAGACAAAAGCAATGCCCTTAAGGTGTAAATGCAACTTCCCCCACATTAGCATTTCCTTAAGGATAAGCATTTCTCCATAGGCTAGGATTTGATTGCTGCGATCATTCCGTGACCACCAAACTTGAGACAACAGCCACGCCCATGGAGACAGCACACCTGATACCCATAGTGTCCATCAATCCACGTGCCAACAGGTCAATGTCGTGGCTATTGTAAAAGGGACATTGCAATCACATGTGGTACATGCTCTTTGATGGTATATAACCACACTATACACCCCACTTCTTTGCAGTGCTCCATTTCTTTGTGAAAAGACTCTCCTGGGCTATATGATCCTCAAAGCTTGGCTCATAATAAACTCACCCCAATTTTGATTTATTGGTTGGTTATGGATTATTTGTGACGATATTCTATTTGTCCCTCCAGTATCTAAACACCGTACCTGACACCTTTGGTGCACTCAGAAAATGTTTGATGAGTGAATAAGTATGTGTGAGACCACACAGGCTGGATCAGAAGGGGCTTTTTAGGGAGTGGTAGAAAATTCGCTCACATTCCTACCATAGTGGTTGAGGCTGTGGGCTTTGGACTAGTTTGTCTGGGCATCAATCCCAGTTATTCCACTTTTAACTGGAGAACCTGTGGAAATATTTACTCTCTGAACCTTAGTTTCCTCATCTATCAAAAGGGGCTACTGAAAACTCCTGTCTTGTAGCGTTTTAGTGAGATTTACATGCATTAACTTATGTAAAGTACTTAGAAGAGCTCCTGGCACATAGTAGGCACTTAAATGTTAGCTGTTATGTTATCATTATTGCTCTTATATATAAGCAATATTCTGGTTTTGAAAAGATGCTTTCATAATATAGTTGCTCCTCATTATTTGTGGATTCCGTGTTTGCACACTTGCCCACTAGCTAAAATGTACTGGCAGCCCCCAAATGAACACTCTCAGGGCTTTCATGTCCATTTGCAGATATGCACAAAGTGGTGAGAAATTTGATTCACTCGACGTGCACGTTCCCAGCTGAGGGGGAACAAGGTGCTGCTCTGCCCTCTTGTTTCAGCCCACATTGTAAACAAGTGTCCTTCTTGCAGTCTATTTAGTGCCTCATTTCTTATCTTTTTGTGCATTATGTTGGTGACCTTGCCATTTAATATGTCCCCCATGTGTAGTGCTGCAATGCTGCCTGGTGTTCCTCAGGGCAAGAGGCTGTGACGTGCCTTTACTGAGAAAGTATGTGTGTTCGACAAGCTACTATCAGACACGAGTTACAGTGCTGTTGGTGTGAGTTCAATGTTAATATATCAACAATATATATTAAATAAGGTGACTTTAAAGAGAACACACAGAGAACAAGGTAATGTACTGATGAGTTGAAGAAAATGTGACTAAGGCTTACAGAAACCTAACACTGCATTTCCCGTAGGAGCAGTGGGTCATATTCACCGATTCAGTGTACACAATGACCTTATAGAATGTCACACTGTGCAGAAAGAGAACTGACTGTATCTTATGTAATCCTCACATACTCCTTTATAGCAGGCAGGGTATGGAACAGGGTGTCCACATTTTACTATTAAAGTAAGGCTATTAAAGACATTGTGAACCAAGTGGAGAATTTAAAATGTCTTGTGTTCAGCATAAGAGTCATGAGTTTTTGAGCGAGGAAGATCTATGATGCACTGATGTTTAAGGAACAGTTACCTGGCAAGAGAATGTAGTATTGAGAGGAAGAGGGAGAAGTGATCTGGAAAGGAGAACCAGCTGTTAAACTCTCCACGTATTCCCATTGCTAGGTGAGGAGATTCGGAGCTAAGGTGCTGATGTGATAAAGGAAAAGTAGCAGCCAAAGGATAAAATAATGGATTTGGTAACCATATATAGGGTGCAAATCAGGCTGTGGTTCTCACAGTGGAGTCCTTGGACCAGCAGCATCAGCATCACCTGGGAACTGGGCTGAAATGCAAATTGTCAGGTGCTGCTGCAGACCTGCTGAACTGGCAAGTCTGGGGTGGGGCCTGGCAATCTGGGTTTCAACAAGGCCTCCAGGTGCTTCTGGTGCCCATCAAGTTTAAGAACCAATGAATTAGGGGCCGGCCCCGTGGCTTGGCGGTTAAGTGCGCACGCTCTGCTGCTGGTGGATCAGGTTCGGTTCCTGGGCACGCACCAAGGCACCACTTCTCCTGCCATGCTGTGGCCAAGTCCCACATACAGCAACTAGAAGGATGTGCAGCTACGACACACAACTATCTACTGGGGCTTTGGGGGGAAAAATAAATACATAAAATCTTCAAAAAAAAAAAGAACCAATGAATTAGAAAAACGATTCCAACACATCACTATGTCCAGGTAAGCTGCAAGGCAGGAGGTGGTATTTGTTTGGAGGATAAGATGCATTTTATTTTTATTTTTTTGTGTGAGGACGATCAGCCCTGAGCTAACATCCATGCTAATCCCCCTCATTTTGCTGTGGAAGACCAGCTCTGAGCTAACATCCGCTGCCAATCCTCCTCCTTTTATTTTCCCCCAAAGCCCCAGTAGATAGTTGTATGTCATAGTTGCACATCCTTCTAGTTGCTGTATGTGGGATGCGGCCTCAGCGTGCTCGGAGAAGCCGTGCGTCGGTGCGCGCCCGGGATCCGAACCCGGGCCGCAGGTAGCGGAGCGTGTGCACTTAACTGATAAGCCACGGGGCCGGCCCAAGGTGCATTTTAAGTTTCAGGAAATAGTAGTTCAGCATCTATTTCATCGTAAGGATTCCAGAGATGCCATTTTAGCTCTCTGGTGTGAAGCTCTTTTGTCCACAATATGTTCTCCTTTAGAGAGCACTTGATAAGTTATTTACCACTTCCCACATGTTCTGAGAGTCTCTTCTTTCTTGAAATCCCCTTTCAGACTTGAAAACGTACTTTATTTTTGTGCATAATCTCCTCTATTTAAAATCAGGATTTCTCTTCCTGTAGGATCCTGTGTGGCACATGTAGCCTTACTGTAAATTTGGAATGCCATTGATTTGTTCCAACACCTTAGAATGTTTTAGAACTTAGAACCTGATGAATAGAGAATTTATATGCTTCTGTTTAGGATTCATATTTTTCAGATGTCTAGAGGTATCCCAACTTGCCAGTAATGTGGCTTTAGGTTTAGCAGAACTTGAAAATCTGAATATACTAGAAAACGAATTACATCTCTCATACTAACATTTACAAAATAAATGATCACAATGTTAACTTACCAATAAGCACTTTCTATATTCTAGGCTCTAGATTATGCTTACATAATAAACATGATAAAGTTTCAAAGAGGAGCCAATTAACTTTTGAGCAAAAGCTTGACTTGAGTGTATATTGGCTTCATTTTGACAGTTGTAGCCTTAATATTATAGTACTGTTTTCTTTTTCTGGGAATCAGATAATCTTGTTGTTGGGGGAAGAGGGAGAATCTCCCTCTGCCCTTTCCCTTAAGGTTCTTATGGCTGGCCAAATAATTAACAAGCCAAGTTAGCAGGAGAAAATAATAACAAGTTTAGTAACATGTATACATGGGAGAAACTCAGAAATGAGCAACACATCCCTCTGTCTAAGCTGCCTGCTTAAGTATTGCAGTTAAAGGCGAGGAACGTGTTGGGGGTGGGTAGTGGTCTGGGACCTCAGAGGGCAAGAGGCAACTCACATGGAGATAGAAATGCAAATGTTTGCCTGACAACTCCTCTCAGGGTCATCTATAGATAATGTGGAGGGAGAGATAAAGTTTTTGATATAAGGGGCTTGGTGTCTTTCCTTTTGTAACCGCTATCCTACATTATCTTTACAGCCATCATGATAATAACTCCTTCCTGAAACAGATCTTTTGTTTTAAATTCTTTAGGTAGTCTGGGAGGGGAAACTCAAATATTCTTCCTGAGCTCTCTGAGTCCTTATTGTCTTCAGCTCGAAATAATCTGCATACCAGAGTGGTGCCTCCTGGGGTAACTTGCCCTGAGCACCATCAGTTCCCTCCTCTGAAACTTTCCTAGAAGTTTCACAGTCCTTTTGAAAATTAAAGACGTTTCATAGTCCAAAAGCTGAGTTGGTAGATTGTTTCATCTCACTGAGCACATTTCTTAGTCCTGATAATAGATAGTTCAATTAAGTACATTTTAGAAGGTGGTGATGCAGGTGGGCTCTCAAGGTTACACCTATATCGTGGAAGCAAGCAATCAAGTATTTAATGGAAGCATTTCTATGTAAACGAAAGAAAAACAAGGTTAATGGTTGGAGCAAGTTGTAAAGCAGTTTCTGAGTTTAGAGGACAGCCAGATAAGATTTTTAGATGTCAGCGTCAAAGCAGCTTTTGCAGTTTAAAATGTCTCTGATGATGTCATCGGGTAATCTCTTAAGTTTATAGCAAGTCCATCAGCTTCAGTTTGAAAGGCTTCAGGAAAAAGGGCAGGTTCAGTTTTCAGCGATTCCAAATGAAAATGATGGAAAAAATAAAAAACGTTAGTTTGGACATCTGTAGCCAGATATTTTAGGAGACTAGAAGAAATCAGGATCCAGTCAAGTCAACAATATAAAACAAAAACCTTAAAAGACAATTAACAAAACCAGGATCTAATATCCGCAAATCTACACTATAGTTTTTACAGAAATATAATTTTTCTTTCTAAAATCACCCTCATTTTTATCAAAGATGGACAAATTAAAACTAAGTAGTTTGCAAAATAAGTCTAGTTCCAATAGAGTTGGCCCAATTATTTACATAAGTACAGCAAGAATGGCAATTGATCACATAGGCTCTTTTAAATCTGCTTTGCTGGAACTTTTTATAAGGAATCTCAGATTGAACTTTAAAGGCCTCTCCAGGCCAGGAAAGCCAAGCCAAAATTTTGTTATCAGACTTTGCCTGTAATACCTACAGATTTAGGTGAACTCCTCTCTTCCGAGGTTCCCCCAAAATATTTCGAGGTTCCTTGTGCTTGCCAGATAAGTGACATTCTTTACTTATCCTGGTAAGCGCTGCTTGGAACATAAGGTACCAGGGCAATGTTTCCACGTGGCTTTATTCCATAAAGTCCAATCTTCATTCCTCAAAAGCTGTATGGTTATATCGCAAATATGATGTTCCAGTCACAGCCTTGGTAATAGAACCAGTGTTTCCAATTGTGTCCTGTTATAAGGAGAAGAGATTCTTATTGAACTTATGCAAATAACTATATTGCCATGAAAACAACAATACTCACTAAGAGTTTCCAAATTCGAGGGATCAGATAGAGAGAAAGATAAATATTTCAATTTTACTTACAAAAATATTATTTACCAAATTGTTATAAGTCATAGCTAGCTCAGGAGAAAAGAGAAAAAGTTTTCCTTAAATCTAAAAAAACAAAATATTAAAAATTCAGCAATACTTCAAATGAAAAATAATAAAAATTATAATCATCCTTATCAGTTCATTCAGTCCTGTGTAATCCATTCTTGATCCCAATCTTTTTGTGAGCAGTTTCATGAAGTTATCAGTCTTTCCATCAGCTTTCTGTAATTTCTTACCAAGTTCAGTTTTATTATCAGAAAGTTTGTCAGAAACCTGTACTCCAGTGTAAATGTCAGAGTCCTTTCCATGAATTTTTCTGAAGTTGAAACATTTTGCAAGGGCATTAGAGCAAAGAAATAAGTCTGTAAACAAGACCTCAAAATGGCAATTGACAGAGGAATTTGGTTAATTTTGTGACATACAACACTTTAAAATAATAATAACCAGAATTATGACTGATAATCAGGACAGATCAGAATTTCAGTAATGTTATACAATTTTAAAACACCTATGTCAATAACATTTGCCCACATAACAGCGCCTAAGCAGACTTACCATCACTTGTCTGACAATGCTTTCCATGTAATTTAACATACGGAATAAGCCTAATAAATTTAGTATTTTTCCCTTTGTAGGAAGAGAGCAAATTTCTTTGAGAAGTTCCAGGGCCCTTTGAAAATTCTCAAAGAAAAAAAGTAAAAAAAAAGACTTTATTTATATGAATTTTGGGGAGCTTGTCAAAAATAGAAAACGTTAAAGCAAAGAGAGCATTGACAGTCCAAACATTTTAATAGAGAGACCTCAGTCTTTTGAACGCAGGAAATCATTTTAACAGATTTTTTTTTTTCCGTCTTTTAGGTAGACTTACCCAAAGGTAAAGAAAAATCTTTTATAACCTCTTTATCAAGTTCAAGAAAATTATCCTTTTAAGAGAAAGAAGACCAAATTATAATTTTGTACCAGCTTCCTTCTGATATTAAAACTCATTTACTTAATTAAATTCATTTCAATCTGAGCCAACTTGACCATACAAAAACTGCTTTTCCAGAATTCCTCTTCCACAAACCTATAACTTTCTTTTTACATTCAGAATTTGTCCCATGTCTTTCTTTTCCCTCCTAGTTCTTGAAGACAAATTTATCTTTCTTAATCAATCAAATAAAATATCTCCATTCTTTGTTCCTTCTTTATACATCTTACTTTCCTTGTACACAGACATAATTTTCTTAATATTTAGTAGCTTCAATCACATATACTAATTAGAAATTTTAACTCTTAGAAACCCCAATTTGTAAGTAAAAACTAAGTAAACAATTATAAACTTTCTTTTACATTAGGATCTTGTAGCTTGGAAAATTTATAAAGACTTCATAACTTCTAGAAATATGTTCCTTTATAGTACAATCTTTTAATAAAACACACGTTTACCAATAGACCCAAAACACCTTTTAGTTTTCCTGTAATGAAAAGCCAAAAGTAGACAAACGTAAGTTTAGCAATCAATGTCTAATATCTTATCTTATTTGGAAATGATAATACTCAGTGAATTTTTATCACAAAATTTAGCAAAACTCTAAAGTTTTATGTCACCAAAAAGAGTTTGGAAGCTGTAACCACCATAACACATAATTATTGTTTAAAGTTCACCCAACATTCATCTTTTTCACAACTATTTAGTTACTTGTTCCCAATAATTATTTAGATTGTCTATAAGACTTCATAAGACATTAGATAAAATTAGCCATCATTTAAATTACTATTTTTGTTAACCAGTTCTGTAATAGAAATAACATCAGTTTTTTGTACAAAACTTCATGTAAATTTCATCACCTCTTATACCTTTAACCATAGTTATCATTAAGATTTTTATTAATAGATCTGGGTCTTCTGATTTTGGACAAGGGAAGAATTCCCAGTCAGACATTTTAAAATATACTCAGGCAAAGTTGATGTAACCTCTTTATATAAAATTAGCTCAAACATTCCAACCTTTATAATCTTATCAACACTTACACTTTTACATGTTCTCAATTCAATTGTAACCTGAGTCAAGCTCTTAAGGCTATTTAAATTTTTCCCCTCCTTTTTCTGGCCCTTTTTTAGGTACCAATTAAACAATTGTGTGAGAGCTCTCAAAACATATTTTTTTCCCCCAATTTAGAAGTTTTCCCAATTCAAAGAATCCGTCATCTGGCCATTGACGAGTAGGATCTTCATTTGTATATTTATTCCAATAGTGACTCGATCCAATAAGACTTTTTAAGAAAGACCCAGAGGTAACTTTCCAGGCTTAGAATAAATCTTTACCGTGGACGCAAGAGGCGTCCCTGGTGAGGGCGCAGATGATGTAGCCCCCATGATCCACAGAATTCACTCCCAAAGATATTCAGAGAAAGTAAAGACCTTCGTTGCACAGGCGGTAAGGATGGTGTAGTGAAAACGGTGTCTCCGGTCTCCCACAATAGTGTGGGACGCCTCCAGTCACAGACCCGCTACGCTAATCTGTGACATCGGGCAGGTGATACTGGTATGGGATTTTTCCAGCACTAACAAGCAACGAAGGTTAAGACGACAAAAGCCCTTATGGACTGGGCCCTTTATGACAAACTCCCCTGAGAGCTTGGCACAGCCAGACAAAGAGACAGTTCAGAACCCCAGTCTATTCGACTGGCCACCAAGGGGCACCCCAGTAAATGCACCTTCCATATGGTGGAGACCAAGGAGGATATTCTCACTTGGCACAAAGCCAAGTTGTCTCAGGACACAGAACAAGACAGAAGGAAAAACCTCATCCGGTTTTTTTCTTATGTGCACAATGACAGCTTTAGCCATGCCTTAGGTCTGTTGGAGCCAGAATAATACCTAGGAGGGGAGGTGTCACGGGGTTGGGGACTGTGTGCTTTACAGAGTACCTCGTCATTGCATGGACATTTTCTTGCAGTTGACGGGGGACCTGTGTCATCTACCCCGTTCCGTGACCCAACTTATCCTGTCACGGGAGTTTCCTGAAAGTGGCGAGCGCCCTAATGGCTCTCAACCGCTCGACCCGTGCCCACCAAATTTGTGGCCTTTTTGGCTTCCAAGATGCCCTTGGCAATGGCCTTCACTTCATGTGCATATTAACCCACAGCAAAGTTTGTCTAAATAGACGCCAGTCTGGTGAGACCCACAAACTCACCAGTCTGTGGGGCCGGCCCAGACATTAGGCTTATAGGGTCTATGCCTGCGTCCTACACTATGGTATTTCCTTCTTATGACACACGATACAAAAGACAAAGACAAAAGAGAAAAACAGAGACTATCTCTGGGAGGAAAAGGGATCAAGATCAAAACCAAGAGTACTCTACCAAATGTACCAGCGTCACTAAAAGCACAAGAAACTCGTTTCCCAAATATTTTCTCCTGCCAATCTAAATTTAGAAAGAGAAAAAAATTCTCACCACTTCCTTCCACCGGACTCCACAGGTAGAGATTCTGGGAGGCTGACGTGGTAAGAAGTCTTATATTTTGCCGACTTTCGTCAGGCGTTCCCGTATCTCATCATCTGAAGTAATCCAGGGAGAAGGCAGTTCTTCCAGCCAGAGAACGCAACTTGCCAGCCAGTGTAGCCCCACGTTGGGCACAAAAACTGTTGGGGGAGAGAGAGAATCTTCCTCTGTCCTTTTCTTAAGGTTCTTATGGCTGGCCAAATAATTAACAAGACAGGTTAGCAGGAGAAAATAAAACCAAGTTTAATAACATGTATACATGGGAGAAACTCAGAAATGAGCAACTCGTCCCTCTGTCTCAGCTGCCCGCTTAAGTATTGTAGCTAAAGACGAGGAAGGTGTTGGGGATGGGTAGTGGTCTGGGACCTCAGAAGGCAAGAAGACAACTCACATGGAGATAGAAATGCAAATGTTTGCCTGACAACTCCTCTCAGGGTCATCTATAGATAATGTGGTCAGGGAGAGAGAGAGTTTTTGATAAAAGGGGCTTGGTGCCTTTCCTGTTGTAACCTCTATCCTACATTATCTTTACAGCCATCATGATAATAACTCCTTCCTGAAACAGATCTTTTGTTTTAAATTCTTTAGGCAGTTTGGGAAGGGAAACTCAAATATTCTTCGTGAGTTCTCTGAGTCCTTATTGTCTTCAGCTCGAAATAATCTGCATACCAGAGTGGTGCCTCCTGGGGTAGCTTGCCCTGAGCACCATCACCTCCATTTATAAGGATGCACCCATTATATAGATTCTGTACAAAATTGCAAAGATCACTTTTTCCTTTTCAACATTTATTTGTTTTAACTTTTAATAGTGAGAACCTTAGTGTTGGGTAAACTGCTGCACAATTACTGGAAATGCTGAGAGTCTTTTTGAAAAGTGCAGAAGTCTAAAGATAATGAAAAGTACATTTTTCGAATGTCAAGTCCCTTGATGATTTGATAAGCATCTGTCTAGTTGTACCCAGAAGAGATGGAAGATTAAACACCAGCACAGCACACAAGGAAACAGGCTGCAAACTTGAGGGCTTCCCATGGACCACAGAGTGCCTGGCTGACTCTTGGAGATTAAATCTGGGCTTTGTCCATGGGTGGACCCTGAGAGGAAAATTTTGCTTAAATGACCAGAGAATAGACAACGTTTTATGTTGATAATAATACTTACCATGTAAATTTCTTTATAAATCTTTGAATAAAATAAAAATTTATAACCCGCATATAAATTAACTCTTACTGACAAGCCCCACAGCCTTCTCTAGAGAGCTCAACAGAAAATATCTCCGCTGACTGTGAATTGTTCTTCTCTGAAAGCCAGCCAGCACTTCACTGATAGCCCTGGATAAGGAAGGCCAGATACAATTCTTTGAAGATGTTTAGCTGAATTCAGAACCAAAAATCCTACCTCCAGTTGGCTCCTCTGTGAGAATGGATGGCCGGCCTTGTTTCACAGCCTGAGCAATTGAGGTTTCAGATGAGATAAATTGCTTTGTTCCCTAGGGATGGAAAAGCTGGACTGTGACATCGATTGAATGCTGAGACTTTGCAGGTAAAGATAGGGTCATAGAGGGGAATAAAGATTTCAGCAAATTGGATTTTTGTTCTCAACAGTGGAAATAATTTAAGAAGCAGATAGTCTCTCACTCCAACTTCTCTTCCCTGTTCTCTGTCATATCACTGTAAAAATTCTCTCTATGAAAATTTCAATCTTTTTTCTTTGTAGTGTGTTTATTATCATCTTCACGAATTCTTTGACTTCACCACCTTTCTGGCACCACAACATTAGCCATTGAGATATTATTATAGATTCAGTTTTGCAATTTCATCCCCTTATCTCTATTTCGTCTGTCATTTCATAGTTTTAGTTCTTATTTTATCTTATGCTTGAAAACATTTGAAGCTTACAGTGTGTAACAGTTCCTTATTTTCTCAAATTTTTATCTAAGTGCCCTCAACTATCACTTTTTTTTAGAAAAGAAGTGAAATACATAACAGAACAATACACTGTAATAAATTGACCACTCATAATATTAAGTTCAACCTGAAATCCCTCCTCACTTAACAGAGACCATCTTTTATAATTCACAATGCTTTTGTCTGGGCAGGGTCAGTTTATCAATGATTTTTGGATGTTTTAAACCACATGAGATGAATACAATATAAGGTAAAATTGTTAATCTTGCAGAAGTTGTAGAATTTCCTGATGCTTAGGGGAGTTGGTGGTGGAGAACCTGAATCATATGAAAAGTAGTTGATTAATTAGCACCTGAGTTTGTTAATTTGGTAAAGATGATGATGAGACATACATGTTGAAAAGATAACTTTGCATATCAGAGTATTGTCAGAGGCCACTGGGAAAATTCATAATATTTTCAAATACTACAAAAAAATGATCATTTTTTCATAAAAGATGTGATACATGACGGCATCATATACTTCTGTCAGAAAATTTGCAATGAAGAAAATTAACACTTCAGTCATTTTAATTCTAACAATTTGTTCATGCTTACTAGTAGGTTAAAAAACTTTTTAGAAATAAAGTGAGGGCTGGCCCGGTGGCTTAGCGGTTAAGTGCGCGCGCTCCGATGCTGGTGGCCCGGGTTCGGATCCCGGGCGTGCACCGACGCACCGCTTCTCTGGCCACGCTGGGGCCGCGTCCCACATGCAGCAACTAGAAGGATGTGCAACTACGACATACAACTATCTACTGGGGTTTTGGGGGAAAAATAAATAAATAAATAAATAAATCAAAAAAAAAAAGAAAGAAAGTGATAAGTGATGTACTTGCTTAATTTTTAATTTCTTTTAGTAAGAAAACTTTTTCATATTTTTAAAAAATATTTATTTGTATTTATTTTATGCTGAATTTATTCCTGGGCCAAAGATTTTTTTTTTTAATTAACTAACACCCATTCTTTTCAAACTCTTTCAAAAAGTTGAAGAGGAGAGAATACCCCTAAAGTCATCCTATGGGATTAACACTACCCTGATATCAAAGCTAAAGACACTAAGAGAAAAGAAAACTATAGGTCAATATCTTTGATGAATATTGATATAAAAATCCTCCATAAAACAGTAATAAACTAAATCAATCAACATATTAAAAGGATTATACAGCATTTTTCAGTGGGATTTACTCCTGGAATAAAGGATGTTTCAATATATGAAAATGAATCAATGTAATAAACCACATTAGCAGAATGAAGGAAAAAAACACATGATCATCTCAATGGATGCAGAAAAGGCGTTTGACAAAACTAAACATGCTTTCATGCTAAAACCACTAAAAAACCCCTCAGAGTAAAAGGAAACTACTTCAACATAATAAAAGCCATATATAGAAATCCACAGAGAACATCATATTCAAGGGTGAAGGAATGAAAGCTTTTTCTCTAAGATCAGGAACAAGGCAAGAAGGCCCATTTTCACCACTTCTATTCAACATGGTATTAGAAGTTCTAGCCAAGGTAAGTAGGCAAGAAAAAGAAAGAAATAGCATCCAAATTGGAAAGGAAGAAGTAATATTATATTTGTTTACAAATAGTATCTTATATGCTGAAACCCCTAAAAATTCCACCAAAAATTTGTTAGAACTAGAAAATTCTGCAGAGTAGTGGGACACAAAATCAACATGCAAAAACTAGTTGTTCTTCTATACATTAATAATAAGTAATCTGAAAAAGAAATTTAAAAACTTTACATTTTTATTTACAATAGCATCAAAAAGAGTAAAATACTTAAGAATCAACTTACTCAAAGAGGTAAAAATTCCAGTGATGGTTTTGCAATATTAGAAAAATCTATCCTAAAATTCATATGGACTCTCAAGGGACCCTGAATAACCAAAACAATCTAGAAAAAGAAGAACAAAGTTAGAGAACTCACACTTCCTGATTTCAAAACTTACTATAAAGTAATCAAAACAGTGTGGTATTGGCGTAAATACACACACTATGCTAATGAAATAGCACAGAGACCCCAGAAATAAAACTTTGCGTATATGGTCCAATGATTTTTGACAAAGGTACAAAGATCATTCAAAGGAGAAAAGATCAGTTTTTCAACAAATGTTGTTGGGAAAACTGGATACCCACATGCAAAAGAACGAGGTTGGACCCTTACTTTACACCATATACAAAAATTAACTCAAAATGGATCAAAGATATAAATGTTAGAGTTGAAGCTATAAAGTCCTTAGAAGAAAACACATGGTAAAAGCTGTGTGTCATTGGGTCCAAATGCCATTGTAACAATGATTTCTTTATGACACCAAAGACATAAGTAACAAAAAAAATAACAAATTTTACTTCATCAAAATGAAAAAGATTTCTGTATCACAAGATACTATCAACAGAGTAAAAAGGCAAACCATAGAAAGATTGAAAATATTTGCAAATCACAAATCTGATAAGGGATTAATATCTAGAATAAATAAAGAACATCTACAACTCAACAATAAAAAAACAACTCAATTTAAAAATGCACAAAATACTTGAATAGACATTTCTCCAAAGAAGATATAAAATGAACAGGAAACACATGAAAAGATGCTCAACATCACTAAGTATCAGGAAAATGTGAAATAAAACCACAATGAGATACCTTTTCACACCCATTAGGATAGTTACTATCACAAAATCAGAACATAACAAGTGTTGGCAAGGATGTTGAGAAATTGGAACCCTTGTGCTCTGAGTGTGAGAATATAAAACTGTGGAAAACTGTGTGGCAGTTCCTTCAAAAATTAAAAATAGAATTACTATATGATCTAGAAATTCCACTTATGGGTTCTGAAATAATAAAAATCATATTTATCAGCCTCTGTGTCCAGTTCTTGGCACAGAGCTCCTAAAACCTTTGTAATTTCCCCAGTGATAAGAACACTAGGAGAATCTTTTGTTCTATTGAGGCTACTCTGGGTGGGCTCCTGGATGCCTCCTGAATGGGGGCTGGTCACCAGAAAGACCAAGCCCTGATTAGAAGCTTGGAATTTTTAGCCCTACCCCTTATCCTCCAGAGAGAGGAGAGGAGCTGGAAATTGAGTTAATAATTGATCATGCCTATGTGAGAGAGCCTCCATAAAAATCCCAAGAGAAGGCGGTTCAGAGAGCTTCCAGGTTGGCAATGACAAGGACTGCTTGGAGACTGGTGTACCTGGAGATGGCATGAAAGCTCTGTGTACCGTCTCCATACCTTTCCCTATGCACCACTTCCAACAGGCTGTTCTTGAATTATATCCTCTTATAATAAACTGGTGACCTAGTAAATGTTTCTCTGAGTTTTGTGAGCCACTCTACCAAATTAATCAAACCCAAGGAGAGGGTTGTGGGAACCTCTGGTTTTTAGCCAGTAAGTCAGAAGTATAGGTAACAGCCTGGGCTTGTAACTGGCATCTGAAGTTGAGGCGAGGTTGGGTGGGTGTGCAGACTTATAGGACGGAGCCATCAACCTGTGGAATCTGATGTATCTCTGGGTTGTCAGCATCAAATTGAGTTGAATTATCTGGCGACCAGCTGGCATTCCAAGAATTGCTTGTTGGAGGCGTGGGGAACCCTCCTACATGTGAAAAAGTGAATCTGAGAACACCATTTATGGGTATACACGCAAAAGAACTGAACGCAGAGGTATAAAGACATATATGTACACCCGTGTTCTTAACAGCATTATTCAAAATAGCCGGAAGCTGGAATCAAGCCAGGTGTCCATCAATGGACGAACTGACAAAAAAATGTGGTGTATACACATAGTGGAATACTCTTCACCCTTAAAAAGGAAGGAATTCTGACACATGCTATGACATGGATGAACCTTGAGGACTTTATGCTAAGTGAAATAAAGCCAGTCACAAAAGGAAAAATACTGTATGATTCCACTCATATAAGGTACTTAGAGTAGTCAAATTTATAGGAATAGAAAGGAGAATGGTGGTTCCCAGGGGCAAGAGGGAGGGATAACAGGGAGTTGTTGCTTAATGGGCACAAAGTTTCAGTGCAAGGTGAAAACAGTTCTGTGGAAGGTTGGAGGTTATGGCTACACAACTATGTGAATGTATTGAATGACACTGAACTGTACACTTAAAAATGGTTAAAATTTTATGTTATGCATATTTTATGACCATTAAAAAATTAATTATTATCAACAAATGAACAAACACTAGCTACATGCGATAGCATGGATGAATATCACAACCATAAGGCTGCATAAAAGAAATTATATTCAAAAGACTATATATTTTATAATTCCATTTATATAAAATCCAAGAAAGAAACAAAACCGAGGTCTGGCTTCTAGTAATGGTGGAGTAGCCTGTTGAACTAACACTCTCACAGATAACAATGATAAAATCTGCACAAAATATTATATATATTTATACAGACTCGTGTGGCTATATGTAATACACATAAAATAAATGTGTACTTGTGTGTATGTATAAATCACTTCCAAAAGCAAGCAGAACTGAGAGGGAATCTTCCTTTAAATGATGGGAATTGCACCAGGAGATATTTGCAAGCTTGAGTCTTTTGCCTCAAAGCATTCCAAAATCTGCACATGGCCTAGACAGGGGAAAAACTACAGTCTTACTTGTCATGTTAGAGGATGTATTTTTGGGCTGGCAGAGTAGCTGGAAAGTTAGGGGAGAAATTCTGGAAGGGAGGGAGCCACAAAGAGGAAAATTGCAAAATATATATGTAAGTCTCTCCCCCACACACTCCAAATTGGCAGATCTTTGAACAACACACATGCAGGGTAGGCCCCAGAAGGCCTAGTGTAAAAATAGCAGTTGGAAGATGAAAGAACTAAACTAGGATTTCAGTTATGCCCACTGTAAATGAGATAGGATTGGAATTTCAGTCTAGCCAAGTTGATTCCCTGCTAGAAAAATAACAAAACTCTTCCAAGGAATACAATAGAATCCGGAGCCTCTATACCTATCTTTCATGATTTCCAGTACACAATTTAAAAGAAGCACGAGATTTGACAAAATAGGAAAATGTAATCCATATGTGACCAAAAGCAGGCAGTAGAAACTCTCCCCAATGTGTTCTAATTAGCAGTCAAGAATACGAAAGCAGTTATTATAAAGGTGATCATGGTGGTAAAGAAAAATATTCCCATAGTGAATGAACAGATGTGGGAACTCAGCAGAGAAGTGGAAATTACACAAAAGAACCAAATAGGAAGATGAAATAAAAAAAATACTTTTGAGTTTACCGGTAGATTAGAAATAGTAGAAAAAACATGAAGATACAGCAATAGAAATTATCCAGTCTGAAGAAAAGAATGTAAAAATTTTGAAGAAAAATGAAGAGAGCCTTATGACCTGTGAGATGATTGAGTCCCAAGCAGAGAGGGGAGAGACAGAAAAATTAAATGAGGCAGAAAGGCAAATCAATAAGTAATAGCATAAAACTTCCAAAATTTGTTGGAAAATCTAAAATTTTAGATCCCAGAAATTCAGCAAACCCACAAAATAAAATATAAAAGAAAAGCATACTTAGGTACACGATAGTCAAGCTACTAAAATCCAAAGATAAAAAGAAATTCTTAAAAGCATCAGGGAAATACACACATACAGTGGAAGACATTACATACAGGGAGAAATACTGTGAATGATGGATGATGTACTATCAAAAACAAAAGAGACAACTCAACAACAAAATGACATCATTCAAGTGCAGAAAGAAAACCCAAAAGTCAACACAAAATTCTACATTTAGCAGAACTCACTTTCAAAAAGGAAGTAGAAGCCATAATAAGATACTGCACGCCTATTAAATGGCTGAAATAAAAAATAAAATTGCAAATACGACGTGCTGGTGAGGACTAGGAGCAATTAGAACTGGGAATGCAACATGATAGTTGCATTCAGAAAACAGTTGAGCAGGTTCTTATAAAGCTAAACATACACTTATTATATGACTCAGATATCCCACTCCTAGGTATTTACTGAAGAAAATTGAAAACTAATGTTTAAACAAAAATCTTTGTGGGAATCTTTATAGCCATTTTATTCATACTTGCCAAAAGCTGGAAATAAACGAAATGTCCTTCATCAGGTGAATGGAGAAAGAAACTGTGTTGCATTGGTACATTAGAATAGTACTTGGCAATAAAAAGGATAAACTCTTTTTTTTGTGTGTGAGGAAGATAAGCCCTGAGCTAACATCCAGTGCCAATCCTCCTCCTTTTTCCCCCCAAAGCCCCAGTAGATAGTTGTATGTCATATTTGCACACCCTTCTAGTTGATGTATGTGGAACACGACCTCAGCATGGCCTGAGAAGCGATGTGTCAGTGCGCACCATGGATCTGAACCTGGGCCGCCAGTAGGGGAGCACACGCACTCAACCGCTAAGCCATGGGTCGGTCCCAGGATAAACTCTTGATTCACACAACAACATGGATGAATCTTGGCTGCATTTCTCTAAGTGAAGGAAGCCAGATTCAAAAGGCTGTATAGAATATGATTCCATTTATATGACTTTCTAGAAAAGGCAGAATTACAGGGATGGAAAATGATCAGTGGTTGCCAAGGGATGGAGTAGGGGAAGGGGTTGAATACAAAGGGATAGCATGAGAGAACTTTGGGAGTGAAAAACACAGCTCTGTATGGTACTGTGGACATGTATGCATGACCATAAAGTCAAAACCCATAGAACTGTACACAGCAAAGTGTGAATTTTACTCTGCAAATTTTAAAAATCAATCAGGATGCTGGGGAACCCAGATGGAATGCAGTGACAAATGAATCTCACTGTATTACAAGCATGTGACATAACCATACAGAAGGAGTGGAGATGAAAGGTCCTGACCTAAGTTACAGTGGAAGACAGTGTTTTGACGGGATACTGTAAAACTAAAGTACTGGACATAAACACTGTACTCTAGGTGGTCAATTTGTTTTTCATAAGGGTATGGATTAGCAATTCTGAAACTAGTTGACACAGTAAACATATTGTAGCTAACTGGAGTTAGGTTTCTCACTGTTGGTGAAAGAAGTTACAAATAAACAAAAGGAGAATGCTAGAATAAACCCAGTGGTGCTGGCTTGGAGTTGGAAGTATCAGTATGAATCCATGTCTCTTTTAATATATCTATCAAAAAAGATAGATAGATTGATAGATCGATAGACAGATGCGTATACTTGAGTTTATATTCATACATACATTTCCAAGCTCTGCTGAGAGGGACTAGAAGCAGTGACACTCTAATATTAATGAGCACATCTAGCTCCCAGATCTTGTTTTCTAAATATCATTCTCCAATAAAAAGAACCAGGTTTTCTTGGAGAAATGGCTAATTCTAGGGCTGGAGATAGAAAATACAAAATGAGCCTGGATCATCTTGTAGTGCCAGAAAGTAGGAAAGTGCTTTAAAACACACACACACACACACACACGCACACACACAGAAAATGATGGGACGTGTCAAAATGAATCAGTCTAAAAGACTTCCCAATGACTCAAGCTGGAAAACTGTGAGCAACAAAATAAATAATGGTAGCATTGGATTATTACCCAGAGACTAAAATAAATATCCACGAGGCTATACTGATATAAAAAAGATTAAATAAGAAAGGAAGGGAAGGAAGAAAGAAAAAAGGGAAAAAAAAGAATGAGAGAAAGAGAGAAAGAAAGGAAGAAGGAAAGGAGAGGGAGGGTGGGGAATCTTCCTCACAGAGTTCCAAATAATAAATGCGCTAGATAGCATGAAATTGAAAATCGCCACTAGAACGCTACAGTAATAATTACTGTTGGAAAGATTGACTGATGAATGCAAAAACTGTGGAGGAAACTTAAAGAAGAAACAGTACAATTGCAGAGTCTCAAAGCATTTCCTTCCAAACATTTAACTTATTTCTCTTATTTCTTTAAAATACCTATGACTATTTAAAGCAAAAATTATAACACTGTATTGTGGGATTTATAACATGGGTAGATGTAAAATTTATGACAACAATAGCACAAAGGACAGACAGAGGTAGATGGAACCGTTCTGTAGCAAGTCTTCCATATTTTACATTGATTAAACTGGTGAACTATTAAGTCTAGGTAGGCTGTGATATGTTAAAGATGCATATTGTAATCTGGACCAACCAGTAAAAATCCAAAGGTGTGTCACTTAAATGCTAATAAAGGAATTAAACACCATACCAAAAAACGTTTGTACAAGACTGTTCACAGGAGATGACCTGCACGTCCCCAGGAGCAAGATGAGCGCACTTTGGGGCATCCACAGAGCAGAACGTCCTCAGCCGTGCCAAGGAGAAAACGCTGACACACATATGCTGAGAGAGACTCATCAACCTCGTGCTGAGGGAGGCAAGCTGGACAGAAACCAACACACATCGGATGATTTCAGCCAAGATGAACCTATGCTGAAAAAACCAGAACAGGGGTTGCATCGGGGGAAGGAAAAAATTGTCTGGGAAGGAACAGGAAGGAGTTTTCTGGGGGTGATGGAACTATCCTATTCTTAAAGGGATGAAAGTTATATGGGCATGTTTATTTGCCAAAACTGTACGGTTGAGATTTGTGCCTTTCAGTGTGCATACATCTTACTCACCACACACGCACAAAGGCTTAAAAGAATAATAAAGTGAGGTGAGAATGGGATGGAGTGTGGATGAAACAAAAATAGCAGATGATTAGTAGTTGTTGAAGCTGGGTGATGGGGCTACTATGCTATTTTGCTTATTTTGTATATTGTTTAAATTGTTCTGTAATAAAACACTTGTATAAGAAGACAAACTCGATATACAGTGTTCACTGGTAAGATATCAGTTACCTTTGGGGAGGAAATAGGGAGAAAGGGATTGTCGGGGCCTGAGTAAAGCTGGTGTTAGTTCTTGGTCACACAAGTGTGTTCGCTTTGTAATAATTCTTTGAGATTTACGTGGATGACTTCTGCATATATTTCTGTACGCATGTTATACATCAATAAACATTTTAAATCCTGCATATTTGCACAAAGATACTAAGTCAATATCTTAGAATAACAGCAGTGTTTTGTTTTAAAGTGGAACACATTCACTCATGACACCATTAGATGGATTTTAATACTCCCAAGTATCTATTAATGCCCTCATCCCTGCGTGGCTCCTGGGTCTTTCCATTTTTGCCTCAGTTTTGTAAGTGGCATGGATTTGAGTTTTTATGATGCCATCTTTCTCCAGCAAGGTCCACCCCCACCACGATGCTCACCAAGGCCTCGACACCTAGCACAGTGCCGTGTTCACAGCATGCACTGAAGACCTGTGAGACTGGGTTGGATGAGGAACAAAATGAGGAGCTCATGATGTTCGTAACTTATGTCTAGGTGCCATACTGTGACTTAGGAAATTGGTAGAGTTTTTCGATAGCTTTGCTATGCCTTCTAATTTTTCCTATTTAAAACAATGGGAAATAGGGTCTCAGAGTTCTTTCTCAGAGAAAGTCTGACATTTCAGGCACAGATTACTGACAATTATTAATGGCATATGACTTTCCCACCTCATCTTAGTGTTAAGTTTTTAATTCCTTACCTTGGAAATGACCTAACATTTCTTCTTCCAAATCTTGTAGTAATACCGATGCTCCAGAAAGTCAGGCCACAGATATTCTGCTGTTGTGCATCCTCCCTGCAAAGAAGTGGAGCTGTGCATCCACCAGTCTAAGAAGTGTGTGGTGCTGTAGTATTTGGAGTCAATCAGAAAAGCTAAATGGAAAAACGACTTCAGAGAATTATCACCATAACCCCCCACAGCAACAAATTATTTTGTGATTCTGAGGGTATATTCAAACAAGGATATTAAAACTAGTTCCCAAGGAGCCAGCCCTATAGTAGAGCAGAAATTGCATATTACCTTCCTGCACAAACTTGCCTAACATTGTGGGAAGGACCAAAGGGACGTTTCGGTGTTGTTGCCTATGTTAACGAGGCCAAGAGGTCCACACTGGGATAAGGAAGTCCAGTGAACCAGCCTGTGTGCAGCGTGGGAAAAGGGACATGTGTGTGGTCCCCTGAAGTGGCTTAGGGGTCACTTACCAGTGCGCCTGAGTTTCCTGTCTGTATAATGCAGGAATTGGGGCTGTCCAATGTGATGTTTTCTCCTTTTTATGACATGGCTCAGGGCAGTCCTTCTAAGACTCCTGACCAAGGTA
Source organism: Diceros bicornis minor (assembly GCF_020826845.1). Classification (NCBI taxonomy): domain Eukaryota; kingdom Metazoa; phylum Chordata; class Mammalia; order Perissodactyla; family Rhinocerotidae; genus Diceros; species Diceros bicornis. Next base: position 332,090 of record NW_026691039.1, read on the forward strand.
TGGGCCCTTCAGGCAGATTGGGTCCAAAGGGAGGATCTCTGCAGCGACCCTGACCACGGGTCCAGAGCGAGGATCATGGCAGCCTGGAGGGATGGGGGGATGGTAGGACAGTGGCCTTGAAAAGGCAAATTCCAGGATCCCAGGCACCTGGTAGTTCCATTTTAGATATTGAATTCACATTTCAAATACTGGCCAGGGAGCTTCCACCAGGGCTGCAAGCAACCTCAGCAACAGCCAGGCTGGTGAGCCCCACCCCTACCTGAGTCCCGGCCTCAAGGGATGCAGCCCAACCACACTGCGCATACTCTGGGAGGTGGGCAGGGCATGGAGAATGGGCGTGGTATAGAGAAGAGGGTTGGATGGAGAATCAGAGGCGTGGGGCCCAGGGCCCGAGAGACAAGGCACGAGTTGGGGCCACGAGCTGTGCATGCTGGGAGCTTTTCTCTCTTAACCGCTCCCAGCTGGCAACCCGTAGGGCTGCAGGACTAGAACTCCCAGGAGGCTCTGGGCACGAGGTCGTGCCTAGCTCTGGGGGGAGGAACAGGGCAATGTGAGCTTGGCCGAGGGCCAAACCCCCATTGAATCAGGACTCTGGCCCTGCACCCGCTCCAACTGGACTGAGTCTCGGAGGGAATGAGAGGGACCAGGGAGTTAGGAGGGTGTGGCGGCTGCAGTGGCAGCCGCGGGCCTGCCACATGCAACTGCTTTTGTCCAAAATTGAAGCTGGACTGGCGCCTCTTCCCCACCACCTCCCTCCGTTGCTTGATTCCTCCTCCCACCTGCATGCCTGTGGGTCTTTCCACAGCCTCCTACCTAGTCCAAGGCCAGGTGTTTCTCTAAAGTGCTTATGGGAACTGGTTTGACATCCCAGAAACTTTCCAGTTTGCCTGCTGCCCTCTGCCATCTCCAGCCAAAGTGCCATCATTTCATCAGCTTTTGGGAGACATTCGCCCTTGTGGCCCCTCTTGCAAGCACAACTTAAGAGTTTGCAGGGTGGTAGCATTGGCTGTTGCTTGCCTTTTTCACAGGTGTGGAAGTTGAGGCATCCTCGGGGTTAATCATTGGTTTCCCCAGGATCTGCTAAGAGCAGAGGGGAACAACACAATTCCCAGGCAAGTATCTAGTAAGCCGTTTTCACTAACCCATTCCAGTGCAGAGGCCTCCAAAACAGCATCCTTAAGATGAGAATAGCTTAAGCATTTTGCCCTTTAGATTGCTCACCTAATCTCAGCTCAGGCCTGAGTGGCCAGTCTCTCAGGGACATGAGTGATGACTCTGATCCTTCAGGAAGAGACCGGTGGTCCAGCTTTGGGAGAGGCATGTTCATGGTAGACAGCACCTGGGCAGCATTTGAAACCCGTCAGCTTTAACATCTCTGCTTTGGATTCTGGCAAGTTTCCAGGATAAACATGCCCAGGGATAGTCAAATGTACCGTATTCTTTAAAAATTGATTAGAGTAGTGAAAGGAACAGAGCATAAAATATCCTGATTATTTGCAAAAGATGAAATGCAAGCAAGACCTTCTTGTTAATTTTTTTCTCCTCATTCTCTTGGCTGTACTATACGCTTGAATGCAGAAAGAAAAAATTTGCATTGCCAAGTTATCTTTTCCTGAGATTGGTAAATTAACTTAAAAGTCTTATTGAAACCTGTGGAGGAATGGTTAGCAGCTTTCATGATTCACGTCCTCCCTAAAAACCTGGGTGTTGATCTACATGAAAAAAAGTCCTTGTTTATATTACACATCCCAATAGGTTACATTTCCGATTCCTGAATGTGGGATATCATCAAAACAACTGAAAAAGCTGGTCATGGAAACTGGACCCTGTCACTATGTGAAGAATTTACCTCTTTATGAATTAATGACTCGAATTCTTTCACATTTTTGTAAAGAAGGGACGAGAAACTCTGCAGTGTCTCTGAATGTGGCAAGACGGGGAATTCTCCTTAGACCACATCCTCGAGTTCTTCTCTCGTGTTCAATAGACCCGGGTGATAGTCCGTGTGGTCAGGTGCAGCGCCGCTCCCCCAGCCCCCAGTGTTCCATCCTACTCTGGCCTGTGACCTCTTCAGGGGGTTCTGATGACACTCCTCCACAAGGGTTGGAAGGAGACATTGTAACATGAGGATATTCATCATCTTAAAACAACGATTAATGGAGAGGAAAGTCTCGGGTTCTGTGTGCTCCGATGCAACTGCTGTTGGGGTGTGGCTTCAGTGACCACTGTGCTCCCAGCAGTCCCCACAATGGCTGTCTCAGACATTTGATCTCCTGGTGCAACCACAGCAGCTGTTGACAGAGCTGAGCGCTCGTGGTTCAATGTCTTCCGTCAGATTTTGTGGCTCTGACCCTCCTATGCTCACCCCCTTCCCATTCCTATCTGCTGAGTTGATTGCTTTGTAGTTGTTTCCTAGGAGCCACTGTGTGTAACTGGATTTCACAGTGTCTTTAGAGACCCATCTTCACTACACGAGTCACTGTACAACAGTGACTTATCCTGGTGTAGCCCGTGTTCATCATCTCCAGTGGAGCTGTGAAGAACCCTGCTTACTAGTACCCTGTCTCATTCTCATGCTGCTGGGGCTGCTTATGAAGTTGAGCATCCCGTCTTTGGTCTCATTGCCATTATTCTTTTCATCGATTATTTTGAAGTCGGATATGACTTTGTTAATAATGTGGACACTTGCTGTCACAGGAACTTTTATGTAACTTCCCCAACAGCTCTGTGAAGTAGTCCTGTGATCCCCATTTTACAGGGGGGGACACTGAAGCTCAGAGAGATGGAGTAGCTTCCTTCACGTCACACAATTTCTCGGTATATTTTGTGTCTCCACCTGGAGCTCCGCTTCTCAGGTGAGTGCACTTAGGTGGTGTTCCACTTTATGCCTCTCTGCCAGTCTCCCCAAAGGCACACGCCCCATCCTGAGTCCATTGTCTGCTTGATGGCAGTCACCCTGCACAAACAGTCTCCGGGCAGGGATTGGACTAGCGGGGAGTGGTCCTCCGGCTTACTCTGGGCAGGTACTAGGTTCATGGCGAGAGCTGGAGCAGTGGAAGATACTGACCGTCACTCACCTGGAAGGTTTGTTATGTAGAAATACTCCACTGACTTTTTGCAGGTGTCATGTCTTCTTTGTCTTCATTGCTCCTCTGGGCATTCTCCTACAGTCCAGGCTGTGCAGTAACATAGAGTACAGAGACTGGTGAACATAATACTGTTGCCATGCACCAAATGGTCACATCACTCATTTTTCTAATTATGAAACAAATACACACTGTAAAAAAGTCAAATTGCACTGATCTATGTAGAGTAAAGTGAAACATTCCCCTTTCATCCCCTTCCCTGCAAACTCACTCTCCTACTCAGAAGAAACTATTGTTAAGAGGTTGTGACTTATTCTTCTGGAAATTTCTTATGAATTTATAAATACACAAAATTTTTTTTAAACATAAATTACATAACTACATCGTTTGCAATTTGCTGTTTCCTAAACCATATATCATAGACCTCTCTCCTTATCAGTGCACATCACTCTAACTTACCTTTTTAGAAGTTTTAGAGGTATTCCAAAGAATAGGTATACCATGATCTGTTTATATCTTCTTTGATAGCAAAGGGATTACATCCAGTTTCACTATTATACATAATGCTGCTATAAGATCCTTGTATGGAATTTATTACACTGCTTTCAACTGCTCAATATGCTTTGTTTCCTTTTAGTCAGAGACTATGATATATTTTTAACACTTTTACGGGAATTATTTTATAGGGAAATTAATTTTATCACTGAATAACGACATTTATGCGGAAGCTGGACTTCAAGGTCATCCATGTCAGTATTCTGGAGAAAAATAATGAAACTTAGAAGGTATTATGCTTGCTCCATCACATTCTAACAAGTCATGTTAACAATGTGAGTTGAATCTTTGAATAGCCTCTACTTTCTCTGTTCAGATGAACGATGACTTTTTCTTGTCTTGAAAACTTCTGACTCCAAGAGCTCTCAGTTGGGTTTCAGAGAGGGTAAGATATTGGTGTTGTATCTATTTCTCTTCAGCTGTAGGCTGCGTCTTCTAAAGATCATAGAATTGATCATGGTCCAATCGATATATGTGATTTGGTTCAAAAATTCAAAGTAATGAACTCAACATAGGAATCTATATCTTTTGTTCTTAATAAAGAATTTCCTTTGATATCCTTAAGTCTCTGTGATTACTAGTAAAAACTCACCTATGGGTGAAGAGATGTGGTTCTGCTGACAATGTCTGGCTGAACATCCATAGTTAAGCCTGCCACATCTGTAGGTAGGTTACACTTGACCTCTTGATGACCTCTGCCCTTGGTCTTTGACCTGGGAAAAATAAGAATTTAAAAAAGCTGCTGTTATTAGCACTCAATGCTAGAAACGCCCATTAAAGAGTGAGTTTGGTTTGGTAAACCAAAGGGAGTATAAGCAGAACAAAGTCATTAATATCTATAAAATTTCAAAAAATTCTAATTTTTAAAAATATAACTGTTTTTGCCACAGTGCAAACTGTGTATATATGAATGACGTATCCCTCTGTCCATTTCTTAAGTTATTTCCATTGATTTGATGGATTTATCTTCAAACCTGGATTCCAAGTGTGAAAGGACATCTTGGTCCTTCAAAAAAAAGAAACCATTGAGATTTAATTTTCCTTTAGCTCGGCATCCCAAAGGTTTGAGGAATAAATGATCATGTAATGATACAATGATTTTGAAATCTAATTGTTAATTAGAGGGGTGTAAGAGATGACCGAATGGTGGTTCATCACCATGGTCAAGGGTATTGTACACATGGACATGTAAACACGATTCAGGAAGCTGCTTCAGCACCGTGACATCACTGAGAACCACAGTGCAGGGGGATCTAGGCACAAAGCCGTCTGCCTCGATCTCCTGGGTTACATGTAGATCCAGGTGTCTTGACAGTGGCTTCAGAGAAGCTAACTTTTATCTATTTCTCCCCTTCCTTATCTCCAGTTTACCTCAAACACTCCTGACTACCATATTTTAAAGTAAGACCAATTATAGTTATCTATGTGAGATTCTTGTTTATTATTAGAGAGTGATAGTCAAGGATACCATCAAATATCATTTAATTGACCTAATTAAATTTGTTGTACCTTATAATTGATTAGAACACTACATTTAGTTGAGCGTTTGATATTCACCAAGTGTGTTAATCTGCTTACAACTGCTATGTGCCTGACTCCTCGTAGAAGTGTATCTTTGGCCCATCACAAGATTTTAATGACTCAAATCATCATAAATTAAGATAATGTACTGTCTTTTGGATGATAGGGAGACATATGGGTCCATTTTGGAAGTATGCCCATCTGTCTTTGCTGCCCATGGGAAGTTGCTGGTTACTAGGTCTCCAGGTGGCTTGCACAAGCCCTAGGTCTGTAATAGCTTGGTGCCTCTCCTTCTAATTGGGGTAGAAATAAAAGAGATCAGAGAGACTTATTAAAGTTTTGGTTGCATGAAGTCTTCTATGAAGACCATCCATGCATAGTGTTCTGGATAGCTCTCTGTTCCTAAGACTACTAGTTACTTAAAGGGCTTGTCGGGAACTGTGAAAGGTCTGATATTTTACCTTTCCTGCAAGCTAATAAGTCAGCCTACAATGGTTTTACAGATGCTGGCAAAAGACAGGAGACCCATGGGTCAGAGACAAAGGACTTAATGACACAGCAATAGCAGTGGCCAGAGTATCAGCATTGGCACTGGTTCACTAAATCCCACTTCCTACAGGCTGATACACAGTGGGCCAGGTGACATGCAGAGGGTTACAAGATCTCAGAGCCTAAGGAATTCAAATCTTTGATAACGGGCAGGATGTCTGCTAACCTTTGCCCTGGGGGGGTGTTATTTTTATTATACTGGGCAGTAAGCAAGGCTACCCTTTGCTCCAAAGGAGGCCACTATTTCTATCTTCCAAGCCTCCCAGCTCTACACACATCCTTGAAAAGATAAGCTGGTCTTACTGGCTTTCAAAGATAAGCTTGAATGAGACTTGATCATCATTCAGTTCTTCTGTTTCCTTTATTGAGATTGTGCAAATATGCTCTTTTCTCTGTAAAGTTCATTAACTTTATTCATACATAAGGGATGCTTTTGGTTTTATTTGTTAAGTTGAAATTGTCTTATTAGAGGAAATGATGAAACTGTTATGGGTTGGATCTGAAAGTATGCTTTTCCAGGAAAAATGTGAAAGAAGATCAGTGCTCACAGAACTTTGCCACAAGGAGCTGATAGCAACTTAAATTATTTTAATTTGAATAGTGTTTTGTACATCTTTCTTCCATTTACTTCATCCTCTCTGCTTCCTGTAACTCTCATATGGGAATGGGGCACTTTCAGGGATTCACTGAACTCATTTACAATATTCAAATGGTTTTGTTTGTTGTGTTTTTTTTTATTGAGGTAAAGTTGACATACAATATTATATCAGTTTCAGGGGTACAACGTAATGATTCAATGTTTGAGTATATATTGAAATGATCACCACAATGAGTCCAGTTAACATCCGTCCCCATACATAGTTACAAATGTTTTTGTCTTGTGATGAGGACATGGCATATTTCAAGGTGCAGAAGACTCAACGATGGTGTCATACTTTTCTATATACAGCTTGATGAATTTGGACATAAGTATACACCCTTGAGACTGTCACCACCATCAAGGCCACAAACATTTCCATCACCTTCCAAAGTTTTCTCTCACCTCCTTTATTACTATCATTCTGTGGTAAGAACTCTTAGTATCTACTCTAGTAGCAAATGTGACGTATGCAATAGAGTTTTGTTAGCTGAAGGCACTACGCCGTATCCTACATCTCCAGAACTTATTTCTCTTGATAACTGAAACTTTGTATCCTTTGACAATCAGCTCCCCATTTCTCCATCTCCCCAGCCCCTGCCAACCACCATTCTAACCTCTGCTTGTATGAATTTCACAATTTTAGATTCCACATATAAGTATTTGTCTTTCTCTGTCTGCCTTATTTCACTTAGCATAATATCTTCTAGGTCCCTCATGTTGTCAAAAATGGCAGGAATTCCTTCTTTTTTCAAGGTTGAAGAATATTCCATTTCTTTATCCATTCATCATCAGTGACGTTTAGGTTACTTCCATATCTTTGCTATTGTGAATTAGCTGCAAGGAACATTAGAGTACAGGTATCTTTTTGAGACCCTGATTTCAATTCCTGTGTGTATATACCAGAAGTGGGATTGCTGGATCATATGCTAGTTTTCTTTTTTGGAGGAACCTCCATACTGTTTTTCATAATGGCTGTACTAGTTTACATTCCCATAAGGGTTCCTTTTATTTACATCTTCACCAATATTCGTCATTTTTAGTTTTTCTGATAATCGCCATCTTAACAGGTGTGAAGTGATAGCTCATTGTGGTTTTGATTCGTATTCCCTGATGATTAGCGATGCCAAACACCTTTTCATAGACCTATTGGCCACTTGTATATCTTCATTGGAAAAAGTCTATTGTGGTCCCTTGCCCATTTTATAAATTGATTTGTCTTTTTGTTATTGAGCCAACACAAAAAAAGGAGAACAAAATTTCCAGGCATTATGGATGCTTCCCAGTTGATGCAGATGGTTTTGTGTTTACAGTGGTACCAAAAGATCATGTTTCGTGTTTTTTCTTCGGCTTGTTATAAGACCCGCAGTAGCTGCAGCATGGCAGATAATCGGGATCTTCTGGGTTTGGAGGTTTACAAAATAAATGAGTGGTAAGGATTTTTTATTTTTCCAAGGAAGTTATTGTGATCATTGTCCATGGAATCCAGGATTTGATAGGTGGAGGAGAAAATTAAGGTCAGGAATGGTGATCTGGCATTACTTCTGATCTTGAGGGACAGGTATTTACTGCATGAGTGTTTGAATAAAAATATTAGAGATCAGGAATTTGTGGTGGGTGAATATGTTTTCTGAATTATTTACTTTTGAACACAACCACTTGGATTATGTGAACATCTGGGATATGGGAGTAAGTCGTTAGCAGGGGGTGGTTGATAATATCACTATTGATTTAACCTCTATGAACACCAAGTGGTCAATGGATTAAGCAAATGAGTAGACAGAAAACACAGAAATGGTAAAAATTGGGATTTAGTAAAGGACTGGGGACTGACTGTCCTGAGTGGGAGTGCCAGGACTTGTGCGGTTGAGAGAGACAAGGACAAGAAGAGAATAGAATCACACTCAAACAAGGAGGGGGTGTTAACAGGATGGAGGGGGAGAAATTATCTGGAGTAGCTTTGAGTTTTGACCTTGAGCTTTCTGTTCTTGATGCAAATCTGCCTGATGACATCCTGGGACACAGGTCAGATCTATCCCCAGGGGATCGAGGGAGGGTGGAAGTACAAAACAGCCAGGATAATTGTCCTAAAAAGGCAGGCTTCCTTTATCATTTGACCCACTTTCATGATTGGTTTATCTAGGGTAAGAGGAAAAGAAAGATGATAAGAAGGATGATAGTCACGTCTTCGCAGACTTGGTGAACACAGAAGGAGCAGCAGGGGCCTGGCTTCCTGAGGACAGGTTTAGGCTGAGGGCTAAACCCACCGCAACAGCCTGGAAGAAGCTACATCCAGCAGGATAGACGAGCACGGAAGCCAGAGACCTGCTGATGGCACCAGCTCGGCAACTCCTCCTGGAACAGCCCAGCCAACACCACTGTGTCCCATGACCAGGGCCTCCTGCCCAAAAATGGCACCCTGCTGCCCATGGGCTGAACAGATCCCTCTGCTTGTTAACCTGGACAAGATAGATGGGAATGTTTCAGAGAATGCTCAAGTGAGAAACTATCAAAACCACAGCCCACTCAGTCCCCTGCCCCACACTCCCCTCCTCTCTTTCCAGACCCACAGCCTCCACTCTGTCTTGGTCATCAGTTCTCTGCTCAAGGACTCGTCTTGGCTATAGAGCTCCTTAAGTTTTTCAGAGCTTTACCCGAGGGGAGGGGAAAGAGGGAAGGATAAATTTAGGGATAATGTGAGGGGTCTGAGTGCAAATCCCTTTTCTTTGACAACCCAAGAGATTCAACCTGCCTGGAGGAGTGTTCTCACTGGGCTCCTCTGAGCGCTAAGGTCTCATGGGACTGGGAGGGGACTCTCCTGTTGGTCACTGGGGTCTCCACTCCCCAGCTCTACAGAGCAGCTCTGTTTTGACCACTATGAGTTTCAACTGACCATAGAGTTCTGTTGCTATAAACACTTGAAAATCTCCAATGTGGCTCAACCCAGTACCTGACATTTAGGGAAACTGAGTCCTGAAGCAGAACTGGTTCACTAAGGACACCAGGAGACTTAGAGACCAACTGCCGACGCCCAGGCCCTGTCCCCAGCATTTGCTGCCTCCCAGGAGTTCCCAGCTGACTGAGGCGCCAATGGCAGTCATACAGGAGATCCCCCATCCATCCTGGTCCTCCTATGGAGAGAGGCTTACCCACGGGGAAACTTCCCCCGATGTGTTCTTCAGGTGGCTTGTGGAAGTTTTCTGCAGAGCAGAGATGACAGTGCAGGGCGAGGAGAAGTTCTTCCAGATCTCGCACTCCTGGGGAAGGGAAAAGAATGAGGTGTGAGGTTGGGCACTGGAGCCCCGCTTGCTCTAGCTTCAGTCCCCTTCTATTTAAATCTCCCCTCCTGGATGAGACAGATGCTCAGGGAGCCCCAGAAGGACATTTAGGACTCAGAGAGTAACACTCACAAGGAGGAGGAGTTTAGCTCAACCCAGGGAATTAGACAGGTAGGAAGTGAGCATCCTCCCACTAGGACCTGGAGTCAAGGTCAGTGGGCCCCTGGCAGGAAGCGCCTAGGGACTTGCAGGAGCTTAGACCACACACTGCAATCCTGGGAGCTGATAAAGGTGGAGAGGCAGTTCCCAAGTCTCCAGAGAGGGGCTCCACTGGGCCTCCCACGGCACGCCTGGGCCACCTGGACCCAGTGCTCTACCACCCTCGCCCTGTCCTGGGCTGTCATGCTCGCGTCCCTGAGGCAGGTGGTGATGACGAGGCTGGCCACCCTTCTGAACTGGTCGATGGTGGCCTGGATGGTGGGTGTCTAGTGCTCACTGCCAGGCTTGTTCTTCTTGTGCCAGGTGGATCCCAGGCACTGAGAGGGCACCACCTTCCAGAAGAGCTCCTGGGGAACAGGGGGAATGTCATCCAGCCCTGCCACAGGTCACCTCTGTGTCCACAGCCCCTAAAGTCCGACACAGGTGTCACAGTTTAGAGCTGGAGCTCAGGAAGCTCAGGATGTGTCCTGAGCCTTGTGAGAGTCCCTGGGTTTTCTTCTCTGTCCACCGAGGGTGCCCAGCACAGGATGACCCAGGACCCAATCCCGGCAGGGAAGGGAGAGGGGCATTTGCACCCAGCCCGTCCTGGCTAACTCCAAGCTCCAGATGGTGGCTCAACTCTGCTCATGTCAAGGAGGCATCTTCCACCACCTTGATCTCCGCTCTGATCCCACTCCCCATTCTGATGCACATTCCCCCGTGGCAGCTACAACCACTGGCCTTGTCTGTCTCCCTTGTAGTGAAGCACACATCAGGTGTCAAGTCCTGAGGCTGTTGAGCCTCCTGAGGAGACGGCAGGGCCACCGTAGACCTGGCTGCACACAGTGAGTTCCCCTCCACCGCTGATGGGCCAGGCCCTGTCCAGCTTTCCATCTCTTCTACATCATGGAGCCGGCACAGCCACTCTGTGCAGCAGGTCCTGTTAGTGTCCACCTCTACGATCTGCAGGTGGACAGCAAAGGCTTGGGGGTTCCAGAAGTTGCCCAGGTCATACGGTTGGTAAGGGGTGGAGCTGGGATTTGGGCCCAGATCATGGGAGTCTGGATCAGGTCTGGGACAACGATGGCAGAGGGAAGGCCTGTTCCACCCTGCCCTGAGAGCCCAGCTGCTCACCGCATCCATCACGGTCAACCGCTCTACCACCTGCTTAGGAGAGAAGGCCGTGAGGTTGGGCTTCTTCTCACGCTCCTTAACAGCCACAGGTGGAGACAGACTTCCCACTAGAAATGATGGTCCAGGTGACTCCAGCTCAGCAGCTCCCACTCCTGCTGGAGCCGATGTTGGCCCTTGCTCCAGCTCCAACACTGCTGATGGAGGGGACGCTGGCTCCAACGCTAGAAGGGGTGATGTCAACGGAGCTGTAGCCAGCTCTACCTCCACCACTGCCCACTGCTCTGCTTCTGCCACTGGCTGGAGCTCTGCAGCTGGCGCTACAGTGGGATAAAGAGAAAGATTCACCCACATAGCTGACTGTCCATGTGTCCCTCTAAACACAGGAAAGATCCCACTTCCCTTCCAGGAATATGCAGCCTGCAGTCCCCCTTACCCTCTGCCTCTGTCTCAGTGGCCTCCAGAAGCTCAAACCGGGCAAGGGTAAGAGGGTCATGGCAGCTCAGCTCCGAACCAGGCAAGGTTACCTGCGTGTACATCCCCTTTAGCTTGAAAAAGGGACAGCCCCAGTCTGGTCATGCCCTAGTTCTGCTCCAACCTGGTTATCTCAAGGTCCTGAGTGTGGAGACCCTCTGCTCCTGCTCTTATCTCAGAGCAGCACTGGATGGTGTTTGTGGCCTCAGGCACCTTCCCCTTGCCTAGTGAGTTGGTGAAATTGAAACCATTGGGCAGCTCCTCGATGACCTTCTGATTGGAGTTCTGCAAAGACTGCTCTGGAGCTGGGCCAGAAGGAATCAGGGGCTGCCTGCACACTGCCACTGGGGTCAACCCCCAAGAGAAAGTCTGCTCCTCAGTTCAGGCACAGAGGGACATCCCTGCAAAGAACTGTGGTCAGGCAGGAAAAGAGATGAAACCTCTATGGCTCAGTAACATAAGAGTAGAGGAGCTCACCTTCTCATGCTGCCAGCCATGACCTGGGCTATGAACATGACAGGCCCACCATGCTTCCGACACCTAACAACCAGCTCCTGCCCAAGAATGGCCTACCCCTCATACCCTGCCTTCTCCCCTCTGCACAAACACACACAGACACACACACACACGATGAAGTGTAAGGGGTGTGGGGCTGATCAGGTGGGATCACAGTTGTGTCCTGGCCTGCACTAGCCTTTCCTGGGCTGCCCCGTGTTACCCTTCACTGCCTCCTGCCAGATGTCCAGAGGCGTCGGGGATGAGGGCTGAGCCAACGTCGGCAACGACCAAAAAGTTTCTCTTTCTGGTTTTTTTTGAGCCTAGATCCTCCAAAATTTGGGATACAACAACAAAATATTTTTGCCTGTTGACTGTCTCCAGTCAAGTGAGCTGAATTGGGGGCTGTGGGTGCCTGGTTACCAGAGTTCTAAGATCTGTTGAGGTTTATGACCAAGGAAGTGAGGTCATTTTTCAAGATTCCTTTACCTGGGCCCCTTCCCTCAATCAGACTTGTCCAGAGCTGCCGCCTGTGCCCTGGCTGCTAACCCTCCTCCCCCATGTCATCTCTTGAACTGTACACAAGGAGCCTACACAGCCCTAGCCACAGCTCCCTGGAAACCTAAGTCGGGTCTTAGCTTTGAGGAGACAGAGACGAATGCAGACCTCCTTTTTCTTACCAGTTCTTCATCCTGAGAAAGTCCCTGTACCTCTCAGGTCCTCCTCAGTCTCTAAACCTGCACCATGGGGATCAGGCTAGAATCTACTTCCTAGGGATGTCACCCGGTGTATATGACATAATATCTATTACCCCTGTGGGCTGGTGTCACATGTACGTAAGGCACAAACTTAGAGATGGAAGAATAACAAGAAGGGGTGACAGGTAGCACAGAACACCACTCAAAACAGGCCTGGGTTCTAGCAATGTGATATTGGAACAGTCGCTTCCAACTTGGCCTCATTTTCAGGTCAGCATCATGAGGGGGTTGAAACTAATGGAAATTTAGATACTGCCATCCTGTGGCATAAAACCATTCAATTGTTTCCTGTTTAATGGAGAATGTGACCCAAGTGCCTCATCTTCGCATACGAGGTGGGCAATCTCCACAGTGGTACCTAGTAAGCGCCACCCATGGTATAGCCATCCCAGTGGAACCACTAAGTAGTTAGTAACTGGCTTCTTAACATAATAACAGCCAAAGTGATGGGATGTCTTGTCTAAATTTTAACTAAAAAAGTCTCTCACTTCCTCTTACTCCCTCTTTCATGTCCCATCTCTCTCTCTCTCTCTCTCACTCTGTCGAATCCCTGTAACTGAGGAATCAAATACCAGTGTTTTTGGGCTGCCCAATGTGGACGCCTAGAGAGGAGAGAAGCACGAGATTGCCCAGGCCAACAGACAGAAAGAAACTCAGGCTCTCAGTCCAAACTGAACCCTGAAAGCTGAGAGTGAACTTGGGGGCCAGTCCTCCCCAAGTTGAGCCTCAGTTGCAGGCCACACAAGGGGGTGATGAGGTAAGAGGGAAGAAAGGACTGTGGGAGCTTTCTGCCTGATCCACCTGGAAGAGTGAGGGCGAGAACAGTGTCATGTGACACTGAGTCCTCAGGAGAACCTGTGAGGTAGCTGGAATTCTCACACCTTCCAGATGAGGAAACAGCCTCGGGGAGGCCTGGCCCAAAGCCCAAGCTCACACCCAGAGTGAGAGTTGGAGCTTGGCTTGTTCTAGGATCACAACACCTTGGAGGATGGAGTGCTATTGGTACCAGATGCCTGGAGTCAGATGTCCACGGTCAGAGGCCAGCGGTGCTGGAGAGAAATGGAGTGAGGGGACTATGGTCTTACTGACACTCACCTCGACCCTGGCAGCAGAGGCCCTCCACGTTTGCCCCCCCACAGATCAGCCCCCAGAGAGTGCAGGAGAAGCAGCAGCAGCAGCAGGTGAGTGTGCCTGTGGGGGAGGGGTTCTGCCCTCCCAGCTGGAGGCCCTCAAATCAAGAGAGGAGGCCCCTTCCTCTTGCTGCCACAGTGCCTGAATCCCCCAGTAGAAGTGACCGGGGTGAGGGCCTGGAAGAGCTGGTGCAGGATGGGTTTGTTGTGGGGAGGGCCAGGGACTGCACACCCTGTGATTTGCCAGAAGCCGGCCCTGGGAGGTGAGGAGGAGGAGTGTGGTTTTCTTGGGCTGTGAAAGGAGGAGGAGTTGAGGGGAGGCTGCTAAGGGTCTTGGCTGCTCCCCGTGGGAACCCTGGGGTGGGCCAGGAGGCTGAGGGTGAGGACTTTTCAGGGGAGGCTCTGCAGGGGGCTGACTTGAGAGCAAGGACTCATCCCACCCACACCCCGATATCACAAAGTGTCGTCCCCTATCTTGGCACTTTCCTTGGTCACCTGCTGATGCTGCACCTGCTGATGGGTGATAATCTCGAGATGGGTGCACCTGAGGACCAGGCAGGGAGGACCAGGATCCTGAGCCTTGGGATGGGGAGCCCCCGAACTGAGCTCTGAGCTCTCAGCACTTGGCACATCTCCTGTCATAAGAGCCTCTCAGCCACCCCTGGGAGCTGGGGCATCAGGCCCATCTTAGGGATGAGTGAACAGAGGCTCCACCTGAGACACCCATTCTGGTTCCTCAGGCTGGGGAAGCTCAGATCTGCCTGACGGCACAGCTGCTTGAGGTTTTATCTGAGCTGGACGCAGCCTCTCCCTCCCACGCTGCCCATGGAGGGAGAGAGATGTCAGACCCCTCCAAGTCAGGCAGCACATAAGTGGCTGAGCAGTCCCCTCTGCCTGAGGCCTCAGCCTCCAAGTCTGTCATCAGAGAGGGTTGTGCTGCCAGGTCCCTCAGCCTCTCCCCCATGTCCTGCTTCTCTGGAGCCCAGATCCCAGCCTAGGTCCAAGTCCTGTTTTCTGTGCATGCCCGGCCCCCTCTGGGGACCTGGCAGTAGTGCAACATGAGAAGGGGTGGGCCTAGGGGTCTAGTCAGGCTAGAGGGCCCTGTCTGATGGACTCTGGCTCTCTGCCTTCCAGGGGAATGAGATCAACCTGAGAAGAGGACTGAAGTGAACAGCTGCCGCACTGCCTGCAGGGGAGGGGAAGGAGGAGGAAATCAGAGACCCTCTGGGCAGAACAGTCCCTGGCTCCACCCCCTGTATCTTACATTTAGTGGAAGAGTTTGATAACAGAGAAGTGGGAGACCCAACCAATTGGCGGGTGGGTTGAGGGGAAGATGACATCAAGGAAAACATCCTGGAGGAGGGGCTGATTATTCCCATTCTGAGAACAGGTAGAGCCTGGATGGAACTGGAGGGAAGGAGGGTTCCCAGGATGGTCCCCTGCCCCACTCCTCACCACCCACAAGGTCCATGAAGCATCCCCCACCCAGGCCCTATCTGCATCCTCTCCTTCCCTCTGGTCCCAGGAATACCCAGTCATGAGGGCGATCCTTCTGCTCCAGGTGGCCGCAAAGAATTACAACCTAGAGCCCGAGGAGCGATTTGGGGCCTGGTTCTAGGACATGGAGCTGCTCAACGAGAATGATAGGTGAGGCCGGGCAGGAGTTGGGTGAGGGCAGGGGTGGACGCTCCCTGTTGGCCAGTCCAGAGAGCCTGTCTCCGTGGCCCCCCACTCAGCCCCAGGTCTTATTGCATGGCGACCTCTGGGACTCCTAGACTCCAGCTGCTGGGCAGGCAGTGGGGGGACACCTGAGGTGTGTCTCCTGGTAGGCTCACAGGTGCCTTTCTGTCCTGGAGCTACAGCCTGTCCTGCCAGTTGGACCCCCCAGACCTAGTTGGCCAGAAGAATACTCAAGGATAAGAAGAACCCGCCATCATTAAGGTCAGGGGTGAGTGAGTGTCTGGGCCGTGGTGACTGACTCCCAGGGGTTCAGTAAAGCTTCGGGCTAAACGTGCCCTTGGGGAGTTGGACAGCTGGCACTGGGATCCCAGCTCCACTACTGAGCAGTCCTGTGACTGGGGTGACTCTCTTCAGCTTCCTGAGACTCCGTTTCCTCCTCTGTGAAATAGGTGATACCAAATGATCTCTTGCGTGGCAGGGACAAATGGGGTACTGGTGGCTGACAGCACTGAGCACAGAGTCTGGAGCACTCAGTGCAGTGGGGACAGGGTGGGGGCCATGATTCTGAGGGAGGCCCCCCAGGGTAACCCGACTCTTCTACTCAGTCCCCAGGCCCCAACACCGAGCCCTGTACCAGTGGCCGATCACAGCCCCATCCTCAGCAGCGGGGACACAGCTGGGAGGCTTTCGATGCACTGGGCCAGCTCCTCCCACCTGACGGGAAGGGGAGCATTGTAAGCTGATCTCTGAGGTCCCCTGAAACCCAAGAGAGAGGGGACGACCCCACCCCAGCTCCCTGATGTCTCTACCCCAGCACCTATTCACCCATTGGGGAGGGACAGTAGTTATTTGTTGTAAATAATAAATGCCCTATTTGAATATTATATTAAAGTCCTGTTCCCTTTAGAGCTGGGAGTTGTGGTGTGGTTCTGTCGCTTTCTGTAGGCATGTAAGTGAGACACTGAATCTCACATTTCTCCTTGAATCACGAACTCTTCTGGGTTCATCAGCTTATTGTCTGTGGGCGAAGGGAGAAGGGCCAGCCCCTTCCCTGCTTAGTGGGGACACTCCCAAGTCCCCATAATTCCGAAGATCAGTTCATTTCAGTATCATTCAGCTCCTCCAGGAGCAGACATGGCCCCCACCCTTTCTCTTGGGATTTTAAGGTTGAAGGTACTTTCACAGGCAGAGCAACAACCACTGAAATGTGGGTGTCTTTAAAATAGCACTACCCAGGACAACGTCGTGCCACAGGCAGGGGCTGCCTTTCTCCATTCTTGAGGAACAGGGAACTTTTTCTGCTCCTCTTTTTGAGATTTCTTTTGACTAAATTTTAGGAACTTGTAGTTTTCTAGTTGAATCTCTGGAATTGCATCAGCTCTAAGTGATGAAAACAATGTAAAAAGATCAAAACTTTCACGTTGAGAGGACAAGGCCCAAGGAAGCTCATTTGCAAATGGACTAAAGGCAGGCAGGACCTCGCTCCTGAGGCCCCTCTAGGAGCTCCCTGTTCACCCCTGACGTGGATTTGAATCCTGCTGGGATCCTTGTCCAGGACTCTGAATTCCTTCTCCTGCTTGTTTTGTATCCAGGCGGAAAGATTTGTGACGCAGCTTTTAAGGCTACTGCTGGGTCTCGTTCCATAAACATGACTGCTCCCTGTGAACTAGGATTTTCAGCACCCCTGCCTTCCTTATGCAATTCCCTTTAGGGCAGAAATTCCCCAGAAGGCCCCAAGCCTCCTCCCTCGATGGATCCCGGGTGAGCTCTACTTGGCCAGTATAAGGGACCATAATCCTGGTCAGTGAGTGACCTCACACTGTCCCTTGCTGTCCAAGGTGACTTCTGAGCCCGTGTCATTCTGAGGTCCATGGTCTTGGACAATCCTCCAGTTTACACACTAAGTGTTGGTGTTACCAACTCGTCCAAATGGGGCAATTGGGCCTGAGCCCATAAACTGTGTTGCCCCTGGGTTTTTGTGTTTTTGTCCCCAGTCCTGTGCTGTGGTTACATTACCACCACCTGCTGGAGTGTGAACACTGTTTGGAGCTTTCAAAGATGACACACGACAGAGGTGTGGGGGGCTACAGCAGGGAATGCCACTGAACCGATGGTCCATGGACGTGCATGAACACAGCCTTACCAATTAAAATACTGAAATGCTTCCCATCTGGTGGTGAACAGACACTGCTCTGAGCTCGCACCGAGAACCCACCCCATGACTAGGAGCTTTCAAATGGTTACCAAGTGGCATTTTGAACCTCATCCCTTGGGAACACCCTGTAAGACAAGGACCAGATGAATCGCTTGGCATTTGTGAGTTATCCCCTCATTTCTGATGGCTGCAAGTGTCACCCAGACACACAGGCTGCACTCTGCCAGGGAAGCCTTCTCAGGACAACCAGAAGCTGAAAATGAATCCTGGTTCCCAGCATCCCAAGCCCTTCCTGACATGGCACAGCCACCCAGGAAAGTGATTTGGTAACGGAAAGACTGGGAAGGCTGTACTTTCTCTCCAAAGAGAAAGAGAAGAGCCAACAGTGAAAGCTTGATCCCTCAAATAGACAATTAAATCCCAACAAGCAGTGGGTTCTTTCCGCATTATTGATGCTGAAAAGATCTCTTTTGATAATCGCACGATCCCCCAACTGCCATGTTCATCTCCATGAATCAAATTTCCAACACATATGGATCTAAAAAACTAAGGGAAATCTGGTATTTCCTTAGATGCAACTCTGAATTAGCATGCAACAGAGAACAGAAAAATGGAGACCAAGAAGTAAATATCTAATTTGAGAACATAGACACAAAAGTGCGTTTGAAATAATATTTTGGAATCTATTGGAATATTATACAAAAAGAATAATCCATTTTTAGTAGGTTTTACTGTGACTGTGAGGGGAAAAACTGAATCATCCCGTGACATTGATAACTCGCTGCTGACTTTAAAGTACAAATAAATAATATACATAGTAAAGGAAAATGAGAGAACAGCATGAAAAAGGAAGATCTTTCTCTCCTCACCTGAAACTCAACCTCTCACCTCAGAAAGAAACTGTTGTCTATATTTTCTATGTCTCGAAGCAGAGTTTAATAAAAGAAAAGTATCAATATATTTTAAAGTTTCAAGAGCTCAAAGCAAGGAAACATTAGGGACGCTGCCAAGAGACCTCACTGAGGTGCCTGCTCCATTTAATCTGCTGTCAGGACGGCCTTCTTAGACCCTCACTTTCTCTGCCTTGCTAGCAAGTGTGTCCGCCATCAGTGCTATCACCAGTCTCGCTCCTGTGCTCTTCACTGCCCTTTCCTCCTTCCTGATACCTCCACAGTGGAGCTGTGGAATGCACAGATCAGTTCCTGGAATCATCTCTGCCAAATCTGAAGACCAGCAGGAGTGGGAATGGGACCTGGAATGCAGACCACCTGCGAGCACACCTGGCAGGGATTCACCTGTGTGACTAGGTGCAAGTTTTTACAACGTTTTGGCAAGATTGAAAGGACTTACGTGTTGTCATGCACTGCTGCAGGCCTGGAGTCCTTGCGGTCTCTCGGGCCAGCAGATCTGGTGGGGCTGGTCCAAGTTGTCCTCTCAGAGACCAGAAATTGCCAGGATGGGATGGGATTCTAGTAACTGGCCTCTTGAATATGTCACTGGACAACCTCAAAAGAATGGAAATGCTTAAACCAGGCTTTGGTTTGGACTGGTTCCCACAGTTACGCTGCTTCTTCTGTGAAGACGTGACTTATCATCCTTCTTTTCCTCTTACCCTATAAAAACAAACCATGAAACTGGGTCAAATGATAAAAGAGGCCTGCCTTTTTAGGACAATTATCCTGGCTGTTTTGTACTTCCACCCTCCCTCTACGCACTCGGGATATATCTGACCTGTGTCCTGGGATGTCATCAGGCAGACTTGCATCAAGAACAGAAAGCTCAAGGTCAAAACTCAAGGCTCCTCCAGATCATTTCCCCCTCCATCCTGTTAACACGCCCTCCTTGTTTGAGTGTTAGTCTATTCTCTTCTTTTCCTTGTCACTCTCAACCGCACAAGTCCTGGCACTCCCTCTCAGGACAGTCGGCCCCCAGTCCTTTACTAAATCCCAAATCTTACCATTTCTGTGTTTTCTGTCTACTCATTTGCTTAATCCATTGACCACTTTGTGTTCATAGAGGTTAAATCAATAGTGACGTTATCAACCACCCCCTGTTAGCAACTTACTCCCATATCCCAGATGTTCACATAATCCAAATGGTTATGTTCAAAAGTAAACAACTCAGAAAACATATTCACCCATCACAGATGCCTGATCTCTAATATTTTTATTCAAACATTCATACAGTAGATACCTGTCCCTCAAGATCAGTAGTAATGCCAGATCAACGATTCTCACCTTAATTTCCTCCTACACCTATCAATCCTGGATTCCATGGACTATGATCACAATAATTTCCTTGGAAAAATAAAAAATTCCTTACCACTCATTTATTTTGTAAACCTCCAAACCCAGAACATCCCGATTATCTGCCGTGCCACAGCTACTGCTGGTCTTATGACAAGCTGAAGAAAAAGCACGAAACACGATCTTTTTGTACCACTGTAAATACAAAGCCATCTGCATCAACTGGGAAGCACCCATAATGCCTGGAAATTTTGTTCTCTTTTTTTGTTTGGCTCAAAAACAAAAAGACAAATCAATTTAAAAATGGGCAAGGGACCAGAGTAAAATTTTTCCAGTGAAGACATACAGGTGGCCAGAAGGTGTATGAAAAGTTGTTCAGCATCACAAATCAGGGAATGCAAATCAAAACCACAATGAGCTATCATTTCACACCTGTTATGATGGCGATTATCAAAAAAACTAAAGATGACAAATGTTGGTGAGGATGTGGAGAAAAGGAAACCTCGTCGGAATGTAAACTAGTACAGCCATTATGGAAAACAGTATGGAATTTCCTCCAAAAGTGAAAACTAGCTTATGATCCAGCAATCCCACTTCTGGTAGACACCCACAGGAATTGAAATCAGGGTCTCAAAGAGATATCTGCCCTCTAATGTTCATTGCAGCAAATTCACAATAGCCAAGATATGGAAGTAACCTAAACGTCACTGATGGATGAAGGGATAAAGAAATGGCATATTCTTCAACATTGAAAAAAGAAGGAATTGTTGCTATATTTGATAACATGAATGCACCTAAAAGACATTGTGCTAAGTGAAATAAGGCAGACAGAGAAAGGCAAATATTCCCTTATTTGTGGAAGTTAAAATAGTCAAACTCACACAAGCAGAGGTTAGAATGGTGGTTGCCAGGGGCTGGGGAGATGGAGAAATGGGGAGCTGATGTTCAAAGATACAAAGTTTCAGTTATCAAGATAAATAAGTTCTGGAAATCTAGGATACGACATAGTGCCTACAGCTAACAAGACTGTATTGCATACGTTACATTTGCTAATAGAGTAGATATTAAGAGTTCTTACAACAGAATGATAGTAATAAAGGAGGTGAGAGAAAACTTTGGGAGATGATGGATATGTTTGTGGCCTTGATGGTGGTGACAGTCTCAAGGGTGTATGCTTAAGTCCAAATTCATCAAGCTGTCTATGGAAATGTATGACATTATCGTTGATTCTTCTGCACCTTGAAATATGCCATGTCCTCATCACAAGAGAAAAAATTTGTAACTCTATATGGTGACGGATGTTAACTGGACTTATTGTGGTGATCATTTCAACATATATACAAACATTGAATCATTATGTCGTACCGCTGAAACTAATTTAATGTTGTATGTCAACTTTATCTCAATTAAAAAACCACAACAGACAAAACCATTTGAATACTGTATATGAGTTCAGTGAATCCCTGAAACTGCCCCATTCCCATATGGGAATTACAGGAAGCAGAGAGGATGATGTAAGATGGAAGAAAGTTGTACAAAACAGTATTCAAATTAAAATCATTTAAGTTGCTATCAGCTCCTTGTGGCAAAGTTCTGCGAGCACCGATCTACTTTCACATTTTTCCTGAAAAAACATACTTTCACATCCAACCCATAATAGTTTCATCATTTTCTCTAATAAGAAAATTTCAACTTAATAAATAAAACAAAAAGCATCTCTTATGTATGAATAAAGTTAGTGAACTTTACAGAGAAAAGAACATATTTGCACAATCTCAAAACAGGACACAGAAGAACTGAATGATGATCAAGTCTCACTCAAGCTTATCTTTGAAAGCCAGTAAAACCAGGCTGTCTTTTCAAGGATGTGTGTAGAGCTGTCAGCCTTGGAAGATAGAAATAGTGGCCTCCTCTGGAGCAAAGGGCAGCCTGGCTTACTGCCCAGTATAATAAAAATAACACCCCCCGCCCCCAGGGCAAAGGTTAGCAGACATCCTGCCCGTTATCAAAGATTTGATTTCCTTAGGCTCTGAGATCTTGCATCTCTCTGCATGTCACCTGGCCCACTGTGTATCACCCTGTAGGAAGTGAGATTTATTGAACTGGTGCAAATGCTGATACTCTAGCCACCGCTATTGTTGTGTCATTAAGTCCTTTGTCTCTGACGCATGGGTCTCTTGACTTTTGCCAGCATCTGTAAGACCATTGTAGGCTAACTTATTGGTTTGCAGGTAAGGTAAAACATCAGATCTTTCACGGTTTCTGACAAGCCCTTAAAATAACTAGTAGTCTTAGGAACAGAGAGCTATCCAGAACAATATGTATGGATGGTCTTCATAGAAGACTTCATGCAACCAAAACTTTAATAAGTCTCTCTGACCTCTTTTATTTCTACCCCAAGTAGAAGGAGAGGCACCAAGCTATTACAG
This sequence comes from Diceros bicornis minor, assembly GCF_020826845.1. NCBI lineage: Eukaryota > Metazoa > Chordata > Mammalia > Perissodactyla > Rhinocerotidae > Diceros > Diceros bicornis. The sequence continues at coordinate 354,412 of NW_026691039.1, forward strand.
ACCTAGGGCTTGTGCAAGCCACTGGAGACCTAGTGACAAGAAACTTCCCATGGGGAGAAAAGACAGATGGGCATATTTCCAAAATGGACCCATGTGCTTCCCGGTCATCAAAAAGAGAGTGCATTATCTTAATTTATGATGATTTGAGTCATTAAAATCTTGTGATGGGCCAATGATACACTTCTAAGAGGAGTGAGGCACATGGCAGTTGTAAGCAGATTAACGCACTTGGTGAATATCAAACTCTGAACCAACTTTAGTGTTCTAATCAATTAAAAGGTACAACAAATTTATTTAGGTAGATTAAATGATATTTAATGTTATGCCTGATTATTACTCTTCAATAATGAACAAGAAGCTCATGTAAATAACTATAATTGGCCTTACTTTAAAACATGGTAGTCAGGACTGTTTGAGATAAGCTGGAGAGAAGGAAGGGGAGAAATAGACAAAAGTTAGCTGCTCTGAAGCCACTGTCAAGACCTCTGGATCTACATGTAACCCAGGAGATCGAGGCAAAGGGCTGTGCCCCTAGATCCTCCTGCACTGTGGTTCTCAGCGATGTCACGGGGCTGAAGCAGCTTCCTGATTCGTGTTTACATGTCCATGTGTACAATACCCCTGACCATGGAGATGAACCACTATTCAATCATCCCTTACACTCCTCTAATTATCATATCAATTAGATTTCAGAATCATTGTATCATTACATGATAATTTATTCCTCAAACCTGTAGGATGCCGAGCTAAAAGCAAATCAAATATCAATGGCTTCTTTTCTTTGAAATACCAAGATGTTCTTTCACACTTGGAATCCTGATTAGAGGATAAATCCATCAAATCAATGGAAACAAGTTAAGAAATAGACAGAGGGATATTTCATTCATATATATACATTTTGCATTGTTGCAAAAATAGAGTTACATTTAAAAAATTTAGAACTTCTTGAAATTTCATAGATATTAAAGATTTTCTTCTGCTTATACTCCCTTTGGTTTACCAAATCAAACTCACTCTTTAATGGGCATTTCTAGCATTCAGTGCTAGTAACAACAGTTTTTTTAAATTCTTATTTTTCCCACGTCAAAGAACAAGGGCAGAGGTCATGGAGAGGTCAAGTCTAATCTACCTAGGGATGTGGCAGCCTTAACTATAGATGTGCAAGCCAGACATTGCCAGCAGAACCACATCTCTTCATCCACAGGTGAGTTTTTACTAGTAATCACAGAGACTTGAGGATATCAAAGGAAATTCTTCATTAAGAACCAAAGTTATAGGGCCGGCCCGGTGGCTTAGCAGTTAAGTGCGCGCACTCCACTGCTGGCAGCCCGGATTCGGATCCCGGGTGCGCACCGACGCACCGCTTCTCCGGCCGTGCTGAGGTTGCGTCCCACATACAGCAACTAGAAGGATGTGCAGCTATAACATACAACTATCTACTGGGGATTTGGGGGAAAAAATAAATAAATAAAAAACTTTAAAAATGAACCAAAGTTATAGATTCCTATCTTGGGTTCATTACTTTGAATTTTTGACCCAAATCATATATATAGATTGGACCATGTTCAATTCTATGATCTTTAGAAGATGCAGCCTACAGCTGAAGAGAAACAGATACAACACCAACATCTTATCCTCTCTGAAGCCCAACTGAGAGCCCCTGGAGTCAGAAGTTTTCAAGACAAGAAAATGTCATCCTTCTTCTGAACAAAGACTGTAAGGCTATACTAACATTCAATTTTATTTATTTTGTTTTTTATTTTTGCTTTGTGAGGAAGATCGGCCCTGAGCTAACATCTGCCAATCCTCCTCTTTTTGCCGAGGAAGACTGGCCGTGGGCTAACATCCATGCCCATCTTCCTCCAATTTATATGGGACGTCGCCACAGCATGGCTTGACAAGCAGTGCGTCGGTGAGTGCCCGGGATCCGAACCCGCGAACCCCGGGCCGCCGCGAACCCCGGGCCGCCGCAGCGGAGCACGCGCACTTAACCGCTTGCGCCACCGGGCCAGCCCAAACATTCAACTTTAAATTGTTAACGTGACTTGTTAGAATGTGATGCAGCTAGCATAATATCTTCTAAGTTTCATGATTTTTCTCCAGAATACTGAGATGGATGACCTTGAACTCCAGTTTCCCCATAAATGTCTTGATTCAGAGATAAAATTAATTTCCCTATAAAACAATTCCCATAAAATTGTTAAAAATATATCATAGTCTCTGACTAAAAGGGAACAAAGCAAATTGAGCAGTTGAATAGCAGTGTAATAAATTCCATACAAGGATCTTACTGCAGCATTATGTATAATAGTGAAACTGGAAATAACCCCATCTCTATCAAAGAAGAAATATACAGATCATGGTATTCCTGTTCTTTGGAGTAGCTCTAAAACTTCTAAAAAGCTAAGTTAGAGGGACGTGCACTGATAAGGAGAGACGTCTATGATATATGTTTTGGGAAACAGCAAGCTGCAAAACGATGTAGTTATGTAATTTATTTATGTTAAAAAAATCTTTATGTGTATTTATAAATTCATAGGAAATGTCCAGAAGAATAAGCTGCCACCTCTTAACAATAGTTCCTTCTGAGTAGGGGAGTGAGTGTGCAGGGAAGGGGATGGAAGGGGAAGGTTTCACTTTACTCTACATAGATCTGTGTAATTTGCCTTTTTTTACGAAGTATGTAATTCTTTCATAATTAGAAAAATGAATGATGTGACCGTTTGGTGCAGGGCAACAATATTATGTTCACCAGTCTCTGTACTGTATGTTACTGCACAACACGGACTGTAGGAGAAAGCCCAGAGGAGCAATGAAGACAAAAAGACATGACACCTGTAAAAAGTCAGTGGAGTATTTCTACATAAGAAACCTTGCAGGTGAGTGACGGTCAGTATCTTCCACTACTCCAGCTCTTGCAATAAACCTAGAATCTGCCCAGGGTAGGCCGGACGACCACGCCCTGCTAGTCCACTCCCCACCCAGGGCCTGTTTGTGCAGGGTGACTGCCAACTAGCAGACAATGGACTCAGGATGGGCCGTGTGCCTTTGGTGAGGCTGGCAGAGAGGGACAAAGTGGAACACCAGCTAAGTGCACACACCTGAGAGGCGGAGTTCCAGGTGGAGACTCAAAATGCACCAAGAAACTGTGTGAAGGAAGCTACTCGACCTCTCTGAGCCTCAGTGTCCCCCCTGTAAAATGGGGATCACAGGCATACTTCACAGAGCTGTTGAGGAAGATACATAGAAGTGCCTGTGACAGCCAGTGTCACATTATTAACAAAGTCGTATCCGACTTCAGAATAATCGATGAAAAGAATAATGTGATGAGACCAAAGACGAGATGCCCAGCTTCATAAGCAGCCCCAGCAGCATGAGAATGAGAGGAGCTCCGAGTAAGCAGGGTTCTTCACAGCTCCACTTTAGAGGACGAACATGGGCTACACCAGGATAAGTGGCTGTTGTACAGTGACTCGTGTAGTGAAGGTGGGTCCCTAAAGACACTGTGAAATCCAGTTACACACAGTGGCTCCTAGGAAACAACTACAAAGCAATCAATGCAGCAGTTAGGAATGAGAAGGGGCTGATCAGAGGAGGGTCAGAGCCACAAAATTGATGGAAGACACTTAACCATGGTGAGCGCCCAGCTCTGTCAACAGCTGCTGTGGTTGCACCAGAAGATCAAATGTATGAGGCAGCCATTGTGGGGACTGCTGGGAGCACAGTGGTCACTGCAGCCACACCCCAACAGCAGTGCATCGGAGCACACAGACCCAGAGACTTTCCTCTCAATTAATTCTTGTTTCAAGATGAGGAATATCCTCACGTTACAATGTCTCCTTCCAACACTTGTGGACGAGTGTCATCAGAACCCCCTGAAGAGGTCACAGGCCAGAGTAGGATGGAACACTGGGGGCTGGGGAGCGGTGCTGCACCTGACCACACGGACTACCACCCGGGCCTGTTGAACACGAGAGAAGAACCCGAGGTTGCGGTCTAACGAGAATTCCCTGTCTTGCCACATTCAGAGACACTGCAGAGATTCTCATCCTTTCTTTACAAAAATGTTGAAGAATTCATGTGTCATTAATTCATAAAGAGGCAAATTCTTGACAAAGTGACAGGGTCTAGTTTCGATGACCAGGTTTTCCAGTTGTTTTGATAATATTACACATTCAGGAATCGGAAATGTAACCTATTGGGGTGTTTGATATAAACAAGGACTTGTTTTCATTTAAATCAACGCCCAGACTTTTAAGGATGACATAAATCAGAAAAACTGCTAATCATTCCTCCACAGGTTTCAATAAGACTTTTAAGTTAATTTACTAATCTCAGGAAAAGAGAATACGGCAATTCAAGTTTTTTGTTTCTGCATTCAAGCGTACAGTACAGCCAAGAGAATGAGCAGAAAAAAATTAACAAGAAAGTCTTGCTTGCATTTTATCTTTTGCAAATGAGCAGGATATTTTATGTTCTGTTCTTTTCACTGATGTAATCAATTTTTAAAGAATACGGTACATCTGACTATCCCAAGGTGTGTTTATCTGGGAAACTTGCCTGAATCCAAAACAGAGATGTTAAAGCTGACGGGTTTCAAATGCTGCCCAGGTGCTGTCTACCACGAATATCCCTCTCGCAAAGCTGGACCACTGGTCTCTTCCTGAGGGATCAGAATCACCACCCATGTCCCTGAGAGACTGGCCACTCAGGCCTGAGCTGAGATTAGGTGATCAATCTAAAGGGCAAAATACTTAAGCTATTCTCATCTTAAGGATGCTGTTTTGGAGGCCTCTGCACTGGAATGGGTTGGTGAAAACGGCCTACTAGATACTTGCCTGGGAATTGATTTGTTCTCCTCTGCTCTTAGTGGATTGTGGGGAAACCAGTGAGTAACCTCACACATGCCTCAACTTCCACATCTGCGAAAAAGGCAAGCAACAGCCAATGTTACCACCCTGCAAACTCTTCAGTTGGGCTTGCAAGAGGGGCCACAAGGGCGAATGTCTCCCAAAAGCTGATGAAATGATGGCACTTTGGCTGGAGAAGGCAGAGGGCAGCAGGCAAAGTGGAAAGTTTCTGGGATGTCAAACCAGTTCCCATAAGCACTTTAGAGAAGCACCTGGCCTTGGACTAGGTAGGAGGCTGTGGAAAGACCCACAGGCACACAGGGGGGAGGAGGAATCAAGCAACGGAGGGAGGCGGTGGGGAAGAGGCATGAGTTCAGCTTCAATTTTGGACAAAAGCAGTTGCACGCTGCAGGCCCGCAGCTGCCCATGCAGCTGCCACACCCTCCTAACTCCCTGGTCCCTCTCGTCCCGTCACATCCCTCCGGGACTCAGTCCAGTTGGAGCGGGTGCAGGACCAGAGTCCTGAGTCAACGGCGGTTTTGCCCTGAGGCAAGCCTTCACAGCCCTGCTCCTCCCCCCAGGGCTAGACACCGCCCCGTGCCCAGAGCATCTTGGGAGTTGTAGTCCTGCTGTCCTGCAAGCTCCCAGCAGGGAATGGTTAAGAGACAAAAGCACCAAGCATACACAGCTAGGGGACCCCACTCCCACCTGTCCCTCCACCCCTGGCCCACGCCCCTCTGCTTCTACACCCCACCTTCTACTCCGCCTCTTCTCTATACAATGTCATCTCTCCATGCCTTGCCAATCCCCCAGAGTTGTGCAGTGTGGTTGGGCTGCATCCTTTGGGGCCAGTACTCAGGTAGGGGTGGGGCTCACCAGCCTGGCTATTGCTGAGGTTGCTTGCAGCCCTGGTGGAAGCTCCCTGGCCAGTATTTGAAATGTAAATTCAATATCTAAAATAGAAATACCAGGTGCATGGGATCCTGGAATTTGCCTTTTCAAGGCCATCTGTCCTACCATCCCCTCCATCCATCCAGCCTGCCATGTTCCTCCCTCTGGACCTCGTGATCAGGGTCGCTGCAGAGATCCTCCCCTTGGAACCCACCCACCTTAAGGGCCCATACCCATCATAAAAACTCAAAGCCATGCCACTTGCCAAATTGAGGCAAAAATGGAACCACCCAGGGGGGCCACTCAAGGGTGAGGGCATTACTAGATACTTGGGAGTATTAAAATCCATCTGATGATATCATGAGTGAACGTGTTCCACTTTAAAACAAAACACTGCTGTTATTCTGAGATATTGAGTTAGGATCTTTTTGCAAATATACCGGATTTAAAATGTTTATTGATGTATAACATGCGTATAGAAATATACGCAGAAGTCATCCATGTAAACCTCAAAGAATTATTACAAAGTGAACACACTTGTGTGACCAAGAACTAGCACCAGCTTCACTCAGGCCCCGACAATCCCTTTCTCCCTCCTTCCTCCCCAAAGGTAGCTGACACCTTACCAGCGAACACTATATATCGAGTTTGTCTTCTTATACAAGTGTTTTATTACAGAACAATTTAAACAATATACAAAATAAACAAAACAGCATAGTAGGCTCGTCACCCAGCTTCAACAACTACTAATCATCTGCCATTTTTGTTTCTTCCACACTCCATCCCATTCCCACATCACTTTATTATTCTTTTAGTCCTTTGTGTGTGGGGGGGGGTAAGAAGTACGCACACTGAAAGGCACAAATCTCAACCTTACATTTTTGGCAAATAAACATGCCCATATAACCTTCACCCCTTTAAGAACAGGATATTTCCATCACCCCCAGAAAACCCCTTCCTGTTCCTTCCTAGGCAATTTCTTCCTTCCCCCGAGGCAACCACTGTTCTGGTTTTTTCAGCATAGGTTCATCTCGGCTGAAATCATCACACGTGTATTGTTTTCTGTCCAGCTTGCTTCCCTCGGCACGAGGTTGATGAGTCTCTCCCAGCATGTGTGTGTCAGCGTTTGCTCCTCGGCACAGCTGAGGGCGTTCTGCTCTGTGGATGCGTCGCAGTGGGCTCTTCTTCGTCCTGGGGACGTGCAGGTCATCTCCTGTGAACAGTCTTGTACAAACGTTTTTTGGTATGCTGTTTAATTCCTTTATTAGCATTTAAGTGACACACCTTTGCATTTTTTAGTGGTTGGTCCAGATTACAATATGCATCTTTAACATATCACAGCCTACCTAGACTTAATAGTGCACCAGTTTAATCAATGTAAAATATGGAAGACTTGCTACAGAACAGTTCCATTTACCTCTGTCTGTCCTTTGTGCTATTGTTATCATAAATTTTACATCTTCTCATGTTATAAATCCCACAATACAGTGTTATAATTTTTGCTTTCAATAGTCATAGGTCTTTTAAAGTAATTAACATAAAAAAGTTATATATTTTGAGGCAGATGATTTGAGGCTCTGCAAATGTATTCTTTTTTTTTAATTTCACCCACAGTTTTTGCATTCATCAGTCAGCCTTACCCACAATAATTATTACTGTGGTGTTCTAGTGGCGATTCTCTATTTCATGCTATCCAGCCACATTTATTATTTGGAATTCTGTGAGGAAGATTCCCTCCCTCCTTCTCCCGTCCTTCTTCCTTTCTTTCTCTTATTCTTTTTTATTCCTCTTTCTTTCTTCCTTTCTTATTTAATCTATTTTATGTCAGTATAGACTCATGGATATTTATTTTATTCTCTGTATAATAATCCAATGCTACCATTATTTATTATGTTGCTCACAGTTTTCCAGCTTGAGCCATTGAGAAGTCTTTCAGATTGATTCCTTTTGACACATCTCATCATTTGCTGTGTTTTATTTAAAGCACTTTCCTACTTCTGACACTACAAGATGGTCCAGGTTCATATTGTATTTTCCATCTCCACCCTAGAATTAGCCATTTCTCCAAGAAAACCTGGTTCTTTTTATTGGAGAATGATATTTGGAAACCAAGATCTGGGAGCTAAGTGTGCTCATTGATACTAGGGTGTCAGTGCTTCTGGACCCTCTCAGCAGAGCCTGGAAATGTATGTATGAATATAAACACAGGTATACACATCTATCTATTCATCTATCAATCTATGCATCTATCTGGATAGATATATTAGAAGTGACATGGATTCATACTGATACTTCCAACTCCTATCCAGCACCACAGAGTTTATTCTAGCATTCTCCTTTTGTTTATTTTTAACTTCTTTGACCAACAGTGAGAAATTTAACTCCAGTTAGCTACAATATATTTCCTAATGTGTCAACTAGTTTCAGAATTGCTAATCCATACCCTTATGAAAAACAAACTTACCACCTAGAGTAGAGTGTTTGTGTACATTACTTTAGTTTTACAGTATCCCATCAAAACACTGTCTTCCACTGTAACTTAGGTCAGGACCTTTCATCCCCACCCATTATGTGTGGCTATGTCACATGCTTGTAATACAGTGAGATTCATTTGTCACTGCATTTCATCTGAGTTCCCCAGCATCCTGATTGATTTTTAAAATTTGCAGAGTAAAATTCACTCTTTGTAGTGTACAGTTCTGTGGGTTTTGACAACTTTATGGTCATGTATCCACCTCCACAGTAGCATACAGAGCTGTTTTTTTCACTCCCCAAAATTCTCTCATACTGTCCCTCTGTAATCAACCCCTTCCCCCATTCCATCCCTTGGCAACCACTGATCATTTTTCATCTCTGTAATGCTGACTTTTCTAGAAAGTCATACAAATGAAACCACATACTGTACAGCCTTTTGAATCGGGCTTCCTTCACTTAGAGAAATGCAGCCAAGATTCATCCATGTTGTTGTGTGAATCAAGAGTTTATCCTTTTTATTGCCAAGTAGTATTCTAATGTCACAATTCACCACAATTTCTTTCTCCATTCACCTGACGAAGGACATTTAGTTTATTTTCAGCTTGTGGTAATTATGAATAACATGGTTATGAATATTCACCCAAAGATTTTGTTTAAACATTAGTTTTCAATTTGCTTGAGTAAATCCCTAGGAGTGGGATATCTGAGTCATATAATAAGTGTATGTTTAACTTTATAAGAACCTGCTAAACCATTATCCGAATGCAACTATCATGTTGCATTCCCAGTTCTAGTTGCTCCTTGTCCTCACCAGGACTTGATATTTGCAATTTTATTTTTTATTTCAGCCACCTAATGGGTGTGCGGAATATTATTGTGGCTTCTGCCTCCTTTTTGAAAGTGAGATCTGCTAAATATAGAATCTCGTGTTGACTTTTGGGTTTTGTTTCTGCACTTGAAAGATGTCATTTTGTTGTTGATTTGTCTCTTTTGTTTTTGATAATATATCATCCATCAATGACATTATTTCTCCCTGTATGTAATGTCTTCCCCTGTATATATGTATTTCCCTGACTGCTTTCAAGATTTTGTTTTTATCTTTGGATTTTAGCAGCTTGACTATCATGTGCCCAGGTATGGTTTTATTTTGTATTTTATTTTCTGGGTTTGCTGACTTCCTTGGATCTAAAATTTTAGATTTTCCACCAAATTTTGGAAGTTTTATGCTATTACTTATTGATTTGTCTTTCTGCCTCATTTAATTTTTCTGTCTCTCCCCTCTCTGCTGGGGACTCAATCATCTCACAGGTAAGGCTTTCTTCATTTTTCTTCAAAATTTTTACATTCTTTTGTTCAGACTGGATAATTTCTATTGCTCTATCATCATGTTTCTTCTACTGTTCCTTTTTATTTTTAATTTTATTTACTTATTTATTTTTTGCCCCAAAGCCCCAGTAGATAGTTCTATGTCATAGCTGCACATCCTTCTAGTTGCTGTATGTGGAATGCAGCCTCAGTATGGCCAGAGAAGCAGTGCATCCGTGCGAGCCCAAGATCCGAACCCGGGGCCGCCAGCAGTGGAGCCCGCACACTTAACTGCTAAACCCCAAGGCCGGCCCTCTTCTACTGTTTCTAATGTACATGTAAACTCAAAAGTATTTTTTTTATTTAATCTTCCTATTTGGTTCTTTTTTGTAATTTCCACTTCTCTGCTGAGTTTCCAGATATGTTCATTCATTATGAGAATATTTTTCATACCACCTTGATCCTCTTTATAATAGCTGCTGTCTTATCCTTGTCAGTTAATTGCAACACCTTGGGGAGAGTTTCTCCTCCCTGCTTTTGGTCATATATGGATTACATTTTCCCATCTCTTCAAATCTCATGATTTTTTAAACTGTGTACAGGAGGGCCGGCCCCATGGCTTAGCAGTTAAGTGTGCATGCTCTGCTACTGGTGGCCTGGGTTCAGATCCCGGGCGCGCACCGAGTCACTGCTTCTCCGGCCATGCTGAGGCCACGTCCCACATACAGCAACTAGAAGGATGTGCAGCTATAACACACAACTATCTACTGGGGCTTTGGGGGAAAAATAAATAAAAAAAAAATTAAACTGTGTACTGGAAACCATGAATGATAGTTATAGAGACTCTGGATTCTATTGTATTCCTTTGAAGAGTGTTGTTATTTTTCTAGCAGGGAGTTAACTTGGCTGGACTGAAACTCCAATCTTCTCTCCTTTACCGTGAGCATAGCTGAAATCCTCATTCAGTTCTTTCATCTACCAATTGCTGTTTTTACACTAAGCCCTCTGGTGTCTACCCTGCATGTGTGTTGTTCAAAGATCTGCCAATTTGGTGTGTGTGTGGGGGGGAGACTTACGTACATATTTTGAGATTTTCCTCTGTGTGTCTCCCTCCCTTCCAGAATTTCTCCCTTAACTTTCCAGCTACTCTGTCAGCCCCAAAATACATCCTCTAACTTTACAAGTAAGACTGTAGTTTTTCCCCTGTCTCGGCCATGTACAGATTTTGGAATGCTTTGAGGCAAAAGACTCAAGCTTGCAAATATCTCCTGGTGCAATTCCCATCATTTAAGGGAAGGCTCCCTCTCAGTTCTGCTTGCTTTCGGAAGACATTTATACATACACACATATATGCATTTATTATATGTGTATTACATATAAATACATGATTCTATATAAATACATATAATATTTTATGCAGATTTTATCATTGTTATCTGTGAGAGTGTTAGTTCAACAAGCCACTCCACCATTACTGGAAGCCAGACCTCGGTTTTGTTTCTTTTTTAGATTTTATATATATGGAATTAAAAAATCTATAGCCTTTTGAATATAATTTCTTTTATGCAGCATTTTGGTTGTGATATTCATCTATTGCATGTAGCTAGTGTTTGTTCATTTGTTGAAAATAATTAATTTTTTTAAATGGTCATAAAATATACATAACCTAAAATTGACCATTTTAACCAATTTTAAGTGTACAGTTCAGTGACATGCAGTACATTCACATTATTGTGTAGCCATAACCTCGAACGATCCACAGAACTATTTTCACCTTGCACTGAAACTCTGTGCTCATTAAGCAACAACTCCCTGTTATCCCTTCCTCTTGCCTTTGGGAAACACCATTCTCCTTTCTATTCCTATGAATTTAAGTTCTCTAAGTACCTTATATGAGTGGAATCATACAGTATTTTTCCTTTTGTGGATGGCTTTATTTCACTTAGCATAAAGTCCTCAAGGTTCTTCCTTGTCATAACATGTGTCAGGATTTCTTCCTTTTTAAGGGTGAATGATATTTCACTGTGTGTATACACCACATGTTTTTTGTCATTTCATCTGTTGATGGACACCTGGTTTGCTTCCAGCTTCTGGCTATTTTGAATAATGCTGTTAAGAACATGGGTGTACATTTATGTCTTTATACCTCTGCATTCAATCATTTTGGGTGTATGCTCATAAATGGTGTTCTGAGATTCATTTTTTCACACGTGGGAGGGTTCCCCACACCTCCAACAAGCAATTCTTGGAATGCCAGCTAGTCGTCAGATAATTCAACTCAATTTGATACTGTCAACCCAGAGATACATCAGATTCCACAGGTTGAGGGCTTAGTCCTATAAGACTGCACACCCACCCTACCTCACCTCAACTTCAGATGCCGGTTACAAGCCCAGGCTGTTACCTGTACTTCTGACTGACTGGCTATAAACCAGAGGTTCCCACAACCTCCTCATTGGGTGTGATTAATTTACTAGAGTGGCTCACAAAACTCAGAGAAACATTTACTAGATCACCAGTTTATTATAAGAGGATATGACTCAAGAACAGCCGATGGAAGTGGTGCATAGGGAAAGGTATGTGAGAAGGGGCACAAAGTTTTCATGCCATATCCAAGTGCACCACTCTCCAAGCACTCCTTGTCATTGCCAACCTGGAAGCTCTCTGAACCTCCTTCTATTGGGATTTTAATGGAGTCTCTGTCACATAAGCATGATTAATTATTAACTCAGTTTCCAGCCCCCCTCCCCTCTCTGCAAGATAAGGGGTAGGGCCAAAATTTCGAACCTTCTAATCAGGGCTTGGTCTTCCTGGTGACCAGCCCCCATCAAGGAGCCATCCAGAAGCCCACCCAGAGTTGCCTCAATAGAACAAAAGCTTCTCCTAGTGTTCTTATCAATTAGGAAATTACAAGGAGGTAGGCCCCGTGGCTTAGCAGTTAAGTGCACACGTTCCACTACTGGCGGCCCAGGTTCAGATCCCGGGCACGCACCGATGCACCATTTCTCCGGCCATGCTTAGGCCATATCTCACATACAGCAACTAGAAGGATATGCAAGAATGACATACAACTATCTACTGTGGCTTTGGGGAGAATAAAGGAGGAAGATTGGCAATAGATGTTAGCTCAGAGCCGGTCTTCCTCAGCAAAAAGAGGAGGATTATCACAGATGTAAGCTCAGGGCTGATTTTCCTAAAAAAAAAAAATGGAAATTACAAGGGTTTTAGGGTCTCTGTGTCAGGAATGGTGTCAAAGACAAATATTAGAATAAGAGTTGCTCCTAGTGTTCTTATCATTTAGGAAATTACAAAGTTTTAGGAGCTCTGTGCCAGGAACTGGAGGCAGAGACTGATAAATATATTTTCTATTATTTCAGAACCCATAAGTGGAATTGCTAGGTCATATGGTGAATTCTATTTTTAATTTTTGAAGGAACTGCCATACTGTTTTCCAGTTTTACGTTCTCACCTTCATTGCACAAGTGGTCTAATTTCTCAACATCCTTGCCAACACTTGTTATTTTCTGATTTTGTGATAGTAACTATGCTAATGGGTGTGAACATGTATCTCATTGTGGTTTTATTTTTCATTTTCCTGATACTTAGTGATGTTGAACAACTTTTCATGTGTTTACTGGCCATTTTATATCTTGTTTGGAGAAATGTCTATTCAAGTCCTTTGTGCATTTTTAAATTGGGTTTTTTTTTATTGTTGAGTTGTAGGAGTTCTTTATATATGCTAGATATTAATCCCTTATCAGATATGTGATTTGCAAATCTTTTCAACCATTCTGTGCATTACCTTTTTACTCTGTTACTAGTATCTTGTGATACAGAAAACGTTTCATTTTGATGAAGTGCAATTTGTTATTTTTTTTGTTGCTTATGTCTTTGGTGTCATAGTAAAGAAATCATTGTTGGCAATGGCATTTGGACCCAATGACATGCAGCTTTTACCCTGTGTTTTCTTCTAAGGATTTTATATCTTCAACTCCAACATTTATATCTTGGATCCATTTTGAGTTAATTTTTGTATATGGTGTAAGGTAAGTGTCCAACATCATTCTATTGCATGTGGGTATCCAGTTTTCCAGCACCATTTGTTGAAAAACTTATCCTTTCTCCAGTGAATGATCTTTGCACCCTTGTCAAAAATCATTTGACCATATATGCAAAGGTTTATTTCAGGGCTCTCTCTAATATTTCATTAGTATATTGTGTGTATTTATGCCAGTACTGCACTGTTTTGATTACTTTGTAGTAAGTTTTGAAATCAGGAAGTGTGTGTTCTCTAACTTTGTTCTTTTTCTAGATTGTTATGGCTATTCAGGGTCCCTTGAGAGTCCATATGAATTTTAGGATAGATTTTTCTATTTTTGCAAAAAAATCATTGGGATTTTTACCTCCATGAGTAAGTTGATTCTTAAGTATTTTACTCTTTTTGATGCTATTGTAAATAAAAATGTAAAGTTTTTAAATTTCTTTTTCAGATTACTTGTTATTAATGTATAGAAGAACAACTAATTTTTGCAAGTTAATTTTCTGTCCCACTACTCTGCATAATTTATTAGTTCTAAAATTTTTTGTGAAATTTTTAGGGGTTTCAACATATAAGATATTATGTGTAAACAAATATAATATCACTTCTTCCTTTCCAATTTGAATGCTATTTCTTTCTTTTTCTTATCTAATTGCTTTGGCTAGAACTTCTAATACCATGTTGAATAGAAGGGTGAAAGTGGGCCTTCTTGCCTTTCTCCTGATCTTAGATAAAAACATTTCAGTCTTTCACCCTTGAATTCGATGTTCTCTGTGGATTTCTGTATATGGCTTTTATTATGTTGAAGTAGCTTCCTTTTACTCTGAGGGTTTTTTAGTGTTTTTAACATGAAAGCATGTTTAGTTTTGTCAAACGCCTTTTCTGCATCCATTGAGGTGATCACTTTTTTTCCTTCATTCTGTTAATGTGGTTAATTACATTGATTCATTTTCATATATTGAAACATCCTTGTATTCCAGGAATAAATCCCACTTAAAAATGATGTATAATCCTTTCAATATGCTGCTGAATTTGCTTTGTTACTATTTTATTGAGAATTTTTGTATCAATATTCATGAAAGATATTGACCTATAGTTTTCTTTTCTCTTAGTGTCTTTGGCTTTGATATCAGTGTAGTATTAACCCCATAGGATGACTTTAGAAGTATTCTCTCCTCTTCAACTTTTTGAAAGAGTTTGAAAAGAATTGGTGTTAGTTAATTAAAAAAAAGTCTTTGAGCCTAGGAATAAATTCAGCATAAAATAAATACAAATAAATATTTTTTAAAATGTGAAAAAGTCTTTTCCTAAAAAAATTAAAAATTAAGCAAGTACATCATTTATCACTTTATTTCTAAAAATTGTTTGCAACCTAATAGTAAGCATGAACAAATTATTAGAATTAAAATGACTCAAGTGTTAATTTTCTTCATTGTAAATTTTCTGACATAAGTATTTGATGCCATCATGTATGACATTTTTTATGAAAAAATGGCCATTTTTTGTAGTATTTGAAAACATTATGAATTTTCCCAGTGGCCTCTCACAATACTCTGATATGCAAAGTTATCTTTTCAGCATGTATATCTTATCATCATCTTTAACAAATTAACAAACTCTGTCAGGTGTTAATTAATCAACTACTTTTCATATGATTCAGGTTCTCCACCATCAACTTCTCTAACCATCAGGAA
This sequence comes from Diceros bicornis minor, assembly GCF_020826845.1. Lineage (NCBI taxonomy): Eukaryota > Metazoa > Chordata > Mammalia > Perissodactyla > Rhinocerotidae > Diceros > Diceros bicornis. The sequence continues at coordinate 369,666 of NW_026691039.1, forward strand.
ATTCTACAACTTCTGCAAGATTAACAATTTTACCATATTGTATTCATCTCGTGTGGTTTAAAACATCCAAAAATCATTGATAAACTGACCCTGCCCAAACTAAAGTATGGTGAATTATGAAAGATGGTCTCTGTTAAGTGGGGAGGGATTTCAGGTTGAACTTAATTTTATAATTGGTCAATTTATTACAGTGTATTGTTCTGTTATGTATTTCACTTCCTTTTTTAAAAAAGTGATAGTTGAGGGCCCTTAGATAATAAAAAGTTGAGGAAATAAGAAACACTATAAGCTTCAAATATTTTCAAGCATAAGATGCAGTAAGAACTAAAACTAAGAAATGGCAGAGGAAATAGAGATAAGATGATAAAATTTCAAAACTGAATCTATAATAACATCTCAATGGCTACTGTTGTGGTGCCAAGAAGATGGTGAAATCAAAGCATTCGTAAAAATGATAATAAACAGACAGCAAAGAAAAAAGACTGAATTTTTTTTTGTGTGTGTGTGTGTCAGGAAGATCAGCCCTGAGCTAACATCTGTGCTAATCCTCCTCTTTTTGCTGAGGAAGACTGGCTCTGAGCTAAGATCTATTGCCAATCTTCCTCCTTTTTTTCCTCAAAGCCCCAATAGATAGTTGTATGTCATATTTGCACATCCTTCTAGTTGCTGTATGTGGGACGTGGCAACAGCATGGCCGGAGAAGCAGTGCATCCGTGTGCGCCCGGGATCCGAACCCGGGCCGTCAGTAGCGGACCGCACGCACTTAACCACTAAGCCATGGGGCCGGCCTGAAATGGTTTTTTAGACATAGCAGATTTCAGAGCATATTACTTGAAAATAAAACAATCAGTTAGTGAGGTTTAAGCAATGTGGTTTTCTTTTACACTTGCTCATTCCATGGGAGCATCAATAAAACCCCTCCAGGAGTAGCTGACACTTGCCTTCCGCCTGAGCACCAGCTGTAATTTCTTTAAGCATGAGACTCTCGGGCAACACCATAGCCCTCAACTCTGTTTAGTTGAGAAAAGGCTTTATGAGTCCTGTGTTTTTTCTAGAGTTATGGAGCTCCCAGACTTATTAACTACAGGGAGAGAGTAAGAGTCAGAACACATTCAATAAACTCCAGTGTGCTCAGGTGAGAGGACAGGTGCCTGAACTCACATCTGAAGAATTTAGAGGATGCTTTCTGACTCTGCTTCGTGCCTCTGACTAAGCAGTCCTGGACATCCCCGTTACAGCCACGGAATGACACAGGCAGCCTTGATGGAGCAGAAGTCCTCCTATGTCCATCATTTGTGCAGAGCAAACTGGCTTAAGACCTCTCGTTTCCTGCTGCAGTGGTAATTTACAGAGATACAGAACTGTCATCTAGTGAATAAGAATAAAACAGCAAGGTGTTTGACACGAAAAGTGACATTCTGAGTTTTTTCAAAAAGAACAGTGAAGCACTAAAGTTGGTAAAGTTGACACGATGTGGCACACGAAAGTTATAGTAAACATTAATAATGTGTGGGTGAACTAATCAGTTGCTCTCTATGTCTCTAAAACATGTCTTGACATCTGACTCATAAATAGTACAGTTTAAATATAATAGAATATCTTTGGAAATAACTTCTCATCTCATCTCATCCAATGCTGTTGGCAGGAGCCAGTAATAAATAGCCAGATGGTGAGAACCCATGTTGAAGCACCATTTTTATCACAGTGGGGAGAATATGAGGCAGAACCCAATGGACTGATGTTCAGATCTTCCCTCTTACCCTTGATCAATTTTGTAAACATGGTTTTCTTTATCAAATATGAATTATAACAGTTACTTTAAAGGATTATTGTAAGAATTGCATAAGGGAATACAGTAAAGGAACTGGCGCACAGTAGATTGATAGTTAATTCTCCTGCCCTGTTTCTCTTCTAAGAAACATACAGAAATAATCTAAGAAGAGAACCCATGTATAAAGTAAACTTATGACAAAAATTCAATGGCTCCTGAAGTAAGGGACATCATTGTTGAATGCTTAACCTCAACTGCCTCCAAATACTGTTAACTCTCAATTAATTTTATGTGTTTTCTGTCTTCCAGACACTTCACTGGCTACAAGGAAAGGAGAAGTGTGAAATTGAAATTGATTTCACCCATGAAGGGTCTAGCTGTAACATCAGGTTTTTTAAATCACCTAGTTTTTCAGGTTTCCTGCTTATTCCTGTATATTTTACCATGGTTCACAGCCCGAGAAAATTAGAAAATCATTATAATTTTACACACATGAGTATATATCTTGACTATTACAGCTCGACTCTCAATATATAGAGCAATGTTGTACATGTTTTGTCCTTGTGGATAGTACAGAATACTTTTGTCCAGGTTTTCTTTGGCATTATCATTTATAATGAAAAACTCAGTAATATATGCCCTGGAGATAAGGGTTTAGAAAAATCTAACATACTATCCTCGTCATGCCTCAAAAAAAATAAAATAAAATAAATAAAAAGCTATAAAAATAATGAGAGGATATTTTGAAGGCACTATTTTTCTTAATTATTTCCAACTTTATTTCCCTTTACCTCTTTTTAATCGTTCTCTGTCTTATTTGCTATTGGCTAATCATCTTACAGTAATTAAACCACCCTCAGCTGAGTCCCCCATGCCTCTTCAAGTGCCCCAGCCTGATGTAGGTCTCAGCTCTGACAAAAAGAAGCTGGAAAACCAGTTTTGTGGCACTATTCTTAAGAATATCTTTACTATGACAATAATAGCTATATTTTTGAAAGGCACCAGTGGGTTACAAAATGAAGTACTCGACCAATGTTGTATCCTCATTTTCCCTCCAGGGGGAGCACAACTTTCATGTGTAATGCAGGGCTGCTGCTTTATTGTTTTTTCCTTTCAAGACATTTTATTTCTTGTAAAACATAATAGGGTTAATAGTGATATATGAGTAACAATATAAACTTACAGACAGCAAAAAGATACTATTTTAGAGTCATAATTTTATATACTGTAACAAACAGTAATACTTTCATAATGTAATATCTTGATTGATCATAAAATTTTTCCTGGCTCATTTTTATGCTAATTCATTTATTAGATTACCAAATATATACTTTTACGATCTTTATTTTCAATCAATATAATTGAAGGGACATCAGTTGTTCTTGGTACGTGAAAGGTCACAAAAAATTTTTGATAATTTATAAGTTTGAGAAGGATCTTTCTACTTTTTATAAGAGAAGTCATTTAATATTTGGGAAAGTTCTCAAAAATCATCAATTCTTTAATTTTACAGAAAGGAATACTACGTTCCAGAGAGCCTAAGTACGTTGTCACACACTAACCAGAAACAGACCTGGGCCTAGAACTCAGGTCTGAGTCACCTGACTTCTACTGGACCACACTCAAGGGCGCACACCCTCTTCTTACTGGTAATTTCTAATACTAAGTTATTTTCAAAAGCGCCGTTGATAGAAAGTGTAAATAAATAAAACAGATGATTTTATATAAAAAAGTAGCAATTGCTACTCACAATTTCTATTCCATATGAGTGTTTCCTTTCTTGAAGTTTTCTTTTTTTTAATAGAAAGCCCATTTTGGTAACAAGAAAAAAGACATGAAATTTGGCTTCTTTAGTAACAAAAAAAAAAGCTTCTGTTGAAATTAAAAAGACACTAACTAATGTTTCATCTACTACAGCAACTTAAGAATATTATTGGATTTTGGAAAAGCTCTGAGAGATTTTTTTAAAACTCATATCCATGTGACTATTAGTCCAGCCAGGCACATCTGCACATGACATCTCCTAGAGTGTCCAGTTTTCTACTGGATCCAGCTGTTGTCAGGCCCAATGCTCTGGCTGGGTAGAGAATGATGCAGCTTCTGAAAAGCATGTGCTCAGTTCCACTTCAAGGCTGATTTTCTCTGCAAAGTCTAAGTGGAAGAAAACATCCCTTTCCACCTGACTGGATTCCCCTGCAGGCTTAGAGAAACAAGATGGCCTAGTCAGATGGGCAGACAGGAAGATAAATGAGAGTCTGTCACAATTTTATGATAAATAAGAGAGAAAAGTATTTGACATCCTAACAAGATTTTCTTACCTGTTGAACAGCATCTGAACATATTTTTCAGAGTTTCCAAAATAGCAGATTGAGATTCTAGGTTGGAAAGGAAGAAGATAGTCAATATATTAAAAAATAAATTTTCTCATTTCCTCAATCGGAAAACAAAACTAAATAAAATATATCTTTAACCATAAGTACCAAAAACATCCAGTTTATCTTCCAGTTATAATTCTGTGTTATGAGAACATGAATACTTTTCAATATATTTAATATGTACAGTGACTAACACTCATGCCTTTAATTACTTTTGAATTAGACTAGCCCTATGCCCTTATTGACAGACATCAATCATAATTACTTTTCTCAATTCCTAGTTTCTATTTTGTGTCAGAGAGTACCTGCTGAGACATTCACTTTTTATATTATTCACTTAGAATAAGTCTGTAAAATGATGGACGACAACTCAGCCATCTTGAAGGATGGGGTCTCAAATGCTATATCTCACTATTGACAAATCACCTTCTGGTTTAAATGAGCGACAATGAGCACTGTCACAAGAGACACTCGGAAAAAAGGGATCTTGCTCCTTTTGTCTGTCCTTTGGGAGTCTGTGAGACTGCAAACTCTTCGTACTGGAAAACCTAAGTGAGGACCAAGTCCAGGAATCTTTTTAAAGCTAAGGGACACTCTCTTCTATGTGAAGCTTGCATCGAAGTTTATAAACATAAGAAAAAAAACAAAGAGCCTTCAGGGCCAGCTGGGTGGGGAAGCGGTTAAGTGCGTGCGCTCTGCTGCAGCGGCCCAGGGTTCACCGGTTCGGATCCTGGGCGTGCACCGACGCACCGCTTGTCAGGCCATGGTGTGGTGATATCCCATATAAAGTGGAGGAAGATGTGCATGGATGTTAGCCCAGGGCCAGTCTTTCTCAGCAAAAAGAGGAGGAGTGATAGATGTTAGCTCAGGACCGATCTTCCTCACAAAAACAAACAAACAAACAAACAAAAACCAAGAGCCTTCAGGAATATCCAGCGCTCCATGGATCGGAGTCTGAAAACCACTCATCTTTTCCGTCCTTCGCATGTTACAGATGAAACATAACACAAACTGTTTGTGACAACCTGAAGACTAGAGCTCCTCTCCTGACTGTCACATCACTCCCACCCCCGACTGCTGTGCAGACCAGACGCCTGACAAGATACAGCAGTCACTCCTGGGGATAATTTAGACATTCCCAATTTAGCAGCATTTTAGTTGATGTGCTTAACAAGACTATAGAAAAACAAAAGGTATTTACTACTTAAATTGTATAACGTATAGTTAAATGACATTGAAAGTTTTCATTTCACTTACAGCAGAGTTTTGATGGGCCCAGGGGCCTTCTTTCATCTGCTCACCCTCCCTGGCATCTCAAACCTTCTCTGCCTTTCTCCTCTTGCTCACTGTGCTCCAGCCACACTGGCTTCTTGCTGCCCAACAACATCCGAGTCATAATTCCTCCACAGCATCTCTGCAGCCCTGGGATATCTGCATGTCCTCCTGCTCTGTCCCTTCCCTCTGGGCCTTGCTCCAGCCTCCCTGTGCTCTCTAATTAAAGTAGCAACCCACTCACTCTCTAGCTCTCCCCATTGCCTGTCGCTTACCTTCTTCTTGACACAGATCATCACACGATAGACTATGTAATTCTCTTGTCTGTCTACTTATCCATTATCTCACTTAGCCAACAAAAACAAGTTCTGTGAAGACAGAGATTTTGTAGAAAAATTTTTCCTTAGTGTATCCCAAGCCTGGCATACAGTAGGTGTTTAAATATTTGTTGAGTAATTGTAAGAGGGAATGAAAGTAGTGATCAGAAGAATGATCACACCATGGAAGTCGGTGCCACCATGAAGAGTGGGTATCCTGGGAAGGGAAAGAGGGAGGAAAGATTTTATATCGGGCAACACGAGTACCACTGTGCCTTTACTGCTTCCTACACCTCAGCTTGTTGACGTAAATAATCCATAATCAATCTATAAATCAAAATTGGGGTGAGTTTATTATGAGCCAACTTTTGAGGACCATGACCTATGGCCTTCCTTCCCTAAGGAAGGAAGGTCACCGAAGAAGTGGGGTGTACAGAGCGGTTATATACCATCAAAGAGCATGTATTGCAAGTGATTGCAATGTCCCTTTTACAATAGCCACGAGATCAGCCCTGCCAGATTGCCCTGCCAGAACAGCTATTGATGGACACAGCGGGGAGCAGATCTGTTGTCTCAATGGGCATGGCTGGTGTCACGTCTGTTGTCTGGAGCTGGGTGATCACAGGATGACTGCAACAATCAAATCCTAGCCTAGGGAGAAATGCTTATCCTTAAGGAAATGCCAATGAGGGGGAAGTTACATTCTTATCTTAAGGGCATTTACTCTTCTCTTTGGGACATGGCAAAGCAGATACACAGTGCAGGCGACAGACCCTTTTGGAAAAACAAATTCAGACTGAATTAGCTTTACCCCAAATGGCTTCCTCATGTGTTCCATTATATCCTATTGCTTGCCATTTATTTATCAAGCTCAGTATGTCTTTCAAACAGAAATCATCGAGAATAGCATGAAGTAGTCACTTACCAACAGATGTCACTGTGGCAACAGAATATGAACAAGTGACCTTCAAATATAACCATTCTCCCAAATACTGTATTTCAGTGATATAATCAAAAAGGGATTCTTCTCTCTTATACTGACACATCTCCACTCTGAACTTAGCATTAGAGGTAGTCAATTTTGAATAAAGACCTTTAACATCAAAGCCAGCAAATAGTTCTTGTTAAAGCAAATCCAAACTCGGGAAAACTTTTGTTTTCAGTCACCTCCAATCCTCTCAAACTCAAGATAAGGTCTTGGTTTTGTGCAGATGGAGAAAAGCTTCTCTTCCTCTTTTTCTATTCAGATAGTGCAGGGAAGATCCCAAGGTGTCTCCTGGTGGAACACTAACAGTTCTTCACATTAGAAATGCATGTAATGTTTCCTAGCTTCTTTTCTATAGGCCAAGGTCTGATGAGCTGCCCCAAGGAGCAAACATCTGGGCTCCAGCAGTAAATAAGACTCTGTGCAGTTTACCACAACAATGAACTACGAAGATGTATCAGGAAATATTTTGAACACCTACACTTAAGCTCTCAGTTTCCCTCTGTCTAATTCCATGGCTACCTGAACTGAATTCACTCTTCATCCCCATCCCATTTGTGATAGTTTTTATTTCCTTGAATCAGCATGTTATAACATCTAAGAGAAATTTATCAAAATACTCTCTTCAAAATAGCGAGCTGAGGGCCAGCCCCGTGGCTTAGCGGTTAAGTGCGCGTGCTCCGCTGCTGTTGGCCCGGGTTCGGATCCCGGGCGCGCACCAACGCACTGCTTCACTGGTCATGCTGGGGCCGCGTCCCACGTGCAGCAACTGGAAGGATGTGCAGCTGTGACATACAACTATCTACTGGGGCTTTGGGGGGGAAAAATAAAAAATAGATAAAATCTTTAAAAAACATAGCTAACTGAAGTATAGGAGTTGTAGAGGATCAAGATTTTAAGGTGAATGTGATGTACAGAGTAACTGTACTACAAAATAAAAAGAAAATGAATGAGAACAATAAGAGACTGAGAAAAATGATAAGGAGAAGGAATATAATAGAGAGTAAAAGTAAGAAAAAGAGAAAAAAGAAGAAAGAAGGTGTAGGAAAGAGAGAGAGTCAGGAGAAGCATGAGAAATGGCAGAAAGGGGCACGAGCAGAGGGCAGACACCAGGCTCAGAGCGAATGAAAAGTCAACTGGTTTCTGAGCAGGGCTCAGTTCTAGAGTCACTGGGCTGCATCTGAGAACTCCACTCAGTTCTAACATCCTGAGAAAGACCATGCCTCATCCAAACTCAAACAACACTGGCTACCAGCGCTCTCCTCTCCCAGGACCTGCTGGAGCTTTGAGAACTGCCTCTCTCAGCTCTGGGACTGACAGAGTCCCCATTAAATATTCATCAACTGGGATGGTTGTTTTGAAAGAGTAACCCAGAGGGAGCTCTATCAAGGGTAAATTTAAACCTGCCAACTCCTTCACTCATCCTTTCAAAGAATTAAGAAACCAAAAAAAAAAAAAAAAACCCTACTGTTAAGCAAAGTAGCAGAAAACTTTCCTGGCAAACGTTAAATGTTCCATCTTTTTTGAAGTTACCTCACAAAATTCTGAGCATAGTCTAAAATTCTGGGCTCCCTACAGTTCCAAACATGTTTCAGAAATGATCTCTTTTTCATTCACAAAGTAAGCCTATGCCTTATAAAGCAAAATAAACTTGGATGAGTTTTAACTTGTAGAGAGAGGACAGCAAGAAAAAGAGTAGGATGTGCCTCTCTGCTATGAAGGATAATAAATAAAATCACACCAAAATATACAAAATATGGGCCGGCCCTGTGGCTTAGCGGTTAAGTGCACGCGTTCCGCTGCTGGCGGCCCGGGTTCAGATCCCGGGCGTGCACCGACGCACCGCTTCTCCGGCCATGCTGAGGCTGCGTCCCACATACAGCAACTAGAAGGATGTGCAGCTATGACATACAACTATCTGCTGGGGCTTTGGGGGAAAAAATAAATAAATAAAATCTTTAAAAAAAATATATACAAAATATGCCTCTAAAACTGAAAGAAGCAGACTCTAAAGAGTTTTACATTTTAAGTAAAAATGCACTTATATAAAATTATACATCAGTTTGACTAAAATAAAATTAATTTTATAGAAGAAGAATTCATTAAGTTTCATTTAAATAGCATGACATGATTAGCTGCATAATAAATGGTAGATATTTTAATTCGGGTATACCATGTTCTTCCACCAATGAGGGTGGGCTTAAACTTGTAGTTTTCCTAAAAGGCACCAACCGTATGTTCTGCTTATTTGATTATTTAATAGTATGGATCTGCTCCTCATTGCCAATGAAGGATGTCTACACACACGCTTTAGCTTGCATATGTAAGGGGAAATGCAGGATGAGTTTATAAAAAGAAAAATTGAAAATGAGCACTGTCTTTAGGAGACGTAGTCAATCTGTTCAAGAACATTTTCTCCCTTGGTCAAGTGAGAAGCTGAAAGAGAGAATGCTATCAGCCTCTTCCTTGGCCCCTTATAGAATTCTGCATTACCTCAATTAAACTTATGCTAAAGTGTTTGTAATAAACTTGGAAATGAGTTGATGATACTGTATTTGCATTACATCACACAGACTATCTTTCATTAGGTATGATTCAAAACACTTTTTTGGACATTAGAGGGCATACAAGTTTTGCTTCTCTGACAGAATGTAGCTTTTAATCTCATGGACATGAAATGATAGAGAATTGTTCCCATTTCCCTTTCTACTTTAAACCTGAGTGATAAATTTCCAACTACCTTTAAAAACTGCAGGTCCTTCTGAAACACATTTTAGTGTGCTGGTTTACCTTAGCTTCATTTCTTTGTTCTATCCTAAACTCCTTTCAGTTTGATCTATGTTCCTTTGTATTCCTTTTGTATACCTAGATATTTAAAATTTGCTCTAACCTATATTGGAGAAATGTTGAGTTACAAATCTTTCAGCCAGCATGTAAACTCAATTTTTAGGATTTCTACACAAAAAGTTTCTGCCATGTTTCTACCAGCTCTCCTTCCATATATTTTCCTCCACGATTTCCTGCAACAAAATTGCCTTTCTAAAAACCAGTCCTCTGTTCACTCTCTTAGCCTGTCACATTTTCATAGAAAAATAAAGGACTGGATTTTCCAAACATGCAACATGAATGATCAAGTGCTGATTCACACCTAGATATCCTGCTCCTGTTCTCCATGAATTTTAAAACTAAAGTTAATTATCTATTTCATTTTGTCTCAATCTATTGAGTAACCTTGGCACTGAGCCCCTAAACTGGTCCACAGCTTGCTTCAGCAGACACAAAACTCTCTCTCAAATGCTTGCATTCATGTGCTGAGTAGGTATTGTATTTATTTAGATCTTATTCAACAAAAGATCTTCATTGATTCACTCAAATACTTATGTATATATTATGTGCCCAAAGGTCTTGAAATGTTGGGGGTCTGCAAGGAAGACAGATATGTATAAACAGATAAATTATGCTATGGAAATAATTTGATAGAAAGAGATATGAATAAAATGCCATGGGACTCCAAGAAAAAGAACCTCCATGGGTTGACCTACAACTAAGATATATAGCAATGTACTGGGGTTTTGAGGGAAAAAAAAAAAAAGCACCATGGGTGGTGGATAGGGTTTATACCATATAACTAAAGGAAAATGAAAAGAGAGAAGATAAAGAGAAAACAAGATAAACGGAAAGGTTTTCTTCTTCTTAATGTTTCTGCCACCAACTTTTGGAGTACACTGCTTGCTGATGTCCTTTCTAGCCAGTCTTATCCTTCAGCCGGCTTCTAAAGACTTCAAAAATTCACTTGTAACAAGCTGGGGTTCTCCGCGCAGACAATGCCAAGTATGTAGGGAGCCAGGAGGTGAGCAAAAGATTCACAGGACTCTGCAGCCATTCTGCAGCTCAATGGTGGGGAAGGACACCGTGGCATCACCTTGGCCTTTCTTTCCAAGTTCACATAAAGGAGGGTCGGTTCCTTCCTCAATATATGAAGGTGGAGATAAACCTCTTTCACAGAATGGATTATGGAAAAATTAATGTGAGAGCCATGAAAAAGGCAGAGGAGATAGCACCATGAATCTGAAGTAACTGGACATGTGAATTAGTAATCAATATAAAGAAGAGCTGAAGACAAGAAAAAGGGCTAAAAACAAGTTCATAATTTTCTAAGATGGAAATGCAAGTCTTTCTTCTTCAAAAGAAAAATGTCATTGAACACTTTCCATTAAAATAAAATTGAAAGGGGCCCCATGTTGCAAATAATGGTTTTAACCATGATGTCCTTACACAATAATGTGTAGCAATCAGCTGTTAAGTGCACTGCAAATTGTTCATTCCTTAACAATCATGTTATCAAAGCTTGCAATTGATATATATATTTTAGTAAATTGTAGACTGTGTGCAAATTTGTCACCATATTATTGACAATGTGACTCTTACAACTGAAATCATGACTAGGAGAGAGAAGGTGGTGTGACCCTAGATTGCTAGAATCACAGCAAGAAAAGTTAAGAAAGTGCCATCAGGTCATTTGGACAAAAGAATGCTATATGCCTGTTGGGTTTATAACAGATTAATTGGAGAAAAACAAGTCACTACAGTAAATTATTGTCTACTTACCTCAGTCACCCTCTCCAAGAACACATATTTTAAAATGAGACAAGTTGTTAAATTTAAAATTACCGGTTCTGGCATTTTAGAAACTATATCAAATAATGAAGTAAAAATTAGCTTACAAACATCCTGGTATCAATTCCAGCTACCATCTTTTACCAAACTAAAACTCTAATTATCACTAATTCACTTGCAATCTAGTCCTCCTCCAATATACAAAATCAACAACTTCAAATGTTTCATAACTTTTTTTAACTTTCCCTAAAATTTGAGAAGATAATATAAATATATCTCTTGGAAAAGTTGAGAAAGATAGAGACACAAGGAAAAGTAAAGATGAAAATATTACCTTAATAAATGATGTAAAACACAAGATATGAACAACTGTTAAAAGAATTCTCTGTGAAATTGATAATTCTACTATCTGTACACCTGCTTATTACCTATCAGTAATTTGATACATAAACAAATAGAATAGTGTATTTAATGGGATCAATTCTTTCAGTTGTGTGCTTTTCCTTTTAAAACTACAACTGCTTTTATGTGCTGGCTTTATTTTCAGGTGGTGTCACATTAGAACACCCTCATCTCTGAAGATTTTTGCAATAAGGAACTCTACCTTGGCCCTTGATCATCTGTACTCTGTGTTATGATAAAATCAGAGCCCTACATGGAACAATGTTTCCTAAATCCTATCTCCCGTGTGTTGTTCATGTCAGGGAGTATATTCCACCAAGTAAACACTAAACAGTATTTCAAAAGCATGGGATATTAAAAGGAGTACATGCAGGGTTGGGTGTGGGACCCCATTCAGTGCCTCAGTGCCAAGAAGAAAGAGTTCCAGAGACTGGGATAAAAATAAGAGGTTATGAGCGGGAGGATCCCTCTGCAGGCCATTAAGCAGGAGCCTGGAATAAAACTGTTGACACCATGGACCATGGTTGGTTTGACAGGGAACTCACGAGGAAGTGAAGGACATGAAATAATGATAATTATAATAACAGCAGCAAACACTTCTACTGAGCCAGGCACTACACTCTGAATGTTAATTCTGTGCTTGAAGATACATTAACACACATAATCCTCAAAATATCCCGACGTAGTAGATGTTGGTCTTTTCACAATTATATAGATGAAGAGACTGGGTGCAGGGGCTAGAAAACTCATCCAGGTTACACAGCTCATAAATGGCAGAGCCCAAGCTCAATGCTGTTATGTTATGCTCTTTTACTACAACTCCAAGTTAAGTCTCTAATGACTATTTCCACTTGGCAAGTGCCAAGACCTTAGTAGTCCCTCCATGGAGGTAGGAATGGGCATGGCGGGGACACAGCTGAGGGAGGCTAAAAGACCCGAGGTGTGGCACAGCAGTTGTCAAGTGGTTCCCTTCGCAGAAGGGGGCAAGAACACACCCCAAAAAATTGGCAGCAGGCACCAAGGCTCTTTCCACCGGACATGATCCCACAAGGAAAGGGGCCCGGCGCAGGTGGATGAGCCAATAGGCAAGCCTCCTTTGGAAAGAGCACGCGATCTGCGCCAGCCTTCATGTCGCCCTGGGTGTGGCACATGCACCCTTAGTCAGAGGGCCTCATGCCACACTCTGGCGAGGATTTCTCCCTAGAGCCATGGCCAAGGACTAGGAAGGCCAGACCTTCCCGACTCCAGAGAGGAGGCTGGGAGCTGTTGTGGGAAGGGATTGCCCAGTAGGGCCAGTAGGGCCAGTAGGGCCCTGGCTCCCTAGCCCTGCAGTGCCATACGCCTGTCTCGGCACTTCTGACTTCAAGAGCCTTTCCTACACCTGGCCTGGCTGCAGTCGCAAAGTGGAGGTGTGGGGTGAAGCAATAGCTTTGTCTTTCCAGGAAGAAATGAGCCAGGGGACGAAGCAGCTGGCCAGGCAGAGCCTTGAGCTTGAAGCCCGGTACGCCTCTGGCCATCAGAGCCAGAGCAATGCTTTCAAGGCAGGGAAGCGGCCTTCAAGCTGAGTGGGAGTGGGGGAGGGGAGGGAGACAGCAGCTGAAGCCAAGTCCAGAAGGGCGGCGATGAAACCGCTGCAGCTGGGTGGCGCCAGCCGGTCAGAGCCTGGCGGGTGGGCGGGGCCTTCACTGCGGACCCCCGAGGCCAGCCCTAGGCCCCGCCGATCGCGCACACGCCCTTGGCCTGTACGGGGGTGTGGAGGGTTGAACCCAAGCCCGCAGGGCTCCTGGAGCGGTCAGAGAAAGAAGGGCCCATGGGAGAGGTAGGCGAGGTGGGCAGGGCGCAGCACCTTACTCTCCTCAGGTCCCCGAGGCGGGGAGAGAGAGAGAGAGGGAGAGAGAGAGAGAGAGACCCCTGACCTCTGAGTCGCTGCCTCCACCGCTGGCTGGTGCCAACTCACACGCCATCCCACTTCCACCCACCACCCCCATGCCTGCCCCGGGGCCAGCCACACCACAGACAGGCCTGTTCCTGGTCACCTCCGTGCTGGCCCTTCTGGACCTGACCCCAGTGCAGGGGAAAGGGTTCAGATAAGCCTTTCCATGTCCCTCTGCATGACAATGGCCTTCTCCCCCTCTCCCATCCCCCAGGCCCACCCAAGACATACACCTTTGTCATTAGCTCAGGAGAGGATGCAAGATGAGAATCTCTGCCCTGTGTGGAGAAACTCAGTTTCCCAGGTTTCTCCCATGGACACATGTTCTTCAGCTGGGTCTGATTTTCTCCAGCCAACCTGTCTTGTTAAGGATTTGGCCAGCCCTAAGATCCTGCAGGGAACGGTCAGAGGGGGATTCTCTCTCCCCCTTTCCTCCCCCTCTCTCTCCTCCTCCAGGTTTGGGGGAGGTGATTCCCCTCTCCCCCTCCCTTGCTGAGATATTTTCTCTCAGAACAGACAGTTTTCTTTTCTTCTTCCTTTCTCTCTCCTCTCTCTCCAGGGCTCCTTGCTACTCCTTCATTTATTTATTTATTTATTTTTAATTTTTGTTTATTGCAGTAACATTGGTTTATAACACTGTATAAATTTTAGGTTTATATCATTATGCTTCTATTTCTGCATAGATTACATCGTGTTCACCACTCAAATACCAATTACAAACCATCACCACTCCTTTCTAATCATTGGTTTGATTTCCTGTTTGACCAAACGGTTATGCATGAGAGTGTTTATTGGCTTATAAATTGTCTGATTTGTTTAAGATATGTTGGCAGTTAATGAGCATTTTTGCGTGCAAGTTGGTTAAGGAACTGGATTTCAATTCTGCCCGTTCCTCTGATGAGCTACTGAGTCAGAATATCTATGGTTGGCCATGTATCTCTCTTCTGGCGGCTTCAGGAATTGATTGCTATGTCGAAATTGCTTGCTGGACAAGGATAGACCTAATTTTATAATAATATGCTTTCTTTGTTTTGAAGTAGGATGTTTGATATTTATATGCAGGCACGTGTGTGTGTATGCTCCAAACATATTTAATGATAAATCAAGATTAACAATATATATGATTCCTATATTGACTTTTTTTGGACAAATACTGAGAAGTTAATTGAATACTCTTACTTTGGTTGTAGTTAGGTTCACTTTACTTCCTATTATTAAATCCTTTTTTAAATATATGATACTATAATTGAACATATACATTTTGACTGCTAACCACCTTTTAGCCCCTAAATATTTTGCCTTCAGATATGTGTACCATTATACACATTCATATATAAAAGTTTCATATTAGTTGTGGCTTTACTTTTGTGAGCACGTGTATGGAATATCACTGACAATCCCCTTTCTTTCAGCATCTATGTTCAATGTTAGTTTCCTATGTCTTTGTGGAATGTAGAGTAACATTCAATATTGAAAAAGTGATTTAAGTAACTTCAGTATAGTATAACTGCTATATGTAGCATTATCTCTGTGGTTTTATTTTTAAATTTTGTACTTTGCTTTTTTTCTTTTTTCCTTGTTTTGCACCATTTAAAGTAATTTTCCTTATTAAACTTTTCTTCACCATGTTGGATATATACATCTTTTTCACATTCTATTTTAGAATTATTTTTTCTGCTGAGGAAAACTGGCCCTGGGCTAACATCCATGACCATCTTCCTCTACTTTATATGCGACACCACCACAGCATGGCTTGATGAGTGGTGCAGAGGTCCGCACCCGGGATCCGAACCCACGCACCCTAGACCACCAAAGCAGAGCGTGCAAACTTAACCACTATGCCACCAGGCTGGCCCCTATTTTACAATATTTTTAATTTGAGAAATAAGAAGAACCCAGAATCTGAAGTCTTGCCTCACTGCCTCCTCAATGTTAGGTGAAAAATTAATTAGTATTCTACTTCTTTTCTTTTTCTCCAAATCCAGTGTCTCTAGGTATAGATTAAGCTCTTGGTTCAGGATGGTTTTAATTTTATGCACATTCTTTAAAGTAGTTTGTGTTTTGCATTTTTTAAAAATCACATTAACACAAAGTACTGAGACAATTGTTTTAATTTTTCAGTGTTCACTTCTTTGGTACTGTGTTTTTTTTTGAAACTCGTCAACCTCAAACTTGATTATGGATCTGAATTATCTGGAAGGCTTGTTAAAACACAGAAGGTTTGCTGTACCCCACCCCAAACATTCTGATTCAGTAGGTCTCGGGTGGAGACTAGCATCTCCACATTGTGATTCAAAGCTCCTCTGCCTAACATTCCTTATTTTTTTTCATTTCAGAGGGAGTAAAATCCGTATCTGAGTGTGCGGGCTGTTCCTACCCAAGCCTTTGATTCTTCACAGGTGTTATGCCACAATAATCTTCTTGTACTCCTAACTCCACCTCAGCATTTTGAGGCCCTAACTGACACAAAAACGTTCTTCATTTTTCCTCTGAAAGGTGTGCTTTATTTTCAGAAATGTGGCACAATCAGCAATACGTTTAATGTGGATGCTGTTCTCTGTTCTTTAGACATTGTAATTTATTTATACAACACCTGCACCATTCTTCCTTGTTCTCAGTATTTAATGCTCTAACATTGGAAACACATGGGGCTTCTGGACATTCTGGACACTCTCCCTTCTTCAAGTTTAATTGATCACATCACACCTGAACTAAGTTGAACTAAAGTTGGCCATATCATGGCTTGTCACATGACGATCAGGTATATGTGTAGTATGTGTGCACCTCACAGAAACAGAATGTTCCTGGAGTGTGCATCTCAATGATTCTTCTCCTAAAACTTGATTAAATATGTTCTAAATAGAGGTTCTTAGTTTCACTTAAATGTACCTAATCCATACATACATTACTGGAAAATTATCTATATCTTAAACTTATTTTGTTGAATAGCGTGTAAATTATTTCTATACTCCCAAGCTCACACATTTGATTTTAAAATTTATTTTCTTTTCAAGTTAAAGAAAGAATTTTTATTAAAAGAAAGAAATGCAAAGAAGTATCCAAAAGAATGAAATACTAGGAGTATGGAGGACTAGATACCTCAAAGGAGTTTCCCTCCACATAACGCTATCTTCCATAAAATATAATGTTATTGCATTCTTGAGTTCACAAGATGTAAGCCAAGTCTCAAAGGACAGAAGAAGGAAATTGTAAGCACTAGACAAATTTGGATTCACCCAGTGGTCAAAGGCCAGTATGATCCTCTCATGAAAGGATTTGTCTTTGAGTCACCAGTGATTTGAGGGAATGAATCTGGGACTCACAGATTAGTTGTGAGTCACACAAAAAAGGCACTTAGCTTGGTGTCATCCCACATGACTGTGAGCAGAAACCAGTGACATTCTTCTCTGGAGGAAAGAATCTAAACTAAAGCCTTACATTCTGTACACATTAAAATCAGACAAATATGAGCTCATAATCAAAGTTCTCCAAACAAATAAGGAATACATGCCATTGTCGATAAGAGTCATAAGACATAAGAAAATTAAAAATAAAACAATAGATTTAAACACCAAAACCTTCACTATTAGACTTACCAACTTCAAGATATAAAATAACTGTGTATAAAAAATGGAACGACAAAAAATGGAATAACAAAATCAAGCAGGAGACTCTAGAAATGATATGACATATTTGGCAAAGGGCCTTATAGAACTTTAAGAGATGAAAAATACATAACTGTTGAGTTTTAAAACTTCATAGATGGGTTCTACAACAGAAGAGAGAATAGAAAACCAAATTTGAATTCTGAAGGAAATAGAATGCAGCATAGAAAGACAAGGAACTAAAAAACATGAAAGATAATTTAGATATGGAGATGATGAGAGAGAGTAAAGAAAAAGGAGAAATAAAGTACTGTACAACAAAAACAAGTGAGTCATGAGGGTAAAACTGAAAGTTAAAGGGTCTATAAATTTCTCAGGAGATGAGAAACTATATCCACTTCAGGCAATGTGGGCTGGTGGTAAAATAGAAGTAGAGACTATAACTCTCACCCAAATAGAGGAGATACAATAGAATATGGAAAACAAGTATAAATCAATAAATTTTAAAGGGAAATAACATAATAAAACTTGTGGAAAAAATAGAAGGAAAACATATAGATAGTGGGAGCAAAAGAAGGATATAAATAAAACAAATGTAAATGCAATAAATTCTCCAGTTAAATACAGATTGTTAAATTTGATGCGACAATGATAAATTTAGCTATATCTTGTTTACAAGACTTGTGAAAACTAAAAAACATGGAAAACTAGAAATTCAAAACAGAATAGAAGATATAAAGATATGCTAGGACAAAATCAATCAAAAATCAACCCAGGGTAGCTATAATAATATGAGATAAAACAGATGCGGAACAAAGCATCATTAGGAATTAAGTGGTTAATCCCCAATGGTATATAAGTTCAACTTATCATGAAGATATAGTTGTTATACTACACACGATGTCCTGTGAAGATAATATAGCCTCAACTAGGAAAGGAAGGAGGAGAAGGAAGTGGAGGAGAAGGAGAAGAAGGAGAAGACAAGAAGAAAAAGTCGGAGGAGGAGGAGGAGGAAGTACAAGAGAAGGAGGCAGAGGAAGAGGAGAGGTAGACATAATATATCATCATAGTGAAGAATTTCAACTTTCCTCTGAGACAAAGAATAACATATATCTAATAATAGAGTATTTGAAAAACAAATTAGCAAGTTTGATTTAATGGATACACATCGAACCCTATACCCAACAAGTGAAGAACACCTATTCTTCACAGGGACATGGGGAACATTAATAAGCAGTGAGCATGAACTAGGGTACTAATCAATCCTCAAATAATAGAACACTTGAAATAAGTATAAGAGACTGCTCTATTTTATTCTTGATGCTATTACAAATCCCAGGCAATAGAAATGCAGAGAATTTTCTTTGGCTTAGGTGTTATTTGTGTGCAGAAAGTCTGTAGGAAAGATGAAGACAATATGGGCTATCAGGAATAGGTACCGTTAAAGATGTTAATGATTAATTTTAATTTTATATTTTTAAAATAAGAAATGGATGAGAAGCTTTTTAAACTTTACAATGCTCTCTCTCTTAGATTCCTAAGTGTTTCTAGTCCCTTCAGTCCTTCTTGATTCTTTCAATTGTTCCTGCCTGTTGATGATTCCTCCTTCATTGGATCTCTGAAGTTCACCTTAGTTTCCTGGTTTTGATGGTGGCAGACGCACAGGTTTGAGGGGACAGAGGTTTAGGCAATTTGATTGACAGCCTTCTGTTGCACCATTCTCAACGTGCACATGTCATGCGTCTATGCTTGTCACGTATCTTCCAGTTGCAATTATTCTTCCTCCCCAGGGCTTTCTCCAATCTCATGCTAATATTGTTGCTCTTCTAGGAAGGATTTAATGGTGTGCTCATATAAACAAGCATTTTGGATCCTGAACCAAAGAGCCATTTACAAGTCTACTCTGAATGTGATCTGTTTTTCCATTCATTGTACTTTCTTCTGTGTATTTAACCAGTTTCTTTCATGAGTGTGGAATTCAGTAAGGACGTTCCACAGCTGGAGTCATGTTATTTTCTTTAGTTATAAATTCTAAGGCTTCAAGAGTGTCATCTGTTGCCACAGACATTCGAGTCAATAGCAAATTCATTTTAATAAAGTCATTGTATTGCATTTGAAGGAAATCATTTTGAGTATTTTCCCTAAGGATCCTTATCCCTCTATGCAGGTTTCAGTACAAGAACTACTAGTATGTTCTGTCCTTGGTTTTTGCCATTGAGGAAATCAACAGGGACCCTCATATATTGCCCAACATGTCTCTGGGATTTGATCTCTATAATGCCCTACCCAGTGAAAGGAGGACATTGGAGAGTTCCCTGATTTGGCTCTCAGGGTTGGGCAAGGACATCCCTAATTACGACTGCAGGAGAGAGAGTAAGTCTCTAGCGGTCCTTACAGGAACCACCTGGGCAATTTCTGCCCAGATTGGAACACTGCTAGAACTGTACAAATTTCCACAGGTAAGACTGCATGGGATGGGGAGAGATGAAACCACGTCTCCTTTGATGCCATTCTCAGGGGCCTAAAAAGGAAGAGAGGAGGAGACTGGGTTTGTGCATCTCTCAAAGGATATGATCTCAAAGGATCCGTGTACAGGACCTCGATGGAGAATGACATTTCCTTTCTTTGGAGTAGAGAGAAGTTTGAGGGGGAAGGAGACAAAGCAGTTTCCTGAAACTCTGGCTGATCTTATTTTATAGAAAGCTTTCAGGGAGTGCAAAATGATTAGAAAATGAAATGAGCAATTGTCCTCTTCTACCACTCCAGGTGTTGCTGAACAGCCTTCAGGACTGAGAGTGTGATTTTTGCCAATCCCCTTCCTAATATTACTTCCAGTTGTCTTTTCCTTTTAGCTTACCTATGGTCCTTTTGATCTTACCCTGAATGATGATAAGCAGTTTCCATCTCTCTATTAGATGGCCCCCAGGGACACATCTCTAGCCATTGGCATGGACTCTTTGCTGCTTCATTTGAGTTGGAGCTGGGTGGGGCTGGTCATCTCAGAAGACAAGAAAGGTGTTGTGTTTCTCTCAGACTTGAGAGGAGAGATGGACAGGAATGGAATCTGTGCAGCCTTTGTGGAAAAGATTCCTGTGACTGAAAGGTCATATTACTCAAGGACATGGCCATATGATTTGCAAGTAGAGGAAACAGAAGGGAATGTGGTTATCATTTCTGGTGATGCCAACTCTCTCATAAGCTTGAGCTTTTCTACTTGGGAGTACTTAGTGATATGGAAAGTCTGGGTCACGACATCAGAGTGGGATTTTATCCACAGTGAGAGAGATTTCATCCTTGACTCATTCCATGGGACTCTCATTTTTTCACACCACCATAGTGAGGTCCCTGGCTTTGAAAATTTTATCCAGATAGTTAACCCTTCCAAATATCCAGAAGACATTTACCTCACTATGTTGTGGTTTCCCTTTATTCCTTGCACGATTTCTGAGTCTTACTGTAAAACACTGGAGAATTGTCCACCTAATGCCTCCTTAGGATGGCTGCCTTGGCAGATGTTTGACACAAGCACGACTGAATGGAGTTACAGTATGTAAAATGTTGTGTATGCTGTGGCCTGGAACCTTCACAAGCTGCTTCTTCAACATGCAGAAATGCAGCCAATGCGAAGTGGGAAGGTCTGGTGTTTTGTCCCTGGCAGGTAAAGTCTCTTCGACTTAACAGAATGTATACTCGCAAAAGTGACTTTCTTATGGTTCCACAGGTGCTCAAACCAAGCAGTTAGGACTCTTTCTCCAAGAAAAGCACAAGAGTTTCTATACTTGTTTCACTCTCTAGGAGGTATATCTAGTCCTGAGTAGTAAGTCATCTACAAGAAGGTTCTAGTGGCAACGAGGAAGTGAGCTATGAGTCAATATCAATGCTTTGTGTTACAAAGGATCCCAACATCCTGCCTGCCTAACGTTTCAATAGGGAATATCCTGTCTTCTCCCATGAAGCTCCTCAATGACAAGAAGAGAACTTGTCCTTTATGTGCCTATCTGGTGCTGAACATCATAGTGAATACTTTACATAAATGATCTCATTTAATTCTGTAACAACTTTAGGTATTGCTAACATCATTTTGCAGATTGATGGTCTGGGAAAATTCAGAGAGTGCATGAGGGTGGCTAGATTGTACCTTGTACTCGAGATTTGTCTGAATCCTATCACCACTGATCATCTTGATATTCTTGTCTTTAGTCATTTTCTCTCGAAACTAACTGATATTTTAGAAACATTATGATATTTTAGTTCTCCATATGATTTCATTTGCTTTACTTCATTGGATACTTGTAATAAAGGTACACTATGAAGCAAAGATTACAGACAATGAAAGGCTGTCCCCAATTCAGGGTTTTTCTCTTTAACACCCGGGCCCACTTCACCACAGGATGATGTGTCTCTTTTAGCTGCACCCTTTTCTGAGGAACATAGAATTTAACAATCCTGCTGGTGACTCAGTGAATTTGGCTGATGAAGGAAAATCAGATTCAGAGTAAACCATTCTCAACTTTTGGAATTTTCCCGAAGGTCTTGGACTTAAGGTGAAAGTAGGAGAATATTCCCAACATGCTCCACGTGGTCAAGAATTGTCTTTATCTGAGGAGGTGATTGAGTGGGACACGGGAATTACTGAGGTGGGTTGAACCCAATCACAATTACTTACACTACACATGAATAACCAAAATCTTGTTGGGTTTTGTGCCCCCTCAGAGCTTCATAAAGGGCCACATATGGGAATTTAACAATTCACTTCCAACTGAAGTAATTTTTTCATTTACCAACAATCCAAGATGGAAGCAAGACCTTCATAAGCAAAAGATTGCAAGTTGCTGAAGGTTCAGAAGGTGGTTAGTAATTTTCAGGAATAATTTTTTTAAAAAAATTAAGTTATGTACATGATTTTTAGAGATAATGTTATTGCACACTTAGTACACTACAGTATAGTGTAAACATAACTTCTTTATACACTAGGAAATCAAAAAATTGGTGTGACTCACTTTATTGCAATATTTGATTTATTGCAGTGCTCTGGAAACAAACCCACAGTATTTCTGAGGTGTACCAGTGTTTTATATCATACAATAAGCATGGCGTCCAACCAATGAATTGGATTTAGATATTTCAAGATTAAGTTTGTTAAGGCCCAATACTCTAAACACTCTAGCTACTTGAAAATTAGGTAAAAGTCACAGCTGTTACCAAGTGTTATCTGATTTTCTCCAGACTCCACATTCTGTATGCAGTGAGAGTTGCAGTCCGGGATTCAGGAAGAGCCCTCAAGAGAGCAAGGCTGCCTGTTGTTTTGCTTGCATTCCCAGCCCAGAGAATGTGATTTCCAATGAAATAGGTGAGTATATGCCTCGCAGCGACATTCTCCACTTCTATTTTTTTTTTGAAGGGAAATATTTGTCCTGAGCTATCTAATATCTGTTGCCAATCTTGCTCTTTTATTATTGTCCCCAAAACTGTAGTACATAGTTTTATATCCTAGTTGTAAATCACTCTGGTTCTTCTATGTGAGCCACCACCAGAGCATGGCAATTCACAGAGAGATGGTGTGGATCCATGACCAGGAAACCAACATGGGCCACCGAAGTGGTGAGCACTGAACTTTCACCACTAGGCTATCAGGGCTGGCTCTCCACCTCTCTTTTGTATGCACCGTTCTCCCAAAGAAATGGAAAAACTCTGATGAGGACTGCAGGGTCAAAATGTTGCCTTCCTCCATTTAGTAATTTAACTTTTATAGCCAATAATATTTCCTCCCAAAATGATACCCTCTCTCTCTACCTTGAACTAGCTTACTTGTCTCATTTTAGCATCATTGCAGGCATTATGATCTCAAGGAAACCCTTTATGACCACTCCACAGTAACTAACTTAAATCTCTCTCATGGAATCTAACACATGGTATTGTAAGTCCTTACTTTTCATCATCTTTAAAGCTACATTTAGATCACATTGAAGAAATCCTTATTTTTCCAGTGTCTGGTGCTGTTCTTGGCACAGAACAGGAGCTCAGAAGGTTGTGTTTGATTTAAGAAGTAAATATTTCTATGGTGTACAATGAGCTTATGGAACTGCTTGGTTTCTGATCTCCTCGAGTTCACAGGTGAGTAGGGGAGACAATATGCAGTGATGCAAATTCAAGGTGGTGACATAGGGCTGCAATATAGGTATGCAGAGACCCATGGGATGAGATAAGTGATAGCATATATGTTTGTGGGGAGGGAAGTGTCATGGACTTTTTCATAGAGGCAGTAGCATTAGTATTATATCAGACTAATGTAAGCAGATTAAATTCTTGGTGAAATTCTTAGAAATGGCAGAAACTGGCAAATTAGCCCTGCATTTAATATTCTAGGGAGCTGAGAAAAGGTTCAACGTGACTAGAACACAGACAATATGGGTTTGGGAGTTGGGTCATGAAATAGAAGAGGGACAGAAAACCAACACTGAAGATTTTTCATACAATAATTAACATCTTGGAATTACTCAGATTTATGATATTAAACGGTGCAATGTTGAAATAACCTCAATGGTGGCATTATCTAATTTTATTTTTGTGATTGATATGAAGCTTAATTTCACAACATCTTTTGTATAATTTCAATTTATTTGAAATGTACTGAGATTGATGACATAGTCTGGCATATCGTCAATTTGGATAAAGCTTCCACGTGCACATTTGGCATGTGGTGAGTTTGGGTATATGTTCCATATGCACATCTAAAGAACACTACGTCCACTAGCTTCAATTCCTACATGCTTGGATATTAATAAATACACTTGTAAACAACCGATGATTAATGAGTAAACTATGATGGAAATTAGAATGTATTTCCAATTAAAAATATTATTCATCAAATCTTATGGGGTGGAGTTAAATCTATCCTTAAAGAGAAATGTATAATCCTAGATTATATATATTTATATATTATTGTGTATATTTAAATAAAGAAAGGTTGAATTTCTAAGTTCTAAGCATTCATCACAAACTAGAAAAAGAGCAGAAATGTAAACACAAGGAAAAGAGAAAACACAAAGTGATAAATATTAGAGGAAGTGTTAACAAAATAAAAGACAAACATTAAAAGGATAAATAAAATTAATTAGATTCTAATAAATGACAAATATGCTCAATAAAATCCTAGTACTAGTGTTCAAAAAAAGAAAAATTGCAACAAAATAATACCAAGGTTGAAAAGGGAGTAATCTGTGCAGATCACATGGAAAATATTTAACATGAAGAAAACATAAATAACATCATGTTGATACAATGAAAATTTAGAGGAAATTCACGAATTTCTGGCAAATAAAAGTTACCAAACTGCCTCAAGAAAAAATGAAAAATCTGAATATTGCCAGACCTATTACAGAAATTGAGACCATCCTTTAAAACATTTCTACAAAATTTTATTGTAAGCTATTTATTTGGTACAAAGCTGATGAATCTGCCAAAATATTCAAGAAAAAAATAATATACATCTACTCAAACTCTTCCAGAGAATAGGAAAAACTGAAAACTTTTTGACTCACTTTGAGAGACTAGATTAACATTGGTACCAAAATCTAACAAAATCATTGCAGGAAAGGAAATTACAGGCCACATTCTTTGTTGGGTTAAATTCATTTATCCTAAAAAAAAAAAATCAAATCAAATCAAGGTTCCAAATCTAGCTATATTTTATAAGAAGAACATATCATGACCAAGTTAGGTTCATGCAATGTAATTCAGTACACTAATCTCTGAAAAAAGAGAAATAATAATCTCAGTAACTGTAAGAAAAACTAGTAAAATTAAACACCTATTCATATTTTAAAACAAACAACAACAACAGAAAAAACACTTACCAAATCAGGAACAGAACGAAACTCTCTTACTCCCATACACAGTATTCACAGAATGGAACTTTATCTTACACTGATGAAAGCAAGGATAAGAGAAGAATGTTCAACATCACTGCCTCTATAAGCCGTTATGCTGGAGGTCTTGCTTGATAAAATATTGGCAGGAAAAGAAATAAAAGGAATAATTTACTTCAAAGGAAGAAGTAAAATTGATGTTATCTTCAGATGATATTATGGTATAAATGTAAAATCCATATAAATTAAGGTATTAACTGAGTTTATTGGTGGCTGAATACAAGGTTAATATAGAAAGTTTTGCTTCCATCTACCCGTCATAAGCATTCAAAATTTAAATTTAAAAAAATGACATTTACAACATCTTAAAGTATGAAGTACCTAGAAATAACTTTAATGAGACTTTCAAAAGATTTCTGTCCATTAATTTATAGAACAGCATTTAGATAAATGGAGGAAAACTGAAAGAACTGGAGGGATAAATCAAATTCGTGACTGAACAGACTCAAAATTCTACAGATATCAAAACTCTCCAAATTAATCTACAGCTTCCACAAAATTGCAGCTAAAATGCTGACCTGTTCTGTGGAAATTACAATTGATACAATTCTTATGGAAATGATAAAGGAAAAACTTAGCTAAGAAAATCTTGCAAACAATGAATAGAGTGGGAGGACTTACTCTACCTGACATCAAGTATTATAGCATCACAATAGAGGAGGTTCATCAAGAGGATAAACAAGAAAATCAACGGAACCAAATGGTGAGTTCAGATAAAAGCTGCTCATATAGGGACTCACGTATAGACGTCTGATTTACAAGGAAACACTGAAGAGGAGTGGGAAAATGAAAGCCTTTTCAATAAACCATGTTGGGTAAATTGGCTGTCTTCATGGAGAAGGCAATGACTCACCAACCCTAACTCACACCATCCACAGAAAACGTTATCAGGCAGATTGTACTTCTAAACGTGAAAAGTGAGAGAATTTAAGAGGACGTAAAGAGGAAGGAGCAATGCCCCTGTAGAAGGAAAAAGCATGTATTCATACCTGCAGGGATGAGTGGGCACGGAACACTTTCAGAACCACATGAAGATTTGGGAATCTTAAAAATCAGAGCAGAGGTAGTAGAGGTAGGCATGACCAAGGTTATACAGTCTTTTTGGTCTTCCTACGATTTTGTCGGATTTTTTAATGGAGGATAAACATGATCCCACTTACATGTAGACGTATCACTTGTGATGCAGGACAAGGGCAGGGAACCAGAGTAAAAGGATCTTATGATAACGTAGGAGAGAAGTGACTAAAATCTTAACAGAAGTGGTGGAAGTGAAATTAAGATGAAATGTTTTGTAGATCATTTTAGATGGTAGAAATGGTCTCATTTTGAAACTCCAGAGGAGTGAGGTCTATGACTTGGTCATCTCTGTTTCCCTAGTATGTAGCATATTATCTGCCTCATGGAGGTTTTCCAATAACTGCTTGCTCATTGAATGAGTAAATCTAGGCCATAGTTTACAGGGGTATAGCTCAGAGAGACAGGGAGGACGTTTGGTTTTCTGCTGAGAAAAATGTGCTTTCATGAATATGCAAGATAAATACTGAGATGGATAATAGCTTTACTTAACCATAAATAAGATGGGCAGTATTAACTGGGAATGGTTCTCTGCAGAGCATTCTGTTATTTGGTGCCTGGAGCAACAAAGGAAGACAATTGGCTAAGCTTACCCCATGCCTTCTTTGGGGGCATGCGAATGAGAGAGAATGACTGAACCTGGGCTGAGGACACTTTGCATCTCTCCCCAGACATGGATCAGTGTGTGAAGTGTCCAGATCATCAGTATGCCAACAGAGGGTGAGATTGCTGCCTCAAAAAAAGCTGTGACTTTTCTGGCTTAGGAGGACTCCTTAGGGATGGCCCTGGTGCACAGCTCTGTGCTTTTCTCTCCTCACAGCTGTGGTGCTGGGGGTCTTTGTGAAGCACCAAGACACTCCCATAGTCAAGGCCAATAATCAGACTCTCAGCTACATCTTGCTCATCTCCCTCACCCTCTGCTTCCTCTGCTCCTTACTCTTCATTGGTCGTCCCAACACAGCCACCTGCAGTCTTCAACAAATCACATTTGGAGTTGTATTTACTGTGGCAGTTTTCAGTGTCTTGGCCAAAACTATGACTGTGGCTGTGTCCTTCAAGGTCACTGCACCAAGGAGAAGGATGAGGCAGTGGTTGGTGTCAGAGGAACCTAACTTCATCTTTCCCATCTGCTCCTTTATCCAGCTGAGTCTCTGTGGAATCTGGCTGGGAACCTCTCCTCCCTTCATTGACACAGATGCACACTCTCAACACGGCCACATCTTCATCGTGTGCAACAAGGGCTCGGTCACTGCTTTCTACTGTGTCCTGGGATACCTGGGCTCCTTGGCCCTGGGCAGCTTCATTGTGGCTTTCCTGGCACGGAACCTGCCTGACACCTTTAATGAAGCCAAGTTCCTGACGTTCAGCATGCTGGTGTTCTGCAGTGTCTGGGTCACCTTCCTCCCCATCTACCACAGCACCAAGGGCAAGGTCATGGTGGCCATGGATGTCTGCTCTATCTTGGCCTCCAGTGTGGGGCTATTAGGCTGCATCTTTGCTCCCAAGTGCTACGTTATTTTCCTAAGGCCAGAGAGAAACACATCAAATGTGTTAATGAATAAAACACATTCAGCGAGAAAATAATCGAAATGTAAGTTATTTTCATAGGTCACAAGAACTTGCCTACACTTGAAAAATAAACTACGACATTTGTGCAGACCCACTTTAAGTCCCAACTAAACTTACCTTACATCTCCACTTAATTTTTTGCTTTATGTTTCTTTTGGCTTTGTGCAATTTTCCTCGGGCATTCAAATGAACAAATACAAAAACATTCATACTAATTCTCCTCTAAACTTATGTGTTAAAGATTGCAAAAATGGCCACACATTAGTCCTCTCCCACTGTCTCTTTGGTTGTACCATCCCACGTTGACTCTGGGTAAACTTGGCCTTGTAACTTGCTTTGGCCAATGGGACATTAACAAATGACATAAGCAAAGGCTTGAAAAACACTTGCTCATTGTTGGTACTTGTCCTTCTCTGGCTGCCCTTGGGAAGCCTGAGGCCATCAATATGTGAATGAGTCTAGATAGACTGCACATCTCCATCACTCCAGGTGACTTCAAGTCAACAATCAGATATGTGAGTAAGGCCGTCCTAGACCAGCCAATCCTAGCTGAGCAACCAATAGGTCCAGATCAAAATAACTGCCCAGTTAACCCACAGAATCTTGAGAAAAAGTAAACTATTCTTATTTGAAGCCACCAAATTTTAGGATGGTTTGTTATACAGCAAAAGCTAACTGATACATTATGCTACCATTTATATATGTCATCTCATTATTTGTGTAATTATCACAGATTTCTATTTCTTTATCCAATATCGTAGACTGGAATATTCTTCTCTAGATTAAGTCTCTGAAAGAAAATCAGAGACAATATCACGTTCCATTTTACTTTTTCTCCTTCCTCTTTTCAACCAGACATCTTTAAGCATATATATTAAGAATATCTTCACTAATTTTAAGATTATGGATATTCTTCTATATTGTCATCCACTACTGTTATACGCAGGGGATTTTTACTTTTAATTTTAGCCCTTATAATCCATTTGGAATGATTTACTTGTGAATAATGTTAGTTGATGGTCCAGTGTTTTATTTTACAAATGGATATCTTTTAGTCTATAAAACAAACACTACATCATTTTAAAAGTTGATTTGAAGCATATGGAATCTGAATAATGTTTGGAAACATTAAACTTATATCTTTGAAACACTGTTTTCAATCACAAGTATAGTATATCTCTCCATTTAATCAGAGCTTTTACACGCTTTGTATCTTTTTATAATCTTCTTCATATAACTAATGTGTAGTTCCAATTATTTTCACTACTCATCTTAAATAATTCATTGCTCTTATGAATGGAATAATTATTTACATGTTTAAACTAATTCTTGTTCATGTAACAGTATTTTTGATGTTTCATATAGAAATCTAGCTTCCTTACACATTACTGCATTTATTTACCAGTTCTAAACTTTATAAGTTATGTCCCACTAAAATAATAGATTTTCTCTTCTTCTCTAATTTTATTTACCTCTTATTCTGTTGATTCTCGTTTTTTCATGACTGGGCTCTCCAATGCCACACTGAATCACAGTAGTGTTTGCCAGGAGCATTTTCCTCTTCTTAAGTGTAGCGTAAACATCAGATAAATTCCTTGTCAGGGCAGAGCAGGCATCTAAGGGAGAAAAAGTAAAAACGTGAAGGGGAATCATTTCTGCCTGGAAATCAACAGACTTGCGTCTCTTGGCTGTTTGGAGCTGGAGATCTTATGACAATGTGGCCAGCTGAGAATCAGAAGATCTTTCTCTAGTCCCAGGAATTAGTCTTGGTCAAATCTCTCAACCTCTTTAGACCTCATTTTCTTCACCTGTAACATGAAGAGTTGGGCGAGTCTTTTTGAGTTCTCAAATCCAGTGACAACAAGATACCCTTCACCCAGATGCACTTGACAAAGACCAGAGAGAATTTTTAGTTTTCTTCTGCATCAACATTATTATCCATATCACCCCTTAAAGACATGTCAAATGTCTACCTTCGCATGACACTGATAAAACAGGTTCCATAACAAATCGCTGTTCATTGGGATAACAAATCTATAGTTAATTGTTTAGAGGTAAGTATAGAGATGGGCTCTGCTGGAAACAGCAATCAATGGGCCAAAAAGTCTTGCTTTATTTTACAGCAAGGCTGTGGAAACACTCCCTAATAAAACAGAATGCTGAAGTACTTAGAAAGTATGAAATAAATGGGAGCCTTGTATCCATGGTTATGAGCTAATAAGGATATGATTTTTAAAATTTTGTTAATGATGCCATTTGCCTGCTATGGGGCTGTTCTCTGGTGAGTAAAGAGCAGATGTATTCAAGGCCACTTTCATTCCTTTAATAAATATTTACTCAGCGCCTACCACTTGCTGCACGATAGCAGTCATCTACCCTGAGAGCATTTATATTCTAGTAGGGTGACACAGACCATAAACAAAAAGAGAATCTTGAGGTGATCAATAAAGTTACATATACGTCAAACTTTTTTCATTCTGGACTATTTTTCACCCTTTCCCTTCTTTGGCTGTTTACCAGAAGTCTAATCATGGACTTGAAAACCCAGAAAGCATTGGTCCCAAGTTTCTTCTCTCAACACCCTTGTTTCAAAGACATAGTGTTTATCATCTGAGAGTATGTCTCTTTAAGACTAAGTTCCTATGAATCAGCATTATTTCCTCACTTTCCTGAGAGGACAGATGTTATTATGAAGGGGAAATAAAATATCATATGGGATTTATACTTGAAATGATGTTTCCACTCTAATTGTGTTATTTAATGTGGTGTGATTTGGGGAAAGTCAGTTACTCCTTCAGAGACAGTGGTAATAATACCCTGAAAAGCATTCTATAGAGATTAAATGAAACAAAGTATGAGAAACTGCTTTGTAAATTACAAAGCAATCTATTTCAGCTTATTTTTTCTAAAAATATTTTCATTTATCCAATCCTTTTTGACTCTATGCAACCTGCCTTGACTGAGTTTTATCATTTATTCAACAATAATAATGGGTCAAAATGGTTGAATATTAGAAATTTCATATGGTTTAACTTAATTAATAGGCCATCACAATATTTAATTTGGTTATAATTACAGTTAAATTTTTCATGATGCCTTACCATATGCCAGGCACATGCTAGGCATCTGACATGTATTCACTCATTTAATCCTCACAACAATGCCATGGAGACAATACTATTAACCTCTATTGTATGGATGAGGAATATTAGAGGTTATATAATTGACCAAGGTCACACAACCGGTACCCAGGCAGTCCACCTCCAAAATCTGTTTTAGGGATCCATTAGAGGTTGTGGCGCTTACATTGTAAAAGGATCACCTTGGTTCCTGGTTGGCGAATGGATCAGAGGGTACTAAGGAAGAAAGCACATGGCTACTGAAATGATCCAGGCAAGCAATTCTGAATACAGGATTTCCTTCCTTTTTAAGGCTGAATAATATTTCATTGTATAGATGCCCTAGATTTTCTTCATCCTTTCACCCACGGATGCACAATTAGGTAGTTTCCATCTCTTGGCTATTGTGAATAATATTGCAGTGCATTTTGTCAAATAATTTCCTGGCACTTAGTGAGTTTGAAAAAATTCTTCTTATACACATTAGTTACTGTAATGACCTACCTTTCTAAATGTCTAAAGTTTAAATATTTGTCATTCTACAGAAATACCTTGCCTAATCATGATTTGTGTTGTTATCAGTTCATGAATGATCTAAGATTTTTGTACAAAAATTTGTTATAATGGCTTTTTTTGCATGTATTCAGGAACCTTGCATAATATGGGTATTCCCTGATTCTTGATTTTTAGTAGAGTTTTCTAGTAAGCCTTTAGGATAGGAAATATCTTCGTAGATGTGAGGCAGAGAGCAGAAATATAATAAAGTGATTGTTATATTTAATTATATCAAAAGAAAACTGTAGTTTTGCTAAATTGTTTTTACACAGCCTTTGCTTATTTGTAAGAGTGACACATATCATTTTATTAATGAAAAGAAAATTCAATAAACAATTTTAACATAAAACAATATCTATTGAGAACTTATATGAAAATTTTAGCAATCTGTTGTCACCAATTTCCTCATCTGCAAAATGGAGATAGATAATACCATCTTCCTTATGGGTTGCTGTGAGAAAAGTCAAGAGTAATGTATGTAAAATGCTTATCACCATGTGGGTTGGAAAGTGATGCCCCATTCATTTTTCCACCGGGATGATGACAGCTTTTTTAATGCTTGAAGTCTGTAGTTTTCAAAATACATTCTACTGTTGTAAAGTGAATCCTTTTTACAAATTCTTTGTAGAGTTAGATGATCCCTTTGGAATACAAATTCAGGCTCCCGTGTGTGTGCATATGTGTGTATGTATACGCACATCTCTCCAATAATACTTCAAACCTGATAATGAAAAGCTACCTTCCCCACTCTTGACTCTGGTTCCAAAAACAACTTCTTTAATTTTCTGGTTGAAAATCTATATTTCTAAATTAGCTACTCATACAGCTTTTTCATTTTTCAGGTTTTGACTATTTATAGTTTCTTCTCTGAAAAAAATCAGCATGAAGAGTTCTTACATATGTTAAAAACATAATTCCCCTTGCCCAATATAACTATTTAATGAATTAGGATAACTCAAAATTCGATGTCCTCTGTTTTATGACATAAGTGTTTACAATTTTATAGCAGATGAATCTTATCCAGAGATGTGCTACGTCAGATAGTATGAATACATTTTCTTTCTCACTTTTTCCTTTGACCTTTTAAATGGTAAAATTCTCTTGTTTCTTTGTTGTCTTCCTATGGATTCATCACTGGTTCATCTCCTTCCACCAAAAAATTAAATCTCTTCTCATTAACTTATGATGCATGAGACAATTCATGGGCTTCAGGTTTTGCTTGGGGACATCCCTCTTGGGCTTGAACATATACACAGTCCCACATATACGCAGTATGTCTGGAAGGATAGAGGAGGAAAGGATGTTTATCTCTGTGCAAAAGTACCGGGAGACAGTGGTAGAGTGAGAATATTTTATTGACTTTGCACCACTCTTTGAAGTTTTCGTATACGTGCACCTACGACGTGGGCCTACCTCCCCCCAGATTTTTAAAATTAAAATAGCGTTATATCCTTATCTACTGGCTTGGAACATCAAGTTGTAGACAAATGTGAATATATGATCCAATTTTTTAACGAAATTGAGAACAGCAAACGCACAAAAAATTTAGAATTCTAAATATGGGCACATCATTCTATGAGGCTGTGTAAAGGTGGGGAAAGGAATGAAGAACAGCTGTTCAACATCCAGCTACCTGTACAGTCTAGGGGTCCACAGAAAGCCTCGCCTCCAGCCCCGCCCCTGGAGCTGATTTCCTCCCCCTGTGAAGTCTGCCTGAATTATTCCAGCCACACGCCCGCCTCTTCCGGCCCCTGGAACTGGTCTCCGCCCACAACGTTCGGGCCTGGCTCAGCCCACAGCCTGGTCCACGCCCACAGCCTGGTCCCGGCTCATTGCCCCTCCGGGAGCCTTGTTCCCGCCCACAGAAGCGCCTCCCCAGCCTGCTGTCACTCACAGCCTTGTCCCCGCCCACAGCCGGCCCCTAGAACTGGTTCCCGCACACAGCCCCGCCCTAGATTTTGTCCCTGTCCCTGGAGCTGACCCAGACCGCTTTCCAGCTTCTCACTCACTCTAGAAACTAGACACCTACCCCGAGGTTGTGGTGCGTGGCCTCGCCTCGCCCGCCGCCTCAACCGGCATTCCCCAAACGTTCGTCCTCCCCGAACGTCCGCCTGAGACCGGAACCGGAAGCGCGTGCGGCGCCGTGGATGGAGCGGGCGTTCTGCAAGGTGTGTTCCGTCTTCTCGGAGCGGACCGCATTCCCGTGGATGTTCGCCCGAAGGGGCGGAGCGCGGTGAGCGGTGGGCGGTCCCGGCTCCAGTCACGGTCCACGGAGGGGCATGGGCCAGGGGCAGCCCCGCCGGGGCCCGGCTTCCCTCCGTCCTCCCGGAGCCCCATTTCCCCTGGGCTGTTTGCTCAGGGCGCCCGAGGCTGCTGTTCCTCCTGGCTCCAGGCGCCGCCGTCCCCTCTTCAGAGTCCCCGTCATCGTCCTCCGTGTGATTTTGTCCCCAGAGGGCTTATCCGCATCTGCAGACGGTGTTTGTGTTGTTACAAATGGGGCGCTCCTGGCATCTAGGGGGGGGGCAGGGATGCTGCTCAGCGTCCTCCAGGGCCCAGGACAGCCTGACAGAGAATTATCCAGCCCCAAATGTCAGTGATGCCGAGGTTGGGAAACCTGCTCCAGGGTCTGAAAATCTCCCGAGCCCTGAATGAAGTGTGGAAATTGTTGACAAGTCAGCGAGTCACTTACAGGGTCCCTAAATGACAAGCTTGTTTAAAGGGTCCAGAGTCACCAAAAAGTCTCTGTCCAGCCAAGTGAGTTGAGCGACTCAAGTGCACACAGCACGAAGCTGCTTTCTCCCCTCTCTGGGAGCAGCAGGTGGCTGGATAGGAATCGGGAAAATCCAGTCACAACCAACGGTTACAGTTAAATCAGTAAATACGAAAAAGAAAAGTGAATGGGGTGAACTTTCCATCCAACACCCTATAAAAGGCCTCAAAAGCTTGTTTGTGCTTTTTTTTCCCCCCTCAGACACAAGAAGCATCCGTGGAGATCAAGTTTGAGGTGAAACCAGGCTGAGGGTCCACCTGTCCTCGCTGATCCATGGATTTCTGTGTGACCAGGTGAGTACCCTGTGGACCTGGTACCAACAGGTTCCGGCAGCCTCCGTTGTGCAGAAGACCTGCCAGTGGGCTTTCCTGGGCTCAGGTTTTCACCACAGGGAGTCATTGAGAGTGAGGGTATCTTGAGAAATATTATTGATGTTGGATGGATGGAAATATGGTAAGCTGTGTGTGGTTCTGTGTGGTAAATATTTCAGTAAGTACAGTTATATGCAAGTAAAAACACATGAAACAAACGTAAATAACTGCAAATGTGTATTATAGAAGAAAATATAGATTTACTTGCATTGCATAATACTCAAAAGTCAGGATTTATATATAATATAAATACAGAAATGTTTTGCATGTGTATCTAGTATTAGAAGACATCCCATGAAATATTAGCAGGGATACTCAACAACATTCCTTAGACCCATTCAATTTGAGTTCTAAAGTCCTATAAATCATCCACAAAAATTTGAAATAAAGGAGCATTCAGGGAAAAAGATGATTTGAACTTCTTTGTATTAATAACAAATTTAAAATTGAATTTGCCAGTAGCCAGATTTATTTTGAGCATTTTTTTTCTTTATGACATTTCAAATCATTTGGAGGAGTACTAAACAACACTGTAGATTGAAGGGAAGGGCGCTAGTCTCCAAAAAGACTGTCCTCACCACCTTGCCTTTTAAAGGGAATTAACTTTGTTTTTGAAACTTTTCTGAAATAACGGTCTGATGATTCACGTTGCAGAGAATCTTGTTAAGTAATTTTGTATTTAGTTGTTGGCCTCTACTAATTGTGTGTGTATGTGTGTGTGCCTTTTTCATTCTAGCTTTCCTGTGATGTTCTTGAGGGGAATGTGTGCTTGTCATGCAATAGATAGTCTTTGAGTGTATAATTTATGGTGACCAACCATCCTCGTTTATTCAGGACAGTGGGGTTTTCCAGGACACAGGACGTTTAGTGTTCAAACCAGGGCAGTCCTAGACAAACCGGGATGGTTCCTCATCTCATGAGCCAGGCCCTGGGACACATGCATGGGGACCTGGAGAACCAGAGAGACCTTGTCCCACCTCCATGGAATTTATATTGTATTTGGGAATTTGGATTTTGAAAAGTTAATGTTAAGAGTGATGTGGGAGTTTGGCACAAGGGGAATCAACATGAGCGGGCAGAGAAGCCCTCTTGAGAAGGACTGATATTTAGCTTGAGAGCTGGAGTTGGGACTGGATTTAGCTGGTCGGAGGGTTAGACTGGAGTGAGGGTGTGGGAGTGTGTTCAAGAGAGCGTTTCAGGCAGAGGGACCCGCATGAGGACACCCCTGAAGCAGAGAGCCTGGTGTGTCCATGAACTGAGAACAGGGATGGCCGAGCCGAGTCAACTCAGGGGGAGCGGTGTGAGCCACACTTGCGAGGGGAGGACAGGCAGGACCAGATCAGGGGTGACTTGGGACTCTGTTCTAAGACCAGTGGGAAGACTCTGGAGAGATGCGAGTAGAAGGATGATGTGATTAGCGTTTGGTCTAAGCACGTGGGTTAAAATGGACTTCATGGTTAAGAATGAAGACTTAGTAGGCAAGATGGGAGGTGCTGGGAATAAGATTAGGAATAAGATGATTGTTCCCTAGGCCTGGGTGATGGCTGTGGAGTAGGAAAGAAGTAGAAAGAAAAGACCTTGGAATGTAGAACCGAGAGAACATAACGGTACTTTCTTGCCTGCATGTGTCAGATGGCACAGGGCACTGACTGTTCTCGCTGCTGTCCGTGCAGACCTGCAGGCACCCCCTCACACAGGTCTGTGTGTTCACCCCTCTTTGCCACTCACAGGCCCCCCTCCACATCCTAAAAGAAGCCAGGCCTTACTTGTGAGGGGGGTGTCTCACACGGGAGACACCTAGGAGAGACCCTGCAGGCATCAGAGCAGCCCCTTCAGCATCTCCATCAGCCTCCTCCCTTCCCCTCTCTCGCTATCCACACCCAGAATGACCCTGCTCAGTATTCCACATCCCCATGATCTTCCTCACCCAGGCTTGAGAAGGATGGGGCAGCCACTGGGGTGGACA
Organism: Diceros bicornis minor; assembly: GCF_020826845.1. Classification (NCBI taxonomy): domain Eukaryota; kingdom Metazoa; phylum Chordata; class Mammalia; order Perissodactyla; family Rhinocerotidae; genus Diceros; species Diceros bicornis. The sequence goes on from NW_026691039.1 coordinate 406,295, forward strand.
TGATCTGCACCTTCCACTCTGACCTCCACAGGTCCCGGGCTGGACAGAGAGGGACTCTACTGGAAGCTGAGCCATGAGACCCAGTGTGTCACCCACCTGGGCGCCTTCACCCTGGACGGGGACAGCCTCTACGTCGGTGGTGAGGGGCTGTGCTACAGCCACACTCTCTCTCCCAGTCGGAGTTCTGTGTTCCCTCCGTTGCTCTAAAGTGAGCTATGATCCATCTCTCTATCCTCCTGGTCTGGGTTCAGTCTTCTCATCACTGTGTGATCACTGGGTCCAGCCACCTTCCATCTCGTTGCCTTCCCCCTGAACACCCCTCCACTCGTCCCCGCTGCTTTCCCCTCTGCTTTTCCCACAAAGGTCCCTACATCCTTCCTCTCCCTTAATTCTTTATGTTCACCCCAACTCTTGCTCAGCTCCTCTCGCCTTCTCTCCACAGGTTACACCTATGGAGCCGTGGCCCCGACTACCACCAATGAGTATTCCTGGCCCTGATCTCCTGTGTCCCGTCTGCATTTGGGGTTGGGGAGCACTTGTTCTCCTTCACCTGCTGTCCTTGGTGAGGGAAGCACCTGGAAGGGCCCTAAATCATCCCTTCTCTCCCGCCCAGGTTCTGGTGGAGAGTCCCAGCCCAGTGTGAGAAAGCCTTAGACACAAACATGTTCTCCACCACATTCTGACCCCACGTGGTTTTCACTTTAATTCTCCTAAAGCCCCCCCCTTGGTCCTCCTTTTCCAGGTATCCTATCCATCTGCCCATTTTTCTGCCTGTCTATCTGTCTCTCCTCCAAGTTCAGTCTCTCTTGTTCACCTATCTCTCTCTCTTGGGCTCCTCTCACCAACAGGCTTGCTCGTCCCTCTGCTCACACAGTCACCCGTCCCCTCACTCTCATTTATGCTTCATCTGTGAATGGTGGTCCTGAGACAGCCAGTGCTGGAGCCCGTGTGAGCCTGGAGGCTCCTCCCACTCTGTCCCTCCCTGCTGACAACCCTCTCCACAGCTCCCGAGCCGGCCACCACGTCCCTGCATACTTGATCATCGCCTGTGCCACCAGAAGCCACCACAGGTATCTGGGGGCCCCTTTTCCTTCCCAAGAGAAGCTCTCTGGCCCCACTCCCCCACGAGCCAGTTGTGATCCAGGAGCTGGGAAGCCAGGGTGTGAAATTCTGGTTTTAGAGCAATCATGCTGATCACAAAGATTATACCAACGATTCAGTCTGAGGCCAGCCCTCAGAGAGCCCCTAGTCTTGTGAAATTAACACACCATTATAATACAATGTGGGATATTTTGGGGAGAGGCACCTGGCATAATTTTGAGGGGAAGAGCTTGCTAGAGAAAGTTACACCAGAATGAAGACTTTAAGAATGAGTAGGAGGGTACCTGGCAAATAGAGGATGAAGGGTTTTCCTGGCAGAGAGGATTCCATGAGCAAAGGCTCCGGCCAGAAACAACATGCCCTATGGGGAGAATTGAAACGAATTTGGGTTGCAAGAAGCATAATGTTTAACCTGCAGAAGATGAATAAAATGAGACTGAAAGGTCAGCAGGAGCCAGATTGAGTAGAGCCTTGAGTGCCAGGTCAAGAAGGTTGAACTAAACACTGAAGGCCATAGGGAGCCATGGGTGGTACTAGAGCAGTGGTGGCCCTAGTGAGGTATTCATTTCAGAAAGATTCTTCTAGTAGTCCACGTAGAACATCATTTAGACAGAGCATCGAGTGAGTCTGCTGGGGTGTTGGTCCGGGTGAAGGAAGTTAAGACCTGAGCTAGGACAGGGATGGAGAGAGGGAGTGTATGTGAGGACCAGTGTGCAAGGTGAATGGGTGTTACTGGGAGGGAGGAGGAGCTGAGCAGATATGCTGGTTCTGACTTGGGTGACCACACGGGTGGGTGGTGGTGCCACTGGGACAGAAGACGACAGATTATAATGAGTACAGGACTCTGGTGTGGTCTCAGGCCAGCTTTCAGAGATGGCCATCGCTCTCCCTCTCGTCTTGCAGCTTTGGGGCACAACCTGAAGACCCTCACAGTCAATGTCACCATCTCCACCCTTCGGTATTCATCACACATGAGCAACGGCTCAGCCACGTTCAACTCCACTGAGAGGCTCCTGCAGATCCTGGTGAGACCCTGGTCCCAGCAGCTCCTGGTGGGTTAATTCCCACCCAGCCCCTCCCCCAACCCCTGTCCCTCCTGCTCCTCCTCCTCCTCCTTCCTCCCCAGCTGGATCCTTGTTTAAGAAGAGCAGCCTGGGTCCCTTCTACTCGAGTTGCAGACTGGTCTCCCTCAGGTGAGACCCTCCCCTGAGCATTTGCCCCTAATGACCACTTTTGTGACCACCCCTCTCTGTCTCCCCACTGTCCTCCCATTTCTTCCTTCCTGGTCTGGCCCCCACCCCCAGAGCTTTCAGGACCTCTCTCTAGAGTCCCCACATCCCTCTCTCCCCAGGCCTGAGAAGGATGGGCCAGCCACCAGTGTGGACGCTGTCTGCACCCACCACCCTGACCCCGTGGGCCACCATGCCTCTGTGCAGGGAGCTGAGAATCTCCACCTGTCTGCTCTTCCTCTCGGTGGCTCCAGGCTCTGCAGCCTGGAGTTTATCCATCAAGAAAGAGCACCAGCTACATTTCTACATCATCAGCTGGAACCTCAACAACTCGGAGCCCACATCCTCGGAGTACACTGCCCTGCTGAGGGACACCCAGGACCAGGTGGGGTTTCCCTCTCCCGTCTCTCCTTGCCCTGAGGGCACCGTCATTCCTCTGTCTGACTTATATCTGTTGTGTGATTGTTTCAACCCTTCACTTTCCCTGCATGTCTGGGTTCTCTCAGTGTCCAGATGTGATGTCCTAGCTGCCTTCCCCATTTCTCGCATGGGTAAACTGAAGCTCAGAAAGGGGAGTATTGTGCCAAAGGTCACACAGTGAGTTAGGGGCAGAGCCAGGATTAGAAGTCAGGTCTCCCTTGCCCCAAGGTCTATGATCTTTCACTGGCTCCAGTGGCCCCCTGCGTCCCCGGGAGACCTCCACCTCACCCACTCTCCCTCATGTTTGTTCTAGGTCACCAAGCTCTACAGAGGCAGCCAGCTTTGAGACATATTTCATTCCTGCCTGGTCACCGACTTGATGTAGGTTGAGGAGATTGGAAGCATTGGCTGAGCTGGTGGCTGATGACTCTGAGCTCCCGTGACACATCATTGATCTGGAAGTCACTTACATCGTGACCATTCTGCCCCACATCCCTGTCAGCTAATCCTAACATCTCCTTCCATAGGTTTTGGGGGGATGAGGAAAGCATTAACGTTTAGTGTCACCAACCTCCAGCATCCTCCTCCTCCTCCTCTTCTGGAGACTTTCAACAAATATCAGCAGTCTAACTGTGCTCTCCAATAGTCTAGCCACTAAACACATGGGGCAATTTAAATTTTTTATACACCTATTAGGATACGATTGACATATTATGTGTGGGGAGGAGTGTATTTTTTAGGTTTTTCTATATACAATATCTTCTCATCTGCAAAACAAATAGTTTTACCTCTTCCCTTCCAATCTGGGTTTCTTTATTCCTTTTTCTTGCCTAATTGCCCTCATTAGAACCTCTAGTACCTGTGATTAACATACGAGATATGGGAAGAATCATTGTCTTGTCCCTGGCCTTAGGGGGAAATTTTCAGTCTTTCACCATTGAATATGGTGTTAGCCGTGGGTTTTTCATCGATGCTGTTTATAGGTTGAGAAAGTTTTTTTCTATTCCTAATTTGTTGAGTGTTTTCTTTTTTAGACATGAAGGGCGTTGTATTTTGTGAAATTCTTTTCTGTATATGTGATGGAGATTGCATGGTATTGGCCCGTATTCTATTAATATTGTGTAATACATAACCAAGTTTTCAGATATTAAGCTAACCCTTCAACTAGAGGTGAGAGATTAAGATGTTCTCAAGTCTTTCCTGGGCGTGCCACAGCCCTGAGCACTTGTGGCCTTCTAGATGCCCGCAAATACACTGGAGCTTTTCAAAGCCCCCTGTGGACATCTCATTCCCCCAATTTTTCTTCTAAGTTTTTGGCTCACCTCTTGCCTGTCTCAGCTGGTATCACTCCCTCAGGCAACTACAATAGAAAACAATTAGCCCTGAATATTTTTATCAAGTGTCCTGGGGACAGACTTTCCACCCTGGGCAAGCTCTGAGTCAAGTAACGTCAAACCCTGAACATGGGGCTTTTTCGGGGAGCTGCCAGGCAGGTCAGCTAGTGAGAGTTCGATGGGGATGGGTCTTTTCAGAGCTCCAAACCCATTATGGCTGCTGGGCTGCTGGTTGTCTCAGCTACCATGGTTCTGAGACTGATGGCTTTCAAAGTTATGGAGGATATTGTGAGAGCAGGATGGGATAGTGCAAGTTATAGTGCCACAAAGTTTGCTCCCTTTATCAAGATTCCACCATGTTTCTTCACTAAACCCTCCTCAGATTCTTACAAGCCGTTGATTAATTTCTAGACTTCTGAAAAGTTGATTTTGACCATTTTTACCAGTGTTCTCATTGTTTTTATGCATTTGCAGAAGTCCTTTCTCAAATGTTTCAAAAATGTTCTCCCTGTGGTTATTTATTTATAAATTAATTACTTAAAATTAAATTACATGAGAAATTCAGTTCCTCACTCACACACACTAGCCACATTTTAAGTGCTCGATAACAACATGGGGCTAATAATGAGTGTATTCGTTAGTGCAGACAAATGTTTACATTATTGTAGAAAGTTATCTTGGACAGGACCCAGAAGAAGGGAATCTAGAATCAGGGTAGAATTCTAGACACTCTTGTTCATCCCTTGTGGCCTTCCAGTTCTGTCCCCCACAGTAACCACACTGGAGTGGACTCCCTGTGTACCTTGTCGCCTTGGCACAGAGACTGGACAGAGTTGCCATCTATGAGGAATTCTTGCAGCTGACCAAGAATGGACCAAGCTGCAGAACTTGACTCTGGACAGGAAGAGTGTCCTTGGGGATGGTAAGGCTCCCTGGTCATTGTGAAAGGAAGTGAGGCTTTTCTGGGGACTCTGGATGCCTGGGGCTGAGAGAGCATAGACCTTTCTCAGGCTGGCAGGAGGTGGCATAGTCCCCCAGTCTTTACCCACCATTGAGAGAGAGAAAAGGACACCAGTGTGATATAAGAGGCCGTCACCTTCTCCTAGACAGCTCTGTGACCTCAAGCTAGTCACCTCCCCTCTCTGGACTTTTGTTTCCTTATCTCTGCACTGTAAGCCACTGGGCCAGATGGTCAGTGAGGGCCTCCAGCTGTGTGTGAAGCAGACTTACAGGTTTGGGGGTCATGTGGTTTCTGATCCACAGGCTATAGTTTGCCAAGTCCCACGCTAGATGAGCACCAATGCGCTAGAACTTTCTGCAGTGGTGGAATGTTCTATATCTGTGCTCTCCAATGCATAGCCATATGTGGCTGTTGAGTACTCGAAGGATGATATTGTGACTGCTCTTTATTGTTACTGATTTTTAGTGTTACTGAGGTACTAGATTTTTTTATTTTATTTAACTAAAATTAATTTTAATTCAAAACGAGACTTGTTGCTGATCCATATCAGACAGCACACCTCTAAGAGTTTGTCTAGATAGAGGTACAAGTAGGGGGACCTGCACCCCTCCCCCCATGCCCACTGGGTGCTGTGTGTCCTCCCCTCCTGGAGTTTATGTTGTAGCTGGCAATAACAAGAATAGAGAATTGAAACTTATCAATTATTCGATGTGAGCAAACTCATATTTGGAGGCGGTAATCAGAGAAGACTTCCTGCAGGATATTACATTGTAGGTTAATCCTAGAAAATGAATATTAAGCAAATAGATAAAGGAGAAGTGGATGATATGTTTCTAGGCATGGAAGAACACTTGAGTGGGATTTTACAAATTTAGAGAGATCCCATAGGCTTGCCAACTGTGATGACCCATTCTCCCCCCGACCGTCATAAGAAAGTCCAGCCCAAATTCAGTCCTCTGTGCCCAGAGGTATGAATTTGGTTTAATTTATTACACTTTTGTTCTGTGATAATGGTCTTGGATTTTGTAGCAAAGTGTGCTCACTTTTTAGAGATGGAAACTAAAATGGGGTGAAACATCATGATGTCTACTTGACTTTAATATTTCATTGAAAACATGGGATGAATCAAGGGTGGCAAGTGTTAATAGTTTATACATTGATGAAATATTGTTTTAATTGGATGGACTATACATTGTTAAATCTAGATGATGGATGTTTATGAGACTGTTGCCTTTATTTTTCTGTGTCTAAAAAGTTTTATTTAAAAGAGTGAAACACACTCACATGCATTCTCCATTTCATTCACTTCCAGAATATTCTCCCAATAGAGATGACACCTTGACTGAGAAGCCTGGTAAACCTGCAGGAAGCCCCAGCCCATGGTAGGGGACGAGTGTCTTGATGCTGTGTCTCATCGAAGAGAACCATGCGCACAGTGTCTTGGATGATGAAGAATGTTGGCCAACCCTTGTCAAGGAGGGTTGAGACACAGTGGGGTCACCAGGAGCCCTGGGGCGATGAAAGGACGTGGCTCACCCCACCACTTGTCTCCCCAGACCTCCCGTTCTGGGCCCTCATCCTCATCTGCTTGGCAGGACTCCTGGTGCTCATCACAGGCCTGATCTGCTGTCTCCTGGTAAGCCATGACGTGTTGCTGGTCTTCTTACTATTGCGTTGTAAGAGCTATTTATATATTATAAATACACATCCTTTTCTAGGGATATGTTTTGCAGATGTTTTCTCCCAGTCTGTGTGTGGCTTGCCTTCTCCTTCACAACATGAGTCATTGGGGAAATGTAAGTGACAGTCATCATGAGATTCCACCACACTTGAGAATGGCTAAAATTAAAAAAACTGACTATAGCAAATGTTGTTGAAGATGTCAAGTCACTGAAACTCTCAGTGCTGGTGAAAAATAGCTTGGATTCGTCTTTAATAATTACATACGTCTACCCAGCCATTCCTCTCCTAGGAATCCATCTAAGGGAAATAACACATATGTCTATACACAGACTTGTACACACATGTTGATAACAACCTATTTATAGTAGACAAAAACGGAAAACAACCCAAACGTCCATCTACTAGTGAATGGATACACAAAGTGTGGTATATCCCCACAGTGGAGTACTATTCAACCATAAAAAGGAATGAATGATTTTTTTTCTTTTTTAATTATTTTATTGAAGTTATAAAGGGTTTTAACATTGTGTAATTTCGGGTGTCCATTATTATTTGTGATTTTCTGTATAGACGGCATCGTGCTTACCACCAGTAGTCTGACTTTTATCCATACCATGCACCTGTACCCCTTTAACTTTTTCACTCAACCCCCAGCCCCCTTCCCCTCTGGTAAGCACTAATCTGTTCTCTTTATCCCTGTGTATGTTTATCTTCTACATATGAGTGAAATTATGCATATTTCTTTGTCTGGCTTATTTCATTTAACATCACACCCTAAGGTCCATCCAGGTTTTGCAAACAGGATGATCTTGTTTTTTTTTTCTGGCTGAGTAGTATTCCATTGTATATAAGACATACCACATGTTCTTTATCCATTCATCTGTAGCAGGGCACTTGGGGTGCTTCCATGTCTTGGCTATAGTGAATAATGCCATAGTGAACACAGGGGTGCGTAAATCTCTTTGAATTGTTGATTTCAACTTCTTTGGATAAATACCCAGTAGTGGGATAGCTGGAAGGTATGGTATTTCTATTTTTAATTTTTTGAGAAATCTCCATACTGTTTTCCCTGGTGGCTGCACCAGTTTGCATTCCCACCAGCAGTGTGTGAGGGTGCTCTTTTCTCCTTATCCTCTCCAACATTTGTTATTTTTTGTCTTGGGAGTTATAGCCATTCTGACAGGTGTAAGGTGATCTCTCATTGTAGTATTGATTTGAATATCCCTAATAATTAATGATGTTATACATCTTTTCATGTGCCTGTTGGGCTTCTGTATATATTCTTTGGAAAAATGTCTATTCATATCCTCTGCCCATTTTTAGATTGGATTATCTTTTTTGTTGTTGTTGAGTGTATGAGTTGTTTATATATTTTGGAGATTAACCCCTTCTCAGATAGATGATTTGCAAATATTTTCTCCCAGTTCGTGGGTTGTCTTTTCGTTTTTTTTTTTTTTTTTGAGGAAGATCAACCCTGAGCTAACATCCGTGCTAATCCTCCTCTTTTTTCCTGAGGAAGACCAGCTCTGAGCTAACATCTATTGCTAATCCTCCTCCTTTATTTTTTCCCCAAAGTCCCAGTTGATAGTTGTATGTCATAGTTGCACATCCTTCTAGTTGCTGTATGTGGGATGTGGCCTCAGCATGGCCAGACAAGCGGTGCATCTGTGTGCGTCTGGGATCCGAACCTGGGCCGTCAGTAGCGGAGCTTGCGCAGTTAACCACTAAGCCACGGGGCTGGCCCTGTCTTTTCGTTTTGTTCATCGTTTTCTTTGCCTTGCAGAAGTCTTTTAGTCTCATGTAGTCCCATTTGTATATTTTTTCTTTTCTTTCCCTTGCCTGAGTAGACATGGTATTGGGAAGGGTGCAGCTAAGACCAATGTCAAAGACTGTACTGCGTATGTTTTCTTCTAGGAGTTTTATTATATCAAGTGTTAGATTCAAGTCTTTTATCCATTTTGAGTTAATTTTTGTGTATGGTGGAAGATAATGATCTACTTTCATTCATTTGCATGTGGCTGTCCAGTTTTCCCAACAGCGTTTATTGAAGAGACTTTCCTTTCTCCATTGTATGATCTTGGCTCCTTTGTCAGAGATTAACTGACCACAGATGTGTGGTTTGTTTTCTGGGCTTTCAGTTCTGCTCCATTGATCTATGAGTCTGTTTTTGTGCCAGTACCATGCCATTTTGATTACTATAGCTATGTAATATATTTTCAAGTTAGGATTGTGATGCCTCCAGCTTTGTTCTTTCTTCTCAGTATTTCTTTGGCTATTTGAGGTCTTTTGTTATTCCATATATATTTTAGGATTCTGTGTTCTGTTTCTATGAAGAATGTCATTGGGATTCTGATTGGGATTGCTTTGAATCTGTAGATTACTTTAGGTAATATGGGCATTTTAACTGTGTTTATTCTTCCAATCCATGTGCATGGAATATCTTCCCATTACTTCAGGTCATCATTGATTTCTTTCAATAATGTTGTCGGGGGAAGAGGGAGAATCTCCCTCTGCCCTTTCCCTTAAGGTTCTTCTGGCTGGCCAAATAATCAACAAGACAGGTTAGCAGGAGAAAATAATACCAAGTTTAATAACATGTATACATGGGAGAAAGCAGGGACACTGCGTTTCTCAACACAATAGCAGAAATTCTCGTCTTAAATATCATTTTCAGCCAATGACAAAGGAGGATTTTGGGGGTGGGGGGAGTCAGTTACAGGAGATTACCACTAAAGCACAGTAAACAAGAGTAAGGTTTATTATACAGCCCCAAGGCCTCATCTTCCACATTGATAAGTTACTAGAAATGAGCTCACCCCCCCTTTTTCTCAATACAGAGAGGGAGATACCTTTACAAATGGAGACTTCCCTTGTAAAGGATTGTCTGACAACTCCTCGCAGGGCCATCCAAAGAATGTGGCCAGAGAGACAGGATTCCTGATAAGATGGGCTTGTTGGTGCCTTTTCTATTGTAACCTCTATCCTAAATTATCTTTTATAGCAGTCATGATAATAACCCCTTCCTAAAACAGATTTTTTGGTTTTAAATTCTTTAGGCAGTTTGGGAGGGGAAACTCAAATATTTTTCCTGAGCTCTCTGAGTCCTTATTGTCTTCAGCTCGAAATAATCCGCATACCAGAGTGGTGCTTCCTGGGGCAGCTTGCCCTGAGCACCATCAGTTCCCTCCTCTGAAACTTCCCTAGAAGTTTCACATATTAAAAGCCGAGCTGGTGACTGTGGAGAGAGAAATCGTGTTAGTATCCGAGTGATAAGAAGTCTGCAAAGAGAGAAAAGAACGTAGATTAGAATGAGGATGAACAGGCAGAAAAGAACAAATCGGAGCACATTTCCCCACATTCCATTAAACCAGTCCCCCAATCCTGGAAATAAGTCAGTCCAATAAAATGTGTGAGCTTCGTTTATCTGATGAAAAATGTCAATCTTCTCTTTTAATAGATTTAAGTTAGATATTACTTGACCTGTTTGATTCACATAAAAGCAACATTTTTCTCCAAAGATTGCGCATGCTCCTCCTTGCTGAGCAGTGAGTATGTCCAGAGCACGTCGATTTTGGAGCACCACAGATGCTAGGCTGTTAATCTCTGACTGGAGTATGTTTAAGGTTTGCATGGTGGTGTTGAACTCTTGTTCCATTACCATAGAGAGATTTAATATTGCTTTCTCTAACTCATAATCTCCAAAGCCGGGGAATAGGACTCTCAAGGCTGAAAAGAACTTGGAGTTGTGATACACAAGTGGATTTTCCACGATTTCTCGACTGGCACGTTTATGTGGCACAATCTTATGAACAAACGAACCCAAGTTTGTAATTTGGCTAGCATTTAAGGTGGAGTGTTTGGTGACAGAAGGAGCCAGGTATCCAAGTCCGCATCGTCCTGACCAATTAGGTGGGAATCCTTTATACACTTTGTTGCCGCATAAAATGAAAAGACCAGTGTAGTTTAAAGACAAGGTTAGAATTGAATCTGTAGTTCCCAGGATCTGGACTATTTCATGATCTGTGCCACTTGCACTATTACTACCTAAACATCTCCATTTCCCATGAGCTCCTGTCAGTCTGCGAGAACAGAATAGATTGTGGAATAGCTGGTACAGGAGGCCTGCAGTCTGATTTTGGCAGCTATAAAGCCTGGTCTTGTCACCTGACCAGGTGAGTCCAGATTTTTGATCCACCCATATATAGTCTGTGGCATTGGGCAGCTTAACCATGCGGATAGCTGCTATACCCCAAGTTGCACACGGGTGGCTCGTAAGCCATCCAGAGCACTTGGTGATTTGGCAAATGTTTGTGCCAGAGGGAGTAGTGATAGAGTCACTTACAATTCCCTTGAGAGTTCTGAAGATGCCACCTGCGGAATCAAACCACAGAGTTTGACGGCAATATTGTCTCGGTATATCACCCAGGAAAGGTCCAGTGCCATGTTTACTTTCAATGCAGAGGGAAAAACTTTCACTTATTATTTGTGCTTGGGCAAGGGACAGTCCTTGACCTTCTAAGTAATCTTTCTGGGGCCCAAGTGACTCACCAGGAGAAGAAGCAGAGTGAAGTTTCCCTTGTTGCGGATACCATACGCTGTTATTCATCCATTTTCCATACTTAGTCTACCAGGTGTTCATATCAGCAGGAACAAAGACTAGTTCAGGTTCTTTTGCACTATCTAGCTGTTGACATAACCAACAGTCAGATTGATTAGTTAGCGTGGCTAGGGCTTGGTAAACTGGCATAAGGGGGTGTTTGGTCTGTGCCCGACCTGTTGAAAAGGAGAGGGTTAGTAAAAGCAAGACACAGATCGGAAAAGAGCCCATAGCGGAGACTTAGAGAGGGGAAGAGGGACAGATAGAGACCAGCACTCTCCAGTCAGCTTTCTATTAAATGATTAAAAAAAAATATATATATATATATATATCCACTAATAGTTTGTGTGTGTGAGTGTGTATATATATAGGGAGTTTTGAAGCAAGGGGGAGGAAATGGGTCAAAGTAGGTTTTCTTGATCCGTGATCTTGGGAAAAGCTGTCTACTTCGTGATGTCGGCTGCTTCTGGGGCCTGGGTTTTGGCCCTCGAAATCCTTAGTTTAAGGTCTCCTGTGGGGATTATCTCCCAGTTGTCTTGAGAGCGATGTTCTGGGTCTATTTTGGCGTGGCTCGCATGGATCCAGGAAGATTTTTCTTTTATTTTGATGGCAGTGCAGGTCGTCAGTAAAACTTCATAAGGTCCTTCCCAGTGAGGTGACAGTGCGTGTTTTTTTCTAAAGACCTTGATGTACACCAGGTCTCCTGGTCGAAAGGGATGGTAAGACTTGTCAGAAGGTGGTGGCCATGCCTCTTTTACCTGTTGACGATATGCTTCAAGTATACTAGTTAATTTTTGTATATAACAAGTCATAGCATCAAATTGTTCACTTAAGTTCCCATAATATTCATTTAATCCAGGAATTGAAGGTTTAGAGACGCCAGTAGGCATCGGACGTCCAAAAACTATTTCAAAAGGAGTCAGTCCATGCCTTCTATTTGGAGTATTTTGAATCTTCATAAGGGCCAAGGGCAGAGCCTCTGGCCATTTAAGTCCAGTTTCTTGACAGACTTTTCCTAGAGTTCTTTTTATATCTAGATTTTTACGTTCCACTTGCCCTGATGACTGAGGGTGATATGGGGTATGAAATTTTAATGAATACCCAGAGTTTTTGCAAGCAAGTGGTTTATCTCTGCTGTAAAATGAGTTCCTTGGTCTGATTCAATCCATAAAGGAATGCCAAAGCGAGGAATAACTTCAGTTATTAATTTCTTTACCACTGTTGTGGCATCTGCATGTCTGGTCGGATAGCATTCAGTCCATCCACTAAACATGCAGACAATAACCAAACAGTGAGAGTAAGCTAAAGCTGAAGGCATGTCTATAAAATCCATTTGGAGTGCCGCAAAAGGCAGCGTGGGCCTGGGAGGACTTCCTGGATCACACTGATTTCTCCCAGAGACTTGGTAAGATTTGCAAGTTGTGCACTGGGAGGGGATTTGGTCAGAAATGTTATGGATGCCAGGGCAAAACCAATCGTCTTTTAGTTCCTTAACTATCCCCCGTTTGCACATATGTCCCATTTGGTGGGAGATAAGTGTAAGCCAAAAAGTCAAAAGAAAAGGAGCTACTGGAAGTCCATTTGGTCCAATGTATAATCCATCTGATAATTGTTTGGCACCCTTTTGTATCCAATTGTCTTTTTCAGATTGTGGGGCATTTGCCTAATAGTTAATAACATCAGTCAGGGATAAAGGCAGGTTTAAGAATTGGGTGGAAAACGGATAAGGGGGTCCATAGTGAGCTGCATGTTTAGGAGCTCTGTCAGCCCTGTCATTCCCTAAAGATATGACATCAATCTCCTTAGTATGGGCTGAACAATGAACAATGGCAATTTTTGAAGGAAGGTGAATAGCTTGTAATAAGGCTGCAATTAAGTGTCCATTAGCAATAGGAGTTCCTGCAGAAGTTAAGAATCCACGGGATTTCCAAATTGTGCCAACAGCATGGCAGACTCCAGAAGCATATTTGTGTAAATGAAAGAAAAACAAGATTAATGGTTAGAGCAAATTGTAAACCAGTTTTTGAGTTCAGAGGACAGCCAGTGAAGAAGAATTTTAGATGTCAGCGTCAAAGTATCTTTTGCAGTTTAAAATGTCTCTGATGGTGTCGTCAGGTCATCTCTTAAGTTTATATCAAGTTCATCAGCTTCAGTTTGTAAGGCTTCAGGAAAAAGGGCAGGTTCAGTCCTCAGTGATTTTAAATGAAAATGATGGAAAAAAATAGAAAACGTTAGTTTGGACATCTGTAGCCAGATATTTCAGGAGACTAGAAGAAATCAGGATCCAGTCTAGTCAACAGATATAAAACAAAAACCTCAAAAGACAACAAAACTAGGATCTAATATCCGCAAATTTATACTGAAATAGTTTTTACTGAAATATAATTTTTTTCTCTAAAATCACCCTCATTTTTATTGATAGCAAAATTAAAACTAGTTTGCAAAATAAGTCTAGTTCCAATAGAGTTGGCCCAATTATTTACATAAGTACAGCAAGAATAGCAGTTGATCACATAGGCTCTTTTAAATCTGCTTTGCTGGAACTTTTTATAAGGAATCTCACATTGAACTTTAAAGGTCTCTCGAGGCCAGGAAAGCCAAGCCAAGGATTTTGTCATCAGACTTTGCCTGCAATACCTATAGATTTGGGTGAATTCCTCTATTCCGAGGTTTCCCCAAAATATTTCAAGTTTCCTTGTACCTGCCAGATAAGTGACATTCTTTACTTATCCTGGTAAGTGCTGCTTGGAACATAAGGTACCAGGCTAATATTTCCATGTGGCTTTATTCCATAAAGTCCAATCTTCATTTCTCAAAGGCTGTATGGTTATATTGCAAATATGATGTTCCAGTCACAACCTTGGTAATAGAACCAGTGTTTCCAATTGTGTCCTGTTATAAGGAGAACAGATTCTTATTGAACTTATGCAAATAACTATATTGCCATGAAGACAACAATACTCACTTACTAAGAGTTTCTAAATTCGAGGGATCAGGTAGAGAGAAAAAGGTAAATATTTCAATTTTGCTTACAAAAGTATCATTTATCAAATTGTTATGTCATAGCTAGCTCAGGAGAAAAGAGAAAAAGTTTTCCTTAAATCTGAAAAAACAAAACATTAAAAATTCAGCAATACTTCAAATGAAAAATCATAAAAATTATAAGCATCCTTATCAGTTTATTCAGTCCTGTGTAATCCATTCTTGATCCCACTCTTTTTGTTAGTGGCTTTATGAAGTCATCAGTTTCTCCATCGGATTTCTGTAATTTTTTTACCAAGTTCAGTTTTATGATCAGAAAGTTTGTCAGAAACCTGTACTCCAGTGTAAATGTCAGAGTCCTTTCTATGAATTTTTCTGATGTTGAAACATTTTGCAAAAGCATTAGAGCAAAGAAATAAGTCTGTAAACAACAAGACCTCAAAATGGCAATTGACAAGGAAATTTGGTTAATTTTGTGACATACAACACTTTAAAATAATAATAACCAGAATTATGACTGATAACCAGAACAGATCAGAATTTCAGTAATGTTATACAATTTTAAAACACCTATGTCAATAACATTTGCCCACATAATAGCACCTAAGCAGGCTTATCATCACTGTTCTGACAATGCTTTCCATGTAATTGAACATATTGAATAAGCCTAATAAGTTTAGTATCTTTCCCCTTATAGGAAGAGAGCAAATTTCTTTGAGAAGTTCCAGGGCCCTTTGAAAATTCCCAAAGAAATAAAAGTTAAAAAAAAGACTTTAAGATATGAATTTTGGGGGAGCTTGTCAAAAATATAAACAATCAAAGCAAACAGAGCATTAACAGTCCAAAAGTCTTAATAGAGAGACCTCAGTCTTTTGAACGTAGGAAATTATTTTAACAGTTTTTTTTTTTCTGTCTTTTAGGTAGACTTACTCAAAGGTAAAGAAAAATCTTTTGTAACCTCTTTATCAAGTTTAAGCAAATTATCCTTTTAAGAGACAGAAGACCAAATTTTAATTTTGCACCAGCTTATTTCTGCTATTAAAACTCATTTACTTAAATTCATTTCAATCTTAGCCAACTTGACCATGCATAAAACTCCTTTTCCAGAATTCCTCTTCCACAAACCTTCTATAACTTCCTTTTTACATTCAAAATTTGTCCCATGTCTTTCTTTTCCCTCCTAGTACTTGAGGACAAATTTATCTTTCTTAACCAAACAAAATATTTCCATTCTTTGTACCTTTATACATCTTACTTTCCTTGTACACAGACACATTTTTCTTAATTTTTAGTAGCTTCAATCACATATACTAATTAGGAATTTTACCCCTTAGAAACCTTAATTTGTAAGTAAAAACTAAGTAAACAATTATAAACTTTCTTTTACATTAGTATCTTGTGGCTTGGAAAATTTATGAACACTTACTTCATCATTTCTGGAAACATGTTACTTTATAGTACAATCTTTTAATAAAACACATGTTTACCAATAGACCCAAAACACCTTTTAGTTTTCCTGTAATGAAAAGCCAAAAGTAGACAAATGTACATTTAGCAATCAATGTCTAATATCTTATCTTATTTGGAAATGATGATACTCAGAGAATTTTTATCATAAAACTTAGCAAAACTCTCAAGTTTTAAGTCACCAAAAAGAGTTTGGAAGCTGTAACCACCATAACACATAATTATTGTTTAAAGTTCATCCAACATTCATCTTTTTCACAACTATTTAGTTACTTATTCCCAATAATTATTTAGATTGCCTACAAGACTTCATAAGACTTCAGATAAAATTAGCCATCATTTAAACTACTATTTTTGTTAACCAGTTCTGTAATAGAAATAACAGTTTTTTTCTTACAAAATTTCATGTAAATTTCGTCACCTCTTATACCTTTAAACATAATTATCATTAAGATTTTTATCAATAGGTCCTGATCTTCTAATTTTGGACAAGAGGAGCATTCCCAGTCAGACATTTTAAAACATACTCAGGCAAAGTTGATGTAACCTCTTTGTATAAAATTAGCTCAAACATTCCAACCTTTATAATCTTATCAACACTTACACTTTTACATGTTCTCAATTTAATTGTAACCTGAGTCAAGGTCTTAAGACTAGTCAAATTTTTTCCTTCCTTTTTCTGGCCTTAATTCTTAGGTACCAATTAAGCAATTATGTGAGAGCTTTCAATACATTTTTTTTCCCCAATATAGAAGTTTTTCCAATTCAAAGGATCCGTCGTCTGGCCATTGACGAGTAGGATCTTCATTTGTATATTTATTCCAATAGTGACTCGAACCAATAAGCCTTTTTAAGGAAAGACCCGGAGGTAACTTTCCACGCTTAAAATAAATCTTTCCCATGGACGCAAGAGGTGTCCCTGGTGAGGGCACAGATGATGTAGCCCCATCTACACTCCCTTTGGGAGTGTAGAATTCACTCCCAAAGATATTCAGACTCCCCTGAGAGCTTGGCACAGCCGGACAGAGACAGTTCGGAACCCCAGTCTACTCTACTGGCCACCAAGGTGCACCCCGGTAAATGCACCTTCCGTATGGTGGAGACCAAGGAGAATATTCTCTCTGGTCACAAAGCCAAGTTTTCTCAGGACACAGAACAAGACAGAAGGAAAAACCTCATCTGGTTTTTTTTTTTTTTCTTATGTGCACAATGACAGCTTTAGCCACGCCTTAGGTCTCTTGGAGCCAGAATAATACCTAGCGGGGGAGGTGCCGCGGGGTTGGGGACTGTGTGCTTTACAGAGTACCTCGTCATTGCACGGACATTTTCTTGCAGTTGGCGGGGGACCTGTGTCATCTACCCCGTTCCGTGACCCAACTTATCCTGACAGGGGAGTCTTTTGAAAGTGGCGAGAGCCCTAATGGCTCTTAACTGCTCGACCCGCGCCCACCAAATTTGCGGCCTTTTTGGCTTCCAAGATGCCCTTGGCAATGGCCTTCACTTCATGTGCATAATAACCCACAGCAAAGTTTGTAAACGCCGGTCTGGTGAGACCCGCAAACTCACCAGTCTGTGGGGCCTGCCCGGACAGCAGGCTTATACGGCCTATGCCTGTGTCCTACCCTATGGTATTTCCCTCTTATGACAAAAGACACAGACAAAAGAGAAAAACAGAGACTATCTCTGGGAGGAAAAGGGATCAAGATCAAAAACCAAGAGTACTCTACCAAATTTAAACCAAGAGTCACTAAAAGCCCAAGAAACTAGTTTCCCAAATATTTTCTCCTGCCAATCTAAATTTAGAAAGAGAAAAAATTCTCACCACTTCCTTCCGCCGGACTCCGCAGATAGAGATTCCGGGAGGCTGACGTGGTAAGAAGTCTTACCTTTTGCCGGCTTTCGTCAGGCGTTCCCGTATCTCACCATCTGCAGTAGTCCAGGGAGAAGGCAGGTCTTCCAGCCAGAGAAGGCAACTTACCAGCCAGTGCTTCTCCTGGCTGGCTCGCCAAAACTGTCGGGGGAAGAGGGAGAATCTCCCTCTCCCCTTTCTCTTAAGGTTCTTCTGGCTGGCCAAATAATCAACAAGACAGGTTAGCAGGAGAAAATAATACCAAGTTTAATAACATGTATACATGGGAGAAAGCAGGGACACTGCGTTTCTCAACACAATAGCAGAAATTCTCGTCTTAAATATCATTTTCAGCCAATGACAAAGGAGGATTTTGGGGGTGGGGGGAGTCAGTTACAGGAGATTACCACTAAAGCACAGTAAACAAGAGTAAGGTTTATTATACAGCCCCAAGGCCTCATCTTCCACATTGATAAGTTACTAGAAATGAGCTCACCCCCCCTTTTTCTCAATACAGAGAGGGAGATACCTTTGCAAATGGAGACTTCCCTTGTAAAGGATTGTCTGACAACTCCTCGCAGGGCCATCCAAAGAATGTGGCCAGAGAGACAGGACTCCCGATAAGATGGGCTTGTTGGTGCCTTTTCTATTGTAACCTCTATCCTAAATTATCTTTTATAGCAGTCATGATAATAACCCCTTCCTAAAACAGATTTTTTGGTTTTAAATTCTTTAGGCAGTTTGGGAGGGGAAACTCAAATATTTTTCCTGAGCTCTCTGAGTCCTTATTGTCTTCAGCTCGAAATAATCCGCATACCAGAGTGGTGCTTCCTGGGGCAGCTTGCCCTGAGCACCATCAATGTCTTATAGTTTTCATTGTATAGGTCTTTAACCTCTTTGGTTAAATTTACCCCTAGACACTTTTTTCTTTTTGTTGCAATTGTAAATGGGATTGTATTCTTGAGTTCTCTTTCTGTTAGTCCATTATTATAAGAGTATAGAAATGCAACTGATTTTTGTAAGTTGATTTTGTACGCTGCAACTTTGCTGTAGTTGTTCATTATTTCTAATAGTTTTCTGATGGATTGTTTAGGGTTTTCTATATTTACAATCATCTCATCTGCAAACAGCAAGAGTTTCATTTCTTCCTTTCCAATTTGGATTCCTTTTATTTCTTTTTCCAGCCTAATTGCTCTGGCCAAAACCTCCAGTACTATGTTGAATGAGAGTGGTGAGAGTGGGCACATTTGTGTTCTTCCTGTTCTCAGAGGAATGGCTTTAAGTTTTTCACCATTAAGTATGATGTTGGCTGTGGGTTTGTGATATATGGCCTTTATTGTGTTGAGGTACTTTCCTTCTATACCCATTTTATTGAGAGTTTTTATCATAAATGGATGTTGGATCTTGTCAAATCTTTTCTCTGCATCTGTGGAGAGGATCATGTGATTTTTATTCCTCATTTTGTTAATGTGGTGTATCACATTGATTGATTTGCGGATGTTGAACCATCTCTGCATCCCTGGTATAAATTCCACTTGATCATGGTATATGATCCTTTTAATATATTGCTGTGTTCGATTTGCTGATATTTAGTTGAGGATTTTTGCATCTGTGTTCATCAGCGATATTGGCCTGTAATATTCCTTCTTTGTGCTGTCCTAGCCTGCTTTTGCTGTCAGGGTGATGTTGGCCTCATAGAATGAATTAGGAAGTGTTCCATCTTCTTCAAGTGTTTGGAATAGTTTGAGAAGCATAGGTATTAAAGCTTGTTTGAATATTTGGTAGAATTCTCCAGAGAAGGCATCTGGTCCTGGACTTTTGTTTTTTGGGAGGTTTTTGATGACCATTTTGATCTCTTTGCTTGTGATTTGTCTGTTTATTTTCTCTATTTCTTCTTGAATCAGTTTTGGGAGGTTGTATGAATCTAATAATTTATCTATTTCTTTTAGGTTATCCAATTTGGTGGCATGTAAGTTGTTCAAAGTATTCTGTTATTATCCTTTGGATTTCTGTGGTATCTGTTGTAATTTCTCCTCTTTCATTTCTAATTTTATGTCTTTGAGGCTTCTCTCTTTTTTTCTTAGTGAGTCTGGCTAAGGGTCTGTCAGTTTTGTTTCAATCTTCACAAAGAACCAGCTCTTTGTTTCATTGATCCTTTCTACTGTTTTTTTAGTCTCTATTTCATTTATTTCTGCTCTAATTTTTATTATTTCCCTTATTCTGCTGACTTTGGGCTTCATTTGTTCTTCATTTTCTGGTTCTATTAGGTGTAGTTTAAGGTTACTTATTTGGTATTTTTCTTGTTTGTTGAGGTGCACTTGTATTGCTATGAATTTCCTTCTTAGAACTGCTTTTGCTGCATCCCATAAGAGTTGTTTTGTTGTCTTTTCATTTTCATTTGTCTTCAGGTATTTTTTGATTTCTCCTTTGGTTTGTTCATTGATCCAATGTTTTTTCAGTCCTGTGTTCTTTAGTCTCCACATATTTGTAACTTCCCCATCTTTTGTCTTCTAGTTGATATCTAGTGCCATAGCATTGTGGTCAGAAAAGAAGCTTGATATGATTTCAATCTTAAATTTATTCAGGCTTGTTTTGTTTCACAACATATGTTATATCTTTGAGAAGTTTCCATGTGCACTTAAGAAGAATGTGTATTCCGCTTTTTTGGGAGGGTATGCTCTATATATATCGATTAAGTTCATCTGATCATATGTTTCATTTAATTCCACTATTTACGTGTTGCCTTTCTATGCATGATCTATCTATGGATGTAAGTGGGTTGTTCAGCTCCCCTGCTATTATTGTGTTGCTGTTAATTTCTCCCTTTAGGTCTATTGATAGTTGCTTTATATTCTTTTGTGCTGCTGTGTTAGGTGCATATATCTTTATAAGTGTTATGTCCTCTTGGTGGAAAGTCCCCTTTATCATTATATACTGCCCCTCTTTGTCTCTCATAGTCTTTTTTATCTTGAAGTCTGCTTTGTCTGATATAAGTATGGAAACACCTACTTTCTTTTATTTGCCATTTGCTTGCAGTATTTTCTCCCCTCCATTCATTCTGAGCCTGTTTGTTTTTAGTGCTGAGATGTGTTTCCTGGAGGCAGCGTATTGTTGGGTCTTGTTTTCTAATCCACCCCACCACTCTGTGTCTGTTGATTGGAGAAGTCAATCGATTTACATTTAGAGTGATTATTGATACATGAGGGCTTAATCCCACCTAATCTATATTTCCACTGTTTCTCTTCCTTTGTGTTTCTGACTACCATTTCATTTTGGGGGTTTTCTGTGGAGGTTCTCTCTTTTTTTATGATCTATGGCTCTGCTCTGATTTTTTGTTTGCTGGTTATTGTGAGGTTTGTATGAAGATCTCATAGATGACATAGTCCATCTTCTGAGAGCCTCTTATCTCTATTAGCCTAAGCAGGTTCCATTCCTTTCCTCTTCTCCTTCTGAGTTATTGTTGTCACAAGTTATTCATTTTTGTGTTGTGCATTTGTGACTAAGCTGAAGTGTTCATAGTTACTTCTGATGCTTTCCTTCCCTTCTTCTTTTAAGTTATAATTAAGTATTTGCTACCCTGTTGTGAAGCAGAGCTGTAGCTTTCTGATTTTGTCTGTCTATTTATCTCTTTGCTCAAAGCTTTGTAGACATTTGCCTTCTTTTTGTTTCAGGTATGAGGGCGTTCTTGATCATTGCTTGTATGGGAGATCTAGTGGCGATGAACTCCCTCAGCCTTTGTTTATCTGGGAAAACTTTTATTTCTCCATTGTATCATAAGGATCGTTTCACTGGATAGAGTATTCTTGGCTGAAAGTTTTTGTCTTTCAGTATTTTTAATATATCATTCCATTCTTTCCTTGCCTGTAAAGTTTCTGCCAAGAAATATGCTGAAAGCCTGATAGGTGTTCCTTTGTAGGTTATTTTCTTCTGTCTTGCTTCCCTTAATATTTTTTCTTTGTCATTGGCTTTTGTCAATTTTACTATTATATGCCTTGGAGAAGGTCTTTTAGCATTGATGTAATTAGACGTTCTGTTGGCTTCATGTATTTGTAAGTCCGGTTCTTCCCCAGGTTTAGGAAGTTCTCAGCTATTATTTCTTTGAACAAGCTCTCTGCTCCTTTCTCCCTCTTTTCTCCCTCTAGGATACATATAATTCTTAGGTTGCTTTTATAATTGAGTCATATATTTCTCCAAGAATTCCTTCATTTTTTAAAAATCTGAGTCTTCTCTCCTCATCCACTGGAAGCATTTCTATATTTCTATCCTCTAAATCACTAATTCTTTTATCCATAATATCACCTCTGTTTTTTAAGGATTCTAGATTCTTTTTTATGTCATTAATTATGTTCTTCATATTCAGAATTTCTGCTTGTCTTTTTTTTAAATAGTTTCAGTCTCTTTGATGAAGTATTCCTTTTCCTCATTAATTTTATTCCTGAGTTTATCGAACTGTCTTAACATTCTTGTAACTTGGTGAGTTTCTTTAATGACAATTATTTTGAATTCTCTGTCATTTAGATTGTAAATTTCTGTGACTTCAAGGTTCGTTTCTGGAGATTTGTCATTTCCTTCTGCTCTGAATTGTTAGTGTAGTTTCTGATGGTGTTTGATGAACTAATCTTTTGCCTGCGTATTTGTGGTAGTATCAGGTCACAGATTCCACCTGCTACCACTGTGGGGGAAGCATGAGCTGTGTTTCTGATCCCACCCCATATGCTGGAAGTTGTGTGGGTACAGTGAGTGTTCCCATCCGCTGGGAAAGCATTCACACTGGGCTCAGAGCTGCCGTCACACGGAGGCACCTACCCACTTGTGAGACCGCAGCACTACTATGGTTATTTGTGCCATCTGGGAAAGCATTTGCATGTGTGCATATATCTGCTGCTGCCTTTTCTTATGCTCATGCCAGTCTCTGTACTTGGTATGTGGGACTTCTTCACGGGTTCTAAGCATTGGCCAATCATTGGGACTGCAGTGGCACGGTGGGCTTTCCAACCATCCAGGAAAGCATTCATTTGCAGGTCCAGGGCTGCCGCCAACACCTCCCAGAGTTGCACCAAGGCGCATTCCTACTTTTGGGGGTGCAGCAGTACTATTGGCTCTCACTCCAACCTGGGAAGCACTCGGGTGTGTGCACAGTGCTGCCAGGGAAGAGTTGGGGATAGGAATGAATTCATAGTACATGCAATGACAAGCATAAATCTCAAAATAATTATGCTGAGTGAAAGAAGCCAGTAAAAAATGAGTACATTGTATATGATCCCATTTATCAAAATCCTTGGAAAATACAGGAAAATCTATAGGGACATATACCGGATCACTGGTTGCCTGGGAATGAGAATGTGTTTGCAAACGGCAAGGAAGGAGGAATTAAAATGAGCATGAGAAAATTTGGGGAGGATGGGCATTCCTTTTCTTGATTGTGGTGTTGGTTGAATAAGTTATAATCAAAATGTATCAAATTGTTCACTTTAAATGTATGCAGTTTACTGTATGTCGTTAATACCTCAATTAAGCTAGAACATGTAGAGGAAAGAGAGGGAGAGAGAGCCGAAAGAGGGAAAAGGAAAGGAAAAGAAGGACTGAGGGTGAAAATTAAGTGGACAAAAGGAAGAGGGAGACACAGGAGGCATCAGGTCTCTGTGGCTTTGGCATCTCCTTCCCCTGGCGTCTCCCATACTGGGCAGCTGACTGGACCATTCTGATGTGCTCTCCTCACCTCACAAGTCATTGTCTGCCGGCGGTAGAAGGAGGGCGACTATGAGCTCCAGAGACAACGCCTGGGCTATTACCTGCTTCATGGTGAACTACGGAAGCTGCGACGACTAGATCTGACTAGATCTGAGGTCCCCTTTTCCCAGCTGAGGTCCAGACGAGCTTAGCTGGAACAGAACGAAACCACATTGGATGGACACAGGCTCCAAGCCTTTCTAGACTTGGCCCCTGACTGGCTCACAGGGGACTAAGCTGAAAGGTTTCACCTTCCTTAAGTCCTGAAAGTGACTACAACTTCTGTCCTGTGGTGTCACACCAATTCATCCCTCAGGGACACCAGAATTGGTGAAACCAGCACAAACATTGCCATCATGTAAAATCGTATCCCCACTTCAGTGCAAGGTTTCCCTTCTTAGGAAACTTTGGAACATCCCTCCCCTTGACTCTGTGCAGCCATCACACCCCTCTCGGTTCCTCCATATTCCTCCCCCACTGAAGGCCTGGCAATCTCAGGTTCCCCTTTTCTGCTTCATTCTCTCAAGCTCAGATTCACGAGGACTTCCAGATCAATCACCCTCAATGTCTCCTCTCCCCACTCATGGGTCCTCCATGACGGGAAACAGGCCAAGATGGGAGGAGTGGGTGAGACATGACTCTGCAGTCACCTTGGGCCTTGGGAGCTGAAATGACTAGGTGTCTGGGAAGCCTGAATCCCAGAGTAACACCAAGGCTCTGGGAAGAGAGTATCTGCTCTGGATGTAAAAGTGAATAAAACACGGGGGGGGGGATCTGAGAGAAAAGAAAGAGTCTTTTTTCATCTTTCTCTGTACAGAGTCCAACTAGCCTCACAGCAGAGGCTTCCCAACAAGCAGCCCAGAGCATCCCAGGCATGAGGCAGGCTGCATTGTTCTGCAGTGGGGCTGTGGGTACAGATTATATTATCTGTACACACTGTGCAGACGACCACAGCTGAAGATACCCAAGGGCTGAGAATTAAAGTCACGGTCATGCCACTCTCTCAGACTTTTTGTGTGTGAGCATCACATTCTCAATCTTAAGCAGTGATTTTCTGAGAATGCACACTCTGAGGATTATAATGATTAATAATATTAATATATTATTATACATTGCATATATTATACATTATACACTGAACATTATAATTATAAATTAATGTATAATTATTATACATTAATATATTATTATTATATATTACATTATTATGATATCATTATAATGGTTAATAATCGTTATCATTATTGACTATTTAATTTCTCCTAAGCAACATGACTGGCAAGCTCTGCGTGTATTATCCCAGTTACAGTCACAATATTTAGGGTTTTATTCCCATTTTAAGGTAAAGATGTGGAGGCTCAGAAATATTAAATAACTTGACAAAGAAGGAAAAAATTACTACAAAGCTAAATGAAACACCTATTCACACTATGTTTCAAAGAAAGAAAGACGTTATCTGACTTACAAACAGACTCAAAGTTGACATCCCACAGGCCTGCAGTGAAAGAACTGGTAAAGAATGTACATCAGGAAGAAGAAATGTGAACCCAGGAAAACATAACAGGGGTCACATGGAAAGGAAAAAACCGTCTGTCTAATTTAGTATTAGTTTTAAAACAAGACATTAAAAACACATTCGAACCAAAATTCCAGATGATTACCACATGGAAGAATAGAGGAGAGAAGATTTAGCTAAAAAATAACTCATTTTTTAGGGAAGATATAAATACTAAGATACTCCATTATTGTTTAACACATTGCTCTCAGAAACTGATAAATCTGTGGGACAAAAGTAAGTAATGATAAAGAGGATTTGAAGAATGCAACATACTCGATCAGGCAAATAGATAAATCCCAACACACTGGCTTATTGTGAGACTTGTGATGCTGAAAACAGTCGTTCTCCTGACAGCATGATACCGCAATGGCATATCAATTTTCATGAATCAAATTTCCAATGCATATAAATCTAAAAAAATGGAAAATCCAGTATTTCATTGTATGCAACTAGTGATTCAACATGCAACAAATACCAGAAAAATAGAGACCCAGAAGTAGGTGTCTTTTTTGAGAAGACAGATATAACAGCTCTTTAGTGAAATGTTATGTTGGAATCTATTGCAATATTACACAAAAAGGACAATCCATTTAGACTAGGTATGTTTTCTCTGTGACTGTGATGGCAAAACTCTAAAGAATCCCCTGACTGCGATAACTCTTTGTTGATCTTAAAATACAAATACATAACACTCAGGAAAGGAAAGGAAGGAAAGATCTCCTTTCTCTCCTCACCTGAAACTCAATCTCCCACCTCAGAAGGATCACTGTCCGTATCTTCTCTGTTATGCAAAGGAATCAAAGAAAAGAAAAGTATTGGTATATATTAAAGTTTCAAGAGCTCAAAGCAAGAAAACCTAATGACCCCTGCAGAGGCATTGATGTAGTGTGAGCTCCATGTCATCTGCCCCGTCTTGTCTTTTATCACCGTGTTTGTCGGGACGTCCTTCTTGGCCCCTCACTCTCCCTGCCTCACTAGCCAGTCTGTCTGCATCAGTGCTACCACCAGTCTCTCTCTTGCCGTCTTCACTTTCTCTTCCTGTTTCCTGATATCTTCCTGAGTCATCAGAAGTTGTTTGCAAAGGAGCTGTGGGATGTACAGACCAGCTCCTGGGATCGTCTCTGCTGAATCTGAAGACCAGGCAGGGGAGGGCATGGGACTGGAGTTCAGACCACCTGCGAGCACACCTGGCAGGCATGCACTTGTGCAACTAGGTGCAAGATTCAGCAGGGTTTTGGCAAGGTCCGAAGGACTTAACGGTTCACCTGCACTCTGCAGGCCTGGAGACCTTGTAGTATCTTCTGCCAGCAGAGTTGTTGGGGCTGCTCCAACGTTTCCTCCCATTGATGGCATCCGACCTCATTGTCAGGATAGGATGTGATTCTAGTAACTGTCCTCTTGAATATGTAACTGGACATCCTCAAAGGGATGGAGATGCTCAAACCAGGCTTTGGGTTTGATTGGTTTCCACAATCATGTCGCTTCCTCTGTGATGATTTGACCACCATACTTCTTTTCCTCTTACCCTATAAAAATAAATTGTGAATGTCGATCAGAGTGATAAATGAAGCCTGCTTTCCCAGGACAATTATGTCAGATGCCTTGTACTTCTACCCTCCCTCTCTCCCTGTGGGGATTAATCTGACCTGTGTCCTGGGACGTCATCAAAGAGATTTGGGTCAAGAACAGAAAGCTCGAGGTCAAAATTCAGGACTACGGCAGGTCATTTCTTCTCCCCCATGTTGTTAGACACTTATGAGTATGACTTTATTCTCTTTTTGTCCTTGTCACTCTCAACAACAAAATCCCTGGTGCTCCCTGTCAGGACTCACGTTCCCCAGTCTTTTTCTAAATCCCAAATCATAGTATTGTTCTGTACTATATGACTATTCATTTGATTAACCCATTGACCAGTTGGTGTTCATAGCTCCATTAGAGCTTAAATCAGTAGTGAAATTATCATCCACCCCACTCCTAGTGAATCTTATTTGACAACTGTGAACATTAAATCTCAGTACAGAGAATGTATGTCTGAAAAAACTCAACTTACAAAAGGAGAATGTGCTGTAAGTGAGAAGTACACACAGGATTTATGAAACCCAGGAAAAAAATGTAAACTCTCTCATTATTAAGTTTTGTATAGACTGACCCACATTGATGATATTTTGGTTATAGTGGGTTAAAATGTACTATTAAAATTAGTTTCACCTGTTTGCTTTCATTTTTTAAAATGTGGCTACTAAGAAAAAAATTAAATTCTATAATATAGAGTGCTTAATGTTACTATTGGACAGTGCCGATGAAGCCATCAGTGAAAATAAATTCCAGAGAAAGTGGTTAGGGAAATTTTTTCCCTAGAAAAGGAGTCTACACTGGCCCACACTGCCAGATGCAGCAAAAACTGTCATACACACACACACACACACACACACACAGACACTGACAGAATGAAACAAACCTCTTCCTAGAGTCACCACTTCTCCCATGGCATGAGGTTGCACTCCTACTTAGTCCTAAATGCACTAATCTCAAGAAAGAAGGCAGAAGTCAAGGTAATTTACCAGTTAGGAAGATCTAAAACCAGAGACTAAAGCTCAAGATATGTGGTGAATTTCCTGTCGTGGCTTCTGTTATTAATTCAATATGTTAAGGAGACTTTTCCAAGGAGGGTTGTTTTAAAACTCACTTTTTCTTTACTATGTAAAAATATACAGGCTATGTAAAGTATAATTACTCTAGCCAATCAATGAAAAGGAGATGATATAACACGAATACCCTTATTATAAGTCACTACTGGATTAGAGAGTCAGGGAACAGCTGACATTGGGTTAATTTGGCCTTAATTAGGCTGATTCTGATTTCATGATCGTCATATTGATTGTATTATGCTAG
The DNA here is from genome assembly GCF_020826845.1 of Diceros bicornis minor. NCBI lineage: Eukaryota > Metazoa > Chordata > Mammalia > Perissodactyla > Rhinocerotidae > Diceros > Diceros bicornis. The sequence goes on from NW_026691039.1 coordinate 434,098, forward strand.
AACCTAGGAAACTTCCCAGCCTCCCTACTATTTAACCACAAAGGCCCACCAACCAGACCAGTCCTTGCTGACACATCCCCTGCCTCCATCCCTTCTGACAACCCTTGGAGGAATTTCCCCAAATCTCACTCTGTCCCTGTACTCTTCTACCTGCCCCAGGGCCAGGGAATCATTTTCTCCAAGGCTCAGGCTCTGCGTGTGCCCAGCTCTGGGGATGGCACTTCTCCCTCGAGTGAAGACAAGGATCAGAGCACAGACCCTGTGACCAGCAGCAGTTGGACAAAGACTGGGGTTTGCTGACAGAAAAGAACCTTTAGTGGGCACGGTTACCAGGGTCTAAGAAGCCCCAGTGATTTCTCCAGGGAATGTGATGCAGGACAGAGCAGGAATGTCTGCATGTGGTTCGGCTTGGGAATGCCTGTAGGGTGACATAGGTGACATTGGTAATGCATTCGCCAATGTTGTTCACTCATTTATTCATCGTATGTCATGGAGTGCATTCTACATACATCCAGGCAACAGTGTCACTCTCTGGGGCTCACAGGCAGTGTCAGAAGAATTTCTAAATTTTATTTCTAATATATAGGTACAACACTGGCAATACACTAGGTGTTCCAAGCATTTTTCAAACACTAACTTCTTTAATACTCTCCATAAACCTACAAAGTAGGTATGCTGATCATTATTGCCAACTGAGTGATGAAGAAACTGAGGCACCAATCAGGTAAATAACTCAGTCAATACAAATATCTAGTAAGGGATTGAGCTGGAATTTGGACATGAGGAGTTAGCTCCATACTCTGTGCTCTTAACCACGACATTTACTCTCTAAAGACTTCACATCATGAAAAAATTTGATAAGTTATTCATTTTCTTGGTGCATGGAGTAGCCACACTATTTTATCTGTGTCTGAAAAATAGAATACCTGCGTAGAAACTACTGCACATACTCACTCAAATTACATCTACCAATGTCCCCAGTCCCTGAAAATTAATACAGAGACAGGGACAGGGGTTGGGGGAGGGGCTGGGTGGGATTTAACCCACCAGGAGCTGCTGGGACCAGGGTCTCACCAGGATCTGCAGGAGCCTCTCAGTGGAGTTGAACGTGGCTGAGCCGTTGCTCATGTGTGATGAATACCGGAGGGTGGAGATGGTGACGTTGACTATGAGGGTCTTCAGGTTGTGCCCCAAAGCTGCAAGACGAGAGGGAGAGCGATGGCCATCTCTGAAAGCTGGCCTGAGACCACACCAGAGTCCTGCACTCATTATAATCTGTCATCTTCTGTCCTAGTGGCACCACCACCCACCCGTGTGGTCACCCAAGTCAGAACCAGCATATCTGCTCAGCTCCTCCTCCCTCCCAGTAACACCCATTCACCTTGCACACTGGTCCTCACATACACTCCTCTCTCCATCCCTGTCCTAGCTCAGGTCTTAACTTCCTTCACCCGGACCAACACCCCAGCAGACTCACTCGATGCTCTGTCTAAAGGATGTTCTACGTGGACTACTAGAAGGATCTTTCTGAAATGAATACCTCACTAGGGCCACCACTGCTCTAGTACCACCCATGGCTCCCTATGGCCTTCAGTGTTTAGTTCAACCTTCTTGACCTGGCACTCAAGGCTCTACTCAATCTGGCTCCTGCTGACCTTTCAGTCTCATTTTATCCATCTACTGCGGCTTAAACATTAAGCTTCACGCAACCCAAATTCTCCCCATAGGGCATGTTGTTTCTGGTCGGAGACTTTGCTCATGGAATCTTTCTGCCAGGAAAACCCTTCATCCTCTATTTGCCAGGTTCCCTCCTACTCATTCTTAAAGACTCCATCCTGGTGAAAATTTGTCTAGCAAGCTCTTCCCCTCCAAATTATGCCAGGTGCCTCTCCCCAAAATATCCCACATTGTATTATAATGGTGTGTTAATTTCACAAGACTAGGGCTCTCTGAGGGCTGGACTTATACTGAATCATTGGTATAATCTTTGTGATCAGCATGATTGCCCTAAAACCAGAATTTCACACCCTGGCTTCCCAGCTCCTGGATCACAACTGGCTGGTGGACGAGTAGGGCTGGAGAACTTCTCTTGAGAAGGAAAAGGGGCACCCAGATACCTGTGGTGGCTTCTGGTGGCACAGGTGATGATCAAGTATGCAGGGACGTGGTCACCGGCTCGGGAGCTGGGGCGAGGGCTGTCATCAGGGAGGGATAGAGTGGGAGGATCCCCCAGGCTCATCCGGTCTCCAGCAGTGGCTTTCCCAGGACCACCATTCACAGGTGAAGCATAAAGGAGAGTGAGGGGACGGGTGACTGTGTGAGTAGAGGGATGAGCAAGCCTGTGGATGAGAGGAGCCCAAGAGAGAGAGATAGGTGAACAAGAGAGACTGAATTTGGTGGAGAGACAGATGGACGGAGAGAAAACTGGACAGACGGATGGAATATCTGGAAAAGGAGGACCAAGGGCGGGGCTTTAGGAGAATTAAAGTGAAAACCACGTGGGGTCAGAATGTGGTGGAGAACATGTCTGTGTCTAAGGTTTTCTCACCCTGGGTTGGGACTCTCCACCAGAACCCGGGCGGGAGAGAAGGGATGAACTAGGGCCCTTCCAGGTGCTTCCATCACCAAGGACAGCAGGTGAAGGAGAACAAGTGCTCCCCAACCCCAAATGCGGATGGGACACAGGAGATCAGGACCAGGAATACTCACTGGTGGTAGTCGGGGCCACGGCTCCATAGGTGTAACCTGTGGAGAGAAGGCGAGAGGAGCTGAGCAAGAGTTGGGGTGAACAAAAGGATTAAGGGAGAGGGAGGATGTAGGGACCTTTGTGGGAACAGCAGAGGGTAAGTGGGGAGGGGTGTTCAGGGGGGAGGCAACGAGATGGAAGGAGGCTGGACCCAGTGATCACACAGTGATGAGAAGAGTGAACCCAGACCAGGAGGATAGAGCAATGGATCATAGCTCACTGTAGAGCAATGGAGGCAACACAGTTCTCCGACTGGGAGAGACAGTGTGGCTGTAGCACAGCCCCTCACCACTGACGTAGAGGCTGTCCCAGTCCAGGGTGAAGGAGCCCAGGTGGGTGACGCGCTGGGTCTCATGGCTCAACTCCCAGTTAGTCGCTCTCTGTCCAGCCTGGGACGTGCGGGGGTCAGAGTGGAAGGTGCAGATGAGGTCCACCCCAGTGTTTGCCCCACCCTTCTCAAGCCTGGGTGAGGAAGATCATGGGGATCTGGAATACTGAGCAGGGTCATTCTGGGTGTGGAAAGCGAGAGAGTGGAAGGGAGGAGGCTGAGGGAGAGGCTGAAGGGGCTGCTCTGATGTCTGGAGGGGCTCTCCTCGGTGTCTCCCGTCTGAGACAACCCCCTCACAAGTAAGGCCTGACTTTCTTTAGGATGTGGAGGGGGGCCTGTGAGTGGCAAAGAGGGGTGAACACACAGACCTGGGTGAGGGGGCGTCTGCAGGTCTGCACGGACAGCAGCGAGAACAGTCAGTGCTCTGTGCCATCTGACACATGCAGGCAAGAAAGTACCGTTATGTTCTCTCGGTTCTACACTCCAAAGTCTGTTCTTTCTACTTCTTTCTTACTCCACAGCCATCACCCAGGCCTAGGGAACAATCATTTTATTCCTAATCTTATTCCCAGCACCTCCCATCTTGCCTCTTAAGTCTTCATTCTTAACCATGAAGTCCATTTTAACCCACGTGCTTAGACCAAACGCTAATCACATCATCCTTCTACTCGCATCTCTCCAGAGTCTTCCCACTGGTCTTAGAACAGAGTCCTAAGTCACACCTGATCTGGTCCAGCCTGTCCCCCTCGCCAGTGTGGCTCACGCCCCTCCCCCTGTGTTCACTCAGCTCAACCATCCCTGTTCTCAGTTCATGGACACACCAGGCTCTCTGCTTCAGGGGTGTCCTCATGCGGGTCCCTCTGCCTGAAATGCTCTCTTCAACACACTCCCACACCCTCACTCCAGTCTAACCCTCCAATTAGCTAAATCTAGTCCCAACTCTAGCTCTGAAGCTAAATATCAGTCCTTCTCAAGAGGGCTTCCCTGCCCCCTCAGGTTGATTCCCCTTGTGCCAAACTCCTACATCACTCTCATCATTAACATTTCAAAATCCAAATTCCCAAATACAATATAAATTCCATGGAGGTGGGACAAGGTCTCTCTGGTTCTCCAGGTCCCCATGCATGTGTCCCAGGGCCTAGCTCATGAGATGAGGAACCATCTCGATATGTCTAGGACTGCCCTGGTTTGAACACTACCCGTCCTGTGTCCTGGAAATCCCCTCTTTTCTGAATAAGCGAGGATGGTTTGTCACCATAAATTATACACTCAAAGACTATCTATTGCATGACAAGCACACATTCCCCTCAAGAACATCACAGGAAAGCTAAAATGAAAAAGGCACACACACATACACACACAATTAGTAGAGGCCAACAACTAAATACAAAATTACTTAACAAGATTCTCTGCAACGTGAATCACCAGACCGTTATTTCAGAAAAGTTTCAAGAAACAAAGTTAATTCCCTTTAGAAGGCAAGGTGGTGAGGACAGTCTTTTTGGAGACTAGTGCCCTTCCCTGCAATCTACTCTGTTGCTCAGTACTCTTCCAAATGATTTGAAATGTCATAAAGAAAAAAAATGCTCAAAATAAATCTGGCTACTGGCAAATTCAATTTTAAATTTGTTATTAAGTTCAAATCATCTTTTTCCCTGAATGCTCCTTTATTTCAAATTTTTGTGGAGGATTTATAGGACTTTAGAACTCAAATTGAATGGGTCTAAGGAATGTTGCTGAGTATCCCTCCTAATATTTAATGGGATGTCTTTTAATACTGCATACACACGCAAAACATTTTTGTATTTATATTATATATAAATCCTGACTTTTGAGTATTATGCAATGCAAGTAAATCTATATTTTCTACTATAATACACATTTGTAGTTATTTACGTTTGTTTCATGTGTTCTTATTTGCATATAACTGTACTTACTGAAATATTTACCACACAGAAACACACACAGCTTACCATCTTTCCCTTGAATATAATCCATCAAACATCAATAATTTTTCTCAAGATACCTTCACTCTCAGTGACTCCATGTGGTGACAACCCGAGCCCAGGAAATCTCACTAGCAGGTCTTCTGCACAGCAGAGGCTGCCGGAACCTCTTGGTACCAGGTCCACAGGGTACTCACCTGGCCACACAGAAATCCATGGATCAGCGAGGACAGGTGGACCCTGAGCCTGGTTTCACCTCAAACTTGAGCTCCACGGATGCTTCTCGTGTCTGAGGGGGGAAAAAAAGGCGCAAACAAGCTTTTGAGGCCTTTTATAGGGTGTTGGATGGAAAGTTCACCCCATTCACTCTTCTTTTTTTGTATTTACTGATTTAACTGTAACTGTTGGCTGTGACTGGATTTTCCCGATTCCTATCCAGCCACCTGCTCCCCAAGATGGGAGAAACCAGCTTCGTGCTGTCTGCACTTGACTCGCTCAACTCACTTGGCTGGACAGAGACTTTTTGGTGACTCCGGACCCTTTAAACAAGCTTGTCATTTAGGGACCCTGTAAGTGACTCGGCTGACTTGTCAAAAATTTCCACACTTCATTCAGGGCTCGGGAGATTTTCAGGCCCTGGAGCAGGTCTCCCAACCTCGGCACCACTGACATTTGGGGCCGGATAATTCTCTGTCGGGCCGTCCTGGGCCCTGGAGGACGCTGAGCAGCATCCCTGCCTCCCCCTCTAGATGCCAGGAGCGCCCCATTTGTAACAACCCAAACACCATCTGCAGATGTGGATAAGCCCCCTGGGGACAAAATCACACGGAGGACGATGACGGGGACTCTGAAGAGGGGACGGCGGCGCCCGGAGCCAGGAGGAACAGCAGCCTCGGGAGCCCTGAGCAAACAGCCCAGGGGAAATGGGGCTCCGGGAGGACGGAGGGAAGCCGGGCCCTGACGGGGCTGCCCGCGGCACAGGCCCCTACCTGGACCGTGACTGGAGCCGGGACCGCCCGCCGCTCACTGCGCCCCGCCCCTTCGGCCAAACGTCCAAGGGTATCCTGTCCGCGCGTAGAAGAGGGGACACATTGCGTAGACCCGCCGCTCCTTCCACGGCGACGCCTGCGCTTCCACTTTCAGTCTCGGGCGGTCGTTCGGGGAGGACGAAGGTTTGGGGGCTGTGAGTTGACGCGGCGAGCGGGGCGGGGCCGCACACCCCAGCCTCGGGGCAGGTGTGTAATTTCTAGAGTGAGTGCGAAGCTGGAAAGCGGGCTGCGTCAGCACCAAGTACAGGGACAAAATCTAGGGGCGGAGCTGTGCGCAGGAACCGGCTCTAGGGGCGGACTGTGGGCGGGGATAAGGGTGTGAGTGACTCCAGGACCGGGGGGGCGGTTCTGTGAGCAGTGGGCGGGGACCAGGCTGTGGGCGGAACCAGGCCCGAACGTTGTGGGCGGAGACCAGTTCCAGGGCCAGGAAGAGGCGGGGGTGTGGCTGGAATAAGTCAGACAGACTACACAGGTGGAGGAAATCAGCTCCAGGTGTGGGGCTGGAGGCGGGGATCTCCGTGGACCCCTAGACTGTACAGGTAGCTGGATGTTGAACAGCTGTTCTTCAATCCTTTCCCCACGTTTACACAGCCTAATAGAATGATGGGCCCATATTTAGAATTCTAAATATTTTGCGTGTTTGCTCTTTTTAATTTCGTTAAAAAATTGTATCATATATTTACATTTCTCTACAACTTGCTGTCCCAAGCCAGTAGATAAGGATATAACGCTATTTTAATTTTAAAAATCTGGGGGGAGGGAGGCCACTACATCGTAGATGCACATGTAGGAAAACTTCAAAGAGCGGTACAAAGTCAATAAAATATTCTCACTCTACCACTGTCTCCCAGTCCTTTTGCACAGATATAAACGTCCTTTCCTCCTCTATCCTTCCAGACATACTGTGTATATGTGGGACGGTGTATATGTTCAAGCCCAAGAGGGATGTCCCCAAGCAAAACATTAAGTCCATGAATTGTCTCAAGAGTCAGAAGTTACTGAAAAGAGATTTAAATTTCTGGTGGAAGGAGATGAACCAGTGATGAATCCATAGGAAGACAACAAAGAAACAAGAGAATTTTACCATTTAAAAGGTCAAAGGAAAAAGTGAGAAGGAAAATGTATTCATAATATCTGATGTAACACATCTCTCGATAACATTTGTATGCTATAAAATTGTAAACACTTATGTCATAAAACAGTAGACATTGAATTCTGATTTATCCTAATTCATTAAATAGTTATATTGGGCAAGGGGAATTATGTTTTTAACATATGTAAGAACACTTCATGTTGATTTTTTCAGAGAAGAAAGAAAATATAAATAGTCAAAAGAGGAAAAATGAAAGAGCTGTATGAATAGCTAATTTAGAAATATAGATTTTCAACCAGAAAATTAAAGAAGTTGTTTTTGGAACCAGAGTCAAGAGTGGGGAAGGTAGCTTTTCATTATCAGGCTTGAAGTATTATTGGAGAGATGTGCGTATACATACACACACACGCACACACACAGGAGCCTGAATTTGTATTCCAAAGGGATCTAACTCTACAAAGAGTTTGTAAAAAGGATTCACTTTACAACAGTAGAACGTATTTTGAAAACTACAGACTTCAAGCATTAAAAAAGCTGTCATCATCCCGGTGGAAAAATGAATGAGGCATCACTTTCCCACCGACATGGTGATAAGCATTTTACATACATTACTCTTGAGCATTTTCACAGCAACCCATAAGGAAGATGGTATTATCTATCTCCATTTTGCAGATGAGGAAATTGGTGACAACATATTGCTAAAATTTTCATATAAGTTCTCAATAGATATTGTTTTATGTTAAAATTGTTTATTGAATTTTCTTTTCATTAATAAAATGATATGTGCCATTCTTACAAATAAGCAAAGGGTGTGTAAAAACAATTTAGCAAAATGACAGTTTTCTTTTGATGTAATTAAATATAACAATCATTTTATTATTCTTCTGCTCTCTGCCTCACATCTACGAAGATATTTCCTATCCTAAAGGCTTACTAGAAAACTCTACTAAAAATCAAGAATCAGGGAATACCTGTATTATGCAAGGTTCCTGAATACATGCAAAAAAAGCCATTATAACAAATTTTTGCACGAAAATCTTAGCTCATTCATGAACTGATAACAACACAAATCATGATTAGGCAAGGTATTTCTGTAGAATGACAAATATTTAAACTTTAGACATTTAGAAAGGTAGGTCATTACAGTAACTAATGTGTATAAGAAGAATTTTTTCAAACTCACTAAGTGCCAGGAAATTGTTTGACAAAATGCACTGCAATATTATTCACAATAGCCAAGAGATGGAAACTACCTAATTGTGCATCCGTGGGTGAAAGGATGAAGAAAATCTGGGGAATCTATACAATGGAATATTAATCAGCCTTAAAAAGGAAGGAAATCCTGTATTCAGAATTGCTTGCCCGGATCATTTCAGTAGCCATGTGCTTTCTTGCTTAGTCCCCTCTTGTCCATTCGCCAACCAGATACCAGGGTGATCCTTTTACGATGTAAGCGCCGCGACCTCTAATGGATCCCTAAAAGAGATTCTGGAGGTAGACTGCCTGGGTACCAGCTGTGTGACTTTGGTCAATTATATAACGTCTAATATTCCTCATCCATACAATAGGGGTTAATAGTATTGTCTCCATAGCATTGTTGTGAGGATTAAATGAGTGAATACATGTCAGATGCCTAGAATGTGCCTGGCACATGGTAAGGCAACATGAAAAATTTAACTGTAATTATAACCAAATTAAATATTGTGATGGCCTATTAATTAAGTTGAACCATATGAAATTTCCAATATTCAACCATTTTGACCCATTATTATTGTTGAATAAATGATAAAACTCAGTGAAGGCAGGTTGTGTAGAGTCAAAAAGGATCGGATAAATGAAAACATTTTTAGAAAAATAAGCTGAAATAGATTGCTTTGCAATTTACAAAACAGTTTCTCATACTTTGTTTCATTTAATCTCTATAGAATGCTTTTCAGGGTATTATTACCACTGTCTCTAAAGGAGTAACTGACTTTCCCCAAATCACACCACATTAAATAACACAATTAGAGTGGAAACATCATTTCAAGTATAAATCCCATATGATATTTTGTTTCTCCTTCATAATAACATCTGTCCTCTCAAGAAAGTGAGGAAATAATGCTGATTCATAGGAACTTAGTCTTAAAGAGACATACTCTCAGATGATAAACACTTTATCTTTGAAACAGGGGTGTTGCGAGAATAAACTTGGGACCAATGCTTTCTGGGTTTTCAAGTCCATGATTAGAGTTCTGGGAAACAGTAAAAGTAGGGAAAGGGTGAAAAATAGTCCAGAATGAAAAAAGTTTGACGTATGTGTAACTTTATTGATCACCTCAAGTTTCTCTTTTAGTTTTTGGTCTGTGTCACCCTACTAGAATATAAATGCTCTTAGGATAGATCACTGCTATCGTGCAGCAAGTGGTAGGCGCTGAGTAAATATTTATTAAAGGAATGAAAGTGGCCTTGAATACATCTGCTCTTTACTCACCAGAGAACAGCCCCATAGCAGGCAAATGGCATCATTAACAAAATTTTAAAAATCATATCCTTATTAGCTCATAACCATGGATACAAGGCTCCCATTTATTTCATACTTTCTAAGTACTTCAGCATTCTGTTATATTAGGGAGTGTTTCCACAGCCTTGCTGTAAAATAAAGCAAGACTTTTTGGCCCATTGATTGCTGGTTCCAGCAAGGCCCATCCCTATACTTACCTCTAAACAATTAACTATAGATTTGTTATCCCAATGAACTGCGATTTGGTATGGAACCTGTTTTATCAGTGTCATGCAAAAGTAGATATTTGATATGTCTTTAAGTGGTGATATGGATAATAATGTTGATGCAGAAGAAAACTAAAAATTCTCTCTGGTCTTTGTCAAGGGCATGTGGGTGAAGGGTATCTTGGAGTCACTGGATTTGAGAACTCAAAAAGACTCATCCAACTCTTCATGTTACAGGTGAAGAAAATGAGGTCTAAAGAGGTTGAGAGATTTGACCAAGACTAATTCCTGGGACTAGAGAGCAATCCTCTGATTCTCAGCTGGCCACATTGCATAACATCTCCAGCTCCAAACAGCCACAAGAAGCAAGTCTGTTGATGTCCAGCTAGAAATGATTCCCCTTCACGTTTTTACTTTCTCTCTCTTAGATGCCTGCTCTGCCCTGACAAGGAATTTATCTGATCTTTACGCTACACTTAAGAGGAAAATACTCATGGGAAACACTATTGTGATTCAGTGTGGCACTGGAGAGCACAGTCATGAAAAAATGAGAATCAAAAGAATAATAGGTACATAATATTAGAGAAGAAGAGAAAATCTATTATTTTAGTGGGACATAACTTATAAAGTTTAGAACTGGTAAATAAGTGGAGGAATGCGAAAGGAAGCTAGATTCCTATATGAAACTTCAAAAATACTGTGACATGAGCAAGAATTAGTTTAAACATGTTAATAATTATTCCATTCATAAGAGCAATGAATTATTTAAGATAAGTAGTTAAAATAATTGGAACTACACATTAATTATATGAAGAAAATTATAAAGAGATACAAAGCATGTAAAAGCTCAGGTTAAATGGAGAGATATACTATACTTGTGACTGAAAACAGTGTTTCAAAGATATCAGTTTTCCAAACATTATTCAGATTCCATATGCTTCAAATCAACTTTTAAAATGATGCAGTATTTGTTTTATAGACTAAAAGATATCCATTTGTAAAATAAAACACTGGACCATCAACTTACATTATTCACAAGTAAATCATTCCAAATGGATTATAGGGCTAAAATTAAAAGTAAAAATCCACCGCATATAACAGTGATGGATGACAATATAGAAGAATATCCATAATCTTAAAATTAGTGAAGATATTCTTAATATATATGCTTAAAGATGTCTGGTTCAAAAGAGGAAGGAGTAAAAGTAAAATGGAACATGATATGGTCTCTGTCTTTCAGAGACTTAATCTAGAGAAGAATATTCCAGTGTATGATATTGGATAAAGAAATAGAAATCTGTGATAATTACACAAATAATGAGAGGACATATTTATATGGTAGCATAATGTATCAGTTAGGTTCTGCTGTATAACAAAATATCCTAAAAATTGGTAGCTTCTAATAAGAATAGTTTATTTTTTCTCAAAGTTCTGTGGGTTAACTGGGAAGTTATTTTGATCTGGACCTATTGGTGGCTCAGCTGGGATTGAATGGTCTAGGACGGCCTTACTCACATATCTGATTGTTGACTTGAAGTCACCTGGAGTGATGGAGATGTGCAGTCTATCTAGACTCATTCACATATTGATGGCCTCAGGCTTCCCAAGCGCAGCCAGAGAAGGAGAAATACCAACAATGAGCAATTGTTTTTCAAGCCTTTGCTTATGTCATTTGCTAATGTCCCATTGGCCAAAGCAAGTTACAAGACCAAATCTACCCAGAGTCAACGTGGGATGCTATGACCAAACAGACAGAGGGAGAGGACTAATGTGTGGCCATTTTTGCAATCTTTCACACATAATTTTAGAGGAGAATTAGTATGAATGTTTATGTATTTGTTCATTTGAATGACAGAGGAAAATTGTACAAAGCCAAAAGAAACGTAAAGCAAAAAATTAAGCAGAGATGTAAGGTAAGTTTAGTTGGTATTTAAAGTGGGTCTGCAAAAATGTGGTAGTTTATTTTTCAAGTGTATGCAAGTTCTTGTGACCTATGAAAATAACTTACATTTTGATTATTTTCTCCCCGAATGTGTTTTATTCGTTAACACTGTTGAAGTGTTTCTCTCTGGCCTTAGGAAAATAACGTAGCACTTGGGAGCAAATATGCAGCCTAATAGCCCCACACTGGAGGCCAAGATGGAGAAGACCACCACGGCCACCATGACCTTGCCCTTGGTGCTGTGGTAGACAGGGAGGAAGGTGATCCAGACACTGCAGAACACCAGCATGCTGAACGTCAGGAACTTGGCTTCATTAAACGTGTCAGGCAGGTTCAAGGCCAGGAAAGCCACTGTGAAGCTACCCAGGGCCAAGCAGCACAGGTGTCCAAGGACAGTAGAAGGCAGTGACCGAGCCCTTGTTGCACACGATGAAGATGTGGCGGTGTTCAGAGTGTGCATCTGTGTCAATGAAGGGAGGAGAGGTTCTCAGCCAGATTCCACAGAGACTCAGCTGGATAAAGGAGGAGATGGGAATGATGAAGTTAGGTTCCTCTGACACCAACCACTGCCTCATCCTTCTCCTTGGTGCAGTAACCTTGAAGGCCACAGCCACAGTCATAGTTTTGGCCAAGACACTGAAAACTGCCACAGTAAATACAACTCCAAATGTGATTTGTTGAAGACTGCAGGTGGCTGTGTTGAGACGACCAATGAAGAGTAAGGAGCAGAGGAAGCAGAGGGTGAGGGAGAAGAGCAAGATGTAGCTGCGAGTCCGATTATTGGCCTTGACTATGGAAGTGTCTTGGTGCTTCACAAAGACCCCCAGCACCACAGCTGTGAGGAGAGAAAAGCACAGAGCTGTGCAGGCCAGGGCCATCCCCAAGAGGTCCTCATAAGCCAGAAAGGTCACAGCTTTTTGGAGGCAGCGATCTTGCTCTCTGTTGGCATACTGATGATCTGGACACTTCACACACTGATCCATGTCTGGGGAGAGATGCAAAGTGTCCTCAGCCCAGGCTCAGTCATTCTCTCTTATTTGCATGCCCCCAAAGAAGACATTGGGTAAGTTTAGCCAATTGTCTTCCTTTGTTGCTCCAGGCACCAAATAACAGAATGTTCTGCAGAGAACCATTCCCAGTTAATACTGCCCATCTTCTTTCTGGTTAAGTAAACAAAGCTATTATCCTTCTCAGTAATTATCTTGCATATTCATGAATGCTCTTTTTTCTCAGCAGAAAACCAAAAGTCCTCCCTGTCTCTCTAAGCTGTACCCCTGTAAACTATGGCCTAGATTTACTCATTCAATGAGCAAGCAGTTATTGGAAAACCTCCATGAGCCAGATAATATGCTACATTCTAGGGAAACAGAGATGACCAAGTCATAGACCTCACTCCTAGGGAGTTTCAAAATAAGACCCTTTATACCATCTAAAATGATCTCCAGTACATTTCATCTTGATTTCGCTTCCACCACTTCTGTTAAGATTTTAGTCACTTCTCTCCTATGTTATCATAGGGTCTCTTTACTCTGGTTCCCTGCCCTTGTCCTGCATCACAAGTGATACTTCTACATGTAAGTGGAATCATACTTATCCTCCATTAAAAAATCCGACAAACTCTTAAGAAGACCAAAAAGACTGTATAACCTTGGTCTTGCCTACCTCTACTACCTCTGCTCTGATTTTTAAGATTCCCAAATCTTCATGTGGTTCTGAAAGTGTTCCGTGCCCACTCATCCCTGCAGGTATCAATACATGCCTTGTCCTTCTACAGGGGCATTGCTTCTTCCTCTTTACATCCCCTTAAATTCTCTCACTTTTCACGTTTAGAAGTACAATCTGCCTGATAACGTTTTCTGTGGATGGTGTGAGTTAGGGTTGGCGAGTCATTGTCTTCTTCATGAAGACAGCCAATTTACCCAACATGGTTTATTGAAAAGGCTTTCATTTTCCCACTCCTCCTCAGTGTTTCCTTGTAAATCAGACGTCTATACGTGAGTCCCTATATGAGCAGTTTGTATCTGAACTTACCATTTGTTTCCGTTGATTTTCTTGTTTATCATCTTGATGAACCTCCTCTATTGTGATGCTATAATACTTTATGTCAGGTAGAGTAAGTCCTCCCACTCTATTCTTTGTCTTCAAGATTTTCTTAGCTAAGTTTTTCCTTTATCATTTCCATAAGAATTGTATCAATTGTAATTTCCACAGAACGGGTCAGCATTTTAGCTGCAATTTTGTGGAAGCTGTAGATTAATTTGGACAGTTTTGATGTCTGTAGAATTTTAAGTCTGTTCAGTCACAAATTTCGTTTATCTCTCCACTTCTTTCAATCTTCCTCCATTTTTCTAAATGCTGTTCTATAAATTAATGGAGAGAAATCTTTTGAAAGTCTCATTAAAGTTATTTCTAGGTACTTCATACTTTAAGATGTTGTAAATGTCATTTTTTAAAATTTAAATTTTGAATGTTTTATGACGGGTAGATGGAAGCAAAACTTTGTATATTAACCTTGTATTCAGCCACCACTAAACTCAGTTAATGCATTAATTTATATGGATTTTACATTTATACCATAATATCATCTGAAGATAACATCAATTTTACTTCTTCCTTTGAAGTAAATTATTCCTTTTATTTCTTTTCCTGCCAATATTGTATCAGGCAAGACCTCCAGCAAAACGTCTAATAGAGGCAGTGATGTTAAACATTCTTCTCTTATCCTTGCTTTCAACAGTGCACCATAAAGTTCCATTCTGTGAATACTATGTATGGGAGTAAGAGAGTTTCCTTCTGTTCCTGATTTGGTAAGGGTTGTTTCTGTTGTTGTTGTTTGTTTTAAAATATGAATAGGTGTTTAATTTTACTAGTTTTTCTTACAGTTATTGAGATTATTATTTCTCTTTTTTCAGAGATTAGTATACTGAATTACATTGCATGAACCAAATTTGGTCATGATATGTCCTTCTTATAAAATATAGCTAGATTTGGAACATTGAATTGATGTGATTTTTTTTTTTTATTTTAGAATAAATGAATTTAATCCAAGAAAGAGAGTGGCCTGTAATTTCCTTTCCTGCAATGATTTTGTTAGATTTTCGTACCAATGTTAATCTGGTCTCTCAAAGTGAGTCAAAAAGATTTCTGTATTTCCTATTCTCTGGAAGAGATTGAGTAGATGTATATTATTTCTTTCCTGAATGTTTGGGAAGATTCATCAGCTTTGTACCGAATAAATAGCCTACAATTCAAGTTTCTAGAAATGTTTTAAAGTATGGTCTCAATTTCTCTAATAGGTATGGAAATATTCAGATTTTTCATTTTTTCTTGAGACAGTTTTGTAACTTTTATTTGCCTGGAAATTTGTGAATTTCCTCTAGATTTTCATTGTATCAACATGATGTTATTTATGTTTTCTTCATGCTAAAAATTTTCCATATGATCTGCACTGATTACTCCCTTTTCAGCCTTGGTATTTTTTTGTTGCAATTTTTCTCTTTTGTTGAACATTAGTACTAGGATTTTATTGAGTATATTTGTCATTTATTAGAATCTAATTTAGTTTTATTTATCCTTTTGATGTTTGCCTTTTATTGTGTTAACACTTCCTCTAATATTTACCATTTTGTGTTTTCTATTTTCCTTTTGTTTAATTTTCTGCTCTTTTTCTAGCTTGTGATGAATGCTTAGAATTTAGAACTTCAACCTTTCTATATTTAAATATACACAATAATATATAAATATATATAATCTAGGCTTATATATTTCTCTCTAATGATAGTTCTAACTCCCCCCCATAAGATTTGATGAATAATATTTTTAATTGGAAATACATTCTAATATCCATCATAGTTTACTCATTAATCATCGGTTGTTTACAAGTGTATTTATTAATCTCCAAGCATGTAGGAATTGAAGTTAGTGGACGTGGTGTTCTTTAGATGTGCATATGGAACATATACCCAAATTTACCACGTGCCAAATGTGCATGTGGAAGCTTTATCCAAATTGACGATATGCCAGACTATATCATCAATCTCAGTACATTTCAAAAAAATTGAAATTATACAAAAGATGTTGTGAAAATAAGCTTCATATCAATCACAAAAATAAAATTAGATAATGCCACCATGGAGGTTATTCCAGCATTGCACCATTTAATATCATAAATCTGAGTAATTCCAAGATGTTAATTATGGTATGAAAAATCTTCAGTGTTGGTTTTCTGTCCCTCTTCTACTTCATGACCCAACTCCCAAACCCACATTGTCTGTGTTCTAGTCATGTTGAACCTTTACTCAGTTCCCTAGAATATTAAATGCAGGGCTAATTTGCCAGTTTCTGCCATTTCTAAGAATTCCACCTAGAATTTAATCCGCCTTCATTAGTCTGATATAATACTAATGCTACTGCCTCTATGAAGAAGTCCATGGCACTTCCCTCCCCACAAACATATATCCTATCACTTATTTCATCCCATGGGTCTCTGCGTACCTATATTGCAGCCCTATGTCACCACCTTGAATTCACATCACTACATGTTGTCTCCCCTACTCACCTGTGAACTCAAGGAGATCAGGGACCAAGCTGTACCATAAGCTCATTGTACACCATGGAAATACTTACTTCTTAAATCAAACACAACCTTCTGAGCTCCTGCTCTGTGCCAAGAACAGCACCAGACACTGGAAAGATAAGGATTTGTTCAATGTGATCTAAATGTAGCTTTAAAGAAGATGAAAAGTAAGGACTTACAATACCATGTATTAGATTCCATGAGAGAGATTTAAGTTAGGTTACTGTGGAGTGGTCATAAAGGGTTTCCTTGAGATGATAATGTCTGCAATGATGTTAAAATGAGTAAAGCAAGCTAGTTCAAGGTAGAGAGAGAGTGTATCATTTTCGGAGGAAATATTATTGGCTATAAAAGTTAAATTACTTAATGGAGGAAGGAAACATTTTGACCCTGCAGTCCTCATCCAGAGCTTTTCTGTTTCTTTGGGAGAACAGTGCATACAAAAGAGAGGTGGAGAGCCAGCCCTGATGGCCTAGTGGTGAAAGGTCAGTGCTCACCACTTCAGTGGCCCAGGTTGGTTTCCTGGTCATGGAACCACACCATCTCTCTGTGAATTGCCATGCTGTGGTGGTGGCTCACATAGAAGAACTAGAATGATTACGACTAGGATATGCAACTATGTACTAGGGTTTTGGGGACAATAATAAAAGAGGAAGATTGGCAACAGATGTTAGTTAGCTCAGGACAAATGTTTCCCTTCAAAAAAATAACAGATGTGGAGAATGTCGCTGCAAGGCATATACTCACCTATCTCATTGGAAATCTCATCTCTTGGCAGGGAATGCAATCAAAACAACAGGCAGCCTTGCTCTCCTGAGTGCTCTTCCTGAATCCCGGACTGCAACTCTCACTGCATACAGAGTGTGGAGTCTGGAGAAAATCAGATAACACTTGATAACAGCTGTGACTTTTACCTAATTTTCCAGTAACTAGAGTGTTTTAGAGTATTGAGTCTTAACAAACTTAATCTTGAAATATCTAAATCCAATTCATTGGTTGGATGCCATGCTTATTGTATGATATAAAACACTGGTACACCTCAGACATATTGTGGATTTGTTTCCAGAGGACTGCAACAAATCAAATATTGCAATAAAGTGAGTCACGCCAATTTTTTGATTTCCTAGTGCATTAAGAAGTTATGTTTACTCTATACTGCAGTGTAATAAGTGTGCAATAACATTATCTCTAAAAAACATGTACATAACTTAATTTTTTTTAATTTATTCCTAAAAATTACTAACCACCTTCTGAACCTTCAGCAACTTGCAGCCTTTTGCTAATGAAGGTCTTGCTTCCATCTTGGATTATTGGTAAAAGAAAAAATTACTTCAGTTGGAAGTGAATTGTTAAATTCCCATATGTGACCCTTTATGAAGCTCTGAGGGGGCACAAAGCCCCAACAAGAGTTTGGTTATTCATGTGTGGTGTAAGTAATTATGATTGTGTTCAATCCACCTCAGTAATTCCCGTGTCCCACTCAATCACCTCCTCAGATAAAGACAATTCTTGACCACGTGGAGCATGTTGGGAATATTCTCCTACTTTCACCTTAAGTCCAAGACCTTCGGGAAAATTCCAAAAGTTGAGAATGGTTTACTCTGAATCTGATTTTCCTTCATCAGCCAAATTCACTGAGTCACCAGCAGGATTGTTAAATTCTATCTTCCTCATAAGGGGGTGCAGCTAAAAGAGACACATCATCCTGTGGTAAAGTGGGCCCGGGTGTTAAAGAGAAAACCCTGAATTGGGGACAGCCTTTCATTGTCTGTAATCCTTGCTTCATAATGTAACTTTATTACAAGTATCCAATGAAGTAAAGCAAATTAAATCATATGGAGAATTAAAATATCATAACGTTTCTAAAATATCTGTTAGTTTCAAGAGAAAAAGCCTAAAGACAAGAATATCAAGACGATCAGTGGTGATAGGATTCAGACAAATCTCGAGTACAAGGTACAATCTAGCCACCCTCATGCATTCTCTGAATTTTCCCAGACCATCAATCTGCAAAATGATGTTAGCAATACCTAAATTTGTTGCAGAATTAAATGAGATCATTAATGTAAAGTATTCACTATGATGTTCAGCACAAGATAGGCACATAAAGGGTAAGTTCTCTTCTTCTTGGCATTGAAGAGCTTCATTGGAGAAGGCAGGATAGTCCCTATTGAAAGGTTAGGCCGGCAGAATGTTGGGATCCTTTGTGACACAAAGCATTGATATTGACTCATAGCTTACTTCCTCGTTTCCACTAGAACCTTCTTGTAGATGACTTACTACCCAAGACTTGATTTACCTCCTAGAGAGTGAAACAAGTACAGAAACTCTTGTGCTTTTCTTGGAGAAAGAATCCTAACTGCTTGGTTTGAGCACCTGTGGAACCCCATAAGAAAGTCACTTTTACGAGTGTACATGTTGTTAAGGGGTAGAGACTT
Source organism: Diceros bicornis minor (assembly GCF_020826845.1). Lineage (NCBI taxonomy): Eukaryota > Metazoa > Chordata > Mammalia > Perissodactyla > Rhinocerotidae > Diceros > Diceros bicornis. The sequence continues at coordinate 452,925 of NW_026691039.1, forward strand.
CACCTGCCAGGGACAATACCCCAGACATTTCCCACTTCCCATTGGCTGCCTTTCTGTATGTTGAAGAAGCATCTTGTGAAGGCTCCAGGCCACAGCATACACAGCATTTTACACACTGTAACTCCATTCAGTAATGGTTGTGTCAAAAATCTGCCAAGGCAACCATCCCAAGGAGGCATTGGGTGGACAAATCTCCAGTGTTTTACAGTCAGACTCAGAAATCGTGCAAGGAATAAAGGGGAACCACAACATTGTGAGGTAAACGTCTTCTGGATATTTGGAAGGGTTAACTCTCTGGATAAATTTTTCAAAGCCAGGGACCTCACTATGGTGGTGTGAAAAAATGAGAGTCCCATGGAATGAGTCAAGGATGAAATCTCTCACTGTGGATAAAATCCCACTGTGATGTCGTGACCCAGACTTTCTATATCACTAAATACTCCCAAGTAGAAAAGCTCAAGCTTATGAAAGAGTTGACATCACCATAAATGATAGCCACATTCCCTTCTGTTTCCTATAATTGCAAATCATATGGCCATGTCCTTGAGTAATATGACCTTTCAGTGACAGGGATCATTTCCACAAAGGCTGCACAGATTCAATTCCTGTAAATCTCTCCTCTCAAGTCTGAGAGAAACTCAACATCTTTCTTGTCTTCCAAGATGACCAGCCCCACCCAGCTCCAACTGAAATGAAGCAGCAAAGAGACCATGCCAATGGCTAGAGATGTGTGCCTGGAGGCCATCTAATAGAGAGATGGAAACTGCTCATCATCATTCAGGGTAAGATCAAAAGGACCATAGGTAAGCTAAAAGGAAAAGAAAATTGGAAGCAATATGAGGACGATGATTGGCAAAAATCAGAGTCTCAGTCCTGAAGGCTGTTCAGCAACACCTGGAGTGGTAGAAGGGGACAATTGCTCATTTCATTTTCTAATCATTTTCCACTCCCTGAAAGCTTTCTAGAAAATAAGATCAGTCAGTGTTCCAGGAAACTGCTTTCTCTCCTTCCCCCTCAACCTGCTCTCTACTCCAAAGAAAGGAAATGTCATACCCCATCAATGTCCTGTACACCTACCCTTTGAGATCATATCCTTTGAGAGATGCACAAACCCAGTGTCCTCCTCTCTTCCTTTTTAGGCACCTGAGAATGGCACCAAAGGATACATGGTTTCATCTCTCCCCATCCCACGCAGTCTTACCTGTGGAAATTTGTACAGTTCCAGCAGTGTTCCAATCTGGGCAGAAATTGCCCAGGTGGTTCCTGTAAGGACCGCTAGAGACTTGCTGTCTCTCCTGCAGTTGTAATTAGGGATGTCCTTGCCCAACTCTGAAAGCCAAATCAGGGACCTCTCCAATGTCCTCCGTTCACTGGGCAGGGCATTATAGAGATCAAATTCCAGAGACATGTTGGGCAAAATATGAGGGTTCCTGTTGATTTCCTCAATGGCAAAAACCAAGGACAGAACATACTAGTAGTTCTTGTACTGAAACCTACATAGAGGGATAGGGATCCTTAGGGAAAATACTCAAAATGACTTCCTTCAAATGCAATACAATGACTTTATTAAAATGAATTTACTATTGACTCGAATGTCTGTGGCAACAGATGGTTCTCCTGAAGCCTTAGAATTTATAACTAAAGGAAATCACTTGACTCCAGCTGTGGAACGTCCTTACTGAATTCCACACTCATGAAAGAAACTGGTTAAATACATAGAAGAAAGTACAATGAATGGAAAAACAGATCACATTCAGATTAGACTTGTAAATGGCTCTGTGGTTCAGGATCCAAAATGCTTGTTTATATGAGCACACCATTAAATCCTTCCTAGAAGAGCAACAATATTAGCATGAGATTGGACATAGCCCTGGGGAGGAAGAGTAATTGCAACTGAAAGATACGTGACAAGCATAGATGCATGACATGTGCACCTTGAGAATGGTGCAACAGAAGGCTGTCAATCAAATTGCCTAAGCCTCTGCCCCTTCAAACCTGTGTGTCTGCCACCATCAAAACCAGGAAACTAAGGTGAACTTCAGAGATCCAATGAAGGAAGAATCATCAACAGGCAGGAACAATTGACAGAATCAAGAAGGACTGAAAGGACTAGAAACACTTAGGAATCTAAGAGAGAGAGCATTGTAAAGTTTAAAGAGCTTCTCATCCATTTCTTATTTTAAAAATATAAAATTAAAATTAATCGTTAACGGTACCTATTCCTGATAGCCCATATTGTCTTCATCTTTTCTACAGACTTTCTACACACAAATAATACCTAAGCCAAAGAAAATTCTCTGCATTTCTATTGCCTGGGATCTGTAATAACATCAAGAATAAAATAGAGCAGTCACTTGTATTTATTTCAAGTGTTCTATTATTTGAGGATTGATTAGTACCCTAGTTCATGCTCACTGCTTGTTAATGTTCCCCGTGTCCTTGTGAAGAATAGGTGTTCTTCACTTGTTGGGTATAGGGTTCGATGTGCATCCACTAAATCAAACTTGCTAATTTATTTTTCAAATACTCTATTATTAGATATATGTTATGGTTTGTCTCAGAGGAAAGTTTAAATTCTTCACTATGATGATATATTATTTCTCCTCTTGCTCTGCCTCCTTCTCCTATACTTCCTCCTCCTCCACCTTCTTTTTCTTCTTGTCTTCTCCTCCTTCTCCTTCTCCTTCTCTTCCTTCTCCTCCTTCCTTTCCTAGTTGAGGCTATATTATCTTCACATGACATTGTGTGTAGTATAACAACGACTATGTCTTCATGATCAGTTGAACTTATATAGCATTGGGGATTAACCACTTAATTCCTAATTATGCTTTTTTCCTCATCTGTTTTTTCTGATATTATTATAGCTACCCTGGGTTGATTTTTCATTGGTATTTTCCTAGCATATCTTTATATCTTCTATTATATTTTGAATTTCTAGTTTTCCATGTTTTTTAGTTTTCACATCTTCTAAACAAGATACAGCTAAATTTGTCATTGTCGCATCAAATTTAACTATCTGTATTTAAGTGGAGAATTTATTCCATTTACATTTGTTGTGATTATTTATATCCTTGTTTTGCTCCCACTATCTATATGTTTTCCTTCTATTTTTTCCACAAGTTTTGTTACGTTATTTCCCATTAAATTTTATTGATTTATACTTGTTTTCCATATTCTCTTGTATCTCCTCTATTTGGGTGAGAGTTATAGTCTCTACTTCTATTTTACCTCCAGCCCACATTGCCTGAAGCGGATATAGTTTCTTATCTCCTGAGAAATTTATAGACCCTTTAACTTTCAGTTTTACCCTCATGACTCACTTGTTTTTGTTGTACAGTATTTTATTTCTCTTTTTTCTTTACTCTCTCTCATCATCTCCATATCTACTTTATCTTTCATGTTTTCTAGTTCCTTGTCTTTCTATGCTTCATTCTGCTTCCTTCAGAATTCAAATTTAGTTTTCTATTCTCTCTTCTGTTGTAGAACTCATCTATGGAGTTTTAAAACTCAACATTTATTTATTTTTCATCTCTTAAAGTTCTATAAGGCCCTTTGACAAATATATCAGATCATTTCTAGAGTCTCCTGTTTGATTTTGTTATTCCATTTTATGTCTTTCCATTTTTTATACACAGTTATGTTATATCTTGAAGTTGGTAAATGTAATATTGGAGGTTTTAGTGTGTAAATCTATTGTTCTATTTTTAATTTGTTCATGATTTGATGACTCTTAGCGACTATGGCATGTATTCCTTATTTGTTTGATGAACATTGATCATGAGCTCATTTTTGTCTGATTTTAATGTGTACAGAATGTAAGGCTTTAGTTTAGATTCTTTCCTCCAGGGAAGAATGTCACTGGTTTCTGCTCACAGTCATGTGAGGTGACACCAAGCTAAGTGACTTTTTTGTTTGACTCTCAACTAATCTGTGACTCCCAGATTCATTCCCTCAAGTCACTGGTGACTCAAAGACAAATCCTTTAATTAGAGGATCGTACTGGCCTTAGACAACTGGGTGAATCCAAATTTGTCTGGTGCTTTCAATTTCCTTCTTCTTTCCTTTGAGATTTGGCTTACTTCATGTGAACTCAAGAATGCAATAACATTATATTTTATGGAAGATAGTGTTATGTGGAGGGAAACCCCTTAGAGGTATCTAGTCCTCCATACTCCTAGTATTTCATTCTCTTGGATACTCCTTTGGATTTCTTTCTTTTAATACAAATTCTTTCTTTAAGTTGAAAGGAAAATAAATTTTAAAATCAAACATGTGACCTTGGGAGCATAGAAATAACTTACACGCTATTCAACAAAATAAGTTTATGATATAGAAAATTTTATAGACCAGTAATGTATGTATGGATTAGGTACATTTAACTGAAACTGAGAACCTCTATTTAGAACATATTTAATCAAATTTTAGGAGAATCATTGAGAGGCACACTCCAGGAACATTCTGTTTCCGTGAGGTGCACACACACTACACATATACCTGATGGTCATGTGACAAGCCATGTTATGGCCAACTTTAGTTCAACTTAGTTCAGATGTTATATGATCAATTAAACTTGAAGAAGGGAGAGTGTCCAGAATGTCCAGAAGCCCCATGTGTTCCCAATGTTAGAGCATTAAATACTGAGAACAAGGAAGATTGGCGCAGGTGTTGTAGAAACAAGTTGCAATGTCTAAAGAGCAGAGAACAGCATCCACATTAAACTTTTTGCAGATTGTGTGAGACTTCTGAAAATAAAGCACTCCTTTCTGAGGAAAAATGAAGAACGTTTGTGTGTCAGTTGGGGCCTCCAAATGCTGAGGTGGAGTTAGGAGTACAAGAAGATTATTGTGGCATGACACCTGTGAAGAATAAAAGGATTGGGTAGGGACAGCCCTCACACTGAGACACGGATTTTACTGCCTCTGAAATAAAAAAATAAGAAATGTTTGGCACAGGAACTTCCAATCACAATGTGGATATGCTAGTCCTCCAGCACCACTCGAGACCTACTGAATCAGAATGTCTTGGGTGGGGTCCAGCAAACCTTCTGTGTTTTAACAAGCCCTCTAGATAATTCAGATCCATAATCAAGTTTGAGGATGACGAGTTTCAAAAAAAAGCACCATACCCAAGAAGTAAACACTGAAAAAGTAAAAAAATTGTCTAAGTACTTTGTGTTAATGTGATTTTTTAAAATGCAAAATACAAACTACTTTAAAGAATGTGCATAAAATTTAAAACCATCTTGAACCAAGAGCTTAATCTATACCTAGAGACAATGAATTTGAGGAAAAAGAAAAGAAGTAAAATACTAATTAATTTTTCATCCAACATTAAGGAGTCAGTGAGGCAAGACTTCAGATTCTGGGTTCTTCTTATTTCTCAAATTAAAAACATTGTAAAATAGGGGCCAGCCTGGTGGCATAGTGGTTAAGTTTGCACACGCTGCTGGTGGCCTAGGGTTCGTGGGTTCAGATTCCGGGTGCGGACTTATGCACTGCTCATCAAGCCATGCTGTGGTGGTGTCCTATGTAAAGTAGAGGAAGATGGGCATGGATGTTAACCCAGGGCCAATTTTCCTCAACAACAACAACAAAAAAAATATTTCTAAAATAAAATGTGAAAAAGATGTATATATCCAACATGGTGGAGAAAAGTTTAATAAGGAAAATTACTTTAAATGGAGCAAAACTAGGAAAAAAGAAAAAAGCAAAGTACGAAATTTAAAAGTAGAACCACAGAGATAATGCTACATATATTCATTATAGAATACTGAAGTTACTTTAATCATTTTTTCAATATTGAATGTTACTCAACATTCCACGAAGACACAGGAAAATAACACTGACACAGATGCTGAAAGAAAGGGGATTGTCACTGATATTCCATACATGTGCTCACAAATTAAAGGAACAACTAATATGAAACATTTATATATGAAGGTGTATAATGGTACACATATCTGAAGGCAAAATATTTAGGGAATAAAAGGTGGGTAGCAGTCAGAAAGTATATGTTCAATCATATATTTAAAAAAAAGGATTTTAAAAATATGAAGTAAAGTGAACCTAACTACAACCATAGAAAGAGTATTCAACTAACTTCTAAGTCTTCGTCCAAAAACAGTCACTATAGGAATCGTACATATTTTTAAACTTGATCTATCATTAAATATTTTTGGATACACACATATACAGACACACATGTGCCTGCATATAAATCTCAAACTTCCTACTCCAAAGCAAAGAAAGCATATTATTATAACATTAGGTCCTATCCTCATCCAGCAAGCAATTTCTACATAGTAATCAATTCCTGAAGCCACCAGAAGAGAGATACATGGGCAACCACAGAAATTCTGACTCAGTAGCTCATCAGAGGAACAGGCAGATTTGAAGTCCAGTTCCTTAAACAACTTGCACGCAAAAATGTTCATTAACTGCCAACATATCTTAAACAAATCAGACAATTTATAAGCCACTAATCACTCTCATGAATAACTCTTTGGTCAAACAGGAAATCAAAACAATGATTAGAAAGGAATAGCAAGGAACCCTGGAGAGAGACGAGAGAGAAAGGAAGAAGAGAAGAAAACTGTCTGTTCTGAGAGAAAATATCTGAGCATTAAATATCTTGAATAGTAAATAAAAAGGAAAGCGAGTGAATTAAACTCTCAAAACAAGGAGAAGGGAGAAAGAAAACATAAAAAAATAATTTAGAAAAAGAGATAGAAGCAGAAATAAGAGTATAAAACAAATATAAAATAAGTCCAGAGGAAAAGTAATCAGTCACTCTGATTCTTTGGGAAACTCAATAAAATACGCATCATTCAGACAAGTCTGATAAAGAAAAACTGTTTGAGGAAGACAAACATCAACAACATTAGGTGAGAAAATGGGACCAGGAGCGAAGTCAGAGAGAATGTTGTGCATCTGCACATGGAGATGCCTTTTGGGATCTCAATGATAAAGCTGCTTTTTAAATGAAACTGGAATTACTCAAACTGGCTCAAATAGAAAATTATACAAATGTTCTTTATGGTTTCAAGAGAGTTTTTAGGAAAGAAAATTCCAAATATATGGTGGGTTAGATGTGTTTACAGATGAATTGTTTCTAAAACTTAAGAATAGATGTTTACTCTACCGGGAAACTTCCAGAATATAGAATCAGAAGATATATCTCTATTAATTATGAAGTTAACGTGAGCCTGTTACCAGCACCAAAAAGAAAATGTGAGCAAGGAATCATCTTAAACAGACTATTAGAAAATTAGATAATTTTTTAATATCTTCACTTTTAATGTCCTCACCTTTCTGCCAGGAAAAAAACACAATATGCTCATGAAGTATATAAAGCATTTGATAAAATTTAGGATCCACTTCTCTAAAACACATTCTTTTTGGAGGACACTTCCTTAACATGCTTTTGTAAAAATAACTAACACCAAAAAAAGCGCTCTCGAGCCCTTGCTTAAAACAAAGACAATAAGTCACAACTACAGACGGGTGAGGGACAGGCACACAGGGTCACTCCCACCCAGGGGCTCCTCTGTACAGGCTGGGATTCTCCCCCCAACAGATCTGAAGGTAGAACACTATGCAGCGGCAGCTGAGGCAGGAGGAAGGGCAGAGATGGTGGAGTATGTTGGTGGAAAGTGCTGTCTCACTAAGCTTCTAGCCCTGAAAATTGAACACTGAAAGGAAGAAAACTGGAAAATATAAAAACACTGTTCTCTCCTTTGAAGGAAGCAAGAAAGTCAGCGGGAAGAGACAGAGATAATAATGGACAGTTCTGGGAAGGTGGGGATGCCGGGGAAAGACAGGACAGGTGATGCAGAGCGCCCTGGTCTATCCGTCCACAGATCCCATAGGCATCATTCATCATAATAATCAAGCAGAATATAAATAAAGGTTCACTTACCTCTGCAAAGTGACATCCTTTTTAGGCTTCTTGATCCCTCTGTGTAAGAAACAAGTATAAAGGGGGAAAACCCACAAATAACCACATCTCCATCCTTGTATGCACTGGGTTCCATTCTCAAAAAGCAGTCAGGATAAGCCAAAGGACACACAAATAGAGGAAACTGCAGCAACAGGAAGAAGAAAATCAAAAGGAACTTCTTAGAAGCCTCTGCAAAGCCCTGCTTCTGCTTGAGGTGTCAGGCAGCAGAAGCAGAGGTGGAACATGCAGCCTAAGGAGATATCTACACATGTCACCTATAGTAACACAGACACAAATGCACACATGTGTATATGTTGTTTTTGTGGACTAGAAAAGCAATTCTAATGCCCCCCGATGCCTTTCAGCAGTCTCTTCCTCTCCCCTGGTGAGATCCAGACCCCTCTCTGCCCCGGGTCTCTGCATCTGAGGTCCTGTGTCCAGGTGAAAAACACCAGTTGGAAAACATGTTTGAGGAACATCCTCTCCAGCCTTAGGCACTATGATTTCACCCGCGTCTCTGGATAGCAAGGCTCCAGGGACCACCTCCTCTTGGGCAGATGGGGTCACAAGCCTTTGTCAACAAGCCATCCACATGAATGCCATTTGCGATGCTGCAAAATAACTGCATCAGAGGATGTGATATCAAATATAAGGTGAAAGACTCAGAAAGTATCCATGTCAGTCAGGGCTCAGCCAAGAACATTCCAGCATCTCTCCCTCCAAAGTCCAAGATAGGGAGGGAGAGCTTGATACACCCAGGGCCCAGGACAGCCACAGGACATTCCATGTGGGACGCATACAGGGCTGCACACCAATCATGAGTGCAGAAACACCATAAGCACATGAATCCCTGCCTGGGGAAGCAACAGTCAGGCTGAATTCAGAAAATTCCAAATCCATAGCTCAAGATCAATGCAGAAATAAAGCTACATTTTTGATTCTTAAAAATCTTCCTTCTTTCCTCTTCCTCAGTTCTTTTAAACTTGTTAATCCCAGGGATCAATATGTTGTGATGATCCACTTCCACACCTTCAGCATTAGTTTCCTCCACTATTTATGCTGTTGTGAGAACATGGGACTATGTGGGAATTTCCTTTATTTTTCATCGTAAAGTGGAGGATACAAGCTGGAAAACACCTATGTTCCCATCACCCCAAACATCAATGACAAGGGCCACAGCTATACATCTATCTGGCCCTGGAGCACAGTGCACTTTTATGGCAGGAAAATGATTCTTCTGTTTGATACTGTAATGTAGGGCACAGGATACATTTCCCAAAACCCACAGAATGTACAAGACAAAGAGTGAACCCTAACGTAAACTATAGTTCTCAGTTAATAATGTATCAATCTCCTACCTGAATTATAGCTAATATACCACGATAATGCAAGATGTTAATAATAATGGAAACTGTGCTTGTGTGCAGGGAGGAGGGAGTATATGGGGACTCTGTACTCTCATCTCAATTTTTCCATAAATCTAAAACAGCTCCAAAAACATAATATCTATTAATTATTTTGTTAGCCAATCTGGTACCTACTGGCCATATGTCATTATTGAGCATTTAAAGTATGGTTAGTCCAAATTGAGATATGTTATGAGTGTAAAATATGCATGGATTTAAAAAAAAAACTTTGTATGAAAAAAGTGAATAGAGAAGATCTCAATAATAACATTTATACTGATCATATATTGAGATCATAATACTTCTTGACATACTGGGTTAAGTAAAATATATTCTTAATATAAAAATATTAAAGTTACATGACTACTGAGTTGGGAATTGCAAAATGCATGCAATACTAACAGACATGAGACTCTGGCTGAGGCAAGGGCTTCCAGGTTTTACAACCACCACATAAACTTATGGCTTCCCACACTGAAACCCACCTCCTCTGACTTGAGACAAGGCTACTGTTAATTTTTTGAGTTGGTCCCCGCAAAAGGTAGAAATATGTACAGAAACATGTATAGTGAACAGAAATGCTACTGATTTTTATGTTGATTTTGTATCTTTTACTGAATTCATTGATTAGTTCTTACTTTTTTGGAAAAAAACGTCATGACATCATCTGCAAATTGAGACCATTTTAATTTTACTTTTCATATTCAGATGTCTTTTATTTTCTTTTTTTTCCCTGATTACTCTGACTAGATCTTCCAGTAATATGTCGAATTGGAGTGGTGAGTGTGGGCCCCTGACAATCTGTAAGAACCTGTTTTAACCCCAAGTCCACCTACCAGTCCATCTCAGGACAGAGTTTGACTTAATCAACCAAACAAAAATTCACAAGGGCTAGTCTCACCTCTCACCTTACCATACCAGGATTGGGCACTCAGACCCATTCAAACTACAGCTTAGTGGTCCCCAGGCCTTAAAGATCCCCTCCACAAAGTCCTTACATCAAGCCCATCACTCCAGTTTCCTGCCAACTGCTGGCACACACACATTCTACATTAAGATGGTACCACTTGCCACACAACTCACACTGGTGGGAGCCATGTTCCACTTCCCACTTGCAAGCCTGTGTTCACCTTCTGGTGCTGATCTTGGTCCACTTCCAGTGCACGTCTTGGTTCAATTCCGGTGCAGCCACAAGTGCTCCATTGAAGTCCTGACTCTGAACCAGCAGGAAGTCCAGCATCTAGTGCATCTGAAAGATGCTAGGACAACTGCTAACGTTTGAGATCCATGTTCACCCTACTTAGCCCCCTTGTCTGAACTCTGGCACACTCCTACCCTTAACCTCATGGTGACAAGTCAAGGGACTTTGTGGAGCCCCTCCAGGTTGGGCAACGGCTGGACCTGGGACTTTTGGGTCTCCGGAATGACCCAAAGCTGGATCCCTTGTAGGGTGGAGGAAGTGAGAATTTGGGGTCAGGGTTTCAATGTCTTTGAACAAGTCTAGCCTAATGCTATGTATCCCAATCGAATACATAGTGGGTTTTTTTGTTCTTTGTATGTGTAGATGTATTAGTTGTAGATGTATCATGTTGTCATGTCCTTTCTTGGCCCAGTCATGTTAAGTTTCCATTTAGATATTTAGGTACAAAGACATATTGCAACCCTCTCTTTGCATATTTACAGACAAAATTGCCTTATGAAATATCTATTTACAAACCATAGATAAGTATTTCCATACATCCTCTTCCTCAGACAAAAATAACATTGTGTGCTTGGCCAAGGGGCGTAGTGGTTAAGTTCCCGTGTTATGCTTTGGTGGCCTGAGGTTCACTGGTTCGGATTCCCGGCACAGGCCTCTACACCAGCAGACACTTAATGCACCACTCCTCAAGCCATTCTTGAGGAGTGGTGCATCCTACAGGCAAAAATTAGAGGAGAATTGGCTCAGATGTTATCTCAGGGGCAATCTTCCTCCCTAAGTGATGATGTGGATAACAATGTTGATGGAGAAGTAGATAACTGAAAATTCACTCTGGTCTTTGTCAAGTGCGTCTGGGTAAAGGGCACCTTGGAATCATAGGACTATAAAACTGAAAAACACTTTTCAAGCTCTCCATAATACAGATGAAGAAAGTCTAAAGAGGTTAAACTATTTGACCAAGATTAATTCCTGGAACTAGAGTGAGATCCACTAATTCTCAGTGGGTACATTGTCAAAACATGTCTAGCACTAAATAGCCAAGAGAGGGAAGTCTGTTGACTTCCAGGTAGAAATGGTTTTTGTTTTTGTTTTCTTTTTCACGTGTTTGTTTTCTCTCTCTTAGATGACTGCTTTGCCCTGACAAAGAATTTATCTGGTGTTCATGCTACACTTCAGAAGAGGAAAATGCTCCTGGCAAACATTATTGTGATTCAATGTAGCACCAGAGAGCCCAGTCATTTAAAAATGAGAATAGATAGAATAAGGTAAATAATATTAGAGAAGAAGAGAAAAATCTGTTATTTTAGTGAGAAATAACTTATACAATTTATAACTTTTAAATACGTTAGCTAGTGTGAAAAGATACTAGGTAACCATATGAAAAATATGTTTATATGAGCCAGAACTAGTTTAAACCTATAAGTAATTATTCTAGTCATAGGAGAAATGAAATATTTAAAATAATTGGATTTATGCAACAGGAAGCCATATGTAGTTATATAATTGAAAATTTATGTGGGATAAATGAAGAAGATTACAAAGATACACCAAAGGACCTAGAAGCTCTGAAGAAATGGAGAGATATACTACAATCATGAATGAAAAGAATATCCATTTTCCAAGCATCATTCAGATTCACTGTATTTAAAATCAACTTTTAAAATGATACAGTAATTGTTTTATAGACAATAAGATATCCCTTTGCAAAATAAAACATTGGACCATCGACTAACATTATTCACAAGGAAATCACTCCAAATGGATTATAAGGCTAAAATTAAAAGTAGAAATTCTCAGTGCATAACAGTGGTGGATGACAATACAGAAGAATATCCATGATCATAAAATTAGTGAAGTTATTCTTAATATATATTCTTAAAGATGTGTTGTTGAAAAGAGGGATGAGGAATATACAATGGACGATGGTATGGTGTCAGATTTTCTTTTAGAAACTGAATCTTGAGAGGAATATTTTAGTCTACAGTATTGGATAAAGAAATAGAAATCTGTGGTAATTAAACCTATAATGAAACGACAAATTTCAATAACAGTATCATGTATCAGTTAGCTTTTGCAGTATAACCATCCTAAAATTTGGTGACTTAAAGGAAGAATGACTTATTTTTCTCAAGATTCTGTGGGTTAGCTGGGCAGATCTTTGATCTGGACCTATTAATGGTTCAGGTGGGATTGGATGATCTACCATGGCCTTACTCACATATCTGATTGTTGACTTGAAGTCACCTGGAGTGATAGAAATGTGCAGTATGTCACTTACATATTGATGGTCACAGGTTTCCGAAGCGCAGCCAGAGAAAGAGAAGTACCAATGAGAAGGTGTTTTTCAAGCCTTTGCTTATGTCATTTACTAGTGTCCAATTGACCAAAGAAAGTTACAAGGCCAAGTCCACAAAGAGTCAAAGTGGGATGGTACTAACAAAACACACAGATGGAGGGAGAGGACTGATGTGTGGCCATTTTTGCAAGCTACCACAGATAATTTTAGAGGAAAATTAATCTGAGGTAATATTCATCTTTGTGTATTTGTGCATTTGAATGCCCGAGGATCATTGGACAAAGCCAAAGAAATGTAAAGCAATAAATTAATTGGAGATGTAAGGTAAATTTAGTTGGCACTTAAAGTCTGCTTGCAAAAATTTGGTAGTTTATTTTTCAGGTGTATGCAAATTATGGTAAAAAAAATACATGTTGATTATTTTCGCCTAAAGCATTTGTATGCCTTAACACTCTTGATGTGTTTCTCTCTGGCCTTAGGAAGATAATGCAGCACTTGGGGGCAAAGATGCAGTCTAATAGCCCCACCTTGGGGGCAAAAATGGAGAGATTCCCCACGGCCGGCATGACCTTGACCTTGGTGCTGTGGCAGATGGAGAGGAAGGTGACCCAGACACTGCAGAACACCAGCATGCTGAACGTCAGGAACTTTGTATCATGAAAGATGTCAGGCAGGTTCTGGACGAGGAAAGCAACAGCGAAGCTGCCCAGGGCCAAGGATCCCAGGTGTCCCAGGACACAGTAGAAGGCAGTGACTGAGCCCTTGTTGTACACGATGAAGATGTGGCCGTGTTCAGAGTGTGCATCTGTGTCAATGAAGGAAGGAGAGGTTCCCAGACAGATCCCACAGAGACTCAGCTGGATAAAGAAGCAGATGGGAATGATGAAGTTAGGTGCCCCTGACACCAACCACTGCCACATCCTTCTCCCTGGTGCAGTGACCTTGAAGGCCACAACCACAGTAATAGTTTTGGCCAAGACAGTGGAAAGAGCCACAGTAAAAACAACTCTAAATGTGATTTGTTGAATAATTAGGTAGTTGCGTTGGGTCGGCCAAAGAAGAGTAAGGAGCAGAAGGAGCAGAGGGTGAGGGAGATGAGCAGGATGTAGCTGAGAGTCCAATTGTTGGCCTTGATTATGGGAGTGTCCAAGTGCTTCACAAAGACCCCAGGGACCACTGTTGTGACAACAGAGAAGCAAGGAGCTCTGCAAGCCAGAGTCTTCCCTAAAGAATCTTCAAATGCCAGAAATGTCACAACTTTCATCAGACAGTGATTTCTCTCATTGTTTGCATACTGGTTTCCTGGACGCCCTATACATTGATCTCTATTTGAAAAGGAAAGGAAAGTCTTGGTGTTTCAGTCAGCCACTCTTCCACATTCCCAAGACCAAAAAACAGTCTCATTGGCACCATAGGGCCCACAGCCCACACCTTATTTGGTTGTGAGACACAAACTTGCATAGACAACTTAATAATATTCACATTAAACAGTCCCCTCCTATGTCGGAATTCTTTTAGCTTCAAGTAAGTGATAATCCATCTCTAAAAGTTCCAAGTTTGGGTCTTGTTTTAGTTGGATGTTCCCATAAACTTGAGGGATTAAGGGCGAATATTTTAGGTGGTGGGGATTTTGCAACACACCAGTGAGGTACTGGGAAATTGAGGCAGGAAAAGGAAGGCAGGGCATCAGGGACATCAAGTGCTTTACCACTGTGCTCACCTAGAGCTCAATCGCACTGGGGAGCTCTGTGAGCCAAGAAGAACACATGGGACCAAGTCATCTCAGCTGAGGGTGAAGCAGCTGCAGTGCCTATGCAGCCATGCCCATCAGCCATCATTCAAGGGCTGCGCCCTGGGCTATGAATTTGCATTTCGCAAACTTTTACTGTAAAGGGACAGAGAGCAAATATTTTAGGCTTTGTGGGCTATAGGGTCTCTGCCACAACTACTCAACTCTGACCTTGGAGCATGAAGCACCTATTCTTATTGTTGAAAGTGGGCATTCTTTTCTCGTCCCTGTTTCTACAAATGATATTAGAACAATGCAATTACCGTAATTACAGCTTTTCTTTTTGAATCACTTTTCTATATAAATCCTGTTTCTCGATTTTTCTAACTTGATTTTTGTTTCGTAAAAAAGGTAGTAAAATTCTTAACTTTCAAAGTAAATTCCTTTGATAAAGTGGTTTGAACTGTTTTAAAGCTAAAAATTATTTAGGAAAGGATACAGACTTTTGTAATATTCAGACATTCCATTTGGGAAATTTAATGGCGCTAAATTTATTCATTTTCTTTTGCATTTCTCAAACACATTTTTAGCCAAAATTAAAACTATGCTTTGCATAACATACAGTAACTACCTACTTAGTATCCTTCCTCCATTTTACCTAGCTATTATAACCACAATTTTGAGTGAACAAAGCCGATTGTGACAGATCTAAGCTAATTTTTGCCAGAGTGTGCTCCACCTCACTTGTGGGTTATGCGCCATGGACATAAATCAATGACAATCTGATTGTATGGTCTCTTTCTTGCACTAAATAAAATGTGCATCAAATAGGATGCTATAGCTGACTCTTCCTCGTTCTTTCCCATGTGGATGCTGTGCAGTGGCAGACACTTGTAAAAATAAAATCCAACACACTAAGCATATTCAAGCAAAAGTTATATGGAGCCTGAGTCTTTGTTATCAAAATGTTGATAGAAAAAAAAGGCCTTTGCATCTGTCTATTTCTGAAACTCTTGTAACATAAATAACAAATGTCATGACTTAAGACCACTATGAGGTTCTCTATCACTTTCAGCTGAACGCAGTCTAACTAATGTACTTTGTGCATTAGATTTTTATGTTTTTGTGAG
Source organism: Diceros bicornis minor (assembly GCF_020826845.1). Lineage (NCBI taxonomy): Eukaryota > Metazoa > Chordata > Mammalia > Perissodactyla > Rhinocerotidae > Diceros > Diceros bicornis. Next base: position 468,625 of record NW_026691039.1, read on the forward strand.
TGAGAATGAGATTTTAATACTGCATTATCAAACACTTTACTATTGATATGTAGGAAAATCATTACTATTGATACATTATTTTTATCTTTTATTTATTTATTCATTCATTCATTCATTCATTCATTTATCTTTTGATTGAGGAAGATTAGCACTGAGCTAACATCAGTGCCAGTCTTCCCCTATTTTGTATGTGAGTTGCCACCACAGCATGGCTGATATGTGGTGTAGGTCTATGCCTGGGATTTGAACCCATGAACCCAGGCCACCAAATTGGAGCATGCTGAATTTTAACCACTACCCTACAGGGCCGGCCTGCTACATTATTTTAGATCCCATTAATTGATTAGATATTTTTGCATTGTAATTTAAAATATTTTTTGCATTATGTAAGTAAACACGGAAGCAGATTCCACTGGTTGCCTATTCATGACCCATCTGTCCCCTTCCTACCAGCAGCTCAGTTGTGCTTAGACATTCAACTTCCTCCATGAGGCCGTGTGATTGAGGGGAGGTTGACAGCTCTAAATCAATTATAGTTGGCCCCACTTGGAGGATGTGTTTTTGAGTGGCACTTACAGTCAAGAGGACTAGATGCCCACTCTTTTTGTCTTTTTGTTCGCTTGCTATGGTCTAATACTTTAAACAGCCATGCCTTTGAGACCATAAGGAGCCCAGCCTGTAGATTAAGCTGAGAACCAAAGATGATAGAGCAAAATATGAGACTATCATGTGTGCTTGATTATATTTTTGAGCTGCTGAATTCTCTAATCCTGGAGTCATTATATCTCTGGCCTTTTTTTAAAATTGTTTCACTTTTTTTGTAAAAAGTGATATTTATGACAATATTCATCAACTAAACAGCAAATGGAATGAAACATATTTCCTTCTCCATCTTTATAATGCAACAACTGTGATTTTATTTTTTCTGGCACAAAGAATCTTTGTAGTAAATTACTCTGGTCTTTTTTATGGGATATAATATTTGTTTTTTAAAAGGCACATTTAGTTTGTTTTCTTTTTAATTTACAGCCAGATGCATTCTAACAACAAACAATTTGTAAACATGCTTTCTCCTCCAGCCCGTTATTTATTTCTGTAATATGTTATTTCATGCATTATTTTACTGGACAGAACATTTAGCAATGTAAAGAGATAACTTTGGTAATAAGTATCTGTGAGTTGTTTGCTGTTTTGTTTGGTAAGACTGGAATATTGTACTTTAAAGATGATGGGCTTTTTTTTTTCATTATGTGCCTATTCTGTCTTTTATCATCTCATTCCAGCCATATTAGTCCTATTCCAAATGTCTGAATATGCCAAATAAAAACATTTTCAAAACACTTTATTGAGGTGTGACTGACATACAAAAAGCTGTACATACTTAATGTGTACAACTTAATGTGTTTGGAGATAATATACACCCATGAAACTATCACTACAATCAAGTCCTTAACCTATTCATCACCTCCAAATATTTCCTCCTGTCCTCTTTATTTTTTTAATTTAACTTCCTTTTTTAAAATACTTTTTTTCTTTTGAGGTAGGAACACAACATAAATCTACCGTCTTACTAAATTTTTAAGTCTACAATACAATATTGTTAGCTATAGGCCCATGTTGGACAGTAGGTCTCCAGAAATTATTCATCTTGCATAACTTTGGTTGTTCAAAGTTCTATTGCCAAAAATCCCTCTTCGTCTTGAACTGAAAAATCCCACCATGGGGGGTGGATAGGGTTTATACCATATAAGTAAAGGAAAATGAAGAGAGAGAAGATAAAGAGAAAACAAGATAAACGGAAAGGTTTTCTTCTTATTAATGTTTCTGGCCAACAAATTTTGGAGTACACTGCTTGCTGATGTCCTTTCTAGCCAGTCTTATCCTTCAGCCGGCTTCTATAGACTTCTCCGTGCAGACAATGCCAAGTATGTAGGGAGCCAGGAGGTGACCAAAAGAGTCACAGGAATCTGCAGCCCATCTGCAGCTCACTGGTGGGGAGGGGCACTGAGGCGTCACCTTGGCCTTTCTTTCCAAGTTCACATAAAGGAGGGTCGGTTCCTTCCTCAATATATGAAGGTGGAGATAAACCTCTTTCACAGAATGGATTATGGATAAATTAATGTGAGAGCCATGAAAAAGGCAGAGGAGATAGCACCATGATCTGAAGTAACTGGACATGTGAATTAGTAACCAATATAAAGAAGAGCTGAAGACAAGAAAAAGGGCTAAAATCCAGTTCTCAATTTTCTAAGATGGAAATGCAAGTCTTTCTTCTTCAAAAAGAAAAAAGTCATTGAACCCTTTCCTTTAAAATAAAATTGAAATAATTTTCAATTTTTGAAATTTGAAAAATTGCAAATAATGGTTTTAACCATGATGTCAGTACACAATAATGTGTAGCAATCAGCTGTTAAGTGCACTGCAAATTGTTCATTCCTTAACAATTATGTTATCAAAGTTTGCAATTGATATATATATTTTAGTAAATTGTAGACTGTGTGCAAATTTGTCACCATATTATTGACAATGTTACTCTTACATATGAAAGCATGACTAGGAGCGAGGGGGTGGTGTGACCCGAGATTGCTAGAGTCACAGCAAGAAAAGTCAAGAAAGTGCCATCAGGTCATTTGGACAAAAGAATGCTATATGGCTGCTGGGTTTATAACAGATTAATTGGAGAAAAACAAGTCACTACAGTAAATTATTGTCTACTTACCTCAGTCACCCTCTCCAAGAACACATATTTTAAAATGAGACAAGTTATTATATTTAAAATTACCGGTTCTGGCATTTTAGAAACTACATCAAATAATGATGTAAAAAATAGGTTACGAACATCCTGGTATCAATACCAACTACCATCTTTTACCAAAATAAAACTCTAATTATCACCAATTCATTTGCAATCTAGTCCTCCTCCAATATACAAAATCAACAACTTCAAATGTTTCATAACTCTTTTTAACTTTCCCTAAAATTTTAGAAGATAATATATCTCTTGGAAAAGTTCAGAAAGATAGAGACACAAGATGAAAATATTACCCTAATAAATGATGTAAAACACAAGATATGAACAACTGTTAAAAGAATTCTCTATGAAATTGATAATTCTACTATCTGTACACCTGCTTATTACCTATCAGTAATTTGATACATAAACAAATAGAATAGTGTATTTAATGGGATCAATTCTTTCAGTTGTGTGCTTTTCCTTTTAAAACTACATCTGCTTTTATGTGCTGGCTTAATTTTCAGGTGGTATCACATTAGAACACCGTCATCTCTGAAGATTTTTGCAACAAGGAACTCTACCTTGGCCCTTGATCAACTGTAATCTGTGTTATGATAAAATCAGAGCCCTACACGGAACAATGTTTCCTAAATCCTATATCCCGTGCGTTGTTCATGTCAGGCAGTAGATGCCACCAAGTAAACACTAAACAGTGTTTCAATAGCATGGGATATTAAAAGGAGTACATGCAGGGTTGAGTGTGGGACCCCATTCAGTGCCTCAGTGCCAAGAAGAAAGAGGTAAATGCATCCCTCCAGAGACTGGGATAAAAATAGGAGGTTATGAGTCCGAGGCTCCCTCTGCAGGCCATTAAGCAGGAACCTGGAATAAAACTGTTGACACCATGGATCATGGTTGGTTTTACAGGGAACTCACGAGGAAGTGAAGGACATGAAATAATGATAATTATAATAACAGCAGCAAACTCTTCTACTGAACCAGGCACTACACTCTGAATGTTAATTCTGTGCTTGAAGATACATTAACACACATAATCCTCAAAATATCCCGAAGTAGTAGATGTTGGTCTTTTCACAATTATATAGATGAAGAGACTGGGTACAATGGCTAGAAAACTCATCCAGGTTACACAGCTCATAAATGACAGAGCCCAAGCTCAATGCAATTATGTTATGCTCTTTTACTACAACCCCAAGTTAAGTCTCTAACGACTATCTCCACTGGCAACTGCCAAGACCTTAGTAGTCCCGCCATGCAGGTAGGCATGGGCATGGCAGGGACCCGGCTGAGGGAGGCTAAAACACCCGAAGTGTGGCACAGCAGTTGTCAAGTGGCTTCCTCCTCTGACGGGGGTGAGAACACACCCAAAAAACTTGGCGGCAGGCACCAAGGCTCTTTCCTTCTGAGCTGGTCCTCCACGAAATGGGCCTGGAGCAGGAGGATGAGCGAATAGGCCAGCCTCTTTTGAAAAAAACAGGCGATCTGCGCCAGCCTTCCTGTCGCCCTGGGCGTGCCATATACGCCCTCAGGCAGAGGGCCTCACGCCTGCCCTCCATGGCGGATTTCTCGCCGGACCATGGTCTGGGCACTAGGATGGCCAGGCCTTCCCGACTCCAGAGAGGAGGCAGGGACCTGTCGCGGGAAGGACTAGTCCAGTATGGCCGTGGCTCCTTAGCCCTGGGGTGCCATATGCCAGTCACGGCTCTTCAGACTCCACAGAGCCTTTCCTACACCTGGCCTGGCTGCAGTCGCAAAGTGAAGACATGGGGTGAGGCCACGACTTTGTCTTTTCAGGAAGAAATGAGACCAGGGATGAAGCAGCTGGCCCAGGCACAGCCTTGAGATTGAAGCCCGGTATGCCTGTGGCCATCAGGACGTGAACAATGTTTCCAAGGCAGGGAAGCGGCCTCCAAGCTGAGTGGGAGTGGGGGAGGGGAGGGAGACAACAGCTGAAGCCAAGTCCAGAAGGGCGGTGATGGAACAGCTGTAGCTGGGTGGCGCCAGCCGGTCAGAGCCTGGCGGGAGGGCAGAGACTTCACTGAGGACCTCGAGGCAAGCCCTAGGCCCCGGTGGTCGCGCATGCAACCTGGGCCTGTGTGGGGGTGTGGGGGGTTGAACCCAAGCCCACAGGGCTCCCGGAGAGGTCAGAGAAAGAAGGGTCCATGGGAGAAGTAAGTGAGGTGGGCAGGGGGTGCCACCTTACACTCCTCAGGTCCCTGAGGGAGAGAGAGAGAGACAGAGAGACAGAGAGGGAGAGAGATAGAGACTCCTGGCCTCTGAGTTGCTGCCTCCACCACTGACTGGTGCCAACTCACACGTCATCCCACTTCCACCCACCGCCCTCACGCCCACCCCGGGGCCAGCCCCACCACAGAGAGGCCAGTTCCTGCTCACCTCCGTACCGGCTCTTCCGGACCTGACCCCAGTGCAGGGGAAATGGTTCAGACAAGCCTTTACATGTCCCTTGGCATGACAATCATCTTCCTACCCTCTCCCTTCCCACAGGCCAACCCACGACATCCACCTTTGTCATTAGCTCAGGAGAGTATGCTAAATAAGAATCTCTGCCAGTGTGTGGAGAGACTCAGTTTCCCGTGTTTCTCCCATGGACACATGTTCTTCAGCTGGGTCTGATTTTCTCCAGACAACCTGTCTTGTTAAGGAATTGGCCAGCCCTAAGAACCTGTAGGGAAAGGGCAGAGGTGGATTATCTCTCTGCCCTCAACTGCCCCGAGCTGAGTCGGTCCCTCAGACCTGGCCAGGGGCAGCCCATCTCCAGGCGCCCTCTCCCTGGTCATCCTGGGACAGGCTAGACGGCAGCCCCACCCAACTCGCCACTACCACGACCATAGTCCTCCCTCAGGAGGCCTGGGCAGGACAGGGACCCGGGTCTGGCAGGCTGCCTGATGTCACCTCTGGCACACCTGTTGCCTGGCTGCTTCCTCCACTGACGGGGCCCAGCACAACCCCCAGGAGACTTGACGGCCGTCCCCAGGGCTATGTCCTCAGGAACTTGTCCCCTTGGAAGTGTCCTGGCCCTGGTAGCATGTTCAGCTGGTTGTGCAGCCTCCTTTGGAGAAAGCAGGCGACCCAAGCCAGCCATCCTCTCGCCCTCTGCCTGGCACCTTTGCACTCAGACATAAGGTCTCACTCGTGCCCTTCATCATGCTTTTCTCCCCAAAGCCATTTCCTGGGGTACTCTTAGTCTTACGTTACTGTTATGCTTGGTTTCCGTTTACTGTCAGTTTTAGGGTTAGGTTTCGTTTTTGGGTTAGTGTTAGGTTTATATTTAGGTATATGTTTCTGGTTAGAGTTAGGTTTATGGTTCTGGTTAGGCATAGGGTTATGATTCGTTTTAATAGTATGTTGGAGTTTAGGTTAGTGTTAGGGTTGAGGTTAGGCTTATGGTTGGTTGCCAGGTTTGGGTGAGATTTCAGGTTAGGGTTAGGGTTCAGTTAGCATAGCGTTATCATCTGGTTAGTGTAAGGGTTAGGGTTTCTGTTAGTATTGGGGTTAGGGTTATGGTTAGCATTAGGGTTATGGTTCTGGTTAGTGTTAGGGTTTGGGTTTGGTACAGGTTTGTTTTACGTGTAGGGTTAGTGTTAGAGTTTAGGGTTATGCTTAGGGTTAGGGTCAGTGGTCAGGTTCAGTTTAGCATTAGGGTTAGTGTTAGGGTTCGAGTTAGATTTAGGGTTAGGGTTAGGTGTAGTGTTAGTGTTAGTTTGCTGGTTAATGTCAGGGTCAGGGTTTGGTTTTGATATCGGTTTAGACTTAGGGTTGTGGTTGGGTTAGTCTTCAGGTTAGTGTTAGAGTTCTTGTTAGGGTTAGGATTCAGGTTAGTGTTCGCTTTAGTGTTAGGCTTTGGGTTAGGCTGAGGTTAGGGTTAGTATTCGGATTAGGGTTATTATTAGGTTTCAGGTTCGAAAAAGGCTTAGCTTTAGCGTTAGGTTTCTTGTTAGGGTTAGGGTTAGGGCTAGGGTTAGGGTTAGGCTTTGGGTTGGGTTCGGGTTAGGGTTGGGGTTAGGTTTAAGTTTTGGTTTCCGATTAGGGTTATGGTTAGGGTTAGGGTTCGATTTAGGTCTAGGGTTAGGGTTAGGGTTAGGGTTAGGGTTAGCGTTGGGTTTGGATTAGGGTTAGGGTTAGCATTAGGGTTAGAATTATGTTTAGAGTTCAGGTTAAGGTTAGGGTTAGCAGTAGTGTTCAGGTTAGGGTAATGTTTAGTTTTAGTGTTAGGGCTGGTGTTCGAGTTAGGGTTAGGCTTAAGGTTCAGTTTCGTGTTCTGGTTAGGCTTAGGGTTAGAGTCGGGCTAAGATTAGGTTTAGGGTTAGGGTTACAGTTCGGGCTAGGATTGCTGATAAGGTTAGGGGTAATTTTCATGTTAAGTTTAGGTTTAGGTTTAAGGTAAGGGTTGTTTTCGGGTTAGGGTTACGGCTAGGGTTCGAGTTCATTTTCCAGTTTGGGTTAGGGTTATGTTTTGCTTTGTTGGGACAGTTAGGATTAGGGTTACTGTTAGGGTTGTGTTAAGGTTTAGGGTGAGGTTAGTGTTTGGATTAGGGTTATGGTTAGTGTTTGGTGTCAGTATCAGGTTAGGTTTATTGTTAGGGTTCGAGTTAGCGTTTGAGTTAGGGTTAGGGTTTGGATTCGGGTTCGGGTTCGGGTTAGGGTTAGTGTTCACCTTAGGGTTAGGGTTAGTTTTAGGGGTAGGGTTGGGTTCTGGGTCGGTTTAGGGCTAGATTTCTGTTTAGGTTAGCGTTCCGATTTGTGTTCATGTTAGGTTTAGGGTTAGGGTTATTGTGAGGTTAGGCTTAGCTTTATTTTGAGGTTTGCCTTTGGATTAGGGTAAGGTTTAGGTTTCGGGTCGGGATAAGTTTAGGTTTAGGTTTAGTGTCGGATTAAGCTTCAGGTTAGGGTTAAATTTGGGGCCCGGTTTAGGGTTTGGGTTAGGGTTCGGCTTATGCTTAGGGCAAGGTTTAAGGTTAGGGTTGGGTTGGATTAGGTTTACTGTTAAGGTTCATGTTAGGGTTAGAGTTATGTTTAGTCTTAGAGTTAGTGCTCAGATTAGGGCGGGTTAGGTTTCAGGTTCGGGTTAGGGTTACGATTAGTGGTAGGGTTCGGGTTAGTGTTAGGACTAGAGTTAGGGTTAGGGGTAGGGTTAGGGTGAGAGTTAGGGCCTGCGCTGGGTTATGTTTAGGGCTAGGGCTAGGTTTAGTGTTATGGTTATTCTTAGAGTTAGATGATGTGGTTTGTGTTTCCGTTAAGGTTAGGTTTAGCAGTCGGGGTAGGATTAGGAATAGGGTTAGTGTTTGTGTTAGGACTGGTTTAGGGCTACAGCAAGGGCTAGGGATAAGATTAGGGTTGGATTACATGTAGGGTTAGGGTGAGAGTTAGGAGTACGTGTAGTGACAGGGTTAGTGTTATGGCAAGAGTTATCGTTAAGGCTGGGCTTAGGGCTAAGTTTAGTTATTACATTTAGGGTTAGGTTTCTTTTTAGGTTTATCACTAGATTTATTTTTATGGTTTGGGACGGGGCGGGTTTTGAGGTTAGAGCTAGGTGTATGATTAGGGTTAGGTCTGACGTTAGTGTCCTGTGTGCCTTAGGGTGGGACAATGGAAAGTGTAGGATTAGGCGTAGGGTTTTGGTTTGGGTTAAGATTAGGGTTAGAGTTAGGGTTATGCTAGCGTTAGGGTTACTGTTACAGCTAGGGCTAGGACTAGGTTTTAAGTTGGGGTTAGAGTTGGCTTAGGGTTACAGTTACAGTGAGTCATAGGGGTAGGCATATTATTAGGGTTAGGGCTAGGGGGAGTTTTAGGGCTTGGGGTAGGTTTAGGGTTAGAGCTAAAGTTGGGTTAGGGTTCATGATACAAACCCCAACCCCAGCCCTAAAACTAATGTTAACATTAATCCGAACGTTAAGCTTAATTTTCATCATAGCCCTAAACCTAACCCTAACCCTAACCATAGCCCTAGACATAACCTTATACCTAACCCTAACCCTAAGTCTAAAGCTACAATTACCCCTACACTAAACCTAGGCCTACCACTAACCCTATACCTGACACTTAGCGCAACACAACACCAACCCAAACACTAACAGTAACAATAACAGTAATTCAAGAATTAGCACTAAGCCTAAGCCTAGCCCTATCCCTAACACCAACCCTAGTCCTAGACTTAACCCTAACCCTGGCACTATCCCTAGCCCTAAACTTAACCCTAACTGTAACCCTAACCCTAACCCTTGCCCTAGATCTAGACCTGACCCAACCTACAGCTGAAACTAATCCTAGCCCTAGCCCTAAAACCCAGACCTTACACTAGCCATAACCCTAACTCTATGTCTAAACCTAGCTCTTGCCCAAACCTTAACCCTAACCCTAACACTATGCTAACTCTAGTACACTAACTCTAAACACTAAGGCTAACACTATACTTAACTCTAATCCTAACAATAACCCTAACACTAATACAACCCTAGCCCTAACCCGAACCCTAACCATAATCCTTACCCTAAACCTAAATCTACTTCTAACAATAACCCTAACACTAACCTTGACCCAAGTCTTGAACTAACCCTAGCCGTAAACCCAGCCCCAACCCTAACCCTAATCATTGTCCTCACCTGACCCCTACACTATCCCTAGCCTTAACACTAACCCTAATGTTATCCATAATCCTAACACAAGCCCCAGCCCTAGACCTAACTCTAGCTGTAACCCTAACCCTAAAACTGGGCCTAAAACTTAGCCTAACCCCGAACACTAACACTAAACGCAGCCCTATGCTTAGTCCTGAATCTGACACTAAACCTAACAGTAAAACTGAACCTAACCCTAGTCTAAGCCCTAGACCAACCCCTAGCCATAAACTTAACCCTAGACCTAACTCTAGCCCTGGCCCTAATGTTAAACTTAATGCAATTCCCACAGCTAACCGTATCACTAGCCCTAACCTTAACTGTAACCCTACCTCTATCCCTAAAACACTCTTTACCCAGACCCTAAGACTTAAAGTAACACGAACCCTAACACTAACCCAACCCTAAACCCAAACCTAACCGTAACCCTAACCCTAACCTTAAGCCTAACAATAACCCAATCCCTAGCGATAACACTAACACTAATCTTAAGAATAATCATAACACTAAACCTACCGCTACACCTAACCCTTACCCTATGCCTAACTGTAACCATAACCCTAAATCTTAGATAACCCCTACCCCTAAGTCTAACCCTAACTCTAACTCTAATGCTAACCCTAACCGTAACCCTATGCCTACCCATAATACTACCCTGAACACTAACATTAACTCTTTAACCCAACCACAAACCTAACCCCAACACTAATCTTAGCATTAAACCTAACCCAAACCCTTGCCCTAAACCTAGCACTAACCCTAACCCTAAAACCAGCCCTAGACCCAGCCTTAACCCTAACCCTAAACCTAAGACAAAGCCAAACACTAACCCTAATTGTACCCCAGACCTACCCCTAACCATAAACCTACCCTTAACCCTAACTGTGACTCTAGACCCTAATGCCAACTCTAACACTAGCAGTAAACCTAAATCTAACCCTAACCCTAAAACTAACCCTAACCCAATCCCTACAACAACCACTGGCCTTAACCCGAACACTAACCCTAAACCTATCCATACACCTACTCCTCCCTTAATCATAACCCTAACCGAAACCCTAGCCCCTCCATAACCATAGGCCAAACTCGAATGCAACCCTAACCCCAACCCTACCACTAACCATAAAACTAAACCTAACCCTAACCCAAACTTAACCTCAACTCCATCCCTAATAATAACACTATTCCTAACACTAGCCATAATCCTAACCTTACCCCTAGCCCTAACCCTAAACCTAACCCTAACCCTAAACTTACCCCTAACCCTAATGCTAACACTAACGCTAACACTATCCCTACACGTACCACTCTGTTAAACCTAACCTTAAGCCAAGCTTAACACTAACCCTAACCCCAGTTCTAGCACTAACACAAACCTTAACCCTAAGCCTAACTCTACCCCTACACCTACACACCTCCCCTAATCCTAATCCAAACCCTACCCCAACCCTAAGCTTAAACCTAACCCTAAAGGAAGCTTAAGCCCAAACATAACCCTAACGTTAACCATAAAACTAACATTAACTCTGTACGAAACCTAACCTTAACCATAAACCTTACCCTAACACTAATCCAAGTCCTGCACCTACACCTACTATTAACTCTAAACCTAACCATAATACAAACCGACCCATAACCCCACCCCTACCCCTACCCCTACCCCCACCCCTAAACCTAAAGCGAACTCTAACCCAGCTCTACACATAACGCTACCCCTAACGTTAACCCTAACCCATTCATACCCCAACCTTAATCCTAGCCATAGCCCTAAACATAAAACCAACAACAGCCCTAGCCCTAAACCTGACCTAGCACTAACCCAGCCCTAAACTTAACACTAAACCTAGCACTAACCATAGTCCTATCCTAACCATTGCACTAACAGTCCATCACCACCCTGAGCCCTAACTCTCACCCTAACCCAACCCCAACCCAACCTCAACCTTAAACCTAACCCTAACCCTAACACTATCGCTCACAGTAACCATAACCCTAGCTGTAACCCTAACCCTAGCACTAACCTCATCTGTAATGTTAACGTTAAACATTGACCTAGACCTAACACTAACCCAGCCCTACACATGAAATAAACCATAGTCCTAGTCCTAACTCTAAACTCAGGCCTAGCCCTAGACATAAATCTAGACCTACCCTTAACCCTAGCCATGGCCCAGACCTTAACCCTAACATTAACATATCCATAACCCTAGCACAAACACTAATGCTAACCCTGAACCAAACCAAACACTAAAAAGCCATCCCCATTACCCACTATAAAGCCATCCCCATACCCCTAACACTAACCCTACCCTTAACCTGAAACCTAGCCCTAACCGTGACCCTGCACTACACCTAACCCTAAAGCAAATCCTTACCCTACCAACTCCTAATCTTACCTTAATTCTAACCCTAATCCTACCCTCACGCTAGTGCTAGACCTAACACTAACCCTAACACTAACCCTAACTCTAGCCCTAGCCCTAGACCTAGCCCTACCTTTAAGCCTAACACTAGTCCTAACCATAACACAAACCCTAACACTACCCTATGCCAAACTCTACCTTTACACCTGACTCTAACCCTAACCATATCCCTAACCCTAACCCTCAATGCTAGCCCTAACCCAACACAAATCCTAGCCCTAAATCTGACCCTAAACTTAGCCCTAGCCCTAGCCATAGCTCAAACCCTAACACTAACCCTAACTCTAACCCTAACTCTAACACTAATCATAAATCTAGATCTAGTCCTAGCACTAACGTTAACCCTAACCCTGTCCATAGCCCTGGCTCTAACCGTAACCCTAACACTAGCCTTATCACTAACCCTAACTCTAAAACTACCTCTAAACCTAACCTTAAACCATCTCTAACTCCAACCCTACCCATTCCCCTAAGCCTAACATTAACCCTAACTCTAACTCAGCCCTAGGCTAACCTTGACCATAACACTTACCCCAGTCTAAGCCACAACCATAACCTTAGTTTGATCCCTAACACTAAACGTAACCCTATCCCTAACAAAAACCGAGCCCCAGCAATTGCCCTAGCCCTACCCCTAAACTAAACTTACCTCTAACACTAACTCTACCACTAAAAGTAAACCTAACCCTAGCTCTAGGACTAACCCTAAACTAAAAACTAATCCTAACTCTAATTCTAGCTCTAGGCCTAACCCCAACCCTAGCCTAGAGGTGACCCTAACGTTAACAATAACCATCACCCAACACTAACCATCACCCATCATTAACCCTAACCCTAATGTTAACTATGCCCTAATCCTAGCCCTAACCCTAATGCCAACACTAGCCCATGTCCAAACCCTAACTCTAACCCTAGTCCTAATCTTACTTTTAACCATGATACTAGCCCTAAACCTGACACTAAACCTAAGCCTATACCTAACCCAAACCCTAAACCTAAATGTAACCCTAACCTACCACTAACCCTAGCTGTAGCCCTAAAATTGCCCCTACCCATAACGTTAACCATAACCCTAATCCTAGCCCTATTCTTAACCCTACTCCTAATGCTAGGCCCAACCCTAGCCCTCAGCATAATCCTAGCCCTAACCCTAACTCTAGCCCTAACGCTAACTCTCATGCTACCACCAGCCGTAACACTCATCATAACGCTAACCCTAACCCAACCCTCACCCTACCCCTAAGCCTACCACTCCTCTAACTCTCACCCTAACCCAACTCTTACCACTACACCAGCCCTAATCCTAACTTAACCCTTACACTACCTCTACCCTTACCCTTAACTGAAAACCTAAACAATCCCTAACCCTAACCATAACATTAATCCTAACCCTAGCCTTTATCCTAAGCATAGCCCTAGCCTTAACACTATCCCTAACTTAGTCGTAACCCTAATGAAATCCCTAGTTCTAGCTCTAGTCCTAACTCTAGCCCAAAACTAACTCTAACCCTACTGTAATCCGAACTCTAGCCCTAACCCTAAACCAAAGACCAACCCTAGCCCTAACCCTAACTGTAGCGCTAACTCTAGACTTAACCCTAACTGTAGCTATAAACCTAACCTAAACCCTAAGGTTAAACCTAAGGCTAATCCAAGGCCTAAACCTAGCCCTAACCCTAACCCTTGTCCTAACAGTAACCCTAACGCTAGACCTCCCCGTAAATCTAGCACTAAACCTAACCTAACACAACCATAACCTTAACCATAACCATAGATCGAACCCTAACCCTAGCCCTAACTCTAACCCTATCCTAACCCTAGATGTAACTCTAACCCTTCCCCTAAACGTAAACCTAAATGTAGCTCTAGTACTAACCCTAAACCTAACCCTGACACTAAACCTAGACATAGACCTAGGGCTAACTCAAACCCTAGACAGAGACCTGAGACTAACCCGAGACCTACAACTAACCATAACTGTAACTGTAACCATAAACCTAACCATAACCATAGCCATAGGCGTAACTTCTACCCTAGCCGTAGACCTGACCCTAACCACAACCCTAACCCTAACTCTAACCCAACAGTAGCCCTAACCCTAATGCTAACCATGACCTAATCATAGCCCTAACCCTAACCCCAACACAAGCCCTAGTCCTAACCCTAACCAAACCACAGACATAAATATAGCTCTAAACCTAACCCTAACCCTAAACATAGCCTTAACCCTAACCCTCACCCTAACCCTATGCCTAGCCCTAACCCATACTCTAACCCTAACAGTAACCCTAGACCTAGCCCTAGAACTAACACTAACACTAACCTTAGCCCTAGACCTAGTGCTAACCTTAACCCTACCCCTAACCCTAAGCCTAACTCTAGCCCTAACCCTAGCCCTAGCCCTAACCTTAATGCTAACACTAACAGTAGCCCTAAACCAAACCCTAACACTACCCCAACCATAACCCTAATGCTAACCCAACTCTAAACTTACCTCTAACTCTACCGCTACTCCTACCCGTCACCTTAACGCTTACCCTATTTTTTCCCCCAAAGCCACAGTAGATAGTTGTATGTTATAGCTGCACATCCTTCTAGTTGCTGTATGTGGGACACGGCATCAGCATGGCCGGAGATGCAGTGTGTCGGTGTGCACCCGGGATCCAAAGCTGGGTCACCAACAGCAGATCCCGCGCACTTAACTGCTAAGCGATGGGGCCAGCCCCACGCTTACCCTAAATACAAACCTAACCTTACACATAACCCTAAAGTTAACCCTGACCCTACCCATAACCCAAATGCTAACACATGCAGCATTAACCCTAACACTAACCCTAATCCTAGCCATAGCCATAAGCCTAAAGCCAGCCGCAGCCCTAGCACTACCAGCAACCTAGCACTAACCCTAGCCCTAACACTAACCATAGCCATAAACCTAACTGAACTCTAACCCTAAACCTAACCTTAGCTCTAACCCTAGACCTAAACCTAAGCCTTTCCCAAAACCTAATCCTAACGCTAACCATACACCTGACCCTCACCCAAACACTAAACCTACCCCAAGCATAACTCTAACCCTAGCCCTAACCCTAGCCCTAAGACTAACCAGAACTCTGTTCCTAACCCAACCCTAAGCCCTAACAATAACCCTATCCCCAACCCCAACCAAAACCGCTACCCATATTCCAAACCTAAGCCTAAAACAACCCTAAGCCTAAACCTAGCCCTATGCCAAACCCTAACCTTAAGTGTAACGCTAACCTTAACACTTGTCCTAGATCTAATTCTAACCCAGCCCTAGACCGGACCCTTACACTAGCCCTAACACTAACCCTAACCACAGACCTATCCCTAGCCCTAAGTCTAACCCCAGTTCTAACCCGAGCCCTGGCCCTAACCCTAACTCTAACACTAACCTTATCCCTAACCGTAGCCACAACACTAATGCTAATCCTAACCCTAACCATGACTCTAAACCGATCTCTCCCATTCCCAACCAATAACCCAATCTTTAACCCTAAACCTAACAGTACCCCTGCCACTAAGTCTAACACAAACCATGACCCTAAACCGAACCATGATCCTAGCCATAGCCCTAACCATAACGCTAGACCTAGACTTAACTCTAAACCTAACCCTAGCCCTAACCTGAACCATGGCACTAACCCTAATGCTCAATCTAGCCCTAGCCATAACACTAACACTAAACCGAACTGTAGCCCAAAACCAACATCTACCACTATGTGTAACCCTAACCCTAAACGGAGTATTAATCCTAATGCTAACCCAAATCCTATCCATAAACCGAACCCTAACCCTAGCCCTAGTGCTATCACTAACATAACCTTAAAGCTAATGCTAATCCTAACCCTAATCTGTAACCTAACCCTAACCACAGCACAGACTTAATCCTAATTCTAACTTTAACCCTCACTCTAACCCTAAAACTGACCCTAACCCATAAGCCTAACCCTAAACCTCACCAAACCAGAAACCAAACACGAACCCAAACCCTTACCCGAACATAAACCTGAATCTGAACACTAACAAGAACCCTAACCTTGATCCCAGCACTAGGACTAACCCTAAACATAAACTTAACATTAACCATAGCCCTCAACCTAACTCTAACCCTAGCCCTAATGCTAGCCCTAGACCTAGACCTAGACCTAGCCCTAACCATAGGGTTACCACTGTAACCCTAGCCAGAACACAGGGCCTAGCCTTAGCTCTAGACCTAACACTAGCCCTAACTCTAAGTCTAGAGCTAACAGTATCCCTAGACCTAAACCTAGCACTAAATCTAATCCTAATCCTGTCCCTGGACATACCCCAGCTGTAACACTAACCCTAACCCTAACACTAAACCTAACCATGACACTAAACTTAACCGTAAGCCTAGCCCTAGCAGTAACCCTAACTCTAACCCTCACCCTCACCCTAACCCTAATACTAACACTAGCCCTAAACCTAACACTAAACCTAACTCTAATCATAGCCCTAACCCACACCCTAGACCTATCCGTAACCCTGGCAATAACCCTAAACCTAGCCCTCACCCTAGCCTTAGCCCTAAACCTAAACATACCCTAACCTAGCTAGGGCTATTAACATAGCCCTAAACCTAAACGCTAAACCTAACCCTCGCCTTAGACCCAGCCCTAGACTTAACCCTAACCCTAGTTCTATCCCTAACCTTAACCCTAACCAAAACTCTAAAACTAATGTTAACACTAACCCTAACCCACACACAATTGGTTTGATTTCAACATATGTGAAAGTTGTCACACACAATAGGTATGATGTCATACATAAAAATGTGAATTATGTCACAAAACAGGTGAATGGTGTCACACATATCAATGGGTGTGTTTTCACACACAAATGTGAGCCTTGTCACACATACACCATTGGTGTGATGTCACACACACATTGAGTGATGTCAGACACGCAATGTGTGTGAAGGCACACACCAACCTGGTGAAGTCACAGACAATGGGGGTGGTGTCTCTCAGGAAAATGAGTGTGAATTCACATATAATGAGTGTTACACAATACACACATGTGGGATTTAAGTCAGAGTAAAATGTGAGAGATTTCACAGACACCTAGGTGTTATTTCATACATAAGAGCGGATGTCACGGAGACAGAAGTCAAGATGGCGGCCTAAGCAGACTCGGAACTCACCTCCTCCCGTGGACACAGCCAATTTACAACTACTCGTGGAAAAATTACCCCTGAGACAGAACTGAAAACTGGATAAGGGGAACTCCTGCAACAACGGACAATCCTCACTGAGGTGGAAGAGGCAGAGACTCCCTTCTGAAGAGGAAAAACGCCGCCTTCACAAGCCGCCAGCTTCACAGCCGCCGGGAGCAGCTCACAGGTACGCAGCCTCCCTGAAGGCGCGGGACCCTGAGCCAGGGAGCATCCCCGCTGTGGGCATTTTGTGAACCCAGCACAATCAAGACCAGCGGCATAATATCTGACTGTGCCTGCTACTAAAACATTGGGGAGCACCCCCAGAAAACCCGGTTCACAAAGAAACTAAAACCGGCTCTTAAAGGGCCCATGCGCAAATTCACCCATTTCAGAAAGCATCCTAAAATCACCAGAAAGAAAGGTGCACAGTGCTGTGGTGAAAAGAGACTCACCTAATAGGCCCTGAGTGCATCTCGGTGAGGGGTGAGACCTCTCCAGGGACTGGGACATTGGCGGCGGCCATGGCTGTGGCCTGGTGTGGGCATGCTGACACAGAGGCAATTGGAGTTCTCCCTGGGACCTGCTAGCCCAGGGTCTGCCCCACCCGCTAGAGCACCGATTTAATCCAGCTCAGCCAGGGCGGGCAGCCCACCCTAGAGACTGGTCCCACTCAACAACAAGCCCTCAGGCAACTTGTGGGCCTGCATAGATTGGTGACTGGATTCTCTGCAGCCTGGCAACTGAGCCGACTTTAGCGTGGCAGGGTGTGCACAAGGAGCGGGTGGAGAGTGTGGGGCGGTGGTAGAGTGTGTGGGGCTCCCGCTGTGGAGAGACTGGGTCCGCTTGGGGAGGTCAGGGTGCGCACACGGGGCAGGACTGTGTTGACTGTGTGTGTGGATCTGTGGGCAGCAGAGCTTGTCAGTTGCAGAAGACTAGTGCTTCTCAAAGACCCACATAGGGGGTTTGCCCCACATTCCAAAGCCTGAAGCAATTGGGTGCTCCTATGCCTGAGGCCAGCCCCACCCATCTGCAATCCTCAGAGAGCTGACAAGAGACCTAACAGGCTAGAGGCTTACAGCAACTGTAAGGCCCTGAGCCTAACAACCTGCCATGCTGGGGGCCTACTCACTTAAAAGATATACTGCAACACAAATGTTGTATTAGAACTTGCAGCCAACTGTGCTGGGGCTCCCCACACCTCATAAAGAGACTGAACGGCCCACAACAACTACAAGCAGCTCAGCATTACAACACCTGGCCAGGAGCATAACTTGGCCTCCCTGGGTGCCTACAGGGAGAGCAAACAGGCCACAACAGAAGGACACACGTAGCCCACATAGGGGTCACCTCTGGAACATTAAGAACTGAGGGAAGCACATTGGAAGCCTCTTAAGGCATCACTTACATAAGGTCACATATCCAAGAACAGGAGACGTAGCTGACCTACCTAATAC
The DNA here is from genome assembly GCF_020826845.1 of Diceros bicornis minor. Classification (NCBI taxonomy): domain Eukaryota; kingdom Metazoa; phylum Chordata; class Mammalia; order Perissodactyla; family Rhinocerotidae; genus Diceros; species Diceros bicornis. Next base: position 487,095 of record NW_026691039.1, read on the forward strand.
GTACACACAAGCACAGGGAAAGAGGCAAATTGAGGAGGCAAAAGAATACATTCCAAGTAAGGGAACAGGACAAAACCCCAGAAAAGGAATTAAGTGAAACAGAAATGAGCAACCTACCCGACAGAGAGTTCAAACTAAGAGTGTTAAGGATGCTCACTGATCTGGGGAGAAGAATAGATGAACTCAATGAGAATGTCAACAAAGAAATGGATGATATAAAAAAGAATGAATCAGAAATGAAGAATACAATACTGGAAATGAAAAATTCATTAGAGGGACTCAAAAGCAGAGTAGAGGGTACAGAAGAACGGATCTGTGAGCTGGGTGAAAGACTAGAAGAAATTACCCAAGGTGAACAGGTAAAAGAGAAAAGAATTAAAAAGAGTGAGGACAGTCTAAGGGACCTCTGGGACAACATCAAGCACACTAACATCCGTGTTATAGGTGTCCCGGAAGGAGTAGAGCGAGACAAGGGGGCAGAGAATCTATTTCAAGAAATAATAGATGAAAACTTCCCTAACCTAAGGAAGGGAACAGACATCCAGGTACAGGAAGCACAGAGAGCCCCAAACAAGATAAACCCAAAGAGACCCACACCAAGACACATTATAATCAAAATGTCCGGAATTAAAGATAAAGAGAGAATCCTAAAAGCCTCAAGAGAATGTCAAGTTACTTACAAAGGAAACCCCATAAGGCTATCAGCTGACTTCTCAGCAGAAAACTTACAGGCTAGAAGAGAATGGCATGATATAGTTAAAGTGCTAAAAGGAAAAAACTTACAACCAAGAATACTCTACCTATCATTCAAAATGGAAGGAGAGATCAAAAACTTCCCAGACAAGCAAAAATTAAAGGAATTTGTCACTAAGAAACCAGTGCTACAAGAAATGTTAAAGGGACTGATTTAAGGGGAAAAGAGAAGACCACAAATAAGAAAAATTATCTATTTCCATGATAAAAGGGTAATGGATACAAAAGCACAAAAAAGAGGTTAGATATGATATCAAAAACATAAAAGGAGGGAGGAGGGGCGTTAAAGAGTACAGCTTTCAGACAGAGGTTAAATTAAAATGACCATCAATTCTGTATAGAAGAAGAAAGGAACAGAGAAGGTCTACTAAAACACTGAGAAAAAAAAAGTTAAAAAATGGCAGTAAGTACATGCTTATCAATAGCGACTTTAAACGTCAATGGACTAAATGCTCAATTAAAAAGCATAGGGTGGCTGACTGGATAAAAAAACAAGACCCATATATATGCTGCATACAAGAGACACACTTCAGACCTAAAGACACTCACAAACTGAAAGTGAAGGGATGGAAAAAGATATTCCACGCAAATGGCGTTGAAAAGAAAGCTGGGGTAGCAGTACTCATATCAGACAAAATAGACTTTAAAACAAAAACTGGAAAAAGAGACAAAGAAGGGCATTACACAATGATCAAGGGAACACTCCAACAAGAGGATATAACACTTGTAAATATCTACGCACCCAATGTAGGTGCACCTAAATATATAAAGCAATTATTAACAGACATAAAAACAGAAATAGACAGTAACACAATAACAGTAGGGGACTTTAACATTCCACTTACACCAATGGATAGATCACCCAAACAGAAGATCAATAAGGAAACATTGGCATTAAATGACACACTAGAACAGATGGACCTAGTAGATATATACAGAGCATTCCATCCAAAAACCGATGAATACACGTTCTTTTCAAATGCACATGGAACATTCTCCAGGATTGATCACATATTAGGCCACAAAACAAGTCTCCATAAATTTAAGAAGATTGAAATAATACCAAGCATCTTTTCTGACCACAACGATATGAAACTAGAAATCAACTATAGGAAGAAAATAAGAAAAACCACAAATATGTGGAGATTAAACAAAATGCTACTGAACAACGACTGGGTTAACGAAGAAATCAAAGAAGAAATCAAAAAATACCTGGAGACAAATGAAAATGAAAATACGACATGCCAGAATTTATGGGATACAGCAAAAGCGGTTCTAAGAGGGAAGTTTATAGCGATACAGGCCTATCTCAACAAACAAGAAAAATCTCAAATAAACACTCTAACAAGGCACCTAAAGGAACTGGAAAAAGAAGAACAAACAAAGCCCAAAATCAGTAGAAGAAGGGAAATAATAAAAACCAGAGCAGAAATAAATGAAATAGAGACCAAAAAAACAATAGAAAAAATTAATAAAACCAAGAGCTGGTTCTTTGAAAAGATCAACAAAATTGACAAACCTTTAGCTAGACTCACCAAGAAAAAAAGAGAGAAGGCACAAATAAGTAAAATCAGAAATGAAAGAGGAGAGGTTACAACAGACATCTCAGAAATACAAAAGATTATAAGAAATACTATGAAAAGCTATATGCCAACAAATTCGACAATCTGGAAGAAATGGATAAATTCTTAGAATCATACAACCTTCCAAAACTGGAACAAGAAGAAGTAGAGAATTTGAATAGACCAATCACCAGTAAGGAGATGGAAACAGTAATCAAAAAAACCTCCCCAAGAATAAAAGTCCAGGACCAGATGGCTTTCCTGGTGAATTCTACCAAAGATTCAAAGAAGACTTAATACCTATCCTTCTCAAACTCTTCCAAAAAATTGAGGAGGGGGGAAGCTCCCTAACTCATTCTACGAAGCTGACACTACCCTGATACCAAAACCAGACAAGGACAACACACAAAAAAGAAAATTACAGGCCAATATCACTGATGAACATCGATGCAAAAATCCTCAACAAAGTACTAGCAAATCACATACAACAATACGTTAAAAAGATTATACACGATGATCAAGTGGGATTTATTCCAGGTATGCAGGGATGGTTTAACATTCGTAAATCAATGAACGTAATACACCACATTAATAAAATGAAGAATAAAAATCACATGATCATCTCAATAGATGCAGAGAAAGCATTTGACAAGATACAGCATCCATTTATGATAAAAACTCTGAATAAAATTGGTATAGAAGGAAAGTACCTCAACATAATAAAGACCATATATGAGAAACCCACAGCTAATATCATCCTCAATGGTGAAAAACTGAAAGCTATCCCTCTAAGAACAGGAACCAGACAAGGATGCCCACTGTCACCACTCCTATTTAACATAGTACTGGAAGTCCTAGCCAGAGCAATCAGGCAAGAGAAAGAAATAAAAGGGATCCAAATTGGAAAGGAAGAAGTGAAACTGTCACTATTTGCAGATGACATGATTTTATATTTAGAAAACCCTAAAGAATCCACCAGAAAACTTTTAGAAGTAATAAACGAATATGGTAAAGTTGCAGGATACAAAATCAACATACAAAAATCAGTTGCATTTCTGTACACTAACAACGAAGTAGCAGAAAGAGAAATTAAGAATACCATCCCATTTACAATTGCAACAAAAAGAATAAAATACCTAGGAATAAACTTAACCAAAGAGGTGAAAGATCTGTACACTGAAAACTATAAAACATTGCTGAAAGAAATTGAAGAAGACACAAAGAAATAGAAAGATATTCCGTGTTCTTGGATTGGAAGAATTAACATAGTTAACATGTCCATACTTCCTAAAGCCATCTATAGATTCAATGCAATCCCTATCAAAGTTCCAACAACATTTTTCACAGAAATAGAACAAAGAATCCTAAAATTTTTGTGGAACAACAAAAGACCCCGAATAGTTAAAAGAATCCTGAGAAAAAAGAACAAAGCTGGATGTATCACACTCCCTGATTTCAAAATATACTACAAACCTATAGTAACCAAAACAGCATGGTACTGGCACAAAAACAGACACGCAGATCAATGGAATAGAATCAAAAGCCCAGAAATAAACCCACATATCTATGGACAGCTAATCTTTGACAAAGGAGCCAAGAACATACAATGGGGAAAAGAAAGTCTCTTCAACAAATGGTGTTGAGAAAACTGGACAGCCACATGCAAAAAAATGAAAGTAGACTCTTACCTTACACCGTACACAAAAATTAACTCCAAATGGATTAAAGACTTGAATGTAAGACGTGAAACTGTGAAACTTCTAGAAGAAAACATAGGCAGTACGCTCTTCGACATCGGTCTTAGCAACATCTTTTCAAACGCCATGTCTGACCGGGCAAGAGAAACAATAGAAAAAATAAACAAATGGGACTACATCAAACTAAAAAGCTTCTGCACAGCAAAGGAAACCATCAACAAAACGAAAAGACAACCTAACATTTGGGAGAAGATATTTGCAAACCATACATCTGATAAGGGGTTAATCTCCAAAATATATAAAGAACTCATGCATCTCAACAACTAAAAACTACCAACCCAATTAAAAAATGGGCAAAAGACCTGAACAGATATTTCTCCAAAAAAGATATACAGATGGCCAACAGACACATGAAAAGATGTTCAAAATCATGAACTATCAGGGAAATGCAAATCAAAACTACAATGAGATATCACCTCACGCCTGTCAGAATGGCTATAATTAACAAGACAGGAAACAACATGCGTTGGAGAGGCTGTGGAGAGAAGGGTACTCTCATACACTGCTGGTGGGAGTGCAAACTGGTCCAGCCACTATGGAAAACTGTATGGAGATTCCTCAAAAAATCAAGGTTAGAACTACCATATGATCCAGCTATTCCACTGTTGGGTATTTATCCAAAGAACTTGAAAACACCAATTTGTAAAAGTACATGCACCCCTGTGTTCATTGCAGCGTTAGTCACAATAGCCAAGACTTGGAAGCAACCTAAGTGCCCATCAAGGGACAAATGGATAAAGCAGCTGTGGTATATATACACAATGCAATACTACTCAGCCATAAGAAACGATGAAATCCAGCCATTTGTGACAACATGGATGGACATTGAGGGTATAATGCAAAGTGAAATAAGTCAGAGGGAGAAGGTCAAATACCGTATGATTTCCTTCGTAAAGTAATAGATAATAACAACAATAAACAAACACATAGGGACAGAGATTGGATTGGTGGTTGCCAGGGGGGAGGGGGGAGTGAGGGGGGTGAAGGGGATGGTTTGGTACATGTGTGTGGTGATGGGTTTTAGTTGGTGTTTTGGTGGTGAACATGATGTAATCTGTGCAGAAGTGGAGGTGTAGTGATGTACACCTGAAATTTTTACAATGTTGTAAACCAATGTTACTGCAATAAAGAAAAAATTTAAAAAAAAAGAGCAAATGTCACATAACACTAAATAATATGACTGCCGTCACATGCAATGGGGTTATATCACACAATATGTGAGATGTGACTGGCTATCCTAGTGTTACCACAATCAAGGTGTGTGATGTCCAAAAAAGGGGGTGATGTCACACATAACAATTGCAGTGATGTCACACACAAAATGTGAATGATGTCGCAAGCACGACGTTGGAGTGATGTCAAACACACTATCAGAGTGATGCCACACTCAATTGGTGTGCTGTCATACATAATACTGGGAGTGACACCAACATAACGACAGTTGGGATATCATATCCTAATTAAGGTTGATGTCACACACAATTGATGTGATGTGACACAAGATGAGGATGTTGTCACACACACAAGTAGTGTGATGTCGCCCATAACCGTGTGTGCCATGTCAGGCATAACAATGGGTGTGATATCCCATGCACACAATGGGAGTGATGTCACATGATAAAAGGTGAGTTGTGTCAAAAGGGACATGACGATGTCACACATAGCAGTGAGAGTGTTGTCACACAATTCATATGATGTCACACATAATGTGAGTGATGTCACACAGAAACAGGTGAGTAATACAGCAGAGGACTCGTGACTAATGTCACACATGTGTGTCAGTGATGTCACACTATTTTGTGATGTCATAAAAACAACAGGCATGTTGTCTCAAATAACAGAGAGATGTCACTCCAAATATATGAGTGAAGTCACAGAAACATCATGAGAGTGATCGCACAACAGTAGTAGAGTGATGTCCTCAAGAATTAGTGTGACGTCACAGAGAATATTAGTAGTAACATCACACATAATAGCAATTTCATATGCTAAATTGCATTCATGTCACACGCAATTGGTGTGATGTCAACATCTGTGAATGTTGTCACACTCATAATAGGTGTGATGTCATACATGAAAAAGTGTCTTGTCTTATGCCACAAAAAAGTGAATGGTGTCACACATATCATTGGGTATGTTTTCAATCACAAATGTGAGCCCTGTCAAAAGTACACCATTGGTGTGATGTCAGACACACAATGAGTGTGAAGGCTCACAACAACCTGGTGATGTCACAGACAACAGGAGTGGTGTCTCTAAGGAAAATGAGTGAATATTCACACATAGCAATGAGAGTTACACAAAACACACCAGTGCGATATGTCAGAGTAAAATGTGAGAGATTTCACAGAAACCTGGAAGTGACTTCATACATAACAGTGGGTGTCACATCACAGTTAAGAATATGACTGCCATCACACACAATGGGAGTGATATTACACAATTTGAGAGATGTGACCGTCTATCTTATTGTTAGCACACTCATGTTTTGTGATGTCCCAAAATGGGTGTGATGTCCCATACAACGATTGGAGTAATGTCAGACACAAAATGTGAACCACGTCACACTCCATTGGAAGGATGTCAAACACTATCAGAGTGATGCCACACTCAATTGGTGTGATGTCATACATAATACTGGGAGTGACACCACACATAATAATGGTTGGTATATCATACGGGAATTAAGGTTGATGTCACACACAAATGTTGTGGTGTGACACACAATGAGGGTGTTGTCACACCCAAACAATTGATTTGATGTCACCAAGAAGCATGTGGTCACGTCACGCAAAATAGTGGGAGTGATATCACATGCACACAATGAGAGTGATGTCACCCTTTAAAATGTGAATTATGTCACTAGGGACATGTCACTGATGTCACACATAGTGGGTGTGATGTCACACTATTGATGTGATGTCACACATAATGAGACTGAGGTCACACATAAACATGTGAGTAATACCACAAAGGACATGTGACTGACGTCACACATATGTGGGAGTGATGTCACACTATTGGTCTGATGTCATGCAACACAACAGGTGTGATATCACACATAACAGAAAGATGTCACCCAAAATATATGAGTGAAGTCACAGAAACACCATGCGAGTGATGTCACACTAATAGAGTGACGTCCTCGAGAATTAATGTGACATCACACAAAATATTGGGAGTGACATGACACTTAACAATAGCCATTTCTTATGGTAAATTCAAGTGATGTCACACACAATTGGTGTGATGTTAACATATGTGAATGTTGTCACACACACAATAGGTGTGATGTCATACATAAAAATGTGAATTATGTCACAAAAATGTGAATGGTGTCAGACATATCAATGGGTGTGTTTTCACACACAAATGTGAGCACTATCACACATACACCATTGGTGTGATGTCAGACAGACATTGAGTGACGTCAGACACAAAAAGTGTGTGAAAGTACACACCAACCTGGTGATGTCATGGACATTTGGAGTGGTATCTCTAAGGAAAATGAGTGTGAATTCATACATAACAATGAGAGTTACATAAAACACACAATAGGGATATAAATCAGAGTAAAATGTGAGATACTTCACAGAAACCTGGGAGTGATTTCATACAAAACTGTGGATGTCATATCAAAGTTAACAATATGACTGCCCTCACACAACAGGAGTGATATCACACAATTTGAGAGATGTGACAGGCTAACCTAGTTTTATCCTGCTCAAAGTGTGTGATGTCCCAAAATGGGTGTGATGTCACACATAACGATTGGAATGATGTCACACACAAAATGTGAGCGATGTCACACACTGTTGGCATGATGTCAAACACACTATCAGAGTGATGTCACAATCAAGTGGTGTGATGTCATACATAATACTGGGAGTGACACCACACATAATAGTGGTTTGATATCGTATGACAATTAAGGTTGATGTCACTCACAATTGATGGGATGTGACACGCAATGAGGATGTTGGCACACACAAAGGGCTGTGATGTCACCCATAAACAAGTGTGTCACATCACATAACATAGGGTGTGATATCACATGCACACAATGGGAGTGATGTCACAATTTACATGTCACTGATCTCACAGATAGCAGTGGGAGTGATGTCACACTATTGATGTGATGTAACTGATAACAATGGGTGTGATTACACACATAAATGAGCAATCTCACAAAAGACACATGACTGATATCACACATAACCTGTTAATAGTCTACACTCAGGTTTCTATCCAATGTATTGAAAGAGCACTTCTGCTGAATTCAGCTTGCCAATAGCTGTAGGGAACATACTCTAACGAGATCGTTTATACTTTTCACTACAACTGGTACAGCATATCTGTAACATCCATTCAATGAAAGTACAGTGTGAAGAAAAACTCCTTTTTTTATCTGTTTATGATCGTCTTGAAAAGTCCCTTTTCAAAGGTTGCAATTTACTTCTTTCATTCGGGCTTTCTCTTACATGGAACAAAAGAATGTGCTTGTTGAGCTTGGTTGACCAGTAGCTGTTAGGGAGCATCTTCCTATGAAAGGGCCTAAATTTTTCACTACACAAGGAAGAGAATATCTCTAATATGCATATATGAAAAGCACAGTGTGGAGAAAAACCCTTGCTTGTACCTGTTTAGCATCTGCACTGAAAAGTACTTTTTCAAACATTGCAGCTCACGACATTTACTCAGGCTCTCTCTCACATTATAGGAGAGAATGTTCTTACTGAGCAAAGGTTGCCATTAGCTGTTAGTAAGATCTTCCCATGAGAGATTTGATCCTTTTCACTACTGCTGGGAGAAAGTATCTATAACATCCATTGAAATAACATACACGGTGGAAAAAAACTCATTTTAGTTGTTGAGGATCATCTTGATGAGTGAACTTTTCAATCATTGATCTTCATGGCCTGCACTCAGGCTTTCCCTCAAATATAATGAAAGAACACCCGTTCTGAACCCAACAGCCCTGTAGCTGTAAGTTAGCCCTTCCTTGGAGGGCTTTTAAACTTATCACTACAGCTGGGAGAGAGTATCTGCAACATTCATAAAATGAAAGTCAAGTGTGCAGAAAATCTCTGGCTGATATGTCTATAGGATCCTCCTGCAAATTGCCTTTTCCATCATTGTAGTTAACAACCGTCATTCAGGCTCTCTCTCCTATGTAAGGCAAGAAACTACTTGCTGAACTCAGCTGGTAGGGAGCTTTAAGCAGGATCCTCCTTTGAGAGCTTGTAAACTTGTACTGCAGCTGCAAGAGAATATCTGTAACATCCATTCCATGTAAGTTCTCTGTGGAGGAAAACACTTCCTTTTAGCTTTTTAGGATCATATTGTAAAGTGTCTTTTATCTTTGCACTTGATTGCATGCACTCAGGTTTCCTACCTGATATAAAGGAAAACACCCATGCTAAACCTACATTGCAAGTGGCTGTTGGGAACAACTTCCTAGGGGAGTTTCCAATTTTCACCACAGCTCGGAAAGAAGCTGTATCACATCCATTCAATGAAAGTACACCATGAAGAAAACCTCCTTTTGTAAGCGTTTATGACCATGTTCTTAAGTGGCTTTACACTGCAGTTCAATCTGTATTCAGGGTCTCACTGCATATCATGATGACCACTATTGCTTATCACAGTTTGCCAGTAGCTGATAGTAACATCTTCATATGAGAGGATTTAAAATTTCAGTAACACTGGGAGAGTGTATCTATAACATCCATAAAACGAAAGTCCAGTATGTATAAAATTTCTTGCTTCTATCTGTATACGACTATCCTGATAATTGCCTTTATCAACATTGCAGTTAACTACCTTCAATCAGGAATTCTTCCCCATGTAAAGCAAGAAAGTTCTTGCTGACCTCTGCTTCCAAGTACTTTACAGGAGGATCTGCCTCTGAGAGCTTTTAAACTTTCCACTGCAGTGGGGCGAGTATTACTCTAACATCCATTCCATGAACCTACTCTGTGGTGAGCAACTCTTAAAGTTAGCATTTTAGGATATGTTAAAGTGCCTTTTCCTCTTTGTCGCTCATTGCCTGCACTGAGGCTCTCTTCCCAACCGAAAGACAACTCACCACTGCTCAAACAAGTTTGAAAGTAGCTGTAGGAACAATGTGCTATGACAGCTTTCCAACTATCACTACAGGTGGTGCAGATGATCATTACCATCCATTCAATAAAAGTTGACTGTTCAGAGCAACTCCTGCTTGTAGGTGTTTAGGATCATCTTGAGAAGAGTCTTTTAATTACTGCAGTTCAATCTGCTTTCGGGGTCTGAGTAGCATATTATGATGAACACTATTGATTAACACAGGTGGTCAATATCATAGGTTATATCTTCATATGAGAGGTTTTTCAGTTTCACTGCAGCTAGAGGAGAGTATCTATAACATCCATAAAATGAAAGTCAAATGTGGAGAAAAATCTCATCCTTGCATCTATATAGAATCTTCTTGCAAATTGCCTTTTCCCTCTTTGCAGTTAACGACCTTCACTCAGGCTCTCTCACCCAAGACATGCAAGAAAATGTTTGCTGAACTCAGCATGCAAGTATCTCTGAGGAGGATTTTCCTCTGAGATCTATTAAACATTTCACTGCATCTGGGAGAGAATATCTCCAACATCCATTCCGTGAACATACTCTGTTCAGAAAAACTCTTCCTTTTAGGTATTAGGATCATATGGTAAATTGCCTTTTCCTCTTTGCTGTTCATTGCCTGCAATAATGTTTCCTTCACTATATAGAGACAAAACAACGCTGCTCAACCAATTTTGCCAGTAGCTGTAAGGAACATCTTCGTATGAGAGATTTCAAAGTATTACCACAGGTTTTGCTGATTATATTTAACATCTATTCCATTCAAGTTGAATCTTCAGAGAAACTCCTTATAGTAGCTGTTCAGGATCATCTTGAGAAGAGATATTTAATACACTACAGTTCAATCCACTTTCAGGCTCTCATGAACATATCATGACAAACATTATAGCTTAACACATGTGGCCTACATCTGTAAGTAACATCTTCATCTGAGATGTTTTAAAATTTCAGCACAGCTGGGAGAGGTTATCTATAACATCCATAAAACGAAAGTGAAATATGCAGAAAATCTGTGGCTTTTCTCTTTATGGGATCAGCCTGCATATTGCCTTTAGATCACTGCAGTTAACGACCTTCGCTCAGGCTCTCTATCCCATGTAATGCAAGAAAGTGTTTCTTAACTCGCCTTGCAGGAATCTTTAAGGACGATCTTCCTCTGAGAGCTTGTAAACTTTTCACTGCAGCTAGGAGAACCTATTCATTACATCCATTCCATGTAAGTACTCTGTGGAGGAAAACACTTGCTTTTGGCTTCTTTGGATCATATTGTCAATTGCATTCTCATCTTTGAATTTCATTCCCTGCCCTCAGGCTTCCTCCCCGATGTAAAGAAAAAACACCACTGTTAAACCTACACTGCCAGTAGCGATTAGGAACACCTTCCCATGAGAGTTCACACTTTTCACCACAGCTCAGAAAAAAGCTCTATCACATCCATTTAATGAAAGTACACCGTGGAGATAACTTCTGCTTATAATTGTTTAGGGTCATCTTCATAAGTGACTTCAAATACACTGCAGTTCAATCTGCGTTCAGGGTCTCACTAGCATGTCATGACGAACACTATTGCTTAACACAGGTGACGAATATCTGTTAGTAACATCCTCATTGGAGAGGTTTTAAAATTTCAGTACGGCTGGGAGACAGTATATGTAACATCCATAAAATGAAATTTCACTTTGGAGACAATCTCTTGTTTATATCTGTATAGGATTATCCTGAAAATTGCATTTTACATCATTGCTGTTAACGACCTACACATAGGAGTTCTCTCCTTGTAATGCCAGAAAGTTCTTACTGAACTTGCTTGCAAGTATCTTTAAGGAGCACCTTCCTCTGAGAGCTTTTAAACTTTCCATTGCAGCTGGGAGAGAATATCTATAACATCCATTCCAGGAACATACTGTGTGGTGGAAAAGTCTTCCTTTTAGTTTTTTGGATCACATAGTAAAGTGCCTTTTCCTCTTTGTAGTTCATGTCCTGCACTGAGGCTTCCTTCCCACAGGAAAGACAAAATACCACTGCTCAACGAAGTTTACCAGTAACTCTTTGAAACAATCCTAGGAGAGCTTTCAAACTATCACTACATGTGGTGCAGATTATCATTACCCTACATTCAACGAAAGTGGACTCTTCAGAGAAACTCTGCTTGCAGCTGTTTGGGATCATCTTGAGAAGAGACTTTGACTACACTGCAGTTCAGTCTGCCTTCAGGTTCTCAGTAATGTATCATGATAAACACTATTGCTTATCACAGTTGGCCAATATCTACATGTAACATCTTCATATGAGTGGTTTTCAAATGTCAGTACAGCTGGCAAAGGGTATCTATAACATCCATCAATTGAAATTCAGGTGTAGAGAAAATCTTTTGTGTGTATCTGTATAGGACTATTCTGAAAATTGCCTTTTCCAACGTTGCAGTAAATAACCTTCATCCGTGCTCTTTCTCCCAAGTCAGGTAAAAAATGTTTTCTGAACTCAGCTTGGAAGTATCTTTAAGGAGGCTCTCCCTCTCAGAGCTTTTAAACTTTTCACTGCAGTGGGGAGCGAATATCTATAACATCCATTTCAGGAATGTACCCTGTGGAGAAAAATTCGTCCTTTTAGCTTTTTAGGATCATATTGTAAAGTGCCTTTTCCTCTTTGTTGTTCATTGCCTGCACTGAACCTCCCTTCCCAATGGAAATACAAAACACTGCTGCTCAATGACCTTTGCCAGTAGCCATCAGAGCATCTTCTTAGGAGAGCTTTCGAACGATCACTACAGGTGGTGCAGGTTATTGTTATGATCAACTCAAAGAAAGTTGACGCTTCAGAGAAACTCCAGCTTGTGGCTGTTAAGGGTCATCTTGAGAAGAGACTATTAATAGACTGCAGTTCAAACTCTAGTCAGGGTCCCACTAGCATCTCATGATGAATTATATTGCTTAAGACAGGTGGCCAATATTTGAAAGCAACATCTTCATCTTAGGGGTTTTAAATTTCAATAGTGCTGCGAGAGAGTATCTATAACATCCATAATATGAAAGACAAGTTTGGTGAAAATCTCGTTCGTGTAACTGTGTACGTTCATCATGCAAATTGCCTTTTCCCTCATTGCATTTCATGGCCTTCACTCAGATCTCTCTCCAAAGTAAAGCAAGAAAGCGTTTGTTGAACTCAGCTTGCAGGGTCCTTTAAGAATGATCTTCTGAGAGCTTTTAAAATTTTCACTGCAGCTGGGAGAACTTATCTATAATATCCATTCCATGTAAGTACCATGTGGAGGAAAACACTTGCTTTTAGCTTCTTCAGATCATATTGTCAATTGCATTTTCATCTTTGCATTTCATTGCCTGCACTCACGTTGCCTCCCTGATTTAAAGAGAAAACACTACTGCTAAACCTACTCTGCCAGTAGCTGTTAGGAACACCTTCCTTTGAGAGTTTCAACATTTCAACACACCTCGGAAAGAAGCTTTACCAAATCCATTCAATGAAAGTATACCGTGAAGAAAACCTCTTCTTGTACCTGCTTAGGATTATGTTCATGAATGACTTTAAAGGCATTGCAGTTCAGCCTGCATTTAGGGTATCATTAGCATATCATGATGAACACTATTGCTTAACACAGGTTGCCAATATCTGTTAGTAACATCTTCATATGAGAGTTTTTAAATTTTCAGTACAGCTGGAGAGAGTATCTATAACATCCATGAAATGAGAGTTCAGTGTGGAGAAAATCTCTTGGTTGTATCTGTATAGGAGTATCTTGAAAATTGCCTTTTCCACCATTGCAGTTAACGACCTGCACTTAGGAATTCGCTCCCAGGTAAGGCAAGAAAGATCTTGCTGAACTCAGATGGCAAGTAGCTTTCAGCAGATCTGCCTCTGCGAGCTTTTAAACTTTCCACTGCAGCTGAGACAGAATATCTATACCAAACATTACATGTAAGTACACTCTGTGGAGGAACATACGTCCTTTTAGCTTTTTAAGATCATCTTACAAAGTGCCTTTTCATCTCTGCAGTTACTGCCTGCACTCAGGTCTCCTCCACAACGTAAAGACAAAACACCACTGTAAACCTATTTTGCCAGTTGCTGCTAGGAGCACATTCCTATGAGATGTTAAAATTGTCACCACAACCGGGGAAGAAACTCTATCACATCCATTCAACGAAAGTACCGTGTGAAGAATATCTTTACGTGTCGCTGTTTAGAATCATATTCATGAGTGACATTAAAAACATTGTAGTTCAGCCTACCTTCAGGGTCTCACTAGCATATTATTATCAACACTATTGTTTAACGCAGGTTGCAAATATCTGTTAGGAATACCTTCATATGAGAGGTTTTAAAATTTCAGTACAGATGGGAGTATCTATAACATCTATAAAATGAAAGATCATTGTAGAGAAAATTTCTTGCTAATATCAGTATAGGACTATCCTGAAAATTTCCTTTGCATCCTTGCAGTTAACAACATTCACTTAGTAATTCTCTCCCTATTTAATGAAAGAAAGACCTTGCTGAACTCAGATTGCAAGTAGCTTTCCGCAGGATCTGCCTCTGAGAGCTTTTAAACTTTCCACCGCAGCTGGGACACAATATCCATAACATCCAGTACATGAACGTACCCTGTGCAGAAAAACTCTTCCTTGTAGATTTTTGGACGATGTGGTTCAGTGACTTTTCCTCTTTGCCGTTCATTGCCCGCACTGAGGCTGTCTTCCCAATGAAATGACAAAACACCACTAAGCAACCAAGTTTGCCAGTAGTTTTCAGGATCATCTTACTAGGAGAGCTATCACTACAGGTGGTGCAGATTATCCTTACCATCCATTCGATGACAGTTGACTCTTCAGAGAAACTCCTCCTTGTAGCTGTTTAGGATCATCTTGAGAATTTGAATACACTGCAGTTCAAACTACATTCAGGGTCTCACTAGCATATCATGACGAACATTTTTGTTTAACACAGGTACCCAATAAGTGTAAGTAACATCTTCATATGAGAGGTTTTAAAATTTCAGTACACTTGGGAGATAGTATCTATAGCATCTGTAAAAGGAAAGGCCAGTCTGGAGCAAAATTCTTGCTTGCATCTGTAGAGGACTATCCTGAAAATTGCCTCTCCCAACATTGCTGTTAATGACTTTTACTTAAGAATTTTCTCCCTGGGGCCTGCCTGGTGGCGCAAACGGTTTCGTGTGCATGCTCCACTTTGGTGGCCTGGGGTTTTCAGTTTCCCAACCCTGGGCACGCACCAACGCACTGCTTGCCAGGACATGCTGTGGTGGCGTCCCATATAAAGTAGAGGAAGATGGGCACAGATGTTAGCTCAGGGCCAATCTTCCTCAGCAAAAAAGAGGAGGATCAGCATCGGATGTTACCTCAGGGCTGATCTTCCTCCCAAAAATAAAAGAGAATTCTCTCCCATGTAATGCCAGCAAGTTCTTGCCTAACTCTGCTTGCAAGTACGTTTAAGGAGCATCTACCCCTGAGAGCTTTTAAACTTTCCACTGCAGCTGGGAGAGAATATCTATTGTATCCATCTAATGAACATACTCTGTGGAGAAAAACATTTCCGTTTAGTTTTTGAGGATCATAATGGAAAGTGCCTTTTCTTCCTTTTGGTTCGTTGCCTGCACTGAGGCTGCCTTCTCAATGGAAAGACAAAATACCACTGCTCAGGCACTTTTGCCAGTAACAACTAAGGAAATAACTTCGTGCCCTGTTTCTCTTCCTTCCAGCAAATGAGGTCCAGCTTCCTTAACCAGGTTGGGGACATATTGCCATTTCAGGCCTTGAGAAGGAATATCACATTCCTTTGAGAAGGCAATTTCTGATCCCGGGTTCTCAGTAGAGCTCTAGGAACGAGTTAGTAATTGAATTTCAATGATTACTGGAACTTAGCTGAACTATGTATAACACCCATTGTTGGAAATAACTTCATGCCCACTATCTCTTCCTTCCATCTCATAAAGATCAGAAACCTAAAACAGGTATATAACAGAATACAGTTTCAGGCCTTGAGATTGAATCTCATATTCCTTTGAGAGGGCACTTTCTGACCCAGGCTTGTTAGCAAATGTCTAGAAACGACTTTGTAGATGAGTGGCAATCATCACTACAGCTGAGCTCATCTGTATAAAATACCCATCCCTGGAAGTATCTTTGTGCTCACTCGCTCTTCCTTTCAGCTAGTGAGAATCACCTTCTTAAACCAGGTTTAGAACATAATGCTATTTTGGTCGTTGAGAGCAAATCTCACATTCCTCTGTGAAGACACTTACTGATAACTTCTTGTAAGTAGATGTCTAGGAACAAGTTTATATTGGAGCATCAATCAGTACTACAACTGAGTAAAATGATTTATAATACCCATTCCACGAAATAGCTTCATGTAAAAACTCTCTTCCTTCTAGCACTAAGCGTCACTAAACTAAACCAGTTTTGGACCATATTGCCTTGTTGGGCCCTGAGAAGGATTCTCGCATTCCTTTGAGAAGGCACTTTCTGATCCCAGAGTGGAAGTAGATGTCTAGGAACAAGTTTGTATATGAGTGGCAAGCGTTACTACAGCTGAGCTAAGCTGTGTATAATACCCATTCCTGAAAATAACTTTGTGCCTCATCTCTCTTCCTTCCAACTCATAAGGATCACAAAGCTAAACCAGGTTTGGAACATATTGCCATGTCACTCCTTGAGATGGAATCTCATATTCCTTTGAGAAGGCACATTCTGATCCTGTCCAGAATGTTGAAGTCTAGGAATAAGTATGTATATGAGTGTTAATCGTTACTAGACCTGAGCTCAACTGTCTATAACAACCGTTCCAGGTAATACTTTTTGCCTCATCTGTCCTCCTTCAATCTCATAAGGATCACAAATATAAACCAAGTTTCATGCATCGTGCCATTTCAGGCCTTGAGAATGAATCTCACACTACTTTGAAGGCACTTTCTGATCCCTGCTTCTAAGTAGCTGTCCAGGACAAGATTCTATATAAGTGGCAATCGTTACTACAACTGAACTATTCTTTGAGTAACACCCAATCCTGAAAATAACTTCATGCCCAATCTATCTTCCTTCCAGCTCATAATGAAGACCTTCCTCAAGCAAGTTGGGAACATATTGCCATTTCAGACCTTGAGAAGAAATCTCACATTCCTTTGAGACAGCAGTTTCTGATCACAGCCTGCACGTAGACGTCTAGGATCCAGTTTGTATGTGATTGGCAATCACTAATAGAGCTGTGCTTCTCTCTTCCTTCCATCTCGTAAGGATCACAAACCTAAATCAGGTTTGGAACATAATGCCATTTCAGGCCCTTGAGAACAAATCTCACACTCCTTTGAGAAAGCACTTTCTGATCCCGGCTTGTAAGTAAATGTATAGTAACGAGTTTCTAAATGAGTGGCAATCATTACTACAGCTGAGCTAAACTATGTATAAGAACCATTCCTCAAAATAACTTCCTACCCCATCTCTCTTCCTTCCAGCTCTAAAGGATTACATTCTTAAGCAAGGTTTTGAATGTAATACCATGTCAGGCCTTGAGAATGAATCTCACGTTACCTTGAGAAGGAACTTTCTGATCCCAGCTTCTAAGTAGATCCCTAGAAACAAGTTTGTATATGAGTGGAATCATTACTACAACTGAGCTGAACTATGAATAACCCCTATTCCTGAAAATAACTTTGTGCCGGTCTCTCTTCCTTCCAGATCATAAGGCCCACCTTCCTCAACCATGTTTGGAACATATTGCCATTTCCGGCCTTGAGAAGGAATCTCATATTCCTTTAAGAAAGCACTTTATGATCACTGCTTCTAAGTATATGCCCAAGAACAAGATTCTATATAAGTGGCAATCGTTAGTACAACTGAGCTATTCTATGAATAACATCAATTCCTGGAAAAAAACTTCATGCTCAATCTCTCTTACTTCCAGCTCGTAAATACCACCTTCCTCGACTAAGTTTGGAACATATTGCTGTTTCAGACCCTCAGAAGGAATGTCACATTCCTTTGAGAAGTTGCTTTCTGATCCTGGGGTTATGTAGATGTCTAGGAACAAGTTTGTATATGAGTGGCAATCATTACTACACCTGAGTTAATCTATGTAGAAAACTCATTCATGAAAATGTCATTGTGCCCAATCTCTCTTCCTTCCATCTAATAAGGATCACAAACCTAAGCCAGGTTTTGGACATATTGCAATTTTGGGCCCTGAGAAGGAAAGTCACATTCCTTTGCGAAGGCCCTTTGTGTTCCCGACCTGTATGTAGGGAACTTGTTCTGTGAACAAGTTTGCATATGAGTGGCAATCACGACGACAGGAGCTAACGTATGTATAACAGCCATTCCTGGAAATCACTTTGTGCCTAATCTCTCTTCCTTTATCTCATCAGGATCAGCTTGCTCAACCATGTTGGAACATCATGGTATTTTGGGCCTTGAGAAGGAACCTCATAGAGTCCAGCCCCATGGTGTAGTGGTTAAGTGTGCACCCTCTGTTGCTGGTGGCCCGCGTTCAGATACCGGGCACACACCGACACACAGTTTGTCAGGCCATGCTGTGGTGGCATCCCACATAAAGTGGAGGAAGATTGGGACGGATGTTAGGTCTGGGCCAGTCTTCCTCAGCAAATAGAGGAGGATTGGCATGGACGTTAGCTCAGGGCTGATCTTCCTCACAAAGAAAAAAGAGAGGGAACCTCATATTCCTTTCAGAAGGAACGTTGTTATCCCGGCTTCTAAGTAGAAGTGTAGGAACAGGTTTTGTTTGGCAATCATTACTACAGCTGAGCTAATCTGTGACTAACAGCCATTCCTGGAAATAGCTTCATGCCCAAACTCTCTTCATTCCGGCTCGTAAGGACCACATTTGTCAACCAGGTTTGGAATATAGTGCCCTCTCAGGCCTTTAGAAGGAATCTCACATTCTTTTGAGAACACACTCTCTGATACCAGCTTCTAAGTAGATATCTAGGAACAAGTTTGTATAGACGTGACTGTCATTACTACAGCTGACAAACTTGGTATAACACCCATTCCTGGAAATCACTTTGTGCCTAGTCTCTCTTCTTTCCATCTCGTAAGGATCACAAACCTAAACCTGATTTGGACCATAATGCCATTTCAGTCCTTAAGAAGGAGTCTCACAGTGCTTTCAGAAGGAATGTTCTGTTCCTGGTTTTTACGTAGATGTCTAGGAACAAGTTTGTATATGATTGGCAATCATTACTACAGTTGAGGTGAACTTCACATAACACCCATTCCTGGAAGAAACTTTGTGCCTAATCTCTCTTCCTTCCATCTCATAAAGATCACAAACCTAAACCAGATTTCGAACCTACTGTCATTTTGCACCTGGACAACAAAACTCACATTCCCTTGAGAAGGCTCTAAGTAGATGTCTAGGAAAACGTTGCTATATGAGTTTCAATCATTAGTAGAGGTGAGCTTTATTTTGTGTAACACCCATTCCCGGAAATAACTTTGTGCCTTATCTCGCTTCCTTCAATCACGTAAGGATCACAACCCAAAACGAGGTTTGGTAAATAATGCCAATTCGGCCATTGAGAACGAATCTCACATTTCTTTGAGAAGGCAATTTCTGATCCTGGCTTGTAAGTAAATGTCTAGGAGCAAGTTTGAATATGAGTGGGTGGCAATCATTACTACAGCAGAGATGAAATATATATCACCTATTCTTGAAAATAACTTGGTGCCCAACCTCTCTTCCTTCCAGCTCGTAAGCATCACCAACCTAAATGTTTTGGAACATACTGGCATTCGGACCCTGAGAAGGTATCTCACTTTCTTATGAGAAGGCACTTTCTAATCCCAGCCTATATGTAGATATGCAGGAACAAGTTTGTAAATGAGTGACAATCATTATTAAAGCGGAGTTAAAAGGTGTATAACACCTAATCCCTGAAACAACTTTGTGCATAATCTCTCTTCCTCCCATGTTGTAAGGATTACTTTGCTCACCCAGGAACAGAATTTGGAAAACAATGCCATTTCTGGACCTGAGAATTAATCTCACATTCCTTTGAGAAGGAAATTTCTGATGCAGGCTTCTAAGTAGAAGTCCATGAACAAGTTTGTATATGAGTGGCAATCATTCCTACAGCTTAGCAAAAGTATGTGTAACGCCCATTCCTGGAAATAAATTTGTGCCTAACCTCTCTTCTTTCCATCTTGTAATGGTGAAAAACCTGAACCCGGTTTGGAGCATAATGCCATTTTGTGCCCTGAGAACGAATCTCATACTCCTTTGATAAGGCACTTTCTGAACCACCTTGTAAGTAACAGTCTAGGAACAAGTAGCTATATGAGTGGTAATCGTTAGTACAACTGAGCTAACCTATGTATAGCACCTGTTTCTGGACATGACTTCATGCCCAATCTCCCTTCCTTCCGGCTGCTGCAGATCTCCTTCCAAAAGCAGGCTTGTAAACAGGGCCATGTAGGGCCTTGAGAGAGAATCTCACGCACATGCCTTAGAGAAGGAACTTTCTTATCCCGGTTTGTAAGTAGATGGTAAGAAACATCTTCCTATCTGAATGGCATCACTACTACAGCTGAGTTAAACTATGGATAACGCCAGTTCCTGGAACGAAGTTCAGGCCCAATATCCCTTCCTTCCGTTACATGAGGATCCCCTTCCTAAGGAAGGTATGGAACGAGGACCATGTAGTGCCTTGAGACAATCTCACTCACAAACCATAGAGAGCACACTTAATGATAGCGGATTCTAAGTAGATGGTTAGGAACATGTTTGTATCTGAGTGGCAAGAATTGCTACAGCTGAGCTAAACTAAGTATAACACCCATTCCTGGAAATGACTTAGTGCCCAATCTCCCTTACTTCCAACTCCTAACGATTGCCTTCTCAAAGCAGGTTTGGAAACAGGACTGTGTATTGTCTTGCAACAACATCTCACTCATAAGCCATTGAGAGCGCGTTTTCTCATACTACAGTCTAAGTAGATGGCTAGAAGCATGTTTGTATCTGAGTGGCAGGCATTACTACAGCTGAGCTAAACTAAGTATAACTCCCATTCCTGGAAATTACTATGTGCCCAATCTCCCTCCTTCCAGCTCCGAAGGATCACTTTCCCAAAGCAGGTATGGAAACAGGGCCATGTAGGGCCTTGACACAGGATCACTCTCAAATGCCTTAGAGAACGGAATTTCTTATCCTGGGTTGGAAGTAGATGGCTAGAAACATCTTTGTTTGTGAGTGGCAATCATTACTACAGCTGAGTTAAACTATGTATAAGACCCATTCCTGGAAACAACTTGGTGCCCAATCTCCCTTTCTCCCAGCTCCTAAAGATCGCCATCCAAAACCAGGTTGTGCACAGGGCCACAGAGGGCCTTGAGAGAGGATTTCACACACATGTCTTAGGGAAGGCACTTTCTTATCTCGGCTTGTAAGTAGATGGAAAGAAACATCTTCCTATCTGAGTGGCAATCACTACTGAGGCTGAGTTAAACTATGTATAACACCCATTCCTGGAAAAAACTTCTTGCCAGATCTCCCTTCCTTCCAGTGCAAAAGGATCGCCTTGCCAAAGCAGGTTTACACAGGCCCATGAAGGGCCTTGAGAGACAATCTCACTCACATGATTTAGAGAAAGCACTTTCTTATCCTGGCTTGTATTTAGATGGTAAGAGACATCTTTGTATCTGAGTGGCAATCACTACTACAACTCGGATAAACTATGTATAGCACCCATTCCTGGAAGTAACTTCATGCCCCATCTCTTTTCCTTCCCACTCCTAAAGATCACCTTCCCGAAAAGGTTTTGCACAGGCCCACATAGGGCCTTCAGAGAGAATCTCACTCACTTGCCTTAGACCGGGCACTTTCTTATCCTGGACAGTAAGTAGATGTTGTGAAACATCTTTCTATCTTTGTGGCAATCACTACTAGAGCTGAGTGAAACGATGGATATCAGCCATTCCTGGAAGTAACTTCATGCCCAATCTCCTTTCCTTCCAGCTCCTAAGGATGGCCTTCCCAAAGAAAGTTGTGCACAGCACCATGTAGGGCCTTGAGACAGAATCTCAGTCAAATTCCTTAGAGAAGGCACTTTCTTATCCTGGCTTTGTGAGAAGATGGTAAGAAACATCTTGGTATCTGAGGGGCAATCACTACTACAGCTGAGTTAAACTATGGATAACATCCATTCCTGGAAGTACCTTCATGCCCCATCTCCCTTCCTTCCACCTGCTAATGATCACCATCCGAAAGGAGGTTTGGAAACAGGGCCGTGGAGTTCCTAGGGACAGGAACACTCTCAAATTCCTTAGAGAACACACTTTCTTCTCTCGGTTTGTAAGTTGACAGAAAGAAACATCTTTGTATCCAAGTGTGAATCATTACTAGCTTTTGGGTTAAGGTTCGTGTTAGAGTTTGGGTTAGGGATCGGGTTAGGTTTAGGCTCAGGATTAGGGTTCGGGTTAGGGTTAAGGTTAGGCTTAGGGTTCAGGTTAGGGTTTGTGTACTGGTTTGGTTTAGGTTTAGGGTTAGGGTTAGGGTTGGGGTTAGGGCTAGGGTTAGGGTTAGGGTCAGGCTTGGGTTTAGGGTTAGCTTTCAGGTTCGGGTTCGGGTTAGGGTTAGGGTTATGGTTGGGTTCCGCTTAGGGTTAGGGACAGGGTGCAGGTTAAAGTTCAGGCTGGTTTATGGCTAGGGTTACATTTAGGATTGGGGTTAAGGTTAGGCTTAGGATTCTGGTTAGTGTTAGGGTCGGGTTAGGCTTTGGGTGAGGGTTAGAGTTAGGGTTCGGGATTGAGTTATAGTTAGGCTTAGGGTAAGTGTTACTGTTTGCTTAGAATTAGGGCTATCATTGCCTTCCCGTTAGGGTTAACGTTTGGGTTATTGTTAGGGTTCAGGTTAGGGTTAGGGTTATGGTTCCGGTTAGGGTTTAGTTTAGGGTTAGGGTTGGGGTTAGGGTTAGGGTTAGGGTTAGGGTTCTGGTTAGGGTTGGAGTTAGGGTTCGTGTACTCTTTTGGTTTAGGTTTAGGGTTAGAGTTAGCCCTCAGGTCAGTGGTCGGGTTAGCTTTTGTTTAAGGTTCGTGCTAGGGTTCAGGTTAGGGTTAGGGTTAGGTTTAGCGGTCTGGTTAGTGTCAGAGTTAGGGTTAGTGTTAGGGTTAGGGTTAAGGTCGGGTCCATCTTCAGGTTAGGGTTAGTGTTAGGGATCGGTTTAGGGTACGAGTTAGGGTTAGGGTTCGTGTTAGGATTAGGGTTAGGTTTAGGGCTATGGTTGGGTTCGTGTTCGGGTTAGGGATAGGGTTCTGGTTATGGTTAGGGGTCAGGTTCTGGTTCGGATTAGATTTAGCATTAGTGTTCACGTTAGGGCTAGGGTTCGGGTTCTGGTTAGTGTTAGCATTAGGGTTAGGTTTCAGGTTAGGATTAGGGTTAGGCTTAGGGTTAACGTTAAGTTTAGGCTTAGATTTAGTATTATGGTTCGATTTCGGGTTAGAGTTAGAGTTAGGATTCATGTTAGGGTAAGGGCTATGGTTTGGGTTAGCATTAAGTTTAGTTTTAGTGTTACTATTTGGACTAGGGTTATGGTTATGTTTCAGGTTTGGTTTAGGGTTAGCTTTAGCGTTAGGTTTCACATTAGGGTTAGGATTACGGTTGCCTCCAGTTTAGGGTTGGAGTTGGGTTATGTATAGGGTTATGTTTAGTGTTCGGATTAATGTTACGATTAGGTTTCAGTTTCGGTGTAGGGTTAGCCTTAGCTTTAGGGGTCGGGTTAGTGCTAGGGTTAGGGTTGGATTCGGGTTAGGGTTAGGGTTAGAATTAGGGCTGGATTTAGGGTTATGGTTTGGTGTAGTGTTAGGTTTAAGGTTAGGTTAAGGGTTGGGGTTAGGGTTAGGATTGGGTTTAGGGTTAGAGTTAGTGTTCAGGTTAGTGTTAGGGTTAGGGTTCAACTTCAAGATCATGTTAGGGTTAGGGTTAGTGTCGAGCTAGGTGTCGGGATAGGGTTAAGGTTACGGTTCAGGTTAGGGTTTCTGAAAATGTTAGGGTTAATATTCGTGTTAGGATAATGGTTAGCTATAGGGTTAGGGTTGGGTTCATGTTAGGGTTAGATCTCTGGTTCAGCTTAGGTTTAGGTTTCAAGTTCTTGTTCTGGTTAGTGTTAGTGTTACGTTTCGGGTTATGTTTAGGGTTAGGATTAGGGTTACAGTTAGTGTTACATTTAGGGAGAGGTTAGTGTTCGGATTAGGGTTAGGGTTAGGGTTCAGGTTCTGGATTGTGTTAGGGTTTCGGTTATTGTCGGGTTCGGCTTCGTGTCAGGGTTAGGTTTTGAGTTCAGTTTAGTTAAGGATTAGGGTGAGGGTTAGGGTTAGAGTTTGGTTTCGGGTTACTATTAGGGTTGGGGTTGGGGTTAGGATTAGGCTTCGGTTTAGTGCTAGGGTTAGGGTTAGGGTTGGTTTGGGTTAGGGTTAGAGATTGTTAGGGTTAGGGGTAGGACTGGGTTAGGGTCAGGGTTCGGGTTGGGTTAGGATTAGGGTTAGTGTTAGGGTTTGGGTTAGGGTTAGGCTTCGGGTTAGCGCTAGGGTTAGGGTTAGGATTGGGTTGGGTTACAGATAGCATTAGGGTTCAAGTTTAGGTTAGGGTTAGGGTTCGTTTAGGGTTATGGTTCAGGTTAGGGTTAGAGTTGCTGTTAGAGTTCAAGTTATGGTTAGGCTTAGGGTTAGGGCTAGGTTTACTCTTAGGCTTTGGTTGGGTTAGGGTTAGGGTTAGGGTTTGGGTTAGTGTTTGTGTCATGGTTAGTTTCCAGTTTCTGGTTAGGGTTGGGGATAGCGATAGTGTTCAGGTTAGTGTTAGGGCTAGAGTTCGGTTTAGGTTTGGTTTTGGGTTAAGGTTAGGGTTCGGATTCGGTTTATGTTTAGCGTTAAGTTTAGGTTTCGAGTGAGGATTAAGGTTAGAGTTAAGGTTACAGTTAGGGTTAGTGTTAGGGTTAGGGTACAGGTTAGGTTTAGAGTCAGAGTAAGAGTTAGAGTAAGAGTTAGGGTTAGTTTTATGATTCGACTTCAGGTTAGGGTTTTGATTAGGTTTCGTGTTAGGGTAAGCCTTACAGTTTGGGTTAGGGTTAGGTATAAGGTTAAGTTTAGTTTTAGGGTTAGTGTTTGGATTAGCGTGAGAGTTCCTTTTCAGGTTAGGGATTGGTTATGGTTAGGGTTAGGCTCGGGTTAGGCTTCAGGTTAGGATTAGGGTTAGGGTACGGGTTAAATTTAGGGCTAGGGTTAGTGTTCCGGTACGAGTTAGTGTTAGGGTTAGGCCTAGGGTTAGTGTTAGAGTTGGGTGCGGGTTCGGGTTAGGGTTAGGGATATGGTTACTCTTAGGGTTAGGTTTATGGTTATGGTTGGGTTCCGGTTAGGTTTAGGGTTAGGGTTCAGGTTAGGGTTAGGGTTAGGATTAGGGTTAGGATTAGTGTTAGTTTCAGGACAGGGTTATGGTTAAGGTTACTGTTAGGGTTACGCTTAGGCTCTGTTTGGGTTACAGTTAGGTTTAAGGTTAGGGTTCAGGTTAGGGTTCGGGTTAGTGTTAGTGTTAGGGTTCAGGTTAGGGTCTGGGTTAGGGTTTAGGGTTTGGGTTGTGGTTAAAGCTAGGGTTAGGGGTCTGTTCAGTGTTAGGGTCAGGGCCAGCACCGGTTTTCTTTAGGCTTAAAGTTAGTCTTAGGGTTTAGGGTTAGGTTTATGATTAGTGTTAGCTTTATTGTTGGGCTAGGGTTGGGGTTAGGCTTCGTTTTGGGGATCTAGGAAGTTTTGGGGTTAGGGTTGCCATTCGGATTAGTGATAGGGTTACTGCTATGGTTTGGGTTATGTTTAGGCTAAGGTTTATGGCTAGGTTTAGAGTTGGGTTAGATTAGGGTTAGGGTTAGGGTTAGTGTTAGTTTTCAGGCTATGGTTAGGGTTAAGGTTAGGTTTAGGGTTACTCTTAAGGTTAGGGTTAGTGCAAGGGTTAGGGTTCGGTTTTGGCTTAGGGTTATGGTTAGGTGTAGGATTAGAGTTAGTGGTCTGATTGGGGTTCTGGTTCCACTTCGGGTTCGGGATTTGGGTTAGGGTTAGAGTTAGGGTAGGATTAGGCTTCGGGTTAGGGTTAGGGTTAGGGTTTGCGTTAGGATTAGGGTTAGTGTTAGGGTTAGAGCTCGGGTTCAGGTTTGGGTTACATTTAATGGTAGGATGGCGTCATGCTTTGGGTTACAGTTACCATTTGGTTCAGGTTAGTGTTTGAGTTAGGATTATGCTTAGCGTTAGAGTTCTGGTTAGGTTTAGGGTTAGTGTTCAGGTTAGGGTTTAGTTGGGTTAGAGCTAGTGTTTGCTTTAGGTTTAGGGTTAGTTTTAGGGTTAGGCTAAGGGTTCAGTTTAGTGTTATGTTAGGGTTAGGGTTCGGATTCACGTTAGTAATTGTGTTCAAATGTGGTTTAGGGTTAGGTTTTGGGTTAGGGTTTGGGTTAGATTTAGGGTACCAGTTAGGGTTAGGGTTATGGTTCGGGTTAGTGGTAGGATTAGGGTTTGAGTTAGGGTTAGCTTTAGTGTTAGGGTTCAGGTGGGTTAGGGTTAGCATTCTTGTTAGGGTTATTGGTAGGTAGAGTTTTAGGGTTAGGTTTGGGGATAGGGTTAGGGTTCATGTTAAGTATACTGTTAGGATTAGCTTTCATGTTAGGATTAGGGTTGAGTTAGATTAATGGTTAGGATTAGGGTTATGGTGTAGGTTAGGTTTAGGGATAGGGTGAGTGTTAAGGTTAGGGTTCAGTTTCAGGTTACGTTTAGTGTTAGATTCAGGGTTTGGTTTCAGGTTAGGGCTAGAGTTGGGTTCACGTTAGGGTTCTGGTTAGGTTTATGGTTTTGCTTAGGTTTAGGTTTAGTGTTAGAGTTAGTGTTCAGATTTGGTTAGGGTTAGGGTTCGGGTGGGATCCAGTTAGGGTTAGGGTTAGGGTTAGGCTTCTTGTTAGCGTTAGCACTAGGGTTCAGGTTAGGTTTAGCGTTACGATTAGGTTTAGGGTTATGGTTATGGTTAGGTTATGCCTCAGGTTATGGATAGGTTAATGATTCATGTTAATGTTATGGTTAGGGTTAGGGTTGGGATTAAGGTTAGGTTTATTGTTGGTGTTAGGTTTCTGGTTAGGGTTAGGCTTAGGATTCAGCTACATGTTAGGTTAGTGTACGGATTCAGTTTAGGGTTAGGGTTATGATCAGGTTAGGGTGAAGGTTAGTGTTACTGTTGGGGTTAGAGTTAGCAATAGGGCTCTGTTTAGGACGAGGCATTACTATTCTGGTTAGTGTTAGTGTTAGGGTTAGGATTCAGTTTCAGTTTACAGTTAGGATAACATTCGGGTTAGGTATTAGGGACAGGCTTAGTGTTCGGGTTAGCTTTATGGTTTGGGGGGGGTTCTTTCTCTGCCCCCGACAGCCCCGAGCTGGGTCGGTCCCTCAGACCTGGCCAGGGGCAGCCCGTCCCCCGGCGCCCTTCCCCATGGCATCCAAGGGCAAGCTGGGCGCCAGCCCCACCCCGCTCGCCACTGCCACGACCATCGTCCTACCTCGGGGGGCCTGGGCAGGACAGGGACCCGGGTGTGGGAGGCCTCCAGATCTCAGGTCTGGCACACCGTTTACCAGGCTGCTTCCTCCTCTGACGGGGGCCCAGCACACGCCCCAGGAGACTTGGCGGCCTCCCCCAGGGCTCTATCCTCTGCAACTCGTCCCCTTCGAAGGGGTCTGGCCCAGGTGCCAGGTTCGGCTGGTCGGCCAGCCTCCTTTGGAGAAAGCAGGCAAGCCGAGCCAGGCTTGCAGTGGCCCTGGCGTGACACCTGCCACCTCAGGCAGAGGGCCTCCCGCGTGCCCTCCATGGCGGGTTTCTCCCCGGAGCCGTGGCCTGGGCACTAGGAAGGCCGGGCCTCCCCGACTCCCGGGAGGAGGGGCTAGCCCACTTGCGCCCTGGCCCCCAAACCCTCTGGTGCCATCTGCCTGTCTCGGCACTTCTGACTCCACAGAGCCTTTCCTACATCTGGGCTGCCTGCCGTGGCAAAGTGCAGGCGTGGGGTGAGGCCATGGCTTTGTCTTTCCAGGAAAAAATGAGCCCCTGGCCGAAGCAGCAGGCCCAGGCAGAGCCTTGAGCTTGAAGCCCAGTAGGTCTGTGGCCCTCAGGGCCAGAGCAATGCTTTCAAGGCAGGGAAGCGGCCTGCAAGCTGAGTGGGAGTGGGGGAGGGGAGGGAGACAGCTGAAGCCGAGTCCAGAAGGGCGGCGATGGAAGAGCTGCAGCTGGGTCAGAGCCTGGAGGGAGGGCGGGGCCTTCACTGAGGACCCCCCCCCCCCCCCGAGGCCAGCCCTAGGCCCCGGCGGTCGCGCATGCGCCCTTGGCCTGTGCGGTGTGTGGGGGGTTGAACCCAAGCCCGCAGGGCTCCCGGAGTGGCCAGAGAATGAAGGGCCCATGGAGAGGTAGGCGAGGTGGGCAGGGGGCGCCACCTTACTCTCCTCAGCTCCCTGAGGGAGAGAGAGAGAGACAGAGACAGAGAGAGAGATCCCTGACCTCTGAGTCTCTGCCTCCACCGCTGGCTGGTGCCAACTCACGCGCCATCCCACTTCCAGCCATCACCCCCACGCCTGCCCCGGGGCCAGCCCCACCACAGAGAGGCCTGTTGGTTCCTGCTCACCTCTGTGCTGTCCCTTCCCGACCTGAACCCAGTGCAGGGGATAAGCTTCAGACAAGTCTTTCCATGTCCCTCTGCATGACAATAGACTTCCTCCCCTCTCCCATTCCACAGGCCCACCCGGGACATCCACCTTTGTCATTAGCTCAGGAGAGGATGCAAGATGAGAATCTCTGCTATTGTGTGGGGAGACTCAGTTTCCCGGGTTTCCCCCATGGACACATGTTCTTCAGCTGGGTCTGATTTTCTCCAGACAAGCTGTCTTGGGAAGGATTTGGCCAGCCCTAAGAACCTGAAGGGAAAGGGCGGAAGGGGGTTCTCTCTCTGCCCCCGACAGCCCCGAGCTGGGTCGGTCCCTCAGACCCGGCCAGGGGCAGCCCATCCCCCGGCGCCCTTCCCCGGGGCATCCAAGGGCAGGCTCGGCGCCAGCCCCACCCCGCTCGCCACTGCCCGACCATCGTCCTCCCTCGGGGGGCCTGGGCAGGACAGGGACCCGGCTGTGGGAGGCCTCCAGATCTCAGGCCTGGCACACCGTTTACCAGGCTGCTTCCTCCTCTGACGGGGGCCCAGCACACGCCCCAGGAGACTTGGCAGCCGCCCCCAGGGCTCTAGCCTCTGGAACTCGTCCCCTTGGAAGGGGCCTGGCCCAGGTGCCAGGTTCGGCTGGTCGGCCAGCCTCCTTTGGAGAAAGCAGGCAAGCCGAGCCAGGCTTGCAGTGGCCCTGGCGTGACACCTGCCACCTCAGGCAGAGGGCCTCCCGCGTGCCCTCCATGGCGGGTTTCTCCCCGGAGCCGTGGCCTGGGCACTAGGAAGGCCGGGCCTCCCCGACTCCCGGGAGGAGGGGCTAGCCCCGTTGCGCCCTGGCCCCCAAAGCCTGCGGTGCCATCTGCCTGTCTCGGCACTTCTGACTCCACAGAGCCTTTCCTACACCTGGGCTGCCTGCCGTGGCAAAGTGCAGGCGTGGGGTGAGGCCATGGCTTTGTCTTTCCAGGAAAAAATGAGCCCCTGGCCGAAGCAGCAGGCCCAGGCAGAGCCTTGAGCTTGAAGCCCAGTAGGTCTGTGGCCCTCAGGGCCAGAGCAATGCTTTCAAGGCAGGGAAGCGGCCTGCAAGCTGAGTGGGAGTGGGGGAGGGGAGGGAGACAGCTGAAGCCGAGTCCAGAAGGGCGGCGATGGAAGAGCTGCAGCTGGGTCAGAGCCTGGAGGGAGGGCGGGGCCTTCACTGAGGACCCCCCCCCCGGAGGCCAGCCCTAGGCCCCGGCGGTCGCGCATGCGCCCTTGGCCTGTGCGGTGTGTGGGGGGTTGAACCCAAGCCCGCAGGGCTCCCGGAACGGCCAGAGAAAGAAGGGCCCATGGAGAGGTAGGCGAGGTGGGCAGGGGGCGCCACCTTACTCTCCTCAGCTCCCTGAGTGAGAGAGACAGAGACAGAGACAGAGAGAGAGATCCCTGACCTCTGAGTCTCTGCCTCCACCGCTGGCTGGTGCCAACTCACGCGCCATCCCACTTCCAGCCATCACCCCCACGCCTGCCCCGGGGCCAGCCCCACCACAGAGAGGCCGGTTGGTTCCTGCTCACCTCTGTGCCGTCCCTTCCCGACCTGAACCCAGTGCAGGGGATAAGCTTCAGACAAGTCTTTCCATGTCCCTCTGCATGACAATAGACTTCCTCTCCTCTCCCATTCCACGGGCCCACCCGGGACATCCACCTTTGTCATTAGCTCAGGAGAGGATGCAAGATGAGAATCTCTGCTATTGTGTGGGGAGACTCAGTTTCCCGGGTTTCCCCCATGGACACATGTTCTTCAGCTGGGTCTGATTTTCTCCAGACAAGCTGTCTTGGGAAGGATTTGGCCAGCCCTAAGAACCTGAAGGGAAAGGGCGGAGGGGGGTTCTCTCTCTGCCCCCGACAGCCCCGAGCTGGGTCGGTCCCTCAGACCCGGCCAGGGGCAGCCCATCCCCCGGCGCCCTTCCCCGGGGCATCCAAGGGCAGGCTCGGCGCCAGCCCCACCCCGCTCGCCACTGCCCGACCATCGTCCTCCCTCGGGGGCCTGGGCAGGACAGGGACCCGGCTGTGGGAGGCCTCCAGATCTCAGGCCTGGCACACCGTTTACCAGGCTGCTTCCTCCTCTGACGGGGGCCCAGCACACGCCCCAGGAGACTTGGCAGCCGCCCCCAGGGCTCTAGCCTCTGGAACTCGTCCCCTTGGAAGGGGCCTGGCCCAGGTGCCAGGTTCGGCTGGTCGGCCAGCCTCCTTTGGAGAAAGCAGGCAAGCCGAGCCAGGCTTGCAGTGGCCCTGGCGTGACACCTGCCACCTCAGGCAGAGGGCCTCCCGCTTGCCCTCCATTGCGGGTTTCTCCCCGGAGCCGTGGCCTGGGCACTAGGAAGGCCGGGCCTCCCCGACTCCCGGGAGGAGGGGCTAGCCCCGTTGCGCCCTGGCCCCCAAAGGCTGCGGTGCCATCTGCCTGTCTCGGCACTTCTGACTCCACAGAGCCTTTCCTACACCTGGGCTGCCTACCGTGGCAAAGTGCAGGCGTGGGGTGAGGCCATGGCTCTGTATTTCCAGGAAAAAATGAGCCCCTGGCCGAAGCAGCAGGCCCAGGCAGAGCCTTGAGCTTGAAGCCCAGTAGGTCTGTGGCCCTCAGGGCCAGAGCAATGCTTTCAAGGCAGGGAAGCGGCCTGCAAGCTGAGTGGGAGTGGGGGAGGGGAGGGAGACAGCTGAAGCCGAGTCCAGAAGGGCGGCGATGGAAGAGCTGCAGCTGGGTCAGAGCCTGGAGGGAGGGCGGGGCCTTCACTGAGGACCCCCCCCCCCCCGGAGGCCAGCCCTAGGCCCCGGCGGTCGCGCATGCGCCCTTGGCCTGTGCGGTGTGTGGGGGGTTGAACCCAAGCCCGCAGGGCTCCCGGAGCGGCCAGAGAAAGAAGGGCCCATGGAGAGGTAGGCGAGGTGGGCAGGGGGCGCCACCTTACTCTCCTCAGCTCCCTGAGGGAGAGAGAGAGAGACAGAGACAGAGAGAGAGATCCCTGACCTCTGAGTCTCTGCCTCCACCGCTGGCTGGTGCCAACTCACGCGCCATCCCACTTCCAGCCATCACCCCCACGCCTGCCCCGGGGCCAGCCCCACCACAGAGAGGCCTGTTGGTTCCTGCTCACCTCTGTGCCGTCCCTTCCCGACCTGAACCCAGTGCAGGGGATAAGCTTCAGACAAGTCTTTCCATGTCCCTCTGCATGACAATAGACTTCCTCCCCTCTCCCATTCCACAGGCCCACCCGGGACATCCACCTTTGTCATTAGCTCAGGAGAGGATGCAAGATGAGAATCTCTGCTATTGTGTGGGGAGACTCAGTTTCCCGGGTTTCCCCCATGGACACATGTTCTTCAGCTGGGTCTGATTTTCTCCAGACAAGCTGTCTTGGGAAGGATTTGGCCAGCCCTAAGAACCTGAAGGGAAAGGGCGGAGGGGGGTTCTCTCTCTGCCCCCGACAGCCCCGAGCTGGGTCGGTCCCTCAGACCCGGCCAGGGGCAGCCCATCCCCCGGCGCCCTTCCCCGGGGCATCCAAGGGCAGGCTCGGCGCCAGCCCCACCCCGCTCGCCACTGCCCGACCATCGTCCTCCCTCGGGGGGCCTGGGCAGGACAGGGACCCGGCTGTGGGAGGCCTCCAGATCTCACGCCTGGCACACCGTTTACCAGGCTGCTTCCTCCTCTGACGGGGGCCCAGCACACGCCCCAGGAGACTTGGCAGCCGCCCCCAGGGCTCTAGCCTCTGGAACTCGTCCCCTTGGAAGGGGCCTGGCCCAGGTGCCAGGTTCGGCTGGTCGGCCAGCCTCCTTTGGAGAAAGCAGGCAAGCCGAGCCAGGCTTGCAGTGGCCCTGGCGTGACACCTGCCACCTCAGGCAGAGGGCCTCCCGCGTGCCCTCCATGGCGGGTTTCTCCCCGGAGCCGTGGCCTGGGCACTAGGAAGGCCGGGCCTCCCCGACTCCCGGGAGGAGGGGCTAGCCCCGTTGCGCCCTGGCCCCCAAAGCCTGCGGTGCCATCTGCCTGTCTCGGCACTTCTGACTCCACAGAGCCTTTCCTACACCTGGGCTGCCTGCCGTGGCAAAGTGCAGGCGTGGGGTGAGGCCATGGCTTTGTCTTTCCAGGAAAAAATGAGCCCCTGGCCGAAGCAGCAGGCCCAGGCAGAGCCTTGAGCTTGAAGCCCAGTAGGTCTGTGGCCCTCAGGGCCAGAGCAATGCTTTCAAGGCAGGGAAGCGGCCTGCAAGCTGAGTGGGAGTGGGGGAGGGGAGGGAGACAGCTGAAGCCGAGTCCAGAAGGGCGGCGATGGAAGAGCTGCAGCTGGGTCAGAGCCTGGAGGGAGGGCGGGGCCTTCACTGAGGACCCCCCCCCAGGAGGCCAGCCCTAGGCCCCGGCGGTCGCGCATGCGCCCTTGGCCTGTGCGGTGTGTGGGGGGTTGAACCCAAGCCCGCAGGGCTCCCGGAACGGCCAGAGAAAGAAGGGCCCATGGAGAGGTAGGCGAGGTGGGCAGGGGGCGCCACCTTACTCTCCTCAGCTCCCTGAGTGAGAGAGACAGAGACAGAGACAGAGAGAGAGATCCCTGACCTCTGAGTCTCTGCCTCCACCGCTGGCTGGTGCCAACTCACGCGCCATCCCACTTCCAGCCATCACCCCCACGCCTGCCCCGGGGCCAGCCCCACCACAGAGAGGCCGGTTGGTTCCTGCTCACCTCTGTGCCGTCCCTTCCCGACCTGAACCCAGTGCAGGGGATAAGCTTCAGACAAGTCTTTCCATGTCCCTCTGCATGACAATAGACTTCCTCTCCTCTCCCATTCCACGGGCCCACCCGGGACATCCACCTTTGTCATTAGCTCAGGAGAGGATGCAAGATGAGAATCTCTGCTATTGTGTGGGGAGACTCAGTTTCCCGGGTTTCCCCCATGGACACATGTTCTTCAGCTGGGTCTGATTTTCTCCAGACAAGCTGTCTTGGGAAGGATTTGGCCAGCCCTAAGAACCTGAAGGGAAAGGGCGGAGGGGGGTTCTCTCTCTGCCCCCGACAGCCCCGAGCTGGGTCGGTCCCTCAGACCCGGCCAGGGGCAGCCCATCCCCCGGCGCCCTTCCCCGGGGCATCCAAGGGCAGGCTCGGCGCCAGCCCCACCCCGCTCGCCACTGCCCGACCATCGTCCTCCCTCGGGGGCCTGGGCAGGACAGGGACCCGGCTGTGGGAGGACTCCAGATCTCAGGCCTGGCACACCGTTTACCAGGCTGCTTCCTCCTCTGACGGGGGCCCAGCACACGCCCCAGGAGACTTGGCAGCCGCCCCCAGGGCTCTAGCCTCTGGAACTCGTCCCCTTGGAAGGGGCCTGGCCCAGGTGCCAGGTTCGGCTGGTCGGCCAGCCTCCTTTGGAGAAAGCAGGCAAGCCGAGCCAGGCTTGCAGTGGCCCTGGCGTGACACCTGCCACCTCAGGCAGAGGGCCTCCCGCTTGCCCTCCATGGCGGGTTTCTCCCCGGAGCCGTGGCCTGGGCACTAGGAAGGCCGGGCCTCCCCGACTCCCGGGAGGAGGGGCTAGCCCCGTTGCGCCCTGGCCCCCAAAGGCTGCGGTGCCATCTGCCTGTCTCGGCACTTCTGACTCCACAGAGCCTTTCCTACACCTGGGCTGCCTACCGTGGCAAAGTGCAGGCGTGGGGTGAGGCCATGGCTCTGTATTTCCAGGAAAAAATGAGCCCCTGGCCGAAGCAGCAGGCCCAGGCAGAGCCTTGAGCTTGAAGCCCAGTAGGTCTGTGGCCCTCAGGGCCAGAGCAATGCTTTCAAGGCAGGGAAGCGGCCTGCAAGCTGAGTGGGAGTGGGGGAGGGGAGGGAGACAGCTGAAGCCGAGTCCAGAAGGGCGGCGATGGAAGAGCTGCAGCTGGGTCAGAGCCTGGAGGGAGGGCGGGGCCTTCACTGAGGACCCCCCCCCCCCGGAGGCCAGCCCTAGGCCCCGGCGGTCGCGCATGCGCCCTTGGCCTGTGCGGTGTGTGGGGGGTTGAACCCAAGCCCGCAGGGCTCCCGGAGCGGCCAGAGAAAGAAGGGCCCATGGAGAGGTAGGCGAGGTGGGCAGGGGGCGCCACCTTACTCTCCTCAGCTCCCTGAGGGAGAGAGAGAGAGACAGAGACAGAGAGAGAGATCCCTGACCTCTGAGTCTCTGCCTCCACCGCTGGCTGGTGCCAACTCACGCGCCATCCCACTTCCAGCCATCACCCCCACGCCTGCCCCGGGGCCAGCCCCACCACAGAGAGGCCTGTTGGTTCCTGCTCACCTCTGTGCCGTCCCTTCCCGACCTGAACCCAGTGCAGGGGATAAGCTTCAGACAAGTCTTTCCATGTCCCTCTGCATGACAATAGACTTCCTCCCCTCTCCCATTCCACGGGCCCACCCGGGACATCCACCTTTGTCATTAGCTCAGGAGAGGATGCAAGATGAGAATCTCTGCTATTGTGTGGGGAGACTCAGTTTCCCGGGTTTCCCCCATGGACACATGTTCTTCAGCTGGGTCTGATTTTCTCCAGACAAGCTGTCTTGGGAAGGATTTGGCCAGCCCTAAGAACCTGAAGGGAAAGGGCGGAGGGGGGTTCTCTCTCTGCCCCCGACAGCCCCGAGCTGGGTCGGTCCCTCAGACCCGGCCAGGGGCAGCCCATCCCCCGGCGCCCTTCCCCGGGGCATCCAAGGGCAGGCTCGGCGCCAGCCCCACCCCGCTCGCCACTGCCCGACCATCGTCCTCCCTCGGGGGCCTGGGCAGGACAGGGACCCGGCTGTGGGAGGCCTCCAGATCTCAGGCCTGGCACACCGTTTACCAGGCTGCTTCCTCCTCTGACGGGGGCCCAGCACACGCCCCAGGAGACTTGGCAGCCGCCCCCAGGGCTCTAGCCTCTGGAACTCGTCCCCTTGGAAGGGGCCTGGCCCAGGTGCCAGGTTCGGCTGGTCGGCCAGCCTCCTTTGGAGAAAGCAGGCAAGCCGAGCCAGGCTTGCAGTGGCCCTGGCGTGACACCTGCCACCTCAGGCAGAGGGCCTCCCGCTTGCCCTCCATGGCGGGTTTCTCACCGGAGCCGTGGCCTGGGCACTAGGAAGGCCGGGCCTCCCCGACTCCCGGGAGGAGGGGCTAGCCCCGTTGCGCCCTGGCCCCCAAAGGCTGCGGTGCCATCTGCCTGTCTCGGCACTTCTGACTCCACAGAGCCTTTCCTACACCTGGGCTGCCTACCGTGGCAAAGTGCAGGCGTGGGGTGAGGCCATGGCTCTGTATTTCCAGGAAAAAATGAGCCCCTGGCCGAAGCAGCAGGCCCAGGCAGAGCCTTGAGCTTGAAGCCCAGTAGGTCTGTGGCCCTCAGGGCCAGAGCAATGCTTTCAAGGCAGGGAAGCGGCCTGCAAGCTGAGTGGGAGTGGGGGAGGGGAGGGAGACAGCTGAAGCCGAGTCCAGAAGGGCGGCGATGGAAGAGCTGCAGCTGGGTCAGAGCCTGGAGGGAGGGCGGGGCCTTCACTGAGGACCCCCCCCCCCCGGAGGCCAGCCCTAGGCCCCGGCGGTCGCGCATGCGCCCTTGGCCTGTGCGGTGTGTGGGGGGTTGAACCCAAGCCCGCAGGGCTCCCGGAGCGGCCAGAGAAAGAAGGGCCCATGGAGAGGTAGGCGAGGTGGGCAGGGGGCGCCACCTTACTCTCCTCAGCTCCCTGAGGGAGAGAGAGAGAGACAGAGACAGAGAGAGAGATCCCTGACCTCTGAGTCTCTGCCTCCACCGCTGGCTGGTGCCAACTCACGCGCCATCCCACTTCCAGCCATCACCCCCACGCCTGCCCCGGGGCCAGCCCCACCACAGAGAGGCCTGTTGGTTCCTGCTCACCTCTGTGCCGTCCCTTCCCGACCTGAACCCAGTGCAGGGGATAAGCTTCAGACAAGTCTTTCCATGTCCCTCTGCATGACAATAGACTTCCTCCCCTCTCCCATTCCACAGGCCCACCCGGGACATCCACCTTTGTCATTAGCTCAGGAGAGGATGCAAGATGAGAATCTCTGCTATTGTGTGGGGAGACTCAGTTTCCCGGGTTTCCCCCATGGACACATGTTCTTCAGCTGGGTCTGATTTTCTCCAGACAAGCTGTCTTGGGAAGGATTTGGCCAGCCCTAAGAACCTGAAGGGAAAGGGCGGAGGGGGGTTCTCTCTCTGCCCCCGACAGCCCCGAGCTGGGTCGGTCCCTCAGACCCGGCCAGGGGCAGCCCATCCCCCGGCGCCCTTCCCCGGGGCATCCAAGGGCAGGCTCGGCGCCAGCCCCACCCCGCTCGCCACTGCCCGACCATCGTCCTCCCTCGGGGGCCTGGGCAGGACAGGGACCCGGCTGTGGGAGGCCTCCAGATCTCAGGCCTGGCACACCGTTTACCAGGCTGCTTCCTCCTCTGACGGGGGCCCAGCACACGCCCCAGGAGACTTGGCAGCCGCCCCCAGGGCTCTAGCCTCTGGAACTCGTCCCCTTGGAAGGGGCCTGGCCCAGGTGCCAGGTTCGGCTGGTCGGCCAGCCTCCTTTGGAGAAAGCAGGCAAGCCGAGCCAGGCTTGCAGTGGCCCTGGCGTGACACCTGCCACCTCAGGCAGAGGGCCTCCCGCTTGCCCTCCATGGCGGGTTTCTCACCGGAGCCGTGGCCTGGGCACTAGGAAGGCCGGGCCTCCCCGACTCCCGGGAGGAGGGGCTAGCCCCGTTGCGCCCTGGCCCCCAAAGGCTGCGGTGCCATCTGCCTGTCTCGGCACTTCTGACTCCACAGAGCCTTTCCTACACCTGGGCTGCCTACCGTGGCAAAGTGCAGGCGTGGGGTGAGGCCATGGCTCTGTATTTCCAGGAAAAAATGAGCCCCTGGCCGAAGCAGCAGGCCCAGGCAGAGCCTTGAGCTTGAAGCCCAGTAGGTCTGTGGCCCTCAGGGCCAGAGCAATGCTTTCAAGGCAGGGAAGCGGCCTGCAAGCTGAGTGGGAGTGGGGGAGGGGAGGGAGACAGCTGAAGCCGAGTCCAGAAGGGCGGCGATGGAAGAGCTGCAGCTGGGTCAGAGCCTGGAGGGAGGGCGGGGCCTTCACTGAGGACCCCCCCCCCCCGGAGGCCAGCCCTAGGCCCCGGCGGTCGCGCATGCGCCCTTGGCCTGTGCGGTGTGTGGGGGGTTGAACCCAAGCCCGCAGGGCTCCCGGAGCGGCCAGAGAAAGAAGGGCCCATGGAGAGGTAGGCGAGGTGGGCAGGGGGCGCCACCTTACTCTCCTCAGCTCCCTGAGGGAGAGAGAGAGAGACAGAGACAGAGAGAGAGATCCCTGACCTCTGAGTCTCTGCCTCCACCGCTGGCTGGTGCCAACTCACGCGCCATCCCACTTCCAGCCATCACCCCCACGCCTGCCCCGGGGCCAGCCCCACCACAGAGAGGCCTGTTGGTTCCTGCTCACCTCTGTGCCGTCCCTTCCCGACCTGAACCCAGTGCAGGGGATAAGCTTCAGACAAGTCTTTCCATGTCCCTCTGCATGACAATAGACTTCCTCCCCTCTCCCATTCCACAGGCCCACCCGGGACATCCACCTTTGTCATTAGCTCAGGAGAGGATGCAAGATGAGAATCTCTGCTATTGTGTGGGGAGACTCAGTTTCCCGGGTTTCCCCCATGGACACATGTTCTTCAGCTGGGTCTGATTTTCTCCAGACAAGCTGTCTTGGGAAGGATTTGGCCAGCCCTAAGAACCTGAAGGGAAAGGGCGGAGGGGGGTTCTCTCTCTGCCCCCGACAGCCCCGAGCTGGGTCGGTCCCTCAGACCCGGCCAGGGGCAGCCCATCCCCCGGCGCCCTTCCCCGGGGCATCCAAGGGCAGGCTCGGCGCCAGCCCCACCCCGCTCGCCACTGCCCGACCATCGTCCTCCCTCGGGGGCCTGGGCAGGACAGGGACCCGGCTGTGGGAGGCCTCCAGATCTCAGGCCTGGCACACCGTTTACCAGGCTGCTTCCTCCTCTGACGGGGGCCCAGCACACGCCCCAGGAGACTTGGCAGCCGCCCCCAGGGCTCTAGCCTCTGGAACTCGTCCCCTTGGAAGGGGCCTGGCCCAGGTGCCAGGTTCGGCTGGTCGGCCAGCCTCCTTTGGAGAAAGCAGGCAAGCCGAGCCAGGCTTGCAGTGGCCCTGGCGTGACACCTGCCACCTCAGGCAGAGGGCCTCCCGCTTGCCCTCCATGGCGG
This sequence comes from Diceros bicornis minor, assembly GCF_020826845.1. Taxonomy (NCBI): domain Eukaryota; kingdom Metazoa; phylum Chordata; class Mammalia; order Perissodactyla; family Rhinocerotidae; genus Diceros; species Diceros bicornis. The sequence continues at coordinate 526,140 of NW_026691039.1, forward strand.
GTTTCTCACCGGAGCCGTGGCCTGGGCACTAGGAAGGCCGGGCCTCCCCGACTCCCGGGAGGAGGGGCTAGCCCCGTTGCGCCCTGGCCCCCAAAGGCTGCGGTGCCATCTGCCTGTCTCGGCACTTCTGACTCCACAGAGCCTTTCCTACACCTGGGCTGCCTACCGTGGCAAAGTGCAGGCGTGGGGTGAGGCCATGGCTCTGTATTTCCAGGAAAAAATGAGCCCCTGGCCGAAGCAGCAGGCCCAGGCAGAGCCTTGAGCTTGAAGCCCAGTAGGTCTGTGGCCCTCAGGGCCAGAGCAATGCTTTCAAGGCAGGGAAGCGGCCTGCAAGCTGAGTGGGAGTGGGGGAGGGGAGGGAGACAGCTGAAGCCGAGTCCAGAAGGGCGGCGATGGAAGAGCTGCAGCTGGGTCAGAGCCTGGAGGGAGGGCGGGGCCTTCACTGAGGACCCCCCCCCCCGGAGGCCAGCCCTAGGCCCCGGCGGTCGCGCATGCGCCCTTGGCCTGTGCGGTGTGTGGGGGGTTGAACCCAAGCCCGCAGGGCTCCCGGAGCGGCCAGAGAAAGAAGGGCCCATGGAGAGGTAGGCGAGGTGGGCAGGGGGCGCCACCTTACTCTCCTCAGCTCCCTGAGGGAGAGAGAGAGAGACAGAGACAGAGAGAGAGATCCCTGACCTCTGAGTCTCTGCCTCCACCGCTGGCTGGTGCCAACTCACGCGCCATCCCACTTCCAGCCATCACCCCCACGCCTGCCCCGGGGCCAGCCCCACCACAGAGAGGCCTGTTGGTTCCTGCTCACCTCTGTGCCGTCCCTTCCCGACCTGAACCCAGTGCAGGGGATAAGCTTCAGACAAGTCTTTCCATGTCCCTCTGCATGACAATAGACTTCCTCCCCTCTCCCATTCCACAGGCCCACCCGGGACATCCACCTTTGTCATTAGCTCAGGAGAGGATGCAAGATGAGAATCTCTGCTATTGTGTGGGGAGACTCAGTTTCCCGGGTTTCCCCCATGGACACATGTTCTTCAGCTGGGTCTGATTTTCTCCAGACAAGCTGTCTTGGGAAGGATTTGGCCAGCCCTAAGAACCTGAAGGGAAAGGGCGGAGGGGGGTTCTCTCTCTGCCCCCGACAGCCCCGAGCTGGGTCGGTCCCTCAGACCCGGCCAGGGGCAGCCCATCCCCCGGCGCCCTTCCCCGGGGCATCCAAGGGCAGGCTCGGCGCCAGCCCCACCCCGCTCGCCACTGCCCGACCATCGTCCTCCCTCGGGGGCCTGGGCAGGACAGGGACCCGGCTGTGGGAGGCCTCCAGATCTCAGGCCTGGCACACCGTTTACCAGGCTGCTTCCTCCTCTGACGGGGGCCCAGCACACGCCCCAGGAGACTTGGCAGCCGCCCCCAGGGCTCTAGCCTCTGGAACTCGTCCCCTTGGAAGGGGCCTGGCCCAGGTGCCAGGTTCGGCTGGTCGGCCAGCCTCCTTTGGAGAAAGCAGGCAAGCCGAGCCAGGCTTGCAGTGGCCCTGGCGTGACACCTGCCACCTCAGGCAGAGGGCCTCCCGCTTGCCCTCCATGGCGGGTTTCTCACCGGAGCCGTGGCCTGGGCACTAGGAAGGCCGGGCCTCCCCGACTCCCGGGAGGAGGGGCTAGCCCCGTTGCGCCCTGGCCCCCAAAGGCTGCGGTGCCATCTGCCTGTCTCGGCACTTCTGACTCCACAGAGCCTTTCCTACACCTGGGCTGCCTACCGTGGCAAAGTGCAGGCGTGGGGTGAGGCCATGGCTCTGTATTTCCAGGAAAAAATGAGCCCCTGGCCGAAGCAGCAGGCCCAGGCAGAGCCTTGAGCTTGAAGCCCAGTAGGTCTGTGGCCCTCAGGGCCAGAGCAATGCTTTCAAGGCAGGGAAGCGGCCTGCAAGCTGAGTGGGAGTGGGGGAGGGGAGGGAGACAGCTGAAGCCGAGTCCAGAAGGGCGGCGATGGAAGAGCTGCAGCTGGGTCAGAGCCTGGAGGGAGGGCGGGGCCTTCACTGAGGACCCCCCCCCCCCGGAGGCCAGCCCTAGGCCCCGGCGGTCGCGCATGCGCCCTTGGCCTGTGCGGTGTGTGGGGGGTTGAACCCAAGCCCGCAGGGCTCCCGGAGCGGCCAGAGAAAGAAGGGCCCATGGAGAGGTAGGCGAGGTGGGCAGGGGGCGCCACCTTACTCTCCTCAGCTCCCTGAGGGAGAGAGAGAGAGACAGAGACAGAGAGAGAGATCCCTGACCTCTGAGTCTCTGCCTCCACCGCTGGCTGGTGCCAACTCACGCACCATCCCACTTCCAGCCATCACCCCCACGCCTGCCCCGGGGCCAGCCCCACCACAGAGAGGCCTGTTGGTTCCTGCTCACCTCTGTGCCGTCCCTTCCCGACCTGAACCCAGTGCAGGGGATAAGCTTCAGACAAGTCTTTCCATGTCCCTCTGCATGACAATAGACTTCCTCCCCTCTCCCATTCCACAGGCCCACCCGGGACATCCACCTTTGTCATTAGCTCAGGAGAGGATGCAAGATGAGAATCTCTGCTATTGTGTGGGGAGACTCAGTTTCCCGGGTTTCCCCCATGGACACATGTTCTTCAGCTGGGTCTGATTTTCTCCAGACAAGCTGTCTTGGGAAGGATTTGGCCAGCCCTAAGAACCTGAAGGGAAAGGGCGGAGGGGGGTTCTCTCTCTGCCCCCGACAGCCCCGAGCTGGGTCGGTCCCTCAGACCCGGCCAGGGGCAGCCCATCCCCCGGCGCCCTTCCCCGGGGCATCCAAGGGCAGGCTCGGCGCCAGCCCCACCCCGCTCGCCACTGCCCGACCATCGTCCTCCCTCGGGGGCCTGGGCAGGACAGGGACCCGGCTGTGGGAGGCCTCCAGATCTCAGGCCTGGCACACCGTTTACCAGGCTGCTTCCTCCTCTGACGGGGGCCCAGCACACGCCCCAGGAGACTTGGCAGCCGCCCCCAGGGCTCTAGCCTCTGGAACTCGTCCCCTTGGAAGGGGCCTGGCCCAGGTGCCAGGTTCGGCTGGTCGGCCAGCCTCCTTTGGAGAAAGCAGGCAAGCCGAGCCAGGCTTGCAGTGGCCCTGGCGTGACACCTGCCACCTCAGGCAGAGGGCCTCCCGCTTGCCCTCCATGGCGGGTTTCTCACCGGAGCCGTGGCCTGGGCACTAGGAAGGCCGGGCCTCCCCGACTCCCGGGAGGAGGGGCTAGCCCCGTTGCGCCCTGGCCCCCAAAGGCTGCGGTGCCATCTGCCTGTCTCGGCACTTCTGACTCCACAGAGCCTTTCCTACACCTGGGCTGCCTACCGTGGCAAAGTGCAGGCGTGGGGTGAGGCCATGGCTCTGTATTTCCAGGAAAAAATGAGCCCCTGGCCGAAGCAGCAGGCCCAGGCAGAGCCTTGAGCTTGAAGCCCAGTAGGTCTGTGGCCCTCAGGGCCAGAGCAATGCTTTCAAGGCAGGGAAGCGGCCTGCAAGCTGAGTGGGAGTGGGGGAGGGGAGGGAGACAGCTGAAGCCGAGTCCAGAAGGGCGGCGATGGAAGAGCTGCAGCTGGGTCAGAGCCTGGAGGGAGGGCGGGGCCTTCACTGAGGACCCCCCCCCCCCGGAGGCCAGCCCTAGGCCCCGGCGGTCGCGCATGCGCCCTTGGCCTGTGCGGTGTGTGGGGGGTTGAACCCAAGCCCGCAGGGCTCCCGGAGCGGCCAGAGAAAGAAGGGCCCATGGAGAGGTAGGCGAGGTGGGCAGGGGGCGCCACCTTACTCTCCTCAGCTCCCTGAGGGAGAGAGAGAGAGACAGAGACAGAGAGAGAGATCCCTGACCTCTGAGTCTCTGCCTCCACCGCTGGCTGGTGCCAACTCACGCGCCATCCCACTTCCAGCCATCACCCCCACGCCTGCCCCGGGGCCAGCCCCACCACAGAGAGGCCTGTTGGTTCCTGCTCACCTCTGTGCCGTCCCTTCCCGACCTGAACCCAGTGCAGGGGATAAGCTTCAGACAAGTCTTTCCATGTCCCTCTGCATGACAATAGACTTCCTCCCCTCTCCCATTCCACAGGCCCACCCGGGACATCCACCTTTGTCATTAGCTCAGGAGAGGATGCAAGATGAGAATCTCTGCTATTGTGTGGGGAGACTCAGTTTCCCGGGTTTCCCCCATGGACACATGTTCTTCAGCTGGGTCTGATTTTCTCCAGACAAGCTGTCTTGGGAAGGATTTGGCCAGCCCTAAGAACCTGAAGGGAAAGGGCGGAGGGGGGTTCTCTCTCTGCCCCCGACAGCCCCGAGCTGGGTCGGTCCCTCAGACCCGGCCAGGGGCAGCCCATCCCCCGGCGCCCTTCCCCGGGGCATCCAAGGGCAGGCTCGGCGCCAGCCCCACCCCGCTCGCCACTGCCCGACCATCGTCCTCCCTCGGGGGCCTGGGCAGGACAGGGACCCGGCTGTGGGAGGCCTCCAGATCTCAGGCCTGGCACACCGTTTACCAGGCTGCTTCCTCCTCTGACGGGGGCCCAGCACACGCCCCAGGAGACTTGGCAGCCGCCCCCAGGGCTCTAGCCTCTGGAACTCGTCCCCTTGGAAGGGGCCTGGCCCAGGTGCCAGGTTCGGCTGGTCGGCCAGCCTCCTTTGGAGAAAGCAGGCAAGCCGAGCCAGGCTTGCAGTGGCCCTGGCGTGACACCTGCCACCTCAGGCAGAGGGCCTCCCGCTTGCCCTCCATGGCGGGTTTCTCCCCGGAGCCGTGGCCTGGGCACTAGGAAGGCCGGGCCTCCCCGACTCCCGGGAGGAGGGGCTAGCCCCGTTGCGCCCTGGCCCCCAAAGGCTGCGGTGCCATCTGCCTGTCTCGGCACTTCTGACTCCACAGAGCCTTTCCTACACCTGGGCTGCCTACCGTGGCAAAGTGCAGGCGTGGGGTGAGGCCATGGCTCTGTATTTCCAGGAAAAAATGAGCCCCTGGCCGAAGCAGCAGGCCCAGGCAGAGCCTTGAGCTTGAAGCCCAGTAGGTCTGTGGCCCTCAGGGCCAGAGCAATGCTTTCAAGGCAGGGAAGCGGCCTGCAAGCTGAGTGGGAGTGGGGGAGGGGAGGGAGACAGCTGAAGCCGAGTCCAGAAGGGCGGCGATGGAAGAGCTGCAGCTGGGTCAGAGCCTGGAGGGAGGGCGGGGCCTTCACTGAGAACCCCCCCCCCCGGAGGCCAGCCCTAGGCCCCGGCGGTCGCGCATGCGCCCTTGGCCTGTGCGGTGTGTGGGGGGTTGAACCCAAGCCCGCAGGGCTCCCGGAACGGCCAGAGAAAGAAGGGCCCATGGAGAGGTAGGCGAGGTGGGCAGGGGGCGCCACCTTACTCTCCTCAGCTCCCTGAGTGAGAGAGACAGAGACAGAGACAGAGAGAGAGATCCCTGACCTCTGAGTCTCTGCCTCCACCGCTGGCTGGTGCCAACTCACGCGCCATCCCACTTCCAGCCATCACCCCCACGCCTGCCCCGGGGCCAGCCCCACCACAGAGAGGCCTGTTGGTTCCTGCTCACCTCTGTGCCGTCCCTTCCCGACCTGAACCCAGTGCAGGGGATAAGCTTCAGACAAGTCTTTCCATGTCCCTCTGCATGACAATAGACTTCCTCTCCTCTCCCATTCCACGGGCCCACCCGGGACATCCACCTTTGTCATTAGCTCAGGAGAGGATGCAAGATGAGAATCTCTGCTATTGTGTGGGGAGACTCAGTTTCCCGGGTTTCCCCCATGGACACATGTTCTTCAGCTGGGTCTGATTTTCTCCAGACAAGCTGTCTTGGGAAGGATTTGGCCAGCCCTAAGAACCTGAAGGGAAAGGGCGGAGGGGGGTTCTCTCTCTGCCCCCGACAGCCCCGAGCTGGGTCGGTCCCTCAGACCCGGCCAGGGGCAGCCCATCCCCCGGCGCCCTTCCCCGGGGCATCCAAGGGCAGGCTCGGCGCCAGCCCCACCCCGCTCGCCACTGCCCGACCATCGTCCTCCCTCGGGGGCCTGGGCAGGACAGGGACCCGGCTGTGGGAGGCCTCCAGATCTCAGGCCTGGCACACCGTTTACCAGGCTGCTTCCTCCTCTGACGGGGGCCCAGCACACGCCCCAGGAGACTTGGCAGCCGCCCCCAGGGCTCTAGCCTCTGGAACTCGTCCCCTTGGAAGGGGCCTGGCCCAGGTGCCAGGTTCGGCTGGTCGGCCAGCCTCCTTTGGAGAAAGCAGGCAAGCCGAGCCAGGCTTGCAGTGGCCCTGGCGTGACACCTGCCACCTCAGGCAGAGGGCCTCCCGCTTGCCCTCCATGGCGGGTTTCTCCCCGGAGCCGTGGCCTGGGCACTAGGAAGGCCGGGCCTCCCCGACTCCCGGGAGGAGGGGCTAGCCCCGTTGCGCCCTGGCCCCCAAAGGCTGCGGTGCCATCTGCCTGTCTCGGCACTTCTGACTCCACAGAGCCTTTCCTACACCTGGGCTGCCTACCGTGGCAAAGTGCAGGCGTGGGGTGAGGCCATGGCTCTGTATTTCCAGGAAAAAATGAGCCCCTGGCCGAAGCAGCAGGCCCAGGCAGAGCCTTGAGCTTGAAGCCCAGTAGGTCTGTGGCCCTCAGGGCCAGAGCAATGCTTTCAAGGCAGGGAAGCGGCCTGCAAGCTGAGTGGGAGTGGGGGAGGGGAGGGAGACAGCTGAAGCCGAGTCCAGAAGGGCGGCGATGGAAGAGCTGCAGCTGGGTCAGAGCCTGGAGGGAGGGCGGGGCCTTCACTGAGGACCCCCCCCCCCCGGAGGCCAGCCCTAGGCCCCGGCGGTCGCGCATGCGCCCTTGGCCTGTGCGGTGTGTGGGGGGTTGAACCCAAGCCCGCAGGGCTCCCGGAGCGGCCAGAGAAAGAAGGGCCCATGGAGAGGTAGGCGAGGTGGGCAGGGGGCGCCACCTTACTCTCCTCAGCTCCCTGAGGGAGAGAGAGAGAGACAGAGACAGAGAGAGAGATCCCTGACCTCTGAGTCTCTGCCTCCACCGCTGGCTGGTGCCAACTCACGCGCCATCCCACTTCCAGCCATCACCCCCACGCCTGCCCCGGGGCCAGCCCCACCACAGAGAGGCCTGTTGGTTCCTGCTCACCTCTGTGCCGTCCCTTCCCGACCTGAACCCAGTGCAGGGGATAAGCTTCAGACAAGTCTTTCCATGTCCCTCTGCATGACAATAGACTTCCTCCCCTCTCCCATTCCACGGGCCCACCCGGGACATCCACCTTTGTCATTAGCTCAGGAGAGGATGCAAGATGAGAATCTCTGCTATTGTGTGGGGAGACTCAGTTTCCCGGGTTTCCCCCATGGACACATGTTCTTCAGCTGGGTCTGATTTTCTCCAGACAAGCTGTCTTGGGAAGGATTTGGCCAGCCCTAAGAACCTGAAGGGAAAGGGCGGAGGGGGGTTCTCTCTCTGCCCCCGACAGCCCCGAGCTGGGTCGGTCCCTCAGACCCGGCCAGGGGCAGCCCATCCCCCGGCGCCCTTCCCCGGGGCATCCAAGGGCAGGCTCGGCGCCAGCCCCACCCCGCTCGCCACTGCCCGACCATCGTCCTCCCTCGGGGGCCTGGGCAGGACAGGGACCCGGCTGTGGGAGGCCTCCAGATCTCAGGCCTGGCACACCGTTTACCAGGCTGCTTCCTCCTCTGACGGGGGCCCAGCACACGCCCCAGGAGACTTGGCAGCCGCCCCCAGGGCTCTAGCCTCTGGAACTCGTCCCCTTGGAAGGGGCCTGGCCCAGGTGCCAGGTTCGGCTGGTCGGCCAGCCTCCTTTGGAGAAAGCAGGCAAGCCGAGCCAGGCTTGCAGTGGCCCTGGCGTGACACCTGCCACCTCAGGCAGAGGGCCTCCCGCTTGCCCTCCATGGCGGGTTTCTCCCCGGAGCCGTGGCCTGGGCACTAGGAAGGCCGGGCCTCCCCGACTCCCGGGAGGAGGGGCTAGCCCCGTTGCGCCCTGGCCCCCAAAGGCTGCGGTGCCATCTGCCTGTCTCGGCACTTCTGACTCCACAGAGCCTTTCCTACACCTGGGCTGCCTACCGTGGCAAAGTGCAGGCGTGGGGTGAGGCCATGGCTCTGTATTTCCAGGAAAAAATGAGCCCCTGGCCGAAGCAGCAGGCCCAGGCAGAGCCTTGAGCTTGAAGCCCAGTAGGTCTGTGGCCCTCAGGGCCAGAGCAATGCTTTCAAGGCAGGGAAGCGGCCTGCAAGCTGAGTGGGAGTGGGGGAGGGGAGGGAGACAGCTGAAGCCGAGTCCAGAAGGGCGGCGATGGAAGAGCTGCAGCTGGGTCAGAGCCTGGAGGGAGGGCGGGGCCTTCACTGAGAACCCCCCCCCCGGAGGCCAGCCCTAGGCCCCGGCGGTCGCGCATGCGCCCTTGGCCTGTGCGGTGTGTGGGGGGTTGAACCCAAGCCCGCAGGGCTCCCGGAACGGCCAGAGAAAGAAGGGCCCATGGAGAGGTAGGCGAGGTGGGCAGGGGGCGCCACCTTACTCTCCTCAGCTCCCTGAGTGAGAGAGACAGAGACAGAGACAGAGAGAGAGATCCCTGACCTCTGAGTCTCTGCCTCCACCGCTGGCTGGTGCCAACTCACGCGCCATCCCACTTCCAGCCATCACCCCCACGCCTGCCCCGGGGCCAGCCCCACCACAGAGAGGCCGGTTGGTTCCTGCTCACCTCTGTGCCGTCCCTTCCCGACCTGAACCCAGTGCAGGGGATAAGCTTCAGACAAGTCTTTCCATGTCCCTCTGCATGACAATAGACTTCCTCTCCTCTCCCATTCCACGGGCCCACCCGGGACATCCACCTTTGTCATTAGCTCAGGAGAGGATGCAAGATGAGAATCTCTGCTATTGTGTGGGGAGACTCAGTTTCCCGGGTTTCCCCCATGGACACATGTTCTTCAGCTGGGTCTGATTTTCTCCAGACAAGCTGTCTTGGGAAGGATTTGGCCAGCCCTAAGAACCTGAAGGGAAAGGGCGGAGGGGGGTTCTCTCTCTGCCCCCGACAGCCCCGAGCTGGGTCGGTCCCTCAGACCCGGCCAGGGGCAGCCCATCCCCCGGCGCCCTTCCCCGGGGCATCCAAGGGCAGGCTCGGCGCCAGCCCCACCCCGCTCGCCACTGCCCGACCATCGTCCTCCCTCGGGGGCCTGGGCAGGACAGGGACCCGGCTGTGGGAGGCCTCCAGATCTCAGGCCTGGCACACCGTTTACCAGGCTGCTTCCTCCTCTGACGGGGGCCCAGCACACGCCCCAGGAGACTTGGCAGCCGCCCCCAGGGCTCTAGCCTCTGGAACTCGTCCCCTTGGAAGGGGCCTGGCCCAGGTGCCAGGTTCGGCTGGTCGGCCAGCCTCCTTTGGAGAAAGCAGGCAAGCCGAGCCAGGCTTGCAGTGGCCCTGGCGTGACACCTGCCACCTCAGGCAGAGGGCCTCCCGCTTGCCCTCCATGGCGGGTTTCTCCCCGGAGCCGTGGCCTGGGCACTAGGAAGGCCGGGCCTCCCCGACTCCCGGGAGGAGGGGCTAGCCCCGTTGCGCCCTGGCCCCCAAAGGCTGCGGTGCCATCTGCCTGTCTCGGCACTTCTGACTCCACAGAGCCTTTCCTACACCTGGGCTGCCTACCGTGGCAAAGTGCAGGCGTGGGGTGAGGCCATGGCTCTGTATTTCCAGGAAAAAATGAGCCCCTGGCCGAAGCAGCAGGCCCAGGCAGAGCCTTGAGCTTGAAGCCCAGTAGGTCTGTGGCCCTCAGGGCCAGAGCAATGCTTTCAAGGCAGGGAAGCGGCCTGCAAGCTGAGTGGGAGTGGGGGAGGGGAGGGAGACAGCTGAAGCCGAGTCCAGAAGGGCGGCGATGGAAGAGCTGCAGCTGGGTCAGAGCCTGGAGGGAGGGCGGGGCCTTCACTGAGGACCCCCCCCCCCCCGGAGGCCAGCCCTAGGCCCCGGCGGTCGCGCATGCGCCCTTGGCCTGTGCGGTGTGTGGGGGGTTGAACCCAAGCCCGCAGGGCTCCCGGAGCGGCCAGAGAAAGAAGGGCCCATGGAGAGGTAGGCGAGGTGGGCAGGGGGCGCCACCTTACTCTCCTCAGCTCCCTGAGGGAGAGAGAGAGAGACAGAGACAGAGAGAGAGATCCCTGACCTCTGAGTCTCTGCCTCCACCGCTGGCTGGTGCCAACTCACGCGCCATCCCACTTCCAGCCATCACCCCCACGCCTGCCCCGGGGCCAGCCCCACCACAGAGAGGCCTGTTGGTTCCTGCTCACCTCTGTGCCGTCCCTTCCCGACCTGAACCCAGTGCAGGGGATAAGCTTCAGACAAGTCTTTCCATGTCCCTCTGCATGACAATAGACTTCCTCCCCTCTCCCATTCCACAGGCCCACCCGGGACATCCACCTTTGTCATTAGCTCAGGAGAGGATGCAAGATGAGAATCTCTGCTATTGTGTGGGGAGACTCAGTTTCCCGGGTTTCCCCCATGGACACATGTTCTTCAGCTGGGTCTGATTTTCTCCAGACAAGCTGTCTTGGGAAGGATTTGGCCAGCCCTAAGAACCTGAAGGGAAAGGGCGGAGGGGGGTTCTCTCTCTGCCCCCGACAGCCCCGAGCTGGGTCGGTCCCTCAGACCCGGCCAGGGGCAGCCCATCCCCCGGCGCCCTTCCCCGGGGCATCCAAGGGCAGGCTCGGCGCCAGCCCCACCCCGCTCGCCACTGCCCGACCATCGTCCTCCCTCGGGGGCCTGGGCAGGACAGGGACCCGGCTGTGGGAGGCCTCCAGATCTCAGGCCTGGCACACCGTTTACCAGGCTGCTTCCTCCTCTGACGGGGGCCCAGCACACGCCCCAGGAGACTTGGCAGCCGCCCCCAGGGCTCTAGCCTCTGGAACTCGTCCCCTTGGAAGGGGCCTGGCCCAGGTGCCAGGTTCGGCTGGTCGGCCAGCCTCCTTTGGAGAAAGCAGGCAAGCCGAGCCAGGCTTGCAGTGGCCCTGGCGTGACACCTGCCACCTCAGGCAGAGGGCCTCCCGCTTGCCCTCCATGGCGGGTTTCTCACCGGAGCCGTGGCCTGGGCACTAGGAAGGCCGGGCCTCCCCGACTCCCGGGAGGAGGGGCTAGCCCCGTTGCGCCCTGGCCCCCAAAGGCTGCGGTGCCATCTGCCTGTCTCGGCACTTCTGACTCCACAGAGCCTTTCCTACACCTGGGCTGCCTACCGTGGCAAAGTGCAGGCGTGGGGTGAGGCCATGGCTCTGTATTTCCAGGAAAAAATGAGCCCCTGGCCGAAGCAGCAGGCCCAGGCAGAGCCTTGAGCTTGAAGCCCAGTAGGTCTGTGGCCCTCAGGGCCAGAGCAATGCTTTCAAGGCAGGGAAGCGGCCTGCAAGCTGAGTGGGAGTGGGGGAGGGGAGGGAGACAGCTGAAGCCGAGTCCAGAAGGGCGGCGATGGAAGAGCTGCAGCTGGGTCAGAGCCTGGAGGGAGGGCGGGGCCTTCACTGAGGACCCCCCCCCCCCGGAGGCCAGCCCTAGGCCCCGGCGGTCGCGCATGCGCCCTTGGCCTGTGCGGTGTGTGGGGGGTTGAACCCAAGCCCGCAGGGCTCCCGGAGCGGCCAGAGAAAGAAGGGCCCATGGAGAGGTAGGCGAGGTGGGCAGGGGGCGCCACCTTACTCTCCTCAGCTCCCTGAGGGAGAGAGAGAGAGACAGAGACAGAGAGAGAGATCCCTGACCTCTGAGTCTCTGCCTCCACCGCTGGCTGGTGCCAACTCACGCGCCATCCCACTTCCAGCCATCACCCCCACGCCTGCCCCGGGGCCAGCCCCACCACAGAGAGGCCTGTTGGTTCCTGCTCACCTCTGTGCCGTCCCTTCCCGACCTGAACCCAGTGCAGGGGATAAGCTTCAGACAAGTCTTTCCATGTCCCTCTGCATGACAATAGACTTCCTCCCCTCTCCCATTCCACGGGCCCACCCGGGACATCCACCTTTGTCATTAGCTCAGGAGAGGATGCAAGATGAGAATCTCTGCTATTGTGTGGGGAGACTCAGTTTCCCGGGTTTCCCCCATGGACACATGTTCTTCAGCTGGGTCTGATTTTCTCCAGACAAGCTGTCTTGGGAAGGATTTGGCCAGCCCTAAGAACCTGAAGGGAAAGGGCGGAGGGGGGTTCTCTCTCTGCCCCCGACAGCCCCGAGCTGGGTCGGTCCCTCAGACCCGGCCAGGGGCAGCCCATCCCCCGGCGCCCTTCCCCGGGGCATCCAAGGGCAGGCTCGGCGCCAGCCCCACCCCGCTCGCCACTGCCCGACCATCGTCCTCCCTCGGGGGCCTGGGCAGGACAGGGACCCGGCTGTGGGAGGCCTCCAGATCTCAGGCCTGGCACACCGTTTACCAGGCTGCTTCCTCCTCTGACGGGGGCCCAGCACACGCCCCAGGAGACTTGGCAGCCGCCCCCAGGGCTCTAGCCTCTGGAACTCGTCCCCTTGGAAGGGGCCTGGCCCAGGTGCCAGGTTCGGCTGGTCGGCCAGCCTCCTTTGGAGAAAGCAGGCAAGCCGAGCCAGGCTTGCAGTGGCCCTGGCGTGACACCTGCCACCTCAGGCAGAGGGCCTCCCGCTTGCCCTCCATGGCGGGTTTCTCCCCGGAGCCATGGCCTGGGCACTAGGAAGGCCGGGCCTCCCCGACTCCCGGGAGGAGGGGCTAGCCCCGTTGCGCCCTGGCCCCCAAAGGCTGCGGTGCCATCTGCCTGTCTCGGCACTTCTGACTCCACAGAGCCTTTCCTACACCTGGGCTGCCTACCGTGGCAAAGTGCAGGCGTGGGGTGAGGCCATGGCTCTGTATTTCCAGGAAAAAATGAGCCCCTGGCCGAAGCAGCAGGCCCAGGCAGAGCCTTGAGCTTGAAGCCCAGTAGGTCTGTGGCCCTCAGGGCCAGAGCAATGCTTTCAAGGCAGGGAAGCGGCCTGCAAGCTGAGTGGGAGTGGGGGAGGGGAGGGAGACAGCTGAAGCCGAGTCCAGAAGGGCGGCGATGGAAGAGCTGCAGCTGGGTCAGAGCCTGGAGGGAGGGCGGGGCCTTCACTGAGAACCCCCCCCCCCGGAGGCCAGCCCTAGGCCCCGGCGGTCGCGCATGCGCCCTTGGCCTGTGCGGTGTGTGGGGGGTTGAACCCAAGCCCGCAGGGCTCCCGGAACGGCCAGAGAAAGAAGGGCCCATGGAGAGGTAGGCGAGGTGGGCAGGGGGCGCCACCTTACTCTCCTCAGCTCCCTGAGTGAGAGAGACAGAGACAGAGACAGAGAGAGAGATCCCTGACCTCTGAGTCTCTGCCTCCACCGCTGGCTGGTGCCAACTCACGCGCCATCCCACTTCCAGCCATCACCCCCACGCCTGCCCCGGGGCCAGCCCCACCACAGAGAGGCCGGTTGGTTCCTGCTCACCTCTGTGCCGTCCCTTCCCGACCTGAACCCAGTGCAGGGGATAAGCTTCAGACAAGTCTTTCCATGTCCCTCTGCATGACAATAGACTTCCTCTCCTCTCCCATTCCACGGGCCCACCCGGGACATCCACCTTTGTCATTAGCTCAGGAGAGGATGCAAGATGAGAATCTCTGCTATTGTGTGGGGAGACTCAGTTTCCCGGGTTTCCCCCATGGACACATGTTCTTCAGCTGGGTCTGATTTTCTCCAGACAAGCTGTCTTGGGAAGGATTTGGCCAGCCCTAAGAACCTGAAGGGAAAGGGCGGAGGGGGGTTCTCTCTCTGCCCCCGACAGCCCCGAGCTGGGTCGGTCCCTCAGACCCGGCCAGGGGCAGCCCATCCCCCGGCGCCCTTCCCCGGGGCATCCAAGGGCAGGCTCGGCGCCAGCCCCACCCCGCTCGCCACTGCCCGACCATCGTCCTCCCTCGGGGGCCTGGGCAGGACAGGGACCCGGCTGTGGGAGGCCTCCAGATCTCAGGCCTGGCACACCGTTTACCAGGCTGCTTCCTCCTCTGACGGGGGCCCAGCACACGCCCCAGGAGACTTGGCAGCCGCCCCCAGGGCTCTAGCCTCTGGAACTCGTCCCCTTGGAAGGGGCCTGGCCCAGGTGCCAGGTTCGGCTGGTCGGCCAGCCTCCTTTGGAGAAAGCAGGCAAGCCGAGCCAGGCTTGCAGTGGCCCTGGCGTGACACCTGCCACCTCAGGCAGAGGGCCTCCCGCTTGCCCTCCATGGCGGGTTTCTCCCCGGAGCCGTGGCCTGGGCACTAGGAAGGCCGGGCCTCCCCGACTCCCGGGAGGAGGGGCTAGCCCCGTTGCGCCCTGGCCCCCAAAGGCTGCGGTGCCATCTGCCTGTCTCGGCACTTCTGACTCCACAGAGCCTTTCCTACACCTGGGCTGCCTACCGTGGCAAAGTGCAGGCGTGGGGTGAGGCCATGGCTCTGTATTTCCAGGAAAAAATGAGCCCCTGGCCGAAGCAGCAGGCCCAGGCAGAGCCTTGAGCTTGAAGCCCAGTAGGTCTGTGGCCCTCAGGGCCAGAGCAATGCTTTCAAGGCAGGGAAGCGGCCTGCAAGCTGAGTGGGAGTGGGGGAGGGGAGGGAGACAGCTGAAGCCGAGTCCAGAAGGGCGGCGATGGAAGAGCTGCAGCTGGGTCAGAGCCTGGAGGGAGGGCGGGGCCTTCACTGAGGACCCCCCCCCCCCCGGAGGCCAGCCCTAGGCCCCGGCGGTCGCGCATGCGCCCTTGGCCTGTGCGGTGTGTGGGGGGTTGAACCCAAGCCCGCAGGGCTCCCGGAGCGGCCAGAGAAAGAAGGGCCCATGGAGAGGTAGGCGAGGTGGGCAGGGGGCGCCACCTTACTCTCCTCAGCTCCCTGAGGGAGAGAGAGAGAGACAGAGACAGAGAGAGAGATCCCTGACCTCTGAGTCTCTGCCTCCACCGCTGGCTGGTGCCAACTCACGCGCCATCCCACTTCCAGCCATCACCCCCACGCCTGCCCCGGGGCCAGCCCCACCACAGAGAGGCCTGTTGGTTCCTGCTCACCTCTGTGCCGTCCCTTCCCGACCTGAACCCAGTGCAGGGGATAAGCTTCAGACAAGTCTTTCCATGTCCCTCTGCATGACAATAGACTTCCTCCCCTCTCCCATTCCACGGGCCCACCCGGGACATCCACCTTTGTCATTAGCTCAGGAGAGGATGCAAGATGAGAATCTCTGCTATTGTGTGGGGAGACTCAGTTTCCCGGGTTTCCCCCATGGACACATGTTCTTCAGCTGGGTCTGATTTTCTCCAGACAAGCTGTCTTGGGAAGGATTTGGCCAGCCCTAAGAACCTGAAGGGAAAGGGCGGAGGGGGGTTCTCTCTCTGCCCCCGACAGCCCCGAGCTGGGTCGGTCCCTCAGACCCGGCCAGGGGCAGCCCATCCCCCGGCGCCCTTCCCCGGGGCATCCAAGGGCAGGCTCGGCGCCAGCCCCACCCCGCTCGCCACTGCCCGACCATCGTCCTCCCTCGGGGGCCTGGGCAGGACAGGGACCCGGCTGTGGGAGGCCTCCAGATCTCAGGCCTGGCACACCGTTTACCAGGCTGCTTCCTCCTCTGACGGGGGCCCAGCACACGCCCCAGGAGACTTGGCAGCCGCCCCCAGGGCTCTAGCCTCTGGAACTCGTCCCCTTGGAAGGGGCCTGGCCCAGGTGCCAGGTTCGGCTGGTCGGCCAGCCTCCTTTGGAGAAAGCAGGCAAGCCGAGCCAGGCTTGCAGTGGCCCTGGCGTGACACCTGCCACCTCAGGCAGAGGGCCTCCCGCTTGCCCTCCATGGCGGGTTTCTCCCCGGAGCCGTGGCCTGGGCACTAGGAAGGCCGGGCCTCCCCGACTCCCGGGAGGAGGGGCTAGCCCCGTTGCGCCCTGGCCCCCAAAGGCTGCGGTGCCATCTGCCTGTCTCGGCACTTCTGACTCCACAGAGCCTTTCCTACACCTGGGCTGCCTACCGTGGCAAAGTGCAGGCGTGGGGTGAGGCCATGGCTCTGTATTTCCAGGAAAAAATGAGCCCCTGGCCGAAGCAGCAGGCCCAGGCAGAGCCTTGAGCTTGAAGCCCAGTAGGTCTGTGGCCCTCAGGGCCAGAGCAATGCTTTCAAGGCAGGGAAGCGGCCTGCAAGCTGAGTGGGAGTGGGGGAGGGGAGGGAGACAGCTGAAGCCGAGTCCAGAAGGGCGGCGATGGAAGAGCTGCAGCTGGGTCAGAGCCTGGAGGGAGGGCGGGGCCTTCACTGAGAACCCCCCCCCCGGAGGCCAGCCCTAGGCCCCGGCGGTCGCGCATGCGCCCTTGGCCTGTGCGGTGTGTGGGGGGTTGAACCCAAGCCCGCAGGGCTCCCGGAACGGCCAGAGAAAGAAGGGCCCATGGAGAGGTAGGCGAGGTGGGCAGGGGGCGCCACCTTACTCTCCTCAGCTCCCTGAGTGAGAGAGACAGAGACAGAGACAGAGAGAGAGATCCCTGACCTCTGAGTCTCTGCCTCCACCGCTGGCTGGTGCCAACTCACGCGCCATCCCACTTCCAGCCATCACCCCCACGCCTGCCCCGGGGCCAGCCCCACCACAGAGAGGCCGGTTGGTTCCTGCTCACCTCTGTGCCGTCCCTTCCCGACCTGAACCCAGTGCAGGGGATAAGCTTCAGACAAGTCTTTCCATGTCCCTCTGCATGACAATAGACTTCCTCTCCTCTCCCATTCCACGGGCCCACCCGGGACATCCACCTTTGTCATTAGCTCAGGAGAGGATGCAAGATGAGAATCTCTGCTATTGTGTGGGGAGACTCAGTTTCCCGGGTTTCCCCCATGGACACATGTTCTTCAGCTGGGTCTGATTTTCTCCAGACAAGCTGTCTTGGGAAGGATTTGGCCAGCCCTAAGAACCTGAAGGGAAAGGGCGGAGGGGGGTTCTCTCTCTGCCCCCGACAGCCCCGAGCTGGGTCGGTCCCTCAGACCCGGCCAGGGGCAGCCCATCCCCCGGCGCCCTTCCCCGGGGCATCCAAGGGCAGGCTCGGCGCCAGCCCCACCCCGCTCGCCACTGCCCGACCATCGTCCTCCCTCGGGGGCCTGGGCAGGACAGGGACCCGGCTGTGGGAGGCCTCCAGATCTCAGGCCTGGCACACCGTTTACCAGGCTGCTTCCTCCTCTGACGGGGGCCCAGCACACGCCCCAGGAGACTTGGCAGCCGCCCCCAGGGCTCTAGCCTCTGGAACTCGTCCCCTTGGAAGGGGCCTGGCCCAGGTGCCAGGTTCGGCTGGTCGGCCAGCCTCCTTTGGAGAAAGCAGGCAAGCCGAGCCAGGCTTGCAGTGGCCCTGGCGTGACACCTGCCACCTCAGGCAGAGGGCCTCCCGCTTGCCCTCCATGGCGGGTTTCTCCCCGGAGCCGTGGCCTGGGCACTAGGAAGGCCGGGCCTCCCCGACTCCCGGGAGGAGGGGCTAGCCCCGTTGCGCCCTGGCCCCCAAAGGCTGCGGTGCCATCTGCCTGTCTCGGCACTTCTGACTCCACAGAGCCTTTCCTACACCTGGGCTGCCTACCGTGGCAAAGTGCAGGCGTGGGGTGAGGCCATGGCTCTGTATTTCCAGGAAAAAATGAGCCCCTGGCCGAAGCAGCAGGCCCAGGCAGAGCCTTGAGCTTGAAGCCCAGTAGGTCTGTGGCCCTCAGGGCCAGAGCAATGCTTTCAAGGCAGGGAAGCGGCCTGCAAGCTGAGTGGGAGTGGGGGAGGGGAGGGAGACAGCTGAAGCCGAGTCCAGAAGGGCGGCGATGGAAGAGCTGCAGCTGGGTCAGAGCCTGGAGGGAGGGCGGGGCCTTCACTGAGGACCCCCCCCCCCCCCGGAGGCCAGCCCTAGGCCCCGGCGGTCGCGCATGCGCCCTTGGCCTGTGCGGTGTGTGGGGGGTTGAACCCAAGCCCGCAGGGCTCCCGGAGCGGCCAGAGAAAGAAGGGCCCATGGAGAGGTAGGCGAGGTGGGCAGGGGGCGCCACCTTACTCTCCTCAGCTCCCTGAGGGAGAGAGAGAGAGACAGAGACAGAGAGAGAGATCCCTGACCTCTGAGTCTCTGCCTCCACCGCTGGCTGGTGCCAACTCACGCGCCATCCCACTTCCAGCCATCACCCCCACGCCTGCCCCGGGGCCAGCCCCACCACAGAGAGGCCTGTTGGTTCCTGCTCACCTCTGTGCCGTCCCTTCCCGACCTGAACCCAGTGCAGGGGATAAGCTTCAGACAAGTCTTTCCATGTCCCTCTGCATGACAATAGACTTCCTCCCCTCTCCCATTCCACAGGCCCACCCGGGACATCCACCTTTGTCATTAGCTCAGGAGAGGATGCAAGATGAGAATCTCTGCTATTGTGTGGGGAGACTCAGTTTCCCGGGTTTCCCCCATGGACACATGTTCTTCAGCTGGGTCTGATTTTCTCCAGACAAGCTGTCTTGGGAAGGATTTGGCCAGCCCTAAGAACCTGAAGGGAAAGGGCGGAGGGGGGTTCTCTCTCTGCCCCCGACAGCCCCGAGCTGGGTCGGTCCCTCAGACCCGGCCAGGGGCAGCCCATCCCCCGGCGCCCTTCCCCGGGGCATCCAAGGGCAGGCTCGGCGCCAGCCCCACCCCGCTCGCCACTGCCCGACCATCGTCCTCCCTCGGGGGCCTGGGCAGGACAGGGACCCGGCTGTGGGAGGCCTCCAGATCTCAGGCCTGGCACACCGTTTACCAGGCTGCTTCCTCCTCTGACGGGGGCCCAGCACACGCCCCAGGAGACTTGGCAGCCGCCCCCAGGGCTCTAGCCTCTGGAACTCGTCCCCTTGGAAGGGGCCTGGCCCAGGTGCCAGGTTCGGCTGGTCGGCCAGCCTCCTTTGGAGAAAGCAGGCAAGCCGAGCCAGGCTTGCAGTGGCCCTGGCGTGACACCTGCCACCTCAGGCAGAGGGCCTCCCGCTTGCCCTCCATGGCGGGTTTCTCCCCGGAGCCGTGGCCTGGGCACTAGGAAGGCCGGGCCTCCCCGACTCCCGGGAGGAGGGGCTAGCCCCGTTGCGCCCTGGCCCCCAAAGGCTGCGGTGCCATCTGCCTGTCTCGGCACTTCTGACTCCACAGAGCCTTTCCTACACCTGGGCTGCCTACCGTGGCAAAGTGCAGGCGTGGGGTGAGGCCATGGCTCTGTATTTCCAGGAAAAAATGAGCCCCTGGCCGAAGCAGCAGGCCCAGGCAGAGCCTTGAGCTTGAAGCCCAGTAGGTCTGTGGCCCTCAGGGCCAGAGCAATGCTTTCAAGGCAGGGAAGCGGCCTGCAAGCTGAGTGGGAGTGGGGGAGGGGAGGGAGACAGCTGAAGCCGAGTCCAGAAGGGCGGCGATGGAAGAGCTGCAGCTGGGTCAGAGCCTGGAGGGAGGGCGGGGCCTTCACTGAGGACCCCCCCCCCCCGGAGGCCAGCCCTAGGCCCCGGCGGTCGCGCATGCGCCCTTGGCCTGTGCGGTGTGTGGGGGGTTGAACCCAAGCCCGCAGGGCTCCCGGAGCGGCCAGAGAAAGAAGGGCCCATGGAGAGGTAGGCGAGGTGGGCAGGGGGCGCCACCTTACTCTCCTCAGCTCCCTGAGGGAGAGAGAGAGAGACAGAGACAGAGAGAGAGATCCCTGACCTCTGAGTCTCTGCCTCCACCGCTGGCTGGTGCCAACTCACGCGCCATCCCACTTCCAGCCATCACCCCCACGCCTGCCCCGGGGCCAGCCCCACCACAGAGAGGCCTGTTGGTTCCTGCTCACCTCTGTGCCGTCCCTTCCCGACCTGAACCCAGTGCAGGGGATAAGCTTCAGACAAGTCTTTCCATGTCCCTCTGCATGACAATAGACTTCCTCCCCTCTCCCATTCCACGGGCCCACCCGGGACATCCACCTTTGTCATTAGCTCAGGAGAGGATGCAAGATGAGAATCTCTGCTATTGTGTGGGGAGACTCAGTTTCCCGGGTTTCCCCCATGGACACATGTTCTTCAGCTGGGTCTGATTTTCTCCAGACAAGCTGTCTTGGGAAGGATTTGGCCAGCCCTAAGAACCTGAAGGGAAAGGGCGGAGGGGGGTTCTCTCTCTGCCCCCGACAGCCCCGAGCTGGGTCGGTCCCTCAGACCCGGCCAGGGGCAGCCCATCCCCCGGCGCCCTTCCCCGGGGCATCCAAGGGCAGGCTCGGCGCCAGCCCCACCCCGCTCGCCACTGCCCGACCATCGTCCTCCCTCGGGGGCCTGGGCAGGACAGGGACCCGGCTGTGGGAGGCCTCCAGATCTCAGGCCTGGCACACCGTTTACCAGGCTGCTTCCTCCTCTGACGGGGGCCCAGCACACGCCCCAGGAGACTTGGCAGCCGCCCCCAGGGCTCTAGCCTCTGGAACTCGTCCCCTTGGAAGGGGCCTGGCCCAGGTGCCAGGTTCGGCTGGTCGGCCAGCCTCCTTTGGAGAAAGCAGGCAAGCCGAGCCAGGCTTGCAGTGGCCCTGGCGTGACACCTGCCACCTCAGGCAGAGGGCCTCCCGCTTGCCCTCCATGGCGGGTTTCTCCCCGGAGCCATGGCCTGGGCACTAGGAAGGCCGGGCCTCCCCGACTCCCGGGAGGAGGGGCTAGCCCCGTTGCGCCCTGGCCCCCAAAGGCTGCGGTGCCATCTGCCTGTCTCGGCACTTCTGACTCCACAGAGCCTTTCCTACACCTGGGCTGCCTACCGTGGCAAAGTGCAGGCGTGGGGTGAGGCCATGGCTCTGTATTTCCAGGAAAAAATGAGCCCCTGGCCGAAGCAGCAGGCCCAGGCAGAGCCTTGAGCTTGAAGCCCAGTAGGTCTGTGGCCCTCAGGGCCAGAGCAATGCTTTCAAGGCAGGGAAGCGGCCTGCAAGCTGAGTGGGAGTGGGGGAGGGGAGGGAGACAGCTGAAGCCGAGTCCAGAAGGGCGGCGATGGAAGAGCTGCAGCTGGGTCAGAGCCTGGAGGGAGGGCGGGGCCTTCACTGAGAACCCCCCCCCCGGAGGCCAGCCCTAGGCCCCGGCGGTCGCGCATGCGCCCTTGGCCTGTGCGGTGTGTGGGGGGTTGAACCCAAGCCCGCAGGGCTCCCGGAACGGCCAGAGAAAGAAGGGCCCATGGAGAGGTAGGCGAGGTGGGCAGGGGGCGCCACCTTACTCTCCTCAGCTCCCTGAGTGAGAGAGACAGAGACAGAGACAGAGAGAGAGATCCCTGACCTCTGAGTCTCTGCCTCCACCGCTGGCTGGTGCCAACTCACGCGCCATCCCACTTCCAGCCATCACCCCCACGCCTGCCCCGGGGCCAGCCCCACCACAGAGAGGCCGGTTGGTTCCTGCTCACCTCTGTGCCGTCCCTTCCCGACCTGAACCCAGTGCAGGGGATAAGCTTCAGACAAGTCTTTCCATGTCCCTCTGCATGACAATAGACTTCCTCTCCTCTCCCATTCCACGGGCCCACCCGGGACATCCACCTTTGTCATTAGCTCAGGAGAGGATGCAAGATGAGAATCTCTGCTATTGTGTGGGGAGACTCAGTTTCCCGGGTTTCCCCCATGGACACATGTTCTTCAGCTGGGTCTGATTTTCTCCAGACAAGCTGTCTTGGGAAGGATTTGGCCAGCCCTAAGAACCTGAAGGGAAAGGGCGGAGGGGGGTTCTCTCTCTGCCCCCGACAGCCCCGAGCTGGGTCGGTCCCTCAGACCCGGCCAGGGGCAGCCCATCCCCCGGCGCCCTTCCCCGGGGCATCCAAGGGCAGGCTCGGCGCCAGCCCCACCCCGCTCGCCACTGCCCGACCATCGTCCTCCCTCGGGGGCCTGGGCAGGACAGGGACCCGGCTGTGGGAGGCCTCCAGATCTCAGGCCTGGCACACCGTTTACCAGGCTGCTTCCTCCTCTGACGGGGGCCCAGCACACGCCCCAGGAGACTTGGCAGCCGCCCCCAGGGCTCTAGCCTCTGGAACTCGTCCCCTTGGAAGGGGCCTGGCCCAGGTGCCAGGTTCGGCTGGTCGGCCAGCCTCCTTTGGAGAAAGCAGGCAAGCCGAGCCAGGCTTGCAGTGGCCCTGGCGTGACACCTGCCACCTCAGGCAGAGGGCCTCCCGCTTGCCCTCCATGGCGGGTTTCTCCCCGGAGCCGTGGCCTGGGCACTAGGAAGGCCGGGCCTCCCCGACTCCCGGGAGGAGGGGCTAGCCCCGTTGCGCCCTGGCCCCCAAAGGCTGCGGTGCCATCTGCCTGTCTCGGCACTTCTGACTCCACAGAGCCTTTCCTACACCTGGGCTGCCTACCGTGGCAAAGTGCAGGCGTGGGGTGAGGCCATGGCTCTGTATTTCCAGGAAAAAATGAGCCCCTGGCCGAAGCAGCAGGCCCAGGCAGAGCCTTGAGCTTGAAGCCCAGTAGGTCTGTGGCCCTCAGGGCCAGAGCAATGCTTTCAAGGCAGGGAAGCGGCCTGCAAGCTGAGTGGGAGTGGGGGAGGGGAGGGAGACAGCTGAAGCCGAGTCCAGAAGGGCGGCGATGGAAGAGCTGCAGCTGGGTCAGAGCCTGGAGGGAGGGCGGGGCCTTCACTGAGGACCCCCCCCCCCCGGAGGCCAGCCCTAGGCCCCGGCGGTCGCGCATGCGCCCTTGGCCTGTGCGGTGTGTGGGGGGTTGAACCCAAGCCCGCAGGGCTCCCGGAGCGGCCAGAGAAAGAAGGGCCCATGGAGAGGTAGGCGAGGTGGGCAGGGGGCGCCACCTTACTCTCCTCAGCTCCCTGAGGGAGAGAGAGAGAGACAGAGACAGAGAGAGAGATCCCTGACCTCTGAGTCTCTGCCTCCACCGCTGGCTGGTGCCAACTCACGCGCCATCCCACTTCCAGCCATCACCCCCACGCCTGCCCCGGGGCCAGCCCCACCACAGAGAGGCCTGTTGGTTCCTGCTCACCTCTGTGCCGTCCCTTCCCGACCTGAACCCAGTGCAGGGGATAAGCTTCAGACAAGTCTTTCCATGTCCCTCTGCATGACAATAGACTTCCTCCCCTCTCCCATTCCACGGGCCCACCCGGGACATCCACCTTTGTCATTAGCTCAGGAGAGGATGCAAGATGAGAATCTCTGCTATTGTGTGGGGAGACTCAGTTTCCCGGGTTTCCCCCATGGACACATGTTCTTCAGCTGGGTCTGATTTTCTCCAGACAAGCTGTCTTGGGAAGGATTTGGCCAGCCCTAAGAACCTGAAGGGAAAGGGCGGAGGGGGGTTCTCTCTCTGCCCCCGACAGCCCCGAGCTGGGTCGGTCCCTCAGACCCGGCCAGGGGCAGCCCATCCCCCGGCGCCCTTCCCCGGGGCATCCAAGGGCAGGCTCGGCGCCAGCCCCACCCCGCTCGCCACTGCCCGACCATCGTCCTCCCTCGGGGGCCTGGGCAGGACAGGGACCCGGCTGTGGGAGGCCTCCAGATCTCAGGCCTGGCACACCGTTTACCAGGCTGCTTCCTCCTCTGACGGGGGCCCAGCACACGCCCCAGGAGACTTGGCAGCCGCCCCCAGGGCTCTAGCCTCTGGAACTCGTCCCCTTGGAAGGGGCCTGGCCCAGGTGCCAGGTTCGGCTGGTCGGCCAGCCTCCTTTGGAGAAAGCAGGCAAGCCGAGCCAGGCTTGCAGTGGCCCTGGCGTGACACCTGCCACCTCAGGCAGAGGGCCTCCCGCTTGCCCTCCATGGCGGGTTTCTCACCGGAGCCGTGGCCTGGGCACTAGGAAGGCCGGGCCTCCCCGACTCCCGGGAGGAGGGGCTAGCCCCGTTGCGCCCTGGCCCCCAAAGGCTGCGGTGCCATCTGCCTGTCTCGGCACTTCTGACTCCACAGAGCCTTTCCTACACCTGGGCTGCCTACCGTGGCAAAGTGCAGGCGTGGGGTGAGGCCATGGCTCTGTATTTCCAGGAAAAAATGAGCCCCTGGCCGAAGCAGCAGGCCCAGGCAGAGCCTTGAGCTTGAAGCCCAGTAGGTCTGTGGCCCTCAGGGCCAGAGCAATGCTTTCAAGGCAGGGAAGCGGCCTGCAAGCTGAGTGGGAGTGGGGGAGGGGAGGGAGACAGCTGAAGCCGAGTCCAGAAGGGCGGCGATGGAAGAGCTGCAGCTGGGTCAGAGCCTGGAGGGAGGGCGGGGCCTTCACTGAGGACCCCCCCCCCCCGGAGGCCAGCCCTAGGCCCCGGCGGTCGCGCATGCGCCCTTGGCCTGTGCGGTGTGTGGGGGGTTGAACCCAAGCCCGCAGGGCTCCCGGAACGGCCAGAGAAAGAAGGGCCCATGGAGAGGTAGGCGAGGTGGGCAGGGGGCGCCACCTTACTCTCCTCAGCTCCCTGAGTGAGAGAGACAGAGACAGAGACAGAGAGAGAGATCCCTGACCTCTGAGTCTCTGCCTCCACCGCTGGCTGGTGCCAACTCACGCGCCATCCCACTTCCAGCCATCACCCCCACGCCTGCCCCGGGGCCAGCCCCACCACAGAGAGGCCGGTTGGTTCCTGCTCACCTCTGTGCCGTCCCTTCCCGACCTGAACCCAGTGCAGGGGATAAGCTTCAGACAAGTCTTTCCATGTCCCTCTGCATGACAATAGACTTCCTCTCCTCTCCCATTCCACGGGCCCACCCGGGACATCCACCTTTGTCATTAGCTCAGGAGAGGATGCAAGATGAGAATCTCTGCTATTGTGTGGGGAGACTCAGTTTCCCGGGTTTCCCCCATGGACACATGTTCTTCAGCTGGGTCTGATTTTCTCCAGACAAGCTGTCTTGGGAAGGATTTGGCCAGCCCTAAGAACCTGAAGGGAAAGGGCGGAGGGGGGTTCTCTCTCTGCCCCCGACAGCCCCGAGCTGGGTCGGTCCCTCAGACCCGGCCAGGGGCAGCCCATCCCCCGGCGCCCTTCCCCGGGGCATCCAAGGGCAGGCTCGGCGCCAGCCCCACCCCGCTCGCCACTGCCCGACCATCGTCCTCCCTCGGGGGCCTGGGCAGGACAGGGACCCGGCTGTGGGAGGCCTCCAGATCTCAGGCCTGGCACACCGTTTACCAGGCTGCTTCCTCCTCTGACGGGGGCCCAGCACACGCCCCAGGAGACTTGGCAGCCGCCCCCAGGGCTCTAGCCTCTGGAACTCGTCCCCTTGGAAGGGGCCTGGCCCAGGTGCCAGGTTCGGCTGGTCGGCCAGCCTCCTTTGGAGAAAGCAGGCAAGCCGAGCCAGGCTTGCAGTGGCCCTGGCGTGACACCTGCCACCTCAGGCAGAGGGCCTCCCGCTTGCCCTCCATGGCGGGTTTCTCCCCGGAGCCGTGGCCTGGGCACTAGGAAGGCCGGGCCTCCCCGACTCCCGGGAGGAGGGGCTAGCCCCGTTGCGCCCTGGCCCCCAAAGGCTGCGGTGCCATCTGCCTGTCTCGGCACTTCTGACTCCACAGAGCCTTTCCTACACCTGGGCTGCCTACCGTGGCAAAGTGCAGGCGTGGGGTGAGGCCATGGCTCTGTATTTCCAGGAAAAAATGAGCCCCTGGCCGAAGCAGCAGGCCCAGGCAGAGCCTTGAGCTTGAAGCCCAGTAGGTCTGTGGCCCTCAGGGCCAGAGCAATGCTTTCAAGGCAGGGAAGCGGCCTGCAAGCTGAGTGGGAGTGGGGGAGGGGAGGGAGACAGCTGAAGCCGAGTCCAGAAGGGCGGCGATGGAAGAGCTGCAGCTGGGTCAGAGCCTGGAGGGAGGGCGGGGCCTTCACTGAGGACCCCCCCCCCCGGAGGCCAGCCCTAGGCCCCGGCGGTCGCGCATGCGCCCTTGGCCTGTGCGGTGTGTGGGGGGTTGAACCCAAGCCCGCAGGGCTCCCGGAGCGGCCAGAGAAAGAAGGGCCCATGGAGAGGTAGGCGAGGTGGGCAGGGGGCGCCACCTTACTCTCCTCAGCTCCCTGAGGGAGAGAGAGAGAGACAGAGACAGAGAGAGAGATCCCTGACCTCTGAGTCTCTGCCTCCACCGCTGGCTGGTGCCAACTCACGCGCCATCCCACTTCCAGCCATCACCCCCACGCCTGCCCCGGGGCCAGCCCCACCACAGAGAGGCCTGTTGGTTCCTGCTCACCTCTGTGCCGTCCCTTCCCGACCTGAACCCAGTGCAGGGGATAAGCTTCAGACAAGTCTTTCCATGTCCCTCTGCATGACAATAGACTTCCTCCCCTCTCCCATTCCACAGGCCCACCCGGGACATCCACCTTTGTCATTAGCTCAGGAGAGGATGCAAGATGAGAATCTCTGCTATTGTGTGGGGAGACTCAGTTTCCCGGGTTTCCCCCATGGACACATGTTCTTCAGCTGGGTCTGATTTTCTCCAGACAAGCTGTCTTGGGAAGGATTTGGCCAGCCCTAAGAACCTGAAGGGAAAGGGCGGAGGGGGGTTCTCTCTCTGCCCCCGACAGCCCCGAGCTGGGTCGGTCCCTCAGACCCGGCCAGGGGCAGCCCATCCCCCGGCGCCCTTCCCCGGGGCATCCAAGGGCAGGCTCGGCGCCAGCCCCACCCCGCTCGCCACTGCCCGACCATCGTCCTCCCTCGGGGGCCTGGGCAGGACAGGGACCCGGCTGTGGGAGGCCTCCAGATCTCAGGCCTGGCACACCGTTTACCAGGCTGCTTCCTCCTCTGACGGGGGCCCAGCACACGCCCCAGGAGACTTGGCAGCCGCCCCCAGGGCTCTAGCCTCTGGAACTCGTCCCCTTGGAAGGGGCCTGGCCCAGGTGCCAGGTTCGGCTGGTCGGCCAGCCTCCTTTGGAGAAAGCAGGCAAGCCGAGCCAGGCTTGCAGTGGCCCTGGCGTGACACCTGCCACCTCAGGCAGAGGGCCTCCCGCTTGCCCTCCATGGCGGGTTTCTCACCGGAGCCGTGGCCTGGGCACTAGGAAGGCCGGGCCTCCCCGACTCCCGGGAGGAGGGGCTAGCCCCGTTGCGCCCTGGCCCCCAAAGGCTGCGGTGCCATCTGCCTGTCTCGGCACTTCTGACTCCACAGAGCCTTTCCTACACCTGGGCTGCCTACCGTGGCAAAGTGCAGGCGTGGGGTGAGGCCATGGCTCTGTATTTCCAGGAAAAAATGAGCCCCTGGCCGAAGCAGCAGGCCCAGGCAGAGCCTTGAGCTTGAAGCCCAGTAGGTCTGTGGCCCTCAGGGCCAGAGCAATGCTTTCAAGGCAGGGAAGCGGCCTGCAAGCTGAGTGGGAGTGGGGGAGGGGAGGGAGACAGCTGAAGCCGAGTCCAGAAGGGCGGCGATGGAAGAGCTGCAGCTGGGTCAGAGCCTGGAGGGAGGGCGGGGCCTTCACTGAGGACCCCCCCCCCCCGGAGGCCAGCCCTAGGCCCCGGCGGTCGCGCATGCGCCCTTGGCCTGTGCGGTGTGTGGGGGGTTGAACCCAAGCCCGCAGGGCTCCCGGAGCGGCCAGAGAAAGAAGGGCCCATGGAGAGGTAGGCGAGGTGGGCAGGGGGCGCCACCTTACTCTCCTCAGCTCCCTGAGGGAGAGAGAGAGAGACAGAGACAGAGAGAGAGATCCCTGACCTCTGAGTCTCTGCCTCCACCGCTGGCTGGTGCCAACTCACGCGCCATCCCACTTCCAGCCATCACCCCCACGCCTGCCCCGGGGCCAGCCCCACCACAGAGAGGCCTGTTGGTTCCTGCTCACCTCTGTGCCGTCCCTTCCCGACCTGAACCCAGTGCAGGGGATAAGCTTCAGACAAGTCTTTCCATGTCCCTCTGCATGACAATAGACTTCCTCCCCTCTCCCATTCCACGGGCCCACCCGGGACATCCACCTTTGTCATTAGCTCAGGAGAGGATGCAAGATGAGAATCTCTGCTATTGTGTGGGGAGACTCAGTTTCCCGGGTTTCCCCCATGGACACATGTTCTTCAGCTGGGTCTGATTTTCTCCAGACAAGCTGTCTTGGGAAGGATTTGGCCAGCCCTAAGAACCTGAAGGGAAAGGGCGGAGGGGGGTTCTCTCTCTGCCCCCGACAGCCCCGAGCTGGGTCGGTCCCTCAGACCCGGCCAGGGGCAGCCCATCCCCCGGCGCCCTTCCCCGGGGCATCCAAGGGCAGGCTCGGCGCCAGCCCCACCCCGCTCGCCACTGCCCGACCATCGTCCTCCCTCGGGGGCCTGGGCAGGACAGGGACCCGGCTGTGGGAGGCCTCCAGATCTCAGGCCTGGCACACCGTTTACCAGGCTGCTTCCTCCTCTGACGGGGGCCCAGCACACGCCCCAGGAGACTTGGCAGCCGCCCCCAGGGCTCTAGCCTCTGGAACTCGTCCCCTTGGAAGGGGCCTGGCCCAGGTGCCAGGTCCGGCTGGTCGGCCAGCCTCCTTTGGAGAAAGCAGGCAAGCCGAGCCAGGCTTGCAGTGGCCCTGGCGTGACACCTGCCACCTCAGGCAGAGGGCCTCCCGCTTGCCCTCCATGGCGGGTTTCTCCCCGGAGCCGTGGCCTGGGCACTAGGAAGGCCGGGCCTCCCCGACTCCCAGGAGGAGGGGCTAACCCACTTGCGTCCTGGCCCCCAAACCCTCTGGTGCCATCTGCCTGTCTCGGCACTTCTGACTCCACAGAGCCTTTCCTACATCTGGGCTGCCTGCCGTGGCAAAGTGCAGGCGTGGGGTGACGCCATGGCTAAGTTTTCCAGGAAAAAAATTAGCCCCTGGCCGAAGCAGCAGGCCCAGGCAGAGCCTTGAGCTTGAAGCCCAGTAGGTCTGTGGCCCTCAGGGCCAGAGCAATGCTTTCAAGGCAGGGAAGCGGCCTGCAAGCTGAGTGGGAGTGGGGGAGGGGAGGGAGACAGCTGAAGCCGAGTCCAGAAGGGCGGCGATGGAAGAGCTGCAGCTGGGTCAGAGCCTGGAGGGAGGGCGGGGCCTTCACTGAGAACCCCCCCCCCGGAGGCCAGCCCTAGGCCCCGGCGGTCGCGCATGCGCCCTTGGCCTGTGCGGTGTGTGGGGGCTTGAACC
Source organism: Diceros bicornis minor (assembly GCF_020826845.1). Classification (NCBI taxonomy): domain Eukaryota; kingdom Metazoa; phylum Chordata; class Mammalia; order Perissodactyla; family Rhinocerotidae; genus Diceros; species Diceros bicornis. Next base: position 554,923 of record NW_026691039.1, read on the forward strand.
CAAGCCCGCAGGGCTCCCGGAACGGCCAGAGAAAGAAGGGCCCATGGAGAGGTAGGCGAGGTGGGCAGGGGGCGCCACCTTACTCTCCTCAGCTCCCTGAGTGAGAGAGACAGAGACAGAGACAGAGAGAGAGATCCCTGACCTCTGAGTCTCTGCCTCCACCGCTGGCTGGTGCCAACTCACGCGCCATCCCACTTCCAGCCATCACCCCCACGCCTGCCCCGGGGCCAGCCCCACCACAGAGAGGCCGGTTGGTTCCTGCTCACCTCTGTGCCGTCCCTTCCCGACCTGAACCCAGTGCAGGGGATAAGCTTCAGACAAGTCTTTCCATGTCCCTCTGCATGACAATAGACTTCCTCTCCTCTCCCATTCCACGGGCCCACCCGGGACATCCACCTTTGTCATTAGCTCAGGAGAGGATGCAAGATGAGAATCTCTGCTATTGTGTGGGGAGACTCAGTTTCCCGGGTTTCCCCCATGGACACATGTTCTTCAGCTGGGTCTGATTTTCTCCAGACAAGCTGTCTTGGGAAGGATTTGGCCAGCCCTAAGAACCTGAAGGGAAAGGGCGGAGGGGGGTTCTCTCTCTGCCCCCGACAGCCCCGAGCTGGGTCGGTCCCTCAGACCCGGCCAGGGGCAGCCCATCCCCCGGCGCCCTTCCCCGGGGCATCCAAGGGCAGGCTCGGCGCCAGCCCCACCCCGCTCGCCACTGCCCGACCATCGTCCTCCCTCGGGGGCCTGGGCAGGACAGGGACCCGGCTGTGGGAGGCCTCCAGATCTCAGGCCTGGCACACCGTTTACCAGGCTGCTTCCTCCTCTGACGGGGGCCCAGCACACGCCCCAGGAGACTTGGCAGCCGCCCCCAGGGCTCTAGCCTCTGGAACTCGTCCCCCTGGAAGGGGCCTGGCCCAGGTGCCAGGTTCGGCTGGTCGGCCAGCCTCCTTTGGAGAAAGCAGGCAAGCCGAGCCAGGCTTGCAGTGGCCCTGGCGTGACACCTGCCACCTCAGGCAGAGGGCCTCCCGCTTGCCCTCCATGGCGGGTTTCTCCCCGGAGCCGTGGCCTGGGCACTAGGAAGGCCGGGCCTCCCCGACTCCCGGGAGGAGGGGCTAGCCCCGTTGCGCCCTGGCCCCCAAAGGCTGCGGTGCCATCTGCCTGTCTCGGCACTTCTGACTCCACAGAGCCTTTCCTACACCTGGGCTGCCTACCGTGGCAAAGTGCAGGCGTGGGGTGAGGCCATGGCTCTGTATTTCCAGGAAAAAATGAGCCCCTGGCCGAAGCAGCAGGCCCAGGCAGAGCCTTGAGCTTGAAGCCCAGTAGGTCTGTGGCCCTCAGGGCCAGAGCAATGCTTTCAAGGCAGGGAAGCGGCCTGCAAGCTGAGTGGGAGTGGGGGAGGGGAGGGAGACAGCTGAAGCCGAGTCCAGAAGGGCGGCGATGGAAGAGCTGCAGCTGGGTCAGAGCCTGGAGGGAGGGCGGGGCCTTCACTGAGGACCCCCCCCCCCCGGAGGCCAGCCCTAGGCCCCGGCGGTCGCGCATGCGCCCTTGGCCTGTGCGGTGTGTGGGGGGTTGAACCCAAGCCCGCAGGGCTCCCGGAGCGGCCAGAGAAAGAAGGGCCCATGGAGAGGTAGGCGAGGTGGGCAGGGGGCGCCACCTTACTCTCCTCAGCTCCCTGAGGGAGAGAGAGAGAGACAGAGACAGAGAGAGAGATCCCTGACCTCTGAGTCTCTGCCTCCACCGCTGGCTGGTGCCAACTCACGCGCCATCCCACTTCCAGCCATCACCCCCACGCCTGCCCCGGGGCCAGCCCCACCACAGAGAGGCCTGTTGGTTCCTGCTCACCTCTGTGCCGTCCCTTCCCGACCTGAACCCAGTGCAGGGGATAAGCTTCAGACAAGTCTTTCCATGTCCCTCTGCATGACAATAGACTTCCTCCCCTCTCCCATTCCACAGGCCCACCCGGGACATCCACCTTTGTCATTAGCTCAGGAGAGGATGCAAGATGAGAATCTCTGCTATTGTGTGGGGAGACTCAGTTTCCCGGGTTTCCCCCATGGACACATGTTCTTCAGCTGGGTCTGATTTTCTCCAGACAAGCTGTCTTGGGAAGGATTTGGCCAGCCCTAAGAACCTGAAGGGAAAGGGCGGAGGGGGGTTCTCTCTCTGCCCCCGACAGCCCCGAGCTGGGTCGGTCCCTCAGACCCGGCCAGGGGCAGCCCATCCCCCGGCGCCCTTCCCCGGGGCATCCAAGGGCAGGCTCGGCGCCAGCCCCACCCCGCTCGCCACTGCCCGACCATCGTCCTCCCTCGGGGGCCTGGGCAGGACAGGGACCCGGCTGTGGGAGGCCTCCAGATCTCAGGCCTGGCACACCGTTTACCAGGCTGCTTCCTCCTCTGACGGGGGCCCAGCACACGCCCCAGGAGACTTGGCAGCCGCCCCCAGGGCTCTAGCCTCTGGAACTCGTCCCCTTGGAAGGGGCCTGGCCCAGGTGCCAGGTTCGGCTGGTCGGCCAGCCTCCTTTGGAGAAAGCAGGCAAGCCGAGCCAGGCTTGCAGTGGCCCTGGCGTGACACCTGCCACCTCAGGCAGAGGGCCTCCCGCTTGCCCTCCATGGCGGGTTTCTCCCCGGAGCCGTGGCCTGGGCACTAGGAAGGCCGGGCCTCCCCGACTCCCGGGAGGAGGGGCTAGCCCCGTTGCGCCCTGGCCCCCAAAGGCTGCGGTGCCATCTGCCTGTCTCGGCACTTCTGACTCCACAGAGCCTTTCCTACACCTGGGCTGCCTACCGTGGCAAAGTGCAGGCGTGGGGTGAGGCCATGGCTCTGTATTTCCAGGAAAAAATGAGCCCCTGGCCGAAGCAGCAGGCCCAGGCAGAGCCTTGAGCTTGAAGCCCAGTAGGTCTGTGGCCCTCAGGGCCAGAGCAATGCTTTCAAGGCAGGGAAGCGGCCTGCAAGCTGAGTGGGAGTGGGGTAGGGGAGGGAGACAGCTGAAGCCGAGTCCAGAAGGGCGGCGATGGAAGAGCTGCAGCTGGGTCAGAGCCTGGAGGGAGGGCGGGGCCTTCACTGAGGACCCCCCCCCCGGAGGCCAGCCCTAGGCCCCGGCGGTCGCGCATGCGCCCTTGGCCTGTGCGGTGTGTGGGGGGTTGAACCCAAGCCCGCAGGGCTCCCGGAGCGGCCAGAGAAAGAAGGGCCCATGGAGAGGTAGGCGAGGTGGGCAGGGGGCGCCACCTTACTCTCCTCAGCTCCCTGAGGGAGAGAGAGAGAGACAGAGACAGAGAGAGAGATCCCTGACCTCTGAGTCTCTGCCTCCACCGCTGGCTGGTGCCAACTCACGCGCCATCCCACTTCCAGCCATCACCCCCACGCCTGCCCCGGGGCCAGCCCCACCACAGAGAGGCCGGTTGGTTCCTGCTCACCTCTGTGCCGTCCCTTCCCGACCTGAACCCAGTGCAGGGGATAAGCTTCAGACAAGTCTTTCCATGTCCCTCTGCATGACAATAGACTTCCTCTCCTCTCCCATTCCACGGGCCCACCCGGGACATCCACCTTTGTCATTAGCTCAGGAGAGGATGCAAGATGAGAATCTCTGCTATTGTGTGGGGAGACTCAGTTTCCCGGGTTTCCCCCATGGACACATGTTCTTCAGCTGGGTCTGATTTTCTCCAGACAAGCTGTCTTGGGAAGGATTTGGCCAGCCCTACGAACCTGAAGGGAAAGGGCGGAGGGGGGTTCTCTCTCTGCCCCCGACAGCCCCGAGCTGGGTCGGTCCCTCAGACCCGGCCAGGGGCAGCCCATCCCCCGGCGCCCTTCCCCGGGGCATCCAAGGGCAGGCTCGGCGCCAGCCCCACCCCGCTCGCCACTGCCCGACCATCGTCCTCCCTCGGGGGCCTGGGCAGGACAGGGACCCGGCTGTGGGAGGCCTCCAGATCTCAGGCCTGGCACACCGTTTACCAGGCTGCTTCCTCCTCTGACGGGGGCCCAGCACACGCCCCAGGAGACTTGGCAGCCGCCCCCAGGGCTCTAGCCTCTGGAACTCGTCCCCTTGGAAGGGGCCTGGCCCAGGTGCCAGGTTCGGCTGGTCGGCCAGCCTCCTTTGGAGAAAGCAGGCAAGCCGAGCCAGGCTTGCAGTGGCCCTGGCGTGACACCTGCCACCTCAGGCAGAGGGCCTCCCGCTTGCCCTCCATGGCGGGTTTCTCCCCGGAGCCGTGGCCTGGGCACTAGGAAGGCCGGGCCTCCCCGACTCCCGGGAGGAGGGGCTAGCCCCGTTGCGCCCTGGCCCCCAAAGGCTGCGGTGCCATCTGCCTGTCTCGGCACTTCTGACTCCACAGAGCCTTTCCTACACCTGGGCTGCCTACCGTGGCAAAGTGCAGGCGTGGGGTGAGGCCATGGCTCTGTATTTCCAGGAAAAAATGAGCCCCTGGCCGAAGCAGCAGGCCCAGGCAGAGCCTTGAGCTTGAAGCCCAGTAGGTCTGTGGCCCTCAGGGCCAGAGCAATGCTTTCAAGGCAGGGAAGCGGCCTGCAAGCTGAGTGGGAGTGGGGGAGGGGAGGGAGACAGCTGAAGCCGAGTCCAGAAGGGCGGCGATGGAAGAGCTGCAGCTGGGTCAGAGCCTGGAGGGAGGGCGGGGCCTTCACTGAGGACCCCCCCCCCCGGAGGCCAGCCCTAGGCCCCGGCGGTCGCGCATGCGCCCTTGGCCTGTGCGGTGTGTGGGGGGTTGAACCCAAGCCCGCAGGGCTCCCGGAGCGGCCAGAGAAAGAAGGGCCCATGGAGAGGTAGGCGAGGTGGGCAGGGGGCGCCACCTTACTCTCCTCAGCTCCCTGAGGGAGAGAGAGAGAGACAGAGACAGAGAGAGAGATCCCTGACCTCTGAGTCTCTGCCTCCACCGCTGGCTGGTGCCAACTCACGCGCCATCCCACTTCCAGCCATCACCCCCACGCCTGCCCCGGGGCCAGCCCCACCACAGAGAGGCCTGTTGGTTCCTGCTCACCTCTGTGCCGTCCCTTCCCGACCTGAACCCAGTGCAGGGGATAAGCTTCAGACAAGTCTTTCCATGTCCCTCTGCATGACAATAGACTTCCTCCCCTCTCCCATTCCACAGGCCCACCCGGGACATCCACCTTTGTCATTAGCTCAGGAGAGGATGCAAGATGAGAATCTCTGCTATTGTGTGGGGAGACTCAGTTTCCCGGGTTTCCCCCATGGACACATGTTCTTCAGCTGGGTCTGATTTTCTCCAGACAAGCTGTCTTGGGAAGGATTTGGCCAGCCCTAAGAACCTGAAGGGAAAGGGCGGAGGGGGGTTCTCTCTCTGCCCCCGACAGCCCCGAGCTGGGTCGGTCCCTCAGACCCGGCCAGGGGCAGCCCATCCCCCGGCGCCCTTCCCCGGGGCATCCAAGGGCAGGCTCGGCGCCAGCCCCACCCCGCTCGCCACTGCCCGACCATCGTCCTCCCTCGGGGGCCTGGGCAGGACAGGGACCCGGCTGTGGGAGGCCTCCAGATCTCAGGCCTGGCACACCGTTTACCAGGCTGCTTCCTCCTCTGACGGGGGCCCAGCACACGCCCCAGGAGACTTGGCAGCCGCCCCCAGGGCTCTAGCCTCTGGAACTCGTCCCCTTGGAAGGGGCCTGGCCCAGGTGCCAGGTTCGGCTGGTCGGCCAGCCTCCTTTGGAGAAAGCAGGCAAGCCGAGCCAGGCTTGCAGTGGCCCTGGCGTGACACCTGCCACCTCAGGCAGAGGGCCTCCCGCTTGCCCTCCATGGCGGGTTTCTCCCCGGAGCCGTGGCCTGGGCACTAGGAAGGCCGGGCCTCCCCGACTCCCGGGAGGAGGGGCTAGCCCCGTTGCGCCCTGGCCCCCAAAGGCTGCGGTGCCATCTGCCTGTCTCGGCACTTCTGACTCCACAGAGCCTTTCCTACACCTGGGCTGCCTACCGTGGCAAAGTGCAGGCGTGGGGTGAGGCCATGGCTCTGTATTTCCAGGAAAAAATGAGCCCCTGGCCGAAGCAGCAGGCCCAGGCAGAGCCTTGAGCTTGAAGCCCAGTAGGTCTGTGGCCCTCAGGGCCAGAGCAATGCTTTCAAGGCAGGGAAGCGGCCTGCAAGCTGAGTGGGAGTGGGGGAGGGGAGGGAGACAGCTGAAGCCGAGTCCAGAAGGGCGGCGATGGAAGAGCTGCAGCTGGGTCAGAGCCTGGAGGGAGGGCGGGGCCTTCACTGAGGACCCCCCCCCCGGAGGCCAGCCCTAGGCCCCGGCGGTCGCGCATGCGCCCTTGGCCTGTGCGGTGTGTGGGGGGTTGAACCCAAGCCCGCAGGGCTCCCGGAACGGCCAGAGAAAGAAGGGCCCATGGAGAGGTAGGCGAGGTGGGCAGGGGGCGCCACCTTACTCTCCTCAGCTCCCTGAGTGAGAGAGACAGAGACAGAGACAGAGAGAGAGATCCCTGACCTCTGAGTCTCTGCCTCCACCGCTGGCTGGTGCCAACTCACGCGCCATCCCACTTCCAGCCATCACCCCCACGCCTGCCCCGGGGCCAGCCCCACCACAGAGAGGCCGGTTGGTTCCTGCTCACCTCTGTGCCGTCCCTTCCCGACCTGAACCCAGTGCAGGGGATAAGCTTCAGACAAGTCTTTCCATGTCCCTCTGCATGACAATAGACTTCCTCTCCTCTCCCATTCCACGGGCCCACCCGGGACATCCACCTTTGTCATTAGCTCAGGAGAGGATGCAAGATGAGAATCTCTGCTATTGTGTGGGGAGACTCAGTTTCCCGGGTTTCCCCCATGGACACATGTTCTTCAGCTGGGTCTGATTTTCTCCAGACAAGCTGTCTTGGGAAGGATTTGGCCAGCCCTAAGAACCTGAAGGGAAAGGGCGGAGGGGGGTTCTCTCTCTGCCCCCGACAGCCCCGAGCTGGGTCGGTCCCTCAGACCCGGCCAGGGGCAGCCCATCCCCCGGCGCCCTTCCCCGGGGCATCCAAGGGCAGGCTCGGCGCCAGCCCCACCCCGCTCGCCACTGCCCGACCATCGTCCTCCCTCGGGGGCCTGGGCAGGACAGGGACCCGGCTGTGGGAGGCCTCCAGATCTCAGGCCTGGCACACCGTTTACCAGGCTGCTTCCTCCTCTGACGGGGGCCCAGCACACGCCCCAGGAGACTTGGCAGCCGCCCCCAGGGCTCTAGCCTCTGGAACTCGTCCCCTTGGAAGGGGCCTGGCCCAGGTGCCAGGTTCGGCTGGTCGGCCAGCCTCCTTTGGAGAAAGCAGGCAAGCCGAGCCAGGCTTGCAGTGGCCCTGGCGTGACACCTGCCACCTCAGGCAGAGGGCCTCCCGCTTGCCCTCCATGGCGGGTTTCTCCCCGGAGCCGTGGCCTGGGCACTAGGAAGGCCGGGCCTCCCCGACTCCCGGGAGGAGGGGCTAGCCCCGTTGCGCCCTGGCCCCCAAAGGCTGCGGTGCCATCTGCCTGTCTCGGCACTTCTGACTCCACAGAGCCTTTCCTACACCTGGGCTGCCTACCGTGGCAAAGTGCAGGCGTGGGGTGAGGCCATGGCTCTGTATTTCCAGGAAAAAATGAGCCCCTGGCCGAAGCAGCAGGCCCAGGCAGAGCCTTGAGCTTGAAGCCCAGTAGGTCTGTGGCCCTCAGGGCCAGAGCAATGCTTTCAAGGCAGGGAAGCGGCCTGCAAGCTGAGTGGGAGTGGGGGAGGGGAGGGAGACAGCTGAAGCCGAGTCCAGAAGGGCGGCGATGGAAGAGCTGCAGCTGGGTCAGAGCCTGGAGGGAGGGCGGGGCCTTCACTGAGGACCCCCCCCCCCGGAGGCCAGCCCTAGGCCCCGGCGGTCGCGCATGCGCCCTTGGCCTGTGCGGTGTGTGGGGGGTTGTACCCAAGCCCGCAGGGCTCCCGGAACGGCCAGAGAAAGAAGGGCCCATGGAGAGGTAGGCGAGGTGGGCAGGGGGCGCCACCTTACTCTCCTCAGCTCCCTGAGTGAGAGAGACAGAGACAGAGACAGAGAGAGAGATCCCTGACCTCTGAGTCTCTGCCTCCACCGCTGGCTGGTGCCAACTCACGCGCCATCCCACTTCCAGCCATCACCCCCACGCCTGCCCCGGGGCCAGCCCCACCACAGAGAGGCCGGTTGGTTCCTGCTCACCTCTGTGCCGTCCCTTCCCGACCTGACCCCAGTGCAGGGGATAAGCTTCAGACAAGTCTTTCCATGTCCCTCTGCATGACAATAGATTTCCTCCCCTCTCCCATTCCACAGGCCCACCCACCCGGGACATCCACATTTGTCATTAGCTCAGGAGAGGATGCAAGATGAGAATCTCTGCTATTGTGTGGGGAGACTCAGTTTCCCGGGTTTCCCCCATGGACACATGTTCTTCAGCTGGGTCTGATTTTCTCCAGACAAGCTGTCTTGCGAAAGATTTGGCCAGCCCTAAGAACTGCAGGGAAAGGGCGGAGGGGGGTTCTCTCTCTGCCCCCGACAGCCCGGAGCTGGGTCGGTCCCTCAGACCTGGCCAGGGGCAGCCCATCCCCCGGCGCCCTTCCCCGGGGCATCCAAGGGCAGGCTCGGCGCCAGCCCCACCCCGCTCGCCACTGCCCGACCATCGTCCTCCCTCGGGGGGCCTGGGCAGGACAGGGACCCGGCTGTGGGAGGCCTCCAGATCTCAGGCCTGGCACACCGTTTACCAGGCTGCTTCCTCCTCTGACGGGGGCCCAGCACACGCCCCAGGAGTCTTGGCAGCCGCCCCCAGGGCTCTAGCCTCTGGAACTCGTCCCCTTGGAAGGGGCCTGGCCCAGGTGCCAGGTTCGGCTGGTCGGCCAGCCTCCTTTGGAGAAAGCAGGCAAGCCGAGCCAGGCTTGCAGTGGCCCTGGCGTGACACCTGCCACCTCAGGCAGAGGGCCTCCCGCGTGCCCTCCATGGCGGGTTTCTCCCCGGAGCCGTGGCCTGGGCACTAGGAAGGCCGGGCCTCCCCGACTCCCGGGAGGAGGGGCTAGCCCAGTTGCGCCCTGGCCGCCAAACCCTCTGGTGCCATCTGCCTGTCTCGGCACTTCTGACTCCACAGAGCCTTTCCTACATCTGGGCTGCCTGCCGTGGCAAAGTGCAGGCGTGGGGTGAGGCCATGGCTTTGTCTTTCCAGGAAAAAATGAGCCCCTGGCCGAAGCAGCAGGCCCAGGCAGAGCCTTGAGCTTGAAGCCCAGTAGGTCTGTGGCCCTCAGGGCCAGAGCAATGCTTTCAAGGCAGGGAAGCGGCCTGCAAGCTGAGTGGGAGTGGGGGAGGGGAGGGAGACAGCTGAAGCCGAGTCCAGAAGGGCGGCGATGGAAGAGCTGCAGCTGGGTCAGAGCCTGGAGGGAGGGCGGGGCCTTCACTGAGGACCCCCCCGCCCCCCGAGGCCAGCCCTAGGCCCCGGCGGTCGCGCATGCGCCCTTGGCCTGTGCGGTGTGTGGGGGCTTGAACCCAAGCCCGCAGGGCTCCCGGAGCGGCCAGAGAAAGAAGGGCCCATGGAGAGGTAGGCGAGGTGGGCAGGGGGCGCCACCTTACTCTCCTCAGCTCCCTGAGGGAGAGAGAGAGAGACAGAGACAGAGAGAGAGATCCCTGACCTCTGAGTCTCTGCCTCCACCGCTGGCTGGTGCCAACTCACGCGCCATCCCACTTCCAGCCATCACCCCCACGCCTGCCCCGGGGCCAGCCCCACCACAGAGAGGCCGGTTGGTTCCTGCTCACCTCTGTGCCGTCCCTTCCCGACCTGACCCCAGTGCAGGGGATAAGCTTCAGACAAGTCTTTCCATGTCCCTCTGCATGACAATAGACTTCCTCCCCTCTCCCATTCCACAGGCCCACCCACCCCGGACATCCACCTTTGTCATTAGCTCAGGAGAGGATGCAAGATGAGAATCTCTGCTATTGTGTGGGGAGACTCAGTTTCCCGGGTTTCCCCCATGGACACATGTTCTTCAGCTGGGTCTGATTTTCTCCAGACAAGCTGTCTTGCGAAAGATTTGGCCAGCCCTAAGAACCTGAAGGGAAAGGGCGGAGGGGGGTTCTCTCTCTGCCCCCGACAGCCCGGAGCTGGGTCGGTCCCTCAGACCTGGCCAGGGGCAGCCCATCCCCCGGCGCCCTTCCCCGGGGCATCCAAGGGCAGGCTCGGCGCCAGCCCCACCCCGCTCGCCACTGCCCGACCATCGTCCTCCCTCGGGGGGCCTGGGCAGGACAGGGACCCGGCTGTGGGAGGCCTCCAGATCTCAGGCCTGGCACACCGTTTACCAGGCTGCTTCCTCCTCTGACGGGGGCCCAGCACACGCCCCAGGAGACTTGGCAGCCGCCCCCAGGGCTCTAGCCTCTGGAACTCGTCCCCTTGGAAGGGGCCTGGCCCAGATGCCAGGTTCGGCTGGTCGGCCAGCCTCCTTTGGAGAAAGGAGGCAAGCCGAGCCAGGCTTGCAGTGGCCCTGGCGTGACACCTGCCACCTCAGGCAGAGGGCCTCCCGCGTGCCCTCCATGGCGGGTTTCTCCCCGGAGCCGTGGCCTGGGCACTAGGAAGGCCGGGCCTCCCCGACTCCCGGGAGGAGGGGCTAGCCCAGTTGCGCCCTGGCCCCCAAACCCTCTGGTGCCATCTGCCTGTCTCGGCACTTCTGACTCCACAGAGCCTTTCCTACATCTGGGCTGCCTGCCGTGGCAAAGTGCAGGCGTGGGGTGAGGCCATGGCTTTGTCTTTCCAGGACAAAATGAGCCCCTGGCCGAAGCAGCAGGCCCAGGCAGAGCCTTGAGCTTGAAGCCCAGTAGGTCTGTGGCCCTCAGGGCCAGAGCAATGCTTTCAAGGCAGGGAAGCGGCCTGCAAGCTGAGTGGGAGTGGGGGAGGGGAGGGAGACAGCTGAAGCCGAGTCCAGAAGGGCGGCGATGGAAGAGCTGCAGCTGGGTCAGAGCCTGGAGGGAGGGCGGGGCCTTCACTGAGGACCCCCCCGCCCCCCGAGGCCAGCCCTAGGCCCCGGCGGTCGCGCATGCGCCCTTGGCCTGTGCGGTGTGTGGGGGCTTGAACCCAAGCCCGCAGGGCTCCCGGAGCGGCCAGAGAAAGAAGGGCCCATGGAGAGGTAGGCGAGGTGGGCAGGGGGCGCCACCTTACTCTCCTCAGCTCCCTGAGGGAGAGAGAGAGAGACAGAGACAGAGAGAGAGATCCCTGACCTCTGAGTCTCTGCCTCCACCGCTGGCTGGTGCCAACTCACGCGCCATCCCACTTCCAGCCATCACCCCCACGCCTGCCCCGGGGCCAGCCCCACCACAGAGAGGCCGGTTGGTTCCTGCTCACCTCTGTGCCGTCCCTTCCCGACCTGACCCCAGTGCAGGGGATAAGCTTCAGACAAGTCTTTCCATGTCCCTCTGCATGACAATAGATTTCCTCCCCTCTCCCATTCCACAGGCCCACCCACCCGGGACATCCACCTTTGTCATTAGCTCAGGAGAGGATGCAAGATGAGAATCTCTGCTATTGTGTGGGGAGACTCAGTTTCCCGTGTTTCCCCCATGGACACATGTTCTTCAGCTGGGTCTGATTTTCTCCAGACAAGCTGTCTTGCGAAGGATTTGGCCAGCCCTAAGAAGCAGAAGGGAAAGGGCGGAGGGGGGTTCTCTCTCTGCCCCCGACAGCCCCGAGCTGGGTCGGTCCCTCAGACCTGGCCAGGGGCAGCCCATCCCCCGGCGCCCTTCCCCGGGGCATCCAAGGGCAGGCTCGGCGCCAGCCCCACCCCGCTCGCCACTGCCCGACCATCGTCCTCCCTCGGGGGGCCTGGGCAGGACAGGGACCCGGCTGTGGGAGGCCTCCAGATCTCAGGCCTGGCACACCGTTTACCAGGCTGCTTCCTCCTCTGACGGGGGCCCAGCACACGCCCCAGGAGTCTTGGCAGCCGCCCCCAGGGCTCTAGCCTCTGGAACTCGTCCCCTTGGAAGGGGCCTGGCCCAGGTGCCAGGTTCGGCTGGTCGGCCAGCCTCCTTTGGAGAAAGCAGGCAAGCCGAGCCAGGCTTGCAGTGGCCCTGGCGTGACACCTGCCACCTCAGGCAGAGGGCCTCCCGCGTGCCCTCCATGGCGGGTTTCTCCCCGGAGCCGTGGCCTGGGCACTAGGAAGGCCGGGCCTCCCCGACTCCCGGGAGGAGGGGCTAGCCCAGTTGCGCCCTGGCCCCCAAACCCTCTGGTGCCATCTGCCTGTCTCGGCACTTCTGACTCCACAGAGCCTTTCCTACATCTGGGCTGCCTGCCGTGGCAAAGTGCAGGCGTGGGGTGAGGCCATGGCTTTGTCTTTCCAGGACAAAATGAGCCCCTGGCCGAAGCAGCAGGCCCAGGCAGAGCCTTGAGCTTGAAGCCCAGTAGGTCTGTGGCCCTCAGGGCCAGAGCAATGCTTTCAAGGCAGGGAAGCGGCCTGCAAGCTGAGTGGGAGTGGGGGAGGGGAGGGAGACAGCTGAAGCCGAGTCCAGAAGGGCGGCGATGGAAGAGCTGCAGCTGGGTCAGAGCCTGGAGGGAGGGCGGGGCCTTCACTGAGGACCCCCCCGCCCCCCGAGGCCAGCCCTAGGCCCCGGCGGTCGCGCATGCGCCCTTGGCCTTTGCGGTGTGTGGGGGCTGGAACCCAAGCCCGCAGGGCTCCCGGAGCGGCCAGAGAAAGAAGGGCCCATGGAGAGGTAGGCGAGGTGGGCAGGGGGCGCCACCTTACTCTCCTCAGCTCCCTGAGGGAGAGAGAGAGAGACAGAGACAGAGAGAGAGATCCCTGACCTCTGAGTCTCTGCCTCCACCGCTGGCTGGTGCCAACTCACGCGCCATCCCACTTCCAGCCATCACCCCCACGCCTGCCCCGGGGCCAGCCCCACCACAGAGAGGCCGGTTGGTTCCTGCTCACCTCTGTGCCGTCCCTTCCCGACCTGACCCCAGTGCAGGGGATAAGCTTCAGACAAGTCTTTCCATGTCCCTCTGCATGACAATAGATTTCCTCCCCTCTCCCATTCCACAGGCCCACCCACCCGGGACATCCACCTTTGTCATTAGCTCAGGAGAGGATGCAAGATGAGAATCTCTGCTATTGTGTGGGGAGACTCAGTTTCCCGTGTTTCCCCCATGGACACATGTTCTTCAGCTGGGTCTGATTTTCTCCAGACAAGCTGTCTTGCGAAGGATTTGGCCAGCCCTAAGAAGCAGAAGGGAAAGGGCGGAGGGGGGTTCTCTCTCTGCCCCCGACAGCCCCGAGCTGGGTCGGTCCCTCAGACCTGGCCAGGGGCAGCCCATCCCCCGGCGCCCTTCCCCGGGGCATCCAAGGGCAGGCTCGGCGCCAGCCCCACCCCGCTCGCCACTGCCCGACCATCGTCCTCCCTCGGGGGGCCTGGGCAGGACAGGGACCCGGCTGTGGGAGGCCTCCAGATCTCAGGCCTGGCACACCGTTTACCAGGCTGCTTCCTCCTCTGACGGGGGCCCAGCACACGCCCCAGGAGTCTTGGCAGCCGCCCCCAGGGCTCTAGCCTCTGGAACTCGTCCCCTTGGAAGGGGCCTGGCCCAGGTGCCAGGTTCGGCTGGTCGGCCAGCCTCCTTTGGAGAAAGCAGGCAAGCCGAGCCAGGCTTGCAGTGGCCCTGGCGTGACACCTGCCACCTCAGGCAGAGGGCCTCCCGCGTGCCCTCCATGGCGGGTTTCTCCCCGGAGCCGTGGCCTGGGCACTAGGAAGGCCGGGCCTCCCCGACTCCCGGGAGGAGGGGCTAGCCCACTTGCGCCCTGGCCCCCAAACCCTCTGGTGCCATCTGCCTGTCTCGGCACTTCTGACTCCACAGAGCCTTTCCTACATCTGGGCTGCCTGCCGTGGCAAAGTGCAGGCGTGGGGTGAGGCCATGGCTTTGTCTTTCCAGGAAAAAATGAGCCCCTGGCCGAAGCAGCAGGCCCAGGCAGAGCCTTGAGCTTGAAGCCCAGTAGGTCTGTGGCCCTCAGGGCCAGAGCAATGCTTTCAAGGCAGGGAAGCGGCCTGCAAGCTGAGTGGGAGTGGGGGAGGGGAGGGAGACAGCTGAAGCCGAGTCCAGAAGGGCGGCGATGGAAGAGCTGCAGCTGGGTCAGAGCCTGGAGGGAGGGCGGGGCCTTCACTGAGGACCCCCCCGCCCCCCGAGGCCAGCCCTAGGCCCCGGCGGTCGCGCATGCGCCCTTGGCCTTTGCGGTGTGTGGGGGCTTGAACCCAAGCCCGCAGGGCTCCCGGAGCGGCCAGAGAAAGAAGGGCCCATGGAGAGGTAGGCGAGGTGGGCAGGGGGCGCCACCTTACTCTCCTCAGCTCCCTGAGGGAGAGAGAGAGAGACAGAGACAGAGAGAGAGATCCCTGACCTCTGAGTCTCTGCCTCCACCGCTGGCTGGTGCCAACTCACGCGCCATCCCACTTCCAGCCATCACCCCCACGCCTGCCCCGGGGCCAGCCCCACCACAGAGAGGCCGGTTGGTTCCTGCTCACCTCTGTGCCGTCCCTTCCCGACCTGACCCCAGTGCAGGGGATAAGCTTCAGACAAGTCTTTCCATGTCCCTCTGCATGACAATAGATTTCCTCCCCTCTCCCATTCCACAGGCCCACCCACCCGGGACATCCACCTTTGTCATTAGCTCAGGAGAGGATGCAAGATGAGAATCTCTGCTATTGTGTGGGGAGACTCAGTTTCCCGTGTTTCCCCCATGGACACATGTTCTTCAGCTGGGTCTGATTTTCTCCAGACAAGCTGTCTTGCGAAGGATTTGGCCAGCCCTAAGAAGCAGAAGGGAAAGGGCGGAGGGGGGTTCTCTCTCTGCCCCCGACAGCCCCGAGCTGGGTCGGTCCCTCAGACCTGGCCAGGGGCAGCCCATCCCCCGGCGCCCTTCCCCGGGGCATCCAAGGGCAGGCTCGGCGCCAGCCCCACCCCGCTCGCCACTGCCCGACCATCGTCCTCCCTCGGGGGGCCTGGGCAGGACAGGGACCCGGCTGTGGGAGGCCTCCAGATCTCAGGCCTGGCACACCGTTTACCAGGCTGCTTCCTCCTCTGACGGGGGCCCAGCACACGCCCCAGGAGTCTTGGCAGCCGCCCCCAGGGCTCTAGCCTCTGGAACTCGTCCCCTTGGAAGGGGCCTGGCCCAGGTGCCAGGTTCGGCTGGTCGGCCAGCCTCCTTTGGAGAAAGCAGGCAAGCCGAGCCAGGCTTGCAGTGGCCCTGGCGTGACACCTGCCACCTCAGGCAGAGGGCCTCCCGCGTGCCCTCCATGGCGGGTTTCTCCCCGGAGCCGTGGCCTGGGCACTAGGAAGGCCGGGCCTCCCCGACTCCCGGGAGGAGGGGCTAGCCCAGTTGCGCCCTGGCCCCCAAACCCTCTGGTGCCATCTGCCTGTCTCGGCACTTCTGACTCCACAGAGCCTTTCCTACATCTGGGCTGCCTGCCGTGGCAAAGTGCAGGCGTGGGGTGAGGCCATGGCTTTGTCTTTCCAGGAAAAAATGAGCCCCTGGCCGAAGCAGCAGGCCCAGGCAGAGCCTTGAGCTTGAAGCCCAGTAGGTCTGTGGCCCTCAGGGCCAGAGCAATGCTTTCAAGGCAGGGAAGCGGCCTGCAAGCTGAGTGGGAGTGGGGGAGGGGAGGGAGACAGCTGAAGCCGAGTCCAGAAGGGCGGCGATGGAAGAGCTGCAGCTGGGTCAGAGCCTGGAGGGAGGGCGGGGCCTTCACTGAGGACCCCCCCGCCCCCCGAGGCCAGCCCTAGGCCCCGGCGGTCGCGCATGCGCCCTTGGCCTGTGCGGTGTGTGGGGGCTTGAACCCAAGCCCGCAGGGCTCACGGAGCGGCCAGAGAAAGAAGGGCCCATGGAGAGGTAGGCGAGGTGGGCAGGGGGCGCCACCTTACTCTCCTCAGCTCCCTGAGGGAGAGAGAGAGAGACAGAGACAGAGAGAGAGATCCCTGACCTCTGAGTCTCTGCCTCCACCGCTGGCTGGTGCCAACTCACGCGCCATCCCACTTCCAGCCATCACCCCCACGCCTGACCCGGGGCCAGCCCCACCACAGAGAGGCCGGTTGGTTCCTGCTCACCTCTGTGCCGTCCCTTCCCGACCTGACCCCAGTGCAGGGGATAAGCTTCAGACAAGTCTTTCCATGTCCCTCTGCATGACAATAGACTTCCTCCCCTCTCCCATTCCACAGGCCCACCCACCCCGGACATCCACATTTGTCATTAGCTCAGGAGAGGATGCAAGATGAGAATCTCTGCTATTGTGTGGGGAGACTCAGTTTCCCGGGTTTCCCCCATGGACACATGTTCTTCAGCTGGGTCTGATTTTCTCCAGACAAGCTGTCTTGCGAAAGATTTGGCCAGCCCTAAGAACTGCAGGGAAAGGGCGGAGGGGGGTTCTCTCTCTGCCCCCGACAGCCCGGAGCTGGGTCGGTCCCTCAGACCTGGCCAGGGGCAGCCCATCCCCCGGCGCCCTTCCCCGGGGCATCCAAGGGCAGGCTCGGCGCCAGCCCCACCCCGCTCGCCACTGCCCGACCATCGTCCTCCCTCGGGGGGCCTGGGCAAGACAGGGACCCGGGTGTGGGAGGCCTCCAGATCTCAGGCCTGGCACACCGTTTACCAGGCTGCTTCCTCCTCTGACGGGGGCCCAGCACACGCCCCAGGAGACTTGGCAGCCGCCCCCAGGGCTCTAGCCTCTGGAACTCGTCCCCTTGGAAGGGGCCTGGCCCAGATGCCAGGTTCGGCTGGTCGGCCAGCCTCCTTTGGAGAAAGCAGGCAAGCCGAGCCAGGCTTGCAGTGGCCCTGGCGTGACACCTGCCACCTCAGGCAGAGGGCCTCCCGCGTGCCCTCCATGGCGGGTTTCTCCCCGGAGCCGTGGCCTGGGCACTAGGAAGGCCGGGCCTCCCCGACTCCCGGGAGGAGGGGCTAGCCCAGTTGCGCCCTGGCCCCCAAACCCTCTGGTGCCATCTGCCTGTCTCGGCACTTCTGACTCCACAGAGCCTTTCCTACATCTGGGCTGCCTGCCGTGGCAAAGTGCAGGCGTGGGGTGAGGCCATGGCTTTGTCTTTCCAGGAAAAAATGAGCCCCTGGCCGAAGCAGCAGGCCCAGGCAGAGCCTTGAGCTTGAAGCCCAGTAGGTCTGTGGCCCTCAGGGCCAGAGCAATGCTTTCAAGGCAGGGAAGCGGCCTGCAAGCTGAGTGGGAGTGGGGGAGGGGAGGGAGACAGCTGAAGCCGAGTCCAGAAGGGCGGCGATGGAAGAGCTGCAGCTGGGTCAGAGCCTGGAGGGAGGGCGGGGCCTTCACTGAGGACCCCCCCGCCCCCCGAGGCCAGCCCTAGGCCCCGGCGGTCGCGCATGCGCCCTTGGCCTGTGCGGTGTGTGGGGGCTTGAACCCAAGCCCGCAGGGCTCACGGAGCGGCCAGAGAAAGAAGGGCCCATGGAGAGGTAGGCGAGGTGGGCAGGGGGCGCCACCTTACTCTCCTCAGCTCCCTGAGGGAGAGAGAGAGAGACAGAGACAGAGAGAGAGATCCCTGACCTCTGAGTCTCTGCCTCCACCGCTGGCTGGTGCCAACTCACGCGCCATCCCACTTCAGCCATCACCCCCACGCCTGCCCCGGGGCCAGCCCCACCACAGAGAGGCCGGTTGGTTCCTGCTCACCTCTGTGCCGTCCCTTCCCGACCTGACCCCAGTGCAGGGGATAAGCTTCAGACAAGTCTTTCCATGTCCCTCTGCATGACAATAGACTTCCTCCCCTCTCCCATTCCACAGGCCCACCCACCCCGGACATCCACATTTGTCATTAGCTCAGGAGAGGATGCAAGATGAGAATCTCTGCTATTGTGTGGGGAGACTCAGTTTCCCGGGTTTCCCCCATGGACACATGTTCTTCAGCTGGGTCTGATTTTCTCCAGACAAGCTGTCTTGGGAAGGATTTGGCCAGCCCTAAGAAGCTGAAGGGAAAGGGCGGAGGGGGGTTCTCTCTCTGCCCCCGACAGCCCCGAGCTGGGTCGGTCCCTCAGACCTGGCCAGGGGCAGCCCATCCCCCGGCGCCCTTCCCCGGGGCATCCAAGGGCAGGCTCGGCGCCAGCCCCACCCCGCTCGCCACTGCCCGACCATCGTCCTCCCTCGGGGGGCCTGGGCAGGACAGGGACCCGGCTGTGGGAGGCCTCCAGTTCTCAGGCCTGGCACACCGTTTACCAGGCTGCTTCCTCCTCTGACGGGGGCCCAGCACACGCCCCAGGAGTCTTGGCAGCCGCCCCCAGGGCTCTAGCCTCTGGAACTCGTCCCCTTGGAAGGGGCCTGGCCCAGGTGCCAGGTTCGGCTGGTCGGCCAGCCTCCTTTGGAGAAAGCAGGCAAGCCGAGCCAGGCTTGCAGTGGCCCTGGCGTGACACCTGCCACCTCAGGCAGAGGGCCTCCCGCGTGCCCTCCATGGTGGGTTTCTCCCCGGAGCCGTGGCCTGGGCACTAGGAAGGCCGGGCCTCCCCGACTCCCGGGAGGAGGGGCTAGCCCAGTTGCGCCCTGGCCCCCAAACCCTCTGGTGCCATCTGCCTGTCTCGGCACTTCTGACTCCACAGAGCCTTTCCTACATCTGGGCTGCCTGCCGTGGCAAAGTGCAGGCGTGGGGTGAGGCCATGGCTTTGTCTTTCCAGGAAAAAATGAGCCCCTGGCCGAAGCAGCAGGCCCAGGCAGAGCCTTGAGCTTGAAGCCCAGTAGGTCTGTGGCCCTCAGGGCCAGAGCAATGCTTTCAAGGCAGGGAAGCGGCCTGCAAGCTGAGTGGGAGTGGGGGAGGGGAGGGAGACAGCTGAAGCCGAGTCCAGAAGGGCGGCGATGGAAGAGCTGCAGCTGGGTCAGAGCCTGGAGGGAGGGCGGGGCCTTCACTGAGGACCCCCCCGCCCCCCGAGGCCAGCCCTAGGCCCCGGCGGTCGCGCATGCGCCCTTGGCCTGTGCGGTGTGTGGGGGCTTGAACCCAAGCCCGCAGGGCTCCCGGAGCGGCCAGAGAAAGAAGGGCCCATGGAGAGGTAGGCGAGCTGGGCAGGGGGCGCCACCTTACTCTCCTCAGCTCCCTGAGGGAGAGAGAGAGAGACAGAGACAGAGAGAGAGATCCCTGACCTCTGAGTCTCTGCCTCCACCGCTGGCTGGTGCCAACTCACGCGCCATCCCACTTCCAGCCATCACCCCCACGCCTGCCCCGGGGCCAGCCCCACCACAGAGAGGCCGGTTGGTTCCTGCTCACCTCTGTGCCGTCCCTTCCCGACCTGAACCCAGTGCAGGGGATAAGCTTCAGACAAGTCTTTCCATGTCCCTCTGCATGACAATAGACTTCCTCCCCTCTCCCATTCCACAGGCCCACCCACCCCGGACATCCACCTTTGTCATTAGCTCAGGAGAGGATGCAAGATGAGAATCTCTGCTATTGTGTGGGGAGACTCAGTTTCCCGGGTTTCCCCCATGGACACATGTTCTTCAGCTGGGTCTGATTTTCTCCAGACAAGCTGTCTTGCGAAAGATTTGGCCAGCCCTAAGAACTGCAGGGAAAGGGCGGAGGGGGGTTCTCTCTCTGCCCCCGACAGCCCGGAGCTGGGTCGGTCCCTCAGACCTGGCCAGGGGCAGCCCATCCCCCGGCGCCCTTCCCCGGGGCATCCAAGGGCAGGCTCGGCGCCAGCCCCACCCCGCTCGCCACTGCCCGACCATCGTCCTCCCTCGGGGGGCCTGGGCAGGACAGGGACCCGGGTGTGGGAGGACTCCAGATCTCAGGCCTGGCACACCGTTTACCAGGCTGCTTCCTCCTCTGACGGGGGCCCAGCACACGCCCCAGGAGACTTGGCAGCCGCCCCCAGGGCTCTAGCCTCTGGAACTCGTCCCCTTGGAAGGGGCCTGGCCCAGATGCCTGGTTCGGCTGGTCGGCCAGCCTCCTTTGGAGAAAGCAGGCAAGCCGAGCCAGGCTTGCAGTGGCCCTGGCGTGACACCTGCCACCTCAGGCAGAGGGCCTCCCGCGTGCCCTCCATGGCGGGTTTCTCCCCGGAGCCGTGGCCTGGGCACTAGGAAGGCCGGGCCTCCCCGACTCCCGGGAGGAGGGGCTAGCCCACTTGCGCCCTGGCCCCCAAACCCTCTGGTGCCATCTGCCTGTCTCGGCACTTCTGACTCCACAGAGCCTTTCCTACATCTGGGCTGCCTGCCGTGGCAAAGTGCAGGCGTGGTGTGAGGCCATGGCTTTGTCTTTCCAGGAAAAAATGAGCCCCTGGCCGAAGCAGCAGGCCCAGGCAGAGCCTTGAGCTTGAAGCCCAGTAGGTCTGTGGCCCTCAGGGCCAGAGCAATGCTTTCAAGGCAGGGAAGCGGCCTGCAAGCTGAGTGGGAGTGGGGGAGGGGAGGGAGACAGCTGAAGCCGAGTCCAGAAGGGCGGCGATGGAAGAGCTGCAGCTGGGTCAGAGCCTGGAGGGAGGGCGGGGCCTTCACTGAGGACCCCCCCGCCCCCCGAGGCCAGCCCTAGGCCCCGGCGGTCGCGCATGCGCCCTTGGCCTGTGCGGTGTGTGGGGGCTTGAACCCAAGCCCGCAGGGCTCCCGGAGCGGCCAGAGAAAGAAGGGCCCATGGAGAGGTAGGCGAGGTGGGCAGGGGGCGCCACCTTACTCTCCTCAGCTCCCTGAGGGAGAGAGAGAGAGACAGAGACAGAGAGAGAGATCCCTGACCTCTGAGTCTCTGCCTCCACCGCTGGCTGGTGCCAACTCACGCGCCATCCCACTTCCAGCCATCACCCCCACGCCTGCCCCGGGGCCAGCCCCACCACAGAGAGGCCGGTTGGTTCCTGCTCACCTCTGTGCCGTCCCTTCCCGACCTGAACCCAGTGCAGGGGATAAGCTTCAGACAAGTCTTTCCATGTCCCTCTGCATGACAATAGACTTCCTCCCCTCTCCCATTCCACAGGCCCACCCACCCCGGACATCCACCTTTGTCATTAGCTCAGGAGAGGATGCAAGATGAGAATCTCTGCTATTGTGTGGGGAGACTCAGTTTCCTGGGTTTCCCCCATGGACACATGTTCTTCAGCTGGGTCTGATTTTCTCCAGACAAGCTGTCTTGCGAAAGATTTGGCCAGCCCTAAGAACTGCAGGGAAAGGGCGGAGGGGGGTTCTCTCTCTGCCCCCGACAGCCCGGAGCTGGGTCGGTCCCTCAGACCTGGCCAGGGGCAGCCCATCCCCCGGCGCCCTTCCCCGGGGCATCCAAGGGCAGGCTCGGCGCCAGCCCCACCCCGCTCGCCACTGCCCGACCATCGTCCTCCCTCGGGGGGCCTGGGCAGGACAGGGACCCGGGTGTGGGAGGACTCCAGATCTCAGGCCTGGCACACCGTTTACCAGGCTGCTTCCTCCTCTGACGGGGGCCCAGCACACGCCCCAGGAGACTTGGCAGCCGCCCCCAGGGCTCTAGCCTCTGGAACTCGTCCCCTTGGAAGGGGCCTGGCCCAGATGCCAGGTTCGGCTGGTCGGCCAGCCTCCTTTGGAGAAAGCAGGCAAGCCGAGCCAGGCTTGCAGTGGCCCTGGCGTGACACCTGCCACCTCAGGCAGAGGGCCTCCCGCGTGCCCTCCATGGCGGGTTTCTCCCCGGAGCCGTGGCCTGGGCACTAGGAAGGCCGGGCCTCCCTGACTCCCGGGAGGAGGGGCTAGCCCACTTGCGCCCTGGCCCCCAAACCCTCTGGTGCCATCTGCCTGTCTCGGCACTTCTGACTCCACAGAGCCTTTCCTACATCAGGGCTGCCTGCCGTGGCAAAGTGCAGGCGTGGGGTGAGGCCATGGCTTTGTCTTTCCAGGAAAAAATGAGCCCCTGGCCGAAGCAGCAGGCCCAGGCAGAGCCTTGAGCTTGAAGCCCAGTAGGTCTGTGGCCCTCAGGGCCAGAGCAATGCTTTCAAGGCAGGGAAGCGGCCTGCAAGCTGAGTGGGAGTGGGGGAGGGGAGGGAGACAGCTGAAGCCGAGTCCAGAAGGGCGGCGATGGAAGAGCTGCAGCTGGGTCAGAGCCTGGAGGGAGGGCGGGGCCTTCACTGAGGACCCCCCCGCCCCCCGAGGCCAGCCCTAGGCCCCGGCGGTCGCGCATGCGCCCTTGGCCTGTGCGGTGTGTGGGGGCTTGAACCCAAGCCCGCAGGGCTCCCGGAGCGGCCAGAGAAAGAAGGGCCCATGGAGAGGTAGGCGAGGTGGGCAGGGGGCGCCACCTTACTCTCCTCAGCTCCCTGAGGGAGAGAGAGAGAGACAGAGACAGAGAGAGAGATCCCTGACCTCTGAGTCTCTGCCTCCACCGCTGGCTGGTGCCAACTCACGCGCCATCCCACTTCCAGCCATCACCCCCACGCCTGCCCCGGGGCCAGCCCCACCACAGAGAGGCAGGTTGGTTCCTGCTCACCTCTGTGCCGTCCCTTCCCGACCTGACCCCAGTGCAGGGGATAAGCTTCAGACAAGTCTTTCCATGTCCCTCTGCATGACAATAGATTTCCTCCCCTCTCCCATTCCACAGGCCCACCCACCCGGGACATCCACCTTTGTCATTAGCTCAGGAGAGGATGCAAGATGAGAATCTCTGCTATTGTGTGGGGAGACTCAGTTTCCCGGGTTTCCCCCATGGACACATGTTCTTCAGCTGGGTCTGATTTTCTCCAGACAAGCTGTCTTGGGAAGGATTTGGCCAGCCCTAAGAAGCTGAAGGGAAAGGGCGGAGGGGGGTTCTCTCTCTGCCCCCGACAGCCCCGAGCTGGGTCGGTCCCTCAGACCTGGCCAGGGGCAGCCCATCCCCCGGCGCCCTTCCCCGGGGCATCCAAGGGCAGGCTCGGCGCCAGCCCCACCCCGCTCGCCACTGCCCGACCATCGTCCTCCCTCGGGGGGCCTGGGCAGGACAGGGACCCGGCTGTGGGAGGCCTCCAGTTCTCAGGCCTGGCACACCGTTTACCAGGCTGCTTCCTCCTCTGACGGGGGCCCAGCACACGCCCCAGGAGTCTTGGCAGCCGCCCCCAGGGCTCTAGCCTCTGGAACTCGTCCCCTTGGAAGGGGCCTGGCCCAGGTGCCAGGTTCGGCTGGTCGGCCAGCCTCCTTTGGAGAAAGCAGGCAAGCCGAGCCAGGCTTGCAGTGGCCCTGGCGTGACACCTGCCACCTCAGGCAGAGGGCCTCCCGCGTGCCCTCCATGGCGGGTTTCTCCCCGGAGCCGTGGCCTGGGCACTAGGAAGGCCGGGCCTCCCCGACTCCCGGGAGGAGGGGCTAGCCCAGTTGCGCCCTGGCCCCCAAACCCTCTGGTGCCATCTGCCTGTCTCGGCACTTCTGACTCCACAGAGCCTTTCCTACATCTGGGCTGCCTGCCGTGGCAAAGTGCAGGCGTGGGGTGAGGCCATGGCTTTGTCTTTCCAGGAAAAAATGAGCCCCTGGCCGAAGCAGCAGGCCCAGGCAGAGCCTTGAGCTTGAAGCCCAGTAGGTCTGTGGCCCTCAGGGCCAGAGCAATGCTTTCAAGGCAGGGAAGCGGCCTGCAAGCTGAGTGGGAGTGGGGGAGGGGAGGGAGACAGCTGAAGCCGAGTCCAGAAGGGCGGCGATGGAAGAGCTGCAGCTGGGTCAGAGCCTGGAGGGAGGGCGGGGCCTTCACTGAGGACCCCCCCGCCCCCCGAGGCCAGCCCTAGGCCCCGGCGGTCGCGCATGCGCCCTTGGCCTGTGCGGTGTGTGGGGGCTTGAACCCAAGCCCGCAGGGCTCCCGGAGCGGCCAGAGAAAGAAGGGCCCATGGAGAGGTAGGCGAGCTGGGCAGGGGGCGCCACCTTACTCTCCTCAGCTCCCTGAGGGAGAGAGAGAGAGACAGAGACAGAGAGAGAGATCCCTGACCTCTGAGTCTCTGCCTCCACCGCTGGCTGGTGCCAACTCACGCGCCATCCCACTTCCAGCCATCACCCCCACGCCTGCCCCGGGGCCAGCCCCACCACAGAGAGGCCGGTTGGTTCCTGCTCACCTCTGTGCCGTCCCTTCCCGACCTGAACCCAGTGCAGGGGATAAGCTTCAGACAAGTCTTTCCATGTCCCTCTGCATGACAATAGACTTCCTCCCCTCTCCCATTCCACAGGCCCACCCACCCCGGACATCCACCTTTGTCATTAGCTCAGGAGAGGATGCAAGATGAGAATCTCTGCTATTGTGTGGGGAGACTCAGTTTCCCGGGTTTCCCCCATGGACACATGTTCTTCAGCTGGGTCTGATTTTCTCCAGACAAGCTGTCTTGCGAAAGATTTGGCCAGCCCTAAGAACTGCAGGGAAAGGGCGGAGGGGGGTTCTCTCTCTGCCCCCGACAGCCCGGAGCTGGGTCGGTCCCTCAGACCTGGCCAGGGGCAGCCCATCCCCCGGCGCCCTTCCCCGGGGCATCCAAGGGCAGGCTCGGCGCCAGCCCCACCCCGCTCGCCACTGCCCGACCATCGTCCTCCCTCGGGGGGCCTGGGCAGGACAGGGACCCGGGTGTGGGAGGACTCCAGATCTCAGGCCTGGCACACCGTTTACCAGGCTGCTTCCTCCTCTGACGGGGGCCCAGCACACGCCCCAGGAGACTTGGCAGCCGCCCCCAGGGCTCTAGCCTCTGGAACTCGTCCCCTTGGAAGGGGCCTGGCCCAGATGCCTGGTTCGGCTGGTCGGCCAGCCTCCTTTGGAGAAAGCAGGCAAGCCGAGCCAGGCTTGCAGTGGCCCTGGCGTGACACCTGCCACCTCAGGCAGAGGGCCTCCCGCGTGCCCTCCATGGCGGGTTTCTCCCCGGAGCCGTGGCCTGGGCACTAGGAAGGCCGGGCCTCCCCGACTCCCGGGAGGAGGGGCTAGCCCACTTGCGCCCTGGCCCCCAAACCCTCTGGTGCCATCTGCCTGTCTCGGCACTTCTGACTCCACAGAGCCTTTCCTACATCTGGGCTGCCTGCCGTGGCAAAGTGCAGGCGTGGTGTGAGGCCATGGCTTTGTCTTTCCAGGAAAAAATGAGCCCCTGGCCGAAGCAGCAGGCCCAGGCAGAGCCTTGAGCTTGAAGCCCAGTAGGTCTGTGGCCCTCAGGGCCAGAGCAATGCTTTCAAGGCAGGGAAGTGGCCTGCAAGCTGAGTGGGAGTGGGGGAGGGGAGGGAGACAGCTGAAGCCGAGTCCAGAAGGGCGGCGATGGAAGAGCTGCAGCTGGGTCAGAGCCTGGAGGGAGGGCGGGGCCTTCACTGAGGACCCCCCCGCCCCCCGAGGCCAGCCCTAGGCCCCGGCGGTCGCGCATGCGCCCTTGGCCTGTGCGGTGTGTGGGGGCTTGAACCCAAGCCCGCAGGGCTCCCGGAGCGGCCAGAGAAAGAAGGGCCCATGGAGAGGTAGGCGAGGTGGGCAGGGGGCGCCACCTTACTCTCCTCAGCTCCCTGAGGGAGAGAGAGAGAGACAGAGACAGAGAGAGAGATCCCTGACCTCTGAGTCTCTGCCTCCACCGCTGGCTGGTGCCAACTCACGCGCCATCCCACTTCCAGCCATCACCCCCACGCCTGCCCCGGGGCCAGCCCCACCACAGAGAGGCAGGTTGGTTCCTGCTCACCTCTGTGCCGTCCCTTCCC
The DNA here is from genome assembly GCF_020826845.1 of Diceros bicornis minor. NCBI lineage: Eukaryota > Metazoa > Chordata > Mammalia > Perissodactyla > Rhinocerotidae > Diceros > Diceros bicornis. The sequence goes on from NW_026691039.1 coordinate 580,382, forward strand.
GACCTGACCCCAGTGCAGGGGATAAGCTTCAGACAAGTCTTTCCATGTCCCTCTGCATGACAATAGATTTCCTCCCCTCTCCCATTCCACAGGCCCACCCACCCGGGACATCCACCTTTGTCATTAGCTCAGGAGAGGATGCAAGATGAGAATCTCTGCTATTGTGTGGGGAGACTCAGTTTCCCGGGTTTCCCCCATGGACACATGTTCTTCAGCTGGGTCTGATTTTCTCCAGACAAGCTGTCTTGGGAAGGATTTGGCCAGCCCTAAGAAGCTGAAGGGAAAGGGCGGAGGGGGGTTCTCTCTCTGCCCCCGACAGCCCCGAGCTGGGTCGGTCCCTCAGACCTGGCCAGGGGCAGCCCATCCCCCGGCGCCCTTCCCCGGGGCATCCAAGGGCAGGCTCGGCGCCAGCCCCACACCGCTCGCCACTGCCCGACCATCGTCCTCCCTCGGGGGGCCTGGGCAGGACAGGGACCCGGCTGTGGGAGGCCTCCAGTTCTCAGGCCTGGCACACCGTTTACCAGGCTGCTTCCTCCTCTGACGGGGGCCCAGCACACGCCCCAGGAGTCTTGGCAGCCGCCCCCAGGGCTCTAGCCTCTGGAACTCGTCCCCTTGGAAGGGGCCTGGCCCAGGTGCCAGGTTCGGCTGGTCGGCCAGCCTCCTTTGGAGAAAGCAGGCAAGCCGAGCCAGGCTTGCAGTGGCCCTGGCGTGACACCTGCCACCTCAGGCAGAGGGCCTCCCGCGTGCCCTCCATGGCGGGTTTCTCCCCGGAGCCGTGGCCTGGGCACTAGGAAGGCCGGGCCTCCCCGACTCCCGGGAGGAGGGGCTAGCCCAGTTGCGCCCTGGCCCCCAAACCCTCTGGTGCCATCTGCCTGTCTCGGCACTTCTGACTCCACAGAGCCTTTCCTACATCTGGGCTGCCTGCCGTGGCAAAGTGCAGGCGTGGGGTGAGGCCATGGCTTTGTCTTTCCAGGAAAAAATGAGCCCCTGGCCGAAGCAGCAGGCCCAGGCAGAGCCTTGAGCTTGAAGCCCAGTAGGTCTGTGGCCCTCAGGGCCAGAGCAATGCTTTCAAGGCAGGGAAGCGGCCTGCAAGCTGAGTGGGAGTGGGGGAGGGGAGGGAGACAGCTGAAGCCGAGTCCAGAAGGGCGGCGATGGAAGAGCTGCAGCTGGGTCAGAGCCTGGAGGGAGGGCGGGGCCTTCACTGAGGACCCCCCCGCCCCCCGAGGCCAGCCCTAGGCCCCGGCGGTCGCGCATGCGCCCTTGGCCTGTGCGGTGTGTGGGGGCTTGAACCCAAGCCCGCAGGGCTCCCGGAGCGGCCAGAGAAAGAAGGGCCCATGGAGAGGTAGGCGAGCTGGGCAGGGGGCGCCACCTTACTCTCCTCAGCTCCCTGAGGGAGAGAGAGAGAGACAGAGACAGAGAGAGAGATCCCTGACCTCTGAGTCTCTGCCTCCACCGCTGGCTGGTGCCAACTCACGCGCCATCCCACTTCCAGCCATCACCCCCACGCCTGCCCCGGGGCCAGCCCCACCACAGAGAGGCCGGTTGGTTCCTGCTCACCTCTGTGCCGTCCCTTCCCGACCTGAACCCAGTGCAGGGGATAAGCTTCAGACAAGTCTTTCCATGTCCCTCTGCATGACAATAGACTTCCTCCCCTCTCCCATTCCACAGGCCCACCCACCCCGGACATCCACCTTTGTCATTAGCTCAGGAGAGGATGCAAGATGAGAATCTCTGCTATTGTGTGGGGAGACTCAGTTTCCTGGGTTTCCCCCATGGACACATGTTCTTCAGCTGGGTCTGATTTTCTCCAGACAAGCTGTCTTGCGAAAGATTTGGCCAGCCCTAAGAACTGCAGGGAAAGGGCGGAGGGGGGTTCTCTCTCTGCCCCCGACAGCCCGGAGCTGGGTCGGTCCCTCAGACCTGGCCAGGGGCAGCCCATCCCCCGGCGCCCTTCCCCGGGGCATCCAAGGGCAGGCTCGGCGCCAGCCCCACCCCGCTCGCCACTGCCCGACCATCGTCCTCCCTCGGGGGGCCTGGGCAGGACAGGGACCCGGGTGTGGGAGGACTCCAGATCTCAGGCCTGGCACACCGTTTACCAGGCTGCTTCCTCCTCTGACGGGGGCCCAGCACACGCCCCAGGAGACTTGGCAGCCGCCCCCAGGGCTCTAGCCTCTGGAACTCGTCCCCTTGGAAGGGGCCTGGCCCAGATGCCTGGTTCGGCTGGTCGGCCAGCCTCCTTTGGAGAAAGCAGGCAAGCCGAGCCAGGCTTGCAGTGGCCCTGGCGTGACACCTGCCACCTCAGGCAGAGGGCCTCCCGCGTGCCCTCCATGGCGGGTTTCTCCCCGGAGCCGTGGCCTGGGCACTAGGAAGGCCGGGCCTCCCCGACTCCCGGGAGGAGGGGCTAGCCCACTTGCGCCCTGGCCCCCAAACCCTCTGGTGCCATCTGCCTGTCTCGGCACTTCTGACTCCACAGAGCCTTTCCTACATCTGGGCTGCCTGCCGTGGCAAAGTGCAGGCGTGGTGTGAGGCCATGGCTTTGTCTTTCCAGGAAAAAATGAGCCCCTGGCCGAAGCAGCAGGCCCAGGCAGAGCCTTGAGCTTGAAGCCCAGTAGGTCTGTGGCCCTCAGGGCCAGAGCAATGCTTTCAAGGCAGGGAAGCGGCCTGCAAGCTGAGTGGGAGTGGGGGAGGGGAGGGAGACAGCTGAAGCCGAGTCCAGAAGGGCGGCGATGGAAGAGCTGCAGCTGGGTCAGAGCCTGGAGGGAGGGCGGGGCCTTCACTGAGGACCCCCCCGCCCCCCGAGGCCAGCCCTAGGCCCCGGCGGTCGCGCATGCGCCCTTGGCCTGTGCGGTGTGTGGGGGCTTGAACCCAAGCCCGCAGGGCTCCCGGAGCGGCCAGAGAAAGAAGGGCCCATGGAGAGGTAGGCGAGGTGGGCAGGGGGCGCCACCTTACTCTCCTCAGCTCCCTGAGGGAGAGAGAGAGAGACAGAGACAGAGAGAGAGATCCCTGACCTCTGAGTCTCTGCCTCCACCGCTGGCTGGTGCCAACTCACGCGCCATCCCACTTCCAGCCATCACCCCCACGCCTGCCCCGGGGCCAGCCCCACCACAGAGAGGCCGGTTGGTTCCTGCTCACCTCTGTGCCGTCCCTTCCCGACCTGAACCCAGTGCAGGGGATAAGCTTCAGACAAGTCTTTCCATGTCCCTCTGCATGACAATAGACTTCCTCCCCTCTCCCATTCCACAGGCCCACCCACCCCGGACATCCACCTTTGTCATTAGCTCAGGAGAGGATGCAAGATGAGAATCTCTGCTATTGTGTGGGGAGACTCAGTTTCCTGGGTTTCCCCCATGGACACATGTTCTTCAGCTGGGTCTGATTTTCTCCAGACAAGCTGTCTTGCGAAAGATTTGGCCAGCCCTAAGAACTGCAGGGAAAGGGCGGAGGGGGGTTCTCTCTCTGCCCCCGACAGCCCGGAGCTGGGTCGGTCCCTCAGACCTGGCCAGGGGCAGCCCATCCCCCGGCGCCCTTCCCCGGGGCATCCAAGGGCAGGCTCGGCGCCAGCCCCACCCCGCTCGCCACTGCCCGACCATCGTCCTCCCTCGGGGGGCCTGGGCAGGACAGGGACCCGGGTGTGGGAGGACTCCAGATCTCAGGCCTGGCACACCGTTTACCAGGCTGCTTCCTCCTCTGACGGGGGCCCAGCACACGCCCCAGGAGACTTGGCAGCCGCCCCCAGGGCTCTAGCCTCTGGAACTCGTCCCCTTGGAAGGGGCCTGGCCCAGATGCCAGGTTCGGCTGGTCGGCCAGCCTCCTTTGGAGAAAGCAGGCAAGCCGAGCCAGGCTTGCAGTGGCCCTGGCGTGACACCTGCCACCTCAGGCAGAGGGCCTCCCGCGTGCCCTCCATGGCGGGTTTCTCCCCGGAGCCGTGGCCTGGGCACTAGGAAGGCCGGGCCTCCCCGACTCCCGGGAGGAGGGGCTAGCCCACTTGCGCCCTGGCCCCCAAACCCTCTGGTGCCATCTGCCTGTCTCGGCACTTCTGACTCCACAGAGCCTTTCCTACATCTGGGCTGCCTGCCGTGGCAAAGTGCAGGCGTGGGGTGAGGCCATGGCTTTGTCTTTCCAGGAAAAAATGAGCCCCTGGCCGAAGCAGCAGGCCCAGGCAGAGCCTTGAGCTTGAAGCCCAGTAGGTCTGTGGCCCTCAGGGCCAGAGCAATGCTTTCAAGGCAGGGAAGCGGCCTGCAAGCTGAGTGGGAGTGGGGGAGGGGAGGGAGACAGCTGAAGCCGAGTCCAGAAGGGCGGCGATGGAAGAGCTGCAGCTGGGTCAGAGACTGGAGGGAGGGCGGGGCCTTCACTGAGGACCCCCCCGCCCCCCGAGGCCAGCCCTAGGCCCCGGCGGTCGCGCATGCGCCCTTGGCCTGTGCGGTGTGTGGGGGCTTGAACCCAAGCCCGCAGGGCTCCCGGAGCGGCCAGAGAAAGAAGGGCCCATGGAGAGGTAGGCGAGGTGGGCAGGGGGCGCCACCTTACTCTCCTCAGCTCCCTGAGGGAGAGAGAGAGAGACAGAGACAGAGAGAGAGATCCCTGACCTCTGAGTCTCTGCCTCCACCGCTGGCTGGTGCCAACTCACGCGCCATCCCACTTCCAGCCATCACCCCCACGCCTGCCCCGGGGCCAGCCCCACCACAGAGAGGCCGGTTGGTTCCTGCTCACCTCTGTGCCGTCCCTTCCCGACCTGAACCCAGTGCAGGGGATAAGCTTCAGACAAGTCTTTCCATGTCCCTCTGCATGACAATAGACTTCCTCCCCTCTCCCATTCCACAGGCCCACCCACCCCGGACATCCACCTTTGTCATTAGCTCAGGAGAGGATGCAAGATGAGAATCTCTGCTATTGTGTGGGGAGACTCAGTTTCCCGGGTTTCCCCCATGGACACATGTTCTTCAGCTGGGTCTGATTTTCTCCAGACAAGCTGTCTTGCGAAAGATTTGGCCAGCCCTAAGAACTGCAGGGAAAGGGCGGAGGGGGGTTCTCTCTCTGCCCCTGACAGCCCGGAGCTGGGTCGGTCCCTCAGACCTGGCCAGGGGCAGCCCATCCCCCGGCGCCCTTCCCCGGGGCATCCAAGGGCAGGCTCGGCGCCAGCCCCACCCCGCTCGCCACTGCCCGACCATCGTCCTCCCTCGGGGGGCCTGGGCAGGACAGGGACCCGGGTGTGGGAGGACTCCAGATCTCAGGCCTGGCACACCGTTTACCAGGCTGCTTCCTCCTCTGACGGGGGCCCAGCGCACGCCCCAGGAGACTTGGCAGCCGCCCCCAGGGCTCTAGCATCTGGAACTCGTCCCCTTGGAAGGGGCCTGGCCCAGATGCCTGGTTCGGCTGGTAGGCCAGCCTCCTTTGGAGAAAGCAGGCAAGCCGAGCCAGGCTTGCAGTGGCCCTGGCGTGACACCTGCCACCTCAGGCAGAGGGCCTCCCGCGTGCCCTCCATGGCGGGTTTCTCCCCGGAGCCGTGGCCTGGGCACTAGGAAGGCCGGGCCTCCCCGACTCCCGGGAGGAGGGGCTAGCCCACTTGCGCCCTGGCCCCCAAACCCTCTGGTGCCATCTGCCTGTCTCGGCACTTCTGACTCCACAGAGCCTTTCCTACATCTGGGCTGCCTGCCGTGGCAAAGTGCAGGCGTGGGGTGAGGCCATGGCTTTGTCTTTCCAGGAAAAAATGAGCCCCTGGCCGAAGCAGCAGGCCCAGGCAGAGCCTTGAGCTTGAAGCCCAGTAGGTCTGTGGCCCTCAGGGCCAGAGCAATGCTTTCAAGGCAGGGAAGCGGCCTGCAAGCTGAGTGGGAGTGGGGGAGGGGAGGGAGATAGCTGAAGCCGAGTCCAGAAGGGCGGCGATGGAAGAGCTGCAGCTGGGTCAGAGCCTGGAGGGAGGGCGGGGCCTTCACTGAGGACCCCCCGCCCCCCGAGGCCAGAACTAGGCCCATGGCGGTCGCGCATGCGCCCTTGGGCTGTGCGGTGTGTGGGGGCTTGAACCCAAGCCCGCAGGGCTCCCGGAGCGGCCAGAGAAAGAAGGGCCCATGGAGAGGTAGGCGAGGTGGGCAGGGGCGCCACCTTACTCTCCTCAGCTCCCTGAGGGAGAGAGAGAGAGACAGAGACAGAGAGAGAGATCCCTGACCTCTGAGTCTCTGCCTCCACCGCTGGCTGGTGCCAACTCACGCGCCATCCCACTTCCAGCCATCACCCCCACGCCTGCCCCGGGGCCAGCCCCACCACAGAGAGGCCGGTTGGTTCCTGCTCACCTCTGTGCCGTCCCTTCCCGACCTGACCCCAGTGCAGGGGATAAGCTTCAGACAAGTCTTTCCATGTCCCTCTGCATGACAATAGACTTCCTCCCCTCTCCCATTCCACAGGCCCACCCACCCCGGACATCCACATTTGTCATTAGCTCAGGAGAGGATGCAAGATGAGAATCTCTGCTATTGTGTGGGGAGACTCAGTTTCCCGGGTTTCCCCCATGGACACATGTTCTTCAGCTGGGTCTGATTTTCTCCAGACAAGCTGTCTTGGGAAGGATTTGGCCAGCCCTAAGAACCTGAAGGGAAAGGGCGGAGGGGGGTTCTCTCTCTGCCCCCGACAGCCCCGAGCTGGGTCGGTCCCTCAGACCTGGCCAGGGGCAGCCCATCCCCCGGCGCCCTTCCCCGGGGCATCCAAGGGCAGGCTCGGCGCCAGCCCCACCCCGCTCGCCACTGCCCGACCATCGTCCTCCCTCGGGGGGCCTGGGCAGGACAGGGACCCGGCTGTGGGAGGCCTCCAGATCTCAGGCCTGGCACACCGTTTACCAGGCTGCTTCCTCCTCTGACGGGGGCCCAGCACACGCCCCAGGAGTCTTGGCAGCCGCCCCCAGGGCTCTAGCCTCTGGAACTCGTCCCCTTGGAAGGGGCCTGGCCCAGGTGCCAGGTTCGGCTGGTCGGCCAGCCTCCTTTGGAGAAAGCAGGCAAGCCGAGCCAGGCTTGCAGTGGCCCTGGCGTGACACCTGCCACCTCAGGCAGAGGGCCTCCCGCGTGCCCTCCATGGCGGGTTTCTCCCCGGAGCCGTGGCCTGGGCACTAGGAAGGCCGGGCCTCCCCGACTCCCGGGAGGAGGGGCTAGCCCAGTTGCGCCCTGGCCCCCAAACCCTCTGGTGCCATCTGCCTGTCTCGGCACTTCTGACTCCACAGAGCCTTTCCTACATCTGGGCTGCCTGCCGTGGCAAAGTGCAGGCGTGGGGTGAGGCCATGGCTTTGTCTTTCCAGGAAAAAATGAGCCCCTGGCCGAAGCAGCAGGCCCAGGCAGAGCCTTGAGCTTGAAGCCCAGTAGGTCTGTGGCCCTCAGGGCCAGAGCAATGCTTTCAAGGCAGGGAAGCGGCCTGCAAGCTGAGTGGGAGTGGGGGAGGGGAGGGAGACAGCTGAAGCCGAGTCCAGAAGGGCGGCGATGGAAGAGCTGCAGCTGGGTCAGAGCCTGGAGGGAGGGCGGGGCCTTCACTGAGGACCCCCCCGCCCCCCGAGGCCAGCCCTAGGCCCCGGCGGTCGCGCATGCGCCCTTGGCCTGTGCGGTGTGTGGGGGCTTGAACCCAAGCCCGCAGGGCTCCCGGAGCGGCCAGAGAAAGAAGGGCCCATGGAGAGGTAGGCGAGGTGGGCAGGGGGCGCCACCTTACTCTCCTCAGCTCCCTGAGGGAGAGAGACAGAGACAGAGACAGAGAGAGAGATCCCTGACCTCTGAGTCTCTGCCTCCACCGCTGGCTGGTGCCAACTCACGCGCCATCCCACTTCCAGCCATCACCCCCACGCCTGCCCCGGGGCCAGCCCCACCACAGAGAGGCCGGTTGGTTCCTGCTCACCTCTGTGCCGTCCCTTCCCGACCTGAACCCAGTGCAGGGGATAAGCTTCAGACAAGTCTTTCCATGTCCCTCTGCATGACAATAGACTTCCTCCCCTCTCCCATTCCACAGGCCCACCCACCCCGGACATCCACCTTTGTCATTAGCTCAGGAGAGGATGCAAGATGAGAATCTCTGCTATTGTGTGGGGAGACTCAGTTTCCCGGGTTTCCCCCATGGACACATGTTCTTCAGCTGGGTCTGATTTTCTCCAGACAAGCTGTCTTGCGAAAGATTTGGCCAGCCCTAAGAACTGCAGGGAAAGGGCGGAGGGGGGTTCTCTCTCTGCCCCCGACAGCCCGGAGCTGGGTCGGTCCCTCAGACCTGGCCAGGGGCAGCCCATCCCCCGGCGCCCTTCCCCGGGGCATCCAAGGGCAGGCTCGGCGCCAGCCCCACCCCGCTCGCCACTGCCCGACCATCGTACTCCCTCGGGGGGCCTGGGCAGGACAGGGACCCGGGTGTGGGAGGCCTCCAGATCTCAGGCCTGGCACACCGTTTACCAGGCTGCTTCCTCCTCTGACGGGGGCCCAGCACACGCCCCAGGAGACTTGGCAGCCGCCCCCAGGGCTCTAGCCTCTGGAACTCGTCCCCTTGGAAGGGGCCTGGCCCAGATGCCAGGTTCGGCTGGTCGGCCAGCCTCCTTTGGAGAAAGCAGGCAAGCCGAGCCAGGCTTGCAGTGGCCCTGGCGTGACACCTGCCACCTCAGGCAGAGGGCCTCCCGCGTGCCCTCCATGGCGGGTTTCTCCCCGGAGCCGTGGCCTGGGCACTAGGAAGGCCGGGCCTCCCCGACTCCCGGGAGGAGGGGCTAGCCCAGTTGCGCCCTGGCCCCCAAACCCTCTGGTGCCATCTGCCTGTCTCGGCACTTCTGACTCCACAGAGCCTTTCCTACATCTGGGCTGCCTGCCGTGGCAAAGTGCAGGCGTGGGGTGAGGCCATGGCTTTGTCTTTCCAGGAAAAAATGAGCCCCTGGCCGAAGCAGCAGGCCCAGGCAGAGCCTTGAGCTTGAAGCCCAGTAGGTCTGTGGCCCTCAGGGCCAGAGCAATGCTTTCAAGGCAGGGAAGCGGCCTGCAAGCTGAGTGGGAGTGGGGGAGGGGAGGGAGACAGCTGAAGCCGAGTCCAGAAGGGCGGCGATGGAAGAGCTGCAGCTGGGTCAGAGCCTGGAGGGAGGGCGGGGCCTTCACTGAGGATCCCCCCGCCCCCCGAGGCCAGCCCTAGGCCCCGGCGGTCGCGCATGCGCCCTTGGCCTGTGCGGTGTGTGGGGGCTTGAACCCAAGCCCGCAGGGCTCCCGGAGCGGCCAGAGAAAGAAGGGCCCATGGAGAGGTAGGCGAGGTGGGCAGGGGGCGCCACCTTACTCTCCTCAGCTCCCTGAGGGAGAGAGAGAGAGACAGAGACAGAGAGAGAGATCCCTGACCTCTGAGTCTCTGCCTCCACCGCTGGCTGGTGCCAACTCACGCGCCATCCCACTTCCAGCCATCACCCCCACGCCTGCCCCGGGGCCAGCCCCACCACAGAGAGGCAGGTTGGTTCCTGCTCACCTCTGTGCCGTCCCTTCCCGACCTGACCCCAGTGCAGGGGATAAGCTTCAGACAAGTCTTTCCATGTCCCTCTGCATGACAATAGATTTCCTCCCCTCTCCCATTCCACAGGCCCACCCACCCGGGACATCCACCTTTGTCATTAGCTCAGGAGAGGATGCAAGATGAGAATCTCTGCTATTGTGTGGGGAGACTCAGTTTCCCGGGTTTCCCCCATGGACACATGTTCTTCAGCTGGGTCTGATTTTCTCCAGACAAGCTGTCTTGGGAAGGATTTGGCCAGCCCTAAGAAGCTGAAGGGAAAGGGCGGAGGGGGGTTCTCTCTCTGCCCCCGACAGCCCCGAGCTGGGTCGGTCCCTCAGACCTGGCCAGGGGCAGCCCATCCCCCGGCGCCCTTCCCCGGGGCATCCAAGGGCAGGCTCGGCGCCAGCCCCACCCCGCTCGCCACTGCCCGACCATCGTCCTCCCTCGGGGGGCCTGGGCAGGACAGGGACCCGGCTGTGGGAGGCCTCCAGTTCTCAGGCCTGGCACACCGTTTACCAGGCTGCTTCCTCCTCTGACGGGGGCCCAGCACACGCCCCAGGAGTCTTGGCAGCCGCCCCCAGGGCTCTAGCCTCTGGAACTCGTCCCCTTGGAAGGGGCCTGGCCCAGGTGCCAGGTTCGGCTGGTCGGCCAGCCTCCTTTGGAGAAAGCAGGCAAGCCGAGCCAGGCTTGCAGTGGCCCTGGCGTGACACCTGCCACCTCAGGCAGAGGGCCTCCCGCGTGCCCTCCATGGCGGGTTTCTCCCCGGAGCCGTGGCCTGGGCACTAGGAAGGCCGGGCCTCCCCGACTCCCGGGAGGAGGGGCTAGCCCAGTTGCGCCCTGGCCCCCAAACCCTCTGGTGCCATCTGCCTGTCTCGGCACTTCTGACTCCACAGAGCCTTTCCTACATCTGGGCTGCCTGCCGTGGCAAAGTGCAGGCGTGGGGTGAGGCCATGGCTTTGTCTTTCCAGGAAAAAATGAGCCCCTGGCCGAAGCAGCAGGCCCAGGCAGAGCCTTGAGCTTGAAGCCCAGTAGGTCTGTGGCCCTCAGGGCCAGAGCAATGCTTTCAAGGCAGGGAAGCGGCCTGCAAGCTGAGTGGGAGTGGGGGAGGGGAGGGAGACAGCTGAAGCCGAGTCCAGAAGGGCGGCGATGGAAGAGCTGCAGCTGGGTCAGAGCCTGGAGGGAGGGCGGGGCCTTCACTGAGGACCCCCCCGCCCCCCGAGGCCAGCCCTAGGCCCCGGCGGTCGCGCATGCGCCCTTGGCCTTTGCGGTGTGTGGGGGCTTGAACCCAAGCCCGCAGGGCTCCCGGAGCGGCCAGAGAAAGAAGGGCCCATGGAGAGGTAGGCGAGGTGGGCAGGGGGCGCCACCTTACTCTCCTCAGCTCCCTGAGGGAGAGAGACAGAGACAGAGACAGAGAGAGAGATCCCTGACCTCTGAGTCTCTGCCTCCACCGCTGGCTGGTGCCAACTCACGCGCCATCCCACTTCCAGCCATCACCCCCACGCCTGCCCCGGGGCCAGCCCCACCACAGAGAGGCCGGTTGGTTCCTGCTCACCTCTGTGCCGTCCCTTCCCGACCTGAACCCAGTGCAGGGGATAAGCTTCAGACAAGTCTTTCCATGTCCCTCTGCATGACAATAGACTTCCTCCCCTCTCCCATTCCACAGGCCCACCCACCCCGGACATCCACCTTTGTCATTAGCTCAGGAGAGGATGCAAGATGAGAATCTCTGCTATTGTGTGGGGAGACTCAGTTTCCCGGGTTTCCCCCATGGACACATGTTCTTCAGCTGGGTCTGATTTTCTCCAGACAAGCTGTCTTGCGAAAGATTTGGCCAGCCCTAAGAACTGCAGGGAAAGGGCGGAGGGGGGTTCTCTCTCTGCCCCCGACAGCCCGGAGCTGGGTCGGTCCCTCAGACCTGGCCAGGGGCAGCCCATCCCCCGGCGCCCTTCCCCGGGGCATCCAAGGGCAGGCTCGGCGCCAGCCCCACCCCGCTCGCCACTGCCCGACCATCGTCCTCCCTCGGGGGGCCTGGGCAGGACAGGGACCCGGGTGTGGGAGGACTCCAGATCTCAGGCCTGGCACACCGTTTACCAGGCTGCTTCCTCCTCTGACGGGGGCCCAGCACACGCCCCAGGAGACTTGGCAGCCGCCCCCAGGGCTCTAGCCTCTGGAACTCGTCCCCTTGGAAGGGGCCTGGCCCAGATGCCTGGTTCGGCTGGTCGGCCAGCCTCCTTTGGAGAAAGCAGGCAAGCCGAGCCAGGCTTGCAGTGGCCCTGGCGTGACACCTGCCACCTCAGGCAGAGGGCCTCCCGCGTGCCCTCCATGGCGGGTTTCTCCCCGGAGCCGTGGCCTGGGCACTAGGAAGGCCGGGCCTCCCCGACTCCCGGGAGGAGGGGCTAGCCCACTTGCGCCCTGGCCCCCAAACCCTCTGGTGCCATCTGCCTGTCTCGGCACTTCTGACTCCACAGAGCCTTTCCTACATCTGGGCTGCCTGCCGTGGCAAAGTGCAGGCGTGGGGTGAGGCCATGGCTTTGTCTTTCCAGGAAAAAATGAGCCCCTGGCCGAAGCAGCAGGCCCAGGCAGAGCCTTGAGCTTGAAGCCCAGTAGGTCTGTGGCCCTCAGGGCCAGAGCAATGCTTTCAAGGCAGGGAAGCGGCCTGCAAGCTGAGTGGGAGTGGGGGAGGGGAGGGAGACAGCTGAAGCCGAGTCCAGAAGGGCGGCGATGGAAGAGCTGCAGCTGGGTCAGAGCCTGGAGGGAGGGCGGGGCCTTCACTGAGGACCCCCCCGCCCCCCGAGGCCAGCCCTAGGCCCCGGCGGTCACGCATGCGCCCTTGGCCTGTGCGGTGTGTGGGGGCTTGAACCCAAGCCCGCAGGGCTCCCGGAGCGGCCAGAGAAAGAAGGGCCCATGGAGAGGTAGGCGAGGTGGGCAGGGGGCGCCACCTTACTCTCCTCAGCTCCCTGAGGGAGAGAGAGAGAGACAGAGACAGAGAGAGAGATCCCTGACCTCTGAGTCTCTGCCTCCACCGCTGGCTGGTGCCAACTCACGCGCCATCCCACTTCCAGCCATCACCCCCACGCCTGCCCCGGGGCCAGCCCCACCACAGAGAGGCCGGTTGGTTCCTGCTCACCTCTGTGCCGTCCCTTCCCGACCTGACCCCAGTGCAGGGGATAAGCTTCAGACAAGTCTTTCCATGTCCCTCTGCATGACAATAGATTTCCTCCCCTCTCCCATTCCACAGGCCCACCCACCCGGGACATCCACCTTTGTCATTAGCTCAGGAGAGGATGCAAGATGAGAATCTCTGCTATTGTGTGGGGAGACTCAGTTTCCCGGGTTTCCCCCATGGACACATGTTCTTCAGCTGGGTCTGATTTTCTCCAGACAAGCTGTCTTGGGAAGGATTTGGCCAGCCCTAAGAAGCTGAAGGGAAAGGGCGGAGGGGGGTTCTCTCTCTGCCCCCGACAGCCCCGAGCTGGGTCGGTCCCTCAGACCTGGCCAGGGGCAGCCCATCCCCCGGCGCCCTTCCCCGGGGCATCCAAGGGCAGGCTCGGCGCCAGCCCCACCCCGCTCGCCACTGCCCGACCATCGTCCTCCCTCGGGGGGCCTGGGCAGGACAGGGACCCGGCTGTGGGAGGCCTCCAGTTCTCAGGCCTGGCACACCGTTTACCAGGCTGCTTCCTCCTCTGACGGGGGCCCAGCACACGCCCCAGGAGTCTTGGCAGCCGCCCCCAGGGCTCTAGCCTCTGGAACTCGTCCCCTTGGAAGGGGCCTGGCCCAGGTGCCAGGTTCGGCTGGTCGGCCAGCCTCCTTTGGAGAAAGCAGGCAAGCCGAGCCAGGCTTGCAGTGGCCCTGGCGTGACACCTGCCACCTCAGGCAGAGGGCCTCCCGCGTGCCCTCCATGGCGGGTTTCTCCCCGGAGCCGTGGCCTGGGCACTAGGAAGGCCGGGCCTCCCCGACTCCCGGGAGGAGGGGCTAGCCCAGTTGCGCCCTGGCCCCCAAACCCTCTGGTGCCATCTGCCTGTCTCGGCACTTCTGACTCCACAGAGCCTTTCCTACATCTGGGCTGCCTGCCGTGGCAAAGTGCAGGCGTGGGGTGAGGCCATGGCTTTGTCTTTCCAGGAAAAAATGAGCCCCTGGCCGAAGCAGCAGGCCCAGGCAGAGCCTTGAGCTTGAAGCCCAGTAGGTCTGTGGCCCTCAGGGCCAGAGCAATGCTTTCAAGGCAGGGAAGCGGCCTGCAAGCTGAGTGGGAGTGGGGGAGGGGAGGGAGACAGCTGAAGCCGAGTCCAGAAGGGCGGCGATGGAAGAGCTGCAGCTGGGTCAGAGCCTGGAGGGAGGGCGGGGCCTTCACTGAGGACCCCCCCGCCCCCCGAGGCCAGCCCTAGGCCCCGGCGGTCGCGCATGCGCCCTTGGCCTGTGCGGTGTGTGGGGGCTTGAACCCAAGCCCGCAGGGCTCCCGGAGCGGCCAGAGAAAGAAGGGCCCATGGAGAGGTAGGCGAGGTGGGCAGGGGGCGCCACCTTACTCTCCTCAGCTCCCTGAGGGAGAGAGAGAGAGACAGAGACAGAGAGAGAGATCCCTGACCTCTGAGTCTCTGCCTCCACCGCTGGCTGGTGCCAACTCACGCGCCATCCCACTTCCAGCCATCACCCCCACGCCTGCCCCGGGGCCAGCCCCACCACAGAGAGGCCGGTTGGTTCCTGCTCACCTCTGTGCCGTCCCTTCCCGACCTGAACCCAGTGCAGGGGATAAGCTTCAGACAAGTCTTTCCATGTCCCTCTGCATGACAATAGACTTCCTCCCCTCTCCCATTCCACAGGCCCACCCACCCCGGACATCCACCTTTGTCATTAGCTCAGGAGAGGATGCAAGATGAGAATCTCTGCTATTGTGTGGGGAGACTCAGTTTCCCGGGTTTCCCCCATGGACACATGTTCTTCAGCTGGGTCTGATTTTCTCCAGACAAGCTGTCTTGCGAAAGATTTGGCCAGCCCTAAGAACTGCAGGGAAAGGGCGGAGGGGGGTTCTCTCTCTGCCCCCGACAGCCCGGAGCTGGGTCGGTCCCTCAGACCTGGCCAGGGGCAGCCCATCCCCCGGCGCCCTTCCCCGGGGCATCCAAGGGCAGGCTCGGCGCCAGCCCCACCCCGCTCGCCACTGCCCGACCATCGTCCTCCCTCGGGGGGCCTGGGCAGGACAGGGACCCGGGTGTGGGAGGACTCCAGATCTCAGGCCTGGCACACCGTTTACCAGGCTGCTTCCTCCTCTGACGGGGGCCCAGCACACGCCCCAGGAGACTTGGCAGCCGCCCCCAGGGCTCTAGCCTCTGGAACTCGTCCCCTTGGAAGGGGCCTGGCCCAGATGCCTGGTTCGGCTGGTCGGCCAGCCTCCTTTGGAGAAAGCAGGCAAGCCGAGCCAGGCTTGCAGTGGCCCTGGCGTGACACCTGCCACCTCAGGCAGAGGGCCTCCCGCGTGCCCTCCATGGCGGGTTTCTCCCCGGAGCCGTGGCCTGGGCACTAGGAAGGCCGGGCCTCCCCGACTCCCGGGAGGAGGGGCTAGCCCACTTGCGCCCTGGCCCCCAAACCCTCTGGTGCCATCTGCCTGTCTCGGCACTTCTGACTCCACAGAGCCTTTCCTACATCTGGGCTGCCTGCCGTGGCAAAGTGCAGGCGTGGGGTGAGGCCATGGCTTTGTCTTTCCAGGAAAAAATGAGCCCCTGGCCGAAGCAGCAGGCCCAGGCAGAGCCTTGAGCTTGAAGCCCAGTAGGTCTGTGGCCCTCAGGGCCAGAGCAATGCTTTCAAGGCAGGGAAGCGGCCTGCAAGCTGAGTGGGAGTGGGGGAGGGGAGGGAGATAGCTGAAGCCGAGTCCAGAAGGGCGGCGATGGAAGAGCTGCAGCTGGGTCAGAGCCTGGAGGGAGGGCGGGGCCTTCACTGAGGACCCCCCGCCCCCCGAGGCCAGAACTAGGCCCATGGCGGTCGCGCATGCGCCCTTGGGCTGTGCGGTGTGTGGGGGCTTGAACCCAAGCCCGCAGGGCTCCCGGAGCGGCCAGAGAAAGAAGGGCCCATGGAGAGGTAGGCGAGGTGGGCAGGGGCGCCACCTTACTCTCCTCAGCTCCCTGAGGGAGAGAGAGAGAGACAGAGACAGAGAGAGAGATCCCTGACCTCTGAGTCTCTGCCTCCACCGCTGGCTGGTGCCAACTCACGCGCCATCCCACTTCCAGCCATCACCCCCACGCCTGCCCCGGGGCCAGCCCCACCACAGAGAGGCCGGTTGGTTCCTGCTCACCTCTGTGCCGTCCCTTCCCGACCTGACCCCAGTGCAGGGGATAAGCTTCAGACAAGTCTTTCCATGTCCCTCTGCATGACAATAGACTTCCTCCCCTCTCCCATTCCACAGGCCCACCCACCCGGGACATCCACCTTTGTCATTAGCTCAGGAGAGGATGCAAGATGAGAATCTCTGCTATTGTGTGGGGAGACTCAGTTTCCCGGGTTTCCCCCATGGACACATGTTCTTCAGCTGGGTCTGATTTTCTCCAGACAAGCTGTCTTGGGAAGGATTTGGCCAGCCCTAAGAACCTCAAGGGAAAGGGCGGAGGGGGGTTCTCTCTCTGCCCCCGACAGCCCCGAGCTGGGTCGGTCCCTCAGACCTGGCCAGGGGCAGCCCATCCCCCGGCGCCCTTCCCCGGGGCATCAAAGGGCAGGCTCGGCGCCAGCCCCACCCCGCTCGCCACTGCCCGACCATCGTCCTCCCTCGGGGGGCCTGGGCAGGACAGGGACCCGGGTGTGGGAGGCCTCCAGATCTCAGGCCTGGCACACCGTTTACCAGGCTGCTTCCTCCCCTGACGGGGGCCCAGCACACGCCCCAGGAGTCTTGGCAGCCGCCCCCAGGGCTCTAGCCTCTGGAACTCGTCCCCTTGGCAGGGGCCTGGCCCAGGTGCCAGGTTCGGCTGGTCGGCCAGCCTCCTTTGGAGAAAGCAGGCAAGCCGAGCCAGGCTTGCAGTGGCCCTGGCGTGACACCTGCCACCTCAGGCAGAGGGCCTCCCGCGTGCCCTCCATGGCGGGTTTCTCCCCGGAGCCGTGGCCTGGGCACTAGGAAGGCCGGGCCTCCCCGACTCCCGGGAGGAGGGGCTAGCCCAGTTGCGCCCTGGCCCCCAAACCCTCTGGTGCCATCTGCCTGTCTCGGCACTTCTGACTCCACAGAGCCTTTCCTACATCTGGGCTGCCTGCCGTGGCAAAGTGCAGGCGTGGGGTGAGGCCATGGCTTTGTCTTTCCAGGAAAAAATGAGCCCCTGGCCGAAACAGCAGGCCCAGGCAGAGCCTTGAGCTTGAAGCCCAGTAGGTCTGTGGCCCTCAGGGCCAGAGCAATGCTTTCAAGGCAGGGAAGCGGCCTGCAAGCTGAGTGGGAGTGGGGGAGGGGAGGGAGACAGCTGAAGCCGAGTCCAGAAGGGCGGCGATGGAAGAGCTGCAGCTGGGTCAGAGCCTGGAGGGAGGGCGGGGCCTTCACTGAGGACCCCCCCGCCCCCCGAGGCCAGAACTAGGCCCACGGCGGTCGCGCATGCGCCCTTGGCCTGTGCGGTGTGTGGGGGCTTGAACCCAAGCCCGCAGGGCTCCCGGAGCGGCCAGAGAAAGAAGGGCCCATGGAGAGGTAGGCGAGGTGGGCAGGGGCGCCACCTTACTCTCCTCAGCTCCCTGAGGGAGAGAGAGAGCGACAGAGACAGAGAGAGAGATCCCTGACCTCTGAGTCTCTGCCTCCACCGCTGGCTGGTGCCAACTCACGCGCCATCCCACTTTCAGCCATCACCCCCTCGCCTGCCCCGGGGCCAGCCCCACCACAGAGAGGCCCGTTGGTTCCTGCTCACCTCTGTGCAGTCCCTTCCCGACCTGACCCCAGTGCAGGGGATAAGCTTCAGACAAGTCTTTCCATGTCCCTCTGCATGACAATAGACTTCCTCCCCTCTCCTATTCCACAGGCCCACCCACCCGGGACATCCACCTTTGTATTAGCTCAGGAGAGGATGCAAGATGAGAATCTCTGCTATTGTGTGGGGAGACTCAGTTTCCCGGGTTTCCCCCATGGACACATGTTCTTCAGCTGGGTCTGATTTTCTCCAGACAAGCTGTCTTGCGAAGGATTTGGCCAGCCCTAAGAACCTGAAGGGAAAGGGCGGAGGGGGGTTCTCTCTCTGCCCCCGACAGCCCCGAGCTGGGTCGGTCCCTCAGACCTGGCCAGGGGCAGCCCATCCCCCGGCGCCCTTCCCCGGGGCATCAAAGGGCAGGCTCGGCGCCAGCCCCACCCCGCTCGCCACTGCCCGAACATCGTCCTCCCTCGGGGGGCCTGGGCAGGACAGGGACCCGGGTGTGGGAGGCCTCCAGATCTCAGGCCTGGCACACCGTTTACCAGGCTGCTTCCTCCTCTGACGGGGGCCCAGCACACGCCCCAGGAGTCTTGGCAGCCGCCCCCAGGGCTCTAGCCTCTGGAACTCGTCCCCTTGGAAGGGGCCTGGCCCAGGTGCCAGGTTCGGCTGGTCGGCCAGCCTCCTTTGGAGAAAGCAGGCAAGCCGAGCCAGGCTTGCAGTGGCCCTGGCGTGACACCTGCCACCTCAGGCAGAGGGCCTCCCGCGTGCCCTCCATGGCGGGTTTCTCCCCGGAGCCGTGGCCTGGGCACTAGGAAGGCCGGGCCTCCCCGACTCCCGGGAGGAGGGGCTAGCCCAGTTGCGCCCTGGCCCCCAAACCCTCTGGTGCCATCTGCCTGTCTCGGCACTTCTGACTCCACAGAGCCTTTCCTACATCTGGGCTGCCTGCCGTGGCAAAGTGCAGGCGTGGGGTGAGGCCATGGCTTTGTCTTTCCAGGAAAAAATGAGCCCCTGGCCGAAGCAGCAGGCCCAGGCAGAGCCTTGAGCTTGAAGCCCAGTAGGTCTGTGGCCCTCAGGGCCAGAGCAATGCTTTCAAGGCAGGGAAGCGGCCTGCAAGCTGAGTGGGAGTGGGGGAGGGGAGGGAGACAGCTGAAGCCGAGTCCAGAAGGGCGGCGATGGAAGAGCTGCAGCTGGGTCAGAGCCTGGAGGGAGGGCGGGGCCTTCACTGAGGACCTCACCCCCCCCCCCCCGAGGCCAGCCCTAGGCCCCGGCGGTCGCGCATGCGCCCTTGGCCTGTGCGGTGTGTGGGGGCTTGAACCCAAGCCCGCAGGGCTCCCGGAGCGGCCAGAGAAAGAAGGGCCCATGGAGAGGTAGGCGAGGTGGGCAGGGGGCGCCACCTTACTCTCCTCAGCTCCCTGAGGGAGAGAGACAGAGACAGAGACAGAGAGAGAGATCCCTGACCTCTGAGTCTCTGCCTCCACCGCTGGCTGGTGCCAACTCACGCGCCATCCCACTTCCAGCCATCACCCCCACGCCTGCCCCGGGGCCAGCCCCACCACAGAGAGGCCGGTTGGTTCCTGCTCACCTCTGTGCCGTCCCTTCCCGACCTGAACCCAGTGCAGGGGATAAGCTTCAGACAAGTCTTTCCATGTCCCTCTGCATGACAATAGACTTCCTCCCCTCTCCCATTCCACAGGCCCACCCACCCCGGACATCCACCTTTGTCATTAGCTCAGGAGAGGATGCAAGATGAGAATCTCTGCTATTGTGTGGGGAGACTCAGTTTCCCGGGTTTCCCCCATGGACACATGTTCTTCAGCTGGGTCTGATTTTCTCCAGACAAGCTGTCTTGCGAAAGATTTGGCCAGCCCTAAGAACTGCAGGGAAAGGGCGGAGGGGGGTTCTCTCTCTGCCCCCGACAGCCCGGAGCTGGGTCGGTCCCTCAGACCTGGCCAGGGGCAGCCCATCCCCCGGCGCCCTTCCCCGGGGCATCCAAGGGCAGGCTCGGCGCCAGCCCCACCCCGCTCGCCACTGCCCGACCATCGTACTCCCTCGGGGGGCCTGGGCAGGACAGGGACCCGGGTGTGGGAGGCCTCCAGATCTCAGGCCTGGCACACCGTTTACCAGGCTGCTTCCTCCTCTGACGGGGGCCCAGCACACGCCCCAGGAGACTTGGCAGCCGCCCCCAGGGCTCTAGCCTCTGGAACTCGTCCCCTTGGAAGGGGCCTGGCCCAGATGCCAGGTTCGGCTGGTCGGCCAGCCTCCTTTGGAGAAAGCAGGCAAGCCGAGCCAGGCTTGCAGTGGCCCTGGCGTGACACCTGCCACCTCAGGCAGAGGGCCTCCCGCGTGCCCTCCATGGCGGGTTTCTCCCCGGAGCCGTGGCCTGGGCACTAGGAAGGCCGGGCCTCCCCGACTCCCGGGAGGAGGGGCTAGCCCAGTTGCGCCCTGGCCCCCAAACCCTCTGGTGCCATCTGCCTGTCTCGGCACTTCTGACTCCACAGAGCCTTTCCTACATCTGGGCTGCCTGCCGTGGCAAAGTGCAGGCGTGGGGTGAGGCCATGGCTTTGTCTTTCCAGGAAAAAATGAGCCCCTGGCCGAAGCAGCAGGCCCAGGCAGAGCCTTGAGCTTGAAGCCCAGTAGGTCTGTGGCCCTCAGGGCCAGAGCAATGCTTTCAAGGCAGGGAAGCGGCCTGCAAGCTGAGTGGGAGTGGGGGAGGGGAGGGAGACAGCTGAAGCCGAGTCCAGAAGGGCGGCGATGGAAGAGCTGCAGCTGGGTCAGAGCCTGGAGGGAGGGCGGGGCCTTCACTGAGGATCCCCCCGCCCCCCGAGGCCAGCCCTAGGCCCCGGCGGTCGCGCATGCGCCCTTGGCCTGTGCGGTGTGTGGGGGCTTGAACCCAAGCCCGCAGGGCTCCCGGAGCGGCCAGAGAAAGAAGGGCCCATGGAGAGGTAGGCGAGGTGGGCAGGGGGCGCCACCTTACTCTCCTCAGCTCCCTGAGGGAGAGAGAGAGAGACAGAGACAGAGAGAGAGATCCCTGACCTCTGAGTCTCTGCCTCCACCGCTGGCTGGTGCCAACTCACGCGCCATCCCACTTCCAGCCATCACCCCCACGCCTGCCCCGGGGCCAGCCCCACCACAGAGAGGCAGGTTGGTTCCTGCTCACCTCTGTGCCGTCCCTTCCCGACCTGACCCCAGTGCAGGGGATAAGCTTCAGACAAGTCTTTCCATGTCCCTCTGCATGACAATAGATTTCCTCCCCTCTCCCATTCCACAGGCCCACCCACCCGGGACATCCACCTTTGTCATTAGCTCAGGAGAGGATGCAAGATGAGAATCTCTGCTATTGTGTGGGGAGACTCAGTTTCCCGGGTTTCCCCCATGGACACATGTTCTTCAGCTGGGTCTGATTTTCTCCAGACAAGCTGTCTTGGGAAGGATTTGGCCAGCCCTAAGAAGCTGAAGGGAAAGGGCGGAGGGGGGTTCTCTCTCTGCCCCCGACAGCCCCGAGCTGGGTCGGTCCCTCAGACCTGGCCAGGGGCAGCCCATCCCCCGGCGCCCTTCCCCGGGGCATCCAAGGGCAGGCTCGGCGCCAGCCCCACCCCGCTCGCCACTGCCCGACCATCGTCCTCCCTCGGGGGGCCTGGGCAGGACAGGGACCCGGCTGTGGGAGGCCTCCAGTTCTCAGGCCTGGCACACCGTTTACCAGGCTGCTTCCTCCTCTGACGGGGGCCCAGCACACGCCCCAGGAGTCTTGGCAGCCGCCCCCAGGGCTCTAGCCTCTGGAACTCGTCCCCTTGGAAGGGGCCTGGCCCAGGTGCCAGGTTCGGCTGGTCGGCCAGCCTCCTTTGGAGAAAGCAGGCAAGCCGAGCCAGGCTTGCAGTGGCCCTGGCGTGACACCTGCCACCTCAGGCAGAGGGCCTCCCGCGTGCCCTCCATGGCGGGTTTCTCCCCGGAGCCGTGGCCTGGGCACTAGGAAGGCCGGGCCTCCCCGACTCCCGGGAGGAGGGGCTAGCCCAGTTGCGCCCTGGCCCCCAAACCCTCTGGTGCCATCTGCCTGTCTCGGCACTTCTGACTCCACAGAGCCTTTCCTACATCTGGGCTGCCTGCCGTGGCAAAGTGCAGGCGTGGGGTGAGGCCATGGCTTTGTCTTTCCAGGAAAAAATGAGCCCCTGGCCGAAGCAGCAGGCCCAGGCAGAGCCTTGAGCTTGAAGCCCAGTAGGTCTGTGGCCCTCAGGGCCAGAGCAATGCTTTCAAGGCAGGGAAGCGGCCTGCAAGCTGAGTGGGAGTGGGGGAGGGGAGGGAGACAGCTGAAGCCGAGTCCAGAAGGGCGGCGATGGAAGAGCTGCAGCTGGGTCAGAGCCTGGAGGGAGGGCGGGGCCTTCACTGAGGACCCCCCCGCCCCCCGAGGCCAGCCCTAGGCCCCGGCGGTCGCGCATGCGCCCTTGGCCTTTGCGGTGTGTGGGGGCTTGAACCCAAGCCCGCAGGGCTCCCGGAGCGGCCAGAGAAAGAAGGGCCCATGGAGAGGTAGGCGAGGTGGGCAGGGGGCGCCACCTTACTCTCCTCAGCTCCCTGAGGGAGAGAGACAGAGACAGAGACAGAGAGAGAGATCCCTGACCTCTGAGTCTCTGCCTCCACCGCTGGCTGGTGCCAACTCACGCGCCATCCCACTTCCAGCCATCACCCCCACGCCTGCCCCGGGGCCAGCCCCACCACAGAGAGGCCGGTTGGTTCCTGCTCACCTCTGTGCCGTCCCTTCCCGACCTGAACCCAGTGCAGGGGATAAGCTTCAGACAAGTCTTTCCATGTCCCTCTGCATGACAATAGACTTCCTCCCCTCTCCCATTCCACAGGCCCACCCACCCCGGACATCCACCTTTGTCATTAGCTCAGGAGAGGATGCAAGATGAGAATCTCTGCTATTGTGTGGGGAGACTCAGTTTCCCGGGTTTCCCCCATGGACACATGTTCTTCAGCTGGGTCTGATTTTCTCCAGACAAGCTGTCTTGCGAAAGATTTGGCCAGCCCTAAGAACTGCAGGGAAAGGGCGGAGGGGGGTTCTCTCTCTGCCCCCGACAGCCCGGAGCTGGGTCGGTCCCTCAGACCTGGCCAGGGGCAGCCCATCCCCCGGCGCCCTTCCCCGGGGCATCCAAGGGCAGGCTCGGCGCCAGCCCCACCCCGCTCGCCACTGCCCGACCATCGTCCTCCCTCGGGGGGCCTGGGCAGGACAGGGACCCGGGTGTGGGAGGACTCCAGATCTCAGGCCTGGCACACCGTTTACCAGGCTGCTTCCTCCTCTGACGGGGGCCCAGCACACGCCCCAGGAGACTTGGCAGCCGCCCCCAGGGCTCTAGCCTCTGGAACTCGTCCCCTTGGAAGGGGCCTGGCCCAGATGCCTGGTTCGGCTGGTCGGCCAGCCTCCTTTGGAGAAAGCAGGCAAGCCGAGCCAGGCTTGCAGTGGCCCTGGCGTGACACCTGCCACCTCAGGCAGAGGGCCTCCCGCGTGCCCTCCATGGCGGGTTTCTCCCCGGAGCCGTGGCCTGGGCACTAGGAAGGCCGGGCCTCCCCGACTCCCGGGAGGAGGGGCTAGCCCACTTGCGCCCTGGCCCCCAAACCCTCTGGTGCCATCTGCCTGTCTCGGCACTTCTGACTCCACAGAGCCTTTCCTACATCTGGGCTGCCTGCCGTGGCAAAGTGCAGGCGTGGGGTGAGGCCATGGCTTTGTCTTTCCAGGAAAAAATGAGCCCCTGGCCGAAGCAGCAGGCCCAGGCAGAGCCTTGAGCTTGAAGCCCAGTAGGTCTGTGGCCCTCAGGGCCAGAGCAATGCTTTCAAGGCAGGGAAGCGGCCTGCAAGCTGAGTGGGAGTGGGGGAGGGGAGGGAGACAGCTGAAGCCGAGTCCAGAAGGGCGGCGATGGAAGAGCTGCAGCTGGGTCAGAGCCTGGAGGGAGGGCGGGGCCTTCACTGAGGACCCCCCCGCCCCCCGAGGCCAGCCCTAGGCCCCGGCGGTCACGCATGCGCCCTTGGCCTGTGCGGTGTGTGGGGGCTTGAACCCAAGCCCGCAGGGCTCCCGGAGCGGCCAGAGAAAGAAGGGCCCATGGAGAGGTAGGCGAGGTGGGCAGGGGGCGCCACCTTACTCTCCTCAGCTCCCTGAGGGAGAGAGAGAGAGACAGAGACAGAGAGAGAGATCCCTGACCTCTGAGTCTCTGCCTCCACCGCTGGCTGGTGCCAACTCACGCGCCATCCCACTTCCAGCCATCACCCCCACGCCTGCCCCGGGGCCAGCCCCACCACAGAGAGGCCGGTTGGTTCCTGCTCACCTCTGTGCCGTCCCTTCCCGACCTGACCCCAGTGCAGGGGATAAGCTTCAGACAAGTCTTTCCATGTCCCTCTGCATGACAATAGATTTCCTCCCCTCTCCCATTCCACAGGCCCACCCACCCGGGACATCCACCTTTGTCATTAGCTCAGGAGAGGATGCAAGATGAGAATCTCTGCTATTGTGTGGGGAGACTCAGTTTCCCGGGTTTCCCCCATGGACACATGTTCTTCAGCTGGGTCTGATTTTCTCCAGACAAGCTGTCTTGGGAAGGATTTGGCCAGCCCTAAGAAGCTGAAGGGAAAGGGCGGAGGGGGGTTCTCTCTCTGCCCCCGACAGCCCCGAGCTGGGTCGGTCCCTCAGACCTGGCCAGGGGCAGCCCATCCCCCGGCGCCCTTCCCCGGGGCATCCAAGGGCAGGCTCGGCGCCAGCCCCACCCCGCTCGCCACTGCCCGACCATCGTCCTCCCTCGGGGGGCCTGGGCAGGACAGGGACCCGGCTGTGGGAGGCCTCCAGTTCTCAGGCCTGGCACACCGTTTACCAGGCTGCTTCCTCCTCTGACGGGGGCCCAGCACACGCCCCAGGAGTCTTGGCAGCCGCCCCCAGGGCTCTAGCCTCTGGAACTCGTCCCCTTGGAAGGGGCCTGGCCCAGGTGCCAGGTTCGGCTGGTCGGCCAGCCTCCTTTGGAGAAAGCAGGCAAGCCGAGCCAGGCTTGCAGTGGCCCTGGCGTGACACCTGCCACCTCAGGCAGAGGGCCTCCCGCGTGCCCTCCATGGCGGGTTTCTCCCCGGAGCCGTGGCCTGGGCACTAGGAAGGCCGGGCCTCCCCGACTCCCGGGAGGAGGGGCTAGCCCAGTTGCGCCCTGGCCCCCAAACCCTCTGGTGCCATCTGCCTGTCTCGGCACTTCTGACTCCACAGAGCCTTTCCTACATCTGGGCTGCCTGCCGTGGCAAAGTGCAGGCGTGGGGTGAGGCCATGGCTTTGTCTTTCCAGGAAAAAATGAGCCCCTGGCCGAAGCAGCAGGCCCAGGCAGAGCCTTGAGCTTGAAGCCCAGTAGGTCTGTGGCCCTCAGGGCCAGAGCAATGCTTTCAAGGCAGGGAAGCGGCCTGCAAGCTGAGTGGGAGTGGGGGAGGGGAGGGAGACAGCTGAAGCCGAGTCCAGAAGGGCGGCGATGGAAGAGCTGCAGCTGGGTCAGAGCCTGGAGGGAGGGCGGGGCCTTCACTGAGGACCCCCCCGCCCCCCGAGGCCAGCCCTAGGCCCCGGCGGTCGCGCATGCGCCCTTGGCCTGTGCGGTGTGTGGGGGCTTGAACCCAAGCCCGCAGGGCTCCCGGAGCGGCCAGAGAAAGAAGGGCCCATGGAGAGGTAGGCGAGGTGGGCAGGGGGCGCCACCTTACTCTCCTCAGCTCCCTGAGGGAGAGAGAGAGAGACAGAGACAGAGAGAGAGATCCCTGACCTCTGAGTCTCTGCCTCCACCGCTGGCTGGTGCCAACTCACGCGCCATCCCACTTCCAGCCATCACCCCCACGCCTGCCCCGGGGCCAGCCCCACCACAGAGAGGCCGGTTGGTTCCTGCTCACCTCTGTGCCGTCCCTTCCCGACCTGAACCCAGTGCAGGGGATAAGCTTCAGACAAGTCTTTCCATGTCCCTCTGCATGACAATAGACTTCCTCCCCTCTCCCATTCCACAGGCCCACCCACCCCGGACATCCACCTTTGTCATTAGCTCAGGAGAGGATGCAAGATGAGAATCTCTGCTATTGTGTGGGGAGACTCAGTTTCCCGGGTTTCCCCCATGGACACATGTTCTTCAGCTGGGTCTGATTTTCTCCAGACAAGCTGTCTTGCGAAAGATTTGGCCAGCCCTAAGAACTGCAGGGAAAGGGCGGAGGGGGGTTCTCTCTCTGCCCCCGACAGCCCGGAGCTGGGTCGGTCCCTCAGACCTGGCCAGGGGCAGCCCATCCCCCGGCGCCCTTCCCCGGGGCATCCAAGGGCAGGCTCGGCGCCAGCCCCACCCCGCTCGCCACTGCCCGACCATCGTCCTCCCTCGGGGGGCCTGGGCAGGACAGGGACCCGGGTGTGGGAGGACTCCAGATCTCAGGCCTGGCACACCGTTTACCAGGCTGCTTCCTCCTCTGACGGGGGCCCAGCACACGCCCCAGGAGACTTGGCAGCCGCCCCCAGGGCTCTAGCCTCTGGAACTCGTCCCCTTGGAAGGGGCCTGGCCCAGATGCCTGGTTCGGCTGGTCGGCCAGCCTCCTTTGGAGAAAGCAGGCAAGCCGAGCCAGGCTTGCAGTGGCCCTGGCGTGACACCTGCCACCTCAGGCAGAGGGCCTCCCGCGTGCCCTCCATGGCGGGTTTCTCCCCGGAGCCGTGGCCTGGGCACTAGGAAGGCCGGGCCTCCCCGACTCCCGGGAGGAGGGGCTAGCCCACTTGCGCCCTGGCCCCCAAACCCTCTGGTGCCATCTGCCTGTCTCGGCACTTCTGACTCCACAGAGCCTTTCCTACATCTGGGCTGCCTGCCGTGGCAAAGTGCAGGCGTGGGGTGAGGCCATGGCTTTGTCTTTCCAGGAAAAAATGAGCCCCTGGCCGAAGCAGCAGGCCCAGGCAGAGCCTTGAGCTTGAAGCCCAGTAGGTCTGTGGCCCTCAGGGCCAGAGCAATGCTTTCAAGGCAGGGAAGCGGCCTGCAAGCTGAGTGGGAGTGGGGGAGGGGAGGGAGATAGCTGAAGCCGAGTCCAGAAGGGCGGCGATGGAAGAGCTGCAGCTGGGTCAGAGCCTGGAGGGAGGGCGGGGCCTTCACTGAGGACCCCCCGCCCCCCGAGGCCAGAACTAGGCCCATGGCGGTCGCGCATGCGCCCTTGGGCTGTGCGGTGTGTGGGGGCTTGAACCCAAGCCCGCAGGGCTCCCGGAGCGGCCAGAGAAAGAAGGGCCCATGGAGAGGTAGGCGAGGTGGGCAGGGGCGCCACCTTACTCTCCTCAGCTCCCTGAGGGAGAGAGAGAGAGACAGAGACAGAGAGAGAGATCCCTGACCTCTGAGTCTCTGCCTCCACCGCTGGCTGGTGCCAACTCACGCGCCATCCCACTTCCAGCCATCACCCCCACGCCTGCCCCGGGGCCAGCCCCACCACAGAGAGGCCGGTTGGTTCCTGCTCACCTCTGTGCCGTCCCTTCCCGACCTGACCCCAGTGCAGGGGATAAGCTTCAGACAAGTCTTTCCATGTCCCTCTGCATGACAATAGACTTCCTCCCCTCTCCCATTCCACAGGCCCACCCACCCGGGACATCCACCTTTGTCATTAGCTCAGGAGAGGATGCAAGATGAGAATCTCTGCTATTGTGTGGGGAGACTCAGTTTCCCGGGTTTCCCCCATGGACACATGTTCTTCAGCTGGGTCTGATTTTCTCCAGACAAGCTGTCTTGGGAAGGATTTGGCCAGCCCTAAGAACCTCAAGGGAAAGGGCGGAGGGGGGTTCTCTCTCTGCCCCCGACAGCCCCGAGCTGGGTCGGTCCCTCAGACCTGGCCAGGGGCAGCCCATCCCCCGGCGCCCTTCCCCGGGGCATCAAAGGGCAGGCTCGGCGCCAGCCCCACCCCGCTCGCCACTGCCCGACCATCGTCCTCCCTCGGGGGGCCTGGGCAGGACAGGGACCCGGGTGTGGGAGGCCTCCAGATCTCAGGCCTGGCACACCGTTTACCAGGCTGCTTCCTCCCCTGACGGGGGCCCAGCACACGCCCCAGGAGTCTTGGCAGCCGCCCCCAGGGCTCTAGCCTCTGGAACTCGTCCCCTTGGCAGGGGCCTGGCCCAGGTGCCAGGTTCGGCTGGTCGGCCAGCCTCCTTTGGAGAAAGCAGGCAAGCCGAGCCAGGCTTGCAGTGGCCCTGGCGTGACACCTGCCACCTCAGGCAGAGGGCCTCCCGCGTGCCCTCCATGGCGGGTTTCTCCCCGGAGCCGTGGCCTGGGCACTAGGAAGGCCGGGCCTCCCCGACTCCCGGGAGGAGGGGCTAGCCCAGTTGCGCCCTGGCCCCCAAACCCTCTGGTGCCATCTGCCTGTCTCGGCACTTCTGACTCCACAGAGCCTTTCCTACATCTGGGCTGCCTGCCGTGGCAAAGTGCAGGCGTGGGGTGAGGCCATGGCTTTGTCTTTCCAGGAAAAAATGAGCCCCTGGCCGAAACAGCAGGCCCAGGCAGAGCCTTGAGCTTGAAGCCCAGTAGGTCTGTGGCCCTCAGGGCCAGAGCAATGCTTTCAAGGCAGGGAAGCGGCCTGCAAGCTGAGTGGGAGTGGGGGAGGGGAGGGAGACAGCTGAAGCCGAGTCCAGAAGGGCGGCGATGGAAGAGCTGCAGCTGGGTCAGAGCCTGGAGGGAGGGCGGGGCCTTCACTGAGGACCCCCCCGCCCCCCGAGGCCAGAACTAGGCCCACGGCGGTCGCGCATGCGCCCTTGGCCTGTGCGGTGTGTGGGGGCTTGAACCCAAGCCCGCAGGGCTCCCGGAGCGGCCAGAGAAAGAAGGGCCCATGGAGAGGTAGGCGAGGTGGGCAGGGGCGCCACCTTACTCTCCTCAGCTCCCTGAGGGAGAGAGAGAGCGACAGAGACAGAGAGAGAGATCCCTGACCTCTGAGTCTCTGCCTCCACCGCTGGCTGGTGCCAACTCACGCGCCATCCCACTTTCAGCCATCACCCCCTCGCCTGCCCCGGGGCCAGCCCCACCACAGAGAGGCCCGTTGGTTCCTGCTCACCTCTGTGCAGTCCCTTCCCGACCTGACCCCAGTGCAGGGGATAAGCTTCAGACAAGTCTTTCCATGTCCCTCTGCATGACAATAGACTTCCTCCCCTCTCCTATTCCACAGGCCCACCCACCCGGGACATCCACCTTTGTATTAGCTCAGGAGAGGATGCAAGATGAGAATCTCTGCTATTGTGTGGGGAGACTCAGTTTCCCGGGTTTCCCCCATGGACACATGTTCTTCAGCTGGGTCTGATTTTCTCCAGACAAGCTGTCTTGCGAAGGATTTGGCCAGCCCTAAGAACCTGAAGGGAAAGGGCGGAGGGGGGTTCTCTCTCTGCCCCCGACAGCCCCGAGCTGGGTCGGTCCCTCAGACCTGGCCAGGGGCAGCCCATCCCCCGGCGCCCTTCCCCGGGGCATCAAAGGGCAGGCTCGGCGCCAGCCCCACCCCGCTCGCCACTGCCCGAACATCGTCCTCCCTCGGGGGGCCTGGGCAGGACAGGGACCCGGGTGTGGGAGGCCTCCAGATCTCAGGCCTGGCACACCGTTTACCAGGCTGCTTCCTCCTCTGACGGGGGCCCAGCACACGCCCCAGGAGTCTTGGCAGCCGCCCCCAGGGCTCTAGCCTCTGGAACTCGTCCCCTTGGAAGGGGCCTGGCCCAGGTGCCAGGTTCGGCTGGTCGGCCAGCCTCCTTTGGAGAAAGCAGGCAAGCCGAGCCAGGCTTGCAGTGGCCCTGGCGTGACACCTGCCACCTCAGGCAGAGGGCCTCCCGCGTGCCCTCCATGGCGGGTTTCTCCCCGGAGCCGTGGCCTGGGCACTAGGAAGGCCGGGCCTCCCCGACTCCCGGGAGGAGGGGCTAGCCCAGTTGCGCCCTGGCCCCCAAACCCTCTGGTGCCATCTGCCTGTCTCGGCACTTCTGACTCCACAGAGCCTTTCCTACATCTGGGCTGCCTGCCGTGGCAAAGTGCAGGCGTGGGGTGAGGCCATGGCTTTGTCTTTCCAGGAAAAAATGAGCCCCTGGCCGAAGCAGCAGGCCCAGGCAGAGCCTTGAGCTTGAAGCCCAGTAGGTCTGTGGCCCTCAGGGCCAGAGCAATGCTTTCAAGGCAGGGAAGCGGCCTGCAAGCTGAGTGGGAGTGGGGGAGGGGAGGGAGACAGCTGAAGCCGAGTCCAGAAGGGCGGCGATGGAAGAGCTGCAGCTGGGTCAGAGCCTGGAGGGAGGGCGGGGCCTTCACTGAGGACCTCACCCCCCCCCCCCCGAGGCCAGCCCTAGGCCCCGGCGGTCGCGCATGCGCCCTTGGCCTGTGCGGTGTGTGGGGGCTTGAACCCAAGCCCGCAGGGCTCCCGGAGCGGCCAGAGAAAGAAGGGCCCATGGAGAGGTAGGCGAGGTGGGCAGGGGGCGCCACCTTACTCTCCTCAGCTCCCTGAGGGAGAGAGAGAGAGACAGAGACAGAGAGAGAGATCCCTGACCTCTGAGTCTCTGCCTCCACCGCTGGCTGGTGCCAACTCACGCGCCATTCCACTTCCAGCCATCACCCCCACGCCTGCCCCGGGGCCAGCCCCACCACAGAGAGGCCGGTTGGTTCCTGCTCACCTCTGTGCCGTCCCTTCCCGACCTGACCCCAGTGCAGGGGATAAGCTTCAGACAAGTCTTTCCATGTCCCTCTGCATGACAATAGACTTCCTCCCCTCTCCCATTCCACAGGCACACCCACCCGGGACATCCACCTTTGTATTAGCTCAGGAGAGGATGCAAGATGAGAATCTCTGCTATTGTGTGGGGAGACTCAGTTTCCCGGGTTTCCCCCATGGACACATGTTCTTCAGCTGGGTCTGATTTTCTCCAGACAAGCTGTCTTGCGAAGGATTTGGCCAGCCCTAAGAACCTGAAGGGAAAGGGCGGAGGGGGGTTCTCTCTCTGCCCCCAACAGCCCCGAGCTGGGTCGGTCCCTCAGACCTGGCCAGGGGCAGCCCATCCCCCGGCGCCCTTCCCCGGGGCATCCAAGGGCAGGCTCGGCGCCAGCCCCACCCCGCTCGCCACTGCCCGACCATCGTCCTCCCTCGGGGGGCCTGGGCAGGACAGGGACCCGGCTGTGGGAGGCCTCCAGATCTCAGGCCTGGCACACCGTTTACCAGGCTGCTTCCTCCTCTGACGGGGGCCCAGCAGACACCCCAGGAGACTTGGCAGCCGCCCCCAGGGCTCTAGCCTCTGGAACTCGTCCCCTTGGAAGGGGCCTGGTCCAGGTGCCAGGTTCGGCTGGTCGGCCAGCCTCCTTTGGAGAAAGCAGGCAAGCCGAGCCAGGCTTGCAGTGGCCCTGGCGTGACACCTGCCACCTCAGGCAGAGGGCCTCCCGCGTGCCCTCCATGGCGGGTTTCTCCCCGGAGCCGTGGCCTGGGCACTAGGAAGGCCGGGCCTCCCCGACTCCCGGGAGGAGGGGCTAGCCCAGTTGTGCCCTGGCCCCCAAACCCTCTGGTGCCATCTGCCTGTCTCGGCACTTCTGACTCCACAGAGCCTTTCCTACATCTGGGCTGCCTGCCGTGGCAAAGTGCAGGCGTGGGGTGAGGCCATGGCTTTGTCTTTCCAGGAAAAAATGAGCCCCTGGCCGAAGCAGCAGGCCCAGGCAGAGCCTTGAGCTTGAAGCCCAGTAGGTCTGTTGCCCTCAGGGCCAGAGCAATGCTTTCAAGGCAGGGAAGCGGCCTGCAAGCTGAGTGGGAGTGGGGGAGGGGAGGGAGACAGCTGAAGCCGAGTCCAGAAGGGCGGCGATGGAAGAGCTGCAGCTGGGTCAGAGCCTGGAGGGAGGGCGGGGCCTTCACTGAGGACCCCCCCGCCCCCCGAGGCCAGAACTAGGCCCACGGCGGTCGCGCATGCGCCCTTGGCCTGTGCGGTGTGTGGGGGCTTGAACCCAAGCCCACAGGGCTCCCGGAGCGGCCAGAGAAAGAAGGGCCCATGGAGAGGTAGGCGAGGTGGGCAGGGGCGCCACCTTACTCTCCTCAGCTCCCTGAGGGAGAGAGAGAGCGACAGAGACAGAGAGAGAGATCCCTGACCTCTGAGTCTCTGCCTCCACCGCTGGCTGGTGCCAACTCACGCGCCATCCCACTTTCAGCCATCACCCCCTCGCCTGCCCCGGGGCCAGCCCCACCACAGAGAGGCCCGTTGGTTCCTGCTCACCTCTGTGCAGTCCCTTCCCGACCTGACCCCAGTGCAGGGGATAAGCTTCAGACAAGTCTTTCCATGTCCCTCTGCATGACAATAGACTTCCTCCCCTCTCCTATTCCACAGGCCCACCCACCCGGGACATCCACCTTTGTATTAGCTCAGGAGAGGATGCAAGATGAGAATCTCTGCTATTGTGTGGGGAGACTCAGTTTCCCGGGTTTCCCCCATGGACACATGTTCTTCAGCTGGGTCTGATTTTCTCCAGACAAGCTGTCTTGCGAAGGATTTGGCCAGCCCTAAGAACCTGAAGGGAAAGGGCGGAGGGGGGTTCTCTCTCTGCCCCCGACAGCCCCGAGCTGGGTCGGTCCCTCAGACCTGGCCAGGGGCAGCCCATCCCCCGGCGCCCTTCCCCGGGGCATCAAAGGGCAGGCTCGGCGCCAGCCCCACCCCGCTCGCCACTGCCCGAACATCGTCCTCCCTCGGGGGGCCTGGGCAGGACAGGGACCCGGGTGTGGGAGGCCTCCAGATCTCAGGCCTGGCACACCGTTTACCAGGCTGCTTCCTCCTCTGACGGGGGCCCAGCACACGCCCCAGGAGTCTTGGCAGCCGCCCCCAGGGCTCTAGCCTCTGGAACTCGTCCCCTTGGAAGGGGCCTGGCCCAGGTGCCAGGTTCGGCTGGTCGGCCAGCCTCCTTTGGAGAAAGCAGGCAAGCCGAGCCAGGCTTGCAGTGGCCCTGGCGTGACACCTGCCACCTCAGGCAGAGGGCCTCCCGCGTGCCCTCCATGGCGGGTTTCTCCCCGGAGCCGTGGCCTGGGCACTAGGAAGGCCGGGCCTCCCCGACTCCCGGGAGGAGGGGCTAGCCCAGTTGCGCCCTGGCCCCCAAACCCTCTGGTGCCATCTGCCTGTCTCGGCACTTCTGACTCCACAGAGCCTTTCCTACATCTGGGCTGCCTGCCGTGGCAAAGTGCAGGCGTGGGGTGAGGCCATGGCTTTGTCTTTCCAGGAAAAAATGAGCCCCTGGCCGAAGCAGCAGGCCCAGGCAGAGCCTTGAGCTTGAAGCCCAGTAGGTCTGTGGCCCTCAGGGCCAGAGCAATGCTTTCAAGGCAGGGAAGCGGCCTGCAAGCTGAGTGGGAGTGGGGGAGGGGAGGGAGACAGCTGAAGCCGAGTCCAGAAGGGCGGCGATGGAAGAGCTGCAGCTGGGTCAGAGCCTGGAGGGAGGGCGGGGCCTTCACTGAGGACCTCACCCCCCCCCCCCCCGAGGCCAGCCCTAGGCCCCGGCGGTCGCGCATGCGCCCTTGGCCTGTGCGGTGTGTGGGGGCTTGAACCCAAGCCCGCAGGGCTCCCGGAGCGGCCAGAGAAAGAAGGGCCCATGGAGAGGTAGGCGAGGTGGGCAGGGGGCGCCACCTTACTCTCCTCAGCTCCCTGAGGGAGAGAGAGAGAGACAGAGACAGAGAGAGAGATCCCTGACCTCTGAGTCTCTGCCTCCACCGCTGGCTGGTGCCAACTCACGCGCCATTCCACTTCCAGCCATCACCCCCACGCCTGCCCCGGGGCCAGCCCCACCACAGAGAGGCCGGTTGGTTCCTGCTCACCTCTGTGCCGTCCCTTCCCGACCTGACCCCAGTGCAGGGGATAAGCTTCAGACAAGTCTTTCCATGTCCCTCTGCATGACAATAGACTTCCTCCCCTCTCCCATTCCACAGGCACACCCACCCGGGACATCCACCTTTGTATTAGCTCAGGAGAGGATGCAAGATGAGAATCTCTGCTATTGTGTGGGGAGACTCAGTTTCCCGGGTTTCCCCCATGGACACATGTTCTTCAGCTGGGTCTGATTTTCTCCAGACAAGCTGTCTTGCGAAGGATTTGGCCAGCCCTAAGAACCTGAAGGGAAAGGGCGGAGGGGGGTTCTCTCTCTGCCCCCAACAGCCCCGAGCTGGGTCGGTCCCTCAGACCTGGCCAGGGGCAGCCCATCCCCCGGCGCCCTTCCCCGGGGCATCCAAGGGCAGGCTCGGCGCCAGCCCCACCCCGCTCGCCACTGCCCGACCATCGTCCTCCCTCGGGGGGCCTGGGCAGGACAGGGACCCGGCTGTGGGAGGCCTCCAGATCTCAGGCCTGGCACACCGTTTACCAGGCTGCTTCCTCCTCTGACGGGGGCCCAGCAGACACCCCAGGAGACTTGGCAGCCGCCCCCAGGGCTCTAGCCTCTGGAACTCGTCCCCTTGGAAGGGGCCTGGTCCAGGTGCCAGGTTCGGCTGGTCGGCCAGCCTCCTTTGGAGAAAGCAGGCAAGCCGAGCCAGGCTTGCAGTGGCCCTGGCGTGACACCTGCCACCTCAGGCAGAGGGCCTCCCGCGTGCCCTCCATGGCGGGTTTCTCCCCGGAGCCGTGGCCTGGGCACTAGGAAGGCCGGGCCTCCCCGACTCCCGGGAGGAGGGGCTAGCCCAGTTGTGCCCTGGCCCCCAAACCCTCTGGTGCCATCTGCCTGTCTCGGCACTTCTGACTCCACAGAGCCTTTCCTACATCTGGGCTGCCTGCCGTGGCAAAGTGCAGGCGTGGGGTGAGGCCATGGCTTTGTCTTTCCAGGAAAAAATGAGCCCCTGGCCGAAGCAGCAGGCCCAGGCAGAGCCTTGAGCTTGAAGCCCAGTAGGTCTGTTGCCCTCAGGGCCAGAGCAATGCTTTCAAGGCAGGGAAGCGGCCTGCAAGCTGAGTGGGAGTGGGGGAGGGGAGGGAGACAGCTGAAGCCGAGTCCAGAAGGGCGGCGATGGAAGAGCTGCAGCTGGGTCAGAGCCTGGAGGGAGGGCGGGGCCTTCACTGAGGACCCCCCCGCCCCCCGAGGCCAGCCCTAGGCCCCGGCGGTCGCGCATGCGCCCTTGGCCTGTGCGGTGTGTGGGGGCTTGAACCCAAGCCCGCAGGGCTCCCGGAGCGGCCAGAGAAAGAAGGGCCCATGGAGAGGTAGGCGAGGTGGGCAGGGGGCGCCACCTTACTCTCCTCAGCTCCCTGAGGGAGAGAGAGAGAGACAGAGACAGAGAGAGAGATCCCTGACCTCTGAGTCTCTGCCTCCACCGCTGGCTGGTGCCAACTCACGCGCCATCCCACTTCCAGCCATCACCCCCACGCCTGCCCCGGGGCCAGCCCCACCACAGAGAGGCCGCTTGGTTCCTGCTCACCTCTGTGCCGTCCCTTCCCGACCTGACCCCAGTGCAGGGGATAAGCTTCAGACAAGTCTTTCCATGTCCCTCTGCATGACAATAGACTTCCTCCCCTCTCCCATTCCACAGGCCCACCCACCCGGGACATCCACCTTTGTCATTAGCTCAGGAGAGGATGCAAGATGAGAATCTCTGCTATTGTGTGGGGAGACTCAGTTTCCCGGGTTTCCCCCATGGACACATGTTCTTCAGCTGGGTCTGATTTTCTCCAGACAAGCTGGTTTGCGAAGGATTTGGCCAGCCCTAAGAACCTGAAGGGAAAGGGCGGAGGGGGGTTCTCTCTCTGCCCCCGACAGCCCGGAGCTGGGTCGGTCCCTCAGACCTGGCCAGGGGCAGCCCATCCCCCGGCGCCCTTCCCCGGGGCATCCAAGGGCAGGCTCGGCGCCAGCCCCACCCCGCTCGCCACTGCCCGACCATCGTCCTCCCTCGGGCGGCCTGGGCAGGACAGGGACCCGGGTGTGGGAGGCCTCCAGATCTCAGGCCTGGCACACCGTTTACCAGGCTGCTTCCTCCTCTGACGGGGGCCCAGCACACGCCCCAGGAGACTTGGCAGCCGCCCCCAGGGCTCTAGCCTCTGGAACTCGTCCCCTTGGAAGGGGCCTGGCCCAGGTGCCATGTTCGGCTGGTCGGCCAGCCTCCTTTGGAGAAAGCAGGCAAGCCGAGCCAGGCTTGCAGTGGCCCTGGCGTGACACCTGCCACCTCAGGCAGAGGGCCTCCCGCGTGCCCTCCATGGCGGGTTTCTCCCCGGAGCCGTGGCCTGGGCACTAGGAAGGCCGGGCCTCCCCGACTCCCGGGAGGAGGGGCTAGCCCAGTTGCGCCCTGGCCCCCAAACCCTCTGGTGCCATCTGCCTGTCTCGGCACTTCTGACTCCACAGAGCCTTTCCTACATCTGGGCTGCCTGCCGTGGCAAAGTGCAGGCGTGGGGTGAGGCCATGGCTTTGTCTTTCCAGGAAAAAATGAGCCCCTGGCCGAAGCAGCAGGCCCAGGCAGAGCCTTGAGCTTGAAGCCCAGTAGGTCTGTGGCCCTCAGGGCCAGAGCAATGCTTTCAAGGCAGGGAAGCGGCCTGCAAGCTGAGTGGGAGTGGGGGAGGGGAGGGAGACAGCTGAAGCCGAGTCCAGAAGGGCGGCGATGGAAGAGCTGCAGCTGGGTCAGAGCCTGGAGGGAGGGCGGGGCCTTCACTGAGGACCCCCCCGCCCCCCGAGGCCAGAACTAGGCCCACGGCGGTCGCGCATGCGCCCTTGGCCTGTGCGGTGTGTGGGGGCTTGAACCCAAGCCCGCAGGGCTCCCGGAGCGGCCAGAGAAAGAAGGGCCCATGGAGAGGTAGGCGAGGTGGGCAGGGGCGCCACCTTACTCTCCTCAGCTCCCTGAGGGAGAGAGAGAGCGACAGAGACAGAGAGAGAGATCCCTGACCTCTGAGTCTCTGCCTCCACCGCTGGCTGGTGCCAACTCACGCGCCATCCCACTTTCAGCCATCACCCCCTCGCCTGCCCCGGGGCCAGCCCCACCACAGAGAGGCCCCTTGGTTCCTGCTCACCTCTATGCAGTCCCTTCCCGACCTGACCCCAGTGCAGGGGATAAGCTTCAGACAAGTCTTTCCATGTCCCTCTGCATGACAATAGACTTCCTCCCCTCTCCCATTCCACAGGCCCACCCACCCGGGACATCCACCTTTGTATTAGCTCAGGAGAGGATGCAAGATGAGAATCTCTGCTATTGTGTGGGGAGACTCAGTTTCCCGGGTTTCCCCCATGGACACATGTTCTTCAGCTGGGTCTGATTTTCTCCAGACAAGCTGTCTTGCGAAGGATTTGGCCAGCCCTAAGAACCTGAAGGGAAAGGGCGGAGGGGGGTTCTCTCTCTGCCCCCGACAGCCCCGAGCTGGGTCGGTCCCTCAGACCTGGCCAGGGGCAGCCCATCCCCCGGCGCCCTTCCCCGGGGCATCAAAGGGCAGGCTCGGCGCCAGCCCCACCCCGCTCGCCACTGCCCGACCATCGTCCTCCCTCGGGGGCCTGGGCAGGACAGGGACCCGGCTGTGGGAGGCCTCCAGATCTCAGGCCTGGCACACCGTTTACCAGGCTGCTTCCTCCTCTGACGGGGGCCCAGCACACGCCCCAGGAGTCTTGGCAGCCGCCCCCAGGGCTCTAGCCTCTGGAACTCGTCCCCTTGGAAGGGGCCTGGCCCAGGTGCCAGGTTCGGCTGGTCGGCCAGCCTCCTTTGGAGAAAGCAGGCAAGCCGAGCCAGGCTTGCAGTGGCCCTGGCGTGACACCTGCCACCTCAGGCAGAGGGCCTCCCGCGTGCCCTCCATGGCGGGTTTCTCCCCGGAGCCGTGGCCTGGGCACTAGGAAGGCCGGGCCTCCCCGACTCCCGGGAGGAGGGGCTAGCCCAGTTGCGCCCTGGCCCCCAAACCCTCTGGTGCCATCTGCCTGTCTCGGCACTTCTGACTCCACAGAGCCTTTCCTACATCTGGGCTGCCTGCCGTGTCAAAGTGCAGGCGTGGGGTGAGGCCATGGCTTTGTCTTTCCAGGAAAAAATGAGCCCCTGGCCGAAGCAGCAGGCCCAGGCAGAGCCTTGAGCTTGAAGCCCAGTAGGTCTGTGGCCCTCAGGGCCAGAGCAATGCTTTCAAGGCAGGGAAGCGGCCTGCAAGCTGAGTGGGAGTGGGGGAGGGGAGGGAGACAGCTGAAGCCGAGTCCAGAAGGGCGGCGATGGAAGAGCTGCAGCTGGGTCAGAGCCTGGAGGGAGGGCGGGGCCTTCACTGAGGACCCCCCCGCCCCCCGAGGCCAGAACTAGGCCCACGGCGGTCGCGCATGCGCCCTTGGCCTGTGCGGTGTGTGGGGGCTTGAACCCAAGCCCGCAGGGCTCCCGGAGCGGCCAGAGAAAGAAGGGCCCATGGAGAGGTAGGCGAGGTGGGCAGGGGCGCCACCTTACTCTCCTCAGCTCCCTGAGGGAGAGAGAGAGCGACAGAGACAGAGAGAGAGATCCCTGACCTCTGAGTCTCTGCCTCCACCGCTGGCTGGTGCCAACTCACGCGCCATCCCACTTTCAGCCATCACCCCCTCGCCTGCCCCGGGGCCAGCCCCACCACAGAGAGGCCCATTGGTTCCTGCTCACCTCTGTGCAGTCCCTTCCTGACCTGACCCCAGTGCAGGGGATAAGCTTCAGACAAGTCTTTCCATGTCCCTCTGCATGACAATAGACTTCCTCCCCTCTCCCATTCCACAGGCCCACCCACCCGGGACATCCACCTTTGTATTAGCTCAGTAGAGGATGCAAGATGAGAATCTCTGCTATTGTGTGGGGAGACTCAGTTTCCCGGGTTTCCCCCATGGACACATGTTCTTCAGCTGGGTCTGATTTTCTCCAGACAAGCTGTCTTGCGAAGGATTTGGCCAGCCCTAAGAACCTGAAGGGAAAGGGCGGAGGGGGGTTCTCTCTCTGCCCCCGACAGCCCCGAGCTGGGTCGGTCCCTCAGACCTGGCCAGGGGCAGCCCATCCCCCGGCGCCCTTCCCCGGGGCATCAAAGGGCAGGCTCGGCGCCAGCCCCACCCCGCTCGCCACTGCCCGAACATCGTCCTCCCTCGGGGGGCCTGGGCAGGACAGGGACCCGGCTGTGGGAGGCCTCCAGATCTCAGGCCTGGCACACCGTTTACCAGGCTGCTTCCTCCTCTGACGGGGGCCCAGCACACGCCCCAGGAGTCTTGGCAGCCGCCCCCAGGGCTCTAGCCTCTGGAACTCGTCCCCTTGGAAGGGGCCTGGCCCAGGTGCCAGGTTCGGCTGGTCGGCCAGCCTCCTTTGGAGAAAGCAGGCAAGCCGAGCCAGGCTTGCAGTGGCCCTGGCGTGACACCTGCCACCTCAGGCAGAGGGCCTCCCGCGTGCCCTCCATGGCGGGTTTCTCCCCGGAGCCGTGGCCTGGGCACTAGGAAGGCCGGGCCTCCCCGACTCCCGGGAGGAGGGGCTAGCCCAGTTGCGCCCTGGCCCCCAAACCCTCTGGTGCCATCTGCCTGTCTCGGCACTTCTGACTCCACAGAGCCTTTCCTACATCTGGGCTGCCTGCCGTGGCAAAGTGCAGGCGTGGGGTGAGGCCATGGCTTTGTCTTTCCAGGAAAAAATGAGCCCCTGGCCGAAGCAGCAGGCCCAGGCAGAGCCTTGAGCTTGAAGCCCAGTAGGTCTGTGGCCCTCAGGGCCAGAGCAATGCTTTCAAGGCAGGGAAGCGGCCTGCAAGCTGAGTGGGAGTGGGGGAGGGGAGGGAGACAGCTGAAGCCGAGTCCAGAAGGGCGGCGATGGAAGAGCTGCAGCTGGGTCAGAGCCTGGAGGGAGGGCGGGGCCTTCACTGAGGACCCCCCCCGCCCCCCGAGGCCAGAACTAGGCCCACGGCGGTCGCGCATGCGAACTTGGCCTGTGCGGTGTGTGGGGGCTTGAACCCAAGCCCGCAGGGCTCCCGGAGCGGCCAGAGAAAGAAGGGCCCATGGAGAGGTAGGCGAGGTGGGCAGGGGCGCCACCTTACTCTCCTCAGCTCCCTGAGGGAGAGAGAGAGCGACAGAGACAGAGAGAGAGATCCCTGACCTCTGAGTCTCTGCCTCCACCGCTGGCTGGTGCCAACTCACGCGCCATCCCACTTTCAGCCATCACCCCCTCGCCTGCCCCGGGGCCAGCCCCACCACAGAGAGGCCCGTTGGTTCCTGCTCACCTCTGTGCAGTCCCTTCCCGACCTGACCCCAGTGCAGGGGATAAGCTTCAGACAAGTCTTTCCATGTCCCTCTGCATGACAATAGACTTCCTCCCCTCTCCCATTCCACAGGCCCACCCACCCGGGACATCCACCTTTGTATTAGCTCAGGAGAGGATGCAAGATGAGAATCTCTGCTATTGTGTGGGGAGACTCAGTTTCCCGGGTTTCCCCCATGGACACATGTTCTTCAGCTGGGTCTGATTTTCTCCAGACAAGCTGTCTTGCGAAGGATTTGGCCAGCCCTAAGAACCTGAAGGGAAAGGGCGGAGGGGGGTTCTCTCTCTGCCCCCGACAGCCCCGAGCTGGGTCGGTCCCTCAGACCTGGCCAGGGGCAGCCCATCCCCCGGCGCCCTTCCCCGGGGCATCAAAGGGCAGGCTCGGCGCCAGCCCCACCCCGCTCGCCACTGCCCGAACATCGTCCTCCCTCGGGGGGCCTGGGCAGGACAGGGACCCGGCTGTGGGAGGCCTCCAGATCTCAGGCCTGGCACACCGTTTACCAGGCTGCTTCCTCCTCTGACGGGGGCCCAGCACACGCCCCAGGAGTCTTGGCAGCCGCCCCCAGGGCTCTAGCCTCTGGAACTCGTCCCCTTGGAAGGGGCCTGGCCCAGGTGCCAGGTTCGGCTGGTCGGCCAGCCTCCTTTGGAGAAAGCAGGCAAGCCGAGCCAGGCTTGCAGTGGCCCTGGCGTGACACCTGCCACCTCAGGCAGAGGGCCTCCCGCGTGCCCTCCATGGCGGGTTTCTCCCCGGAGCCGTGGCCTGGGCACTAGGAAGGCCGGGCCTCCCCGACTCCCGGGAGGAGGGGCTAGCCCAGTTGCGCCCTGGCCCCCAAACCCTCTGGTGCCATCTGCCTGTCTCGGCACTTCTGACTCCACAGAGCCTTTCCTACATCTGGGCTGCCTGCCGTGGCAAAGTGCAGGCGTGGGGTGAGGCCATGGCTTTGTCTTTCCAGGAAAAAATGAGCCCCTGGCCGAAGCAGCAGGCCCAGGCAGAGCCTTGAGCTTGAAGCCCAGTAGGTCTGTGGCCCTCAGGGCCAGAGCAATGCTTTCAAGGCAGGGAAGCGGCCTGCAAGCTGAGTGGGAGTGGGGGAGGGGAGGGAGACAGCTGAAGCCGAGTCCAGAAGGGCGGCGATGGAAGAGCTGCAGCTGGGTCAGAGCCTGGAGGGAGGGCGGGGCCTTCACTGAGGACCCCCCCCGCCCCCCGAGGCCAGAACTAGGCCCACGGCGGTCGCGCATGCGAACTTGGCCTGTGCGGTGTGTGGGGGCTTGAACCCAAGCCCGCAGGGCTCCCGGAGCGGCCAGAGAAAGAAGGGCCCATGGAGAGGTAGGCGAGGTGGGCAGGGGCGCCACCTTACTCTCCTCAGCTCCCTGAGGGAGAGAGAGAGCGACAGAGACAGAGAGAGAGATCCCTGACCTCTGAGTCTCTGCCTCCACCGCTGGCTGGTGCCAACTCACGCGCCATCCCACTTTCAGCCATCACCCCCTCGCCTGCCCCGGGGCCAGCCCCACCACAGAGAGGCCCGTTGGTTCCTGCTCACCTCTGTGCAGTCCCTTCCCGACCTGACCCCAGTGCAGGGGATAAGCTTCAGACAAGTCTTTCCATGTCCCTCTGCATGACAATAGACTTCCTCCCCTCTCCCATTCCACAGGCCCACCCACCCGGGACATCCACCTTTGTATTAGCTCAGGAGAGGATGCAAGATGAGAATCTCTGCTATTGTGTGGGGAGACTCAGTTTCCCGGGTTTCCCCCATGGACACATGTTCTTCAGCTGGGTCTGATTTTCTCCAGACAAGCTGTCTTGCGAAGGATTTGGCCAGCCCTAAGAACCTGAAGGGAAAGGGCGGAGGGGGGTTCTCTCTCTGCCCCCGACAGCCCCGAGCTGGGTCGGTCCCTCAGACCTGGCCAGGGGCAGCCCATCCCCCGGCGCCCTTCCCCGGGGCATCAAAGGGCAGGCTCGGCGCCAGCCCCACCCCGCTCGCCACTGCCCGAACATCGTCCTCCCTCGGGGGGCCTGGGCAGGACAGGGACCCGGCTGTGGGAGGCCTCCAGATCTCAGGCCTGGCACACCGTTTACCAGGCTGCTTCCTCCTCTGACGGGGGCCCAGCACACGCCCCAGGAGTCTTGGCAGCCGCCCCCAGGGCTCTAGCCTCTGGAACTCGTCCCCTTGGAAGGGGCCTGGCCCAGGTGCCAGGTTCGGCTGGTCGGCCAGCCTCCTTTGGAGAAAGCAGGCAAGCCGAGCCAGGCTTGCAGTGGCCCTGGCGTGACACCTGCCACCTCAGGCAGAGGGCCTCCCGCGTGCCCTCCATGGCGGGTTTCTCCCCGGAGCCGTGGCCTGGGCACTAGGAAGGCCGGGCCTCCCCGACTCCCGGGAGGAGGGGCTAGCCCAGTTGCGCCCTGGCCCCCAAACCCTCTGGTGCCATCTGCCTGTCTCGGCACTTCTGACTCCACAGAGCCTTTCCTACATCTGGGCTGCCTGCCGTGGCAAAGTGCAGGCGTGGGGTGAGGCCATGGCTTTGTCTTTCCAGGAAAAAATGAGCCCCTGGCCGAAGCAGCAGGCCCAGGCAGAGCCTTGAGCTTGAAGCCCAGTAGGTCTGTGGCCCTCAGGGCCAGAGCAATGCTTTCAAGGCAGGGAAGCGGCCTGCAAGCTGAGTGGGAGTGGGGGAGGGGAGGGAGACAGCTGAAGCCGAGTCCAGAAGGGCGGCGATGGAAGAGCTGCAGCTGGGTCAGAGCCTGGAGGGAGGGCGGGGCCTTCACTGAGGACCCCCCCGCCCCCCGAGGCCAGAACTAGGCCCACGGCGGTCGCGCATGCGCCCTTGGCCTGTGCGGTGTGTGGGGGCTTGAACCCAAGCCCGCAGGGCTCCCGGAGCGGCCAGAGAAAGAAGGGCCCATGGAGAGGTAGGCGAGGTGGGCAGGGGCGCCACCTTACTCTCCTCAGCTCCCTGAGGGAGAGAGAGAGCGACAGAGACAGAGAGAGAGATCCCTGACCTCTGAGTCTCTGCCTCCACCGCTGGCTGGTGCCAACTCACGCGCCATCCCACTTTCAGCCATCACCCCCTCGCCTGCCCCGGGGCCAGCCCCACCACAGAGAGGCCCATTGGTTCCTGCTCACCTCTGTGCAGTCCCTTCCCGACCTGACCCCAGTGCAGGGGATAAGCTTCAGACAAGTCTTTCCATGTCCCTCTGCATGACAATAGACTTCCTCCCCTCTCCCATTCCACAGGCCCACCCACCCGGGACATCCACCTTTGTATTAGCTCAGGAGAGGATGCAAGATGAGAATCTCTGCTATTGTGTGGGGAGACTCAGTTTCCCGGGTTTCCCCCATGGACACATGTTCTTCAGCTGGGTCTGATTTTCTCCAGACAAGCTGTCTTGCGAAGGATTTGGCCAGCCCTAAGAACCTGAAGGGAAAGGGCGGAGGGGGGTTCTCTCTCTGCCCCCGACAGCCCCGAGCTGGGTCGGTCCCTCAGACCTGGCCAGGGGCAGCCCATCCCCCGGCGCCCTTCCCCGGGGCATCAAAGGGCAGGCTCGGCGCCAGCCCCACCCCGCTCGCCACTGCCCGACCATCGTCCTCCCTCGGGGGGCCTGGGCAGGACAGGGACCCGGCTGTGGGAGGCCTCCAGATCTCAGGCCTGGCACACCGTTTACCAGGCTGCTTCCTCCTCTGACGGGGGCCCAGCACACGCCCCAGGAGTCTTGGCAGCCGCCCCCAGGGCTCTAGCCTCTGGAACTCGTCCCCTTGGAAGGGGCCTGGCCCAGGTGCCAGGTTCGGCTGGTCGGCCAGCCTCCTTTGGAGAAAGCAGGCAAGCCGAGCCAGGCTTGCAGTGGCCCTGGCGTGACACCTGCCACCTCAGGCAGAGGGCCTCCCGCGTGCCCTCCATGGCGGGTTTCTCCCCGAAGCCGTGGCCTGGGCACTAGGAAGGCCGGGCCTCCCCGACTCCCGGGAGGAGGGGCTAGCCCAGTTGCGCCCTGGCCCCCAAACCCTCTGGTGCCATCTGCCTGTCTCGGCACTTCTGACTCCACAGAGCCTTTCCTACATCTGGGCTGCCTGCCGTGGCAAAGTGCAGGCGTGGGGTGAGGCCATGGCTTTGTCTTTCCAGGAAAAAATGAGCCCCTGGCCGAAGCAGCAGGCCCAGGCAGAGCCTTGAGCTTGAAGCCCAGTAGGTCTGTGGCCCTCAGGGCCAGAGCAATGCTTTCAAGGCAGGGAAGCGGCCTGCAAGCTGAGTGGGAGTGGGGGAGGGGAGGGAGACAGCTGAAGCCGAGTCCAGAAGGGCGGCGATGGAAGAGCTGCAGCTGGGTCAGAGCCTGGAGGGAGGGCGGGG
The DNA here is from genome assembly GCF_020826845.1 of Diceros bicornis minor. NCBI lineage: Eukaryota > Metazoa > Chordata > Mammalia > Perissodactyla > Rhinocerotidae > Diceros > Diceros bicornis. The sequence continues at coordinate 624,121 of NW_026691039.1, forward strand.
CCTTCACTGAGGACCCCCCCGCCCCCCGAGGCCAGAACTAGGCCCACGGCGGTCGCGCATGCGCCCTTGGCCTGTGCGGTGTGTGGGGGCTTGAACCCAAGCCCGCAGGGCTCCCGGAGCGGCCAGAGAAAGAAGGGCCCATGGAGAGGTAGGCGAGGTGGGCAGGGGCGCCACCTTACTCTCCTCAGCTCCCTGAGGGAGAGAGAGAGCGACAGAGACAGAGAGAGAGATCCCTGACCTCTGAGTCTCTGCCTCCACCGCTGGCTGGTGCCAACTCACGCGCCATCCCACTTTCAGCCATCACCCCCTCGCCTGCCCCGGGGCCAGCCCCACCACAGAGAGGCCCGTTGGTTCCTGCTCACCTCTGTGCAGTCCCTTCCCGACCTGACCCCAGTGCAGGGGATAAGCTTCAGACAAGTCTTTCCATGTCCCTCTGCATGACAATAGACTTCCTCCCCTCTCCCATTCCACAGGCCCACCCACCCGGGACATCCACCTTTGTATTAGCTCAGGAGAGGATGCAAGATGAGAATCTCTGCTATTGTGTGGGGAGACTCAGTTTCCCGGGTTTCCCCCATGGACACATGTTCTTCAGCTGGGTCTGATTTTCTCCAGACAAGCTGTCTTGCGAAGGATTTGGCCAGCCCTAAGAACCTGAAGGGAAAGGGCGGAGGGGGGTTCTCTCTCTGCCCCCGACAGCCCCGAGCTGGGTCGGTCCCTCAGACCTGGCCAGGGGCAGCCCATCCCCCGGCGCCCTTCCCCGGGGCATCAAAGGGCAGGCTCGGCGCCAGCCCCACCCCGCTCGCCACTGCCCGACCATCGTCCTCCCTCTGGGGGCCTGGGCAGGACAGGGACCCGGCTGTGGGAGGCCTCCAGATCTCAGGCCTGGCACACCGTTTACCAGGCTGCTTCCTCCTCTGACGGGGGCCCAGCACACGCCCCAGGAGTCTTGGCAGCCGCCCCCAGGGCTCTAGCCTCTGGAACTCGTCCCCTTGGAAGGGGCCTGGCCCAGGTGCCAGGTTCGGCTGGTCGGCCAGCCTCCTTTGGAGAAAGCAGGCAAGCCGAGCCAGGCTTGCAGTGGCCCTGGCGTGACACCTGCCACCTCAGGCAGAGGGCCTCCCGCGTGCCCTCCATGGCGGGTTTCTCCCCGGAGCCGTGGCCTGGGCACTAGGAAGGCCGGGCCTCCCCGACTCCCGGGAGGAGGGGCTAGCCCAGTTGCGCCCTGGCCCCCAAACCCTCTGGTGCCATCTGCCTGTCTCGGCACTTCTGACTCCACAGAGCCTTTCCTACATCTGGGCTGCCTGCCGTGGCAAAGTGCAGGCGTGGGGTGAGGCCATGGCTTTGTCTTTCCAGGAAAAAATGAGCCCCTGGCCGAAGCAGCAGGCCCAGGCAGAGCCTTGAGCTTGAAGCCCAGTAGGTCTGTGGCCCTCAGGGCCAGAGCAATGCTTTCAAGGCAGGGAAGCGGCCTGCAAGCTGAGTGGGAGTGGGGGAGGGGAGGGAGACAGCTGAAGCCAAGTCCAGAAGGGCGGCGATGGAAGAGCTGCAGCTGGGTCAGAGCCTGGAGGGAGGGCGGGGCCTTCACTGAGGACCCCCCCGCCCCCCGAGGCCAGAACTAGGCCCACGGCGGTCGCGCATGCGCCCTTGGCCTGTGCGGTGTGTGGGGGCTTGAACCCAAGCCCGCAGGGCTCCCGGAGCGGCCAGAGAAAGAAGGGCCCATGGAGAGGTAGGCGAGGTGGGCAGGGGCGCCACCTTACTCTCCTCAGCTCCCTGAGGGAGAGAGAGAGCGACAGAGACAGAGAGAGAGATCCCTGACCTCTGAGTCTCTGCCTCCACCGCTGGCTGGTGCCAACTCACGCGCCATCCCACTTTCAGCCATCACCCCCTCGCCTGCCCCGGGGCCAGCCCCACCACAGAGAGGCCCATTGGTTCCTGCTCACCTCTGTGCAGTCCCTTCCCGACCTGACCCCAGTGCAGGGGATAAGCTTCAGACAAGTCTTTCCATGTCCCTCTGCATGACAATAGACTTCCTCCCCTCTCCCATTCCACAGGCCCACCCACCCGGGACATCCACCTTTGTATTAGCTCAGGAGAGGATGCAAGATGAGAATCTCTGCTATTGTGTGGGGAGACTCAGTTTCCCGGGTTTCCCCCATGGACACATGTTCTTCAGCTGGGTCTGATTTTCTCCAGACAAGCTGTCTTGCGAAGGATTTGGCCAGCCCTAAGAACCTGAAGGGAAAGGGCGGAGGGGGGTTCTCTCTCTGCCCCCGACAGCCCCGAGCTGGGTCGGTCCCTCAGACCTGGCCAGGGGCAGCCCATCCCCCGGCGCCCTTCCCCGGGGCATCAAAGGGCAGGCTCGGCGCCAGCCCCACCCCGCTCGCCACTGCCCGACCATCGTCCTCCCTCTGGGGGCCTGGGCAGGACAGGGACCCGGCTGTGGGAGGCCTCCAGATCTCAGGCCTGGCACACCGTTTACCAGGCTGCTTCCTCCTCTGACGGGGGCCCAGCACACGCCCCAGGAGTCTTGGCAGCCGCCCCCAGGGCTCTAGCCTCTGGAACTCGTCCCCTTGGAAGGGGCCTGGCCCAGGTGCCAGGTTCGGCTGGTCGGCCAGCCTCCTTTGGAGAAAGCAGGCAAGCCGAGCCAGGCTTGCAGTGGCCCTGGCGTGACACCTGCCACCTCAGGCAGAGGGCCTCCCGCGTGCCCTCCATGGCGGGTTTCTCCCCGGAGCCGTGGCCTGGGCACTAGGAAGGCCGGGCCTCCCCGACTCCCGGGAGGAGGGGCTAGCCCAGTTGCGCCCTGGCCCCCAAACCCTCTGGTGCCATCTGCCTGTCTCGGCACTTCTGACTCCACAGAGCCTTTCCTACATCTGGGCTGCCTGCCGTGGCAAAGTGCAGGCGTGGGGTGAGGCCATGGCTTTGTCTTTCCAGGAAAAAATGAGCCCCTGGCCGAAGCAGCAGGCCCAGGCAGAGCCTTGAGCTTGAAGCCCAGTAGGTCTGTGGCCCTCAGGGCCAGAGCAATGCTTTCAAGGCAGGGAAGCGGCCTGCAAGCTGAGTGGGAGTGGGGGAGGGGAGGGAGACAGCTGAAGCCGAGTCCAGAAGGGCGGCGATGGAAGAGCTGCAGCTGGGTCAGAGCCTGGAGGGAGGGCGGGGCCTTCACTGAGGACCCCCCCGCCCCCCGAGGCCAGAACTAGGCCCACGGCGGTCGCGCATGCGCCCTTGGCCTGTGCGGTGTGTGGGGGCTTGAACCCAAGCCCGCAGGGCTCCCGGAGCGGCCAGAGAAAGAAGGGCCCATGGAGAGGTAGGCGAGGTGGGCAGGGGCGCCACCTTACTCTCCTCAGCTCCCTGAGGGAGAGAGAGAGCGACAGAGACAGAGAGAGAGATCCCTGACCTCTGAGTCTCTGCCTCCACCGCTGGCTGGTGCCAACTCACGCGCCATCCCACTTTCAGCCATCACCCCCTCGCCTGCCCCGGGGCCAGCCCCACCACAGAGAGGCCCGTTGGTTCCTGCTCACCTCTGTGCAGTCCCTTCCTGACCTGACCCCAGTGCAGGGGATAAGCTTCAGACAAGTCTTTCCATGTCCCTCTGCATGACAATAGACTTCCTCCCCTCTCCCATTCCACAGGCCCACCCACCCGGGACATCCACCTTTGTATTAGCTCAGGAGAGGATGCAAGATGAGAATCTCTGCTATTGTGTGGGGAGACTCAGTTTCCCGGGTTTCCCCCATGGACACATGTTCTTCAGCTGGGTCTGATTTTCTCCAGACAAGCTGTCTTGCGAAGGATTTGGCCAGCCCTAAGAAGCTGAAGGGAAAGGGCGGAGGGGGGTTCTCTCTCTGCCCCCGACAGCCCCGAGCTGGGTCGGTCCCTCAGACCTGGCCAGGGGCAGCCCATCCCCCGGCGCCCTTCCCCGGGGCATCAAAGGGCAGGCTCGGCGCCAGCCCCACCCCGCTCGCCACTGCCCGACCATCGTCCTCCCTCTGGGGGCCTGGGCAGGACAGGGACCCGGCTGTGGGAGGCCTCCAGATCTCAGGCCTGGCACACCGTTTACCAGGCTGCTTCCTCCTCTGACGGGGGCCCAGCACACGCCCCAGGAGTCTTGGCAGCCGCCCCCAGGGCTCTAGCCTCTGGAACTCGTCCCCTTGGAAGGGGCCTGGCCCAGGTGCCAGGTTCGGCTGGTCGGCCAGCCTCCTTTGGAGAAAGCAGGCAAGCCGAGCCAGGCTTGCAGTGGCCCTGGCGTGACACCTGCCACCTCAGGCAGAGGGCCTCCCGCGTGCCCTCCATGGCGGGTTTCTCCCCGGAGCCGTGGCCTGGGCACTAGGAAGGCCGGGCCTCCCCGACTCCCGGGAGGAGGGGCTAGCCCAGTTGCGCCCTGGCCCCCAAACCCTCTGGTGCCATCTGCCTGTCTCGGCACTTCTGACTCCACAGAGCCTTTCCTACATCTGGGCTGCCTGCCGTGGCAAAGTGCAGGCGTGGGGTGAGGCCATGGCTTTGTCTTTCCAGGAAAAAATGAGCCCCTGGCCGAAGCAGCAGGCCCAGGCAGAGCCTTGAGCTTGAAGCCCAGTAGGTCTGTGGCCCTCAGGGCCAGAGCAATGCTTTCAAGGCAGGGAAGCGGCCTGCAAGCTGAGTGGGAGTGGGGGAGGGGAGGGAGACAGCTGAAGCCGAGTCCAGAAGGGCGGCGATGGAAGAGCTGCAGCTGGGTCAGAGCCTGGAGGGAGGGCGGGGCCTTCACTGAGGACCCCCCCGCCCCCCGAGGCCAGAACTAGGCCCACGGCGGTCGCGCATGCGCCCTTGGCCTGTGCGGTGTGTGGGGGCTTGAACCCAAGCCCGCAGGGCTCCCGGAGCGGCCAGAGAAAGAAGGGCCCATGGAGAGGTAGGCGAGGTGGGCAGGGGCGCCACCTTACTCTCCTCAGCTCCCTGAGGGAGAGAGAGAGCGACAGAGACAGAGAGAGAGATCCCTGACCTCTGAGTCTCTGCCTCCACCGCTGGCTGGTGCCAACTCACGCGCCATCCCACTTTCAGCCATCACCCCCTCGCCTGCCCCGGGGCCAGCCCCACCACAGAGAGGCCCGTTGGTTCCTGCTCACCTCTGTGCAGTCCCTTCCCGACCTGACCCCAGTGCAGGGGATAAGCTTCAGACAAGTCTTTCCATGTCCCTCTGCATGACAATAGACTTCCTCCCCTCTCCCATTCCACAGGCCCACCCACCCGGGACATCCACCTTTGTATTAGCTCAGGAGAGGATGCAAGATGAGAATCTCTGCTATTGTGTGGGGAGACTCAGTTTCCCGGGTTTCCCCCATGGACACATGTTCTTCAGCTGGGTCTGATTTTCTCCAGACAAGCTGTCTTGCGAAGGATTTGGCCAGCCCTAAGAAGCTGAAGGGAAAGGGCGGAGGGGGGTTCTCTCTCTGCCCCCGACAGCCCCGAGCTGGGTCGGTCCCTCAGACCTGGCCAGGGGCAGCCCATCCCCCGGCGCCCTTCCCCGGGGCATCAAAGGGCAGGCTCGGCGCCAGCCCCACCCCGCTCGCCACTGCCCGAACATCGTCCTCCCTCGGGGTGCCTAGGCAGGACAGGGACCCGGCTGTGGGAGGCCTCCAGATCTCAGGCCTGGCACACCGTTTACCAGGCTGCTTCCTCCTCTGACGGGGGCCCAGCACACGCCCCAGGAGTCTTGGCAGCCGCCCCCAGGGCTCTAGCCTCTGGAACTCGTCCCCTTGGAAGGGGCCTGGCCCAGGTGCCAGGTTCGGCTGGTCGGCCAGCCTCCTTTGGAGAAAGCAGGCAAGCCGAGCCAGGCTTGCAGTGGCCCTGGCGTGACACCTGCCACCTCAGGCAGAGGGCCTCCCGCGTGCCCTCCATGGCGGGTTTCTCCCCGGAGCCGTGGCCTGGGCACTAGGAAGGCCGGGCCTCCCCGACTCCCGGGAGGAGGGGCTAGCCCAGTTGCGCCCTGGCCCCCAAACCCTCTGGTGCCATCTGCCTGTCTCGGCACTTCTGACTCCACAGAGCCTTTCCTACATCTGGGCTGCCTGCCGTGGCAAAGTGCAGGCGTGGGGTGAGGCCATGGCTTTGTCTTTCCAGGAAAAAATGAGCCCCTGGCCGAAGCAGCAGGCCCAGGCAGAGCCTTGAGCTTGAAGCCCAGTAGGTCTGTGGCCCTCAGGGCCAGAGCAATGCTTTCAAGGCAGGGAAGCGGCCTGCAAGCTGAGTGGGAGTGGGGGAGGGGAGGGAGACAGCTGAAGCCGAGTCCAGAAGGGCGGCGATGGAAGAGCTGCAGCTGGGTCAGAGCCTGGGGGGAGGGCGGGGCCTTCACTGAGGACCCCCCCGCCCCCCGAGGCCAGAACTAGGCCCACGGCGGTCGCGCATGCGCCCTTGGCCTGTGCGGTGTGTGGGGGCTTGAACCCAAGCCCGCAGGGCTCCCGGAGCGGCCAGAGAAAGAAGGGCCCATGGAGAGGTAGGCGAGGTGGGCAGGGGCGCCACCTTACTCTCCTCAGCTCCCTGAGGGAGAGAGAGAGCGACAGAGACAGAGAGAGAGATCCCTGACCTCTGAGTCTCTGCCTCCACCGCTGGCTGGTGCCAACTCACGCGCCATCCCACTTTCAGCCATCACCCCCTCGCCTGCCCCGGGGCCAGCCCCACCACAGAGAGGCCCTTTGGTTCCTGCTCACCTCTGTGCAGTCCCTTCCCGACCTGACCCCAGTGCAGGGGATAAGCTTCAGACAAGTCTTTCCATGTCCCTCTGCATGACAATAGACTTCCTCCCCTCTCCCATTCCACAGGCCCACCCACCCGGGACATCCACCTTTGTATTAGCTCAGGAGAGGATGCAAGATGAGAATCTCTGCTATTGTGTGGGGAGACTCAGTTTCCCGGGTTTCCCCCATGGACACATGTTCTTCAGCTGGGTCTGATTTTCTCCAGACAAGCTGTCTTGCGAAGGATTTGGCCAGCCCTAAGAAGCTGAAGGGAAAGGGCGGAGGGGGGTTCTCTCTCTGCCCCCGACAGCCCCGAGCTGGGTCGGTCCCTCAGACCTGGCCAGGGGCAGCCCATCCCCCGGCGCCCTTCCCCGGGGCATCAAAGGGCAGGCTCGGCGCCAGCCCCACCCCGCTCGCCACTGCCCGAACATCGTCCTCCCTCGGGGGGCCTGGGCAGGACAGGGACCCGGCTGTGGGAGGCCTCCAGATCTCAGGCCTGGCACACCGTTTACCAGGCTGCTTCCTCCTCTGACGGGGGCCCAGCACACGCCCCAGGAGTCTTGGCAGCCGCCCCCAGGGCTCTAGCCTCTGGAACTCGTCCCCTTGGAAGGGGCCTGGCCCAGGTGCCAGGTTCGGCTGGTCGGCCAGCCTCCTTTGGAGAAAGCAGGCAAGCCGAGCCAGGCTTGCAGTGGCCCTGGCGTGACACCTGCCACCTCAGGCAGAGGGCCTCCCGCGTGCCCTCCATGGCGGGTTTCTCCCCGGAGCCGTGGCCTGGGCACTAGGAAGGCCGGGCCTCCCCGACTCCCGGGAGGAGGGGCTAGCCCAGTTGCGCCCTGGCCCCCAAACCCTCTGGTGCCATCTGCCTGTCTCGGCACTTCTGACTCCACAGAGCCTTTCCTACATCTGGGCTGCCTGCCGTGGCAAAGTGCAGGCGTGGGGTGAGGCCATGGCTTTGTCTTTCCAGGAAAAAATGAGCCCCTGGCCGAAGCAGCAGGCCCAGGCAGAGCCTTGAGCTTGAAGCCCAGTAGGTCTGTGGCCCTCAGGGCCAGAGCAATGCTTTCAAGGCAGGGAAGCGGCCTGCAAGCTGAGTGGGAGTGGGGGAGGGGAGGGAGACAGCTGAAGCCGAGTCCAGAAGGGCGGCGATGGAAGAGCTGCAGCTGGGTCAGAGCCTGGAGGGAGGGCGGGGCCTTCACTGAGGACCCCCCCGCCCCCCGAGGCCAGAACTAGGCCCACGGCGGTCGCGCAGGCGCCCTTGGCCTGTGCGGTGTGTGGGGGCTTGAACCCAAGCCCGCAGGGCTCCCGGAGCGGCCAGAGAAAGAAGGGACCATGGAGAGGTAGGCGAGGTGGGCAGGGGCGCCACCTTACTCTCCTCAGCTCCCTGAGGGAGAGAGAGAGCGACAGAGACAGAGAGAGAGATCCCTGACCTCTGAGTCTCTGCCTCCACCGCTGGCTGGTGCCAACTCACGCGCCATCCCACTTTCAGCCTTCACCCCCTCGCCTGCCCCGGGGCCAGCCCCACCACAGAGAGGCCCTTTGGTTCCTGCTCACCTCTGTGCAGTCCCTTCCCGACCTGACCCCAGTGCAGGGGATAAGCTTCAGACAAGTCTTTCCATGTCCCTCTGCATGACAATAGACTTCCTCCCCTCTCCCATTCCACAGGCCCACCCACCCGGGACATCCACCTTTGTATTAGCTCAGGAGAGGATGCAAGATGAGAATCTCTGCTATTGTGTGGGGAGACTCAGTTTCCCGGGTTTCCCCCATGGACACATGTTCTTCAGCTGGGTCTGATTTTCTCCAGACAAGCTGTCTTGCGAAGGATTTGGCCAGCCCTAAGAAGCTGAAGGGAAAGGGCGGAGGGGGGTTCTCTCTCTGCCCCCGACAGCCCCGAGCTGGGTCGGTCCCTCAGACCTGGCCAGGGGCAGCCCATCCCCCGGCGCCCTTCCCCGGGGCATCAAAGGGCAGGCTCGGCGCCAGCCCCACCCCGCTCGCCACTGCCCGAACATCGTCCTCCCTCGGGGGGCCTGGGCAGGACAGGGACCCGGCTGTGGGAGGCCTCCAGATCTCAGGCCTGGCACACCGTTTACCAGGCTGCTTCCTCCTCTGACGGGGGCCCAGCACACGCCCCAGGAGTCTTGGCAGCCGCCCCCAGGGCTCTAGCCTCTGGAACTCGTCCCCTTGGAAGGGGCCTGGCCCAGGTGCCAGGTTCGGCTGGTCGGCCAGCCTCCTTTGGAGAAAGCAGGCAAGCCGAGCCAGGCTTGCAGTGGCCCTGGCGTGACACCTGCCACCTCAGGCAGAGGGCCTCCCGCGTGCCCTCCATGGCGGGTTTCTCCCCGGAGCCGTGGCCTGGGCACTAGGAAGGCCGGGCCTCCCCGACTCCCGGGAGGAGGGGCTAGCCCAGTTGCGCCCTGGCCCCCAAACCCTCTGGTGCCATCTGCCTGTCTCGGCACTTCTGACTCCACAGAGCCTTTCCTACATCTGGGCTGCCTGCCGTGGCAAAGTGCAGGCGTGGGGTGAGGCCATGGCTTTGTCTTTCCAGGAAAAAATGAGCCCCTGGCCGAAGCAGCAGGCCCAGGCAGAGCCTTGAGCTTGAAGCCCAGTAGGTCTGTGGCCCTCAGGGCCAGAGCAATGCTTTCAAGGCAGGGAAGCGGCCTGCAAGCTGAGTGGGAGTGGGGGAGGGGAGGGAGACAGCTGAAGCCCAGTCCAGAAGGGCGGCGATGGAAGAGCTGCAGCTGGGTCAGAGCCTGGAGGGAGGGCGGGGCCTTCACTGAGGACCCCCCCGCCCCCCGAGGCCAGAACTAGGCCCACGGCGGTCGCGCAGGCGCCCTTGGCCTGTGCGGTGTGTGGGGGCTTGAACCCAAGCCCGCAGGGCTCCCGGAGCGGCCAGAGAAAGAAGGGCCCATGGAGAGGTAGGCGAGGTGGGCAGGGGCGCCACCTTACTCTCCTCAGCTCCCTGAGGGAGAGAGAGAGCGACAGAGACAGAGAGAGAGATCCCTGACCTCTGAGTCTCTGCCTCCACCGCTGGCTGGTGCCAACTCACGCGCCATCCCACTTTCAGCCTTCACCCCCTCGCCTGCCCCGGGGCCAGCCCCACCACAGAGAGGCCCTTTGGCTCCTGCTCACCTCTGTGCAGTCCCTTCCCGACCTGACCCCAGTGCAGGGGATAAGCTTCAGACAAGTCTTTCCATGTCCCTCTGCATGACAATAGACTTCCTCCCCTCTCCCATTCCACAGGCCCACCCACCAGGGACATCCACCTTTGTATTAGCTCAGGAGAGGATGCAAGATGAGAATCTCTGCTATTGTGTGGGGAGACTCAGTTTCCCGGGTTTCCCCCATGGACACATGTTCTTCAGCTGGGTCTGATTTTCTCCAGACAAGCTGTCTTGCGAAGGATTTGGCCAGCCCTAAGAACCTGAAGGGAAAGGGCGGAGGGGGGTTCTCTCTCTGCCCCCGACAGCCCCGAGCTGGGTCGGTCCCTCAGACCTGGCCAGGGGCAGCCCATCCCCCGGCGCCCTTCCCCGGGGCATCAAAGGGCAGGCTCGGCGCCAGCCCCACCCCGCTCGCCACTGCCCGAACATCGTCCTCCCTCGGGGGGCCTGGGCAGGACAGGGACCCGGCTGTGGGAGGCCTCCAGATCTCAGGCCTGGCACACCGTTTACCAGGCTGCTTCCTCCTCTGACGGGGGCCCAGCACACGCCCCAGGAGTCTTGGCAGCCGCCCCCAGGGCTCTAGCCTCTGGAACTCGTCCCCTTGGAAGGGGCCTGGCCCAGGTGCCAGGTTCGGCTGGTCGGCCAGCCTCCTTTGGAGAAAGCAGGCAAGCCGAGCCAGGCTTGCAGTGGCCCTGGCGTGACACCTGCCACCTCAGGCAGAGGGCCTCCCGCGTGCCCTCCATGGCGGGTTTCTCCCCGGAGCCGTGGCCTGGGCACTAGGAAGGCCGGGCCTCCCCGACTCCCGGGAGGAGGGGCTAGCCCAGTTGCGCCCTGGCCCCCAAACCCTCTGGTGCCATCTGCCTGTCTCGGCACTTCTGACTCCACAGAGCCTTTCCTACATCTGGGCTGCCTGCCGTGGCAAAGTGCAGGCGTGGGGTGAGGCCATGGCTTTGTCTTTCCAGGAAAAAATGAGCCCCTGGCCGAAGCAGCAGGCCCAGGCAGAGCCTTGAGCTTGAAGCCCAGTAGGTCTGTGGCCCTCAGGTCCAGAGCAATGCTTTCAAGGCAGGGAAGCGGCCTGCAAGCTGAGTGGGAGTGGGGGAGGGGAGGGAGACAGCTGAAGCCGAGTCCAGAAGGGCGGCGATGGAAGAGCTGCAGCTGGGTCAGAGCCTGGAGGGAGGGCGGGGCCTTCACTGAGGACCCCCCCGCCCCCCGAGGCCAGCCCTAGGCCCCGGCGGTCGCGCATGCGCCCTTGGCCTGTGCGGTGTGTGGGGGCTTGAACCCAAGCCCGCAGGGCTCCCGGAGCGGCCAGAGAAAGAAGGGCCCATGGAGAGGTAGGCGAGGTGGGCAGGGGCGCCACCTTACTCTCCTCAGCTCCCTGAGGGAGAGAGAGAGCGACAGAGACAGAGAGAGAGATCCCTGACCTCTGAGTCTCTGCCTCCACCGCTGGCTGGTGCCAACTCACGCGCCATCCCACTTTCAGCCATCACCCCCTCGCCTGCCCCGGGGCCAGCCCCACCACAGAGAGGCCCGTTGGTTCCTGCTCACCTCTGTGCAGTCCCTTCCCGACCTGACCCCAGTGCAGGGGATAAGCTTCAGACAAGTCTTTCCATGTCCCTCTGCATGACAATATACTTCCTCCCCTCTCCCATTCCACAGGCCCACCCACCAGGGACATCCACCTTTGTATTAGCTCAGGAGAGGATGCAAGATGAGAATCTCTGCTATTGTGTGGGGAGACTCAGTTTCCCGGGTTTCCCCCATGGACACATGTTCTTCAGCTGGGTCTGATTTTCTCCAGACAAGCTGTCTTGCGAAGGATTTGGCCAGCCCTAAGAACCTGAAGGGAAAGGGCGGAGGGTGGTTCTCTCTCTGCCCCCGACAGCCCAGAGCTGGGTCGGTCCCTCAGACCTGGCCAGGGGCAGCCCATCCCCCGGCGCCCTTCCCCGGGGCATCAAAGGGCAGGCTCGGCGCCAGCCCCACCCCGCTCGCCACTGCCCGAACATCGTCCTCCCTCGGGGGGCCTGGGCAGGACAGGGACCCGGCTGTGGGAGGCCTCCAGATCTCAGGCCTGGCACACCGTTTACCAGGCTGCTTCCTCCTCTGACGGGGGCCCAGCACACGCCCCAGGAGTCTTGGCAGCCGCCCCCAGGGCTCTAGCCTCTGGAACTCGTCCCCTTGGAAGGGGCCTGGCCCAGGTGCCAGGTTCGGCTGGTCGGCCAGCCTCCTTTGGAGAAAGCAGGCAAGCCGAGCCAGGCTTGCAGTGGCCCTGGCGTGACACCTGCCACCTCAGGCAGAGGGCCTCCCGCGTGCCCTCCATGGCGGGTTTCTCCCCGGAGCCGTGGCCTGGGCACTAGGAAGGCCGGGCCTCCCCGACTCCCGGGAGGAGGGGCTAGCCCAGTTGCGCCCTGGCCCCCAAACCCTCTGGTGCCATCTGCCTGTCTCGGCACTTCTGACTCCACAGAGCCTTTCCTACATCTGGGCTGCCTGCCGTGGCAAAAAGCAGGCGTGGGGTGAGGCCATGGCTTTGTCTTTCCAGGAAAAAATGAGCCCCTGGCCGAAGCAGCAGGCCCAGGCAGAGCCTTGAGCTTGAAGCCCAGTTGGTCTGTGGCCCTCAGGGCCAGAGCAATGCTTTCAAGGCAGGGAAGCGGCCTGCAAGCTGAGTGGGAGTGGGGGAGGGGAGGGAGACAGCTGAAGCCGAGTCCAGAAGGGCGGCGATGGAAGAGCTGCAGCTGGGTCAGAGCCTGGAGGGAGGGCGGGGCCTTCACTGAGGACCCCCCAGCCCCCCGAGGCCAGAACTAGGCCCACGGCGGTCGCGCATGCGCCCTTGGCCTGTGCGGTGTGTGGGGGCTTGAACCCAAGCCCGCAGGGCTCCCGGAGCGGCCAGAGAAAGAAGGGCCCATGGAGAGGTAGGCAAGGTGGGCAGGGGCGCCACCTTACTCTCCTCAGCTCCCTGAGGGAGAGAGAGAGCGACAGAGACAGAGAGAGAGATCCCTGACCTCTGAGTCTCTGCCTCCACCGCTGGCTGGTGCCAACTCACGCGCCATCCCACTTTCAGCCATCACCCCCTCGCCTGCCCCGGGGCCAGCCCCACCACAGAGAGGCCCGTTGGTTCCTGCTCACCTCTGTGCAGTCCCTTCCCGACCTGACCCCAGTGCAGGGGATAAGCTTCAGACAAGTCTTTCCATGTCCCTCTGCATGACAATAGACTTCCTCCCCTCTCCCATTCCACAGGCCCACCCACCCGGGACATCCACCTTTGTATTAGCTCAGGAGAGGATGCAAGATGAGAATCTCTGCTATTGTGTGGGGAGACTCAGTTTCCCGGGTTTCCCCCATGGACACATGTTCTTCAGCTGGGTCTGATTTTCTCCAGACAAGCTGTCTTGCGAAGGATTTGGCCAGCCCTAAGAACCTGAAGGGAAAGGGCGGAGGGGGGTTCTCTCTCTGCCCCCGACAGCCCCGAGCTGGGTCGGTCCCTCAGACCTGGCCAGGGGCAGCCCATCCCCCGGCGCCCTTACCCGGGGCATCAAAGGGCAGGCTCGGCGCCAGCCCCACCACGCTCGCCACTGCCCGACCATCGTCCTCCCTCGGGGGGCCTGGGCAGGACAGGGACCCGGCTGTGGGAGGCCTCCAGATCTCAGGCCTGGCACACCGTTTACCAGGCTGCTTCCTCCTCTGACGGGGGCCCAGCACACGCCCCAGGAGTCTTGGCAGCCGCCCCCAGGGCTCTAGCCTCTGGAACTCGTCCCCTTGGAAGGGGCCTGGCCCAGGTGCCAGGTTCGGCTGGTCGGCCAGCCTCCTTTGGAGAAAGCAGGCAAGCCGAGCCAGGCTTGCAGTGGCCCTGGCGTGACACCTGCCACCTCAGGCAGAGGGCCTCCCGCGTGCCCTCCATGGCGGGTTTCTCCCCGGAGCCGTGGCCTGGGCACTAGGAAGGCCGGGCCTCCCCGACTCCCGGGAGGAGGGGCTAGCCCAGTTGCGCCCTGGCCCCCAAACCCTCTGGTGCCATCTGCCTGTCTCGGCACTTCTGACTCCACAGAGCCTTTCCTACATCTGGGCTGCCTGCCGTGGCAAAGTGCAGGCGTGGGGTGAGGCCATGGCTTTGTCTTTCCAGGAAAAAATGAGCCCCTGGCCGAAGCAGCAGGCCCAGGCAGAGCCTTGAGCTTGAAGCCCAGTAGGTCTGTGGCCCTCAGGGCCAGAGCAATGCTTTCAAGGCAGGGAAGCGGCCTGCAAGCTGAGTGGGAGTGGGGGAGGGGAGGGAGACAGCTGAAGCCGAGTCCAGAAGGGCGGCGATGGAAGAGCTGCAGCTGGGTCAGAGCCTGGAGGGAGGGCGGGGCCTTCACTGAGGACCCCCCCGCCCCCCGAGGCCAGAACTAGGCCCACGGCGGTCGCGCATGCGCCCTTGGCCTGTGCGGTGTGTGGGGGCTTGAACCCAAGCCCGCAGGGCTCCCGGAGCGGCCAGAGAAAGAAGGGCCCATGGAGAGGTAGGCGAGGTGGGCAGGGGCGCCACCTTACTCTCCTCAGCTCCCTGAGGGAGAGAGAGAGCGACAGAGACAGAGAGAGAGATCCCTGACCTCTGAGTCTCTGCCTCCACCGCTGGCTGGTGCCAACTCACGCGCCATCCCACTTTCAGCCATCACCCCCTCGCCTGCCCCGGGGCCAGCCCCACCACAGAGAGGCCCGTTGGTTCCTGCTCACCTCTGTGCAGTCCCTTCCCGACCTGACCCCAGTGCAGGGGATAAGCTTCAGACAAGTCTTTCCATGTCCCTCTGCATGACAATAGACTTCCTCCCCTCTCCCATTCCACAGGCCCACCCACCAGGGACATCCACCTTTGTATTAGCTCAGGAGAGGATGCAAGATGAGAATCTCTGCTATTGTGTGGGGAGACTCAGTTTCCCGGGTTTCCCCCATGGACACATGTTCTTCAGCTGGGTCTGATTTTCTCCAGACAAGCTGTCTTGCGAAGGATTTGGCCAGCCCTAAGAACCTGAAGGGAAAGGGCGGAGGGGGGTTCTCTCTCTGCCCCCGACAGCCCCGAGCTGGGTCGGTCCCTCAGACCTGGCCAGGGGCAGCCCATCCCCCGGCGCCCTTACCCGGGGCATCAAAGGGCAGGCTCGGCGCCAGCCCCACCCCGCTCGCCACTGCCCGACCATCGTCCTCCCTCGGGGGGCCTGGGCAGGACAGGGACCCGGCTGTGGGAGGCCTCCAGATCTCAGGCCTGGCACACCGTTTACCAGGCTGCTTCCTCCTCTGACGGGGGCCCAGCACACGCCCCAGGAGTCTTGGCAGCCGCCCCCAGGGCTCTAGCCTCTGGAACTCGTCCCCTTGGAAGGGGCCTGGCCCAGGTGCCAGGTTCGGCTGGTCGGCCAGCCTCCT
This sequence comes from Diceros bicornis minor, assembly GCF_020826845.1. Lineage (NCBI taxonomy): Eukaryota > Metazoa > Chordata > Mammalia > Perissodactyla > Rhinocerotidae > Diceros > Diceros bicornis. Next base: position 639,338 of record NW_026691039.1, read on the forward strand.
TTGGAGAAAGCAGGCAAGCCGAGCCAGGCTTGCAGTGGCCCTGGCGTGACACCTGCCACCTCAGGCAGAGGGCCTCCCGCGTGCCCTCCATGGCGGGTTTCTCCCCGGAGCCGTGGCCTGGGCACTAGGAAGGCCGGGCCTCCCCGACTCCCGGGAGGAGGGGCTAGCCCAGTTGCGCCCTGGCCCCCAAACCCTCTGGTGCCATCTGCCTGTCTCGGCACTTCTGACTCCACAGAGCCTTTCCTACATCTGGGCTGCCTGCCGTGGCAAAGTGCAGGCGTGGGGTGAGGCCATGGCTTTGTCTTTCCAGGAAAAAATGAGCCCCTGGCCGAAGCAGCAGGCCCAGGCAGAGCCTTGAGCTTGAAGCCCAGTAGGTCTGTGGCCCTCAGGGCCAGAGCAATGCTTTCAAGGCAGGGAAGCGGCCTGCAAGCTGAGTGGGAGTGGGGGAGGGGAGGGAGACAGCTGAAGCCGAGTCCAGAAGGGCGGCGATGGAAGAGCTGCAGCTGGGTCAGAGCCTGGAGGGAGGGCGGGGCCTTCACTGAGGACCCCCCCGCCCCCCGAGGCCAGAACTAGGCCCACGGCGGTCGCGCATGCGCCCTTGGCCTGTGCGGTGTGTGGGGGCTTGAACCCAAGCCCGCAGGGCTCCCGGAGCGGCCAGAGAAAGAAGGGCCCATGGAGAGGTAGGCGAGGTGGGCAGGGGCGCCACCTTACTCTCCTCAGCTCCCTGAGGGAGAGAGAGAGCGACAGAGACAGAGAGAGAGATCCCTGACCTCTGAGTCTCTGCCTCCACCGCTGGCTGGTGCCAACTCACGCGCCATCCCACTTTCAGCCATCACCCCCTCGCCTGCCCCGGGGCCAGCCCCACCACAGAGAGGCCCGTTGGTTCCTGCTCACCTCTGTGCAGTCCCTTCCCGACCTGACCCCAGTGCAGGGGATAAGCTTCAGACAAGTCTTTCCATGTCCCTCTGCATGACAATAGACTTCCTCCCCTCTCCCATTCCACAGGCCCACCCACCAGGGACATCCACCTTTGTATTAGCTCAGGAGAGGATGCAAGATGAGAATCTCTGCTATTGTGTGGGGAGACTCAGTTTCCCGGGTTTCCCCCATGGACACATGTTCTTCAGCTGGGTCTGATTTTCTCCAGACAAGCTGTCTTGCGAAGGATTTGGCCAGCCCTAAGAACCTGAAGGGAAAGGGCGGAGGGGGGTTCTCTCTCTGCCCCCGACAGCCCCGAGCTGGGTCGGTCCCTCAGACCTGGCCAGGGGCAGCCCATCCCCCGGCGCCCTTCCCCGGGGCATCAAAGGGCAGGCTCGGCGCCAGCCCCACCCCGCTCGCCACTGCCCGAACATCGTCCTCCCTTGGGGGGCCTGGGCAGGACAGGGACCCGGCTGTGGGAGGCCTCCAGATCTCAGGCCTGGCACACCGTTTACCAGGCTGCTTCCTCCTCTGACGGGGGCCCAGCACACGCCCCAGGAGTCTTGGCAGCCGCCCCCAGGGCTCTAGCCTCTGGAACTCGTCCCCTTGGAAGGGGCCTGGCCCAGGTGCCAGGTTCGGCTGGTCGGCCAGCCTCCTTTGGAGAAAGCAGGCAAGCCGAGCCAGGCTTGCAGTGGCCCTGGCGTGACACCTGCCACCTCAGGCAGAGGGCCTCCCGCGTGCCCTCCATGGCGGGTTTCTCCCCGGAGCCGTGGCCTGGGCACTAGGAAGGCCGGGCCTCCCCGACTCCCGGGAGGAGGGGCTAGCCCAGTTGCGCCCTGGCCCCCAAACCCTCTGGTGCCATCTGCCTGTCTCGGCACTTCTGACTCCACAGAGCCTTTCCTACATCTGGGCTGCCTGCCGTGGCAAAGTGCAGGCGTGGGGTGAGGCCATGGCTTTGTCTTTCCAGGAAAAAATGAGCCCCTGGCCGAAGCAGCAGGCCCAGGCAGAGCCTTGAGCTTGAAGCCCAGTAGGTCTGTGGCCCTCAGGGCCAGAGCAATGCTTTCAAGGCAGGGAAGCGGCCTGCAAGCTGAGTGGGAGTGGGGGAGGGGAGGGAGACAGCTGAAGCCGAGTCCAGAAGGGCGGCGATGGAAGAGCTGCAGCTGGGTCAGAGCCTGGAGGGAGGGCGGGGCCTTCACTGAGGACCCCCCAGCCCCCCGAGGCCAGAACTAGGCCCACGGCGGTCGCGCATGCGCCCTTGGCCTGTGCGGTGTGTGGGGGCTTGAACCCAAGCCCGCAGGGCTCCCGGAGCGGCCAGAGAAAGAAGGGCCCATGGAGAGGTAGGCGAGGTGGGCAGGGGCGCCACCTTACTCTCCTCAGCTCCCTGAGGGAGAGAGAGAGCGACAGAGACAGAGAGAGAGATCCCTGACCTCTGAGTCTCTGCCTCCACCGCTGGCTGGTGCCAACTCACGCGCCATCCCACTTTCAGCCATCACCCCCTCGCCTGCCCCGGGGCCAGCCCACCACAGAGAGGCCGGTTGGTTCCTGCTCACCTCTGTGCAGTCCCTTCCCGACCTGACCCCAGTGCAGGGGATAAGCTTCAGACAAGTCTTTCCATGTCCGTCTGCATGACAATAGACTTCCTCCCCTCTCCCATTCCACAGGCCCACCCACCCGGGACATCCACCTTTGTATTAGCTCAGGAGAGGATGCAAGATGAGAATCTCTGCTATTGTGTGGGGAGACTCAGTTTCCCGGGTTTCCCCCATGGACACATGTTCTTCAGCTGGGTCTGATTTTCTCCAGACAAGCTGTCTTGCGAAGGATTTGGCCAGCCCTAAGAAGCTGAAGGGAAAGGGCGGAGGGGGGTTCTCTCTCTGCCCCCGACAGCCCCGAGCTGGGTCGGTCCCTCAGACCTGGCCAGGGGCAGCCCATCCCCCGGCGCCCTTCCCCGGGGCATCCAAGGGCAGGCTCGGCGCCAGCCCCACCCCGCTCGCCACTGCCCGACCATCGTCCTCCCTCGGGGGGCCTGGGCAGGACAGGGACCCGGGTGTGGGAGGCCTCCAGATCTCAGGCCTGGCACACCGTTTACCAGGCTGCTTCCTCCTCTGACGGGGGCCCAGCAGACTCCCCAGGAGACTTGGCAGCCGCCCCCAGGGCTCTATCCTCTGGAACTCGTCCCCTTGGAAGGGGCCTGGCCCAGGTGCCAGGTTCGGCTGGTCGGCCAGCCTCCTTTGGAGAAAGCAGGCAAGCCGAGCCAGGCTTGCAGTGGCCCTGGCGTGACACCTGCCACCTCAGGCAGAGGGCCTCCCGCGTGCCCTCCATGGCGGGTTTCTCCCCGGAGCCGTGGCCTGGGCACTAGGAAGGCCGGGCCTCCCCGACTCCCGGGAGGAGGGGCTAGCCCAGTTGCGCCCTGGCCCCCAAACCCTCTGGTGCCATCTGCCTGTCTCGGCACTTCTGACTCCACAGAGCCTTTCCTACATCTGGGCTGCCTGCCGTGGCAAAGTGCAGGCGTGGGGTGAGGCCATGGCTTTGTCTTTCCAGGAAAAAATGAGCCCCTGGCCGAAGCAGCAGGCCCAGGCAGAGCCTTGAGCTTGAAGCCCAGTAGGTCTGTGGCCCTCAGGGCCAGAGCAATGCTTTCAAGGCAGGGAAGCGGCCTGCAAGCTGAGTGGGAGTGGGGGAGGGGAGGGAGACAGCTGAAGCCGAGTCCAGAAGGGCGGCGATGGAAGAGCTGCAGCTGGGTCAGAGCCTGGAGGGAGGGCGGGGCCTTCACTGAGGACCCCCCCCGCCCCCCGAGGCCAGAACTAGGCCCACGGCGGTCGCGCATGCGCCCTTGGCCTGTGCGGTGTGTGGGGGCTTGAACCCAAGCCCGCAGGGCTCCCGGAGCGGCCAGAGAAAGAAGGGACCATGGAGAGGTAGGCGAGGTGGGCAGGGGCGCCACCTTACTCTCCTCAGCTCCCTGAGGGAGAGAGAGAGCGACAGAGACAGAGAGAGAGATCCCTGACCTCTGATTCTTTGCCTCCACCGCTGGCTGGTGCCAACTCACGCGCCATCCCACTTTCAGCCATCACCCCCTCGCCTGCCCCGGGGCCAGCCCCACCACAGAGAGGCCCATTGGTTCCTGCTCACCTCTGTGCAGTCCCTTCCCGACCTGACCCCAGTGCAGGGGATAAGCTTCAGACAAGTCTTTCCATGTCCCTCTGCATGACAATAGACTTCCTCCCCTCTCCCATTCCACAGGCCCACCCACCCGGGACATCCACCTTTGTATTAGCTCAGGAGAGGATGCAAGATGAGAATCTCTGCTATTGTGTGGGGAGACTCAGTTTCCCGGGTTTCCCCCATGGACACATGTTCTTCAGCTGGGTCTGATTTTCTCCAGACAAGCTGTCTTGCGAAGGATTTGGCCAGCCCTAAGAAGCTGAAGGGAAAGGGCGGAGGGGGGTTCTCTCTCTGCCCCCGACAGCCCCGAGCTGGGTCGGTCCCTCAGACCTGGCCAGGGGCAGCCCATCCCCCGGCGCCCTTCCCCGGGGCATCAAAGGGCAGGCTCGGCGCCAGCCCCACCCCGCTCGCCACTGCCCGACCATCGTCCTCCCTCTGGGGGCCTGGGCAGGACAGGGACCCGGCTGTGGGAGGCCTCCAGATCTCAGGCCTGGCACACCGTTTACCAGGCTGCTTCCTCCTCTGACGGGGGCCCAGCACACGCCCCAGGAGTCTTGGCAGCCGCCCCCAGGGCTCTAGCCTCTGGAACTCGTCCCCTTGGAAGGGGCCTGGCCCAGGTGCCAGGTTCGGCTGGTCGGCCAGCCTCCTTTGGAGAAAGCAGGCAAGCCGAGCCAGGCTTGCAGTGGCCCTGGCGTGACACCTGCCACCTCAGGCAGAGGGCCTCCCGCGTGCCCTCCATGGCGGGTTTCTCCCCGGAGCCGTGGCCTGGGCACTAGGAAGGCCGGGCCTCCCCGACTCCCGGGAGGAGGGGCTAGCCCAGTTGCGCCCTGGCCCCCAAACCCTCTGGTGCCATCTGCCTGTCTCGGCACTTCTGACTCCACAGAGCCTTTCCTACATCTGGGCTGCCTGCCGTGGCAAAGTGCAGGCGTGGGGTGAGGCCATGGCTTTGTCTTTCCAGGAAAAAATGAGCCCCTGGCCGAAGCAGCAGGCCCAGGCAGAGCCTTGAGCTTGAAGCCCAGTAGGTCTGTGGCCCTCAGGGCCAGAGCAATGCTTTCAAGGCAGGGAAGCGGCCTGCAAGCTGAGTGGGAGTGGGGGAGGGGAGGGAGACAGCTGAAGCCGAGTCCAGAAGGGCGGCGATGGAAGAGCTGCAGCTGGGTCAGAGCCTGGAGGGAGGGCGGGGCCTTCACTGAGGACCCCCCCGCCCCCCGAGGCCAGAACTAGGCCCACGGCGGTCGCGCATGCGCCCTTGGCCTGTGCGGTGTGTGGGGGCTTGAACCCAAGCCCGCAGGGCTCCCGGAGCGGCCAGAGAAAGAAGGGCCCATGGAGAGGTAGGCGAGGTGGGCAGGGGCGCCACCTTACTCTCCTCAGCTCCCTGAGGGAGAGAGAGAGCGACAGAGACAGAGAGAGAGATCCCTGACCTCTGAGTCTCTGCCTCCACCGCTGGCTGGTGCCAACTCACGCGCCATCCCACTTTCAGCCATCACCCCCTCGCCTGCCCCGGGGCCAGCCCCACCACAGAGAGGCCCGTTGGTTCCTGCTCACCTCTGTGCAGTCCCTTCCCGACCTGACCCCAGTGCAGGGGATAAGCTTCAGACAAGTCTTTCCATGTCCCTCTGCATGACAATAGACTTCCTCCCCTCTCCCATTCCACAGGCCCACCCACCCCGGACATCCACCTTTGTCATTAGCTCAGGAGAGGATGCAAGATGAGAATCTCTGCTATTGTGTGGGGAGACTCAGTTTCCCGGGTTTCCCCCATGGACACATGTTCTTCAGCTGGGTCTGATTTTCTCCAGACAAGCTGTCTTGCGAAGGATTTGGCCAGCCCTAAGAACCTGAAGGGAAAGGGCGGAGGGGGGTTCTCTCTCTGCCCCCGACAGCCCCGAGCTGGGTCGGTCCCTCAGACCTGGCCAGGGGCAGCCCATCCCCCGGCGCCCTTCCCCGGGGCATCCAAGGGCAGGCTCGGCGCCAGCCCCACCCCGCTCGCCACTGCCCGACCATCGTCCTCCCTCGGGGGGCCTGGGCAGGACAGGGACCCGGGTGTGGGAGGCCTCCAGATCTCAGGCCTGGCACACCGTTTACCAGGCTGCTTCCTCCTCTGACGGGGGCCCAGCACACGCCCCAGGAGACTTGGCAGCCGCCCCCAGGGCTCTAGCCTCTGGAACTCGTCCCCTTGGAAGGGGCCTGGCCCAGGTGCCAGGTTCGGCTGGTCGGCCAGCCTCCTTTGGAGAAAGCAGGCAAGCCGAGCCAGGCTTGCAGTGGCCCTGGCGTGACACCTGCCACCTCAGGCAGAGGGCCTCCCGCGTGCCCTCCATGGCGGGTTTCTCCCCGGAGCCGTGGCCTGGGCACTAGGAAGGCCGGGCCTCCCCGACTCCCGGGAGGAGGGGCTAGCCCAGTTGCGCCCTGGCCCCCAAACCCTCTGGTGCCATCTGCCTGTCTCGGCACTTCTGACTCCACAGAGCCTTTCCTACATCTGGGCTGCCTGCCGTGGCAAAGTGCAGGCGTGGTGTGAGGCCATGGCTTTGTCTTTCCAGGAAAAAATGAGCCCCTGGCCGAAGCAGCAGGCCCAGGCAGAGCCTTGAGCTTGAAGCCCAGTAGGTCTGTGGCCCTCAGGGCCAGAGCAATGCTTTCAAGGCAGGGAAGCGGCCTGCAAGCTGAGTGGGAGTGGGGGAGGGGAGGGAGACAGCTGAAGCCGAGTCCAGAAGGGCGGCGATGGAAGAGCTGCAGCTGGGTCAGAGCCTGGAGGGAGGGCGGGGCCTTCACTGAGGACCCCCCCCGCCCCCCGAGGCCAGAAGTAGGCCCATGGCGGTCGCGCATGCGCCCTTGGCCTGTGCGGTGTGTGGGGGCTTGAACCCAAGCCCGCAGGGCTCCCGGAGCGGCCAGAGAAAGAAGGGCCCATGGAGAGTTAGGCGAGGTGGGCAGGGGCGCCACCTTACTCTCCTCAGCTCCCTGAGGGAGAGAGAGAGCGACAGAGACAGAGAGAGAGATCCCTGACCTCTGAGTCTCTGCCTCCACCGCTGGCTGGTGCCAACTCACGCGCCATCCCACTTTCAGCCATCACCCCCTCGCCTGCCCCGGGGCCTGCCCCACCACAGAGAGGCCGGTTGGTTCCTGCTCACCTCTGTGCAGTCCCTTCCCGACCTGACCCCAGTGCAGGGGATAAGCTTCAGACAAGTCTTTCCATGTCCCTCTGCATGACAATAGACTTCCTCCCCTCTCCCATTCCACAGGCCCACCCACCCGGGACATCCACCTTTGTATTAGCTCAGGAGAGGATGCAAGATGAGAATCTCTGCTATTGTGTGGGGAGACTCAGTTTCCCGGGTTTCCCCCATGGACACATGTTCTTCAGCTGGGTCTGATTTTCTCCAGACAAGCTGTCTTGCGAAGGATTTGGCCAGCCCTAAGAACCTGAAGGGAAAGGGCGGAGGGGGGTTCTCTCTCTGCCCCCGACAGCCCCGAGCTGGGTCGGTCCCTCAGACCTGGCCAGGGGCAGCCCATCCCCCGGCGCCCTTCCCCGGGGCATCCAAGGGCAGGCTCGGCGCCAGCCCCACCCCGCTCGCCACTGCCCGACCATCGTCCTCCCTCGGGGGGCCTGGGCAGGACAGGGACCCGGCTGTGGGAGGCCTCCAGATCTCAGGCCTGGCACACCGTTTACCAGGCTGCTTCCTCCTCTGACGGGGGCCCAGCACACGCCCCAGGAGACTTGGCAGCCGCCCCCAGGGCTCTAGCCTCTGGAACTCGTCCCCTTGGAAGGGGCCTGGCCCAGGTGCCAGGTTCGGCTGGTCGGCCAGCCTCCTTTGGAGAAAGCAGGCAAGCCGAGCCAGGCTTGCAGTGGCCCTGGCGTGACACCTGCCACCTCAGGCAGAGGGCCTCCCGCGTGCCCTCCATGGCGGGTTTCTCCCCGGAGCCGTGGCCTGGGCACTAGGAAGGCCGGGCCTCCCCGACTCCCGGGAGGAGGGGCTAGCCCAGTTGCGCCCTGGCCCCCAAACCCTCTGGTGCCATCTGCCTGTCTCGGCACTTCTGACTCCACAGAGCCTTTCCTACATCTGGGCTGCCTGCCGTGGCAAAGTGCAGGCGTGGGGTGAGGCCATGGCTTTGTCTTTCCAGGAAAAAATGAGCCCCTGGCTGAAGCAGCAGGCCCAGGCAGAGCCTTGAGCTTGAAGCCCAGTAGGTCTGTGGCCCTCAGGGCCAGAGCAATGCTTTCAAGGCAGGGAAGCGGCCTGCAAGCTGAGTGGGAGTGGGGGAGGGGAGGGAGACAGCTGAAGCCGAGTCCAGAAGGGCGGCGATGGAAGAGCTGCAGCTGGGTCAGAGCCTGGAGGGAGGGCGGGGCCTTCACTGAGGACCCCCCCGCCCCCCGAGGCCAGCCCTAGGCCCCGGCGGTCGCGCATGCGCCCTTGGCCTGTGCGGTGTGTGGGGGCTTGAACCCAAGCCCGCAGGGCTCCCGGAGCGGCCAGAGAAAGAAGGGCCCATGGAGAGGTAGGCGAGGTGGGCAGGGGGCGCCACCTTACTCTCCTCAGCTCCCTGAGGGAGAGAGAGAGAGACAGAGACAGAGAGAGAGATCCCTGACCTCTGAGTCTCTGCCTCCACCGCTGGCTGGTGCCAACTCACGCGCCATCCCACTTCCAGCCATCACCCCCACGCCTGCCCCGGGGCCAGCCCCACCACAGAGAGGCCGCTTGGTTCCTGCTCACTTCTGTGCCGTCCCTTCCCGACCTGACCCCAGTGCAGGGGATAAGCTTCAGACAAGTCTTTCCATGTCCCTCTGCATGACAATAGACTTCCTCCCCTCTCCCATTCCACAGGCCCACCCACCCGGGACATCCACCTTTGTCATTAGCTCAGGAGAGGATGCAAGATGAGAATCTCTGCTATTGTGTGGGGAGACTCAGTTTCCCGGGTTTCCCCCATGGACACATGTTCTTCAGCTGGGTCTGATTTTCTCCAGACAAGCTGTCTTGGGAAGGATTTGGCCAGCCCTAAGAAGCTGAAGGGAAAGGGCGGAGGGGGGTTCTCTCTCTGCCACCGACAGCCCCGAGCTGGGTCGGTCCCTCAGACCTGGCCAGGGGCAGCCCATCCCCCGGCGCCCTTCCCCGGGGCATCCAAGGGCAGGCTCCGCGCCAGCCCCACCCCGCTCGCCACTGCCCGACCATCGTCCTCCCTCGGGGGCCTGGGCAGGACAGGGACCCGGGTGTGGGAGGCCTCCAGATCTCAGGCCTGGCACACCGTTTACCAGGCTGCTTCCTCCTCTAACGGGGGCCCAGCACACGCCCCAGGAGTCTTGGCAGCCGCCCCCAGTGCTCTAGCCTCTGGAACTCGTCCCCTTGGAAGGGGCCTGGCCCAGGTGCCAGGTTCGGCTGGTCGGCCAGCCTCCTTTGGAGAAAGCAGGCAAGCCGAGCCAGGCTTGCAGTGGCCCTGGCATGACACCTGCCACCTCAGGCAGAGGGCCTCCCGCGTGCCCTCCATGGCGGGTTTCTCCCCGGAGCCGTGGCCTGGGCACTAGGAAGGCCGGGCCTCCCCGACTCCCGGGAGGAGGGGCTAGCCCAGTTGCGCCCTGGCCCCCAAACCCTCTGGTGCCATCTGCCTGTCTCGGCACTTCTGACTCCACAGAGCCTTTCCTACATCTGGGCTGCCTGCCGTGGCAAAGTGCAGGCGTGGGGTGAGGCCATGGCTTTGTCTTTCCAGGAAAAAATGAGCCCCTGGCCGAAGCAGCAGGCCCAGGCAGAGCCTTGAGCTTGAAGCCCAGTAGGTCTGTGGCCCTCAGGGCCAGAGCAATGCTTTCAAGGCAGGGAAGCGGCCTGCAAGCTGAGTGGGAGTGGGGGAGGGGAGGGAGACAGCTGAAGCCGAGTCCAGAAGGGCGGCGATGGAAGAGCTGCAGCTGGGTCAGAGCCTGGAGGGAGGGCGGGGCCTTCACTGAGGACCCCCCCGCCCCCCGAGGCCAGCCCTAGGCCCCGGCGGTCGCGCATGCGCCCTTGGCCTGTGCGGTGTGTGGGGGCTTGAACCCAAGCCCGCAGGGCTCCCGGAGCGGCCAGAGAAAGAAGGGCCCATGGAGAGGTAGGCGAGGTGGGCAGGGGGCGCCACCTTACTCTCCTCAGCTCCCTGAGGGAGAGAGAGAGAGACAGAGACAGAGAGAGAGATCCCTGACCTCTGAGTCTCTGCCTCCACCGCTGGCTGGTGCCAACTCACGCGCCATCCCACTTCCAGCCATCACCCCCACGCCTGCCCCGGGGCCAGCCCCACCACAGAGAGGCTAGTTGGTTCCTGCTCACCTCTGTGCCGTCCCTTCCCGACCTGACCCCAGTGCAGGGGATAAGCTTCAGACAAGTCTTTCCATGTCCCTCTGCATGACAATAGACTTCCTCCCCTCTCCCATTCCACAGGCCCACCCACCCCGGACATCCACCTTTGTCATTAGCTCAGGAGAGGATGCAAGATGAGAATCTCTGCTATTGTGTGGGGAGACTCAGTTTTCCGGGTTTCCCCCATGGACACATGTTCTTCAGCTGGGTCTGATTTTCTTCAGACAAGCTCTCTTGGGAAGGATTTGGCCAGCCCTAAGAACTGCAGGGAAAGGGCGGAGGGGGGTTCTCTCTCTGCCCCCGACAGCCCGGAGCTGGGTCGGTCCCTCAGACCTGGCCAGGGGCAGCCCATCCCCCGGCGCCCTTCCCCGGGGCATCCAAGGGCAGGCTCGGCGCCAGCCCCACCCCGCTCGCCACTGCCCGACCATCGTCCTCCCTCGGGCGGCCTGGGCAGGACAGGGACCCGGGTGTGGGAGGCCTCCAGATCTCAGGCCTGGCACACCGTTTACCAGGCTGCTTCCTCCTCTGACGGGGGCCCAGCACACGCCCCAGGAGACTTGGCAGTCGCCCCCAGGGCTCTAGCCTCTGGAACTCGTCCCCTTGGAAGGGGCCTGGCCCAGGTGCCATGTTCGGCTGTTCGGCCAGCCTCCTTTGGAGAAAGCAGGCAAGCCGAGCCAGGCTTGCAGTGGCCCTGGCGTGACACCTGCCACCTCAGGCAGAGGTCCTCCCGCGTGCCCCCCATGGCGGGTTTCTCCCCGGAGCCGTGGCCTGGGCACTAGGAAGGCCGGGCCTCGCCGACTCCCGGGAGGAGGGGCTAGCCCAGTTGCGCCCTGGCCCCCAAACCCTCTGGTGCCATCTGCCTGTCTCGGCACTTCTGACTCCACAGAGCCTTTCCTACATCTGGGCTGCCTGCCGTGGCAAAGTGCAGGCGTGGGGTGAGGCCATGGCTTTGTCTTTCCAGGAAAAAATGAGCCCCTGGCCGAAGCAGCAGGCCCAGGCAGAGCCTTGAGCTTGAAGCCCAGTAGGTCTGTGGCCCTCAGGGCCAGAGCAATGCTTTCAAGGCAGGGAAGCGGCCTGCAAGCTGAGTGGGAGTGGGGGAGGGGAGGGAGACAGCTGAAGCCGAGTCCAGAAGGGCGGCGATGGAAGAGCTGCAGCTGGGTCAGAGCCTGGAGGGAGGGCGGGGCCTTCACTGAGGACCCCCCCGCCCCCCGAGGCCAGCCCTAGGCCCCGGCGGTCGCGCATGCGCCCTTGGCCTGTGCGGTGTGTGGGGGCTTGAACCCAAGCCCGCAGGGCTCCCGGAGCGGCCAGAGAAAGAAGGGCCCATGGAGAGGTAGGCGAGGTGGGCAGGGGTCGCCACCTTACTCTCCTCAGCTCCCTGAGGGAGAGAGAGAGAGACAGAGACAGAGAGAGAGATCCCTGACCTCTGAGTCTCTGCCTCCACCGCTGGCTGGTGCCAACTCACGCGCCATCCCACTTCCAGCCATCACCCCCACGCCTGCCCCGGGGCCAGCCACACCACAGAGAGGCCGGTTGGTTCCTGCTCACCTCTGTGCCGTCCCTTCCCGACCTGACCCCAGTGCAGGGGATAAGCTTCAGACAAGTCTTTCCATGTCCCTCTGCATGACAATAGACTTCCTCCCCTCTCCCATTCCACAGGCCCACCCACCCGGGACATCCACCTTTGTCATTAGCTCAGGAGAGGATGCAAGATGAGAATCTCTGCTATTGTGTGGGGAGACTCAGTTTCCCGGGTTTCGCCCATGGACACATGTTCTTCAGCTGGGTCTGATTTTCTCCAGACAAGCTGTCTTGCGAAGGATTTGGCCAGCCCTAAGAACCTGAAGGGAAAGGGCGGAGGGGGGTTCTCTCTCTGCCCCCGACAGCCCGGAGCTGGGTCGGTCCCTCAGACCTGGCCAGGGGCAGCCCATCCCCCGGCGCCCTTCCCCGGGGCATCCAAGGGCAGGCTCGGCGCCAGCCCCACCCCGCTCGCCACTGCCCGACCATCGTCCTCCCTCGGGCGGCCTGGGCAGGACAGGGACCCGGGTGTGGGAGGCCTCCAGATCTCAGGCCTGGCACACCGTTTACCAGGCTGCTTCCTCCTCTGACGGGGGCCCAGCACACGCCCCAGGAGACTTGGCAGCCGCCCCCAGGGCTCTAGCCTCTGGAACTCGTCCCCTTGGAAGGGGCCTGGCCCAGGTGCCAGGTTCGGCTGGTCGGCCAGCCTCCTTTGGAGAAAGCAGGCAAGCCGAGCCAGGCTTGCAGTGGCCCTGGCGTGACACCTGCCACCTCAGGCAGAGGGCCTCCCGCGTGCCCTCCATGGCGGGTTTCTCCCCGGAGCCGTGGCCTGGGCACTAGGAAGGCCGGGCCTCCCCGACTCCCGGGAGGAGGGGCTAGCCCAGTTGCGCCCTGGCCCCCAAACCCTCTGGTGCCATCTGCCTGTCTCGGCACTTCTGACTCCACAGAGCCTTTCCTACATCTGGGCTGCCTGCCGTGGCAAAGTGCAGGCGTGGGGTGAGGCCATGGCTTTGTCTTTCCAGGAAAAAATGAGCCCCTGGCCGAAGCAGCAGGCCCAGGCAGAGCCTTGAGCTTGAAGCCCAGTAGGTCTGTGGCCCTCAGGGCCAGAGCAATGCTTTCAAGGCAGGGAAGTGGCCTGCAAGCTGAGTGGGAGTGGGGGAGGGGAGGGAGACAGCTGAAGCCGAGTCCAGAAGGGCGGCGATGGAAGAGCTGCAGCTGGGTCAGAGCCTGGAGGGAGGGCGGGGCCTTCACTGAGGACCCCCCCGCCCCCCGAGGCCAGAACTTGGCCCACGGCGGTCGCGCATGCGCCCTTGGCCTGTGCGGTGTGTGGGGGCTTGAACCCAAGCCCGCAGGGCTCCCGGAGCGGCCAGAGAAAGAAGGGCCCATGGAGAGGTAGGCGAGGTGGGCAGGGGCGCCACCTTACTCTCCTCAGCTCCCTGAGGGAGAGAGAGAGAGACAGAGACAGAGAGAGAGATCCCTGACCTCTGAGTCTCTGCCTCCACCGCTGGCTGGTGCCAACTCACGCGCCATCCCACTTCCAGCCATCACCCCCACGCCTGCCCCGGGGCCAGCCCCACCACAGAGAGGCCGCTTGGTTCCTGCTCACCTCTGTGCCGTCCCTTCCCGACCTGACCCCAGTGCAGGGGATAAGCTTCAGACAAGTCTTTCCATGTCCCTCTGCATGACAATAGACTTCCTCCCCTCTCCCATTCCACAGGCCCACCCACCCGGGACATCCACCTTTGTCATTAGCTCAGGAGAGGATGCAAGATGAGAATCTCTGCTATTGTGTGGGGAGACTCAGTTTCCCGGGTTTCCCCCATGGACACATGTTCTTCAGCTGGGTCTGATTTTCTCCAGACAAGCTGTCTTGGGAAGGATTTGGCCAGCCCTAAGAAGCTGAAGGGAAAGGGCGGAGGGGGGTTCTCTCTCTGCCCCCGACAGCCCCGAGCTGGGTCGGTCCCTCAGACCTGGCCAGGGGCAGCCCATCCCCCGGCGCCCTTCCCCGGGGCATCCAAGGGCAGGCTCCGCGCCAGCCCCACCCCGCTCGCCACTGCCCGACCATCGTCCTCCCTCGGGGGGCCTGGGCAGGACAGGGACCCGGGTGTGGGAGGCCTCCAGATCTCAGGCCTGGCACACCGTTTACCAGGCTGCTTCCTCCTCTGACGGGGGCCCAGCACACGCCCCAGGAGTCTTGGCAGCCGCCCCCAGGGCTCTAGCCTCTGGAACTCGTCCCCTTGGAAGGGGCCTGGCCCAGGTGCCAGGTTCGGCTGGTCGGCCAGCCTCCTTTGGAGAAAGCAGGCAAGCCGAGCCAGGCTTGCAGTGGCCCTGGCATGACACCTGCCACCTCAGGCAGAGGGCCTCCCGCGTGCCCTCCATGGCGGGTTTCTCCCCGGAGCCGTGGCCTGGGCACTAGGAAGGCCGGGCCTCCCCGACTCCCGGGAGGAGGGGCTAGCCCAGTTGCGCCCTGGCCCCCAAACCCTCTGGTGCCATCTGCCTGTCTCGGCACTTCTGACTCCACAGAGCCTTTCCTACATCTGGGCTGCCTGCCGTGGCAAAGTGCAGGCGTGGGGTGAGGCCATGGCTTTGTCTTTCCAGGAAAAAATGAGCCCCTGGCCGAAGCAGCAGGCCCAGGCAGAGCCTTGAGCTTGAAGCCCAGTAGGTCTGTGGCCCTCAGGGCCAGAGCAATGCTTTCAAGGCAGGGAAGCGGCCTGCAAGCTGAGTGGGAGTGGGGGAGGGGAGGGAGACAGCTGAAGCCGAGTCCAGAAGGGCGGCGATGGAAGAGCTGCAGCTGGGTCAGAGCCTGGAGGGAGGGCGGGGCCTTCACTGAGGACCCCCCCGCCCCCCGAGGCCAGCCCTAGGCCCCGGCGGTCGCGCATGCGCCCTTGGCCTGTGCGGTGTGTGGGGGCTTGAACCCAAGCCCGCAGGGCTCCCGGAGCGGCCAGAGAAAGAAGGGCCCATGGAGAGGTAGGCGAGGTGGGCAGGGGCGCCACCTTACTCTCCTCAGCTCCCTGAGGGAGAGAGAGAGAGACAGAGACAGAGAGAGAGATCCCTGACCTCTGAGTCTCTGCCTCCACCGCTGGCTGGTGCCAACTCACGCGCCATCCCACTTCCAGCCATCACCCCCACGCCTGCCCCGGGGCCAGCCCCACCACAGAGAGGCCGCTTGGTTCCTGCTCACCTCTGTGCCGTCCCTTCCCGACCTGACCCCAGTGCAGGGGATAAGCTTCAGACAAGTCTTTCCATGTCCCTCTGCATGACAATAGACTTCCTCCCCTCTCCCATTCCACAGGCCCACCCACCCGGGACATCCACCTTTGTCATTAGCTCAGGAGAGGATGCAAGATGAGAATCTCTGCTATTGTGTGGGGAGACTCAGTTTCCCGGGTTTCCCCCATGGACACATGTTCTTCAGCTGGGTCTGATTTTCTCCAGACAAGCTGTCTTGGGAAGGATTTGGCCAGCCCTAAGAAGCTGAAGGGAAAGGGCGGAGGGGGGTTCTCTCTCTGCCCCCGACAGCCCCGAGCTGGGTCGGTCCCTCAGACCTGGCCAGGGGCAGCCCATCCCCCGGCGCCCTTCCCCGGGGCATCCAAGGGCAGGCTCCGCGCCAGCCCCACCCCGCTCGCCACTGCCCGACCATCGTCCTCCCTCGGGGGGCCTGGGCAGGACAGGGACCCGGGTGTGGGAGGCCTCCAGATCTCAGGCCTGGCACACCGTTTACCAGGCTGCTTCCTCCTCTGACGGGGGCCCAGCACAC
This sequence comes from Diceros bicornis minor, assembly GCF_020826845.1. Taxonomy (NCBI): domain Eukaryota; kingdom Metazoa; phylum Chordata; class Mammalia; order Perissodactyla; family Rhinocerotidae; genus Diceros; species Diceros bicornis. Next base: position 654,986 of record NW_026691039.1, read on the forward strand.
GCCCCAGGAGTCTTGGCAGCCGCCCCCAGGGCTCTAGCCTCTGGAACTCGTCCCCTTGGAAGGGGCCTGGCCCAGGTGCCAGGTTCGGCTGGTCGGCCAGCCTCCTTTGGAGAAAGCAGGCAAGCCGAGCCAGGCTTGCAGTGGCCCTGGCATGACACCTGCCACCTCAGGCAGAGGGCCTCCCGCGTGCCCTCCATGGCGGGTTTCTCCCCGGAGCCGTGGCCTGGGCACTAGGAAGGCCGGGCCTCCCCGACTCCCGGGAGGAGGGGCTAGCCCAGTTGCGCCCTGGCCCCCAAACCCTCTGGTGCCATCTGCCTGTCTCGGCACTTCTGACTCCACAGAGCCTTTCCTACATCTGGGCTGCCTGCCGTGGCAAAGTGCAGGCGTGGGGTGAGGCCATGGCTTTGTCTTTCCAGGAAAAAATGAGCCCCTGGCCGAAGCAGCAGGCCCAGGCAGAGCCTTGAGCTTGAAGCCCAGTAGGTCTGTGGCCCTCAGGGCCAGAGCAATGCTTTCAAGGCAGGGAAGCGGCCTGCAAGCTGAGTGGGAGTGGGGGAGGGGAGGGAGACAGCTGAAGCCGAGTCCAGAAGGGCGGCGATGGAAGAGCTGCAGCTGGGTCAGAGCCTGGAGGGAGGGCGGGGCCTTCACTGAGGACCCCCCCGCCCCCCGAGGCCAGCCCTAGGCCCCGGCGGTCGCGCATGCGCCCTTGGCCTGTGCGGTGTGTGGGGGCTTGAACCCAAGCCCGCAGGGCTCCCGGAGCGGCCAGAGAAAGAAGGGCCCATGGAGAGGTAGGCGAGGTGGGCAGGGGTCGCCACCTTACTCTCCTCAGCTCCCTGAGGTAGAGAGAGAGAGACAGAGACAGAGAGAGTGATCCCTGACCTCTGAGTCTCTGCCTCCACCGCTGGCTGGTGCCAACTCACGCGCCATCCCACTTCCAGCCATCACCCCCACGCCTGCCCCGGGGCCAGCCCCACCACAGAGAGGCCGGTTGGTTCCTGCTCACCTCTGTGCCGTCCCTTCCCGACCTGACCCCAGTGCAGGGGATAAGCTTCAGACAAGTCTTTCCATGTCCCTCTGCATGACAATAGACTTCCTCCCCTCTCCCATTCCACAGGCCCACCCACCCGGGACATCCACCTTTGTCATTAGCTCAGGAGAGGATGCAAGATGAGAATCTCTGCTATTGTGTGGGGAGACTCAGTTTCCCGGGTTTCCCCCATGGACACATGTTCTTCAGCTGGGTCTGATTTTCTCCAGACAAGCTGTCTTGGGAAGGATTTGGCCAGCCCTAAGAACCTGAAGGGAAAGGGCGGAGGGGGGTTCTCTCTCTGCCCCCGACAGCCCGGAGCTGGGTCGGTCCCTCAGACCTGGCCAGGGGCAGCCCATCCCCCGGCGCCCTTCCCCGGGGCATCCAAGGGCAGGCTCGGCGCCAGCCCCACCCCGCTCGCCACTGCCCGACCATCGTCCTCCCTCGGGCGGCCTGGGCAGGACAGGGACCCGGGTGTGGGAGGCCTCCAGATCTCAGGCCTGGCACACCGTTTACCAGGCTGCTTCCTCCTCTGACGGGGGCCCAGCACACGCCCCAGGAGACTTGGCAGCCGCCCCCAGGGCTCTAGCCTCTGGAACTCGTCCCCTTGGAAGGGGCCTGGCCCAGGTGCCAGGTTCGGCTGGTCGGCCAGCCTCCTTTGGAGAAAGCAGGCAAGCCGAGCCAGGCTTGCAGTGGCCCTGGCGTGACACCTGCCACCTCAGGCAGAGGGCCTCCCGCGTGCCCTCCATGGCGGGTTTCTCCCCGGAGCCGTGGCCTGGGCACTAGGAAGGCCGGGCCTCCCCGACTCCCGGGAGGAGGGGCTAGCCCAGTTGCGCCCTGGCCCCCAAACCCTCTGGTGCCATCTGCCTGTCTCGGCACTTCTGACTCCACAGAGCCTTTCCTACATCTGGGCTGCCTGCCGTGGCAAAGTGCAGGCGTGGGGTGAGGCCATGGCTTTGTCTTTCCAGGAAAAAATGAGCCCCTGGCCGAAGCAGCAGGCCCAGGCAGAGCCTTGAGCTTGAAGCCCAGTAGGTCTGTGGCCCTCAGGGCCAGAGCAATGTTTTCAAGGCAGGGAAGCGGCCTGCAAGCTGAGTGGGAGTGGGGGAGGGGAGGGAGACAGCTGAAGCCGAGTCCAGAAGGGCGGCGATGGAAGAGCTGCAGCTGGGTCAGAGCCTGGAGGGAGGGCGGGGCCTTCACTGAGGACCCTCCGCCCCCCGAGGCCAGAACTAGGCCCACGGCGGTCGCGCATGCGCCCTTGGCCTGTGCGGTGTGTGGGGGCTTGAACCCAAGCCCGCAGGGCTCCCGGAGCCGCCAGAGAAAGAAGGGCCCATGGAGAGGTAGGCGAGGTGGGCAGGGGCGCCACCTTACTCTCCTCAGCTCCCTGAGGGAGAGAGAGAGAGACAGAGACAGAGAGAGAGATCCCTGACCTCTGAGTCTCTGCCTCCACCGCTGGCTGGTGCCAACTCACGCGCCATCCCACTTCCAGGCATCACCCCCACGCCTGCCCCGGGGCCAGCCCCACCACAGAGAGGCCGGTTGGTTCCTGCTCACCTCTGTGCAGTCCCTTCCCGACCTGACCCCAGTGCAGGGGATAAGCTTCAGACAAGTCTTTCCATGTCCCTCTGCATGACAATAGACTTCCTCCCCTCTCCCATTCCACAGGCCCACCCACCCGGGACATCCACCTTTGTCATTAGCTCAGGAGAGGATGCAAGATGAGAATCTCTGCTATTGTGTGGGGAGACTCAGTTTCCCGGGTTTCCCCCATGGACACATGTTCTTCAGCTGGGTCTGATTTTCTCCAGACAAGCTGTCTTGGGAAGGATTTGGCCAGCCCTAAGAACCTGAAGGGAAAGGGCGGAGGGGGATTCTCTCTCTGCCCCCGACAGCCCGGAGCTGGGTCGGTCCCTCAGACCTGGCCAGGGGCAGCCCATCCCCCGGCGCCCTTCCCCGGGGCATCCAAGGGCAGGCTCGGCGCCAGCCCCACCCCGCTCGCCACTGCCCGACCATCGTCCTCCCTCGGGCGGCCTGGGCAGGACAGTGACCCGGGTGTGGGAGGCCTCCAGATCTCAGGCCTGGCACACCGTTTACCAGGCTGCTTCCTCCTCTGACGGGGGCCCAGCACACGCCCCAGGAGACTTGGCAGCCGCCCCCAGGGCTCTAGCCTCTGGAACTCGTCCCCTTGGAAGGGGCCTGGCCCAGGTGCCAGGTTCGGCTGGTCGGCCAGCCTCCTTTGGAGAAAGCAGGCAAGCCGAGCCAGGCTTGCAGTGGCCCTGGCGTGACACCTGCCACCTCAGGCAGAGGTCCTCCCGCGTGCCCTCCATGGCGGGTTTCTCCCCGGAGCCGTGGCCTGGGCACTAGGAAGGCCGGGCCTCCCCGACTCCCGGGAGGAGGGGCTAGCCCAGTTGCGCCCTGGCCCCCAAACCCTCTGGTGCCATCTGCCTGTCTCGGCACTTCTGACTCCACAGAGCCTTACCTACATCTGGGCTGCCTGCCGTGGAAAAGTGCAGGCGTGGGGTGAGGCCATGGCTTTGTCTTTCCAGGAATAAATGAGCCCCTGGCCGAAGCAGCAGGCCCAGGCAGAGCCTTGAGCTTGAAGCCCAGTAGGTCTGTGGCCCTCAGGGCCAGAGCAATGTTTTCAAGGCAGGGAAGCGGCCTGCAAGCTGAGTGGGAGTGGGGGAGGGGAGGGAGACAGCTGAAGCCGAGTCCAGAAGGGCGGCGATGGAAGAGCTGCAGCTGGGTCAGAGCCTGGAGGGAGGGCGGGGCCTTCACTGAGGACCCCCCGCCCCCCGAGGCCAGAACTAGGCCCACGGCGGTCGCGCATGCGCCCTTGGCCTGTGCGGTGTGTGGGGGCTTGAACCCAAGCCCGCAGGGCTCCCGGAGCCGCCAGAGAAAGAAGGGCCCATGGAGAGGTAGGCGAGGTGGGCAGGGGCGCCACCTTACTCTCCTCAGCTCCCTGAGGGAGAGAGAGAGAGACAGAGACAGAGAGAGAGATCCCTGACCTCTGAGTCTCTGCCTCCACCGCTGGCTGGTGCCAACTCACGCGCCATCCCACTTCCAGGCATCACCCCCACGCCTGCCCCGGGGCCAGCCCCCCCACAGAGAGGCCGGTTGGTTCCTGCTCACCTCTGTGCAGTCCCTTCCCGACCTGACCCCAGTGCAGGGGATAAGCTTCAGACAAGTCTTTCCATGTCCCTCTGCATGACAATAGACTTCCTCCCCTCTCCCATTCCACAGGCCCACCCACCCGGGACATCCACCTTTGTCATTAGCTCAGGAGAGGATGCAAGATGAGAATCTCTGCTATTGTGTGGGGAGACTCAGTTTCCCGGGTTTCCCCCATGGACACATGTTCTTCAGCTGGGTCTGATTTTCTCCAGACAAGCTGTCTTGGGAAGGATTTGGCCAGCCCTAAGAACCTGAAGGGAAAGGGCGGAGGGGGATTCTCTCTCTGCCCCCGACAGCCCGGAGCTGGGTCGGTCCCTCAGACCTGGCCAGGGGCAGCCCATCCCCCGGCGCCCTTCCCCGGGGCATCCAAGGGCAGGCTCGGCGCCAGCCCCACCCCGCTCGCCACTGCCCGACCATCGTCCTCCCTCGGGCGGCCTGGGCAGGACAGTGACCCGGGTGTGGGAGGCCTCCAGATCTCAGGCCTGGCACACCGTTTACCAGGCTGCTTCCTCCTCTGACGGGGGCCCAGCACACGCCCCAGGAGACTTGGCAGCCGCCCCCAGGGCTCTAGCCTCTGGAACTCGTCCCCTTGGAAGGGGCCTGGCCCAGGTGCCAGGTTCGGCTGGTCGGCCAGCCTCCTTTGGAGAAAGCAGGCAAGCCGAGCCAGGCTTGCAGTGGCCCTGGCGTGACACCTGCCACCTCAGGCAGAGGGCCTCCCGCGTGCCCTCCATGGCGGGTTTCTCCCCGGAGCCGTGGCCTGGGCACTAGGAAGGCCGGGCCTCCCCGACTCCCGGGAGGAGGGGCTAGCCCAGTTGCGCCCTGGCCCCCAAACCCTCTGGTGCCATCTGCCTGTCTCGGCACTTCTGACTCCACAGAGCCTTACCTACATCTGGGCTGCCTGCCGTGGAAAAGTGCAGGCGTGGGGTGAGGCCATGGCTTTGTCTTTCCAGGAATAAATGAGCCCCTGGCCGAAGCAGCAGGCCCAGGCAGAGCCTTGAGCTTGAAGCCCAGTAGGTCTGTGGCCCTCAGGGCCAGAGCAATGCTTTCAAGGCAGGGAAGCGGCCTGCAAGCTGAGTGGGAGTGGGGGAGGGGAGGGAGACAGCTGAAGCCGAGTCCAGAAGGGCGGCGATGGAAGAGCTGCAGCTGGGTCAGAGCCTGGAGGGAGGGCGGGGCCTTCACTGAGGACCCCCCCGCCCCCCGAGGCCAGCCCTAGGCCCCGGCGGTCGCGCATGCGCCCTTGGCCTGTGCGGTGTGTGGGGGCTTGAACCCAAGCCCGCAGGGCTCCCGGAGCGGCCAGAGAAAGAAGGGCCCATGGAGAGGTAGGCGAGGTGGGCAGGGGGCGCCACCTTACTCTCCTCAGCTCCCTGAGGGAGAGAGAGAGAGACAGAGACAGAGAGAGAGATCCCTGACCTCTGAGTCTCTGCCTCCACCGCTGGCTGGTGCCAACTCACGCGCCATCCCACTTCCAGCCATCACCCCCACGCCTGCCCCGGGGCCAGCCCCACCACAGAGAGGCCGGTTGGTTCCTGCTCACCTCTGTGCCGTCCCTTCCCGACCTGACCCCAGTGCAGGGGATAAGCTTCAGACAAGTCTTTCCATGTCCCTCTGCATGACAATAGACTTCCTCCCCTCTCCCATTCCACAGGCCCACCCACCCGGGACATCCACCTTTGTCATTAGCTCAGGAGAGGATGCAAGATGAGAATCTCTGCTATTGTGTGGGGAGACTCAGTTTCCCGGGTTTCCCCCATGGACACATGTTCTTCAGCTGGGTCTGATTTTCTCCAGACAAGCTGTCTTGCGAAGGATTTGGCCAGCCCTAAGAACCTGAAGGGAAAGGGCGGAGGGGGGTTCTCTCTCTGCCCCCGACAGCCCGGAGCTGGGTCGGTCCCTCAGACCTGGCCAGGGGCAGCCCATCCCCCGGCGCCCTTCCCCGGGGCATCCAAGGGCAGGCTCGGCGCCAGCCCCACCCCGCTCGCCACTGCCCGACCATCGTCCTCCCTCGGGCGGCCTGGGCAGGACAGGGACCCGGGTGTGGGAGGCCTCCAGATCTCAGGCCTGGCACACCGTTTACCAGGCTGCTTCCTCCTCTGACGGGGGCCCAGCACACGCCCCAGGAGACTTGGCAGCCGCCCCCAGGGCTCTAGCCTCTGGAACTCGTCCCCTTGGAAGGGGCCTGGCCCAGGTGCCAGGTTCGGCTGGTCGGCCAGCCTCCTTTGGAGAAAGCAGGCAAGCCGAGCCAGGCTTGCAGTGGCCCTGGCGTGACACCTGCCACCTCAGGCAGAGGGCCTCCCGCGTGCCCTCCATGGCGGGTTTCTCCCCGGAGCCGTGGCCTGGGCACTAGGAAGGCCGGGCCTCCCCGACTCCCGGGAGGAGGGGCTAGCCCAGTTGCGCCCTGGCCCCCAAACCCTCTGGTGCCATCTGCCTGTCTCGGCACTTCTGACTCCACAGAGCCTTTCCTACATCTGGGCTGCCTGCCGTGGCAAAGTGCAGGCGTGGGGTGAGGCCATGGCTTTGTCTTTCCAGGAAAAAATGAGCCCCTGGCCGAAGCAGCAGGCCCAGGCAGAGCCTTGAGCTTGAAGCCCAGTAGGTCTGTGGCCCTCAGGGCCAGAGCAATGCTTTCAAGGCAGGGAAGCGGCCTGCAAGCTGAGTGGGAGTGGGGGAGGGGAGGGAGACAGCTGAAGCCGAGTCCAGAAGGGCGGCGATGGAAGAGCTGCAGCTGGGTCAGAGCCTGGAGGGAGGGCGGGGCCTTCACTGAGGACCCCCCCGCCCCCCGAGGCCAGAACTTGGCCCACGGCGGTCGCGCATGCGCCCTTGGCCTGTGCGGTGTGTGGGGGCTTGAACCCAAGCCTGCAGGGCTCCCGGAGCGGCCAGAGAAAGAAGGGCCCATGGAGAGGTAGGCGAGGTGGGCAGGGGCGCCACCTTACTCTCCTCAGCTCCCTGAGGTAGAGAGAGAGAGACAGAGACAGAGAGAGAGATCCCTGACCTCTGAGTCTCTGCCTCCACCGCTGGCTGGTGCCAACTCACGCGCCATCCCACTTCCAGCCATCACCCCCACGCCTGCCCCGGGGCCAGCCCCACCACAGAGAGGCCGGTTGGTTCCTGCTCACCTCTGTGCCGTCCCTTCCCGACCTGACCCCAGTGCAGGGGATAAGCTTCAGACAAGTCTTTCCATGTCCCTCTGCATGACAATAGACTTCCTCCCCTCTCCCATTCCACAGGCCCACCCACCCGGGACATCCACCTTTGTCATTAGCTCAGGAGAGGATGCAAGATGAGAATCTCTGCTATTGTGTGGGGAGACTCAGTTTCCCGGGTTTCCCCCATGGACACATGTTCTTCAGCTGGGTCTGATTTTCTCCAGACAAGCTGTCTTGGGAAGGATTTGGCCAGCCCTAAGAACCTGAAGGGAAAGGGCGGAGGGGGGTTCTCTCTCTGCCCCCGACAGCCCGGAGCTGGGTCGGTCCCTCAGACCTGGCCAGGGGCAGCCCATCCCCCGGCGCCCTTCCCCGGGGCATCCAAGGGCAGGCTCGGCGCCAGCCCCACCCCGCTCGCCACTGCCCGACCATCGTCCTCCCTCGGGCGGCCTGGGCAGGACAGGGACCCGGGTGTGGGAGGCCTCCAGATCTCAGGCCTGGCACACCGTTTACCAGGCTGCTTCCTCCTCTGACGGGGGCCCAGCACACGCCCCAGGAGACTTGGCAGCCGCCCCCAGGGCCCTAGCCTCTGGAACTCGTCCCCTTGGAAGGGGCCTGGCCCAGGTGCCAGGTTCGGCTGGTCGGCCAGCCTCCTTTGGAGAATGCAGGCAAGCCGAGCCAGGATTGCAGTGGCCCTGGCGTGACACCTGCCACCTCAGGCAGAGGGCCTCCCGCGTGCCCTCCATGGCGGGTTTCTCCCCGGAGCCGTGGCCTGGGCACTAGGAAGGCCGGGCCTCCCCGACTCCCGGGAGGAGGGGCTAGCCCAGTTGCGCCCTGGCCCCCAAACCCTCTGGTGCCATCTGCCTGTCTCGGCACTTCTGACTCCACAGAGCCTTTCCTACATCTGGGCTGCCTGCCGTGGCAAAGTGCAGGCGTGGGGTGAGGCCATGGCTTTGTCTTTCCAGGAAAAAATGAGCCCCTGGCCGAAGCAGCAGGCCCAGGCAGAGCCTTGAGCTTGAAGCCCAGTAGGTCTGTTGCCCTCAGGGCCAGAGCAATGCTTTCAAGGCAGGGAAGCGGCCTGCAAGCTGAGTGGGAGTGGGGGAGGGGAGGGAGACAGCTGAAGCCGAGTCCAGAAGGGCGGCGATGGAAGAGCTGCAGCTGGGTCAGAGCCTGGAGGGAGGGCGGGGCCTTCACTGAGGACCCCCCCGGCCCCCGAGGCCAGCCCTAGGCCCCGGCGGTCGCGCATGCGCCCTTGGCCTGTGCGGTGTGTGGGGGCTTGAACCCAAGCCCGCAGGGCTCCCGGAGCGGCCAGAGAAAGAAGGGCCCATGGAGAGGTAGGCGAGGTGGGCAGGGGGCGCCACCTTACTCTCCTCAGCTCCCTGAGGGAGAGAGAGAGAGACAGAGACAGAGAGAGAGATCCCTGACCTCTGAGTCTCTGCCTCCACCGCTGGCTGGTGCCAACTCACGCGCCATCCCACTTCCAGCCATCACCCCCACGCCTGCCCCGGGGCCAGCCCCACCACAGAGAGGCCGGTTGGTTCCTGCTCACCTCTGTGCCTTCCCTTCCCGACCTGACCCCAGTGCAGGGGATAAGCTTCAGACAAGTCTTTCCATGTCCCTCTGCATGACAATAGACTTCCTCCCCTCTCCCATTCCACAGGCCCACCCACCCGGGACATCCACCTTTGTCATTAGCTCAGGAGAGGATGCAAGATGAGAATCTCTGCTATTGTGTGGGGAGACTCAGTTTCCCGGGTTTCCCCCATGGACACATGTTCTTCAGCTGGGTCTGATTTTCTCCAGACAAGCTGTCTTGCGAAGGATTTGGCCAGCCCTAAGAACCTGAAGGGAAAGGGCGGAGGGGGGTTCTCTCTCTGCCCCCGACAGCCCCGAGCTGGGTCGGTCCCTCAGACCTGGCCAGGGGCAGCCCATCCCCCGGCGCCCTTCCCCGGGGCATCCAAGGGCAGGCTCGGCGCCAGCCCCACCCTGCTCGCCACTGCCCGACCATCGTCCTCCCTCGGGGGGCCTGGGCAGGACAGGGACCCGGCTGTGGGAGGCCTCCAGATCTCAGGCCTGGCACACCGTTTACCAGGCTGCTTCCTCCTCTGACGGGGGCCCAGCACACGCCCCAGGAGTCTTGGCAGCCGCCCCCAGGGCTCTAGCCTCTGGAACTCGTCCCCTTGGAAGGGGCCTGGCCCAGGTGCCAGGTTCGGCTGGTCGGCCAGCCTCCTTTGGAGAAAGCAGGCAAGCCGAGCCAGGCTTGCAGTGGCCCTGGCGTGACACCTGCCACCAAAGGCAGAGGGCCTCCCGCGTGCCCTCCATGGCGGGTTTCTCCCCGGAGCCGTGGCCTGGGCACTAGGAAGGCCGGGCCTCCCCGACTCCCGGGAGGAGGGGCTAGCCCAGTTGCGCCCTGGCCCCCAAACCCTCTGGTGCCATCTGCCTGTCTCGGCACTTCTGACTCCACAGAGCCTTTCCTACATCTGGGCTGCCTGCCGTGGCAAAGTGCAGGCGTGGGGTGAGGCCATGGCTTTGTCTTTCCAGGAAAAAATGAGCCCCTGGCCGAAGCAGCAGGCCCAGGCAGAGCCTTGAGCTTGAAGCCCAGTAGGTCTGTGGCCCTCAGGGCCAGAGCAATGTTTTCAAGGCAGGGAAGCGGCCTGCAAGCTGAGTGGGAGTGGGGGAGGGGAGGGAGACAGCTGAAGCCGAGTCCAGAAGGGCGGCGATGGAAGAGCTGCAGCTGGGTCAGAGCCTGGAGGGAGGGCGGGGCCTTCACTGAGGACCCCCCGCCCCCCGAGGCCAGAACTAGGCCCACGGCGGTCGCGCATGCGCCCTTGGCCTGTGCGGTGTGTGGGGGCTTGAACCCAAGCCCGCAGGGCTCCCGGAGCCGCCAGAGAAAGAAGGGCCCATGGAGAGGTAGGCGAGGTGGGCAGGGGCGCCACCTTACTCTCCTCAGCTCCCTGAGGGAGAGAGAGAGAGACAGAGACAGAGAGAGAGATCCCTGACCTCTGAGTCTCTGCCTCCACCGCTGGCTGGTGCCAACTCACGCGCCATCCCACTTCCAGGCATCACCCCCACGCCTGCCCCGGGGCCAGCCCCACCACAGAGAGGCCGGTTGGTTCCTGCTCACCTCTGTGCAGTCCCTTCCCAACCTGACCCCAGTGCAGGGGATAAGCTTCAGACAAGTCTTTCCATGTCCCTCTGCATGACAATAGACTTCCTCCCCTCTCCCATTCCACAGGCCCACCCACCCGGGACATCCACCTTTGTCATTAGCTCAGGAGAGGATGCAAGATGAGAATCTCTGCTATTGTGTGGGGAGACTCAGTTTCCCGGGTTTCCCCCATGGACACATGTTCTTCAGCTGGGTCTGATTTTCTCCAGACAAGCTGTCTTGGGAAGGATTTGGCCAGCCCTAAGAACCTGAAGGGAAAGGGCGGAGGGGGATTCTCTCTCTGCCCCCGACAGCCCGGAGCTGGGTCGGTCCCTCAGACCTGGCCAGGGGCAGCTCATCCCCCGGCGCCCTTCCCCGGGGCATCCAAGGGCAGGCTCGGCGCCAGCCCCACCCCGCTCGCCACTGCCCGACCATCGTCCTCCCTCGGGCGGCCTGGGCAGGACAGTGACCCGGGTGTGGGAGGCCTCCAGATCTCAGGCCTGGCACACCGTTTACCAGGCTGCTTCCTCCTCTGACGGGGGCCCAGCACACGCCCCAGGAGACTTGGCAGCCGCCCCCAGGGCTCTAGCCTCTGGAACTCGTCCCCTTGGAAGGGGCCTGGCCCAGGTGCCAGGTTCGGCTGGTCGGCCAGCCTCCTTTGGAGAAAGCAGGCAAGCCGAGCCAGGCTTGCAGTGGCCCTGGCGTGACACCTGCCACCTCAGGCAGAGGTCCTCCCGCGTGCCCTCCATGGCGGGTTTCTCCCCGGAGCCGTGGCCTGGGCACTAGGAAGGCCGGGCCTCCCCGACTCCCGGGAGGAGGGGCTAGCCCAGTTGCGCCCTGGCCCCCAAACCCTCTGGTGCCATCTGCCTGTCTCGGCACTTCTGACTCCACAGAGCCTTACCTACATCTGGGCTGCCTGCCGTGGCAAAGTGCAGGCGTGGGGTGAGGCCATGGCTTTGTCTTTCCAGGAATAAATGAGCCCCTGGCCGAAGCAGCAGGCCCAGGCAGAGCCTTGAGCTTGAAGCCCAGTAGGTCTGTGGCCCTCAGGGCCAGAGCAATGCTTTCAAGGCAGGGAAGCGGCCTGCAAGCTGAGTGGGAGTGGGGGAGGGGAGGGAGACAGCTGAAGCCGAGTCCAGAAGGGCGGCGATGGAAGAGCTGCAGCTGGGTCAGAGCCTGGAGGGAGGGCGGGGCCTTCACTGAGGACCCCCCCGCCCCCCGAGGCCAGCCCTAGGCCCCGGCGGTCGCGCATGCGCCCTTGGCCTGTGCGGTGTGTGGGGGCTTGAACCCAAGCCCGCAGGGCTCCCGGAGCGGCCAGAGAAAGAAGGGCCCATGGAGAGGTAGGCGAGGTGGGCAGGGGGCGCCACCTTACTCTCCTCAGCTCCCTGAGGGAGAGAGAGAGAGACAGAGACAGAGAGAGAGATCCCTGACCTCTGAGTCTCTGCCTCCACCGCTGGCTGGTGCCAACTCACGCGCCATCCCACTTCCAGCCATCACCCCCACGCCTGCCCCGGGGCCAGCCCCACCACAGAGAGGCCGGTTGGTTCCTGCTCACCTCTGTGCCGTCCCTTCCCGACCTGACCCCAGTGCAGGGGATAAGCTTCAGACAAGTCTTTCCATGTCCCTCTGCATGACAATAGACTTCCTCCCCTCTCCCATTCCACAGGCCCACCCACCCGGGACATCCACCTTTGTCATTAGCTCAGGAGAGGATGCAAGATGAGAATCTCTGCTATTGTGTGGGGAGACTCAGTTTCCCGGGTTTCCCCCATGGACACATGTTCTTCAGCTGGGTCTGATTTTCTCCAGACAAGCTGTCTTGCGAAGGATTTGGCCAGCCCTAAGAACCTGAAGGGAAAGGGCGGAGGGGGGTTCTCTCTCTGCCCCCGACAGCCCGGAGCTGGGTCGGTCCCTCAGACCTGGCCAGGGGCAGCCCATCCCCCGGCGCCCTTCCCCGGGGCATCCAAGGGCAGGCTCGGCGCCAGCCCCACCCCGCTCGCCACTGCCCGACCATCGTCCTCCCTCGGGCGGCCTGGGCCGGACAGGGACCCGGGTGTGGGAGGCCTCCAGATCTCAGGCCTGGCACACCGTTTACCAGGCTGCTTCCTCCTCTGACGGGGGCCCAGCACACGCCCCAGGAGACTTGGCAGCCGCCCCCAGGGCTCTAGCCTCTGGAACTCGTCCCCTTGGAAGGGGCCTGGCCCAGGTGCCAGGTTCGGCTGGTCGGCCAGCCTCCTTTGGAGAAAGCAGGCAAGCCGAGCCAGGCTTGCAGTGGCCCTGGCGTGACACCTGCCACCTCAGGCAGAGGGCCTCCCGCGTGCCCTCCATGGCGGGTTTCTCCCCGGAGCCGTGGCCTGGGCACTAGGAAGGCCGGGCCTCCCCGACTCCCGGGAGGAGGGGCTAGCCCAGTTGCGCCCTGGCCCCCAAACCCTCTGGTGCCATCTGCCTGTCTCGGCACTTCTGACTCCACAGAGCCTTTCCTACATCTGGGCTGCCTGCCGTGGCAAAGTGCAGGCGTGGGGTGAGGCCATGGCTTTGTCTTTCCAGGAAAAAATGAGCCCCTGGCCGAAGCAGCAGGCCCAGGCAGAGCCTTGAGCTTGAAGCCCAGTAGGTCTGTGGCCCTCAGGGCCAGAGCAATGCTTTCAAGGCAGGGAAGCGGCCTGCAAGCTGAGTGGGAGTGGGGGAGGGGAGGGAGACAGCTGAAGCCGAGTCCAGAAGGGCGGCGATGGAAGAGCTGCAGCTGGGTCAGAGCCTGGAGGGAGGGCGGGGCCTTCACTGAGGACCCCCCCGCCCCCCGAGGCCAGCCCTAGGCCCTGGCGGTCGCGCATGCGCCCTTGGCCTGTGCGGTGTGTGGGGGCTTGAACCCAAGCCCGCAGGGCTCCCGGAGCGGCCAGAGAAAGAAGGGCCCATGGAGAGGTAGGCGAGGTGGGCAGGGGTCGCCACCTTACTCTCCTCAGCTCCCTGAGGGAGAGAGAGAGAGACAGAGACAGAGAGAGAGATCCCTGACCTCTGAGTCTCTGCCTCCACCGCTGGCTGGTGCCAACTCACGCGCCATCCCACTTCCAGCCATCACCCCCACGCCTGCCCCGGGGCCAGCCCCACCACAGAGAGGCCGGTTGGTTCCTGCTCACCTCTGTGCCGTCCCTTCCCGACCTGACCCCAGTGCAGGGGATAAGCTTCAGACAAGTCTTTCCATGTCCCTCTGCATGACAATAGACTTCCTCCCCTCTCCCATTCCACAGGCCCACCCACCCGGGACATCCACCTTTGTCATTAGCTCAGGAGAGGATGCAAGATGAGAATCTCTGCTATTGTGTGGGGAGACTCAGTTTCCCGGGTTTCCCCCATGGACACATGTTCTTCAGCTGGGTCTGATTTTCTCCAGACAAGCTGTCTTGCGAAGGATTTGGCCAGCCCTAAGAACCTGAAGGGAAAGGGCGGAGGGGGGTTCTCTCTCTGCCCCCGACAGCCCGGAGCTGGGTCGGTCCCTCAGACCTGGCCAGGGGCAGCCCATCCCCCGGCGCCCTTCCCCGGGGCATCCAAGGGCAGGCTCGGCGCCAGCCCCACCCCGCTCGCCACTGCCCGACCATCGTCCTCCCTCGGGCGGCCTGGGCAGGACAGGGACCCGGGTGTGGGAGGCCTCCAGATCTCAGGCCTGGCACACCGTTTACCAGGCTGCTTCCTCCTCTGACGGGGGCCCAGCACACGCCCCAGGAGACTTGGCAGCCGCCCCCAGGGCTCTAGCCTCTGGAACTCGTCCCCTTGGAAGGGGCCTGGCCCAGGTGCCAGGTTCGGCTGGTCGGCCAGCCTCCTTTGGAGAAAGCAGGCAAGCCGAGCCAGGCTTGCAGTGGCCCTGGCGTGACACCTGCCACCTCAGGCAGAGGGCCTCCCGCGTGCCCTCCATGGCGGGTTTCTCCCCGGAGCCGTGGCCTGGGCACTAGGAAGGCCGGGCCTCCCCGACTCCCGGGAGGAGGGGCTAGCCCAGTTGCGCCCTGGCCCCCAAACCCTCTGGTGCCATCTGCCTGTCTCGGCACTTCTGACTCCACAGAGCCTTTCCTACATCTGGGCTGCATGCCGTGGCAAAGTGCAGGCGTGGGGTGAGGCCATGGCTTTGTCTTTCCAGGAAAAAATGAGCCCCTGGCCGAAGCAGCAGGCCCAGGCAGAGCCTTGAGCTTGAAGCCCAGTAGGTCTGTGGCCCTCAGGGCCAGAGCAATGCTTTCAAGGCAGGGAAGCGGCCTGCAAGCTGAGTGGGAGTGGGGGAGGGGAGGGAGACAGCTGAAGCCGAGTCCAGAAGGGCGGCGATGGAAGAGCTGCAGCTGGGTCAGAGCCTGGAGGGAGGGCGGGGCCTTCACTGAGGACCCCCCCGCCCCCCGAGGCCAGAACTTGGCCCACGGCGGTCGCGCATGCGCCCTTGGCCTGTGCGGTGTGTGGGGGCTTGAACCCAAGCCCGCAGGGCTCCCGGAGCGGCCAGAGAAAGAAGGGCCCATGGAGAGGTAGGCGAGGTGGGCAGGGGCGCCACCTTACTCTCCTCAGCTCCCTGAGGTAGAGAGAGAGAGACAGAGACAGAGAGAGAGATCCCTGACCTCTGAGTCTCTGCCTCCACCGCTGGCTGGTGCCAACTCACGCGCCATCCCACTTCCAGCCATCACCCCCACGCCTGCCCCGGGGCCAGCCCCACCACAGAGAGGCCGGTTGGTTCCTGCTCACCTCTGTGCCGTCCCTTCCCGACCTGACCCCAGTGCAGGGGATAAGCTTCAGACAAGTCTTTCCATGTCCCTCTGCATGACAATAGACTTCCTCCCCTCTCCCATTCCACAGGCCCACCCACCCGGGACATCCACCTTTGTCATTAGTTCAGGAGAGGATGCAAGATGAGAATCTCTGCTATTGTGTGGGGAGACTCAGTTTCCCGGGTTTCCCCCATGGACACATGTTCTTCAGCTGGGTCTGATTTTCTCCAGACAAGCTGTCTTGGGAAGGATTTGGCCAGCCCTAAGAAGCTGAAGGGAAAGGGCGGAGGGGGGTTCTCTCTCTGCCCCCGACAGCCCCGAGCTGGGTCGGTCCCTCAGACCTGGCCAGGGGCAGCCCATCCCCCGGCGCCCTTCCCCGGGGCATCCAAGGGCAGGCTCCGCGCCAGCCCCACCCCGCTCGCCACTGCCCGACCATCGTCCTCCCTCGGGGGGCCTGGGCAGGACAGGGACCCGGCTGTGGGAGGCCTCCAGATCTCAGGCCTGGCACACCGTTTACCAGGCTGCTTCCTCCTCTGACGGGGGCCCAGCACACGCCCCAGGAGTCTTGGCAGCCGCCCCCAGGGCTCTAGCCTCTGGAACTCGTCCCCTTGGAAGGGGCCTGGCCCAGGTGCCAGGTTCGGCTGGTCGGCCAGCCTCCTTTGGAGAAAGCAGGCAAGCCGAGCCAGGCTTGCAGTGGCCCTGGCGTGACACCTGCCACCTCAGGCAGAGGGCCTCCCGCGTGCCCTCCATGGCGGGTTTCTCCCCGGAGCCGTGGCCTGGGCACTAGGAAGGCCGGGCCTCCCCGACTCCCGGGAGGAGGGGCTAGCCCAGTTGCGCCCTGGCCCCCAAACCCTCTGGTGCCATCTGCCTGTCTCGGCACTTCTGACTCCACAGAGCCTTTCCTACATCTGGGCTGCCTGCCGTGGCAAAGTGCAGGCGTGGGGTGAGGCCATGGCTTTGTCTTTCCAGGAAAAAATGAGCCCCTGGCCGAAGCAGCAGGCCCAGGCAGAGCCTTGAGCTTGAAGCCCAGTAGGTCTGTGGCCCTCAGGGCCAGAGCAATGCTTTCAAGGCAGGGAAGCGGCCTGCAAGCTGAGTGGGAGTGGGGGAGGGGAGGGAGACAGCTGAAGCCGAGTCCAGAAGGGCGGCGATGGAAGAGCTGCAGCTGGGTCAGAGCCTGGAGGGAGGGCGGGGCCTTCACTGAGGACCCCCCCGCCCCCCGAGGCCAGCCCTAGGCCCCGGCGGTCGCGCATGCGCCCTTGGCCTGTGCGGTGTGTGGGGGCTTGAACCCAAGCCCGCAGGGCTCCCGGAGCGGCCAGAGAAAGAAGGGCCCATGGAGAGGTAGGCGAGGTGGGCAGGGGGCGCCACCTTACTCTCCTCAGCTCCCTGAGGGAGAGAGAGAGAGACAGAGACAGAGAGAGAGATCCCTGACCTCTGAGTCTCTGCCTCCACCGCTGGCTGGTGCCAACTCACGCGCCATCCCACTTCCAGCCATCACCCCCACGCCTGCCCCGGGGCCAGCCCCACCACAGAGAGGCCGGTTGGTTCCTGCTCACCTCTGTGCCGTCCCTTCCCGACCTGACCCCAGTGCAGGGGATAAGCTTCAGACAAGTCTTTCCATGTCCCTCTGCATGACAATAGACTTCCTCCCCTCTCCCATTCCACAGGCCCACCCACCCGGGACATCCACCTTTGTCATTAGCTCAGGAGAGGATGCAAGATGAGAATCTCTGCTATTGTGTGGGGAGACTCAGTTTCCCGGGTTTCCCCCATGGACACATGTTCTTCAGCTGGGTCTGATTTTCTCCAGACAAGCTGTCTTGGGAAGGATTTGGCCAGCCCTAAGAAGCTGAAGGGAAAGGGCGGAGGGGGGTTCTCTCTCTGCCCCCGACAGCCCCGAGCTGGGTCGGTCCCTCAGACCTGGCCAGGGGCAGCCCATCCCCCGGCGCCCTTCCCCGGGGCATCCAAGGGCAGGCTCCGCGCCAGCCCCACCCCGCTCGCCACTGCCCGACCATCGTCCTCCCTCGGGGGGCCTGGGCAGGACAGGGACCCGGCTGTGGGAGGCCTCCAGATCTCAGGCCTGGCACACCGTTTACCAGGCTGCTTCCTCCTCTGACGGGGGCCCAGCACACGCCCCAGGAGTCTTGGCAGCCGCCCCCAGGGCTCTAGCCTCTGGAACTCGTCCCCTTGGAAGGGGCCTGGCCCAGGTGCCAGGTTCGGCTGGTCGGCCAGCCTCCTTTGGAGAAAGCAGGCAAGCCGAGCCAGGCTTGCAGTGGCCCTGGCGTGACACCTGCCACCTCAGGCAGAGGGCCTCCCGCGTGCCCTCCATGGCGGGTTTCTCCCCGGAGCCGTGGCCTGGGCACTAGGAAGGCCGGGCCTCCCCGACTCCCGGGAGGAGGGGCTAGCCCAGTTGCGCCCTGGCCCCCAAACCCTCTGGTGCCATCTGCCTGTCTCGGCACTTCTGACTCCACAGAGCCTTTCCTACATCTGGGCTGCCTGCCGTGGCAAAGTGCAGGCGTGGGTTGAGGCCATGGCTTTGTCTTTCCAGGAAAAAATGAGCCCCTGGCCGAAGCAGCAGGCCCAGGCAGAGCCTTGAGCTTGAAGCCCAGTAGGTCTGTGGCCCTCAGGGCCAGAGCAATGCTTTCAAGGCAGGGAAGCGGCCTGCAAGCTGAGTGGGAGTGGGGGAGGGGAGGGAGACAGCTGAAGCCGAGTCCAGAAGGGCGGCGATGGAAGAGCTGCAGCTGGGTCAGAGCCTGGAGGGAGGGCGGGGCCTTCACTGAGGACCCCCCCGCCCCCCGAGGCCAGCCCTAGGCCCCGGCGGTCGCGCATGCGCCCTTGGCCTGTGCGGTGTGTGGGGGCTTGAACCCAAGCCCGCAGGGCTCCCGGAGCGGCCAGAGAAAGAAGGGCCCATGGAGAGGTAGGCGAGGTGGGCAGGGGGCGCCACCTTACTCTCCTCAGCTCCCTGAGGGAGAGAGAGAGAGACAGAGACAGAGAGAGAGATCCCTGACCTCTGAGTCTCTGCCTCCACCGCTGGCTGGTGCCAACTCACGCGCCATCCCACTTCCAGCCATCACCCCCACGCCTGCCCCGGGGCCAGCCCCACCACAGAGAGGCCGGTTGGTTCCTGCTCACCTCTGTGCCGTCCCTTCCCGACCTGACCCCAGTGCAGGGGATAAGCTTCAGACAAGTCTTTCCATGTCCCTCTGCATGACAATAGACTTCCTCCCCTCTCCCATTCCACAGGCCCACCCACCCGGGACATCCACCTTTGTCATTAGCTCAGGAGAGGATGCAAGATGAGAATCTCTGCTATTGTGTGGGGAGACTCAGTTTCCCGGGTTTCCCCCATGGACACATGTTCTTCAGCTGGGTCTGATTTTCTCCAGACAAGCTGTCTTGGGAAGGATTTGGCCAGCCCTAAGAAGCTGAAGGGAAAGGGCGGAGGGGGGTTCTCTCTCTGCCCCCGACAGCCCCGAGCTGGGTCGGTCCCTCAGACCTGGCCAGGGGCAGCCCATCCCCCGGCGCCCTTCCCCGGGGCATCCAAGGGCAGGCTCCGCGCCAGCCCCACCCCGCTCGCCACTGCCCGACCATCGTCCTCCCTCGGGGGGCCTGGGCAGGACAGGGACCCGGCTGTGGGAGGCCTCCAGATCTCAGGCCTGGCACACCGTTTACCAGGCTGCTTCCTCCTCTGACGGGGGCCCAGCACACGCCCCAGGAGTCTTGGCAGCCGCCCCCAGGGCTCTAGCCTCTGGAACTCGTCCCCTTGGAAGGGGCCTGGCCCAGGTGCCAGGTTCGGCTGGTCGGCCAGCCTCCTTTGGAGAAAGCAGGCAAGCCGAGCCAGGCTTGCAGTGGCCCTGGCGTGACACCTGCCACCTCAGGCAGAGGGCCTCCCGCGTGCCCTCCATGGCGGGTTTCTCCCCGGAGCCCTGGCCTGGGCACTAGGAAGGCCGGGCCTCCCCGACTCCCGGGAGGAGGGGCTAGCCCAGTTGCGCCCTGGCCCCCAAACCCTCTGGTGCCATCTGCCTGTCTCGGCACTTCTGACTCCACAGAGCCTTTCCTACATCTGGGCTGCCTGCCGTGGCAAAGTGCAGGCGTGGGGTGAGGCCATGGCTTTGTCTTTCCAGGAAAAAATGAGCCCCTGGCCGAAGCAGCAGGCCCAGGCAGAGCCTTGAGCTTGAAGCCCAGTAGGTCTGTGGCCCTCAGGGCCAGAGCAATGCTTTCAAGGCAGGGAAGCGGCCTGCAAGCTGAGTGGGAGTGGGGGAGGGGAGGGAGACAGCTGAAGCCGAGTCCAGAAGGGCGGCGATGGAAGAGCTGCAGCTGGGTCAGAGCCTGGAGGGAGGGCGGGGCCTTCACTGAGGACCCCCCCGCCCCCCGAGGCCAGCCCTAGGCCCCGGCGGTCGCGCATGCGCCCTTGGCCTGTGCGGTGTGTGGGGGCTTGAACCCAAGCCCGCAGGGCTCCCGGAGCGGCCAGAGAAAGAAGGGCCCATGGAGAGGTAGGCGAGGTGGGCAGGGGGCGCCACCTTACTCTCCTCAGCTCCCTGAGGGAGAGAGAGAGAGACAGAGACAGAGAGAGAGATCCCTGACCTCTGAGTCTCTGCCTCCACCGCTGGCTGGTGCCAACTCACGCGCCATCCCACTTCCAGCCATCACCCCCACGCCTGCCCCGGGGCCAGCCCCACCACAGAGAGGCCGGTTGGTTCCTGCTCACCTCTGTGCCGTCCCTTCCCGACCTGACCCCAGTGCAGGGGATAAGCTTCAGACAAGTCTTTCCATGTCCCTCTGCATGACAATAGACTTCCTCCCCTCTCCCATTCCACAGGCCCACCCACCCGGGACATCCACATTTGTCATTAGCTCAGGAGAGGATGCAAGATGAGAATCTCTGCTATTGTGTGGGGAGACTCAGTTTCCCGGGTTTCCCCCATGGACACATGTTCTTCAGCTGGGTCTGATTTTCTCCAGACAAGCTGTCTTGGGAAGGATTTGGCCAGCCCTAAGAAGCTGAAGGGAAAGGGCGGAGGGGGGTTCTCTCTCTGCCCCCGACAGCCCCGAGCTGGGTCGGTCCCTCAGACCTGGCCAGGGGCAGCCCATCCCCCGGCGCCCTTCCCCGGGGCATCCAAGGGCAGGCTCGGCGCCAGCCCCACCCCGCTCGCCACTGCCCGACCATCGTCCTCCCTCGGGGGGCCTGGGCAGGACAGGGACCCGGCTGTGGGAGGCCTCCAGATCTCAGGCCTGGCACACCGTTTACCAGGCTGCTTCCTCCTCTGACGGGGGCCCAGCACACGCCCCAGGAGTCTTGGCAGCCGCCCCCAGGGCTCTAGCCTCTGGAACTCGTCCCCTTGGAAGGGGCCTGGCCCAGGTGCCAGGTTCGGCTGGTCGGCCAGCCTCCTTTGGAGAAAGCAGGCAAGCCGAGCCAGGCTTGCAGTGGCCCTGGCGTGACACCTGCCACCTCAGGCAGAGGGCCTCCCGCGTGCCCTCCATGGCGGGTTTCTCCCTGGAGCCGTGGCCTGGGAACTAGGAAGGCCGGGCCTCCCCGACTCCCGGGAGGAGGGGCTAGCCCAGTTGCGCCCTGGCCCCCAAACCCTCTGGTGCCATCTGCCTGTCTCGGCACTTCTGACTCCACAGAGCCTTTCCTACATCTGGGCTGCCTGCCGTGGCAAAGTGCAGGCGTGGGGTGAGGCCATGGCTTTGTCTTTCCAGGAAAAAATGAGCCCCTGGCCGAAGCAGCAGGCCCAGGCAGAGCCTTGAGCTTGAAGCCCAGTAGGTCTGTGGCCCTCAGGGCCAGAGCAATGCTTTCAAGGCAGGGAAGCGGCCTGCAAGCTGAGTGGGAGTGGGGGAGGGGAGGGAGACAGCTGAAGCCGAGTCCAGAAGGGCGGCGATGGAAGAGCTGCAGCTGGGTCAGAGCCTGGAGGGAGGGCGGGGCCTTCACTGAGGACCCCCCCGCCCCCCGAGGCCAGCCCTAGGCCCCGGCGGTCGCGCATGCGCCCTTGGCCTGTGCGGTGTGTGGGGGCTTGAACCCAAGCCCGCAGGGCTCCCGGAGCGGCCAGAGAAAGAAGGGCCCATGGAGAGGTAGGCGAGGTGGGCAGGGGGCGCCACCTTACTCTCCTCAGCTCCCTGAGGGAGAGAGAGAGAGACAGAGACAGAGAGAGAGATCCCTGACCTCTGAGTCTCTGCCTCCACCGCTGGCTGGTGCCAACTCACGCGCCATCCCACTTCCAGCCATCACCCCCACGCCTGCCCCGGGGCCAGCCCCACCACAGAGAGGCCGCTTGGTTCCTGCTCACCTCTGTGCCGTCCCTTCCCGACCTGACCCCAGTGCAGGGGATAAGCTTCAGACAAGTCTTTCCATGTCCCTCTGCATGACAATAGACTTCCTCCCCTCTCCCATTCCACAGGCCCACCCACCCGGGACATCCACCTTTGTCATTAGCTCAGGAGAGGATGCAAGATGAGAATCTCTGCTATTGTGTGGGGAGACTCAGTTTCCCGGGTTTCCCCCATGGACACATGTTCTTCAGCTGGGTCTGATTTTCTCCAGACAAGCTGTCTTGGGAAGGATTTGGCCAGCCCTAAGAAGCTGAAGGGAAAGGGCGGAGGGGGGTTCTCTCTCTGCCCCCGACAGCCCCGAGCTGGGTCGGTCCCTCAGACCTGGCCAGGGGCAGCCCATCCCCCGGCGCCCTTCCCCGGGGCATCCAAGGGCAGGCTCCGCGCCAGCCCCACCCCGCTCGCCACTGCCCGACCATCGTCCTCCCTCGGGGGGCCTGGGCAGGACAGGGACCCGGCTGTGGGAGGCCTCCAGATCTCAGGCCTGGCACACCGTTTACCAGGCTGCTTCCTCCTCTGACGGGGGCCCAGCACACGCCCCAGGAGTCTTGGCAGCCGCCCCCAGGGCTCTAGCCTCTGGAACTCGTCCCCTTGGAAGGGGCCTGGCCCAGGTGCCAGGTTCGGCTGGTCGGCCAGCCTCCTTTGGAGAAAGCAGGCAAGCCGAGCCAGGCTTGCAGTGGCCCTGGCGTGACACCTGCCACCTCAGGCAGAGGGCCTCCCGCGTGCCCTCCATGGCGGGTTTCTCCCCGGAGCCGTGGCCTGGGCACTAGGAAGGCCGGGCCTCCCCGACTCCCGGGAGGAGGGGCTAGCCCAGTTGCGCCCTGGCCCCCAAACCCTCTGGTGCCATCTGCCTGTCTCGGCACTTCTGACTCCACAGAGCCTTTCCTACATCTGGGCTGCCTGCCGTGGCAAAGTGCAGGCGTGGGGTGAGGCCATGGCTTTGTCTTTCCAGGAAAAAATGAGCCCCTGGCCGAAGCAGCAGGCCCAGGCAGAGCCTTGAGCTTGAAGCCCAGTAGGTCTGTGGCCCTCAGGGCCAGAGCAATGCTTTCAAGGCAGGGAAGCGGCCTGCAAGCTGAGTGGGAGTGGGGGAGGGGAGGGAGACAGCTGAAGCCGAGTCCAGAAGGGCGGCGATGGAAGAGCTGCAGCTGGGTCAGAGCCTGGAGGGAGGGCGGGGCCTTCACTGAGGACCCCCCCGCCCCCCGAGGCCAGCCCTAGGCCCCGGCGGTCGCGCATGCGCCCTTGGCCTGTGCGGTGTGTGGGGGCTTGAACCCAAGCCCGCAGGGCTCCCGGAGCGGCCAGAGAAAGAAGGGCCCATGGAGAGGTAGGCGAGGTGGGCAGGGGGCGCCACCTTACTCTCCTCAGCTCCCTGAGGGAGAGAGAGAGAGACAGAGACAGAGAGAGAGATCCCTGACCTCTGAGTCTCTGCCTCCACCGCTGGCTGGTGCCAACTCACGCGCCATCCCACTTCCAGCCATCACCCCCACGCCTGCCCCGGGGCCAGCCCCACCACAGAGAGGCCGGTTGGTTCCTGCTCACCTCTGTGCCGTCCCTTCCCGACCTGACCCCAGTGCAGTGGATAAGCTTCAGACAAGTCTTTCCATGTCCCTCTGCATGACAATAGACTTCCTCCCCTCTCCCATTCCACAGGCCCACCCACCCGGGACATCCACCTTTGTCATTAGCTCAGGAGAGGATGCAAGATGAGAATCTCTGCTATTGTGTGGGGAGACTCAGTTTCCCGGGTTTCCCCCATGGACACATGTTCTTCAGCTGGGTCTGATTTTCTCCAGACAAGCTGTCTTGGGAAGGATTTGGCCAGCCCTAAGAAGCTGAAGGGAAAGGGCGGAGGGGGGTTCTCTCTCTGCCCCCGACAGCCCCGAGCTGGGTCGGTCCCTCAGACCTGGCCAGGGGCAGCCCATCCCCCGGCGCCCTTCCCCGGGGCATCCAAGGGCAGGCTCCGCGCCAGCCCCACCCCGCTCGCCACTGCCCGACCATCGTCCTCCCTCGGGGGGCCTGGGCAGGACAGGGACCCGGCTGTGGGAGGCCTCCAGATCTCAGGCCTGGCACACCGTTTACCAGGCTGCTTCCTCCTCTGACGGGGGCCCAGCACACGCCCCAGGAGTCTTGGCAGCCGCCCCCAGGGCTCTAGCCTCTGGAACTCGTCCCCTTGGAAGGGGCCTGGCCCAGGTGCCAGGTTCGGCTGGTCGGCCAGCCTCCTTTGGAGAAAGCAGGCAAGCCGAGCCAGGCTTGCAGTGGCCCTGGCGTGACACCTGCCACCTCAGGCAGAGGGCCTCCCGCGTGCCCTCCATGGCGGGTTTCTCCCCGGAGCCGTGGCCTGGGCACTAGGAAGGCCGGGCCTCCCCGACTCCCGGGAGGAGGGGCTAGCCCAGTTGCGCCCTGGCCCCCAAACCCTCTGGTGCCATCTGCCTGTCTCGGCACTTCTGACTCCACAGAGCCTTTCCTACATCTGGGCTGCCTGCCGTGGCAAAGTGCAGGCGTGGGTTGAGGCCATGGCTTTGTCTTTCCAGGAAAAAATGAGCCCCTGGCCGAAGCAGCAGGCCCAGGCAGAGCCTTGAGCTTGAAGCCCAGTAGGTCTGTGGCCCTCAGGGCCAGAGCAATGCTTTCAAGGCAGGGAAGCGGCCTGCAAGCTGAGTGGGAGTGGGGGAGGGGAGGGAGACAGCTGAAGCCGAGTCCAGAAGGGCGGCGATGGAAGAGCTGCAGCTGGGTCAGAGCCTGGAGGGAGGGCGGGGCCTTCACTGAGGACCCCCCCGCCCCCCGAGGCCAGCCCTAGGCCCCGGCGGTCGCGCATGCGCCCTTGGCCTGTGCGGTGTGTGGGGGCTTGAACCCAAGCCCGCAGGGCTCCCGGAGCGGCCAGAGAAAGAAGGGCCCATGGAGAGGTAGGCGAGGTGGGCAGGGGGCGCCACCTTACTCTCCTCAGCTCCCTGAGGGAGAGAGAGAGAGACAGAGACAGAGAGAGAGATCCCTGACCTCTGAGTCTCTGCCTCCACCGCTGGCTGGTGCCAACTCACGCGCCATCCCACTTCCAGCCATCACCCCCACGCCTGCCCCGGGGCCAGCCCCACCACAGAGAGGCCGGTTGGTTCCTGCTCACCTCTGTGCCGTCCCTTCCCGACCTGACCCCAGTGCAGGGGATAAGCTTCAGACAAGTCTTTCCATGTCCCTCTGCATGACAATAGACTTCCTCCCCTCTCCCATTCCACAGGCCCACCCACCCGGGACATCCACATTTGTCATTAGCTCAGGAGAGGATGCAAGATGAGAATCTCTGCTATTGTGTGGGGAGACTCAGTTTCCCGGGTTTCCCCCATGGACACATGTTCTTCAGCTGGGTCTGATTTTCTCCAGACAAGCTGTCTTGGGAAGGATTTGGCCAGCCCTAAGAAGCTGAAGGGAAAGGGCGGAGGGGGGTTCTCTCTCTGCCCCCGACAGCCCCGAGCTGGGTCGGTCCCTCAGACCTGGCCAGGGGCAGCCCATCCCCCGGCGCCCTTCCCCGGGGCATCCAAGGGCAGGCTCCGCGCCAGCCCCACCCCGCTCGCCACTGCCCGACCATCGTCCTCCCTCGGGGGGCCTGGGCAGGACAGGGACCCGGCTGTGGGAGGCCTCCAGATCTCAGGCCTGGCACACCGTTTACCAGGCTGCTTCCTCCTCTGACGGGGGCCCAGCACACGCCCCAGGAGTCTTGGCAGCCGCCCCCAGGGCTCTAGCCTCTGGAACTCGTCCCCTTGGAAGGGGCCTGGCCCAGGTGCCAGGTTCGGCTGGTCGGCCAGCCTCCTTTGGAGAAAGCAGGCAAGCCGAGCCAGGCTTGCAGTGGCCCTGGCGTGACACCTGCCACCTCAGGCAGAGGGCCTCCCGCGTGCCCTCCATGGCGGGTTTCTCCCCGGAGCCGTGGCCTGGGCACTAGGAAGGCCGGGCCTCCCCGACTCCCGGGAGGAGGGGCTAGCCCAGTTGCGCCCTGGCCCCCAAACCCTCTGGTGCCATCTGCCTGTCTCGGCACTTCTGACTCCACAGAGCCTTTCCTACATCTGGGCTGCCTGCCGTGGCAAAGTGCAGGCGTGGGGTGAGGCCATGGCTTTGTCTTTCCAGGAAAAAATGAGCCCCTGGCCGAAGCAGCAGGCCCAGGCAGAGCCTTGAGCTTGAAGCCCAGTAGGTCTGTGGCCCTCAGGGCCAGAGCAATGCTTTCAAGGCAGGGAAGCGGCCTGCAAGCTGAGTGGGAGTGGGGGAGGGGAGGGAGACAGCTGAAGCCGAGTCCAGAAGGGCGGCGATGGAAGAGCTGCAGCTGGGTCAGAGCCTGGAGGGAGGGCGGGGCCTTCACTGAGGACCCCCCCGCCCCCCGAGGCCAGCCCTAGGCCCCGGCGGTCGCGCATGCGCCCTTGGCCTGTGCGGTGTGTGGGGGCTTGAACCCAAGCCCGCAGGGCTCCCGGAGCGGCCAGAGAAAGAAGGGCCCATGGAGAGGTAGGCGAGGTGGGCAGGGGGCGCCACCTTACTCTCCTCAGCTCCCTGAGGGAGAGAGAGAGAGACAGAGACAGAGAGAGAGATCCCTGACCTCTGAGTCTCTGCCTCCACCGCTGGCTGGTGCCAACTCACGCGCCATCCCACTTCCAGCCATCACCCCCACGCCTGCCCCGGGGCCAGCCCCACCACAGAGAGGCCGGTTGGTTCCTGCTCACCTCTGTGCCGTCCCTTCCCGACCTGACCCCAGTGCAGGGGATAAGCTTCAGACAAGTCTTTCCATGTCCCTCTGCATGACAATAGACTTCCTCCCCTCTCCCATTCCACAGGCCCACCCACCCGGGACATCCACATTTGTCATTAGCTCAGGAGAGGATGCAAGATGAGAATCTCTGCTATTGTGTGGGGAGACTCAGTTTCCCGGGTTTCCCCCATGGACACATGTTCTTCAGCTGGGTCTGATTTTCTCCAGACAAGCTGTCTTGGGAAGGATTTGGCCAGCCCTAAGAAGCTGAAGGGAAAGGGCGGAGGGGGGTTCTCTCTCTGCCCCCGACAGCCCCGAGCTGGGTCGGTCCCTCAGACCTGGCCAGGGGCAGCCCATCCCCCGGCGCCCTTCCCCGGGGCATCCAAGGGCAGGCTCCGCGCCAGCCCCACCCCGCTCGCCACTGCCCGACCATCGTCCTCCCTCGGGGGGCCTGGGCAGGACAGGGACCCGGCTGTGGGAGGCCTCCAGATCTCAGGCCTGGCACACCGTTTACCAGGCTGCTTCCTCCTCTGACGGGGGCCCAGCACACGCCCCAGGAGTCTTGGCAGCCGCCCCCAGGGCTCTAGCCTCTGGAACTCGTCCCCTTGGAAGGGGCCTGGCCCAGGTGCCAGGTTCGGCTGGTCGGCCAGCCTCCTTTGGAGAAAGCAGGCAAGCCGAGCCAGGCTTGCAGTGGCCCTGGCGTGACACCTGCCACCTCAGGCAGAGGGCCTCCCGCGTGCCCTCCATGGCGGGTTTCTCCCCGGAGCCGTGGCCTGGGCACTAGGAAGGCCGGGCCTCCCCGACTCCCGGGAGGAGGGGCTAGCCCAGTTGCGCCCTGGCCCCCAAACCCTCTGGTGCCATCTGCCTGTCTCGGCACTTCTGACTCCACAGAGCCTTTCCTACATCTGGGCTGCCTGCCGTGGCAAAGTGCAGGCGTGGGTTGAGGCCATGGCTTTGTCTTTCCAGGAAAAAATGAGCCCCTGGCCGAAGCAGCAGGCCCAGGCAGAGCCTTGAGCTTGAAGCCCAGTAGGTCTGTGGCCCTCAGGGCCAGAGCAATGCTTTCAAGGCAGGGAAGCGGCCTGCAAGCTGAGTGGGAGTGGGGGAGGGGAGGGAGACAGCTGAAGCCGAGTCCAGAAGGGCGGCGATGGAAGAGCTGCAGCTGGGTCAGAGCCTGGAGGGAGGGCGGGGCCTTCACTGAGGACCCCCCCGCCCCCCGAGGCCAGCCCTAGGCCCCGGCGGTCGCGCATGCGCCCTTGGCCTGTGCGGTGTGTGGGGGCTTGAACCCAAGCCCGCAGGGCTCCCGGAGCGGCCAGAGAAAGAAGGGCCCATGGAGAGGTAGGCGAGGTGGGCAGGGGGCGCCACCTTACTCTCCTCAGCTCCCTGAGGGAGAGAGAGAGAGACAGAGACAGAGAGAGAGATCCCTGACCTCTGAGTCTCTGCCTCCACCGCTGGCTGGTGCCAACTCACGCGCCATCCCACTTCCAGCCATCACCCCCACGCCTGCCCCGGGGCCAGCCCCACCACAGAGAGGCCGGTTGGTTCCTGCTCACCTCTGTGCCGTCCCTTCCCGACCTGACCCCAGTGCAGGGGATAAGCTTCAGACAAGTCTTTCCATGTCCCTCTGCATGACAATAGACTTCCTCCCCTCTCCCATTCCACAGGCCCACCCACCCGGGACATCCACCTTTGTCATTAGCTCAGGAGAGGATGCAAGATGAGAATCTCTGCTATTGTGTGGGGAGACTCAGTTTCCCGGGTTTCCCCCATGGACACATGTTCTTCAGCTGGGTCTGATTTTCTCCAGACAAGCTGTCTTGGGAAGGATTTGGCCAGCCCTAAGAAGCTGAAGGGAAAGGGCGGAGGGGGGTTCTCTCTCTGCCCCCGACAGCCCCGAGCTGGGTCGGTCCCTCAGACCTGGCCAGGGGCAGCCCATCCCCCGGCGCCCTTCCCCGGGGCATCCAAGGGCAGGCTCCGCGCCAGCCCCACCCCGCTCGCCACTGCCCGACCATCGTCCTCCCTCGGGGGGCCTGGGCAGGACAGGGACCCGGCTGTGGGAGGCCTCCAGATCTCAGGCCTGGCACACCGTTTACCAGGCTGCTTCCTCCTCTGACGGGGGCCCAGCACACGCCCCAGGAGTCTTGGCAGCCGCCCCCAGGGCTCTAGCCTCTGGAACTCGTCCCCTTGGAAGGGGCCTGGCCCAGGTGCCAGGTTCGGCTGGTCGGCCAGCCTCCTTTGGAGAAAGCAGGCAAGCCGAGCCAGGCTTGCAGTGACCCTGGCGTGACACCTGCCACCTCAGGCAGAGGGCCTCCCGCGTGCCCTCCATGGCGGGTTTCTCCCCGGAGCCGTGGCCTGGGCACTAGGAAGGCCGGGCCTCCCCGACTCCCGGGAGGAGGGGCTAGCCCAGTTGCGCCCTGGCCCCCAAACCCTCTGGTGCCATCTGCCTGTCTCGGCACTTCTGACTCCACAGAGCCTTTCCTACATCTGGGCTGCCTGCCGTGGCAAAGTGCAGGCGTGGGGTGAGGCCATGGCTTTGTCTTTCCAGGAAAAAATGAGCCCCTGGCCGAAGCAGCAGGCCCAGGCAGAGCCTTGAGCTTGAAGCCCAGTAGGTCTGTGGCCCTCAGGGCCAGAGCAATGCTTTCAAGGCAGGGAAGCGGCCTGCAAGCTGAGTGGGAGTGGGGGAGGGGAGGGAGACAGCTGAAGCCGAGTCCAGAAGGGCGGCGATGGAAGAGCTGCAGCTGGGTCAGAGCCTGGAGGGAGGGCGGGGCCTTCACTGAGGACCCCCCCGCCCCCCGAGGCCAGCCCTAGGCCCCGGCGGTCGCGCATGCGCCCTTGGCCTGTGCGGTGTGTGGGGGCTTGAACCCAAGCCCGCAGGGCTCCCGGAGCGGCCAGAGAAAGAAGGGCCCATGGAGAGGTAGGCGAGGTGGGCAGGGGGCGCCACCTTACTCTCCTCAGCTCCCTGAGGGAGAGAGAGAGAGACAGAGACAGAGAGAGAGATCCCTGACCTCTGAGTCTCTGCCTCCACCGCTGGCTGGTGCCAACTCACGCGCCATCCCACTTCCAGCCATCACCCCCACGCCTGCCCCGGGGCCAGCCCCACCACAGAGAGGCCGGTTGGTTCCTGCTCACCTCTGTGCCGTCCCTTCCCGACCTGACCCCAGTGCAGGGGATAAGCTTCAGACAAGTCTTTCCATGTCCCTCTGCATGACAATAGACTTCCTCCCCTCTCCCATTCCACAGGCCCACCCACCCGGGACATCCACATTTGTCATTAGCTCAGGAGAGGATGCAAGATGAGAATCTCTGCTATTGTGTGGGGAGACTCAGTTTCCCGGGTTTCCCCCATGGACACATGTTCTTCAGCTGGGTCTGATTTTCTCCAGACAAGCTGTCTTGGGAAGGATTTGGCCAGCCCTAAGAAGCTGAAGGGAAAGGGCGGAGGGGGGTTCTCTCTCTGCCCCCGACAGCCCCGAGCTGGGTCGGTCCCTCAGACCTGGCCAGGGGCAGCCCATCCCCCGGCGCCCTTCCCCGGGGCATCCAAGGGCAGGCTCGGCGCCAGCCCCACCCCGCTCGCCACTGCCCGACCATCGTCCTCCCTCGGGGGGCCTGGGCAGGACAGGGACCCGGCTGTGGGAGGCCTCCAGATCTCAGGCCTGGCACACCGTTTACCAGGCTGCTTCCTCCTCTGACGGGGGCACAGCACACGCCCCAGGAGTCTTGGCAGCCGCCCCCAGGGCTCTAGCCTCTGGAACTCGTCCCCTTGGAAGGGGCCTGGCCCAGGTGCCAGGTTCGGCTGGTCGGCCAGCCTCCTTTGGAGAAAGCAGGCAAGCCGAGCCAGGCTTGCAGTGGCCCTGGCGTGACACCTGCCACCTCAGGCAGAGGGCCTCCCGCGTGCCCTCCATGGCGGGTTTCTCCCTGGAGCCGTGGCCTGGGAACTAGGAAGGCCGGGCCTCCCCGACTCCCGGGAGGAGGGGCTAGCCCAGTTGCGCCCTGGCCCCCAAACCCTCTGGTGCCATCTGCCTGTCTCGGCACTTCTGACTCCACAGAGCCTTTCCTACATCTGGGCTGCCTGCCGTGGCAAAGTGCAGGCGTGGGGTGAGGCCATGGCTTTGTCTTTCCAGGAAAAAATGAGCCCCTGGCCGAAGCAGCAGGCCCAGGCAGAGCCTTGAGCTTGAAGCCCAGTAGGTCTGTGGCCCTCAGGGCCAGAGCAATGCTTTCAAGGCAGGGAAGCGGCCTGCAAGCTGAGTGGGAGTGGGGGAGGGGAGGGAGACAGCTGAAGCCGAGTCCAGAAGGGCGGCGATGGAAGAGCTGCAGCTGGGTCAGAGCCTGGAGGGAGGGCGGGGCCTTCACTGAGGACCCCCCCGCCCCCCGAGGCCAGCCCTAGGCCCCGGCGGTCGCGCATGCGCCCTTGGCCTGTGCGGTGTGTGGGGGCTTGAACCCAAGCCCGCAGGGCTCCCGGAGCGGCCAGAGAAAGAAGGGCCCATGGAGAGGTAGGCGAGGTGGGCAGGGGGCGCCACCTTACTCTCCTCAGCTCCCTGAGGGAGAGAGAGAGAGACAGAGACAGAGAGAGAGATCCCTGACCTCTGAGTCTCTGCCTCCACCGCTGGCTGGTGCCAACTCACGCGCCATCCCACTTCCAGCCATCACCCCCACGCCTGCCCCGGGGCCAGCCCCACCACAGAGAGGCCGCTTGGTTCCTGCTCACCTCTGTGCCGTCCCTTCCCGACCTGACCCCAGTGCAGGGGATAAGCTTCAGACAAGTCTTTCCATGTCCCTCTGCATGACAATAGACTTCCTCCCCTCTCCCATTCCACAGGCCCACCCACCCGGGACATCCACCTTTGTCATTAGCTCAGGAGAGGATGCAAGATGAGAATCTCTGCTATTGTGTGGGGAGACTCAGTTTCCCGGGTTTCCCCCATGGACACATGTTCTTCAGCTGGGTCTGATTTTCTCCAGACAAGCTGTCTTGGGAAGGATTTGGCCAGCCCTAAGAAGCTGAAGGGAAAGGGCGGAGGGGGGTTCTCTCTCTGCCCCCGACAGCCCCGAGCTGGGTCGGTCCCTCAGACCTGGCCAGGGGCAGCCCATCCCCCGGCGCCCTTCCCCGGGGCATCCAAGGGCAGGCTCCGCGCCAGCCCCACCCCGCTCGCCACTGCCCGACCATCGTCCTCCCTCGGGGGGCCTGGGCAGGACAGGGACCCGGCTGTGGGAGGCCTCCAGATCTCAGGCCTGGCACACCGTTTACCAGGCTGCTTCCTCCTCTGACGGGGGCCCAGCACACGCCCCAGGAGTCTTGGCAGCCGCCCCCAGGGCTCTAGCCTCTGGAACTCGTCCCCTTGGAAGGGGCCTGGCCCAGGTGCCAGGTTCGGCTGGTCGGCCAGCCTCCTTTGGAGAAAGCAGGCAAGCCGAGCCAGGCTTGCAGTGGCCCTGGCGTGACACCTGCCACCTCAGGCAGAGGGCCTCCCGCGTGCCCTCCATGGCGGGTTTCTCCCCGGAGCCGTGGCCTGGGCACTAGGAAGGCCGGGCCTCCCCGACTCCCGGGAGGAGGGGCTAGCCCAGTTGCGCCCTGGCCCCCAAACCCTCTGGTGCCATCTGCCTGTCTCGGCACTTCTGACTCCACAGAGCCTTTCCTACATCTGGGCTGCCTGCCGTGGCAAAGTGCAGGCGTGGGGTGAGGCCATGGCTTTGTCTTTCCAGGAAAAAATGAGCCCCTGGCCGAAGCAGCAGGCCCAGGCAGAGCCTTGAGCTTGAAGCCCAGTAGGTCTGTGGCCCTCAGGGCCAGAGCAATGCTTTCAAGGCAGGGAAGCGGCCTGCAAGCTGAGTGGGAGTGGGGGAGGGGAGGGAGACAGCTGAAGCCGAGTCCAGAAGGGCGGCGATGGAAGAGCTGCAGCTGGGTCAGAGCCTGGAGGGAGGGCGGGGCCTTCACTGAGGACCCCCCCGCCCCCCGAGGCCAGCCCTAGGCCCCGGCGGTCGCGCATGCGCCCTTGGCCTGTGCGGTGTGTGGGGGCTTGAACCCAAGCCCGCAGGGCTCCCGGAGCGGCCAGAGAAAGAAGGGCCCATGGAGAGGTAGGCGAGGTGGGCAGGGGGCGCCACCTTACTCTCCTCAGCTCCCTGAGGGAGAGAGAGAGAGACAGAGACAGAGAGAGAGATCCCTGACCTCTGAGTCTCTGCCTCCACCGCTGGCTGGTGCCAACTCACGCGCCATCCCACTTCCAGCCATCACCCCCACGCCTGCCCCGGGGCCAGCCCCACCACAGAGAGGCCGGTTGGTTCCTGCTCACCTCTGTGCCGTCCCTTCCCGACCTGACCCCAGTGCAGGGGATAAGCTTCAGACAAGTCTTTCCATGTCCCTCTGCATGACAATAGACTTCCTCCCCTCTCCCATTCCACAGGCCCACCCACCCGGGACATCCACCTTTGTCATTAGCTCAGGAGAGGATGCAAGATGAGAATCTCTGCTATTGTGTGGGGAGACTCAGTTTCCCGGGTTTCCCCCATGGACACATGTTCTTCAGCTGGGTCTGATTTTCTCCAGACAAGCTGTCTTGGGAAGGATTTGGCCAGCCCTAAGAAGCTGAAGGGAAAGGGCGGAGGGGGGTTCTCTCTCTGCCCCCGACAGCCCCGAGCTGGGTCGGTCCCTCAGACCTGGCCAGGGGCAGCCCATCCCCCGGCGCCCTTCCCCGGGGCATCCAAGGGCAGGCTCCGCGCCAGCCCCACCCCGCTCGCCACTGCCCGACCATCGTCCTCCCTCGGGGGGCCTGGGCAGGACAGGGACCCGGCTGTGGGAGGCCTCCAGATCTCAGGCCTGGCACACCGTTTACCAGGCTGCTTCCTCCTCTGACGGGGGCCCAGCACACGCCCCAGGAGTCTTGGCAGCCGCCCCCAGGGCTCTAGCCTCTGGAACTCGTCCCCTTGGAAGGGGCCTGGCCCAGGTGCCAGGTTCGGCTGGTCGGCCAGCCTCCTTTGGAGAAAGCAGGCAAGCCGAGCCAGGCTTGCAGTGGCCCTGGCGTGACACCTGCCACCTCAGGCAGAGGGCCTCCCACGTGCCCTCCATGGCGGGTTTCTCCCCGGAGCCGTGGCCTGGGCACTAGGAAGGCCGGGCCTCCCCGACTCCCGGGAGGAGGGGCTAGCCCAGTTGCGCCCTGGCCCCCAAACCCTCTGGTGCCATCTGCCTGTCTCGGCACTTCTGACTCCACAGAGCCTTTCCTACATCTGGGCTGCCTGCCGTGGCAAAGTGCAGGCGTGGGTTGAGGCCATGGCTTTGTCTTTCCAGGAAAAAATGAGCCCCTGGCCGAAGCAGCAGGCCCAGGCAGAGCCTTGAGCTTGAAGCCCAGTAGGTCTGTGGCCCTCAGGGCCAGAGCAATGCTTTCAAGGCAGGGAAGCGGCCTGCAAGCTGAGTGGGAGTGGGGGAGGGGAGGGAGACAGCTGAAGCCGAGTCCAGAAGGGCGGCGATGGAAGAGCTGCAGCTGGGTCAGAGCCTGGAGGGAGGGCGGGGCCTTCACTGAGGACCCCCCCGCCCCCCGAGGCCAGCCCTAGGCCCCGGCGGTCGCGCATGCGCCCTTGGCCTGTGCGGTGTGTGGGGGCTTGAACCCAAGCCCGCAGGGCTCCCGGAGCGGCCAGAGAAAGAAGGGCCCATGGAGAGGTAGGCGAGGTGGGCAGGGGGCGCCACCTTACTCTCCTCAGCTCCCTGAGGGAGAGAGAGAGAGACAGAGACAGAGAGAGAGATCCCTGACCTCTGAGTCTCTGCCTCCACCGCTGGCTGGTGCCAACTCACGCGCCATCCCACTTCCAGCCATCACCCCCACGCCTGCCCCGGGGCCAGCCCCACCACAGAGAGGCCGGTTGGTTCCTGCTCACCTCTGTGCCGTCCCTTCCCGACCTGACCCCAGTGCAGGGGATAAGCTTCAGACAAGTCTTTCCATGTCCCTCTGCATGACAATAGACTTCCTCCCCTCTCCCATTCCACAGGCCCACCCACCCGGGACATCCACATTTGTCATTAGCTCAGGAGAGGATGCAAGATGAGAATCTCTGCTATTGTGTGGGGAGACTCAGTTTCCCGGGTTTCCCCCATGGACACATGTTCTTCAGCTGGGTCTGATTTTCTCCAGACAAGCTGTCTTGGGAAGGATTTGGCCAGCCCTAAGAAGCTGAAGGGAAAGGGCGGAGGGGGGTTCTCTCTCTGCCCCCGACAGCCCCGAGCTGGGTCGGTCCCTCAGACCTGGCCAGGGGCAGCCCATCCCCCGGCGCCCTTCCCCGGGGCATCCAAGGGCAGGCTCCGCGCCAGCCCCACCCCGCTCGCCACTGCCCGACCATCATCCTCCCTCGGGGGGCCTGGGCAGGACAGGGACCCGGCTGTGGGAGGCCTCCAGATCTCAGGCCTGGCACACCGTTTACCAGGCTGCTTCCTCCTCTGACGGGGGCCCAGCACACGCCCCAGGAGTCTTGGCAGCCGCCCCCAGGGCTCTAGCCTCTGGAACTCGTCCCCTTGGAAGGGGCCTGGCCCAGGTGCCAGGTTCGGCTGGTCGGCCAGCCTCCTTTGGAGAAAGCAGGCAAGCCGAGCCAGGCTTGCAGTGGCCCTGGCGTGACACCTGCCACCTCAGGCAGAGGGCCTCCCGCGTGCCCTCCATGGCGGGTTTCTCCCCGGAGCCGTGGCCTGGGCACTAGGAAGGCCGGGCCTCCCCGACTCCCGGGAGGAGGGGCTAGCCCAGTTGCGCCCTGGCCCCCAAACCCTCTGGTGCCATCTGCCTGTCTCGGCACTTCTGACTCCACAGAGCCTTTCCTACATCTGGGCTGCCTGCCGTGGCAAAGTGCAGGCGTGGGGTGAGGCCATGGCTTTGTCTTTCCAGGAAAAAATGAGCCCCTGGCCGAAGCAGCAGGCCCAGGCAGAGCCTTGAGCTTGAAGCCCAGTAGGTCTGTGGCCCTCAGGGCCAGAGCAATGCTTTCAAGGCAGGGAAGCGGCCTGCAAGCTGAGTGGGAGTGGGGGAGGGGAGGGAGACAGCTGAAGCCGAGTCCAGAAGGGCGGCGATGGAAGAGCTGCAGCTGGGTCAGAGCCTGGAGGGAGGGCGGGGCCTTCACTGAGGACCCCCCCGCCCCCCGAGGCCAGCCCTAGGCCCCGGCGGTCGCGCATGCGCCCTTGGCCTGTGCGGTGTGTGGGGGCTTGAACCCAAGCCCGCAGGGCTCCCGGAGCGGCCAGAGAAAGAAGGGCCCATGGAGAGGTAGGCGAGGTGGGCAGGGGGCGCCACCTTACTCTCCTCAGCTCCCTGAGGGAGAGAGAGAGAGACAGAGACAGAGAGAGAGATCCCTGACCTCTGAGTCTCTGCCTCCACCGCTGGCTGGTGCCAACTCACGCGCCATCCCACTTCCAGCCATCACCCCCACGCCTGCCCCGGGGCCAGCCCCACCACAGAGAGGCCGGTTGGTTCCTGCTCACCTCTGTGCCGTCCCTTCCCGACCTGACCCCAGTGCAGGGGATAAGCTTCAGACAAGTCTTTCCATGTCCCTCTGCATGACAATAGACTTCCTCCCCTCTCCCATTCCACAGGCCCACCCACCCGGGACATCCACATTTGTCATTAGCTCAGGAGAGGATGCAAGATGAGAATCTCTGCTATTGTGTGGGGAGACTCAGTTTCCCGGGTTTCCCCCATGGACACATGTTCTTCAGCTGGGTCTGATTTTCTCCAGACAAGCTGTCTTGGGAAGGATTTGGCCAGCCCTAAGAAGCTGAAGGGAAAGGGCGGAGGGGGGTTCTCTCTCTGCCCCCGACAGCCCCGAGCTGGGTCGGTCCCTCAGACCTGGCCAGGGGCAGCCCATCCCCCGGCGCCCTTCCCCGGGGCATCCAAGGGCAGGCTCCGCGCCAGCCCCACCCCGCTCGCCACTGCCCGACCATCGTCCTCCCTCGGGGGGCCTGGGCAGGACAGGGACCCGGCTGTGGGAGGCCTCCAGATCTCAGGCCTGGCACACCGTTTACCAGGCTGCTTCCTCCTCTGACGGGGGCCCAGCACACGCCCCAGGAGTCTTGGCAGCCGCCCCCAGGGCTCTAGCCTCTGGAACTCGTCCCCTTGGAAGGGGCCTGGCCCAGGTGCCAGGTTCGGCTGGTCGGCCAGCCTCCTTTGGAGAAAGCAGGCAAGCCGAGCCAGGCTTGCAGTGGCCCTGGCGTGACACCTGCCACCTCAGGCAGAGGGCCTCCCGCGTGCCCTCCATGGCGGGTTTCTCCCCGGAGCCGTGGCCTGGGCACTAGGAAGGCCGGGCCTCCCCGACTCCCGGGAGGAGGGGCTAGCCCAGTTGCGCCCTGGCCCCCAAACCCTCTGGTGCCATCTGCCTGTCTCGGCACTTCTGACTCCACAGAGCCTTTCCTACATCTGGGCTGCCTGCCGTGGCAAAGTGCAGGCGTGGGGTGAGGCCATGGCTTTGTCTTTCCAGGAAAAAATGAGCCCCTGGCCGAAGCAGCAGGCCCAGGCAGAGCCTTGAGCTTGAAGCCCAGTAGGTCTGTGGCCCTCAGGGCCAGAGCAATGCTTTCAAGGCAGGGAAGCGGCCTGCAAGCTGAGTGGGAGTGGGGGAGGGGAGGGAGACAGCTGAAGCCGAGTCCAGAAGGGCGGCGATGGAAGAGCTGCAGCTGGGTCAGAGCCTGGAGGGAGGGCGGGGCCTTCACTGAGGACGCCCCCGCCCCCCGAGGCCAGCCCTAGGCCCCGGCGGTCGCGCATGCGCCCTTGGCCTGTGCGGTGTGTGGGGGCTTGAACCCAAGCCCGCAGGGCTCCCGGAGCGGCCAGAGAAAGAAGGGCCCATGGAGAGGTAGGCGAGGTGGGCAGGGGGCGCCACCTTACTCTCCTCAGCTCCCTGAGGGAGAGAGAGAGAGACAGAGACAGAGAGAGAGATCCCTGACCTCTGAGTCTCTGCCTCCACCGCTGGCTGGTGCCAACTCACGCGCCATCCCACTTCCAGCCATCACCCCCACGCCTGCCCCGGGGCCAGCCCCACCACAGAGAGGCCGGTTGGTTCCTGCTCACCTCTGTGCCGTCCCTTCCCGACCTGACCCCAGTGCAGGGGATAAGCTTCAGACAAGTCTTTCCATGTCCCTCTGCATGACAATAGACTTCCTCCCCTCTCC
The DNA here is from genome assembly GCF_020826845.1 of Diceros bicornis minor. NCBI lineage: Eukaryota > Metazoa > Chordata > Mammalia > Perissodactyla > Rhinocerotidae > Diceros > Diceros bicornis. The sequence continues at coordinate 692,332 of NW_026691039.1, forward strand.
CATTCCACAGGCCCACCCACCCGGGACATCCACCTTTGTCATTAGCTCAGGAGAGGATGCAAGATGAGAATCTCTGCTATTGTGTGGGGAGACTCAGTTTCCCGGGTTTCCCCCATGGACACATGTTCTTCAGCTGGGTCTGATTTTCTCCAGACAAGCTGTCTTGGGAAGGATTTGGCCAGCCCTAAGAAGCTGAAGGGAAAGGGCGGAGGGGGGTTCTCTCTCTGCCCCCGACAGCCCCGAGCTGGGTCGGTCCCTCAGACCTGGCCAGGGGCAGCCCATCCCCCGGCGCCCTTCCCCGGGGCATCCAAGGGCAGGCTCCGCGCCAGCCCCACCCCGCTCGCCACTGCCCGACCATCGTCCTCCCTCGGGGGGCCTGGGCAGGACAGGGACCCGGCTGTGGGAGGCCTCCAGATCTCAGGCCTGGCACACCGTTTACCAGGCTGCTTCCTCCTCTGACGGGGGCCCAGCACACGCCCCAGGAGTCTTGGCAGCCGCCCCCAGGGCTCTAGCCTCTGGAACTCGTCCCCTTGGAAGGGGCCTGGCCCAGGTGCCAGGTTCGGCTGGTCGGCCAGCCTCCTTTGGAGAAAGCAGGCAAGCCGAGCCAGGCTTGCAGTGGCCCTGGCGTGACACCTGCCACCTCAGGCAGAGGGCCTCCCGCGTGCCCTCCATGGCGGGTTTCTCCCCGGAGCCGTGGCCTGGGCACTAGGAAGGCCGGGCCTCCCCGACTCCCGGGAGGAGGGGCTAGCCCAGTTGCGCCCTGGCCCCCAAACCCTCTGGTGCCATCTGCCTGTCTCGGCACTTCTGACTCCACAGAGCCTTTCCTACATCTGGGCTGCCTGCCGTGGCAAAGTGCAGGCGTGGGTTGAGGCCATGGCTTTGTCTTTCCAGGAAAAAATGAGCCCCTGGCCGAAGCAGCAGGCCCAGGCAGAGCCTTGAGCTTGAAGCCCAGTAGGTCTGTGGCCCTCAGGGCCAGAGCAATGCTTTCAAGGCAGGGAAGCGGCCTGCAAGCTGAGTGGGAGTGGGGGAGGGGAGGGAGACAGCTGAAGCCGAGTCCAGAAGGGCGGCGATGGAAGAGCTGCAGCTGGGTCAGAGCCTGGAGGGAGGGCGGGGCCTTCACTGAGGACCCCCCCGCCCCCCGAGGCCAGCCCTAGGCCCCGGCGGTCGCGCATGCGCCCTTGGCCTGTGCGGTGTGTGGGGGCTTGAACCCAAGCCCGCAGGGCTCCCGGAGCGGCCAGAGAAAGAAGGGCCCATGGAGAGGTAGGCGAGGTGGGCAGGGGGCGCCACCTTACTCTCCTCAGCTCCCTGAGGGAGAGAGAGAGAGACAGAGACAGAGAGAGAGATCCCTGACCTCTGAGTCTCTGCCTCCACCGCTGGCTGGTGCCAACTCACGCGCCATCCCACTTCCAGCCATCACCCCCACGCCTGCCCCGGGGCCAGCCCCACCACAGAGAGGCCGGTTGGTTCCTGCTCACCTCTGTGCCGTCCCTTCCCGACCTGACCCCAGTGCAGGGGATAAGCTTCAGACAAGTCTTTCCATGTCCCTCTGCATGACAATAGACTTCCTCCCCTCTCCCATTCCACAGGCCCACCCACCCGGGACATCCACATTTGTCATTAGCTCAGGAGAGGATGCAAGATGAGAATCTCTGCTATTGTGTGGGGAGACTCAGTTTCCCGGGTTTCCCCCATGGACACATGTTCTTCAGCTGGGTCTGATTTTCTCCAGACAAGCTGTCTTGGGAAGGATTTGGCCAGCCCTAAGAAGCTGAAGGGAAAGGGCGGAGGGGGGTTCTCTCTCTGCCCCCGACAGCCCCGAGCTGGGTCGGTCCCTCAGACCTGGCCAGGGGCAGCCCATCCCCCGGCGCCCTTCCCCGGGGCATCCAAGGGCAGGCTCCGCGCCAGCCCCACCCCGCTCGCCACTGCCCGACCATCATCCTCCCTCGGGGGGCCTGGGCAGGACAGGGACCCGGCTGTGGGAGGCCTCCAGATCTCAGGCCTGGCACACCGTTTACCAGGCTGCTTCCTCCTCTGACGGGGGCCCAGCACACGCCCCAGGAGTCTTGGCAGCCGCCCCCAGGGCTCTAGCCTCTGGAACTCGTCCCCTTGGAAGGGGCCTGGCCCAGGTGCCAGGTTCGGCTGGTCGGCCAGCCTCCTTTGGAGAAAGCAGGCAAGCCGAGCCAGGCTTGCAGTGGCCCTGGCGTGACACCTGCCACCTCAGGCAGAGGGCCTCCCGCGTGCCCTCCATGGCGGGTTTCTCCCCGGAGCCGTGGCCTGGGCACTAGGAAGGCCGGGCCTCCCCGACTCCCGGGAGGAGGGGCTAGCCCAGTTGCGCCCTGGCCCCCAAACCCTCTGGTGCCATCTGCCTGTCTCGGCACTTCTGACTCCACAGAGCCTTTCCTACATCTGGGCTGCCTGCCGTGGCAAAGTGCAGGCGTGGGGTGAGGCCATGGCTTTGTCTTTCCAGGAAAAAATGAGCCCCTGGCCGAAGCAGCAGGCCCAGGCAGAGCCTTGAGCTTGAAGCCCAGTAGGTCTGTGGCCCTCAGGGCCAGAGCAATGCTTTCAAGGCAGGGAAGCGGCCTGCAAGCTGAGTGGGAGTGGGGGAGGGGAGGGAGACAGCTGAAGCCGAGTCCAGAAGGGCGGCGATGGAAGAGCTGCAGCTGGGTCAGAGCCTGGAGGGAGGGCGGGGCCTTCACTGAGGACCCCCCCGCCCCCCGACGCCAGCCCTAGGCCCCGGCGGTCGCGCATGCGCCCTTGGCCTGTGCGGTGTGTGGGGGCTTGAACCCAAGCCCGCAGGGCTCCCGGAGCGGCCAGAGAAAGAAGGGCCCATGGAGAGGTAGGCGAGGTGGGCAGGGGGCGCCACCTTACTCTCCTCAGCTCCCTGAGGGAGAGAGAGAGAGACAGAGACAGAGAGAGAGATCCCTGACCTCTGAGTCTCTGCCTCCACCGCTGGCTGGTGCCAACTCACGCGCCATCCCACTTCCAGCCATCACCCCCACGCCTGCCCCGGGGCCAGCCCCACCACAGAGAGGCCGCTTGGTTCCTGCTCACCTCTGTGCCGTCCCTTCCCGACCTGACCCCAGTGCAGGGGATAAGCTTCAGACAAGTCTTTCCATGTCCCTCTGCATGACAATAGACTTCCTCCCCTCTCCCATTCCACAGGCCCACCCACCCGGGACATCCACCTTTGTCATTAGCTCAGGAGAGGATGCAAGATGAGAATCTCTGCTATTGTGTGGGGAGACTCAGTTTCCCGGGTTTCCCCCATGGACACATGTTCTTCAGCTGGGTCTGATTTTCTCCAGACAAGCTGTCTTGGGAAGGATTTGGCCAGCCCTAAGAAGCTGAAGGGAAAGGGCGGAGGGGGGTTCTCTCTCTGCCCCCGACAGCCCCGAGCTGGGTCGGTCCCTCAGACCTGGCCAGGGGCAGCCCATCCCCCGGCGCCCTTCCCCGGGGCATCCAAGGGCAGGCTCCGCGCCAGCCCCACCCCGCTCGCCACTGCCCGACCATCGTCCTCCCTCGGGGGGCCTGGGCAGGACAGGGACCCGGCTGTGGGAGGCCTCCAGATCTCAGGCCTGGCACACCGTTTACCAGGCTGCTTCCTCCTCTGACGGGGGCCCAGCACACGCCCCAGGAGTCTTGGCAGCCGCCCCCAGGGCTCTAGCCTCTGGAACTCGTCCCCTTGGAAGGGGCCTGGCCCAGGTGCCAGGTTCGGCTGGTCGGCCAGCCTCCTTTGGAGAAAGCAGGCAAGCCGAGCCAGGCTTGCAGTGGCCCTGGCGTGACACCTGCCACCTCAGGCAGAGGGCCTCCCGCGTGCCCTCCATGGCGGGTTTCTCCCCGGAGCCGTGGCCTGGGCACTAGGAAGGCCGGGCCTCCCCGACTCCCGGGAGGAGGGGCTAGCCCAGTTGCGCCCTGGCCCCCAAACCCTCTGGTGCCATCTGCCTGTCTCGGCACTTCTGACTCCACAGAGCCTTTCCTACATCTGGGCTGCCTGCCGTGGCAAAGTGCAGGCGTGGGGTGAGGCCATGGCTTTGTCTTTCCAGGAAAAAATGAGCCCCTGGCCGAAGCAGCAGGCCCAGGCAGAGCCTTGAGCTTGAAGCCCAGTAGGTCTGTGGCCCTCAGGGCCAGAGCAATGCTTTCAAGGCAGGGAAGCGGCCTGCAAGCTGAGTGGGAGTGGGGGAGGGGAGGGAGACAGCTGAAGCCGAGTCCAGAAGGGCGGCGATGGAAGAGCTGCAGCTGGGTCAGAGCCTGGAGGGAGGGCGGGGCCTTCACTGAGGACGCCCCCGCCCCCCGAGGCCAGCCCTAGGCCCCGGCGGTCGCGCATGCGCCCTTGGCCTGTGCGGTGTGTGGGGGCTTGAACCCAAGCCCGCAGGGCTCCCGGAGCGGCCAGAGAAAGAAGGGCCCATGGAGAGGTAGGCGAGGTGGGCAGGGGGCGCCACCTTACTCTCCTCAGCTCCCTGAGGGAGAGAGAGAGAGACAGAGACAGAGAGAGAGATCCCTGACCTCTGAGTCTCTGCCTCCACCGCTGGCTGGTGCCAACTCACGCGCCATCCCACTTCCAGCCATCACCCCCACGCCTGCCCCGGGGCCAGCCCCACCACAGAGAGGCCGGTTGGTTCCTGCTCACCTCTGTGCCGTCCCTTCCCGACCTGACCCCAGTGCAGGGGATAAGCTTCAGACAAGTCTTTCCATGTCCCTCTGCATGACAATAGACTTCCTCCCCTCTCCCATTCCACAGGCCCACCCACCCGGGACATCCACCTTTGTCATTAGCTCAGGAGAGGATGCAAGATGAGAATCTCTGCTATTGTGTGGGGAGACTCAGTTTCCCGGGTTTCCCCCATGGACACATGTTCTTCAGCTGGGTCTGATTTTCTCCAGACAAGCTGTCTTGGGAAGGATTTGGCCAGCCCTAAGAAGCTGAAGGGAAAGGGCGGAGGGGGGTTCTCTCTCTGCCCCCGACAGCCCCGAGCTGGGTCGGTCCCTCAGACCTGGCCAGGGGCAGCCCATCCCCCGGCGCCCTTCCCCGGGGCATCCAAGGGCAGGCTCCGCGCCAGCCCCACCCCGCTCGCCACTGCCCGACCATCGTCCTCCCTCGGGGGGCCTGGGCAGGACAGGGACCCGGCTGTGGGAGGCCTCCAGATCTCAGGCCTGGCACACCGTTTACCAGGCTGCTTCCTCCTCTGACGGGGGCCCAGCACACGCCCCAGGAGTCTTGGCAGCCGCCCCCAGGGCTCTAGCCTCTGGAACTCGTCCCCTTGGAAGGGGCCTGGCCCAGGTGCCAGGTTCGGCTGGTCGGCCAGCCTCCTTTGGAGAAAGCAGGCAAGCCGAGCCAGGCTTGCAGTGGCCCTGGCGTGACACCTGCCACCTCAGGCAGAGGGCCTCCCGCGTGCCCTCCATGGCGGGTTTCTCCCCGGAGCCGTGGCCTGGGCACTAGGAAGGCCGGGCCTCCCCGACTCCCGGGAGGAGGGGCTAGCCCAGTTGCGCCCTGGCCCCCAAACCCTCTGGTGCCATCTGCCTGTCTCGGCACTTCTGACTCCACAGAGCCTTTCCTACATCTGGGCTGCCTGCCGTGGCAAAGTGCAGGCGTGGGGTGAGGCCATGGCTTTGTCTTTCCAGGAAAAAATGAGCCCCTGGCCGAAGCAGCAGGCCCAGGCAGAGCCTTGAGCTTGAAGCCCAGTAGGTCTGTGGCCCTCAGGGCCAGAGCAATGCTTTCAAGGCAGGGAAGCGGCCTGCAAGCTGAGTGGGAGTGGGGGAGGGGAGGGAGACAGCTGAAGCCGAGTCCAGAAGGGCGGCGATGGAAGAGCTGCAGCTGGGTCAGAGCCTGGAGGGAGGGCGGGGCCTTCACTGAGGACCCCCCCGCCCCCCGAGGCCAGCCCTAGGCCCCGGCGGTCGCGCATGCGCCCTTGGCCTGTGCGGTGTGTGGGGGCTTGAACCCAAGCCCGCAGGGCTCCCGGAGCGGCCAGAGAAAGAAGGGCCCATGGAGAGGTAGGCGAGGTGGGCAGGGGGCGCCACCTTACTCTCCTCAGCTCCCTGAGGGAGAGAGAGAGAGACAGAGACAGAGAGAGAGATCCCTGACCTCTGAGTCTCTGCCTCCACCGCTGGCTGGTGCCAACTCACGCGCCATCCCACTTCCAGCCATCACCCCCACGCCTGCCCCGGGGCCAGCCCCACCACAGAGAGGCCGGTTGGTTCCTGCTCACCTCTGTGCCGTCCCTTCCCGACCTGACCCCAGTGCAGGGGATAAGCTTCAGACAAGTCTTTCCATGTCCCTCTGCATGACAATAGACTTCCTCCCCTCTCCCATTCCACAGGCCCACCCACCCGGGACATCCACATTTGTCATTAGCTCAGGAGAGGATGCAAGATGAGAATCTCTGCTATTGTGTGGGGAGACTCAGTTTCCCGGGTTTCCCCCATGGACACATGTTCTTCAGCTGGGTCTGATTTTCTCCAGACAAGCTGTCTTGGGAAGGATTTGGCCAGCCCTAAGAAGCTGAAGGGAAAGGGCGGAGGGGGGTTCTCTCTCTGCCCCCGACAGCCCCGAGCTGGGTCGGTCCCTCAGACCTGGCCAGGGGCAGCCCATCCCCCGGCGCCCTTCCCCGGGGCATCCAAGGGCAGGCTCCGCGCCAGCCCCACCCCGCTCGCCACTGCCCGACCATCGTCCTCCCTCGGGGGGCCTGGGCAGGACAGGGACCCGGCTGTGGGAGGCCTCCAGATCTCAGGCCTGGCACACCGTTTACCAGGCTGCTTCCTCCTCTGACGGGGGCCCAGCACACGCCCCAGGAGTCTTGGCAGCCGCCCCCAGGGCTCTAGCCTCTGGAACTCGTCCCCTTGGAAGGGGCCTGGCCCAGGTGCCAGGTTCGGCTGGTCGGCCAGCCTCCTTTGGAGAAAGCAGGCAAGCCGAGCCAGGCTTGCAGTGGCCCTGGCGTGACACCTGCCACCTCAGGCAGAGGGCCTCCCGCGTGCCCTCCATGGCGGGTTTCTCCCTGGAGCCGTGGCCTGGGAACTAGGAAGGCCGGGCCTCCCCGACTCCCGGGAGGAGGGGCTAGCCCAGTTGCGCCCTGGCCCCCAAACCCTCTGGTGCCATCTGCCTGTCTCGGCACTTCTGACTCCACAGAGCCTTTCCTACATCTGGGCTGCCTGCCGTGGCAAAGTGCAGGCGTGGGGTGAGGCCATGGCTTTGTCTTTCCAGGAAAAAATGAGCCCCTGGCCGAAGCAGCAGGCCCGGGCAGAGCCTTGAGCTTGAAGCCCAGTAGGTCTGTGGCCCTCAGGGCCAGAGCAATGCTTTCAAGGCAGGGAAGCGGCCTGCAAGCTGAGTGGGAGTGGGGGAGGGGAGGGAGACAGCTGAAGCCGAGTCCAGAAGGGCGGCGATGGAAGAGCTGCAGCTGGGTCAGAGCCTGGAGGGAGGGCGGGGCCTTCACTGAGGACCCCCCCGCCCCCCGAGGCCAGCCCTAGGCCCCGGCGGTCGCGCATGCGCCCTTGGCCTGTGCGGTGTGTGGGGGCTTGAACCCAAGCCCGCAGGGCTCCCGGAGCGGCCAGAGAAAGAAGGGCCCATGGAGAGGTAGGCGAGGTGGGCAGGGGGCGCCACCTTACTCTCCTCAGCTCCCTGAGGGAGAGAGAGAGAGACAGAGACAGAGAGAGAGATCCCTGACCTCTGAGTCTCTGCCTCCACCGCTGGCTGGTGCCAACTCACGCGCCATCCCACTTCCAGCCATCACCCCCACGCCTGCCCCGGGGCCAGCCCCACCACAGAGAGGCCGCTTGGTTCCTGCTCACCTCTGTGCCGTCCCTTCCCGACCTGACCCCAGTGCAGGGGATAAGCTTCAGACAAGTCTTTCCATGTCCCTCTGCATGACAATAGACTTCCTCCCCTCTCCCATTCCACAGGCCCACCCACCCGGGACATCCACCTTTGTCATTAGCTCAGGAGAGGATGCAAGATGAGAATCTCTGCTATTGTGTGGGGAGACTCAGTTTCCCGGGTTTCCCCCATGGACACATGTTCTTCAGCTGGGTCTGATTTTCTCCAGACAAGCTGTCTTGGGAAGGATTTGGCCAGCCCTAAGAAGCTGAAGGGAAAGGGCGGAGGGGGGTTCTCTCTCTGCCCCCGACAGCCCCGAGCTGGGTCGGTCCCTCAGACCTGGCCAGGGGCAGCCCATCCCCCGGCGCCCTTCCCCGGGGCATCCAAGGGCAGGCTCCGCGCCAGCCCCACCCCGCTCGCCACTGCCCGACCATCGTCCTCCCTCGGGGGGCCTGGGCAGGACAGGGACCCGGCTGTGGGAGGCCTCCAGATCTCAGGCCTGGCACACCGTTTACCAGGCTGCTTCCTCCTCTGACGGGGGCCCAGCACACGCCCCAGGAGTCTTGGCAGCCGCCCCCAGGGCTCTAGCCTCTGGAACTCGTCCCCTTGGAAGGGGCCTGGCCCAGGTGCCAGGTTCGGCTGGTCGGCCAGCCTCCTTTGGAGAAAGCAGGCAAGCCGAGCCAGGCTTGCAGTGGCCCTGGCGTGACACCTGCCACCTCAGGCAGAGGGCCTCCCGCGTGCCCTCCATGGCGGGTTTCTCCCCGGAGCCGTGGCCTGGGCACTAGGAAGGCCGGGCCTCCCCGACTCCCGGGAGGAGGGGCTAGCCCAGTTGCGCCCTGGCCCCCAAACCCTCTGGTGCCATCTGCCTGTCTCGGCACTTCTGACTCCACAGAGCCTTTCCTACATCTGGGCTGCCTGCCGTGGCAAAGTGCAGGCGTGGGGTGAGGGCATGGCTTTGTCTTTCCAGGAAAAAATGAGCCCCTGGCCGAAGCAGCAGGCCCAGGCAGAGCCTTGAGCTTGAAGCCCAGTAGGTCTGTGGCCCTCAGGTCCAGAGCAATGCTTTCAAGGCAGGGAAGCGGCCTGCAAGCTGAGTGGGAGTGGGGGAGGGGAGGGAGACAGCTGAAGCCGAGTCCAGAAGGGCGGCGATGGAAGAGCTGCAGCTGGGTCAGAGCCTGGAGGGAGGGCGGGGCCTTCACTGAGGACCCCCCCGCCCCCCGAGGCCAGCCCTAGGCCCCGGCGGTCGCGCATGCGCCCTTGGCCTGTGCGGTGTGTGGGGGCTTGAACCCAAGCCCGCAGGGCTCCCGGAGCGGCCAGAGAAAGAAGGGCCCATGGAGAGGTAGGCGAGGTGGGCAGGGGGCGCCACCTTACTCTCCTCAGCTCCCTGAGGGAGAGAGAGAGAGACAGAGACAGAGAGAGAGATCCCTGACCTCTGAGTCTCTGCCTCCACCGCTGGCTGGTGCCAACTCACGCGCCATCCCACTTCCAGCCATCACCCCCACGCCTGCCCCGGGGCCAGCCCCACCACAGAGAGGCCGGTTGGTTCCTGCTCACCTCTGTGCCGTCCCTTCCCGACCTGACCCCAGTGCAGGGGATAAGCTTCAGACAAGTCTTTCCATGTCCCTCTGCATGACAATAGACTTCCTCCCCTCTCCCATTCCACAGGCCCACCCACCCGGGACATCCACATTTGTCATTAGCTCAGGAGAGGATGCAAGATGAGAATCTCTGCTATTGTGTGGGGAGACTCAGTTTCCCGGGTTTCCCCCATGGACACATGTTCTTCAGCTGGGTCTGATTTTCTCCAGACAAGCTGTCTTGGGAAGGATTTGGCCAGCCCTAAGAAGCTGAAGGGAAAGGGCGGAGGGGGGTTCTCTCTCTGCCCCCGACAGCCCCGAGCTGGGTCGGTCCCTCAGACCTGGCCAGGGGCAGCCCATCCCCCGGCGCCCTTCCCCGGGGCATCCAAGGGCTGGCTCGGCGCCAGCCCCACCCCGCTCGCCACTGCCCGACCATCGTCCTCCCTCGGGGGGCCTGGGCAGGACAGGGACCCGGCTGTGGGAGGCCTCCAGATCTCAGGCCTGGCACACCGTTTACCAGGCTGCTTCCTCCTCTGACGGGGGCCCAGCACACGCCCCAGGAGTCTTGGCAGCCGCCCCCAGGGCTCTAGCCTCTGGAACTCGTCCCCTTGGAAGGGGCCTGGCCCAGGTGCCAGGTTCGGCTGGTCGGCCAGCCTCCTTTGGAGAAAGCAGGCAAGCCGAGCCAGGCTTGCAGTGGCCCTGGCGTGACACCTGCCACCTCAGGCAGAGGGCCTCCCGCGTGCCCTCCATGGCGGGTTTCTCCCCGGAGCCGTGGCCTGGGCACTAGGAAGGCCGGGCCTCCCCGACTCCCGGGAGGAGGGGCTAGCCCAGTTGCGCCCTGGCCCCCAAACCCTCTGGTGCCATCTGCCTGTCTCGGCACTTCTGACTCCACAGAGCCTTTCCTACATCTGGGCTGCCTGCCGTGGCAAAGTGCAGGCGTGGGGTGAGGCCATGGCTTTGTCTTTCCAGGAAAAAATGAGCCCCTGGCCGAAGCAGCAGGCCCAGGCAGAGCCTTGAGCTTGAAGCCCAGTAGGTCTGTGGCCCTCAGGGCCAGAGCAATGCTTTCAAGGCAGGGAAGCGGCCTGCAAGCTGAGTGGGAGTGGGGGAGGGGAGGGAGACAGCTGAAGCCGAGTCCAGAAGGGCGGCGATGGAAGAGCTGCAGCTGGGTCAGAGCCTGGAGGGAGGGCGGGGCCTTCACTGAGGACCCCCCCGCCCCCCGAGGCCAGCCCTAGGCCCCGGCGGTCGCGCATGCGCCCTTGGCCTGTGCGGTGTGTGGGGGCTTGAACCCAAGCCCGCAGGGCTCCCGGAGCGGCCAGAGAAAGAAGGGCCCATGGAGAGGTAGGCGAGGTGGGCAGGGGGCGCCACCTTACTCTCCTCAGCTCCCTGAGGGAGAGAGAGAGAGACAGAGACAGAGAGAGAGATCCCTGACCTCTGAGTCTCTGCCTCCACCGCTGGCTGGTGCCAACTCACGCGCCATCCCACTTCCAGCCATCACCCCCACGCCTGCCCCGGGGCCAGCCCCACCACAGAGAGGCCGCTTGGTTCCTGCTCACCTCTGTGCCGTCCCTTCCCGACCTGACCCCAGTGCAGGGGATAAGCTTCAGACAAGTCTTTCCATGTCCCTCTGCATGACAATAGACTTCCTCCCCTCTCCCATTCCACAGGCCCACCCACCCGGGACATCCACCTTTGTCATTAGCTCAGGAGAGGATGCAAGATGAGAATCTCTGCTATTGTGTGGGGAGACTCAGTTTCCCGGGTTTCCCCCATGGACACATGTTCTTCAGCTGGGTCTGATTTTCTCCAGACAAGCTGTCTTGGGAAGGATTTGGCCAGCCCTAAGAAGCTGAAGGGAAAGGGCGGAGGGGGGTTCTCTCTCTGCCCCCGACAGCCCCGAGCTGGGTCGGTCCCTCAGACCTGGCCAGGGGCAGCCCATCCCCCGGCGCCCTTCCCCGGGGCATCCAAGGGCAGGCTCCGCGCCAGCCCCACCCCGCTCGCCACTGCCCGACCATCGTCCTCCCTCGGGGGGCCTGGGCAGGACAGGGACCCGGCTGTGGGAGGCCTCCAGATCTCAGGCCTGGCACACCGTTTACCAGGCTGCTTCCTCCTCTGACGGGGGCCCAGCACACGCCCCAGGAGTCTTGGCAGCCGCCCCCAGGGCTCTAGCCTCTGGAACTCGTCCCCTTGGAAGGGGCCTGGCCCAGGTGCCAGGTTCGGCTGGTCGGCCAGCCTCCTTTGGAGAAAGCAGGCAAGCCGAGCCAGGCTTGCAGTGGCCCTGGCGTGACACCTGCCACCTCAGGCAGAGGGCCTCCCGCGTGCCCTCCATGGCGGGTTTCTCCCCGGAGCCGTGGCCTGGGCACTAGGAAGGCCGGGCCTCCCCGACTCCCGGGAGGAGGGGCTAGCCCAGTTGCGCCCTGGCCCCCAAACCCTCTGGTGCCATCTGCCTGTCTCGGCACTTCTGACTCCACAGAGCCTTTCCTACATCTGGGCTGCCTGCCGTGGCAAAGTGCAGGCGTGGGGTGAGGGCATGGCTTTGTCTTTCCAGGAAAAAATGAGCCCCTGGCCGAAGCAGCAGGCCCAGGCAGAGCCTTGAGCTTGAAGCCCAGTAGGTCTGTGGCCCTCAGGTCCAGAGCAATGCTTTCAAGGCAGGGAAGCGGCCTGCAAGCTGAGTGGGAGTGGGGGAGGGGAGGGAGACAGCTGAAGCCGAGTCCAGAAGGGCGGCGATGGAAGAGCTGCAGCTGGGTCAGAGCCTGGAGGGAGGGCGGGGCCTTCACTGAGGACCCCCCCGCCCCCCGAGGCCAGCCCTAGGCCCCGGCGGTCGCGCATGCGCCCTTGGCCTGTGCGGTGTGTGGGGGCTTGAACCCAAGCCCGCAGGGCTCCCGGAGCGGCCAGAGAAAGAAGGGCCCATGGAGAGGTAGGCGAGGTGGGCAGGGGGCGCCACCTTACTCTCCTCAGCTCCCTGAGGGAGAGAGAGAGAGACAGAGACAGAGAGAGAGATCCCTGACCTCTGAGTCTCTGCCTCCACCGCTGGCTGGTGCCAACTCACGCGCCATCCCACTTCCAGCCATCACCCCCACGCCTGCCCCGGGGCCAGCCCCACCACAGAGAGGCCGGTTGGTTCCTGCTCACCTCTGTGCCGTCCCTTCCCGACCTGACCCCAGTGCAGGGGATAAGCTTCAGACAAGTCTTTCCATGTCCCTCTGCATGACAATAGACTTCCTCCCCTCTCCCATTCCACAGGCCCACCCACCCGGGACATCCACATTTGTCATTAGCTCAGGAGAGGATGCAAGATGAGAATCTCTGCTATTGTGTGGGGAGACTCAGTTTCCCGGGTTTCCCCCATGGACACATGTTCTTCAGCTGGGTCTGATTTTCTCCAGACAAGCTGTCTTGGGAAGGATTTGGCCAGCCCTAAGAAGCTGAAGGGAAAGGGCGGAGGGGGGTTCTCTCTCTGCCCCCGACAGCCCCGAGCTGGGTCGGTCCCTCAGACCTGGCCAGGGGCAGCCCATCCCCCGGCGCCCTTCCCCGGGGCATCCAAGGGCTGGCTCGGCGCCAGCCCCACCCCGCTCGCCACTGCCCGACCATCGTCCTCCCTCGGGGGGCCTGGGCAGGACAGGGACCCGGCTGTGGGAGGCCTCCAGATCTCAGGCCTGGCACACCGTTTACCAGGCTGCTTCCTCCTCTGACGGGGGCCCAGCACACGCCCCAGGAGTCTTGGCAGCCGCCCCCAGGGCTCTAGCCTCTGGAACTCGTCCCCTTGGAAGGGGCCTGGCCCAGGTGCCAGGTTCGGCTGGTCGGCCAGCCTCCTTTGGAGAAAGCAGGCAAGCCGAGCCAGGCTTGCAGTGGCCCTGGCGTGACACCTGCCACCTCAGGCAGAGGGCCTCCCGCGTGCCCTCCATGGCGGGTTTCTCCCCGGAGCCGTGGCCTGGGCACTAGGAAGGCCGGGCCTCCCCGACTCCCGGGAGGAGGGGCTAGCCCAGTTGCGCCCTGGCCCCCAAACCCTCTGGTGCCATCTGCCTGTCTCGGCACTTCTGACTCCACAGAGCCTTTCCTACATCTGGGCTGCCTGCCGTGGCAAAGTGCAGGCGTGGGGTGAGGCCATGGCTTTGTCTTTCCAGGAAAAAATGAGCCCCTGGCCGAAGCAGCAGGCCCAGGCAGAGCCTTGAGCTTGAAGCCCAGTAGGTCTGTGGCCCTCAGGGCCAGAGCAATGCTTTCAAGGCAGGGAAGCGGCCTGCAAGCTGAGTGGGAGTGGGGGAGGGGAGGGAGACAGCTGAAGCCGAGTCCAGAAGGGCGGCGATGGAAGAGCTGCAGCTGGGTCAGAGCCTGGAGGGAGGGCGGGGCCTTCACTGAGGACCCCCCCGCCCCCCGAGGCCAGCCCTAGGCCCCGGCGGTCGCGCATGCGCCCTTGGCCTGTGCGGTGTGTGGGGGCTTGAACCCAAGCCCGCAGGGCTCCCGGAGCGGCCAGAGAAAGAAGGGCCCATGGAGAGGTAGGCGAGGTGGGCAGGGGGCGCCACCTTACTCTCCTCAGCTCCCTGAGGGAGAGAGAGAGAGACAGAGACAGAGAGAGAGATCCCTGACCTCTGAGTCTCTGCCTCCACCGCTGGCTGGTGCCAACTCACGCGCCATCCCACTTCCAGCCATCACCCCCACGCCTGCCCCGGGGCCAGCCCCACCACAGAGAGGCCGGTTGGTTCCTGCTCACCTCTGTGCCGTCCCTTCCCGACCTGACCCCAGTGCAGGGGATAAGCTTCAGACAAGTCTTTCCATGTCCCTCTGCATGACAATAGACTTCCTCCCCTCTCCCATTCCACAGGCCCACCCACCCGGGACATCCACCTTTGTCATTAGCTCAGGAGAGGATGCAAGATGAGAATCTCTGCTATTGTGTGGGGAGACTCAGTTTCCCGGGTTTCCCCCATGGACACATGTTCTTCAGCTGGGTCTGATTTTCTCCAGACAAGCTGTCTTGGGAAGGATTTGGCCAGCCCTAAGAAGCTGAAGGGAAAGGGCGGAGGGGGGTTCTCTCTCTGCCCCCGACAGCCCCGAGCTGGGTCGGTCCCTCAGACCTGGCCAGGGGCAGCCCATCCCCCGGCGCCCTTCCCCGGGGCATCCAAGGGCTGGCTCGGCGCCAGCCCCACCCCGCTCGCCACTGCCCGACCATCGTCCTCCCTCGGGGGGCCTGGGCAGGACAGGGACCCGGCTGTGGGAGGCCTCCAGATCTCAGGCCTGGCACACCGTTTACCAGGCTGCTTCCTCCTCTGACGGGGGCCCAGCACACGCCCCAGGAGTCTTGGCAGCCGCCCCCAGGGCTCTAGCCTCTGGAACTCGTCCCCTTGGAAGGGGCCTGGCCCAGGTGCCAGGTTCGGCTGGTCGGCCAGCCTCCTTTGGAGAAAGCAGGCAAGCCGAGCCAGGCTTGCAGTGGCCCTGGCGTGACACCTGCCACCTCAGGCAGAGGGCCTCCCGCGTGCCCTCCATGGCGGGTTTCTCCCCGGAGCCGTGGCCTGGGCACTAGGAAGGCCGGGCCTCCCCGACTCCCGGGAGGAGGGGCTAGCCCAGTTGCGCCCTGGCCCCCAAACCCTCTGGTGCCATCTGCCTGTCTCGGCACTTCTGACTCCACACAGCCTTTCCTACATCTGGGCTGCCTGCCGTGGCAAAGTGCAGGCGTGGGGTGAGGCCATGGCTTTGTCTTTCCAGGAAAAAATGAGCCCCTGGCCGAAGCAGCAGGCCCAGGCAGAGCCTTGAGCTTGAAGCCCAGTAGGTCTGTGGCCCTCAGGGCCAGAGCAATGCTTTCAAGGCAGGGAAGCGGCCTGCAAGCTGAGTGGGAGTGGGGGAGGGGAGGGAGACAGCTGAAGCCGAGTCCAGAAGGGCGGCGATGGAAGAGCTGCAGCTGGGTCAGAGCCTGGAGGGAGGGCGGGGCCTTCACTGAGGACCCCCCCGCCCCCCGAGGCCAGCCCTAGGCCCCGGCGGTCGCGCATGCGCCCTTGGCCTGTGCGGTGTGTGGGGGCTTGAACCCAAGCCCGCAGGGCTCCCGGAGCGGCCAGAGAAAGAAGGGCCCATGGAGAGGTAGGCGAGGTGGGCAGGGGGCGCCACCTTACTCTCCTCAGCTCCCTGAGGGAGAGAGAGAGAGACAGAGACAGAGAGAGAGATCCCTGACCTCTGAGTCTCTGCCTCCACCGCTGGCTGGTGCCAACTCACGCGCCATCCCACTTCCAGCCATCACCCCCACGCCTGCCCCGGGGCCAGCCCCACCACAGAGAGGCCGGTTGGTTCCTGCTCACCTCTGTGCCGTCCCTTCCCGACCTGACCCCAGTGCAGGGGATAAGCTTCAGACAAGTCTTTCCATGTCCCTCTGCATGACAATAGACTTCCTCCCCTCTCCCATTCCACAGGCCCACCCACCCGGGACATCCACCTTTGTCATTAGCTCAGGAGAGGATGCAAGATGAGAATCTCTGCTATTGTGTGGGGAGACTCAGTTTCCCGGGTTTCCCCCATGGACACATGTTCTTCAGCTGGGTCTGATTTTCTCCAGACAAGCTGTCTTGGGAAGGATTTGGCCAGCCCTAAGAAGCTGAAGGGAAAGGGCGGAGGGGGGTTCTCTCTCTGCCCCCGACAGCCCCGAGCTGGGTCGGTCCCTCAGACCTGGCCAGGGGCAGCCCATCCCCCGGCGCCCTTCCCCGGGGCATCCAAGGGCAGGCTCGGCGCCAGCCCCACCCCGCTCGCCACTGCCCGACCATCGTCCTCCCTCGGGGGGCCTGGGCAGGACAGGGACCCGGCTGTGGGAGGCCTCCAGATCTCAGGCCTGGCACACCGTTTACCAGGCTGCTTCCTCCTCTGACGGGGGCCCAGCACACGCCCCAGGAGTCTTGGCAGCCGCCCCCAGGGCTCTAGCCTCTGGAACTCGTCCCCTTGGAAGGGGCCTGGCCCAGGTGCCAGGTTCGGCTGGTCGGCCAGCCTCCTTTGGAGAAAGCAGGCAAGCCGAGCCAGGCTTGCAGTGGCCCTGGCGTGACACCTGCCACCTCAGGCAGAGGGCCTCCCGCGTGCCCTCCATGGCGGGTTTCTCCCCGGAGCCGTGGCCTGGGCACTAGGAAGGCCGGGCCTCCCCGACTCCCGGGAGGAGGGGCTAGCCCAGTTGCGCCCTGGCCCCCAAACCCTCTGGTGCCATCTGCCTGTCTCGGCACTTCTGACTCCACAGAGCCTTTCCTACATCTGGGCTGCCTGCCGTGGCAAAGTGCAGGCGTGGGGTGAGGCCATGGCTTTGTCTTTCCAGGAAAAAATGAGCCCCTGGCCGAAGCAGCAGGTCCAGGCAGAGCCTTGAGCTTGAAGCCCAGTAGGTCTGTGGCCCTCAGGGCCAGAGCAATGCTTTCAAGGCAGGGAAGCGGCCTGCAAGCTGAGTGGGAGTGGGGGAGGGGAGGGAGACAGCTGAAGCCGAGTCCAGAAGGGCGGCGATGGAAGAGCTGCAGCTGGGTCAGAGCCTGGAGGGAGGGCGGGGCCTTCACTGAGGACCCCCCCGCCCCCCGAGGCCAGCCCTAGGCCCCGGCGGTCGCGCATGCGCCCTTGGCCTGTGCGGTGTGTGGGGGCTTGAACCCAAGCCCGCAGGGCTCCCGGAGCGGCCAGAGAAAGAAGGGCCCATGGAGAGGTAGGCGAGGTGGGCAGGGGGCGCCACCTTACTCTCCTCAGCTCCCTGAGGGAGAGAGAGAGAGACAGAGACAGAGAGAGAGATCCCTGACCTCTGAGTCTCTGCCTCCACCGCTGGCTGGTGCCAACTCACGCGCCATCCCACTTCCAGCCATCACCCCCACGCCTGCCCCGGGGCCAGCCCCACCACAGAGAGGCCGGTTGGTTCCTGCTCACCTCTGTGCCGTCCCTTCCCGACCTGACCCCAGTGCAGGGGATAAGCTTCAGACAAGTCTTTCCATGTCCCTCTGCATGACAATAGACTTCCTCCCCTCTCCCGTTCCACAGGCCCACCCACCCGGGACATCCACATTTGTCATTAGCTCAGGAGAGGATGCAAGATGAGAATCTCTGCTATTGTGTGGGGAGACTCAGTTTCCCGGGTTTCCCCCATGGACACATGTTCTTCAGCTGGGTCTGATTTTCTCCAGACAAGCTGTCTTGGGAAGGATTTGGCCAGCCCTAAGAAGCTGAAGGGAAAGGGCGGAGGGGGGTTCTCTCTCTGCCCCCGACAGCCCCGAGCTGGGTCGGTCCCTCAGACCTGGCCAGGGGCAGCCCATCCCCCGGCGCCCTTCCCCGGGGCATCCAAGGGCAGGCTCCGCGCCAGCCCCACCCCGCTCGCCACTGCCCGACCATCGTCCTCCCTCGGGGGGCCTGGGCAGGACAGGGACCCGGCTGTGGGAGGCCTCCAGATCTCAGGCCTGGCACACCGTTTACCAGGCTGCTTCCTCCTCTGACGGGGGCCCAGCACACGCCCCAGGAGTCTTGGCAGCCGCCCCCAGGGCTCTAGCCTCTGGAACTCGTCCCCTTGGAAGGGGCCTGGCCCAGGTGCCAGGTTCGGCTGGTCGGCCAGCCTCCTTTGGAGAAAGCAGGCAAGCCGAGCCAGGCTTGCAGTGGCCCTGGCGTGACACCTGCCACCTCAGGCAGAGGGCCTCCCGCGTGCCCTCCATGGCGGGTTTCTCCCCGGAGCCGTGGCCTGGGCACTAGGAAGGCCGGGCCTCCCCGACTCCCGGGAGGAGGGGCTAGCCCAGTTGCGCCCTGGCCCCCAAACCCTCTGGTGCCATCTGCCTGTCTCGGCACTTCTGACTCCACAGAGCCTTTCCTACATCTGGGCTGCCTGCCGTGGCAAAGTGCAGGCGTGGGTTGAGGCCATGGCTTTGTCTTTCCAGGAAAAAATGAGCCCCTGGCCGAAGCAGCAGGCCCAGGCAGAGCCTTGAGCTTGAAGCCCAGTAGGTCTGTGGCCCTCAGGGCCAGAGCAATGCTTTCAAGGCAGGGAAGCGGCCTGCAAGCTGAGTGGGAGTGGGGGAGGGGAGGGAGACAGCTGAAGCCGAGTCCAGAAGGGCGGCGATGGAAGAGCTGCAGCTGGGTCAGAGCCTGGAGGGAGGGCGGGGCCTTCACTGAGGACCCCCCCGCCCCCCGAGGCCAGCCCTAGGCCCCGGCGGTCGCGCATGCGCCCTTGGCCTGTGCGGTGTGTGGGGGCTTGAACCCAAGCCCGCAGGGCTCCCGGAGCGGCCAGAGAAAGAAGGGCCCATGGAGAGGTAGGCGAGGTGGGCAGGGGGCGCCACCTTACTCTCCTCAGCTCCCTGAGGGAGAGAGAGAGAGACAGAGACAGAGAGAGAGATCCCTGACCTCTGAGTCTCTGCCTCCACCGCTGGCTGGTGCCAACTCACGCGCCATCCCACTTCCAGCCATCACCCCCACGCCTGCCCCGGGGCCAGCCCCACCACAGAGAGGCCGGTTGGTTCCTGCTCACCTCTGTGCCGTCCCTTCCCGACCTGACCCCAGTGCAGGGGATAAGCTTCAGACAAGTCTTTCCATGTCCCTCTGCATGACAATAGACTTCCTCCCCTCTCCCATTCCACAGGCCCACCCACCCGGGACATCCACATTTGTCATTAGCTCAGGAGAGGATGCAAGATGAGAATCTCTGCTATTGTGTGGGGAGACTCAGTTTCCCGGGTTTCCCCCATGGACACATGTTCTTCAGCTGGGTCTGATTTTCTCCAGACAAGCTGTCTTGGGAAGGATTTGGCCAGCCCTAAGAAGCTGAAGGGAAAGGGCGGAGGGGGGTTCTCTCTCTGCCCCCGACAGCCCCGAGCTGGGTCGGTCCCTCAGACCTGGCCAGGGGCAGCCCATCCCCCGGCGCCCTTCCCCGGGGCATCCAAGGGCAGGCTCCGCGCCAGCCCCACCCCGCTCGCCACTGCCCGACCATCGTCCTCCCTCGGGGGGCCTGGGCAGGACAGGGACCCGGCTGTGGGAGGCCTCCAGATCTCAGGCCTGGCACACCGTTTACCAGGCTGCTTCCTCCTCTGACGGGGGCCCAGCACACGCCCCAGGAGTCTTGGCAGCCGCCCCCAGGGCTCTAGCCTCTGGAACTCGTCCCCTTGGAAGGGGCCTGGCCCAGGTGCCAGGTTCGGCTGGTCGGCCAGCCTCCTTTGGAGAAAGCAGGCAAGCCGAGCCAGGCTTGCAGTGGCCCTGGCGTGACACCTGCCACCTCAGGCAGAGGGCCTCCCGCGTGCCCTCCATGGCGGGTTTCTCCCCGGAGCCGTGGCCTGGGCACTAGGAAGGCCGGGCCTCCCCGACTCCCGGGAGGAGGGGCTAGCCCAGTTGCGCCCTGGCCCCCAAACCCTCTGGTGCCATCTGCCTGTCTCGGCACTTCTGACTCCACAGAGCCTTTCCTACATCTGGGCTGCCTGCCGTGGCAAAGTGCAGGCGTGGGGTGAGGCCATGGCTTTGTCTTTCCAGGAAAAAATGAGCCCCTGGCCGAAGCAGCAGGCCCAGGCAGAGCCTTGAGCTTGAAGCCCAGTAGGTCTGTGGCCCTCAGGGCCAGAGCAATGCTTTCAAGGCAGGGAAGCGGCCTGCAAGCTGAGTGGGAGTGGGGGAGGGGAGGGAGACAGCTGAAGCCGAGTCCAGAAGGGCGGCGATGGAAGAGCTGCAGCTGGGTCAGAGCCTGGAGGGAGGGCGGGGCCTTCACTGAGGACCCCCCCGCCCCCCGAGGCCAGCCCTAGGCCCCGGCGGTCGCGCATGCGCCCTTGGCCTGTGCGGTGTGTGGGGGCTTGAACCCAAGCCCGCAGGGCTCCCGGAGCGGCCAGAGAAAGAAGGGCCCATGGAGAGGTAGGCGAGGTGGGCAGGGGGCGCCACCTTACTCTCCTCAGCTCCCTGAGGGAGAGAGAGAGAGACAGAGACAGAGAGAGAGATCCCTGACCTCTGAGTCTCTGCCTCCACCGCTGGCTGGTGCCAACTCACGCGCCATCCCACTTCCAGCCATCACCCCCACGCCTGCCCCGGGGCCAGCCCCACCACAGAGAGGCCGGTTGGTTCCTGCTCACCTCTGTGCCGTCCCTTCCCGACCTGACCCCAGTGCAGGGGATAAGCTTCAGACAAGTCTTTCCATGTCCCTCTGCATGACAATAGACTTCCTCCCCTCTCCCGTTCCACAGGCCCACCCACCCGGGACATCCACATTTGTCATTAGCTCAGGAGAGGATGCAAGATGAGAATCTCTGCTATTGTGTGGGGAGACTCAGTTTCCCGGGTTTCCCCCATGGACACATGTTCTTCAGCTGGGTCTGATTTTCTCCAGACAAGCTGTCTTGGGAAGGATTTGGCCAGCCCTAAGAAGCTGAAGGGAAAGGGCGGAGGGGGGTTCTCTCTCTGCCCCCGACAGCCCCGAGCTGGGTCGGTCCCTCAGACCTGGCCAGGGGCAGCCCATCCCCCGGCGCCCTTCCCCGGGGCATCCAAGGGCAGGCTCCGCGCCAGCCCCACCCCGCTCGCCACTGCCCGACCATCGTCCTCCCTCGGGGGGCCTGGGCAGGACAGGGACCCGGCTGTGGGAGGCCTCCAGATCTCAGGCCTGGCACACCGTTTACCAGGCTGCTTCCTCCTCTGACGGGGGCCCAGCACACGCCCCAGGAGTCTTGGCAGCCGCCCCCAGGGCTCTAGCCTCTGGAACTCGTCCCCTTGGAAGGGGCCTGGCCCAGGTGCCAGGTTCGGCTGGTCGGCCAGCCTCCTTTGGAGAAAGCAGGCAAGCCGAGCCAGGCTTGCAGTGGCCCTGGCGTGACACCTGCCACCTCAGGCAGAGGGCCTCCCGCGTGCCCTCCATGGCGGGTTTCTCCCCGGAGCCGTGGCCTGGGCACTAGGAAGGCCGGGCCTCCCCGACTCCCGGGAGGAGGGGCTAGCCCAGTTGCGCCCTGGCCCCCAAACCCTCTGGTGCCATCTGCCTGTCTCGGCACTTCTGACTCCACAGAGCCTTTCCTACATCTGGGCTGCCTGCCGTGGCAAAGTGCAGGCGTGGGTTGAGGCCATGGCTTTGTCTTTCCAGGAAAAAATGAGCCCCTGGCCGAAGCAGCAGGCCCAGGCAGAGCCTTGAGCTTGAAGCCCAGTAGGTCTGTGGCCCTCAGGGCCAGAGCAATGCTTTCAAGGCAGGGAAGCGGCCTGCAAGCTGAGTGGGAGTGGGGGAGGGGAGGGAGACAGCTGAAGCCGAGTCCAGAAGGGCGGCGATGGAAGAGCTGCAGCTGGGTCAGAGCCTGGAGGGAGGGCGGGGCCTTCACTGAGGACCCCCCCGCCCCCCGAGGCCAGCCCTAGGCCCCGGCGGTCGCGCATGCGCCCTTGGCCTGTGCGGTGTGTGGGGGCTTGAACCCAAGCCCGCAGGGCTCCCGGAGCGGCCAGAGAAAGAAGGGCCCATGGAGAGGTAGGCGAGGTGGGCAGGGGGCGCCACCTTACTCTCCTCAGCTCCCTGAGGGAGAGAGAGAGAGACAGAGACAGAGAGAGAGATCCCTGACCTCTGAGTCTCTGCCTCCACCGCTGGCTGGTGCCAACTCACGCGCCATCCCACTTCCAGCCATCACCCCCACGCCTGCCCCGGGGCCAGCCCCACCACAGAGAGGCCGCTTGGTTCCTGCTCACCTCTGTGCCGTCCCTTCCCGACCTGACCCCAGTGCAGGGGATAAGCTTCAGACAAGTCTTTCCATGTCCCTCTGCATGACAATAGACTTCCTCCCCTCTCCCATTCCACAGGCCCACCCACCCGGGACATCCACATTTGTCATTAGCTCAGGAGAGGATGCAAGATGAGAATCTCTGCTATTGTGTGGGGAGACTCAGTTTCCCGGGTTTCCCCCATGGACACATGTTCTTCAGCTGGGTCTGATTTTCTCCAGACAAGCTGTCTTGGGAAGGATTTGGCCAGCCCTAAGAAGCTGAAGGGAAAGGGCGGAGGGGGGTTCTCTCTCTGCCCCCGACAGCCCCGAGCTGGGTCGGTCCCTCAGACCTGGCCAGGGGCAGCCCATCCCCCGGCGCCCTTCCCCGGGGCATCCAAGGGCAGGCTCCGCGCCAGCCCCACCCCGCTCGCCACTGCCCGACCATCGTCCTCCCTCGGGGGGCCTGGGCAGGACAGGGACCCGGCTGTGGGAGGCCTCCAGATCTCAGGCCTGGCACACCGTTTACCAGGCTGCTTCCTCCTCTGACGGGGGCCCAGCACACGCCCCAGGAGTCTTGGCAGCCGCCCCCAGGGCTCTAGCCTCTGGAACTCGTCCCCTTGGAAGGGGCCTGGCCCAGGTGCCAGGTTCGGCTGGTCGGCCAGCCTCCTTTGGAGAAAGCAGGCAAGCCGAGCCAGGCTTGCAGTGGCCCTGGCGTGACACCTGCCACCTCAGGCAGAGGGCCTCCCGCGTGCCCTCCATGGCGGGTTTCTCCCCGGAGCCGTGGCCTGGGCACTAGGAAGGCCGGGCCTCCCCGACTCCCGGGAGGAGGGGCTAGCCCAGTTGCGCCCTGGCCCCCAAACCCTCTGGTGCCATCTGCCTGTCTCGGCACTTCTGACTCCACAGAGCCTTTCCTACATCTGGGCTGCCTGCCGTGGCAAAGTGCAGGCGTGGGGTGAGGCCATGGCTTTGTCTTTCCAGGAAAAAATGAGCCCCTGGCCGAAGCAGCAGGCCCAGGCAGAGCCTTGAGCTTGAAGCCCAGTAGGTCTGTGGCCCTCAGGGCCAGAGCAATGCTTTCAAGGCAGGGAAGCGGCCTGCAAGCTGAGTGGGAGTGGGGGAGGGGAGGGAGACAGCTGAAGCCGAGTCCAGAAGGGCGGCGATGGAAGAGCTGCAGCTGGGTCAGAGCCTGGAGGGAGGGCGGGGCCTTCACTGAGGACCCCCCCGCCCCCCGAGGCCAGCCCTAGGCCCCGGCGGTCGCGCATGCGCCCTTGGCCTGTGCGGTGTGTGGGGGCTTGAACCCAAGCCCGCAGGGCTCCCGGAGCGGCCAGAGAAAGAAGGGCCCATGGAGAGGTAGGCGAGGTGGGCAGGGGGCGCCACCTTACTCTCCTCAGCTCCCTGAGGGAGAGAGAGAGAGACAGAGACAGAGAGAGAGATCCCTGACCTCTGAGTCTCTGCCTCCACCGCTGGCTGGTGCCAACTCACGCGCCATCCCACTTCCAGCCATCACCCCCACGCCTGCCCCGGGGCCAGCCCCACCACAGAGAGGCCGGTTGGTTCCTGCTCACCTCTGTGCCGTCCCTTCCCGACCTGACCCCAGTGCAGGGGATAAGCTTCAGACAAGTCTTTCCATGTCCCTCTGCATGACAATAGACTTCCTCCCCTCTCCCATTCCACAGGCCCACCCACCCGGGACATCCACCTTTGTCATTAGCTCAGGAGAGGATGCAAGATGAGAATCTCTGCTATTGTGTGGGGAGACTCAGTTTCCCGGGTTTCCCCCATGGACACATGTTCTTCAGCTGGGTCTGATTTTCTCCAGACAAGCTGTCTTGGGAAGGATTTGGCCAGCCCTAAGAAGCTGAAGGGAAAGGGCGGAGGGGGGTTCTCTCTCTGCCCCCGACAGCCCCGAGCTGGGTCGGTCCCTCAGACCTGGCCAGGGGCAGCCCATCCCCCGGCGCCCTTCCCCGGGGCATCCAAGGGCAGGCTCCGCGCCAGCCCCACCCCGCTCGCCACTGCCCGACCATCGTCCTCCCTCGGGGGGCCTGGGCAGGACAGGGACCCGGCTGTGGGAGGCCTCCAGATCTCAGGCCTGGCACACCGTTTACCAGGCTGCTTCCTCCTCTGACGGGGGCCCAGCACACGCCCCAGGAGTCTTGGCAGCCGCCCCCAGGGCTCTAGCCTCTGGAACTCGTCCCCTTGGAAGGGGCCTGGCCCAGGTGCCAGGTTCGGCTGGTCGGCCAGCCTCCTTTGGAGAAAGCAGGCAAGCCGAGCCAGGCTTGCAGTGGCCCTGGCGTGACACCTGCCACCTCAGGCAGAGGGCCTCCCGCGTGCCCTCCATGGCGGGTTTCTCCCCGGAGCCGTGGCCTGGGCACTAGGAAGGCCGGGCCTCCCCGACTCCCGGGAGGAGGGGCTAGCCCAGTTGCGCCCTGGCCCCCAAACCCTCTGGTGCCATCTGCCTGTCTCGGCACTTCTGACTCCACAGAGCCTTTCCTACATCTGGGCTGCCTGCCGTGGCAAAGTGCAGGCGTGGGGTGAGGCCATGGCTTTGTCTTTCCAGGAAAAAATGAGCCCCTGGCCGAAGCAGCAGGCCCAGGCAGAGCCTTGAGCTTGAAGCCCAGTAGGTCTGTGGCCCTCAGGGCCAGAGCAATGCTTTCAAGGCAGGGAAGCGGCCTGCAAGCTGAGTGGGAGTGGGGGAGGGGAGGGAGACAGCTGAAGCCGAGTCCAGAAGGGCGGCGATGGAAGAGCTGCAGCTGGCTCAGAGCCTGGAGGGAGGGCGGGGCCTTCACTGAGGACCCCCCCGCCCCCCGAGGCCAGCCCTAGGCCCCGGCGGTCGCGCATGCGCCCTTGGCCTGTGCGGTGTGTGGGGGCTTGAACCCAAGCCCGCAGGGCTCCCGGAGCGGCCAGAGAAAGAAGGGCCCATGGAGAGGTAGGCGAGGTGGGCAGGGGGCGCCACCTTACTCTCCTCAGCTCCCTGAGGGAGAGAGAGAGAGACAGAGACAGAGAGAGAGATCCCTGACCTCTGAGTCTCTGCCTCCACCGCTGGCTGGTGCCAACTCACGCGCCATCCCACTTCCAGCCATCACCCCCACGCCTGCCCCGGGGCCAGCCCCACCACAGAGAGGCCGGTTGGTTCCTGCTCACCTCTGTGCCGTCCCTTCCCGACCTGACCCCAGTGCAGGGGATAAGCTTCAGACAAGTCTTTCCATGTCCCTCTGCATGACAATAGACTTCCTCCCCTCTCCCATTCCACAGGCCCACCCACCCGGGACATCCACATTTGTCATTAGCTCAGGAGAGGATGCAAGATGAGAATCTCTGCTATTGTGTGGGGAGACTCAGTTTCCCGGGTTTCCCCCATGGACACATGTTCTTCAGCTGGGTCTGATTTTCTCCAGACAAGCTGTCTTGGGAAGGATTTGGCCAGCCCTAAGAAGCTGAAGGGAAAGGGCGGAGGGGGGTTCTCTCTCTGCCCCCGACAGCCCCGAGCTGGGTCGGTCCCTCAGACCTGGCCAGGGGCAGCCCATCCCCCGGCGCCCTTCCCCGGGGCATCCAAGGGCAGGCTCGGCGCCAGCCCCACCCCGCTCGCCACTGCCCGACCATCGTCCTCCCTCGGGGGGCCTGGGCAGGACAGGGACCCGGCTGTGGGAGGCCTCCAGATCTCAGGCCTGGCACACCGTTTACCAGGCTGCTTCCTCCTCTGACGGGGGCCCAGCACACGCCCCAGGAGTCTTGGCAGCCGCCCCCAGGGCTCTAGCCTCTGGAACTCGTCCCCTTGGAAGGGGCCTGGCCCAGGTGCCAGGTTCGGCTGGTCGGCCAGCCTCCTTTGGAGAAAGCAGGCAAGCCGAGCCAGGCTTGCAGTGGCCCTGGCGTGACACCTGCCACCTCAGGCAGAGGGCCTCCCGCGTGCCCTCCATGGCGGGTTTCTCCCCGGAGCCGTGGCCTGGGCACTAGGAAGGCCGGGCCTCCCCGACTCCCGGGAGGAGGGGCTAGCCCAGTTGCGCCCTGGCCCCCAAACCCTCTGGTGCCATCTGCCTGTCTCGGCACTTCTGACTCCACAGAGCCTTTCCTACATCTGGGCTGCCTGCCGTGGCAAAGTGCAGGCGTGGGGTGAGGCCATGGCTTTGTCTTTCCAGGAAAAAATGAGCCCCTGGCCGAAGCAGCAGGCCCAGGCAGAGCCTTGAGCTTGAAGCCCAGTAGGTCTGTGGCCCTCAGGTCCAGAGCAATGCTTTCAAGGCAGGGAAGCGGCCTGCAAGCTGAGTGGGAGTGGGGGAGGGGAGGGAGACAGCTGAAGCCGAGTCCAGAAGGGCGGCGATGGAAGAGCTGCAGCTGGGTCAGAGCCTGGAGGGAGGGCGGGGCCTTCACTGAGGACCCCCCCGCCCCCCGAGGCCAGCCCTAGGCCCCGGCGGTCGCGCATGCGCCCTTGGCCTGTGCGGTGTGTGGGGGCTTGAACCCAAGCCCGCAGGGCTCCCGGAGCGGCCAGAGAAAGAAGGGCCCATGGAGAGGTAGGCGAGGTGGGCAGGGGGCGCCACCTTACTCTCCTCAGCTCCCTGAGGGAGAGAGAGAGAGACAGAGACAGAGAGAGAGATCCCTGACCTCTGAGTCTCTGCCTCCACCGCTGGCTGGTGCCAACTCACGCGCCATCCCACTTCCAGCCATCACCCCCACGCCTGCCCCGGGGCCAGCCCCACCACAGAGAGGCCGGTTGGTTCCTGCTCACCTCTGTGCCGTCCCTTCCCGACCTGACCCCAGTGCAGGGGATAAGCTTCAGACAAGTCTTTCCATGTCCCTCTGCATGACAATAGACTTCCTCCCCTCTCCCATTCCACAGGCCCACCCACCCGGGACATCCACCTTTGTCATTAGCTCAGGAGAGGATGCAAGATGAGAATCTCTGCTATTGTGTGGGGAGACTCAGTTTCCCGGGTTTCCCCCATGGACACATGTTCTTCAGCTGGGTCTGATTTTCTCCAGACAAGCTGTCTTGGGAAGGATTTGGCCAGCCCTAAGAAGCTGAAGGGAAAGGGCGGAGGGGGGTTCTCTCTCTGCCCCCGACAGCCCCGAGCTGGGTCGGTCCCTCAGACCTGGCCAGGGGCAGCCCATCCCCCGGCGCCCTTCCCCGGGGCATCCAAGGGCAGGCTCCGCGCCAGCCCCACCCCGCTCGCCACTGCCCGACCATCGTCCTCCCTCGGGGGGCCTGGGCAGGACAGGGACCCGGCTGTGGGAGGCCTCCAGATCTCAGGCCTGGCACACCGTTTACCAGGCTGCTTCCTCCTCTGACGGGGGCCCAGCACACGCCCCAGGAGTCTTGGCAGCCGCCCCCAGGGCTCTAGCCTCTGGAACTCGTCCCCTTGGAAGGGGCCTGGCCCAGGTGCCAGGTTCGGCTGGTCGGCCAGCCTCCTTTGGAGAAAGCAGGCAAGCCGAGCCAGGCTTGCAGTGGCCCTGGCGTGACACCTGCCACCTCAGGCAGAGGGCCTCCCGCGTGCCCTCCATGGCGGGTTTCTCCCCGGAGCCGTGGCCTGGGCACTAGGAAGGCCGGGCCTCCCCGACTCCCGGGAGGAGGGGCTAGCCCAGTTGCGCCCTGGCCCCCAAACCCTCTGGTGCCATCTGCCTGTCTCGGCACTTCTGACTCCACAGAGCCTTTCCTACATCTGGGCTGCCTGCCGTGGCAAAGTGCAGGCGTGGGGTGAGGCCATGGCTTTGTCTTTCCAGGAAAAAATGAGCCCCTGGCCGAAGCAGCAGGCCCAGGCAGAGCCTTGAGCTTGAAGCCCAGTAGGTCTGTGGCCCTCAGGTCCAGAGCAATGCTTTCAAGGCAGGGAAGCGGCCTGCAAGCTGAGTGGGAGTGGGGGAGGGGAGGGAGACAGCTGAAGCCGAGTCCAGAAGGGCGGCGATGGAAGAGCTGCAGCTGGGTCAGAGCCTGGAGGGAGGGCGGGGCCTTCACTGAGGACCCCCCCGCCCCCCGAGGCCAGCCCTAGGCCCCGGCGGTCGCGCATGCGCCCTTGGCCTGTGCGGTGTGTGGGGGCTTGAACCCAAGCCCGCAGGGCTCCCGGAGCGGCCAGAGAAAGAAGGGCCCATGGAGAGGTAGGCGAGGTGGGCAGGGGGCGCCACCTTACTCTCCTCAGCTCCCTGAGGGAGAGAGAGAGAGACAGAGACAGAGAGAGAGATCCCTGACCTCTGAGTCTCTGCCTCCACCGCTGGCTGGTGCCAACTCACGCGCCATCCCACTTCCAGCCATCACCCCCACGCCTGCCCCGGGGCCAGCCCCACCACAGAGAGGCCGGTTGGTTCCTGCTCACCTCTGTGCCGTCCCTTCCCGACCTGACCCCAGTGCAGGGGATAAGCTTCAGACAAGTCTTTCCATGTCCCTCTGCATGACAATAGACTTCCTCCCCTCTCCCATTCCACAGGCCCACCCACCCGGGACATCCACCTTTGTCATTAGCTCAGGAGAGGATGCAAGATGAGAATCTCTGCTATTGTGTGGGGAGACTCAGTTTCCCGGGTTTCCCCCATGGACACATGTTCTTCAGCTGGGTCTGATTTTCTCCAGACAAGCTGTCTTGGGAAGGATTTGGCCAGCCCTAAGAAGCTGAAGGGAAAGGGCGGAGGGGGGTTCTCTCTCTGCCCCCGACAGCCCCGAGCTGGGTCGGTCCCTCAGACCTGGCCAGGGGCAGCCCATCCCCCGGCGCCCTTCCCCGGGGCATCCAAGGGCAGGCTCCGCGCCAGCCCCACCCCGCTCGCCACTGCCCGACCATCGTCCTCCCTCGGGGGGCCTGGGCAGGACAGGGACCCGGCTGTGGGAGGCCTCCAGATCTCAGGCCTGGCACACCGTTTACCAGGCTGCTTCCTCCTCTGACGGGGGCCCAGCACACGCCCCAGGAGTCTTGGCAGCCGCCCCCAGGGCTCTAGCCTCTGGAACTCGTCCCCTTGGAAGGGGCCTGGCCCAGGTGCCAGGTTCGGCTGGTCGGCCAGCCTCCTTTGGAGAAAGCAGGCAAGCCGAGCCAGGCTTGCAGTGGCCCTGGCGTGACACCTGCCACCTCAGGCAGAGGGCCTCCCGCGTGCCCTCCATGGCGGGTTTCTCCCCGGAGCCGTGGCCTGGGCACTAGGAAGGCCGGGCCTCCCCGACTCCCGGGAGGAGGGGCTAGCCCAGTTGCGCCCTGGCCCCCAAACCCTCTGGTGCCATCTGCCTGTCTCGGCACTTCTGACTCCACAGAGCCTTTCCTACATCTGGGCTGCCTGCCGTGGCAAAGTGCAGGCGTGGGGTGAGGCCATGGCTTTGTCTTTCCAGGAAAAAATGAGCCCCTGGCCGAAGCAGCAGGCCCAGGCAGAGCCTTGAGCTTGAAGCCCAGTAGGTCTGTGGCCCTCAGGGCCAGAGCAATGCTTTCAAGGCAGGGAAGCGGCCTGCAAGCTGAGTGGGAGTGGGGGAGGGGAGGGAGACAGCTGAAGCCGAGTCCAGAAGGGCGGCGATGGAAGAGCTGCAGCTGGGTCAGAGCCTGGAGGGAGGGCGGGGCCTTCACTGAGGACCCCCCCGCCCCCCGAGGCCAGCCCTAGGCCCCGGCGGTCGCGCATGCGCCCTTGGCCTGTGCGGTGTGTGGGGGCTTGAACCCAAGCCCGCAGGGCTCCCGGAGCGGCCAGAGAAAGAAGGGCCCATGGAGAGGTAGGCGAGGTGGGCAGGGGGCGCCACCTTACTCTCCTCAGCTCCCTGAGGGAGAGAGAGAGAGACAGAGACAGAGAGAGAGATCCCTGACCTCTGAGTCTCTGCCTCCACCGCTGGCTGGTGCCAACTCACGCGCCATCCCACTTCCAGCCATCACCCCCACGCCTGCCCCGGGGCCAGCCCCACCACAGAGAGGCCGGTTGGTTCCTGCTCACCTCTGTGCCGTCCCTTCCCGACCTGACCCCAGTGCAGGGGATAAGCTTCAGACAAGTCTTTCCATGTCCCTCTGCATGACAATAGACTTCCTCCCCTCTCCCATTCCACAGGCCCACCCACCCGGGACATCCACCTTTGTCATTAGCTCAGGAGAGGATGCAAGATGAGAATCTCTGCTATTGTGTGGGGAGACTCAGTTTCCCGGGTTTCCCCCATGGACACATGTTCTTCAGCTGGGTCTGATTTTCTCCAGACAAGCTGTCTTGGGAAGGATTTGGCCAGCCCTAAGAAGCTGAAGGGAAAGGGCGGAGGGGGGTTCTCTCTCTGCCCCCGACAGCCCCGAGCTGGGTCGGTCCCTCAGACCTGGCCAGGGGCAGCCCATCCCCCGGCGCCCTTCCCCGGGGCATCCAAGGGCAGGCTCCGCGCCAGCCCCACCCCGCTCGCCACTGCCCGACCATCGTCCTCCCTCGGGGGGCCTGGGCAGGACAGGGACCCGGCTGTGGGAGGCCTCCAGATCTCAGGCCTGGCACACCGTTTACCAGGCTGCTTCCTCCTCTGACGGGGGCCCAGCACACGCCCCAGGAGTCTTGGCAGCCGCCCCCAGGGCTCTAGCCTCTGGAACTCGTCCCCTTGGAAGGGGCCTGGCCCAGGTGCCAGGTTCGGCTGGTCGGCCAGCCTCCTTTGGAGAAAGCAGGCAAGCCGAGCCAGGCTTGCAGTGGCCCTGGCGTGACACCTGCCACCTCAGGCAGAGGGCCTCCCGCGTGCCCTCCATGGCGGGTTTCTCCCCGGAGCCGTGGCCTGGGCACTAGGAAGGCCGGGCCTCCCCGACTCCCGGGAGGAGGGGCTAGCCCAGTTGCGCCCTGGCCCCCAAACCCTCTGGTGCCATCTGCCTGTCTCGGCACTTCTGACTCCACAGAGCCTTTCCTACATCTGGGCTGCCTGCCGTGGCAAAGTGCAGGCGTGGGGTGAGGGCATGGCTTTGTCTTTCCAGGAAAAAATGAGCCCCTGGCCGAAGCAGCAGGCCCAGGCAGAGCCTTGAGCTTGAAGCCCAGTAGGTCTGTGGCCCTCAGGTCCAGAGCAATGCTTTCAAGGCAGGGAAGCGGCCTGCAAGCTGAGTGGGAGTGGGGGAGGGGAGGGAGACAGCTGAAGCCGAGTCCAGAAGGGCGGCGATGGAAGAGCTGCAGCTGGGTCAGAGCCTGGAGGGAGGGCGGGGCCTTCACTGAGGACCCCCCCGCCCCCCGAGGCCAGCCCTAGGCCCCGGCGGTCGCGCATGCGCCCTTGGCCTGTGCGGTGTGTGGGGGCTTGAACCCAAGCCCGCAGGGCTCCCGGAGCGGCCAGAGAAAGAAGGGCCCATGGAGAGGTAGGCGAGGTGGGCAGGGGGCGCCACCTTACTCTCCTCAGCTCCCTGAGGGAGAGAGAGAGAGACAGAGACAGAGAGAGAGATCCCTGACCTCTGAGTCTCTGCCTCCACCGCTGGCTGGTGCCAACTCACGCGCCATCCCACTTCCAGCCATCACCCCCACGCCTGCCCCGGGGCCAGCCCCACCACAGAGAGGCCGGTTGGTTCCTGCTCACCTCTGTGCCGTCCCTTCCCGACCTGACCCCAGTGCAGGGGATAAGCTTCAGACAAGTCTTTCCATGTCCCTCTGCATGACAATAGACTTCCTCCCCTCTCCCATTCCACAGGCCCACCCACCCGGGACATCCACATTTGTCATTAGCTCAGGAGAGGATGCAAGATGAGAATCTCTGCTATTGTGTGGGGAGACTCAGTTTCCCGGGTTTCCCCCATGGACACATGTTCTTCAGCTGGGTCTGATTTTCTCCAGACAAGCTGTCTTGGGAAGGATTTGGCCAGCCCTAAGAAGCTGAAGGGAAAGGGCGGAGGGGGGTTCTCTCTCTGCCCCCGACAGCCCCGAGCTTGGTCGGTCCCTCAGACCTGGCCAGGGGCAGCCCATCCCCCGGCGCCCTTCCCCGGGGCATCCAAGGGCTGGCTCGGCGCCAGCCCCACCCCGCTCGCCACTGCCCGACCATCGTCCTCCCTCGGGGGGCCTGGGCAGGACAGGGACCCGGCTGTGGGAGGCCTCCAGATCTCAGGCCTGGCACACCGTTTACCAGGCTGCTTCCTCCTCTGACGGGGGCCCAGCACACGCCCCAGGAGTCTTGGCAGCCGCCCCCAGGGCTCTAGCCTCTGGAACTCGTCCCCTTGGAAGGGGCCTGGCCCAGGTGCCAGGTTCGGCTGGTCGGCCAGCCTCCTTTGGAGAAAGCAGGCAAGCCGAGCCAGGCTTGCAGTGGCCCTGGCGTGACACCTGCCACCTCAGGCAGAGGGCCTCCCGCGTGCCCTCCATGGCGGGTTTCTCCCCGGAGCCGTGGCCTGGGCACTAGGAAGGCCGGGCCTCCCCGACTCCCGGGAGGAGGGGCTAGCCCAGTTGCGCCCTGGCCCCCAAACCCTCTGGTGCCATCTGCCTGTCTCGGCACTTCTGACTCCACAGAGCCTTTCCTACATCTGGGCTGCCTGCCGTGGCAAAGTGCAGGCGTGGGGTGAGGCCATGGCTTTGTCTTTCCAGGAAAAAATGAGCCCCTGGCCGAAGCAGCAGGCCCAGGCAGAGCCTTGAGCTTGAAGCCCAGTAGGTCTGTGGCCCTCAGGGCCAGAGCAATGCTTTCAAGGCAGGGAAGCGGCCTGCAAGCTGAGTGGGAGTGGGGGAGGGGAGGGAGACAGCTGAAGCCGAGTCCAGAAGGGCGGCGATGGAAGAGCTGCAGCTGGGTCAGAGCCTGGAGGGAGGGCGGGGCCTTCACTGAGGACCCCCCCGCCCCCCGAGGCCAGCCCTAGGCCCCGGCGGTCGCGCATGCGCCCTTGGCCTGTGCGGTGTGTGGGGGCTTGAACCCAAGCCCGCAGGGCTCCCGGAGCGGCCAGAGAAAGAAGGGCCCATGGAGAGGTAGGCGAGGTGGGCAGGGGGCGCCACCTTACTCTCCTCAGCTCCCTGAGGGAGAGAGAGAGAGACAGAGACAGAGAGAGAGATCCCTGACCTCTGAGTCTCTGCCTCCACCGCTGGCTGGTGCCAACTCACGCGCCATCCCACTTCCAGCCATCACCCCCACGCCTGCCCCGGGGCCAGCCCCACCACAGAGAGGCCGGTTGGTTCCTGCTCACCTCTGTGCCGTCCCTTCCCGACCTGACCCCAGTGCAGGGGATAAGCTTCAGACAAGTCTTTCCATGTCCCTCTGCATGACAATAGACTTCCTCCCCTCTCCCATTCCACAGGCCCACCCACCCGGGACATCCACATTTGTCATTAGCTCAGGAGAGGATGCAAGATGAGAATCTCTGCTATTGTGTGGGGAGACTCAGTTTCCCGGGTTTCCCCCATGGACACATGTTCTTCAGCTGGGTCTGATTTTCTCCAGACAAGCTGTCTTGGGAAGGATTTGGCCAGCCCTAAGAAGCTGAAGGGAAAGGGCGGAGGGGGGTTCTCTCTCTGCCCCCGACAGCCCCGAGCTGAGTCGGTCCCTCAGACCTGGCCAGGGGCAGCCCATCCCCCGGCGCCCTTCCCCGGGGCATCCAAGGGCAGGCTCCGCGCCAGCCCCACCCCGCTCGCCACTGCCCGACCATCGTCCTCCCTCGGGGGGCCTGGGCAGGACAGGGACCCGGCTGTGGGAGGCCTCCAGATCTCAGGCCTGGCACACCGTTTACCAGGCTGCTTCCTCCTCTGACGGGGGCCCAGCACACGCCCCAGGAGTCTTGGCAGCCGCCCCCAGGGCTCTAGCCTCTGGAACTCGTCCCCTTGGAAGGGGCCTGGCCCAGGTGCCAGGTTCGGCTGGTCGGCCAGCCTCCTTTGGAGAAAGCAGGCAAGCCGAGCCAGGCTTGCAGTGGCCCTGGCGTGACACCTGCCACCTCAGGCAGAGGGCCTCCCGCGTGCCCTCCATGGCGGGTTTCTCCCCGGAGCCGTGGCCTGGGCACTAGGAAGGCCGGGCCTCCCCGACTCCCGGGAGGAGGGGCTAGCCCAGTTGCGCCCTGGCCCCCAAACCCTCTGGTGCCATCTGCCTGTCTCGGCACTTCTGACTCCACAGAGCCTTTCCTACATCTGGGCTGCCTGCCGTGGCAAAGTGCAGGCGTGGGGTGAGGGCATGGCTTTGTCTTTCCAGGAAAAAATGAGCCCCTGGCCGAAGCAGCAGGCCCAGGCAGAGCCTTGAGCTTGAAGCCCAGTAGGTCTGTGGCCCTCAGGTCCAGAGCAATGCTTTCAAGGCAGGGAAGCGGCCTGCAAGCTGAGTGGGAGTGGGGGAGGGGAGGGAGACAGCTGAAGCCGAGTCCAGAAGGGCGGCGATGGAAGAGCTGCAGCTGGGTCAGAGCCTGGAGGGAGGGCGGGGCCTTCACTGAGGACCCCCCCGCCCCCCGAGGCCAGCCCTAGGCCCCGGCGGTCGCGCATGCGCCCTTGGCCTGTGCGGTGTGTGGGGGCTTGAACCCAAGCCCGCAGGGCTCCCGGAGCGGCCAGAGAAAGAAGGGCCCATGGAGAGGTAGGCGAGGTGGGCAGGGGGCGCCACCTTACTCTCCTCAGCTCCCTGAGGGAGAGAGAGAGAGACAGAGACAGAGAGAGAGATCCCTGACCTCTGAGTCTCTGCCTCCACCGCTGGCTGGTGCCAACTCACGCGCCATCCCACTTCCAGCCATCACCCCCACGCCTGCCCCGGGGCCAGCCCCACCACAGAGAGGCCGGTTGGTTCCTGCTCACCTCTGTGCCGTCCCTTCCCGACCTGACCCCAGTGCAGGGGATAAGCTTCAGACAAGTCTTTCCATGTCCCTCTGCATGACAATAGACTTCCTCCCCTCTCCCATTCCACAGGCCCACCCACCCGGGACATCCACATTTGTCATTAGCTCAGGAGAGGATGCAAGATGAGAATCTCTGCTATTGTGTGGGGAGACTCAGTTTCCCGGGTTTCCCCCATGGACACATGTTCTTCAGCTGGGTCTGATTTTCTCCAGACAAGCTGTCTTGGGAAGGATTTGGCCAGCCCTAAGAAGCTGAAGGGAAAGGGCGGAGGGGGGTTCTCTCTCTGCCCCCGACAGCCCCGAGCTGGGTCGGTCCCTCAGACCTGGCCAGGGGCAACCCATCCCCCGGCGCCCTTCCCCGGGGCATCCAAGGGCTGGCTCGGCGCCAGCCCCACCCCGCTCGCCACTGCCCGACCATCGTCCTCCCTCGGGGGGCCTGGGCAGGACAGGGACCCGGCTGTGGGAGGCCTCCAGATCTCAGGCCTGGCACACCGTTTACCAGGCTGCTTCCTCCTCTGACGGGGGCCCAGCACACGCCCCAGGAGTCTTGGCAGCCGCCCCCAGGGCTCTAGCCTCTGGAACTCGTCCCCTTGGAAGGGGCCTGGCCCAGGTGCCAGGTTCGGCTGGTCGGCCAGCCTCCTTTGGAGAAAGCAGGCAAGCCGAGCCAGGCTTGCAGTGGCCCTGGCGTGACACCTGCCACCTCAGGCAGAGGGCCTCCCGCGTGCCCTCCATGGCGGGTTTCTCCCCGGAGCCGTGGCCTGGGCACTAGGAAGGCCGGGCCTCCCCGACTCCCGGGAGGAGGGGCTAGCCCAGTTGCGCCCTGGCCCCCAAACCCTCTGGTGCCATCTGCCTGTCTCGGCACTTCTGACTCCACAGAGCCTTTCCTACATCTGGGCTGCCTGCCGTGGCAAAGTGCAGGCGTGGGGTGAGGCCATGGCTTTGTCTTTCCAGGAAAAAATGAGCCCCTGGCCGAAGCAGCAGGCCCAGGCAGAGCCTTGAGCTTGAAGCCCAGTAGGTCTGTGGCCCTCAGGGCCAGAGCAATGCTTTCAAGGCAGGGAAGCGGCCTGCAAGCTGAGTGGGAGTGGGGGAGGGGAGGGAGACAGCTGTAGCCGAGTCCAGAAGGGCGGCGATGGAAGAGCTGCAGCTGGGTCAGAGCCTGGAGGGAGGGCGGGGCCTTCACTGAGGACCCCCCCGCCCCCCGAGGCCAGCCCTAGGCCCCGGCGGTCGCGCATGCGCCCTTGGCCTGTGCGGTGTGTGGGGGCTTGAACCCAAGCCCGCAGGGCTCCCGGAGCGGCCAGAGAAAGAAGGGCCCATGGAGAGGTAGGCGAGGTGGGCAGGGGGCGCCACCTTACTCTCCTCAGCTCCCTGAGGGAGAGAGAGAGAGACAGAGACAGAGAGAGAGATCCCTGACCTCTGAGTCTCTGCCTCCACCGCTGGCTGGTGCCAACTCACGCGCCATCCCACTTCCAGCCATCACCCCCACGCCTGCCCCGGGGCCAGCCCCACCACAGAGAGGCCGGTTGGTTCCTGCTCACCTCTGTGCCGTCCCTTCCCGACCTGACCCCAGTGCAGGGGATAAGCTTCAGACAAGTCTTTCCATGTCCCTCTGCATGACAATAGACTTCCTCCCCTCTCCCATTCCACAGGCCCACCCACCCGGGACATCCACCTTTGTCATTAGCTCAGGAGAGGATGCAAGATGAGAATCTCTGCTATTGTGTGGGGAGACTCAGTTTCCCGGGTTTCCCCCATGGACACATGTTCTTCAGCTGGGTCTGATTTTCTCCAGACAAGCTGTCTTGGGAAGGATTTGGCCAGCCCTAAGAAGCTGAAGGGAAAGTGCGGAGGGGGGTTCTCTCTCTGCCCCCGACAGCCCCGAGCTGGGTCGGTCCCTCAGACCTGGCCAGGGGCAGCCCATCCCCCGGCGCCCTTCCCCGGGGCATCCAAGGGCAGGCTCCGCGCCAGCCCCACCCCGCTCGCCACTGCCCGACCATCGTCCTCCCTCGGGGGGCCTGGGCAGGACAGGGACCCGGCTGTGGGAGGCCTCCAGATCTCAGGCCTGGCACACCGTTTACCAGGCTGCTTCCTCCTCTGACGGGGGCCCAGCACACGCCCCAGGAGTCTTGGCAGCCGCCCCCAGGGCTCTAGCCTCTGGAACTCGTCCCCTTGGAAGGGGCCTGGCCCAGGTGCCAGGTTCGGCTGGTCGGCCAGCCTCCTTTGGAGAAAGCAGGCAAGCCGAGCCAGGCTTGCAGTGGCCCTGGCGTGACACCTGCCACCTCAGGCAGAGGGCCTCCCGCGTGCCCTCCATGGCGGGTTTCTCCCCGGAGCCGTGGCCTGGGCACTAGGAAGGCCGGGCCTCCCCGACTCCCGGGAGGAGGGGCTAGCCCAGTTGCGCCCTGGCCCCCAAACCCTCTGGTGCCATCTGCCTGTCTCGGCACTTCTGACTCCACAGAGCCTTTCCTACATCTGGGCTGCCTGCCGTGGCAAAGTGCAGGCGTGGGGTGAGGCCATGGCTTTGTCTTTCCAGGAAAAAATGAGCCCCTGGCCGAAGCAGCAGGCCCAGGCAGAGCCTTGAGCTTGAAGCCCAGTAGGTCTGTGGCCCTCAGGGCCAGAGCAATGCTTTCAAGGCAGGGAAGCGGCCTGCAAGCTGAGTGGGAGTGGGGGAGGGGAGGGAGACAGCTGAAGCCGAGTCCAGAAGGGCGGCGATGGAAGAGCTGCAGCTGGGTCAGAGCCTGGAGGGAGGGCGGGGCCTTCACTGAGGACCCCCCCGCCCCCCGAGGCCAGCCCTAGGCCCCGGCGGTCGCGCATGCGCCCTTGGCCTGTGCGGTGTGTGGGGGCTTGAACCCAAGCCCGCAGGGCTCCCGGAGCGGCCAGAGAAAGAAGGGCCCATGGAGAGGTAGGCGAGGTGGGCAGGGGGCGCCACCTTACTCTCCTCAGCTCCCTGAGGGAGAGAGAGAGAGACAGAGACAGAGAGAGAGATCCCTGACCTCTGAGTCTCTGCCTCCACCGCTGGCTGGTGCCAACTCACGCGCCATCCCACTTCCAGCCATCACCCCCACGCCTGCCCCGGGGCCAGCCCCACCACAGAGAGGCCGGTTGGTTCCTGCTCACCTCTGTGCCGTCCCTTCCCGACCTGACCCCAGTGCAGGGGATAAGCTTCAGACAAGTCTTTCCATGTCCCTCTGCATGACAATAGACTTCCTCCCCTCTCCCATTCCACAGGCCCACCCACCCGGGACATCCACATTTGTCATTAGCTCAGGAGAGGATGCAAGATGAGAATCTCTGCTATTGTGTGGGGAGACTCAGTTTCCCGGGTTTCCCCCATGGACACATGTTCTTCAGCTGGGTCTGATTTTCTCCAGACAAGCTGTCTTGGGAAGGATTTGGCCAGCCCTAAGAAGCTGAAGGGAAAGGGCGGAGGGGGGTTCTCTCTCTGCCCCCGACAGCCCCGAGCTGGGTCGGTCCCTCAGACCTGGCCAGGGGCAGCCCATCCCCCGGCGCCCTTCCCCGGGGCATCCAAGGGTTGGCTCGGCGCCAGCCCCACCCCGCTCGCCACTGCCCGACCATCGTCCTCCCTCGGGGGGCCTGGGCAGGACAGGGACCCGGCTGTGGGAGGCCTCCAGATCTCAGGCCTGGCACACCGTTTACCAGGCTGCTTCCTCCTCTGACGGGGGCCCAGCACACGCCCCAGGAGTCTTGGCAGCCGCCCCCAGGGCTCTAGCCTCTGGAACTCGTCCCCTTGGAAGGGGCCTGGCCCAGGTGCCAGGTTCGGCTGGTCGGCCAGCCTCCTTTGGAGAAAGCAGGCAAGCCGAGCCAGGCTTGCAGTGGCCCTGGCGTGACACCTGCCACCTCAGGCAGAGGGCCTCCCGCGTGCCCTCCATGGCGGGTTTCTCCCCGGAGCCGTGGCCTGGGCACTAGGAAGGCCGGGCCTCCCCGACTCCCGGGAGGAGGGGCTAGCCCAGTTGCGCCCTGGCCCCCAAACCCTCTGGTGCCATCTGCCTGTCTCGGCACTTCTGACTCCACAGAGCCTTTCCTACATCTGGGCTGCCTGCCGTGGCAAAGTGCAGGCGTGGGGTGAGGCCATGGCTTTGTCTTTCCAGGAAAAAATGAGCCCCTGGCCGAAGCAACAGGCCCAGGCAGAGCCTTGAGCTTGAAGCCCAGTAGGTCTGTGGCCCTCAGGGCCAGAGCAATGCTTTCAAGGCAGGGAAGCGGCCTGCAAGCTGAGTGGGAGTGGGGGAGGGGAGGGAGACAGCTGTAGCCGAGTCCAGAAGGGCGGCGATGGAAGAGCTGCAGCTGGGTCAGAGCCTGGAGGGAGGGCGGGGCCTTCACTGAGGACCCCCCCGCCCCCCGAGGCCAGCCCTAGGCCCCGGCGGTCGCGCATGCGCCCTTGGCCTGTGCGGTGTGTGGGGGCTTGAACCCAAGCCCGCAGGGCTCCCGGAGCGGCCAGAGAAAGAAGGGCCCATGGAGAGGTAGGCGAGGTGGGCAGGGGGCGCCACCTTACTCTCCTCAGCTCCCTGAGGGAGAGAGAGAGAGACAGAGACAGAGAGAGAGATCCCTGACCTCTGAGTCTCTGCCTCCACCGCTGGCTGGTGCCAACTCACGCGCCATCCCACTTCCAGCCATCACCCCCACGCCTGCCCCGGGGCCAGCCCCACCACAGAGAGGCCGGTTGGTTCCTGCTCACCTCTGTGCCGTCCCTTCCCGACCTGACCCCAGTGCAGGGGATAAGCTTCAGACAAGTCTTTCCATGTCCCTCTGCATGACAATAGACTTCCTCCCCTCTCCCATTCCACAGGCCCACCCACCCGGGACATCCACCTTTGTCATTAGTTCAGGAGAGGATGCAAGATGAGAATCTCTGCTATTGTGTGGGGAGACTCAGTTTCCCGGGTTTCCCCCATGGACACATGTTCTTCAGCTGGGTCTGATTTTCTCCAGACAAGCTGTCTTGGGAAGGATTTGGCCAGCCCTAAGAAGCTGAAGGGAAAGGGCGGAGGGGGGTTCTCTCTCTGCCCCCGACAGCCCCGAGCTGGGTCGGTCCCTCAGACCTGGCCAGGGGCAGCCCATCCCCCGGCGCCCTTCCCCGGGGCATCCAAGGGCAGGCTCCGCGCCAGCCCCACCCCGCTCGCCACTGCCCGACCATCGTCCTCCCTCGGGGGGCCTGGGCAGGACAGGGACCCGGCTGTGGGAGGCCTCCAGATCTCAGGCCTGGCACACCGTTTACCAGGCTGCTTCCTCCTCTGACGGGGGCCCAGCACACGCCCCAGGAGTCTTGGCAGCCGCCCCCAGGGCTCTAGCCTCTGGAACTCGTCCCCTTGGAAGGGGCCTGGCCCAGGTGCCAGGTTCGGCTGGTCGGCCAGCCTCCTTTGGAGAAAGCAGGCAAGCCGAGCCAGGCTTGCAGTGGCCCTGGCGTGACACCTGCCACCTCAGGCAGAGGGCCTCCCGCGTGCCCTCCATGGCGGGTTTCTCCCCGGAGCCGTGGCCTGGGCACTAGGAAGGCCGGGCCTCCCCGACTCCCGGGAGGAGGGGCTAGCCCAGTTGCGCCCTGGCCCCCAAACCCTCTGGTGCCATCTGCCTGTCTCGGCACTTCTGACTCCACAGAGCCTTTCCTACATCTGGGCTGCCTGCCGTGGCAAAGTGCAGGCGTGGGGTGAGGCCATGGCTTTGTCTTTCCAGGAAAAAATGAGCCCCTGGCCGAAGCAGCAGGCCCAGGCAGAGCCTTGAGCTTGAAGCCCAGTAGGTCTGTGGCCCTCAGGGCCAGAGCAATGCTTTCAAGGCAGGGAAGCGGCCTGCAAGCTGAGTGGGAGTGGGGGAGGGGAGGGAGACAGCTGAAGCCGAGTCCAGAAGGGCGGCGATGGAAGAGCTGCAGCTGGGTCAGAGCCTGGAGGGAGGGCGGGGCCTTCACTGAGGACCCCCCCGCCCCCCGAGGCCAGTCCTAGGCCCCGGCGGTCGCGCATGCGCCCTTGGCCTGTGCGGTGTGTGGGGGCTTGAACCCAAGCCCGCAGGGCTCCCGGAGCGGCCAGAGAAAGAAGGGCCCATGGAGAGGTAGGCGAGGTGGGCAGGGGGCGCCACCTTACTCTCCTCAGCTCCCTGAGGGAGAGAGAGAGAGACAGAGACAGAGAGAGAGATCCCTGACCTCTGAGTCTCTGCCTCCACCGCTGGCTGGTGCCAACTCACGCGCCATCCCACTTCCAGCCATCACCCCCACGCCTGCCCCGGGGCCAGCCCCACCACAGAGAGGCCGGTTGGTTCCTGCTCACCTCTGTGCCGTCCCTTCCCGACCTGACCCCAGTGCAGGGGATAAGCTTCAGACAAGTCTTTCCATGTCCCTCTGCATGACAATAGACTTCCTCCCCTCTCCCATTCCACAGGCCCACCCACCCGGGACATCCACATTTGTCATTAGCTCAGGAGAGGATGCAAGATGAGAATCTCTGCTATTGTGTGGGGAGACTCAGTTTCCCGGGTTTCCCCCATGGACACATGTTCTTCAGCTGGGTCTGATTTTCTCCAGACAAGCTGTCTTGGGAAGGATTTGGCCAGCCCTAAGAAGCTGAAGGGAAAGGGCGGAGGGGGGTTCTCTCTCTGCCCCCGACAGCCCCGAGCTGGGTCGGTCCCTCAGACCTGGCCAGGGGCAGCCCATCCCCCGGCGCCCTTCCCCGGGGCATCCAAGGGCTGGCTCGGCGCCAGCCCCACCCCGCTCGCCACTGCCCGACCATCGTCCTCCCTCGGGGGGCCTGGGCAGGACAGGGACCCGGCTGTGGGAGGCCTCCAGATCTCAGGCCTGGCACACCGTTTACCAGGCTGCTTCCTCCTCTGACGGGGGCCCAGCACACGCCCCAGGAGTCTTGGCAGCCGCCCCCAGGGCTCTAGCCTCTGGAACTCGTCCCCTTGGAAGGGGCCTGGCCCAGGTGCCAGGTTCGGCTGGTCGGCCAGCCTCCTTTGGAGAAAGCAGGGAAGCCGAGCCAGGCTTGCAGTGGCCCTGGCGTGACACCTGCCACCTCAGGCAGAGGGCCTCCCGCGTGCCCTCCATGGCGGGTTTCTCCCCGGAGCCGTGGCCTGGGCACTAGGAAGGCCGGGCCTCCCCGACTCCCGGGAGGAGGGGCTAGCCCAGTTGCGCCCTGGCCCCCAAACCCTCTGGTGCCATCTGCCTGTCTCGGCACTTCTGACTCCACAGAGCCTTTCCTACATCTGGGCTGCCTGCCGTGGCAAAGTGCAGGCGTGGGGTGAGGCCATGGCTTTGTCTTTCCAGGAAAAAATGAGCCCCTGGCCGAAGCAGCAGGCCCAGGCAGAGCCTTGAGCTTGAAGCCCAGTAGGTCTGTGGCCCTCAGGGCCAGAGCAATGCTTTCAAGGCAGGGAAGCGGCCTGCAAGCTGAGTGGGAGTGGGGGAGGGGAGGGAGACAGCTGAAGCCGAGTCCAGAAGGGCGGCGATGGAAGAGCTGCAGCTGGGTCAGAGCCTGGAGGGAGGGCGGGGCCTTCACTGAGGACCCCCCCGCCCCCCGAGGCCAGCCCTAGGCCCCGGCGGTCGCGCATGCGCCCTTGGCCTGTGCGGTGTGTGGGGGCTTGAACCCAAGCCCGCAGGGCTCCCGGAGCGGCCAGAGAAAGAAGGGCCCATGGAGAGGTAGGCGAGGTGGGCAGGGGGCGCCACCTTACTCTCCTCAGCTCCCTGAGGGAGAGAGAGAGAGACAGAGACAGAGAGAGAGATCCCTGACCTCTGAGTCTCTGCCTCCACCGCTGGCTGGTGCCAACTCACGCGCCATCCCACTTCCAGCCATCACCCCCACGCCTGCCCCGGGGCCAGCCCCACCACAGAGAGGCCGGTTGGTTCCTGCTCACCTCTGTGCCGTCCCTTCCCGACCTGACCCCAGTGCAGGGGATAAGCTTCAGACAAGTCTTTCCATGTCCCTCTGCATGACAATAGACTTCCTCCCCTCTCCCATTCCACAGGCCCACCCACCCGGGACATCCACCTTTGTCATTAGCTCAGGAGAGGATGCAAGATGAGAATCTCTGCTATTGTGTGGGGAGACTCAGTTTCCCGGGTTTCCCCCATGGACACATGTTCTTCAGCTGGGTCTGATTTTCTCCAGACAAGCTGTCTTGGGAAGGATTTGGCCAGCCCTAAGAAGCTGAAGGGAAAGGGCGGAGGGGGGTTCTCTCTCTGCCCCCGACAGCCCCGAGCTGGGTCGGTCCCTCAGACCTGGCCAGGGGCAGCCCATCCCCCGGCGCCCTTCCCCGGGGCATCCAAGGGCAGGCTCCGCGCCAGCCCCACCCCGCTCGCCACTGCCCGACCATCGTCCTCCCTCGGGGGGCCTGGGCAGGACAGGGACCCGGGTGTGGGAGGCCTCCAGATCTCAGGCCTGGCACACCGTTTACCAGGCTGCTTCCTCCTCTGACGGGGGCCCAGCACACGCCCCAGGAGTCTTGGCAGCCGCCCCCAGGGCTCTAGCCTCTGGAACTCGTCCCCTTGGAAGGGGCCTGGCCCAGGTGCCAGGTTCGGCTGGTCGGCCAGCCTCCTTTGGAGAAAGCAGGCAAGCCGAGCCAGGCTTGCAGTGGCCCTGGCGTGACACCTGCCACCTCAGGCAGAGGGCCTCCCGCGTGCCCTCCATGGCGGGTTTCTCCCCGGAGCCGTGGCCTGGGCACTAGGAAGGCCGGGCCTCCCCGACTCCCGGGAGGAGGGGCTAGCCCAGTTGCGCCCTGGCCCCCAAACCCTCTGGTGCCATCTGCCTGTCTCGGCACTTCTGACTCCACAGAGCCTTTCCTACATCTGGGCTGCCTGCCGTGGCAAAGTGCAGGCGTGGGGTGAGGCCATGGCTTTGTCTTTCCAGGAAAAAATGAGCCCCTGGCCGAAGCAGCAGGCCCAGGCAGAGCCTTGAGCTTGAAGCCCAGTAGGTCTGTGGCCCTCAGGGCCAGAGCAATGCTTTCAAGGCAGGGAAGCGGCCTGCAAGCTGAGTGGGAGTGGGGGAGGGGAGGGAGACAGCTGAAGCCGAGTCCAGAAGGGCGGCGATGGAAGAGCTGCAGCTGGGTCAGAGCCTGGAGGGAGGGCGGGGCCTTCACTGAGGACCCCCCCGCCCCCCGAGGCCAGCCCTAGGCCCCGGCGGTCGCGCATGCGCCCTTGGCCTGTGCGGTGTGTGGGGGCTTGAACACAAGCCCGCAGGGCTCCCGGAGCGGCCAGAGAAAGAAGGGCCCATGGAGAGGTAGGCGAGGTGGGCAGGGGGCGCCACCTTACTCTCCTCAGCTCCCTGAGGGAGAGAGAGAGAGACAGAGACAGAGAGAGAGATCCCTGACCTCTGAGTCTCTGCCTCCACCGCTGGCTGGTGCCAACTCACGCGCCATCCCACTTCCAGCCATCACCCCCACGCCTGCCCCGGGGCCAGCCCCACCACAGAGAGGCCGGTTGGTTCCTGCTCACCTCTGTGCCGTCCCTTCCCGACCTGACCCCAGTGCAGGGGATAAGCTTCAGACAAGTCTTTCCATGT
This sequence comes from Diceros bicornis minor, assembly GCF_020826845.1. Classification (NCBI taxonomy): domain Eukaryota; kingdom Metazoa; phylum Chordata; class Mammalia; order Perissodactyla; family Rhinocerotidae; genus Diceros; species Diceros bicornis. The sequence goes on from NW_026691039.1 coordinate 736,426, forward strand.
CCCTCTGCATGACAATAGACTTCCTCCCCTCTCCCATTCCACAGGCCCACCCACCCGGGACATCCACCTTTGTCATTAGCTCAGGAGAGGATGCAAGATGAGAATCTCTGCTATTGTGTGGGGAGACTCAGTTTCCCGGGTTTCCCCCATGGACACATGTTCTTCAGCTGGGTCTGATTTTCTCCAGACAAGCTGTCTTGGGAAGGATTTGGCCAGCCCTAAGAAGCTGAAGGGAAAGGGCGGAGGGGGGTTCTCTCTCTGCCCCCGACAGCCCCGAGCTGGGTCGGTCCCTCAGACCTGGCCAGGGGCAGCCCATCCCCCGGCGCCCTTCCCCGGGGCATCCAAGGGCAGGCTCCGCGCCAGCCCCACCCCGCTCGCCACTGCCCGACCATCGTCCTCCCTCGGGGGGCCTGGGCAGGACAGGGACCCGGGTGTGGGAGGCCTCCAGATCTCAGGCCTGGCACACCGTTTACCAGGCTGCTTCCTCCTCTGACGGGGGCCCAGCACACGCCCCAGGAGTCTTGGCAGCCGCCCCCAGGGCTCTAGCCTCTGGAACTCGTCCCCTTGGAAGGGGCCTGGCCCAGGTGCCAGGTTCGGCTGGTCGGCCAGCCTCCTTTGGAGAAAGCAGGCAAGCCGAGCCAGGCTTGCAGTGGCCCTGGCGTGACACCTGCCACCTCAGGCAGAGGGCCTCCCGCGTGCCCTCCATGGCGGGTTTCTCCCCGGAGCCGTGGCCTGGGCACTAGGAAGGCCGGGCCTCCCCGACTCCCGGGAGGAGGGGCTAGCCCAGTTGCGCCCTGGCCCCCAAACCCTCTGGTGCCATCTGCCTGTCTCGGCACTTCTGACTCCACAGAGCCTTTCCTACATCTGGGCTGCCTGCCGTGGCAAAGTGCAGGCGTGGGGTGAGGCCATGGCTTTGTCTTTCCAGGAAAAAATGAGCCCCTGGCCGAAGCAGCAGGCCCAGGCAGAGCCTTGAGCTTGAAGCCCAGTAGGTCTGTGGCCCTCAGGGCCAGAGCAATGCTTTCAAGGCAGGGAAGCGGCCTGCAAGCTGAGTGGGAGTGGGGGAGGGGAGGGAGACAGCTGAAGCCGAGTCCAGAAGGGCGGCGATGGAAGAGCTGCAGCTGGGTCAGAGCCTGGAGGGAGGGCGGGGCCTTCACTGAGGACCCCCCCGCCCCCCGAGGCCAGCCCTAGGCCCCGGCGGTCGCGCATGCGCCCTTGGCCTGTGCGGTGTGTGGGGGCTTGAACACAAGCCCGCAGGGCTCCCGGAGCGGCCAGAGAAAGAAGGGCCCATGGAGAGGTAGGAGAGGTGGGCAGGGGTCGCCACCTTACTCTCCTCAGCTCCCTGAGGGAGAGAGAGAGAGACAGAGACAGAGAGAGAGATCCCTGACCTCTGAGTCTCTGCCTCCACCGCTGGCTGGTGCCAACTCACGCGCCATCCCACTTCCAGCCATCACCCCCACGCCTGCCCCGGGGCCAGCCCCACCACAGAGAGGCCGGTTGGTTCCTGCTCACCTCTGTGCCATCCCTTCCCGACCTGACCCCAGTGCAGGGGATAAGCTTCAGACAAGTCTTTCCATGTCCCTCTGCATGACAATAGACTTCCTCCCCTCTCCCAATCCACAGGCCCACCCACCCGGGACATCCACCTTTGTCATTAGCTCAGGAGAGGATGCAAGATGAGAATCTCTGCTATTGTGTGGGGAGACTCAGTTTCCCGGGATTCCCCCATGGACACATGTTCTTCAGCTGGGTCTGATTTTCTCCAGACAAGCTGTCTTGGGAAGGATTTGGCCAGCCCTAAGAACCTGAAGGGAAAGGGCGGAGGGGGGTTCTCTCTCTGCCCCCGACAGCCCGGAGCTGGGTCGGTCCCTCAGACCTGGCCAGGGGCAGCCCATCCCCCGGCGCCCTTCCCCGGGGCATCCAAGGGCAGGCTCGGCGCCAGCCCCACCCCACTCGCCACTGCCCGACCATCGTCCTCCCTCGGGCGGCCTGGGCAGGACAGGGACCCGGGTGTGGGAGGCCTCCAGATCTCAGGCCTGGCACACCGTTTACCAGGCTGCTTCCTCCTCTGACGGGGGCCCAGCACACGCCCCAGGAGACTTTGCAGCCGCCCCCAGGGCTCTAGCCTCTGGAACTCGTCCCCTTGGAAGGGGCCTGGCCCAGGTGCCAGGTTCGGCTGGTTGGCCAGCCTCCTTTGGAGAAAGCAGGCAAGCCGAGCCAGGCTTGCAGTGGCCCTGGCGTGACACCTGCCACCTCAGGCAGAGGGCCTCCCGCGTGCCCTCCATGGCGGGTTTCTCCCCGGAGCCGTGGCCTGGGCACTAGGAAGGCCGGGCCTCCCCGACTCCCGGGAGGAGGGGCTAGCCCAGTTGCGCCCTGGCCCCCAAACCCTCTGGTGCCATCTGCCTGTCTCGGCACTTCTGACTCCACAGAGCCTTTCCTACATCTGGGCTGCCTGCCGTGGCAAAGTGCAGGCGTGGGGTGAGGCCATGGCTTTGTCTTTCCAGGAAAAAATGAGCCCCTGGCCGAAGCAGCAGGCCCAGGCAGAGCCTTGAGCTTGAAGCCCAGTAGGTCTGTGGCCCTCAGGGCCAGAGCAATGCTTTCAAGGCAGGGAAGCGGCCTGCAAGCTGAGTGGGAGTGGGGGAGGGGAGGGAGACAGCTGAAGCCGAGTCCAGAAGGGCGGCGATGGAAGAGCTGCAGCTGGGTCAGAGCCTGGAGGGAGGGCGGGGCCTTCACTGAGGACCCCCCCGCCCCCCGAGGCCAGCCCTAGGCCCCGGCGGTCGCGCATGCGCCCTTGGCCTGTGCGGTGTGTGGGGGCTTGAACCCAAGCCCGCAGGGCTCCCGGAGCGGCCAGAGAAAGAAGGGCCCATGGAGAGGTAGGCGAGGTGGGCAGGGGGCGCCACCTTACTCTCCTCAGCTCCCTGAGGGAGAGAGAGAGAGACAGAGACAGAGAGAGAGATCCCTGACCTCTGAGTCTCTGCCTCCACCGCTGGCTGGTGCCAACTCACGCGCCATCCCACTTCCAGCCATCACCCCCACGCCTGCCCCGGGGCCAGCCCCACCACAGAGAGGCCAGTTGGTTCCTGCTCACCTCTGTGCCGTCCCTTCCCGACCTGACCCCAGTGCAGGGGATAAGCTTCAGACAAGTCTTTCCATGTCCCTCTGCATGACAATAGACTTCCTCCCCTCTCCCATTCCACAGGCCCACCCACCCGGGACATCCACCTTTGTCATTAGCTCAGGAGAGGATGCAAGATGAGAATCTCTGCTATTGTGTGGGGAGACTCAGTTTCCCGGGTTTCCCCCATGGACACATGTTCTTCAGCTGGGTCTGATTTTCTCCAGACAAGCTGTCTTGCGAAGGATTTGGCCAGCCCTAAGAACCTGAAGGGAAAGGGCGGAGGGGGGTTCTCTCTCTGCCCCCGACAGCCCGGAGCTGGGTCGGTCCCTGAGACCTGGCCAGGGGCAGCCCATCCCCCGGCGCCCTTCCCCGGGGCATCCAAGGGCAGACTCGGCGCCAGCCCCACCCCGCTCGCCACTGCCCGACCATCGTCCTCCCTCGGGCGGCCTGGGCAGGACAGGGACCCGGGTGTGGGAGGCCTCCAGATCTCAGGCCTGGCACACCGTTTACCAGGCTGCTTCCTCCTCTGACGGGGGCCCAGCACACGCCCCAGGAGACTTGGCAGCCGCCCCCAGGGCTCTAGCCTCTGGAACTCGTCCCCTTGGAAGGGGCCTGGCCCAGGTGCCAGGTTCGGCTGGTCGGCCAGCCTCCTTTGGAGAAAGCAGGCAAGCCGAGCCAGGCTTGCAGTGGCCCTGGCGTGACACCTGCCACCTCAGGCAGAGGGCCTCCCGCGTGCCCTCCATGGCGGGTTTCTCCCCGGAGCCGTGGCCTGGGCACTAGGAAGGCCGGGCCTCCCCGACTCCCGGGAGGAGGGGCTAGCCCAGTTGCGCCCTGGCCCCCAAACCCTCTGGTGCCATCTGCCTGTCTCGGCACTTCTGACTCCACAGAGCCTTTCCTACATCTGGGCTGCCTGCCGTGGCAAAGTGCAGGCGTGGGGTGAGGCCATGGCTTTGTCTTTCCAGGAAAAAATGAGCCCCTGGCCGAAGCAGCAGGCCCAGGCAGAGCCTTGAGCTTGAAGCCCAGTAGGTCTGTGGCCCTCAGGGCCAGAGCAATGCTTTCAAGGCAGGGAAGCGGCCTGCAAGCTGAGTGGGAGTGGGGGAGGGGAGGGAGACAGCTGAAGCCGAGTCCAGAAGGGCGGCGATGGAAGAGCTGCAGCTGGGTCAGAGCCTGGAGGGAGGGCGGGGCCTTCACTGAGGACCCCCCCGCCCCCCGAGGCCAGCCCTAGGCCCCGGCGGTCGCGCATGCGCCCTTGGCCTGTGCGGTGTGTGGGGGCTTGAACCCAAGCCCGCAGGGCTCCCGGAGCGGCCAGAGAAAGAAGGGCCCATGGAGAGGTAGGCGAGGTGGGCAGGGGGCGCCACCTTACTCTCCTCAGCTCCCTGAGGGAGAGAGAGAGAGACAGAGACAGAGAGAGAGATCCCTGACCTCTGAGTCTCTGCCTCCACCGCTGGCTGGTGCCAACTCACGCGCCATCCCACTTCCAGCCATCACCCCCACGCCTGCCCCGGGGCCAGCCCCACCACAGAGAGGCCGGTTGGTTCCTGCTCACCTCTGTGCCGTCCCTTCCCGACCTGACCCCAGTGCAGGGGATAAGCTTCAGACAAGTCTTTCCATGTCCCTCTGCATGACAATAGACTTCCTCCCCTCTCCCATTCCACAGGCCCACCCACCCGGGACATCCACCTTTGTCATTAGCTCAGGAGAGGATGCAAGATGAGAATCTCTGCTATTGTGTGGGGAGACTCAGTTTCCCGGGTTTCCCCCATGGACACATGTTCTTCAGCTGGGTCTGATTTTCTCCAGACAAGCTGTCTTGGGAAGGATTTGGCCAGCCCTAAGAAGCTGAAGGGAAAGGGCGGAGGGGGGTTCTCTCTCTGCCCCCGACAGCCCCGAGCTGGGTCGGTCCCTCAGACCTGGCCAGGGGCAGCCCATCCCCCGGCGCCCTTCCCCGGGGCATCCAAGGGCAGGCTCCGCGCCAGCCCCACCCCGCTCGCCACTGCCCGACCATCGTCCTCCCTCGGGGGGCCTGGGCAGGACAGGGACCCGGGTGTGGGAGGCCTCCAGATCTCAGGCCTGGCACACCGTTTACCAGGCTGCTTCCTCCTCTGACGGGGGCCCAGCACACGCCCCAGGAGTCTTGGCAGCCGCCCCCAGGGCTCTAGCCTCTGGAACTCGTCCCCTTGGAAGGGGCCTGGCCCAGGTGCCAGGTTCGGCTGGTCGGCCAGCCTCCTTTGGAGAAAGCAGGCAAGCCGAGCCAGGCTTGCAGTGGCCCTGGCGTGACACCTTCCACCTCAGGCAGAGGGCCTCCCGCGTGCCCTCCATGGCGGGTTTCTCCCCGGAGCCGTGGCCTGGGCACTAGGAAGGCCGGGCCTCCCCGACTCCCGGGAGGAGGGGCTAGCCCAGTTGCGCCCTGGCCCCCAAACCCTCTGGTGCCATCTGCCTGTCTCGGCACTTCTGACTCCACAGAGCCTTTCCTACATCTGGGCTGCCTGCCGTGGCAAAGTGCAGGCGTGGGGTGAGGCCATGGCTTTGTCTTTCCAGGAAAAAATGAGCCCCTGGCCGAAGCAGCAGGCCCAGGCAGAGCCTTGAGCTTGAAGCCCAGTAGGTCTGTGGCCCTCAGGGCCAGAGCAATGCTTTCAAGGCAGGGAAGCGGCCTGCAAGCTGAGTGGGAGTGGGGGAGGGGAGGGAGACAGCTGAAGCCGAGTCCAGAAGGGCGGCGATGGAAGAGCTGCAGCTGGGTCAGAGCCTGGAGGGAGGGCGGGGCCTTCACTGAGGACCCCCCCGCCCCCCGAGGCCAGCCCTAGGCCCCGGCGGTCGCGCATGCGCCCTTGGCCTGTGCGGTGTGTGGGGGCTTGAACACAAGCCCGCAGGGCTCCCGGAGCGGCCAGAGAAAGAAGGGCCCATGGAGAGGTAGGCGAGGTGGGCAGGGGTCGCCACCTTACTCTCCTCAGCTCCCTGAGGGAGAGAGAGAGAGACAGAGACAGAGAGAGAGATCCCTGACCTCTGAGTCTCTGCCTCCACCGCTGGCTGGTGCCAACTCACGCGCCATCCCACTTCCAGCCATCACCCCCACGCCTGCCCCGGGGCCAGCCCCACCACAGAGAGGCCGGTTGGTTCCTGCTCACCTCTGTGCCATCCCTTCCCGACCTGACCCCAGTGCAGGGGATAAGCTTCAGACAAGTCTTTCCATGTCCCTCTGCATGACAATAGACTTCCTCCCCTCTCCCAATCCACAGGCCCACCCACCCGGGACATCCACCTTTGTCATTAGCTCAGGAGAGGATGCAAGATGAGAATCTCTGCTATTGTGTGGGGAGACTCAGTTTCCCGGGATTCCCCCATGGACACATGTTCTTCAGCTGGGTCTGATTTTCTCCAGACAAGCTGTCTTGGGAAGGATTTGGCCAGCCCTAAGAACCTGAAGGGAAAGGGCGGAGGGGGGTTCTCTCTCTGCCCCCGACAGCCCGGAGCTGGGTCGGTCCCTCAGACCTGGCCAGGGGCAGCCCATCCCCCGGCGCCCTTCCCCGGGGCATCCAAGGGCAGGCTCGGCGCCAGCCCCACCCCACTCGCCACTGCCCGACCATCGTCCTCCCTCGGGCGGCCTGGGCAGGACAGGGACCCGGGTGTGGGAGGCCTCCAGATCTCAGGCCTGGCACACCGTTTACCAGGCTGCTTCCTCCTCTGACGGGGGCCCAGCACACGCCCCAGGAGACTTTGCAGCCGCCCCCAGGGCTCTAGCCTCTGGAACTCGTCCCCTTGGAAGGGGCCTGGCCCAGGTGCCAGGTTCGGCTGGTTGGCCAGCCTCCTTTGGAGAAAGCAGGCAAGCCGAGCCAGGCTTGCAGTGGCCCTGGCGTGACACCTGCCACCTCAGGCAGAGGGCCTCCCGCGTGCCCTCCATGGCGGGTTTCTCCCCGGAGCCGTGGCCTGGGCACTAGGAAGGCCGGGCCTCCCCGACTCCCGGGAGGAGGGGCTAGCCCAGTTGCGCCCTGGCCCCCAAACCCTCTGGTGCCATCTGCCTGTCTCGGCACTTCTGACTCCACAGAGCCTTTCCTACATCTGGGCTGCCTGCCGTGGCAAAGTGCAGGCGTGGGGTGAGGCCATGGCTTTGTCTTTCCAGGAAAAAATGAGCCCCTGGCCGAAGCAGCAGGCCCAGGCAGAGCCTTGAGCTTGAAGCCCAGTAGGTCTGTGGCCCTCAGGGCCAGAGCAATGCTTTCAAGGCAGGGAAGCGGCCTGCAAGCTGAGTGGGAGTGGGGGAGGGGAGGGAGACAGCTGAAGCCGAGTCCAGAAGGGCGGCGATGGAAGAGCTGCAGCTGGGTCAGAGCCTGGAGGGAGGGCGGGGCCTTCACTGAGGACCCCCCCGCCCCCCGAGGCCAGCCCTAGGCCCCGGCGGTCGCGCATGCGCCCTTGGCCTGTGCGGTGTGTGGGGGCTTGAACCCAAGCCCGCAGGGCTCCCGGAGCGGCCAGAGAAAGAAGGGCCCATGGAGAGGTAGGCGAGGTGGGCAGGGGGCGCCACCTTACTCTCCTCAGCTCCCTGAGGGAGAGAGAGAGAGACAGAGACAGAGAGAGAGATCCCTGACCTCTGAGTCTCTGCCTCCACCGCTGGCTGGTGCCAACTCACGCGCCATCCCACTTCCAGCCATCACCCCCACGCCTGCCCCGGGGCCAGCCCCACCACAGAGAGGCCAGTTGGTTCCTGCTCACCTCTGTGCCGTCCCTTCCCGACCTGACCCCAGTGCAGGGGATAAGCTTCAGACAAGTCTTTCCATGTCCCTCTGCATGACAATAGACTTCCTCCCCTCTCCCATTCCACAGGCCCACCCACCCGGGACATCCACCTTTGTCATTAGCTCAGGAGAGGATGCAAGATGAGAATCTCTGCTATTGTGTGGGGAGACTCAGTTTCCCGGGTTTCCCCCATGGACACATGTTCTTCAGCTGGGTCTGATTTTCTCCAGACAAGCTGTCTTGCGAAGGATTTGGCCAGCCCTAAGAACCTGAAGGGAAAGGGCGGAGGGGGGTTCTCTCTCTGCCCCCGACAGCCCGGAGCTGGGTCGGTCCCTCAGACCTGGCCAGGGGCAGCCCATCCCCCGGCGCCCTTCCCCGGGGCATCCAAGGGCAGACTCGGCGCCAGCCCCACCCCGCTCGCCACTGCCCGACCATCGTCCTCCCTCGGGCGGCCTGGGCAGGACAGGGACCCGGGTGTGGGAGGCCTCCAGATCTCAGGCCTGGCACACCGTTTACCAGGCTGCTTCCTCCTCTGACGGGGGCCCAGCACACGCCCCAGGAGACTTGGCAGCCGCCCCCAGGGCTCTAGCCTCTGGAACTCGTCCCCTTGGAAGGGGCCTGGCCCAGGTGCCAGGTTCGGCTGGTCGGCCAGCCTCCTTTGGAGAAAGCAGGCAAGCCGAGCCAGGCTTGCAGTGGCCCTGGCGTGACACCTGCCACCTCAGGCAGAGGGCCTCCCGCGTGCCCTCCATGGCGGGTTTCTCCCCGGAGCCGTGGCCTGGGCACTAGGAAGGCCGGGCCTCCCCGACTCCCGGGAGGAGGGGCTAGCCCAGTTGCGCCCTGGCCCCCAAACCCTCTGGTGCCATCTGCCTGTCTCGGCACTTCTGACTCCACAGAGCCTTTCCTACATCTGGGCTGCCTGCCGTGGCAAAGTGCAGGCGTGGGGTGAGGCCATGGCTTTGTCTTTCCAGGAAAAAATGAGCCCCTGGCCGAAGCAGCAGGCCCAGGCAGAGCCTTGAGCTTGAAGCCCAGTAGGTCTGTGGCCCTCAGGGCCAGAGCAATGCTTTCAAGGCAGGGAAGCGGCCTGCAAGCTGAGTGGGAGTGGGGGAGGGGAGGGAGACAGCTGAAGCCGAGTCCAGAAGGGCGGCGATGGAAGAGCTGCAGCTGGGTCAGAGCCTGGAGGGAGGGCGGGGCCTTCACTGAGGACCCCCCCGCCCCCCGAGGCCAGCCCTAGGCCCCGGCGGTCGCGCATGCGCCCTTGGCCTGTGCGGTGTGTGGGGGCTTGAACCCAAGCCCGCAGGGCTCCCGGAGCGGCCAGAGAAAGAAGGGCCCATGGAGAGGTAGGCGAGGTGGGCAGGGGGCGCCACCTTACTCTCCTCAGCTCCCTGAGGGAGAGAGAGAGAGACAGAGACAGAGAGAGAGATCCCTGACCTCTGAGTCTCTGCCTCCACCGCTGGCTGGTGCCAACTCACGCGCCATCCCACTTCCAGCCATCACCCCCACGCCTGCCCCGGGGCCAGCCCCACCACAGAGAGGCCGGTTGGTTCCTGCTCACCTCTGTGCCGTCCCTTCCCGACCTGACCCCAGTGCAGGGGATAAGCTTCAGACAAGTCTTTCCATGTCCCTCTGCATGACAATAGACTTCCTCCCCTCTCCCATTCCACAGGCCCACCCACCCGGGACATCCACATTTGTCATTAGCTCAGGAGAGGATGCAAGATGAGAATCTCTGCTATTGTGTGGGGAGACTCAGTTTCCCGGGTTTCCCCCATGGACACATGTTCTTCAGCTGGGTCTGATTTTCTCCAGACAAGCTGTCTTGGGAAGGATTTGGCCAGCCCTAAGAAGCTGAAGGGAAAGGGCGGAGGGGGGTTCTCTCTCTGCCCCCGACAGCCCGGAGCTGGGTCGGTCCCTGAGACCTGGCCAGGGGCAGCCCATCCCCCGGCGCCCTTCCCCGGGGCATCCAAGGGCAGACTCGGCGCCAGCCCCACCCCGCTCGCCACTGCCCGACCATCGTCCTCCCTCGGGCGGCCTGGGCAGGACAGGGACCCGGGTGTGGGAGGCCTCCAGATCTCAGGCCTGGCACACCGTTTACCAGGCTGCTTCCTCCTCTGACGGGGGCCCAGCACACGCCCCAGGAGACTTGGCAGCCGCCCCCAGGGCTCTAGCCTCTGGAACTCGTCCCCTTGGAAGGGGCCTGGCCCAGGTGCCAGGTTCGGCTGGTCGGCCAGCCTCCTTTGGAGAAAGCAGGCAAGCCGAGCCAGGCTTGCAGTGGCCCTGGCGTGACACCTGCCACCTCAGGCAGAGGGCCTCCCGCGTGCCCTCCATGGCGGGTTTCTCCCCGGAGCCGTGGCCTGGGCACTAGGAAGGCCGGGCCTCCCCGACTCCCGGGAGGAGGGGCTAGCCCAGTTGCGCCCTGGCCCCCAAACCCTCTGGTGCCATCTGCCTGTCTCGGCACTTCTGACTCCACAGAGCCTTTCCTACATCTGGGCTGCCTGCCGTGGCAAAGTGCAGGCGTGGGGTGAGGCCATGGCTTTGTCTTTCCAGGAATAAATGAGCCCCTGGCCGAAGCAGCAGGCCCAGGCAGAGCCTTGAGCTTGAAGCCCAGTAGGTCTGTGGCCCTCAGGGCCAGAGCAATGCTTTCAAGGCAGGGAAGCGGCCTGCACCTGAGTGGGAGTGGGGGAGGGGAGGGAGACAGCTGAAGCCGAGTCCAGAAGGGCGGCGATGGAAGAGCTGCAGCTGGGTCAGAGCCTGGAGGGAGGGCGGGGCCTTCACTGAGGACCCCCCCGCCCCCCGAGGCCAGCCCTAGGCCCCGGCGGTCGCGCATGCGCCCTTGGCCTGTGCGGTGTGTGGGGGCTTGAACCCAAGCCCGCAGGGCTCCCGGAGCGGCCAGAGAAAGAAGGGCCCATGGAGAGGTAGGCGAGGTGGGCAGGGGTCGCCACCTTACTCTCCTCAGCTCCCTGAGGGAGAGAGAGAGAGACAGAGACAGAGAGAGAGATCCCTGACCTCTGAGTCTCTGCCTCCACCGCTGGCTGGTGCCAACTCACGCGCCATCCCACTTCCAGCCATCACCCCCACGCCTGCCCCGGGGCCAGCCCCACCACAGAGAGGCCAGTTGGTTCCTGCTCACCTCTGTGCCGTCCCTTCCCGACCTGACCCCAGTGCAGGGGATAAGCTTCAGACAAGTCTTTCCATGTCCCTCTGCATGACAATAGACTTCCTCCCCTCTCCCATTCCACAGGCCCACCCACCCGGGACATCCACCTTTGTCATTAGCTCAGGAGAGGATGCAAGATGAGAATCTCTGCTATTGTGTGGGGAGACTCAGTTTCCCGGGTTTCCCCCATGGACACATGTTCTTCAGCTGGGTCTGATTTTCTCCAGACAAGCTGTCTTGCGAAGGATTTGGCCAGCCCTAAGAACCTGAAGGGAAAGGGCGGAGGGGGGTTCTCTCTCTGCCCCCGACAGCCCGGAGCTGGGTCGGTCCCTCAGACCTGGCCAGGGGCAGCCCATCCCCCGGCGCCCTTCCCCGGGGCATCCAAGGGCAGGCTCGGCGCCAGCCCCACCCCACTCGCCACTGCCCGACCATCGTCCTCCCTCGGGCGGCCTGGGCAGGACAGGGACCCGGGTGTGGGAGGCCTCCAGATCTCAGGCCTGGCACACCGTTTACCAGGCTGCTTCCTCCTCTGACGGGGGCCCAGCACACGCCCCAGGAGACTTTGCAGCCGCCCCCAGGGCTCTAGCCTCTGGAACTCGTCCCCTTGGAAGGGGCCTGGCCCAGGTGCCAGGTTCGGCTGGTTGGCCAGCCTCCTTTGGAGAAAGCAGGCAAGCCGAGCCAGGCTTGCAGTGGCCCTGGCGTGACACCTGCCACCTCAGGCAGAGGGCCTCCCGCGTGCCCTCCATGGCGGGTTTCTCCCCGGAGCCGTGGCCTGGGCACTAGGAAGGCCGGGCCTCCCCGACTCCCGGGAGGAGGGGCTAGCCCAGTTGCGCCCTGGCCCCCAAACCCTCTGGTGCCATCTGCCTGTCTCGGCACTTCTGACTCCACAGAGCCTTTCCTACATCTGGGCTGCCTGCCGTGGCAAAGTGCAGGCGTGGGGTGAGGCCATGGCTTTGTCTTTCCAGGAAAAAATGAGCCCCTGGCCGAAGCAGCAGGCCCAGGCAGAGCCTTGAGCTTGAAGCCCAGTAGGTCTGTGGCCCTCAGGGCCAGAGCAATGCTTTCAAGGCAGGGAAGCGGCCTGCAAGCTGAGTGGGAGTGGGGGAGGGGAGGGAGACAGCTGAAGCCGAGTCCAGAAGGGCGGCGATGGAAGAGCTGCAGCTGGGTCAGAGCCTGGAGGGAGGGCGGGGCCTTCACTGAGGACCCCCCCGCCCCCCGAGGCCAGCCCTAGGCCCCGGCGGTCGCGCATGCGCCCTTGGCCTGTGCGGTGTGTGGGGGCTTGAACCCAAGCCCGCAGGGCTCCCGGAGCGGCCAGAGAAAGAAGGGCCCATGGAGAGGTAGGCGAGGTGGGCAGGGGGCGCCACCTTACTCTCCTCAGCTCCCTGAGGGAGAGAGAGAGAGACAGAGACAGAGAGAGAGATCCCTGACCTCTGAGTCTCTGCCTCCACCGCTGGCTGGTGCCAACTCACGCGCCATCCCACTTCCAGCCATCACCCCCACGCCTGCCCCGGGGCCAGCCCCACCACAGAGAGGCCAGTTGGTTCCTGCTCACCTCTGTGCCGTCCCTTCCCGACCTGACCCCAGTGCAGGGGATAAGCTTCAGACAAGTCTTTCCATGTCCCTCTGCATGACAATAGACTTCCTCCCCTCTCCCATTCCACAGGCCCACCCACCCGGGACATCCACCTTTGTCATTAGCTCAGGAGAGGATGCAAGATGAGAATCTCTGCTATTGTGTGGGGAGACTCAGTTTCCCGGGTTTCCCCCATGGACACATGTTCTTCAGCTGGGTCTGATTTTCTCCAGACAAGCTGTCTTGCGAAGGATTTGGCCAGCCCTAAGAACCTGAAGGGAAAGGGCGGAGGGGGGTTCTCTCTCTGCCCCCGACAGCCCGGAGCTGGGTCGGTCCCTGAGACCTGGCCAGGGGCAGCCCATCCCCCGGCGCCCTTCCCCGGGGCATCCAAGGGCAGACTCGGCGCCAGCCCCACCCCGCTCGCCACTGCCCGACCATCGTCCTCCCTCGGGCGGCCTGGGCAGGACAGGGACCCGGGTGTGGGAGGCCTCCAGATCTCAGGCCTGGCACACCGTTTACCAGGCTGCTTCCTCCTCTGACGGGGGCCCAGCACACGCCCCAGGAGACTTGGCAGCCGCCCCCAGGGCTCTAGCCTCTGGAACTCGTCCCCTTGGAAGGGGCCTGGCCCAGGTGCCAGGTTCGGCTGGTCGGCCAGCCTCCTTTGGAGAAAGCAGGCAAGCCGAGCCAGGCTTGCAGTGGCCCTGGCGTGACACCTGCCACCTCAGGCAGAGGGCCTCCCGCGTGCCCTCCATGGCGGGTTTCTCCCCGGAGCCGTGGCCTGGGCACTAGGAAGGCCGGGCCTCCCCGACTCCCGGGAGGAGGGGCTAGCCCAGTTGCGCCCTGGCCCCCAAACCCTCTGGTGCCATCTGCCTGTCTCGGCACTTCTGACTCCACAGAGCCTTTCCTACATCTGGGCTGCCTGCCGTGGCAAAGTGCAGGCGTGGGGTGAGGCCATGGCTTTGTCTTTCCAGGAAAAAATGAGCCCCTGGCCGAAGCAGCAGGCCCAGGCAGAGCCTTGAGCTTGAAGCCCAGTAGGTCTGTGGCCCTCAGGGCCAGAGCAATGCTTTCAAGGCAGGGAAGCGGCCTGCAAGCTGAGTGGGAGTGGGGGAGGGGAGGGAGACAGCTGAAGCCGAGTCCAGAAGGGCGGCGATGGAAGAGCTGCAGCTGGGTCAGAGCCTGGAGGGAGGGCGGGGCCTTCACTGAGGACCCCCCCGCCCCCCGAGGCCAGCCCTAGGCCCCGGCGGTCGCGCATGCGCCCTTGGCCTGTGCGGTGTGTGGGGGCTTGAACCCAAGCCCGCAGGGCTCCCGGAGCGGCCAGAGAAAGAAGGGCCCATGGAGAGGTAGGCGAGGTGGGCAGGGGGCGCCACCTTACTCTCCTCAGCTCCCTGAGGGAGAGAGAGAGAGACAGAGACAGAGAGAGAGATCCCTGACCTCTGAGTCTCTGCCTCCACCGCTGGCTGGTGCCAACTCACGCGCCATCCCACTTCCAGCCATCACCCCCACGCCTGCCCCGGGGCCAGCCCCACCACAGAGAGGCCAGTTGGTTCCTGCTCACCTCTGTGCCGTCCCTTCCCGACCTGACCCCAGTGCAGGGGATAAGCTTCAGACAAGTCTTTCCATGTCCCTCTGCATGACAATAGACTTCCTCCCCTCTCCCATTCCACAGGCCCACCCACCCGGGACATCCACCTTTGTCATTAGCTCAGGAGAGGATGCAAGATGAGAATCTCTGCTATTGTGTGGGGAGACTCAGTTTCCCGGGTTTCCCCCATGGACACATGTTCTTCAGCTGGGTCTGATTTTCTCCAGACAAGCTGTCTTGCGAAGGATTTGGCCAGCCCTAAGAACCTGAAGGGAAAGGGCGGAGGGGGGTTCTCTCTCTGCCCCCGACAGCCCGGAGCTGGGTCGGTCCCTGAGACCTGGCCAGGGGCAGCCCATCCCCCGGCGCCCTTCCCCGGGGCATCCAAGGGCAGACTCGGCGCCAGCCCCACCCCGCTCGCCACTGCCCGACCATCGTCCTCCCTCGGGCGGCCTGGGCAGGACAGGGACCCGGGTGTGGGAGGCCTCCAGATCTCAGGCCTGGCACACCGTTTACCAGGCTGCTTCCTCCTCTGACGGGGGCCCAGCACACGCCCCAGGAGACTTGGCAGCCGCCCCCAGGGCTCTAGCCTCTGGAACTCGTCCCCTTGGAAGGGGCCTGGCCCAGGTGCCAGGTTCGGCTGGTCGGCCAGCCTCCTTTGGAGAAAGCAGGCAAGCCGAGCCAGGCTTGCAGTGGCCCTGGCGTGACACCTGCCACCTCAGGCAGAGGGCCTCCCGCGTGCCCTCCATGGCGGGTTTCTCCCCGGAGCCGTGGCCTGGGCACTAGGAAGGCCGGGCCTCCCCGACTCCCGGGAGGAGGGGCTAGCCCAGTTGCGCCCTGGCCCCCAAACCCTCTGGTGCCATCTGCCTGTCTCGGCACTTCTGACTCCACAGAGCCTTTCCTACATCTGGGCTGCCTGCCGTGGCAAAGTGCAGGCGTGGGGTGAGGCCATGGCTTTGTCTTTCCAGGAAAAAATGAGCCCCTGGCCGAAGCAGCAGGCCCAGGCAGAGCCTTGAGCTTGAAGCCCAGTAGGTCTGTGGCCCTCAGGGCCAGAGCAATGCTTTCAAGGCAGGGAAGCGGCCTGCAAGCTGAGTGGGAGTGGGGGAGGGGAGGGAGACAGCTGAAGCCGAGTCCAGAAGGGCGGCGATGGAAGAGCTGCAGCTGGGTCAGAGCCTGGAGGGAGGGCGGGGCCTTCACTGAGGACCCCCCCGCCCCCCGAGGCCAGCCCTAGGCCCCGGCGGTCGCGCATGCGCCCTTGGCCTGTGCGGTGTGTGGGGGCTTGAACCCAAGCCCGCAGGGCTCCCGGAGCGGCCAGAGAAAGAAGGGCCCATGGAGAGGTAGGCGAGGTGGGCAGGGGGCGCCACCTTACTCTCCTCAGCTCCCTGAGGGAGAGAGAGAGAGACAGAGACAGAGAGAGAGATCCCTGACCTCTGAGTCTCTGCCTCCACCGCTGGCTGGTGCCAACTCACGCGCCATCCCACTTCCAGCCATCACCCTCACGCCTGCCCCGGGGCCAGCCCCACCACAGAGAGGCCGGTTGGTTCCTGCTCACCTCTGTGCCGTCCCTTCCCGACCTGACCCCAGTGCAGGGGATAAGCTTCAGACAAGTCTTTCCATGTCCCTCTGCATGACAATAGACTTCCTCCCCTCTCCCATTCCACAGGCCCACCCACCCGGGACATCCACATTTGTCATTAGCTCAGGAGAGGATGCAAGATGAGAATCTCTGCTATTGTGTGGGGAGACTCAGTTTCCCGGGTTTCCCCCATGGACACATGTTCTTCAGCTGGGTCTGATTTTCTCCAGACAAGCTGTCTTGGGAAGGATTTGGCCAGCCCTAAGAAGCTGAAGGGAAAGGGCGGAGGGGGGTTCTCTCTCTGCCCCCGACAGCCCGGAGCTGGGTCGGTCCCTGAGACCTGGCCAGGGGCAGCCCATCCCCCGGCGCCCTTCCCCGGGGCATCCAAGGGCAGACTCGGCGCCAGCCCCACCCCGCTCGCCACTGCCCGACCATCGTCCTCCCTCGGGCGGCCTGGGCAGGACAGGGACCCGGGTGTGGGAGGCCTCCAGATCTCAGGCCTGGCACACCGTTTACCAGGCTGCTTCCTCCTCTGACCGGGGCCCAGCACACGCCCCAGGAGACTTGGCAGCCGCCCCCAGGGCTCTAGCCTCTGGAACTCGTCCCCTTGGAAGGGGCCTGGCCCAGGTGCCAGGTTCGGCTGGTCGGCCAGCCTCCTTTGGAGAAAGCAGGCAAGCCGAGCCAGGCTTGCAGTGGCCCTGGCGTGACACCTGCCACCTCAGGCAGAGGGCCTCCCGCGTGCCCTCCATGGCGGGTTTCTCCCCGGAGCCGTGGCCTGGGCACTAGGAAGGCCGGGCCTCCCCGACTCCCGGGAGGAGGGGCTAGCCCAGTTGCGCCCTGGCCCCCAAACCCTCTGGTGCCATCTGCCTGTCTCGGCACTTCTGACTCCACAGAGCCTTTCCTACATCTGGGCTGCCTGCCGTGGCAAAGTGCAGGCGTGGGGTGAGGCCATGGCTTTGTCTTTCCAGGAAAAAATGAGCCCCTGGCCGAAGCAGCAGGCCCAGGCAGAGCCTTGAGCTTGAAGCCCAGTAGGTCTGTGGCCCTCAGGGCCAGAGCAATGCTTTCAAGGCAGGGAAGCGGCCTGCAAGCTGAGTGGGAGTGGGGGAGGGGAGGGAGACAGCTGAAGCCGAGTCCAGAAGGGCGGCGATGGAAGAGCTGCAGCTGGGTCAGAGCCTGGAGGGAGGGCGGGGCCTTCACTGAGGACCCCCCCGCCCCCCGAGGCCAGAACTTGGCCCACGGCGGTCGCGCATGCGCCCTTGGCCTGTGCGGTGTGTGGGGGCTTGAACCCAAGCCCGCAGGGCTCCCGGAGCGGCCAGAGAAAGAAGGGCCCATGGAGAGGTAGGCGAGGTGGGCAGGGGCGCCACCTTACTCTCCTCAGCTCCCTGAGGGAGAGAGAGAGAGACAGAGACAGAGAGAGAGATCCCTGACCTCTGAGTCTCTGCCTCCACCGCTGGCTGGTGCCAACTCACGCGCCATCCCACTTCCAGCCATCACCCCCACGCCTGCCCCGGGGCCAGCCCCACCACAGAGAGGCCGGTTGGTTCCTGCTCACCTCTGTGCAGTCCCTTCCCGACCTGACCCCAGTGCAGGGGATAAGCTTCAGACAAGTCTTTCCATGTCCCTCTGCATGACAATAGACTTCCTCCCCTCTCCCATTCCACAGGCCCACCCACCCGGGACATCCACATTTGTCATTAGCTCAGGAGAGGATGCAAGATGAGAATCTCTGCTATTGTGTGGGGAGACTCAGTTTCCCGGGTTTCCCCCATGGACACATGTTCTTCAGCTGGGTCTGATTTTCTCCAGACAAGCTGTCTTGCGAAGGATTTGGCCAGCCCTAAGAACCTGAAGGGAAAGGGCGGAGGGGGGTTCTCTCTCTGCCCCCGACAGCCCGGAGCTGGGTCGGTCCCTCAGACCTGGCCAGGGGCAGCCCATCCCCCGGCGCCCTTCCCCGGGGCATCCAAGGGCAGGCTCGGCGCCAGCCCCACCCCGCTCGCCACTGCCCGACCATCGTCCTCCCTCGGGCGGCCTGGGCAGGACAGGGACCCGGGTGTGGGAGGCCTCCAGATCTCAGGCCTGGCACACCGTTTACCAGGCTGCTTCCTCCTCTGACGGGGGCCCAGCACACGCCCCAGGAGACTTGGCAGCCGCCCCCAGGGCTCTAGCCTCTGGAACTCGTCCCCTTGGAAGGGGCCTGGCCCAGGTGCCAGGTTCGGCTGGTCGGCCAGCCTCCTTTGGAGAAAGCAGGCAAGCCGAGCCAGGCTTGCAGTGGCCCTGGCGTGACACCTGCCACCTCAGGCAGAGGGCCTCCCGCGTGCCCTCCATGGCGGGTTTCTCCCCGGAGCCGTGGCCTGGGCACTAGGAAGGCCGGGCCTCCCCGACTCCCGGGAGGAGGGGCTAGCCCAGTTGCGCCCTGGCCCCCAAACCCTCTGGTGCCATCTGCCTGTCTCGGCACTTCTGACTCCACAGAGCCTTTCCTACATCTGGGCTGCCTGCCGTGGCAAAGTGCAGGCGTGGGGTGAGGCCATGGCTTTGTCTTTCCAGGAAAAAATGAGCCCCTGGCCGAAGCAGCAGGCCCAGGCAGAGCCTTGAGCTTGAAGCCCAGTAGGTCTGTGGCCCTCAGGGCCAGAGCAATGCTTTCAAGGCAGGGAAGCGGCCTGCAAGCTGAGTGGGAGTGGGGGAGGGGAGGGAGACAGCTGAAGCCGAGTCCAGAAGGGCGGCGATGGAAGAGCTGCAGCTGGGTCAGAGCCTGGAGGGAGGGCGGGGCCTTCACTGAGGACCCCCCCGCCCCCCGAGGCCAGCCCTAGGCCCCGGCGGTCGCGCATGCGCCCTTGGCCTGTGCGGTGTGTGGGGGCTTGAACCCAAGCCCGCAGGGCTCCCGGAGCGGCCAGAGAAAGAAGGGCCCATGGAGAGGTAGGCGAGGTGGGCAGGGGTCACCACCTTACTCTCCTCAGCTCCCTGAGGGAGAGAGAGAGAGACAGAGACAGAGAGAGAGATCCCTGACCTCTGAGTCTCTGCCTCCACCGCTGGCTGGTGCCAACTCACGCGCCATCCCACTTCCAGCCATCACCCCCACGCCTGCCCCGGGGCCAGCCCCACCACAGAGAGGCCGGTTGGTTCCTGCTCACCTCTGTGCCGTCCCTTCCCGACCTGACCCCAGTGCAGGGGATAAGCTTCAGACAAGTCTTTCCATGTCCCTCTGCATGACAATAGACTTCCTCCCCTCTCCCATTCCACAGGCCCACCCACCCGGGACATCCACCTTTGTCATTAGCTCAGGAGAGGATGCAAGATGAGAATCTCTGCTATTGTGTGGGGAGACTCAGTTTCCCGGGTTTCCCCCATGGACACATGTTCTTCAGCTGGGTCTGATTTTCTCCAGACAAGCTGTCTTGCGAAGGATTTGGCCAGCCCTAAGAACCTGAAGGGAAAGGGCGGAGGGGGGTTCTCTCTCTGCCCCCGACAGCCCGGAGCTGGGTCGGTCCCTCAGACCTGGCCAGGGGCAGCCCATCCCCCGGCGCCCTTCCCCGGGGCATCCAAGGGCAGGCTCGGCGCCAGCCCCACCCCGCTCGCCACTGCCCGACCATCGTCCTCCCTCGGGCGGCCTGGGCAGGACAGGGACCCGGCTGTGGGAGGCCTCCAGATCTCAGGCCTGGCACACCGTTTACCAGGCTGCTTCCTCCTCTGACGGGGGCCCAGCACACGCCCCAGGAGTCTTGGCAGCCGCCCCCAGGGCTCTGGCCTCTGGAACTCGTCCCCTTGGAAGGGGCCTGGCCCAGGTGCCAGGTTCGGCTGGTCGGCCAGCCTCCTTTGGAGAAAGCAGGCAAGCCGAGCCAGGCTTGCAGTGGCCCTGGCGTGACACCTGCCACCTCAGGCAGAGGGCCTCCCGCGTGCCCTCCATGGCGGGTTTCTCCCCGGGGCCGTGGCCTGGGCACTAGGAAGGCCGGGCCTCCCTGACTCCCGGGAGGAGGGGCTAGCCCAGTTGCGCCCTGGCCCCCAAACCCTCTGGTGCCATCTGCCTGTCTCGGCACTTCTGACTCCACAGAGCGTTTCCTACATCTGGGCTGCCTGCCGTGGCAAAGTGCAGGCGTGGGGTGAGGCCATGGCTTTGTCTTTCCAGGAAAAAATGAGCCCCTGGCCGAAGCAGCAGGCCCAGGCAGAGCCTTGAGCTTGAAGCCCAGTAGGTCTGTGGCCCTCAGGGCCAGAGCAATGCTTTCAAGGCAGGGAAGCGGCCTGCAAGCTGAGTGGGAGTGGGGGAGGGGAGGGAGACAGCTGAAGCCGAGTCCAGAAGGGCGGCGATGGAAGAGCTGCAGCTGGGTCAGAGCCTGGAGGGAGGGCGGGGCCTTCACTGAGGACCCCCCGGCCCCCGAGGCCAGCCCTAGGCCCCGGCGGTCGAGCATGCGCCCTTGGCCTGTGCGGTGTGTGGGGGCTTGAACCCAAGCCCGCAGGGCTCCCGGAGCGGCCAGAGAAAGAAGGGCCCATGGAGAGGTAGGCGAGGTGGGCAGGGGGCGCCACCTTACTCTCCTCAGCTCCCTGAGGGAGAGAGAGAGAGACAGAGACAGAGAGAGAGATCCCTGACCTCTGAGTCTCTGCCTCCACCGCTGGCTGGTGCCAACTCACGCGCCATCCCACTTCCAGCCATCACCCCCACGCCTGCCCCGGGGCCAGCCCCACCACAGAGAGGCCGGTTGGTTCCTGCTCACCTCTGTGCCGTCCCTTCCCGACCTGACCCCAGTGCAGGGGATAAGCTTCAGACAAGTCTTTCCATGTCCCTCTGCATGACAATAGACTTCCTCCCCTCTCCCATTCCACAGGCCCACCCACCCGGGACATCCACCTTTGTCATTAGCTCAGGAGAGGATGCAAGATGAGAATCTCTGCTATTGTGTGGGGAGACTCAGTTTCCCGGGTTTCCCCCATGGACACATGTTCTTCAGCTGGGTCTGATTTTCTCCAGACAAGCTGTCTTGGGAAGGATTTGGCCAGCCCTAAGAAGCTGAAGGGAAAGGGCGGAGGGGGGTTCTCTCTCTGCCCCCGACAGACCCGAGCTGGGTCGGTCCCTCAGACCTGGCCAGGGGCAGCCCATCCCCCGGCGCCCTTCCCCGGGGCATCCAAGGGCAGGCTCCGCGCCAGCCCCACCCCGCTCGCCACTGCCCGACCATCGTCCTCCCTCGGGGGGCCTGGGCAGGACAGGGACCCGGCTGTGGGAGGCCTCCAGATCTCAGGCCTGGCACACCGTTTACCAGGCTGCTTCCTCCTCTGACGGGGGCCCAGCACACGCCCCAGGAGTCTTGGCAGCCGCCCCCAGGGCTCTAGCCTCTGGAACTCGTCCCCTTGGAAGGGGCCTGGCCCAGGTGCCAGGTTCGGCTGGTCGGCCAGCCTCCTTTGGAGAAAGCAGGCAAGCCGAGCCAGGCTTGCAGTGGCCCTGGCGTGACACCTGCCACCTCAGGCAGAGGGCCTCCCGCGTGCCCTCCATGGCGGGTTTCTCCCCGGGGCCGTGGCCTGGGCACTAGGAAGGCCGGGCCTCCCCGACTCCCGGGAGGAGGGGCTAGCCCAGTTGCGCCCTGGCCCCCAAACCCTCTGGTGCCATCTGCCTGTCTCGGCACTTCTGACTCCACAGAGCCTTTCCTACATCTGGGCTGCCTGCCGTGGCAAAGTGCAGGCGTGGGGTGAGGCCATGGCTTTGTCTTTCCAGGAAAAAATGAGCCCCTGGCCGAAGCAGCAGGCCCAGGCAGAGCCTTGAGCTTGAAGCCCAGTAGGTCTGTGGCCCTCAGGGCCAGAGCAATGCTTTCAAGGCAGGGAAGCGGCCTGCAAGCTGAGTGGGAGTGGGGGAGGGGAGGGAGACAGGTGAAGCCGAGTCCAGAAGGGCGGCGATGGAAGAGCTGCAGCTGGGTCAGAGCCTGGAGGGAGGGCGGGGCCTTCACTGAGGACGCCCCCGCCCCCCGAGGCCAGCCCTAGGCCCCGGCGGTCGAGCATGCGCCCTTGGCCTGTGCGGTGTGTGGGGGCTTGAACCCAAGCCCGCAGGGCTCCCGGAGCGGCCAGAGAAAGAAGGGCCCATGGAGAGGTAGGCGAGGTGGGCAGGGGGCGCCACCTTACTCTCCTCAGCTCCCTGAGGGAGAGAGAGAGAGACAGAGACAGAGAGAGAGATCCCTGACCTCTGAGTCTCTGCCTCCACCGCTGGCTGGTGCCAACTCACGCGCCATCCCACTTCCAGTCATCACCCCCACGCCTGCCCTGGGGCCAGCCCCACCACAGAGAGGCCGGTTGGTTCCTGCTCACCTCTGTGCCGTCCCTTCCCGACCTGACCCCAGTGCAGGGGATAAGCTTCAGACAAGTCTTTCCATGTCCCTCTGCATGACAATAGACTTCCTCCCCTCTCCCATTCCACAGGCCCACCCACCCGGGACATCCACCTTTGTCATTAGCTCAGGAGAGGATGCAAGATGAGAATCTCTGCTATTGTGTGGGGAGACTCAGGTTCCCGGGTTTCCCCCATGGACACATGTTCTTCAGCTGGGTCTGATTTTCTCCAGACAAGCTGTCTTGGGAAGGATTTGGCCAGCCCTAAGAACCTGAAGGGAAAGGGCGGAGGGGGGTTCTCTCTCTGCCCCCGACAGCCCCGAGCTGGGTCGGTCCGTCAGACCTGGCCAGGGGCAGCCCATCCCCCGGCGCCCTTCCCCGGGGCATCCAAGGGCAGGCTCCGCGCCAGCCCCACCCCGCTCGCCACTGCCCGACAATCGTCCTCCCTCGGGGGGCCTGGGCAGGACAGGGACCCGGCTGTGGGAGGCCTCCAGATCTCAGGCCTGGCACACCGTTTACCAGGCTGCTTCCTCCTCTGACGGGGGCCCAGCACACGCCCCAGGAGTCTTGGCAGCCGCCCCCAGGGCTCTAGCCTCTGGAACTCGTCCCCTTGGAAGGGGCCTGGCCCAGGTGCCAGGTTCGGCTGGTCGGCCAGCCTCCTTTGGAGAAAGCAGGCAAGCCGAGCCAGGCTTGCAGTGGCCCTGGCGTGACACCTGCCACCTCAGGCAGAGGGCCTCCCGCGTGCCCTCCATGGCGGGTTTCTCCCCGGAGCCGTGGCCTGGGCACTAGGAAGGCCGGGCCTCCCCGACTCCCGGGAGGAGGGGCTAGCCCAGTTGCGCCCTGGCCCCCAAACCCTCTGGTGCCATCTGCCTGTCTCGGCACTTCTGACTCCACAGAGCCTTTCCTACATCTGGGCTGCCTGCCGTGGCAAAGTGCAGGCGTGGGGTGAGGCCATGGCTTTGTCTTTCCAGGAAAAAATGAGCCCCTGGCCGAAGCAGCAGGCCCAGGCAGAGCCTTGAGCTTGAAGCCCAGTAGGTCTGTGGCCCTCAGGGCCAGAGCAATGCTTTCAAGGCAGGGAAGCGGCCTGCAAGCTGAGTGGGAGTGGGGGAGGGGAGGGAGACAGCTGAAGCCGAGTCCAGAAGGGCGGCGATGGAAGAGCTGCAGCTGGGTCAGAGCCTGGAGGGAGGGCGGGGCCTTCACTGAGGACCCCCCCGCCCCCCGAGGCCAGCCCTAGGCCCCGGCGGTCGAGCATGCGCCCTTGGCCTGTGCGGTGTGTGGGGGCTTGAACCCAAGCCCGCAGGGCTCCCGGAGCGGCCAGAGAAAGAAGGGCCCATGGAGAGGTAGGCGAGGTGGGCAGGGGGCGCCACCTTACTCTCCTCAGCTCCCTGAGGGAGAGAGAGAGAGACAGAGACAGAGAGAGAGATCCCTGACCTCTGAGTCTCTGCCTCCACCGCTGGCTGGTGCCAACTCACGCGCCATCCCACTTCCAGCCATCACCCCCACGCCTGCCCCGGGGCCAGCCCCACCACAGAGAGGCCGGTTTGTTCCTGCTCACCTCTGTGCCGTCCCTTCCCGACCTGACCCCAGTGCAGGGGATAAGCTTCAGACAAGTCTTTCCATGTCCCTCTGCATGACAATAGACTTCCTCCCCTCTCCCATTCCACAGGCCCACCCACCCGGGACATCCACCTTTGTCATTAGCTCAGGAGAGGATGCAAGATGAGAATCTCTGCTATTGTGTGGGGAGACTCAGTTTCCCGGGTTTCCCCCATGGACACATGTTCTTCAGCTGGGTCTGATTTTCTCCAGACAAGCTGTCTTGGGAAGGATTTGGCCAGCCCTAAGAAGCTGAAGGGAAAGGGCGGAGGGGGGTTCTCTCTCTGCCCCCGACAGCCCCAAGCTGGGTCGGTCCCTCAGACCTGGCCAGGGGCAGCCCATCCCCCGGCGCCCTTCCCCGGGGCATCCAAGGGCAGGCTCCGCGCCAGCCCCACCCCGCTCGCCACTGCCCGACCATCGTCCTCCCTCGGGGGGCCTGGGCAGGACAGGGACCCGGCTGTGGGAGGCCTCCAGATCTCAGGCCTGGCACACCGTTTACCAGGCTGCTTCCTCCTCTGACGGGGGCCCAGCACACGCCCCAGGAGTCTTGGCAGCCGCCCCCAGGGCTCTAGCCTCTGGAACTCGTCCCCTTGGAAGGGGCCTGGCCCAGGTGCCAGGTTCGGCTGGTCGGCCAGCCTCCTTTGGAGAAAGCAGGCAAGCCGAGCCAGGCTTGCAGTGGCCCTGGCGTGACACCTGCCACCTCAGGCAGAGGGCCTCCCGCGTGCCCTCCATGGCGGGTTTCTCCCCGGGGCCGTGGCCTGGGCACTAGGAAGGCCGGGCCTCCCCGACTCCCGGGAGGAGGGGCTAGCCCAGTTGCGCCCTGGCCCCCAAACCCTCTGGTGCCATCTGCCTGTCTCGGCACTTCTGACTCCACAGAGCGTTTCCTACATCTGGGCTGCCTGCCGTGGCAAAGTGCAGGCGTGGGGTGAGGCCATGGCTTTGTCTTTCCAGGAAAAAATGAGCCCCTGGCCGAAGCAGCAGGCCCAGGCAGAGCCTTGAGCTTGAAGCCCAGTAGGTCTGTGGCCCTCAGGGCCAGAGCAATGCTTTCAAGGCAGGGAAGCGGCCTGCAAGCTGAGTGGGAGTGGGGGAGGGGAGGGAGACAGGTGAAGCCGAGTCCAGAAGGGCGGCGATGGAAGAGCTGCAGCTGGGTCAGAGCCTGGAGGGAGGGCGGGGCCTTCACTGAGGACGCCCCCGCCCCCCGAGGCCAGCCCTAGGCCCCGGCGGTCGAGCATGCGCCCTTGGCCTGTGCGGTGTGTGGGGGCTTGAACCCAAGCCCGCAGGGCTCCCGGAGCGGCCAGAGAAAGAAGGGCCCATGGAGAGGTAGGCGAGGTGGGCAGGGGGCGCCACCTTACTCTCCTCAGCTCCCTGAGGGAGAGAGAGAGAGACAGAGACAGAGAGAGAGATCCCTGACCTCTGAGTCTCTGCCTCCACCGCTGGCTGGTGCCAACTCACGCGCCATCCCACTTCCAGCCATCACCACCACGCCTGCCCCGGGGCCAGCCCCACCACAGAGAGGCCGGTTGGTTCCTGCTCACCTCTGTGCCGTCCCTTCCCGACCTGACCCCAGTGCAGGGGATAAGCTTCAGACAAGTCTTTCCATGTCCCTCTGCATGACAATAGACTTCCTCCCCTCTCCCATTCCACAGGCCCACCCACCCGGGACATCCACCTTTGTCATTAGCTCAGGAGAGGATGCAAGATGAGAATCTCTGCTATTGTGTGGGGAGACTCAGGTTCCCGGGTTTCCCCCATGGACACATGTTCTTCAGCTGGGTCTGATTTTCTCCAGACAAGCTGTCTTGGGAAGGATTTGGCCAGCCCTAAGAACCTGAAGGGAAAGGGCGGAGGGGGGTTCTCTCTCTGCCCCCGACAGCCCCGAGCTGGGTCGGTCCGTCAGACCTGGCCAGGGGCAGCCCATCCCCCGGCGCCCTTCCCCGGGGCATCCAAGGGCAGGCTCCGCGCCAGCCCCACCCCGCTCGCCACTGCCCGACAATCGTCCTCCCTCGGGGGGCCTGGGCAGGACAGGGACCCGGCTGTGGGAGGCCTCCAGATCTCAGGCCTGGCACACCGTTTACCAGGCTGCTTCCTCCTCTGACGGGGGCCCAGCACACGCCCCAGGAGTCTTGGCAGCCGCCCCCAGGGCTCTAGCCTCTGGAACTCGTCCCCTTGGAAGGGGCCTGGCCCAGGTGCCAGGTTCGGCTGGTCGGCCAGCCTCCTTTGGAGAAAGCAGGCAAGCCGAGCCAGGCTTGCAGTGGCCCTGGCGTGACACCTGCCACCTCAGGCAGAGGGCCTCCCGCGTGCCCTCCATGGCGGGTTTCTCCCCGGAGCCGTGGCCTGGGCACTAGGAAGGCCGGGCCTCCCCGACTCCCGGGAGGAGGGGCTAGCCCAGTTGCGCCCTGGCCCCCAAACCCTCTGGTGCCATCTGCCTGTCTCGGCACTTCTGACTCCACAGAGCCTTTCCTACATCTGGGCTGCCTGCCGTGGCAAAGTGCAGGCGTGGGGTGAGGCCATGGCTTTGTCTTTCCAGGAAAAAATGAGCCCCTGGCCGAAGCAGCAGGCCCAGGCAGAGCCTTGAGCTTGAAGCCCAGTAGGTCTGTGGCCCTCAGGGCCAGAGCAATGCTTTCAAGGCAGGGAAGCGGCCTGCAAGCTGAGTGGGAGTGGGGGAGGGGAGGGAGACAGCTGAAGCCGAGTCCAGAAGGGCGGCGATGGAAGAGCTGCAGCTGGGTCAGAGCCTGGAGGGAGGGCGGGGCCTTCACTGAGGACCCCCCCGCCCCCCGAGGCCAGCCCTAGGCCCCGGCGGTCGCGCATGCGCCCTTGGCCTGTGCGGTGTGTGGGGGCTTGAACCCAAGCCCGCAGGGCTCCCGGAGCGGCCAGAGAAAGAAGGGCCCATGGAGAGGTAGGCGAGGTGGGCAGGGGGCGCCACCTTACTCTCCTCAGCTCCCTGAGGGAGAGAGAGAGAGACAGAGACAGAGAGAGAGATCCCTGACCTCTGAGTCTCTGCCTCCACCGCTGGCTGGTGCCAACTCACGCGCCATCCCACTTCCAGCCATCACCCCCACGCCTGCCCCGGGGCCAGCCCCACCACAGAGAGACCGGTTGGTTCCTGCTCACCTCTGTGCCATCCCTTCCCGACCTGACCCCAGTGCAGGGGATAAGCTTCAGACAAGTCTTTCCATGTCCCTCTGCATGACAATAGACTTCCTCCCCTCTCCCATTCCACAGGCCCACCCACCCGGGACATCCACCTTTGTCATTAGCTCAGGAGAGGATGCAAGATGAGAATCTCTGCTATTGTGTGGGGAGACTCAGGTTCCCGGGTTTCCCCCATGGACACATGTTCTTCAGCTGGGTCTGATTTTCTCCAGACAAGCTGTCTTGGGAAGGATTTGGCCAGCCCTAAGAAGCTGAAGGGAAAGGGCGGAGGGGGGTTCTCTCTCTGCCCCCGACAGCCCCGAGCTGGGTCGGTCCGTCAGACCTGGCCAGGGGCAGCCCATCCCCCGGCGCCCTTCCCCGGGGCATCCAAGGGCAGGCTCCGCGCCAGCCCCACCCCGCTCGCCACTGCCCGACAATCGTCCTCCCTCGGGGGGCCTGGGCAGGACAGGGACCCGGCTGTGGGAGGCCTCCAGATCTCAGGCCTGGCACACCGTTTACCAGGCTGCTTCCTCCTCTGACGGGGGCCCAGCACACGCCCCAGGAGTCTTGGCAGCCGCCCCCAGGGCTCTAGCCTCTGGAACTCGTCCCCTTGGAAGGGGCCTGGCCCAGGTGCCAGGTTCGGCTGGTCGGCCAGCCTCCTTTGGAGAAAGCAGGCAAGCCGAGCCAGGCTTGCAGTGGCCCTGGCGTGACACCTGCCACCTCAGGCAGAGGGCCTCCCGCGTGCCCTCCATGGCGGGTTTCTCCCCGGAGCCGTGGCCTGGGCACTAGGAAGGCCGGGCCTCCCCGACTCCCGGGAGGAGGGGCTAGCCCAGTTGCGCCCTGGCCCCCAAACCCTCTGGTGCCATCTGCCTGTCTCGGCACTTCTGACTCCACAGAGCCTTTCCTACATCTGGGCTGCCTGCCGTGGCAAAGTGCAGGCGTGGGGTGAGGCCATGGCTTTGTCTTTCCAGGAAAAAATGAGCCCCTGGCCGAAGCAGCAGGCCCAGGCAGAGCCTTGAGCTTGAAGCCCAGTAGGTCTGTGGCCCTCAGGGCCAGAGCAATGCTTTCAAGGCAGGGAAGCGGCCTGCAAGCTGAGTGGGAGTGGGGGAGGGGAGGGAGACAGCTGAAGCCGAGTCCAGAAGGGCGGCGATGGAAGAGCTGCAGCTGGGTCAGAGCCTGGAGGGAGGGCGGGGCCTTCACTGAGGACCCCCCCGCCCCCCGAGGCCAGCCCTAGGCCCCGGCGGTCGCGCATGCGCCCTTGGCCTGTGCGGTGTGTGGGGGCTTGAACCCAAGCCCGCAGGGCTCCCGGAGCGGCCAGAGAAAGAAGGGCCCATGGAGAGGTAGGCGAGGTGGGCAGGGGGCGCCACCTTACTCTCCTCAGCTCCCTGAGGGAGAGAGAGAGAGACAGAGACAGAGAGAGAGATCCCTGACCTCTGAGTCTCTGCCTCCACCGCTGGCTGGTGCCAACTCACGCGCCATCCCACTTCCAGCCATCACCCCCACGCCTGCCCCGGGGCCAGCCCCACCACAGAGAGGCCGGTTGGTTCCTGCTCACCTCTGTGCCGTCCCTTCCCGACCTGACCCCAGTGCAGGGGATAAGCTTCAGACAAGTCTTTCCATGTCCCTCTGCATGACAATAGACTTCCTCCCCTCTCCCATTCCACAGGCCCACCCACCCGGGACATCCACCTTTGTCATTAGCTCAGGAGAGGATGCAAGATGAGAATCTCTGCTATTGTGTGGGGAGACTCAGGTTCCCGGGTTTCCCCCATGGACACATGTTCTTCAGCTGGGTCTGATTTTCTCCAGACAAGCTGTCTTGGGAAGGATTTGGCCAGCCCTAAGAACCTGAAGGGAAAGGGCGGAGGGGGGTTCTCTCTCTGCCCCCGACAGCCCCGAGCTGGGTCGGTCCGTCAGACCTGGCCAGGGGCAGCCCATCCCCCGGCGCCCTTCCCCGGGGCATCCAAGGGCAGGCTCCGCGCCAGCCCCACCCCGCTCGCCACTGCCCGACAATCGTCCTCCCTCGGGGGGCCTGGGCAGGACAGGGACCCGGCTGTGGGAGGCCTCCAGATCTCAGGCCTGGCACACCGTTTACCAGGCTGCTTCCTCCTCTGACGGGGGCCCAGCACACGCCCCAGGAGTCTTGGCAGCCGCCCCCAGGGCTCTAGCCTCTGGAACTCGTCCCCTTGGAAGGGGCCTGGCCCAGGTGCCAGGTTCGGCTGGTCGGCCAGCCTCCTTTGGAGAAAGCAGGCAAGCCGAGCCAGGCTTGCAGTGGCCCTGGCGTGACACCTGCCACCTCAGGCAGAGGGCCTCCCGCGTGCCCTCCATGGCGGGTTTCTCCCCGGAGCCGTGGCCTGGGCACTAGGAAGGCCGGGCCTCCCCGACTCCCGGGAGGAGGGGCTAGCCCAGTTGCGCCCTGGCCCCCAAACCCTCTGGTGCCATCTGCCTGTCTCGGCACTTCTGACTCCACAGAGCCTTTCCTACATCTGGGCTGCCTGCCGTGGCAAAGTGCAGGCGTGGGGTGAGGCCATGGCTTTGTCTTTCCAGGAAAAAATGAGCCCCTGGCCGAAGCAGCAGGCCCAGGCAGAGCCTTGAGCTTGAAGCCCAGTAGGTCTGTGGCCCTCAGGGCCAGAGCAATGCTTTCAAGGCAGGGAAGCGGCCTGCAAGCTGAGTGGGAGTGGGGGAGGGGAGGGAGACAGCTGAAGCCGAGTCCAGAAGGGCGGCGATGGAAGAGCTGCAGCTGGGTCAGAGCCTGGAGGGAGGGCGGGGCCTTCACTGAGGACCCCCCCGCCCCCCGAGGCCAGCCCTAGGCCCCGGCGGTCGAGCATGCGCCCTTGGCCTGTGCGGTGTGTGGGGGCTTGAACCCAAGCCCGCAGGGCTCCCGGAGCGGCCAGAGAAAGAAGGGCCCATGGAGAGGTAGGCGAGGTGGGCAGGGGGCGCCACCTTACTCTCCTCAGCTCCCTGAGGGAGAGAGAGAGAGACAGAGACAGAGAGAGAGATCCCTGACCTCTGAGTCTCTGCCTCCACCGCTGGCTGGTGCCAACTCACGCGCCATCCCACTTCCAGCCATCACCCCCACGCCTGCCCCGGGGCCAGCCCCACCACAGAGAGGCCGGTTTGTTCCTGCTCACCTCTGTGCCGTCCCTTCCCGACCTGACCCCAGTGCAGGGGATAAGCTTCAGACAAGTCTTTCCATGTCCCTCTGCATGACAATAGACTTCCTCCCCTCTCCCATTCCACAGGCCCACCCACCCGGGACATCCACCTTTGTCATTAGCTCAGGAGAGGATGCAAGATGAGAATCTCTGCTATTGTGTGGGGAGACTCAGTTTCCCGGGTTTCCCCCATGGACACATGTTCTTCAGCTGGGTCTGATTTTCTCCAGACAAGCTGTCTTGGGAAGGATTTGGCCAGCCCTAAGAAGCTGAAGGGAAAGGGCGGAGGGGGGTTCTCTCTCTGCCCCCGACAGCCCCAAGCTGGGTCGGTCCCTCAGACCTGGCCAGGGGCAGCCCATCCCCCGGCGCCCTTCCCCGGGGCATCCAAGGGCAGGCTCCGCGCCAGCCCCACCCCGCTCGCCACTGCCCGACCATCGTCCTCCCTCGGGGGGCCTGGGCAGGACAGGGACCCGGCTGTGGGAGGCCTCCAGATCTCAGGCCTGGCACACCGTTTACCAGGCTGCTTCCTCCTCTGACGGGGGCCCAGCACACGCCCCAGGAGTCTTGGCAGCCGCCCCCAGGGCTCTAGCCTCTGGAACTCGTCCCCTTGGAAGGGGCCTGGCCCAGGTGCCAGGTTCGGCTGGTCGGCCAGCCTCCTTTGGAGAAAGCAGGCAAGCCGAGCCAGGCTTGCAGTGGCCCTGGCGTGACACCTGCCACCTCAGGCAGAGGGCCTCCCGCGTGCCCTCCATGGCGGGTTTCTCCCCGGGGCCGTGGCCTGGGCACTAGGAAGGCCGGGCCTCCCCGACTCCCGGGAGGAGGGGCTAGCCCAGTTGCGCCCTGGCCCCCAAACCCTCTGGTGCCATCTGCCTGTCTCGGCACTTCTGACTCCACAGAGCGTTTCCTACATCTGGGCTGCCTGCCGTGGCAAAGTGCAGGCGTGGGGTGAGGCCATGGCTTTGTCTTTCCAGGAAAAAATGAGCCCCTGGCCGAAGCAGCAGGCCCAGGCAGAGCCTTGAGCTTGAAGCCCAGTAGGTCTGTGGCCCTCAGGGCCAGAGCAATGCTTTCAAGGCAGGGAAGCGGCCTGCAAGCTGAGTGGGAGTGGGGGAGGGGAGGGAGACAGGTGAAGCCGAGTCCAGAAGGGCGGCGATGGAAGAGCTGCAGCTGGGTCAGAGCCTGGAGGGAGGGCGGGGCCTTCACTGAGGACGCCCCCGCCCCCCGAGGCCAGCCCTAGGCCCCGGCGGTCGAGCATGCGCCCTTGGCCTGTGCGGTGTGTGGGGGCTTGAACCCAAGCCCGCAGGGCTCCCGGAGCGGCCAGAGAAAGAAGGGCCCATGGAGAGGTAGGCGAGGTGGGCAGGGGGCGCCACCTTACTCTCCTCAGCTCCCTGAGGGAGAGAGAGAGAGACAGAGACAGAGAGAGAGATCCCTGACCTCTGAGTCTCTGCCTCCACCGCTGGCTGGTGCCAACTCACGCGCCATCCCACTTCCAGCCATCACCACCACGCCTGCCCCGGGGCCAGCCCCACCACAGAGAGGCCGGTTGGTTCCTGCTCACCTCTGTGCCGTCCCTTCCCGACCTGACCCCAGTGCAGGGGATAAGCTTCAGACAAGTCTTTCCATGTCCCTCTGCATGACAATAGACTTCCTCCCCTCTCCCATTCCACAGGCCCACCCACCCGGGACATCCACCTTTGTCATTAGCTCAGGAGAGGATGCAAGATGAGAATCTCTGCTATTGTGTGGGGAGACTCAGGTTCCCGGGTTTCCCCCATGGACACATGTTCTTCAGCTGGGTCTGATTTTCTCCAGACAAGCTGTCTTGGGAAGGATTTGGCCAGCCCTAAGAACCTGAAGGGAAAGGGCGGAGGGGGGTTCTCTCTCTGCCCCCGACAGCCCCGAGCTGGGTCGGTCCGTCAGACCTGGCCAGGGGCAGCCCATCCCCCGGCGCCCTTCCCCGGGGCATCCAAGGGCAGGCTCCGCGCCAGCCCCACCCCGCTCGCCACTGCCCGACAATCGTCCTCCCTCGGGGGGCCTGGGCAGGACAGGGACCCGGCTGTGGGAGGCCTCCAGATCTCAGGCCTGGCACACCGTTTACCAGGCTGCTTCCTCCTCTGACGGGGGCCCAGCACACGCCCCAGGAGTCTTGGCAGCCGCCCCCAGGGCTCTAGCCTCTGGAACTCGTCCCCTTGGAAGGGGCCTGGCCCAGGTGCCAGGTTCGGCTGGTCGGCCAGCCTCCTTTGGAGAAAGCAGGCAAGCCGAGCCAGGCTTGCAGTGGCCCTGGCGTGACACCTGCCACCTCAGGCAGAGGGCCTCCCGCGTGCCCTCCATGGCGGGTTTCTCCCCGGAGCCGTGGCCTGGGCACTAGGAAGGCCGGGCCTCCCCGACTCCCGGGAGGAGGGGCTAGCCCAGTTGCGCCCTGGCCCCCAAACCCTCTGGTGCCATCTGCCTGTCTCGGCACTTCTGACTCCACAGAGCCTTTCCTACATCTGGGCTGCCTGCCGTGGCAAAGTGCAGGCGTGGGGTGAGGCCATGGCTTTGTCTTTCCAGGAAAAAATGAGCCCCTGGCCGAAGCAGCAGGCCCAGGCAGAGCCTTGAGCTTGAAGCCCAGTAGGTCTGTGGCCCTCAGGGCCAGAGCAATGCTTTCAAGGCAGGGAAGCGGCCTGCAAGCTGAGTGGGAGTGGGGGAGGGGAGGGAGACAGCTGAAGCCGAGTCCAGAAGGGCGGCGATGGAAGAGCTGCAGCTGGGTCAGAGCCTGGAGGGAGGGCGGGGCCTTCACTGAGGACCCCCCCGCCCCCCGAGGCCAGCCCTAGGCCCCGGCGGTCGCGCATGCGCCCTTGGCCTGTGCGGTGTGTGGGGGCTTGAACCCAAGCCCGCAGGGCTCCCAGAGCGGCCAGAGAAAGAAGGGCCCATGGAGAGGTAGGCGAGGTGGGCAGGGGTCGCCACCTTACTCTCCTCAGCTCCCTGAGGGAGAGAGAGAGAGACAGAGACAGAGAGAGAGATCCCTGACCTCTGAGTCTCTGCCTCCACCGCTGGCTGGTGCCAACTCACGCGCCATCCCACTTCCAGCCATCACCCCCACGCCTGCCCCGGGGCCAGCCCCACCACAGAGAGACCGGTTGGTTCCTGCTCACCTCTGTGCCATCCCTTCCCGACCTGACCCCAGTGCAGGGGATAAGCTTCAGACAAGTCTTTCCATGTCCCTCTGCATGACAATAGACTTCCTCCCCTCTCCCATTCCACAGGCCCACCCACCCGGGACATCCACCTTTGTCATTAGCTCAGGAGAGGATGCAAGATGAGAATCTCTGCTATTGTGTGGGGAGACTCAGGTTCCCGGGTTTCCCCCATGGACACATGTTCTTCAGCTGGGTCTGATTTTCTCCAGACAAGCTGTCTTGGGAAGGATTTGGCCAGCCCTAAGAAGCTGAAGGGAAAGGGCGGAGGGGGGTTCTCTCTCTGCCCCCGACAGCCCCGAGCTGGGTCGGTCCGTCAGACCTGGCCAGGGGCAGCCCATCCCCCGGCGCCCTTCCCCGGGGCATCCAAGGGCAGGCTCCGCGCCAGCCCCACCCCGCTCGCCACTGCCCGACAATCGTCCTCCCTCGGGGGGCCTGGGCAGGACAGGGACCCGGCTGTGGGAGGCCTCCAGATCTCAGGCCTGGCACACCGTTTACCAGGCTGCTTCCTCCTCTGACGGGGGCCCAGCACACGCCCCAGGAGTCTTGGCAGCCGCCCCCAGGGCTCTAGCCTCTGGAACTCGTCCCCTTGGAAGGGGCCTGGCCCAGGTGCCAGGTTCGGCTGGTCGGCCAGCCTCCTTTGGAGAAAGCAGGCAAGCCGAGCCAGGCTTGCAGTGGCCCTGGCGTGACACCTGCCACCTCAGGCAGAGGGCCTCCCGCGTGCCCTCCATGGCGGGTTTCTCCCCGGAGCCGTGGCCTGGGCACTAGGAAGGCCGGGCCTCCCCGACTCCCGGGAGGAGGGGCTAGCCCAGTTGCGCCCTGGCCCCCAAACCCTCTGGTGCCATCTGCCTGTCTCGGCACTTCTGACTCCACAGAGCCTTTCCTACATCTGGGCTGCCTGCCGTGGCAAAGTGCAGGCGTGGGGTGAGGCCATGGCTTTGTCTTTCCAGGAAAAAATGAGCCCCTGGCCGAAGCAGCAGGCCCAGGCAGAGCCTTGAGCTTGAAGCCCAGTAGGTCTGTGGCCCTCAGGGCCAGAGCAATGCTTTCAAGGC
Source organism: Diceros bicornis minor (assembly GCF_020826845.1). Taxonomy (NCBI): domain Eukaryota; kingdom Metazoa; phylum Chordata; class Mammalia; order Perissodactyla; family Rhinocerotidae; genus Diceros; species Diceros bicornis. The sequence continues at coordinate 770,547 of NW_026691039.1, forward strand.
AGGGAAGCGGCCTGCAAGCTGAGTGGGAGTGGGGGAGGGGAGGGAGACAGCTGAAGCCGAGTCCAGAAGGGCGGCGATGGAAGAGCTGCAGCTGGGTCAGAGCCTGGAGGGAGGGCGGGGCCTTCACTGAGGACCCCCCCGCCCCCCGAGGCCAGCCCTAGGCCCCGGCGGTCGCGCATGCGCCCTTGGCCTGTGCGGTGTGTGGGGGCTTGAACCCAAGCCCGCAGGGCTCCCGGAGCGGCCAGAGAAAGAAGGGCCCATGGAGAGGTAGGCGAGGTGGGCAGGGGGCGCCACCTTACTCTCCTCAGCTCCCTGAGGGAGAGAGAGAGAGACAGAGACAGAGAGAGAGATCCCTGACCTCTGAGTCTCTGCCTCCACCGCTGGCTGGTGCCAACTCACGCGCCATCCCACTTCCAGCCATCACCCCCACGCCTGCCCCGGGGCCAGCCCCACCACAGAGAGGCCGGTTGGTTCCTGCTCACCTCTGTGCCGTCCCTTCCCGACCTGACCCCAGTGCAGGGGATAAGCTTCAGACAAGTCTTTCCATGTCCCTCTGCATGACAATAGACTTCCTCCCCTCTCCCATTCCACAGGCCCACCCACCCGGGACATCCACCTTTGTCATTAGCTCAGGAGAGGATGCAAGATGAGAATCTCTGCTATTGTGTGGGGAGACTCAGTTTCCCGGGTTTCCCCCATGGACACATGTTCTTCAGCTGGGTCTGATTTTCTCCAGACAAGCTGTCTTGGGAAGGATTTGGCCAGCCCTAAGAAGCTGAAGGGAAAGGGCGGAGGGGGGTTCTCTCTCTGCCCCCGACAGCCCCGAGCTGGGTCGGTCCCTCAGACCTGGCCAGGGGCAGCCCATCCCCCGGCGCCCTTCCCCGGGGCATCCAAGGGCAGGCTCCGCGCCAGCCCCACCCCGCTCGCCACTGCCCGACCATCGTCCTCCCTCGGGGGGCCTGGGCAGGACAGGGACCCGGCTGTGGGAGGCCTCCAGATCTCAGGCCTGGCACACCGTTTACCAGGCTGCTTCCTCCTCTGACGGGGGCCCAGCACACGCCTCAGGAGTCTTGGCAGCCGCCCCCAGGGCTCTGGCCTCTGGAACTCGTCCCCTTGGAAGGGGCCTGGCCCAGGTGCCAGGTTCGGCTGGTCGGCCAGCCTCCTTTGGAGAAAGCAGGCAAGCCGAGCCAGGCTTGCAGTGGCCCTGGCGTGACACCTGCCACCTCAGGCAGAGGGCCTCCCGCGTGCCCTACATGGCGGGTTTCTCCCCGGAGCCGTGGCCTGGGCACTAGGAAGGCCGGGCCTCCCCGACTCCCGGGAGGAGGGGCTAGCCCAGTTGCGCCCTGGCCCCCAAACCCTCTGGTGCCATCTGCCTGTCTCGGCACTTCTGACTCCACAGAGCCTTTCCTACATCTGGGCTGCCTGCCGTGGCAAATTGCAGGCGTGGGGTGAGCCCATGGCTTTGTCTTTCCAGGAAAAAATGAGCCCCTGGCCGAAGCAGCAGGCCCAGGCAGAGCCTTGAGCTTGAAGCCCAGTAGGTCTGTGGCCCTCAGGGCCAGAGCAATGCTTTCAAGGCAGGGAAGCGGCCTGCAAGCTGAGTGGGAGTGGGGGAGGGGAGGGAGACAGCTGAAGCCGAGTCCAGAAGGGCGGCGATGGAAGAGCTGCAGCTGGGTCAGAGCCTGGAGGGAGGGCGGGGCCTTCACTGAGGACCCCCCCGCGCCCCGAGGCCAGCCCTAGGCCCCGGCGGTCGAGCATGCGCCCTTGGCCTGTGCGGTGTGTGGGGGCTTGAACCCAAGCCCGCAGGGCTCCCGGAGCGGCCAGAGAAAGAAGGGCCCATGGAGAGGTATGCGAGGTGGGCAGGGGGCGCCACCTTACTCTCCTCAGCTCCCTGAGGGAGAGAGAGAGAGACAGAGACAGAGAGAGAGATCCCTGACCTCTGAGTCTCTGCCTCCACCGCTGGCTGGTGCCAACTCACGCGCCATCCCACTTCCAGCCATCACCCCCACGCCTGCCCCGGGGCCAGCCCCACCACAGAGAGGCCGGTTGGTTCCTGCTCACCTCTGTGCCGTCCCTTCCCGACCTGACCCCAGTGCAGGGGATAAGCTTCAGACAAGTCTTTCCATGTCCCTCTGCATGACAATAGACTTCCTCCCCTCTCCCATTCCACAGGCCCACCCACCCGGGACATCCACCTTTGTCATTAGCTCAGGAGAGGATGCAAGATGAGAATCTCTGCTATTGTGTGGGGAGACTCAGTTTCCCGGGTTTCCCCCATGGACACATGTTCTTCAGCTGGGTCTGATTTTCTCCAGACAAGCTGTCTTGGGAAGGATTTGGCCAGCCCTAAGAAGCTGAAGGGAAAGGGCGGAGGGGGGTTCTCTCTCTGCCCCCGACAGCCCCGAGCTGGGTCGGTCCCTCAGACCTGGCCAGGGGCAGCCCATCCCCCGGCGCCCTTCCCCGGGGCATCCAAGGGCAGGCTCCGCGCCAGCCCCACCCCGCTCGCCACTGCCCGACCATCGTCCTCCCTCGGGGGGCCTGGGCAGGACAGGGACCCGGCTGTGGGAGGCCTCCAGATCTCAGGCCTGGCACACCGTTTACCAGGCTGCTTCCTCCTCTGACGGGGGCCCAGCACACGCCCCAGGAGTCTTGGCAGCCGCCCCCAGGGCTCTGGCCTCTGGAACTCGTCCCCTTGGAAGGGGCCTGGCCCAGGTGCCAGGTTCGGCTGGTCGGCCAGCCTCCTTTGGAGAAAGCAGGCAAGCCGAGCCAGGCTTGCAGTGGCCCTGGCGTGACACCTGCCACCTCAGGCAGAGGGCCTCCCGCGTGCCCTACATGGCGGGTTTCTCCCCGGAGCCGTGGCCTGGGCACTAGGAAGGCCGGGCCTCCCCGACTCCCGGGAGGAGGGGCTAGCCCAGTTGCGCCCTGGCCCCCAAACCCTCTGGTGCCATCTGCCTGTCTCGGCACTTCTGACTCCACAGAGCCTTTCCTACATCTGGGCTGCCTGCCGTGGCAAAGTGCAGGCGTGGGGTGAGGCCATGGCTTTGTCTTTCCAGGAAAAAATGAGCCCCTGGCCGAAGCAGCAGGCCCAGGCAGAGCCTTGAGCTTGAAGCCCAGTAGGTCTGTGGCCCTCAGGGCCAGAGCAATGCTTTCAAGGCAGGGAAGCGGCCTGCAAGCTGAGTGGGAGTGGGGGAGGGGAGGGAGACAGCTGAAGCCGAGTCCAGAAGGGCGGCGATGGAAGAGCTGCAGCTGGGTCAGAGCCTGGAGGGAGGGCGGGGCCTTCACTGAGGACCCCCCCCGCCCCCCGAGGCCAGCCCTAGGCCCCGGCGGTCGCGCATGCGCCCTTGGCCTGTGCGGTGTGTGGGGGCTTGAACCCAAGCCCGCAGGGCTCCCGGAGCGGCCAGAGAAAGAAGGGCCCATGGAGAGGTAGGCGAGGTGGGCAGGGGGCGCCACCTTACTCTCCTCAGCTCCCTGAGGGAGAGAGAGAGAGACAGAGACAGAGAGAGAGATCCCTGACCTCTGAGTCTCTGCCTCCACCGCTGGCTGTTGCCAACTCACGCGCCATCCCACTTCCAGCCATCACCCCCACGCCTGCCCCGGGGCCAGCCCCACCACAGAGAGGCCGGTTGGTTCCTGCTCACCTCTGTGCCGTCCCTTCCCGACCTGACCCCAGTGCATGGGATAAGCTTCAGACAAGTCTTTCCATGTCCCTCTGCATGACAATAGACTTCCTCCCCTCTCCCATTCCACAGGCCCACCCACCCGGGACATCCACCTTTGTCATTAGCTCAGGAGAGGATGCAAGATGAGAATCTCTGCTATTGTGTGGGGAGACTCAGTTTCCCGGGTTTCCCCCATGGACACATGTTCTTCAGCTGGGTCTGATTTTCTCCAGACAAGCTGTCTTGCGAAGGATTTGGCCAGCCCTAAGAACCTGAAGGGAAAGGGCGGAGGGGGGTTCTCTCTCTGCCCCCGACAGCCCGGAGCTGGGTCGGTCCCTCAGACCTGGCCAGGGGCAGCCCATCCCCCGGCGCCCTTCCCCGGGGCATCCAAGGGCAGGCTCGGCGCCAGCCCCACCCCGCTCGCCACTGCCCGACCGTCGTCCTCCCTCGGGCGGCCTGGGCAGGACAGGGACCCGGGTGTGGGAGGCCTCCAGATCTCAGGCCTGGCACACCGTTTACCAGGCTGCTTCCTCCTCTGACGGGGGCCCAGCACACGCCCCAGGAGACTTGGCAGCCGCCCCCAGGGCTCTAGCCTCTGGAACTCGTCCCCTTGGAAGGGGCCTGGCCCAGGTGCCAGGTTCGGCTGGTCGGCCAGCCTCCTTTGGAGAAAGCAGGCAAGCCGAGCCAGGCTTGCAGTGGCCCTGGCGTGACACCTGCCACCTCAGGCAGAGGGCCTCCCGCGTGCCCTCCATGGCGGGTTTCTCCCCGGAGCCGTGGCCTGGGCACTAGGAAGGCCGGGCCTCCCCGACTCCCGGGAGGAGGGGCTAGCCCAGTTGCGCCCTGGCCCCCAAACCCTCTGGTGCCATCTGCCTGTCTCGGCACTTCTGACTCCACAGAGCCTTTCCTACATCTGGGCTGCCTGCCGTGGCAAAGTGCAGGCGTGGGGTGAGGCCATGGCTTTGTCTTTCCAGGAAAAAATGAGCCCCTGGCCGAAGCAGCAGGCCCAGGCAGAGCCTTGAGCTTGAAGCCCAGTAGGTCTGTGGCCCTCAGGGCCAGAGCAATGCTTTCAAGGCAGGGAAGCGGCCTGCAAGCTGAGTGGGAGTGGGGGAGGGGAGGGAGACAGCTGAAGCCGAGTCCAGAAGGGCGGCGATGGAAGAGCTGCAGCTGGGTCAGAGCCTGGAGGGAGGGCGGGGCCTTCACTGAGGACCCCCCCGCCCCCCGAGGCCAGAACTTGGCCCACGGCGGTCGCGCATGCGCCCTTGGCCTGTGCGGTGTGTGGGGGCTTGAACCCAAGCCCGCAGGGCTCCCGGAGCGGCCAGAGAAAGAAGGGCCCATGGAGAGGTAGGCGAGGTGGGCAGGGGCGCCACCTTACTCTCCTCAGCTCCCTGAGGGAGAGAGAGAGAGACAGAGACAGAGAGAGAGATCCCTGACCTCTGAGTCTCTGCCTCCACCGCTGGCTGGTGCCAACTCACGCGCCATCCCACTTCCAGCCATCACCCCCACGCCTGCCCCGGGGCCAGCCCCACCACAGAGAGGCCGGTTGGTTCCTGCTCACCTCTGTGCAGTCCCTTCCCGACCTGACCCCAGTGCAGGGGATAAGCTTCAGACAAGTCTTTCCATGTCCCTCTGCATGACAATAGACTTCCTCCCCTCTCCCATTCCACAGGCCCACCCACCCGGGACATCCACCTTTGTCATTAGCTCAGGAGAGGATGCAAGATGAGAATCTCTGCTATTGTGTGGGGAGACTCAGTTTCCCGGGTTTCCCCCATGGACACATGTTCTTCAGCTGGGTCTGATTTTCTCCAGACAAGCTGTCTTGGGAAGGATTTGGCCAGCCCTAAGAACCTGAAGGGAAAGGGCGGAGGGGGGTTCTCTCTCTGCCCCCGACAGCCCGGAGCTGGGTCGGTCCCTCAGACCTGGCCAGGGGCAGCCCATCCCCCGGCGCCCTTCCCCGGGGCATCCAAGGGCAGGCTCGGCGCCAGCCCCACCCCGCTCGCCCCTGCCCGACTGTCGTCCTCCCTCGGGCGGCCTGGGCAGGACAGGGACCCGGGTGTGGGAGGCCTCCAGATCTCAGGCCTGGCACACCGTTTACCAGGCTGCTTCCTCCTCTGACGGGGGCCCAGCACACGCCCCAGGAGACTTGGCAGCCGCCCCCAGGTCTCTAGCCTCTGGAACTCGTCCCGTTGGAAGGGGCCTGGCCCAGGTGCCAGGTTCGGCTGGTCGGCCAGCCTCCTTTGGAGAAAGCAGGCAAGCCGAGCCAGGCTTGCAGTGGCCCTGGCGTGACACCTGCCACCTCAGGCAGAGGGCCTCCCGCGTGCCCTCCATGGCGGGTTTCTCCCCGGAGCCGTGGCCTGGGCACTAGGAAGGCCGGGCCTCCCCGACTCCCGGGAGGAGGGGCTAGCCCAGTTGCGCCCTGGCCCCCAAACCCTCTGGTGCCATCTGCCTGTCTCGGCACTTCTGACTCCACAGAGCCTTTCCTACATCTGGGCTGCCTGCCGTGGCAAAGTGCAGGCGTGGGGTGAGGCCATGGCTTTGTCTTTCCAGGAAAAAATGAGCCCCTGGCAGAAGCAGCAGGCCCAGGCAGAGCCTTGAGCTTGAAGCCCAGTAGGTCTGTGGCCCTCAGGGCCAGAGCAATGCTTTCAAGGCAGGGAAGCGGCCTGCAAGCTGAGTGGGAGTGGGGGAGGGGAGGGAGACAGCTGAAGCCGAGTCCAGAAGGGCGGCGATGGAAGAGCTGCAGCTGGGTCAGAGCCTGGAGGGAGGGCGGGGCCTTCACTGAGGACCCCCCCGCCCCCCGAGGCCAGAACTTGGCCCACGGCGGTCGCGCATGCGCCCTTGGCCTGTGCGGTGTGTGGGGGCTTGAACCCAAGCCCGCAGGGCTCCCGGAGCGGCCAGAGAAAGAAGGGCCCATGGAGAGGTAGGCGAGGTGGGCAGGGGCGCCACCTTACTCTCCTCAGCTCCCTGAGGGAGAGAGAGAGAGACAGAGACAGAGAGAGAGATCCCTGACCTCTGAGTCTCTGCCTCCACCGCTGGCTGGTGCCAACTCACGCGCCATCCCACTTCCAGCCATCACCCCCACGCCTGCCCCGGGGCCAGCCCCACCACAGAGAGGCCGGTTGGTTCCTGCTCACCTCTGTGCCATCCCTTCCCGACCTGACCCCAGTGCAGGGGATAAGCTTCAGACAAGTCTTTCCATGTCCCTCTGCATGACAATAGACTTCCTCCCCTCTCCCATTCCACAGGCCCACCCACCCGGGACATCCACCTTTGTCATTAGCTCAGGAGAGGATGCAAGATGAGAATCTCTGCTATTGTGTGGGGAGACTCAGTTTCCCGGGTTTCCCCCATGGACACATGTTCTTCAGCTGGGTCTGATTTTCTCCAGACAAGCTGTCTTGCGAAGGATTTGGCCAGCCCTAAGAACCTGAAGGGAAAGGGCGGAGGGGGGTTCTCTCTCTGCCCCCGACAGCCCGGAGCTGGGTCGGTCCCTCAGACCTGGCCAGTGGCAGCCCATCCCCCGGCGCCCTTCCCCGGGGCATCCAAGGGCAGGCTCGGCGCCAGCCCCACCGCGCTCGCCCCTGCCCGACTGTCGTCCTCCCTCGGGCGGCCTGGGCAGGACAGGGACCCGGGTGTGGGAGGCCTCCAGATCTCAGGCCTGGCACACCGTTTACCAGGCTGCTTCCTCCTCTGACGGGGGCCCAGCACACGCCCCAGGAGACTTGGCAGCCGCCCCCAGGTCTCTAGCCTCTGGAACTCGTCCCGTTGGAAGGGGCCTGGCCCAGGTGCCAGGTTCGGCTGGTCGGCCAGCCTCCTTTGGAGAAAGCAGGCAAGCCGAGCCAGGCTTGCAGTGGCCCTGGCGTGACACCTGCCACCTCAGGCAGAGGGCCTCCCGCGTGCCCTCCATGGCGGGTTTCTCCCCGGAGCCGTGGCCTGGGCACTAGGAAGGCCGGGCCTCCCCGACTCCCGGGAGGAGGGGCTAGCCCAGTTGCGCCCTGGCCCCCAAACCCTCTGGTGCCATCTGCCTGTCTCGGCACTTCTGACTCCACAGAGCCTTTCCTACATCTGGGCTGCCTGCCGTGGCAAAGTGCAGGCGTGGGGTGAGGCCATGGCTTTGTCTTTCCAGGAAAAAATGAGCCCCTGGCCGAAGCAGCAGGCCCAGGCAGAGCCTTGAGCTTGAAGCCCAGTAGGTCTGTGGCCCTCAGGGCCAGAGCAATGCTTTCAAGGCAGGGAAGCGGCCTGCAAGCTGAGTGGGAGTGGGGGAGGGGAGGGAGACAGCTGAAGCCGAGTCCAGAAGGGCGGCGATGGAAGAGCTGCAGCTGGGTCAGAGCCTGGAGGGAGGGCGGGGCCTTCACTGAGGACCCCCCCGCCCCCCGAGGCCAGAACTTGGCCCACGGCGGTCGCGCATGCGCCCTTGGCCTGTGCGGTGTGTGGGGGCTTGAACCCAAGCCCGCAGGGCTCCCGGAGCGGCCAGAGAAAGAAGGGCCCATGGAGAGGTAGGCGAGGTGGGCAGGGGCGCCACCTTACTCTCCTCAGCTCCCTGAGGGAGAGAGAGAGAGACAGAGACAGAGAGAGAGATCCCTGACCTCTGAGTCTCTGCCTCCACCGCTGGCTGGTGCCAACTCACGCGCCATCCCACTTCCAGCCATCACCCCCACGCCTGCCCCGGGGCCAGCCCCACCACAGAGAGGCCGGTTGGTTCCTGCTCACCTCTGTGCCGTCCCTTCCCGACCTGACCCCAGTGCAGGGGATAAGCTTCAGACAAGTCTTTCCATGTCCCTCTGCATGACAATAGACTTCCTCCCCTCTCCCATTCCACAGGCCCACCCACCCGGGACATCCACCTTTGTCATTAGCTCAGGAGAGGATGCAAGATGAGAATCTCTGCTATTGTGTGGGGAGACTCAGTTTCCCGGGTTTCCCCCATGGACACATGTTCTTCAGCTGGGTCTGATTTTCTCCAGACAAGCTGTCTTGCGAAGGATTTGGCCAGCCCTAAGAACCTGAAGGGAAAGGGCGGAGGGGGGTTCTCTCTCTGCCCCCGACAGCCCGGAGCTGGGTCGGTCCCTCAGACCTGGCCAGGGGCAGCCCATCCCCCGGCGCCCTTCCCCGGGGCATCCAAGGGCAGGCTCGGCGCCAGCCCCACCCCGCTCGCCACTGCCCGACCGTCGTCCTCCCTCGGGCGGCCTGGGCAGGACAGGGACCCGGGTGTGGGAGGCCTCCAGATCTCAGGCCTGGCACACCGTTTACCAGGCTGCTTCCTCCTCTGACGGGGGCCCAGCACACGCCCCAGGAGACTTGGCAGCCGCCCCCAGGGCTCTAGCCTCTGGAACTCGTCCCCTTGGAAGGGGCCTGGCCCAGGTGCCAGGTTCGGCTGGTCGGCCAGCCTCCTTTGGAGAAAGCAGGCAAGCCGAGCCAGGCTTGCAGTGGCCCTGGCGTGACACCTGCCACCTCAGGCAGAGGGCCTCCCGCGTGCCCTCCATGGCGGGTTTCTCCCCGGAGCCGTGGCCTGGGCACTAGGAAGGCCGGGCCTCCCCGACTCCCGGGAGGAGGGGCTAGCCCAGTTGCGCCCTGGCCCCCAAACCCTCTGGTGCCATCTGCCTGTCTCGGCACTTCTGACTCCACAGAGCCTTTCCTACATCTGGGCTGCCTGCCGTGGCAAAGTGCAGGCGTGGGGTGAGGCCATGGCTTTGTCTTTCCAGGAAAAAATGAGCCCCTGGCCGAAGCAGCAGGCCCAGGCAGAGCCTTGAGCTTGAAGCCCAGTAGGTCTGTGGCCCTCAGGGCCAGAGCAATGCTTTCAAGGCAGGGAAGCGGCCTGCAAGCTGAGTGGGAGTGGGGGAGGGGAGGGAGACAGCTGAAGCCGAGTCCAGAAGGGCGGCGATGGAAGAGCTGCAGCTGGGTCAGAGCCTGGAGGGAGGGCGGGGCCTTCACTGAGGACCCCCCCGCCCCCCGAGGCCAGAACTTGGCCCACGGCGGTCGCGCATGCGCCCTTGGCCTGTGCGGTGTGTGGGGGCTTGAACCCAAGCCCGCAGGGCTCCCGGAGCGGCCAGAGAAAGAAGGGCCCATGGAGAGGTAGGCGAGGTGGGCAGGGGCGCCACCTTACTCTCCTCAGCTCCCTGAGGGAGAGAGAGAGAGACAGAGACAGAGAGAGAGATCCCTGACCTCTGAGTCTCTGCCTCCACCGCTGGCTGGTGCCAACTCACGCGCCATCCCACTTCCAGCCATCACCCCCACGCCTGCCCCGGGGCCAGCCCCACCACAGAGAGGCCGGTTGGTTCCTGCTCACCTCTGTGCAGTCCCTTCCCGACCTGACCCCAGTGCAGGGGATAAGCTTCAGACAAGTCTTTCCATGTCCCTCTGCATGACAATAGACTTCCTCCCCTCTCCCATTCCACAGGCCCACCCACCCGGGACATCCACATTTGTCATTAGCTCAGGAGAGGATGCAAGATGAGAATCTCTGCTATTGTGTGGGGAGACTCAGTTTCCCGGGTTTCCCCCATGGACACATGTTCTTCAGCTGGGTCTGATTTTCTCCAGACAAGCTGTCTTGGGAAGGATTTGGCCAGCCCTAAGAAGCTGAAGGGAAAGGGCGGAGGGGGGTTCTCTCTCTGCCCCCGACAGCCCCGAGCTGGGTCGGTCCCTCAGACCTGGCAAGGGGCAGCCCATCCCCCGGCGCCCTTCCCCGGGGCATCCAAGGGCAGGCTCGGCGCCAGCCCCACCCCGCTCGCCACTGCCCGACCGTCGTCCTCCCTCAGGCGGCCTGGGCAGGACAGGGACCCGGGTGTGGGAGGCCTCCAGATCTCAGGCCTGGCACACCGTTTACCAGGCTGCTTCCTCCTCTGACGGGGGCCCAGCACACGCCCCAGGAGACTTGGCAGCCGCCCCCAGGGCTCTAGCCTCTGGAACTCGTCCCCTTGGAAGGGGCCTGGCCCAGGTGCCAGGTTCGGCTGGTCGGCCAGCCTCCTTTGGAGAAAGCAGGCAAGCCGAGCCAGGCTTGCAGTGGCCCTGGCGTGACACCTGCCACCTCAGGCAGAGGGCCTCCCGCGTGCCCTCCATGGCGGGTTTCTCCCCGGAGCCGTGGCCTGGGCACTAGGAAGGCCGGGCCTCCCCGACTCCCGGGAGGAGGGGCTAGCCCAGTTGCGCCCTGGCCCCCAAACCCTCTGGTGCCATCTGCCTGTCTCGGCACTTCTGACTCCACAGAGCCTTTCCTACATCTGGGCTGCCTGCCGTGGCAAAGTGCAGGCGTGGGGTGAGGCCATGGCTTTGTCTTTCCAGGAAAAAATGAGCCCCTGGCCGAAGCAGCAGGCCCAGGCAGAGCCTTGAGCTTGAAGCCCAGTAGGTCTGTGGCCCTCAGGGCCAGAGCAATGCTTTCAAGGCAGGGAAGCGGCCTGCAAGCTGAGTGGGAGTGGGGGAGGGGAGGGAGACAGCTGAAGCCGAGTCCAGAAGGGCGGCGATGGAAGAGCTGCAGCTGGGTCAGAGCCTGGAGGGAGGGCGGGGCCTTCACTGAGGACCCCCCCGCCCCCCGAGGCCAGAACTTGGCCCACGGCGGTCGCGCATGCGCCCTTGGCCTGTGCGGTGTGTGGGGGCTTGAACCCAAGCCCGCAGGGCTCCCGGAGCGGCCAGAGAAAGAAGGGCCCATGGAGAGGTAGGCGAGGTGGGCAGGGGCGCCACCTTACTCTCCTCAGCTCCCTGAGGGAGAGAGAGAGAGACAGAGACAGAGAGAGAGATCCCTGACCTCTGAGTCTCTGCCTCCACCGCTGGCTGGTGCCAACTCACGCGCCATCCCACTTCCAGCCATCACCCCCACGCCTGCCCCGGGGCCAGCCCCACCACAGAGAGGCCGGTTGGTTCCTGCTCACCTCTGTGCCTTCCCTTCCCGACCTGACCCCAGTGCAGGGGATAAGCTTCAGACAAGTCTTTCCATGTCCCTCTGCATGACAATAGACTTCCTCCCCTCTCCCATTCCACAGGCCCACCCACCCGGGACATCCACCTTTGTCATTAGCTCAGGAGAGGATGCAAGATGAGAATCTCTGCTATTGTGTGGGGAGACTCAGTTTCCCGGGTTTCCCCCATGGACACATGTTCTTCAGCTGGGTCTGATTTTCTCCAGACAAGCTGTCTTGGGAAGGATTTGGCCAGCCCTAAGAAGCTGAAGGGAAAGGGCGGAGGGGGGTTCTCTCTCTGCCCCCGACAGCCCCGAACTGGGTCGGTCCCTCAGACCTGGCCAGGGGCAGCCCATCCCCCGGCGCCCTTCCCCGGGGCATCCAAGGGCAGGCTCCGCGCCAGCCCCACCCCGCTCGCCACTGCCCGACCATCGTCCTCCCTCGGGGGGCCTGGGCAGGACAGGGACCCGGCTATGGGAGGCCTCCAGATCTCAGGCCTGGCACACCGTTTACCAGGCTGCTTCCTCCTCTGACGGGGGCCCAGCACACGCCCCAGGAGTCTTGGCAGCCGCCCCCAGGGCTCTGGCCTCTGGAACTCGTCCCCTTGGAAGGGGCCTGGCCCAGGTGCCAGGTTCGGCTGGTCGGCCAGCCTCCTTTGGAGAAAGCAGGCAAGCCGAGCCAGGCTTGCAGTGGCCCTGGCGTGACACCTGCCACCTCAGGCAGAGGGCCTCCCGCGTGCCCTCCATGGCGGGTTTCTCCCCGGGGCCGTGGCCTGGGCACTAGGAAGGCCGGGCCTCCCCGACTCCCGGGAGGAGGGGCTAGCCCAGTTGCGCCCTGGCCCCCAAACCCTCTGGTGCCATCTGCCTGTCTCGGCACTTCTGACTCCACAGAGCCTTTCCTACATCTGGGCTGCCTGCCGTGGCAAAGTGCAGGCGTGGGGTGAGGCCATGGCTTTGTCTTTCCAGGAAAAAATGAGCCCCTGGCCGAAGCAGCAGGCCCAGGCAGAGCCTTGAGCTTGAAGCCCAGTAGGTCTGTGGCCCTCAGGGCCAGAGCAATGCTTTCAAGGCAGGGAAGCGGCCTGCAAGCTGAGTGGGAGTGGGGGAGGGGAGGGAGACAGCTGAAGCCGAGTCCAGAAGGGCGGCGATGGAAGAGCTGCAGCTGGGTCAGAGCCTGGAGGGAGGGCGGGGCCTTCACTGAGGACCCCCCCGCCCCCCGAGGCCAGAACTTGGCCCACGGCGGTCGCGCATGCGCCCTTGGCCTGTGCGGTGTGTGGGGGCTTGAACCCAAGCCCGCAGGGCTCCCGGAGCGGCCAGAGAAAGAAGGGCCCATGGAGAGGTAGGCGAGGTGGGCAGGGGCGCCACCTTACTCTCCTCAGCTCCCTGAGGGAGAGAGAGAGAGACAGAGACAGAGAGAGAGATCCCTGACCTCTGAGTCTCTGCCTCCACCGCTGGCTGGTGCCAACTCACGCGCCATCCCACTTCCAGCCATCACCCCCACGCCTGCCCCGGGGCCAGCCCCACCACAGAGAGGCCGGTTGGTTCCTGCTCACCTCTGTGCCGTCCCTTCCCGACCTGAACCCAGTGCAGGTGATAAGCTTCAGACAAGTCTTTCCATGTCCCTCTGCATGACAATAGACTTCCTCCCCTCTCCCATTCCACAGGCCCACCCACCCGGGACATCCACCTTTGTCATTAGCTCAGGAGAGGATGCAAGATGAGAATCTCTGCTATTGTGTGGGGAGACTCAGTTTCCCGGGTTTCCCCCATGGACACATGTTCTTCAGCTGGGTCTGATTTTCTCCAGACAAGCTGTCTTGGGAAGGATTTGGCCAGCCCTAAGAAGCTGAAGGGAAAGGGCGGAGGGGGGTTCTCTCTCTGCCCCCGACAGCCCCGAGCTGGGTCGGTCCGTCAGACCTGGCCAGGGGCAGCCCATCCCCCGGCGCCCTTCCCCGGGGCATCCAAGGGCAGGCTCCGCGCCAGCCCCACCCCGCTCGCCACTGCCCGACCATCGTCCTCCCTCGGGGGGCCTGGGCAGGACAGGGACCCGGCTGTGGGAGGCCTCCAGATCTCAGGCCTGGCACACCGTTTACCAGGCTGCTTCCTCCTCTGACGGGGGCCCAGCACACGCCCCAGGAGTCTTGGCAGCCGCCCCCAGGGCTCTAGCCTCTGGAACTCGTCCCCTTGGAAGGGGCCTGGCCCAGGTGCCAGGTTCGGCTGGTCGGCCAGCCTCCTTTGGAGAAAGCAGGCAAGCCGAGCCAGGCTTGCAGTGGCCCTGGCGTGACACCTGCCACCTCAGGCAGAGGGCCTCCCGCGTGCCCTCCATGGCGGGTTTCTCCCTGGAGCCGTGGCCTGGGCACTAGGAAGGCCGGGCCTCCCCGACTCCCGGGAGGAGGGGCTAGCCCAGTTGCGCCCTGGCCCCCAAACCCTCTGGTGCCATCTGCCTGTCTCGGCACTTCTGACTCCACAGAGCCTTTCCTACATCTGGGCTGCCTGCCGTGGCAAAGTGCAGGCGTGGGGTGAGGCCATGGCTTTGTCTTTCCAGGAAAAATTGAGCCCCTGGCCGAAGCAGCAGGCCCAGGCAGAGCCTTGAGCTTGAAGCCCAGTAGGTCTGTGGCCCTCAGGGCCAGAGCAATGCTTTCAAGGCAGGGAAGCGGCCTGCAAGCTGAGTGGGAGTGGGGGAGGGGAGGGAGACAGCTGAAGCCGAGTCCAGAAGGGCGGCGATGGAAGAGCTGCAGCTGGGTCAGAGCCTGGAGGGAGGGCGGGGCCTTCACTGAGGACCCCCCCGCCCCCCGAGGCCAGCCCTAGGCCCCGGCGGTCGCGCATGCGCCCTTGGCCTGTGCGGTGTGTGGGGGCTTGAACCCAAGCCCGCAGGGCTCCCGGAGCGGCCAGAGAAAGAAGGGCCCATGGAGAGGTAGGCGAGATGGGCAGGGGGCGCCACCTTACTCTCCTCAGCTCCCTGAGGGAGAGAGAGAGAGACAGAGACAGAGAGAGAGATCCCTGACCTCTGAGTCTCTGCCTCCACCGCTGGCTGGTGCCAACTCACGCGCCATCCCACTTCCAGCCATCACCCCCACGCCTGCCCCGGGGCCAGCCCCACCACAGAGAGGCCGGTTGGTTCCTGCTCACCTCTGTGCCGTCCCTTCCCGACCTGACCCCAGTGCAGGGGATAAGCTTCAGACAAGTCTTTCCATGTCCCTCTGCATGACAATAGACTTCCTCCCCTCTCCCATTCCACAGGCCCACCCACCCGGGACATCCACATTTGTCATTAGCTCAGGAGAGGATGCAAGATGAGAATCTCTGCTATTGTGTGGGGAGACTCAGTTTCCCGGGTTTCCCCCATGGACACATGTTCTTCAGCTGGGTCTGATTTTCTCCAGACAAGCTGTCTTGCGAAGGATTTGGCCAGCCCTAAGAACCTGAAGGGAAAGGGCGGAGGGGGGTTCTCTCTCTGCCCCCGACAGCCCGGAGCTGGGTCGGTCCCTCAGACCTGGCCAGGGGCAGCCCATCCCCCGGCGCCCTTCCCCGGGGCATCCAAGGGCAGGCTCGGCGCCAGCCCCACCCCGCTCGCCACTGCCCGACCGTCGTCCTCCCTCGGGCGGCCTGGGCAGGACAGGGACCCGGGTGTGGGAGGCCTCCAGATCTCAGGCCTGGCACACCGTTTACCAGGCTGCTTCCTCCTCTGACGGGGGCCCAGCACACGCCCCAGGAGACTTGGCAGCCGCCCCCAGGGCTCTAGCCTCTGGAACTCGTCCCCTTGGAAGGGGCCTGGCCCAGGTGCCAGGTTCGGCTGGTCGGCCAGCCTCCTTTGGAGAAAGCAGGCAAGCCGAGCCAGGCTTGCAGTGGCCCTGGCGTGACACCTGCCACCTCAGGCAGAGGGCCTCCCGCGTGCCCTCCATGGCGGGTTTCTCCCCGGAGCCGTGGCCTGGGCACTAGGAAGGCCGGGCCTCCCCGACTCCCGGGAGGAGGGGCTAGCCCAGTTGCGCCCTGGCCCCCAAACCCTCTGGTGCCATCTGCCTGTCTCGGCACTTCTGACTCCACAGAGCCTTTCCTACATCTGGGCTGCCTGCCGTGGCAAAGTGCAGGCGTGGGGTGAGGCCATGGCTTTGTCTTTCCAGGAAAAAATGAGCCCCTGGCCGAAGCAGCAGGCCCAGGCAGAGCCTTGAGCTTGAAGCCCAGTAGGTCTGTGGCCCTCAGGGCCAGAGCAATGCTTTCAAGGCAGGGAAGCGGCCTGCAAGCTGAGTGGGAGTGGGGGAGGGGAGGGAGACAGCTGAAGCCGAGTCCAGAAGGGCGGCGATGGAAGAGCTGCAGCTGGGTCAGAGCCTGGAGGGAGGGCGGGGCCTTCACTGAGGACCCCCCCGCCCCCCGAGGCCAGAACTTGGCCCACGGCGGTCGCGCATGCGCCCTTGGCCTGTGCGGTGTGTGGGGGCTTGAACCCAAGCCCGCAGGGCTCCCGGAGCGGCCAGAGAAAGAAGGGCCCATGGAGAGGTAGGCGAGGTGGGCAGGGGCGCCACCTTACTCTCCTCAGCTCCCTGAGGGAGAGAGAGAGAGACAGAGACAGAGAGAGAGATCCCTGACCTCTGAGTCTCTGCCTCCACCGCTGGCTGGTGCCAACTCACGCGCCATCCCACTTCCAGCCATCACCCCCACGCCTGCCCCGGGGCCAGCCCCACCACAGAGAGGCCGGTTGGTTCCTGCTCACCTCTGTGCAGTCCCTTCCCGACCTGACCCCAGTGCAGGGGATAAGCTTCAGACAAGTCTTTCCATGTCCCTCTGCATGACAATAGACTTCCTCCCCTCTCCCATTCCACAGGCCCACCCACCCGGGACATCCACATTTGTCATTAGCTCAGGAGAGGATGCAAGATGAGAATCTCTGCTATTGTGTGGGGAGACTCAGTTTCCCGGGTTTCCCCCATGGACACATGTTCTTCAGCTGGGTCTGATTTTCTCCAGACAAGCTGTCTTGGGAAGGATTTGGCCAGCCCTAAGAAGCTGAAGGGAAAGGGCGGAGGGGGGTTCTCTCTCTGCCCCCGACAGCCCCGAGCTGGGTCGGTCCCTCAGACCTGGCAAGGGGCAGCCCATCCCCCGGCGCCCTTCCCCGGGGCATCCAAGGGCAGGCTCGGCGCCAGCCCCACCCCGCTCGCCACTGCCCGACCGTCGTCCTCCCTCAGGCGGCCTGGGCAGGACAGGGACCCGGGTGTGGGAGGCCTCCAGATCTCAGGCCTGGCACACCGTTTACCAGGCTGCTTCCTCCTCTGACGGGGGCCCAGCACACGCCCCAGGAGACTTGGCAGCCGCCCCCAGGGCTCTAGCCTCTGGAACTCGTCCCCTTGGAAGGGGCCTGGCCCAGGTGCCAGGTTCGGCTGGTCGGCCAGCCTCCTTTGGAGAAAGCAGGCAAGCCGAGCCAGGCTTGCAGTGGCCCTGGCGTGACACCTGCCACCTCAGGCAGAGGGCCTCCCGCGTGCCCTCCATGGCGGGTTTCTCCCCGGGGCCGTGGCCTGGGCACTAGGAAGGCCGGGCCTCCCCGACTCCCGGGAGGAGGGGCTAGCCCAGTTGCGCCCTGGCCCCCAAACCCTCTGGTGCCATCTGCCTGTCTCGGCACTTCTGACTCCACAGAGCCTTTCCTACATCTGGGCTGCCTGCCGTGGCAAAGTGCAGGCGTGGGGTGAGGCCATGGCTTTGTCTTTCCAGGAAAAAATGAGCCCCTGGCCGAAGCAGCAGGCCCAGGCAGAGCCTTGAGCTTGAAGCCCAGTAGGTCTGTGGCCCTCAGGGCCAGAGCAATGCTTTCAAGGCAGGGAAGCGGCCTGCAAGCTGAGTGGGAGTGGGGGAGGGGAGGGAGACAGCTGAAGCCGAGTCCAGAAGGGCGGCGATGGAAGAGCTGCAGCTGGGTCAGAGCCTGGAGGGAGGGCGGGGCCTTCACTGAGGACCCCCCCGCCCCCCGAGGCCAGAACTTGGCCCACGGCGGTCGCGCATGCGCCCTTGGCCTGTGCGGTGTGTGGGGGCTTGAACCCAAGCCCGCAGGGCTCCCGGAGCGGCCAGAGAAAGAAGGGCCCATGGAGAGGTAGGCGAGGTGGGCAGGGGCGCCACCTTACTCTCCTCAGCTCCCTGAGGGAGAGAGAGAGAGACAGAGACAGAGAGAGAGATCCCTGACCTCTGAGTCTCTGCCTCCACCGCTGGCTGGTGCCAACTCACGCGCCATCCCACTTCCAGCCATCACCCCCACGCCTGCCCCGGGGCCAGCCCCACCACAGAGAGGCCGGTTGGTTCCTGCTCACCTCTGTGCAGTCCCTTCCCGACCTGACCCCAGTGCAGGGGATAAGCTTCAGACAAGTCTTTCCATGTCCCTCTGCATGACAATAGACTTCCTCCCCTCTCCCATTCCACAGGCCCACCCACCCGGGACATCCACCTTTGTCATTAGCTCAGGAGAGGATGCAAGATGAGAATCTCTGCTATTGTGTGGGGAGACTCAGTTTCCCGGGTTTCCCCCATGGACACATGTTCTTCAGCTGGGTCTGATTTTCTCCAGACAAGCTGTCTTGGGAAGGATTTGGCCAGCCCTAAGAACCTGAAGGGAAAGGGCGGAGGGGGGTTCTCTCTCTGCCCCCGACAGCCCGGAGCTGGGTCGGTCCCTCAGACCTGGCCAGGGGCAGCCCATCCCCCGGCGCCCTTCCCCGGGGCATCCAAGGGCAGGCTCGGCGCCAGCCCCACCCCGCTCGCCCCTGCCCGACCGTCGTCCTCCCTCGGGCGGCCTGGGCAGGACAGGGACCCGGGTGTGGGAGGCCTCCAGATCTCAGGCCTGGCACACCGTTTACCAGGCTGCTTCCTCCTCTGACGGGGGCCCAGCACACGCCCCAGGAGACTTGGCAGCCGCCCCCAGGTCTCTAGCCTCTGGAACTCGTCCCGTTGGAAGGGGCCTGGCCCAGGTGCCAGGTTCGGCTGGTCGGCCAGCCTCCTTTGGAGAAAGCAGGCAAGCCGAGCCAGGCTTGCAGTGGCCCTGGCGTGACACCTGCCACCTCAGGCAGAGGGCCTCCCGCGTGCCCTCCATGGCGGGTTTCTCCCCGGAGCCGTGGCCTGGGCACTAGGAAGGCCGGGCCTCCCCGACTCCCGGGAGGAGGGGCTAGCCCAGTTGCGCCCTGGCCCCCAAACCCTCTGGTGCCATCTGCCTGTCTCGGCACTTCTGACTCCACAGAGCCTTTCCTACATCTGGGCTGCCTGCCGTGGCAAAGTGCAGGCGTGGGGTGAGGCCATGGCTTTGTCTTTCCAGGAAAAAATGAGCCCCTGGCCGAAGCAGCAGGCCCAGGCAGAGCCTTGAGCTTGAAGCCCAGTAGGTCTGTGGCCCTCAGGGCCAGAGCAATGCTTTCAAGGCAGGGAAGCGGCCTGCAAGCTGAGTGGGAGTGGGGGAGGGGAGGGAGACAGCTGAAGCCGAGTCCAGAAGGGCGGCGATGGAAGAGCTGCAGCTGGGTCAGAGCCTGGAGGGAGGGCGGGGCCTTCACTGAGGACCCCCCCGCCCCCCGAGGCCAGAACTTGGCCCACGGCGGTCGCGCATGCGCCCTTGGCCTGTGCGGTGTGTGGGGGCTTGAACCCAAGCCCGCAGGGCTCCCGGAGCGGCCAGAGAAAGAAGGGCCCATGGAGAGGTAGGCGAGGTGGGCAGGGGCGCCACCTTACTCTCCTCAGCTCCCTGAGGGAGAGAGAGAGAGACAGAGACAGAGAGAGAGATCCCTGACCTCTGAGTCTCTGCCTCCACCGCTGGCTGGTGCCAACTCACGCGCCATCCCACTTCCAGCCATCACCCCCACGCCTGCCCCGGGGCCAGCCCCACCACAGAGAGGCCGGTTGGTTCCTGCTCACCTCTGTGCCATCCCTTCCCGACCTGACCCCAGTGCAGGGGATAAGCTTCAGACAAGTCTTTCCATGTCCCTCTGCATGACAATAGACTTCCTCCCCTCTCCCATTCCACAGGCCCACCCACCCGGGACATCCACCTTTGTCATTAGCTCAGGAGAGGATGCAAGATGAGAATCTCTGCTATTGTGTGGGGAGACTCAGTTTCCCGGGTTTCCCCCATGGACACATGTTCTTCAGCTGGGTCTGATTTTCTCCAGACAAGCTGTCTTGCGAAGGATTTGGCCAGCCCTAAGAACCTGAAGGGAAAGGGCGGAGGGGGGTTCTCTCTCTGCCCCCGACAGCCCGGAGCTGGGTCGGTCCCTCAGACCTGGCCAGTGGCAGCCCATCCCCCGGCGCCCTTCCCCGGGGCATCCAAGGGCAGGCTCGGCGCCAGCCCCACCGCGCTCGCCCCTGCCCGACTGTCGTCCTCCCTCGGGCGGCCTGGGCAGGACAGGGACCCGGGTGTGGGAGGCCTCCAGATCTCAGGCCTGGCACACCGTTTACCAGGCTGCTTCCTCCTCTGACGGGGGCCCAGCACACGCCCCAGGAGACTTGGCAGCCGCCCCCAGGTCTCTAGCCTCTGGAACTCGTCCCGTTGGAAGGGGCCTGGCCCAGGTGCCAGGTTCGGCTGGTCGGCCAGCCTCCTTTGGAGAAAGCAGGCAAGCCGAGCCAGGCTTGCAGTGGCCCTGGCGTGACACCTGCCACCTCAGGCAGAGGGCCTCCCGCGTGCCCTCCATGGCGGGTTTCTCCCCGGAGCCGTGGCCTGGGCACTAGGAAGGCCGGGCCTCCCCGACTCCCGGGAGGAGGGGCTAGCCCAGTTGCGCCCTGGCCCCCAAACCCTCTGGTGCCATCTGCCTGTCTCGGCACTTCTGACTCCACAGAGCCTTTCCTACATCTGGGCTGCCTGCCGTGGCAAAGTGCAGGCGTGGGGTGAGGCCATGGCTTTGTCTTTCCAGGAAAAAATGAGCCCCTGGCCGAAGCAGCAGGCCCAGGCAGAGCCTTGAGCTTGAAGCCCAGTAGGTCTGTGGCCCTCAGGGCCAGAGCAATGCTTTCAAGGCAGGGAAGCGGCCTGCAAGCTGAGTGGGAGTGGGGGAGGGGAGGGAGACAGCTGAAGCCGAGTCCAGAAGGGCGGCGATGGAAGAGCTGCAGCTGGGTCAGAGCCTGGAGGGAGGGCGGGGCCTTCACTGAGGACCCCCCCGCCCCCCGAGGCCAGAACTTGGCCCACGGCGGTCGCGCATGCGCCCTTGGCCTGTGCGGTGTGTGGGGGCTTGAACCCAAGCCCGCAGGGCTCCCGGAGCGGCCAGAGAAAGAAGGGCCCATGGAGAGGTAGGCGAGGTGGGCAGGGGCGCCACCTTACTCTCCTCAGCTCCCTGAGGGAGAGAGAGAGAGACAGAGACAGAGAGAGAGATCCCTGACCTCTGAGTCTCTGCCTCCACCGCTGGCTGGTGCCAACTCACGCGCCATCCCACTTCCAGCCATCACCCCCACGCCTGCCCCGGGGCCAGCCCCACCACAGAGAGGCCGGTTGGTTCCTGCTCACCTCTGTGCCGTCCCTTCCCGACCTGACCCCAGTGCAGGGGATAAGCTTCAGACAAGTCTTTCCATGTCCCTCTGCATGACAATAGACTTCCTCCCCTCTCCCATTCCACAGGCCCACCCACCCGGGACATCCACCTTTGTCATTAGCTCAGGAGAGGATGCAAGATGAGAATCTCTGCTATTGTGTGGGGAGACTCAGTTTCCCGGGTTTCCCCCATGGACACATGTTCTTCAGCTGGGTCTGATTTTCTCCAGACAAGCTGTCTTGCGAAGGATTTGGCCAGCCCTAAGAACCTGAAGGGAAAGGGCGGAGGGGGGTTCTCTCTCTGCCCCCGACAGCCCGGAGCTGGGTCGGTCCCTCAGACCTGGCCAGGGGCAGCCCATCCCCCGGCGCCCTTCCCCGGGGCATCCAAGGGCAGGCTCGGCGCCAGCCCCACCCCGCTCGCCACTGCCCGACCGTCGTCCTCCCTCGGGCGGCCTGGGCAGGACAGGGACCCGGGTGTGGGAGGCCTCCAGATCTCAGGCCTGGCACACCGTTTACCAGGCTGCTTCCTCCTCTGACGGGGGCCCAGCACACGCCCCAGGAGACTTGGCAGCCGCCCCCAGGGCTCTAGCCTCTGGAACTCGTCCCCTTGGAAGGGGCCTGGCCCAGGTGCCAGGTTCGGCTGGTCGGCCAGCCTCCTTTGGAGAAAGCAGGCAAGCCGAGCCAGGCTTGCAGTGGCCCTGGCGTGACACCTGCCACCTCAGGCAGAGGGCCTCCCGCGTGCCCTCCATGGCGGGTTTCTCCCCGGAGCCGTGGCCTGGGCACTAGGAAGGCCGGGCCTCCCCGACTCCCGGGAGGAGGGGCTAGCCCAGTTGCGCCCTGGCCCCCAAACCCTCTGGTGCCATCTGCCTGTCTCGGCACTTCTGACTCCACAGAGCCTTTCCTACATCTGGGCTGCCTGCCGTGGCAAAGTGCAGGCGTGGGGTGAGGCCATGGCTTTGTCTTTCCAGGAAAAAATGAGCCCCTGGCCGAAGCAGCAGGCCCAGGCAGAGCCTTGAGCTTGAAGCCCAGTAGGTCTGTGGCCCTCAGGGCCAGAGCAATGCTTTCAAGGCAGGGAAGCGGCCTGCAAGCTGAGTGGGAGTGGGGGAGGGGAGGGAGACAGCTGAAGCCGAGTCCAGAAGGGCGGCGATGGAAGAGCTGCAGCTGGGTCAGAGCCTGGAGGGAGGGCGGGGCCTTCACTGAGGACCCCCCCGCCCCCCGAGGCCAGAACTTGGCCCACGGCGGTCGCGCATGCGCCCTTGGCCTGTGCGGTGTGTGGGGGCTTGAACCCAAGCCCGCAGGGCTCCCGGAGCGGCCAGAGAAAGAAGGGCCCATGGAGAGGTAGGCGAGGTGGGCAGGGGCGCCACCTTACTCTCCTCAGCTCCCTGAGGGAGAGAGAGAGAGACAGAGACAGAGAGAGAGATCCCTGACCTCTGAGTCTCTGCCTCCACCGCTGGCTGGTGCCAACTCACGCGCCATCCCACTTCCAGCCATCACCCCCACGCCTGCCCCGGGGCCAGCCCCACCACAGAGAGGCCGGTTGGTTCCTGCTCACCTCTGTGCAGTCCCTTCCCGACCTGACCCCAGTGCAGGGGATAAGCTTCAGACAAGTCTTTCCATGTCCCTCTGCATGACAATAGACTTCCTCCCCTCTCCCATTCCACAGGCCCACCCACCCGGGACATCCACATTTGTCATTAGCTCAGGAGAGGATGCAAGATGAGAATCTCTGCTATTGTGTGGGGAGACTCAGTTTCCCGGGTTTCCCCCATGGACACATGTTCTTCAGCTGGGTCTGATTTTCTCCAGACAAGCTGTCTTGGGAAGGATTTGGCCAGCCCTAAGAAGCTGAAGGGAAAGGGCGGAGGGGGGTTCTCTCTCTGCCCCCGACAGCCCCGAGCTGGGTCGGTCCCTCAGACCTGGCAAGGGGCAGCCCATCCCCCGGCGCCCTTCCCCGGGGCATCCAAGGGCAGGCTCGGTGCCAGCCCCACCCCGCTCGCCACTGCCCGACCGTCGTCCTCCCTCAGGCGGCCTGGGCAGGACAGGGACCCGGGTGTGGGAGGCCTCCAGATCTCAGGCCTGGCACACCGTTTACCAGGCTGCTTCCTCCTCTGACGGGGGCCCAGCACACGCCCCAGGAGACTTGGCAGCCGCCCCCAGGGCTCTAGCCTCTGGAACTCGTCCCCTTGGAAGGGGCCTGGCCCAGGTGCCAGGTTCGGCTGGTCGGCCAGCCTCCTTTGGAGAAAGCAGGCAAGCCGAGCCAGGCTTGCAGTGGCCCTGGCGTGACACCTGCCACCTCAGGCAGAGGGCCTCCCGCGTGCCCTCCATGGCGGGTTTCTCCCCGGAGCCGTGGCCTGGGCACTAGGAAGGCCGGGCCTCCCCGACTCCCGGGAGGAGGGGCTAGCCCAGTTGCGCCCTGGCCCCCAAACCCTCTGGTGCCATCTGCCTGTCTCGGCACTTCTGACTCCACAGAGCCTTTCCTACATCTGGGCTGCCTGCCGTGGCAAAGTGCAGGCGTGGGGTGAGGCCATGGCTTTGTCTTTCCAGGAAAAAATGAGCCCCTGGCCGAAGCAGCAGGCCCAGGCAGAGCCTTGAGCTTGAAGCCCAGTAGGTCTGTGGCCCTCAGGGCCAGAGCAATGCTTTCAAGGCAGGGAAGCGGCCTGCAAGCTGAGTGGGAGTGGGGGAGGGGAGGGAGACAGCTGAAGCCGAGTCCAGAAGGGCGGCGATGGAAGAGCTGCAGCTGGGTCAGAGCCTGGAGGGAGGGCGGGGCCTTCACTGAGGACCCCCCCGCCCCCCGAGGCCAGAACTTGGCCCACGGCGGTCGCGCATGCGCCCTTGGCCTGTGCGGTGTGTGGGGGCTTGAACCCAAGCCCGCAGGGCTCCCGGAGCGGCCAGAGAAAGAAGGGCCCATGGAGAGGTAGGCGAGGTGGGCAGGGGCGCCACCTTACTCTCCTCAGCTCCCTGAGGGAGAGAGAGAGAGACAGAGACAGAGAGAGAGATCCCTGACCTCTGAGTCTCTGCCTCCACCGCTGGCTGGTGCCAACTCACGCGCCATCCCACTTCCAGCCATCACCCCCACGCCTGCCCCGGGGCCAGCCCCACCACAGAGAGGCCGGTTGGTTCCTGCTCACCTCTGTGCCGTCCCTTCCCGACCTGACCCCAGTGCAGGGGATAAGCTTCAGACAAGTCTTTCCATGTCCCTCTGCATGACAATAGACTTCCTCCCCTCTCCCATTCCACAGGCCCACCCACCCGGGACATCCACCTTTGTCATTAGCTCAGGAGAGGATGCAAGATGAGAATCTCTGCTATTGTGTGGGGAGACTCAGTTTCCCGGGTTTCCCCCATGGACACATGTTCTTCAGCTGGGTCTGATTTTCTCCAGACAAGCTGTCTTGGGAAGGATTTGGCCAGCCCTAAGAAGCTGAAGGGAAAGGGCGGAGGGGGGTTCTCTCTCTGCCCCCGACAGCCCCGAACTGGGTCGGTCCCTCAGA
This sequence comes from Diceros bicornis minor, assembly GCF_020826845.1. NCBI lineage: Eukaryota > Metazoa > Chordata > Mammalia > Perissodactyla > Rhinocerotidae > Diceros > Diceros bicornis. The sequence goes on from NW_026691039.1 coordinate 795,033, forward strand.
CCTGGCCAGGGGCAGCCCATCCCCCGGCGCCCTTCCCCGGGGCATCCAAGGGCAGGCTCCGCGCCAGCCCCACCCCGCTCGCCACTGCCCGACCATCGTCCTCCCTCGGGGGGCCTGGGCAGGACAGGGACCCGGCTATGGGAGGCCTCCAGATCTCAGGCCTGGCACACCGTTTACCAGGCTGCTTCCTCCTCTGACGGGGGCCCAGCACACGCCCCAGGAGTCTTGGCAGCCGCCCCCAGGGCTCTGGCCTCTGGAACTCGTCCCCTTGGAAGGGGCCTGGCCCAGGTGCCAGGTTCGGCTGGTCGGCCAGCCTCCTTTGGAGAAAGCAGGCAAGCCGAGCCAGGCTTGCAGTGGCCCTGGCGTGACACCTGCCACCTCAGGCAGAGGGCCTCCCGCGTGCCCTCCATGGCGGGTTTCTCCCTGGAGCCGTGGCCTGGGCACTAGGAAGGCCGGGCCTCCCCGACTCCCGGGAGGAGGGGCTAGCCCAGTTGCGCCCTGGCCCCCAAACCCTCTGGTGCCATCTGCCTGTCTCGGCACTTCTGACTCCACAGAGCCTTTCCTACATCTGGGCTGCCTGCCGTGGCAAAGTGCAGGCGTGGGGTGAGGCCATGGCTTTGTCTTTCCAGGAAAAATTGAGCCCCTGGCCGAAGCAGCAGGCCCAGGCAGAGCCTTGAGCTTGAAGCCCAGTAGGTCTGTGGCCCTCAGGGCCAGAGCAATGCTTTCAAGGCAGGGAAGCGGCCTGCAAGCTGAGTGGGAGTGGGGGAGGGGAGGGAGACAGCTGAAGCCGAGTCCAGAAGGGCGGCGATGGAAGAGCTGCAGCTGGGTCAGAGCCTGGAGGGAGGGCGGGGCCTTCACTGAGGACCCCCCCGCCCCCCGAGGCCAGCCCTAGGCCCCGGCGGTCGCGCATGCGCCCTTGGCCTGTGCGGTGTGTGGGGGCTTGAACCCAAGCCCGCAGGGCTCCCGGAGCGGCCAGAGAAAGAAGGGCCCATGGAGAGGTAGGCGAGGTGGGCAGGGGGCGCCACGTTACTCTCCTCAGCTCCCTGAGGGAGAGAGAGAGAGACAGAGACAGAGAGAGAGATCCCTGACCTCTGAGTCTCTGCCTCCACCGCTGGCTGGTGCCAACTCACGCGCCATCCCACTTCCAGCCATCACCCCCACGCCTGCCCCGGGGCCAGCCCCACCACAGAGAGGCCGGTTGGTTCCTGCTCACCTCTGTGCCGTCCCTTCCCGACCTGACCCCAGTGCAGGGGATAAGCTTCAGACAAGTCTTTCCATGTCCCTCTGCATGACAATAGACTTCCTCCCCTCTCCCATTCCACAGGCCCACCCACCCGGGACATCCACATTTGTCATTAGCTCAGGAGAGGATGCAAGATGAGAATCTCTGCTATTGTGTGGGGAGACTCAGTTTCCCGGGTTTCCCCCATGGACACATGTTCTTCAGCTGGGTCTGATTTTCTCCAGACAAGCTGTCTTGCGAAGGATTTGGCCAGCCCTAAGAACCTGAAGGGAAAGGGCGGAGGGGGGTTCTCTCTCTGCCCCCGACAGCCCGGAGCTGGGTCGGTCCCTCAGACCTGGCCAGGGGCAGCCCATCCCCCGGCGCCCTTCCCCGGGGCATCCAAGGGCAGGCTCGGCGCCAGCCCCACCCCGCTCGCCACTGCCCGACCGTCGTCCTCCCTCGGGCGGCCTGGGCAGGACAGGGACCCGGGTGTGGGAGGCCTCCAGATCTCAGGCCTGGCACACCGTTTACCAGGCTGCTTCCTCCTCTGACGGGGGCCCAGCACACGCCCCAGGAGACTTGGCAGCCGCCCCCAGGGCTCTAGCCTCTGGAACTCGTCCCCTTGGAAGGGGCCTGGCCCAGGTGCCAGGTTCGGCTGGTCGGCCAGCCTCCTTTGGAGAAAGCAGGCAAGCCGAGCCAGGCTTGCAGTGGCCCTGGCGTGACACCTGCCACCTCAGGCAGAGGGCCTCCCGCGTGCCCTCCATGGCGGGTTTCTCCCCGGAGCCGTGGCCTGGGCACTAGGAAGGCCGGGCCTCCCCGACTCCCGGGAGGAGGGGCTAGCCCAGTTGCGCCCTGGCCCCCAAACCCTCTGGTGCCATCTGCCTGTCTCGGCACTTCTGACTCCACAGAGCCTTTCCTACATCTGGGCTGCCTGCCGTGGCAAAGTGCAGGCGTGGGGTGAGGCCATGGCTTTGTCTTTCCAGGAAAAAATGAGCCCCTGGCCGAAGCAGCAGGCCCAGGCAGAGCCTTGAGCTTGAAGCCCAGTAGGTCTGTGGCCCTCAGGGCCAGAGCAATGCTTTCAAGGCAGGGAAGCGGCCTGCAAGCTGAGTGGGAGTGGGGGAGGGGAGGGAGACAGCTGAAGCCGAGTCCAGAAGGGCTGCGATGGAAGAGCTGCAGCTGGGTCAGAGCCTGGAGGGAGGGCGGGGCCTTCACTGAGGACCCCCCCGCCCCCCGAGGCCAGAACTTGGCCCACGGCGGTCGCGCATGCGCCCTTGGCCTGTGCGGTGTGTGGGGGCTTGAACCCAAGCCCGCAGGGCTCCCGGAGCGGCCAGAGAAAGAAGGGCCCATGGAGAGGTAGGCGAGGTGGGCAGGGGCGCCACCTTACTCTCCTCAGCTCCCTGAGGGAGAGAGAGAGAGACAGAGACAGAGAGAGAGATCCCTGACCTCTGAGTCTCTGCCTCCACCGCTGGCTGGTGCCAACTCACGCGCCATCCCACTTCCAGCCATCACCCCCACGCCTGCCCCGGGGCCAGCCCCACCACAGAGAGGCCGGTTGGTTCCTGCTCACCTCTGTGCAGTCCCTTCCCGACCTGACCCCAGTGCAGGGGATAAGCTTCAGACAAGTCTTTCCATGTCCCTCTGCATGACAATAGACTTCCTCCCCTCTCCCATTCCACAGGCCCACCCACCCGGGACATCCACATTTGTCATTAGCTCAGGAGAGGATGCAAGATGAGAATCTCTGCTATTGTGTGGGGAGACTCAGTTTCCCGGGTTTCCCCCATGGACACATGTTCTTCAGCTGGGTCTGATTTTCTCCAGACAAGCTGTCTTGGGAAGGATTTGGCCAGCCCTAAGAAGCTGAAGGGAAAGGGCGGAGGGGGGTTCTCTCTCTGCCCCCGACAGCCCCGAGCTGGGTCGGTCCCTCAGACCTGGCAAGGGGCAGCCCATCCCCCGGCGCCCTTCCCCGGGGCATCCAAGGGCAGGCTCGGCGCCAGCCCCACCCCGCTCGCCACTGCCCGACCGTCGTCCTCCCTCAGGCGGCCTGGGCAGGACAGGGACCCGGGTGTGGGAGGCCTCCAGATCTCAGGCCTGGCACACCGTTTACCAGGCTGCTTCCTCCTCTGACGGGGGCCCAGCACACGCCCCAGGAGACTTGGCAGCCGCCCCCAGGGCTCTAGCCTCTGGAACTCGTCCCCTTGGAAGGGGCCTGGCCCAGGTGCCAGGTTCGGCTGGTCGGCCAGCCTCCTTTGGAGAAAGCAGGCAAGCCGAGCCAGGCTTGCAGTGGCCCTGGCGTGACACCTGCCACCTCAGGCAGAGGGCCTCCCGCGTGCCCTCCATGGCGGGTTTCTCCCCGGGGCCGTGGCCTGGGCACTAGGAAGGCCGGGCCTCCCCGACTCCCGGGAGGAGGGGCTAGCCCAGTTGCGCCCTGGCCCCCAAACCCTCTGGTGCCATCTGCCTGTCTCGGCACTTCTGACTCCACAGAGCCTTTCCTACATCTGGGCTGCCTGCCGTGGCAAAGTGCAGGCGTGGGGTGAGGCCATGGCTTTGTCTTTCCAGGAAAAAATGAGCCCCTGGCCGAAGCAGCAGGCCCAGGCAGAGCCTTGAGCTTGAAGCCCAGTAGGTCTGTGGCCCTCAGGGCCAGAGCAATGCTTTCAAGGCAGGGAAGCGGCCTGCAAGCTGAGTGGGAGTGGGGGAGGGGAGGGAGACAGCTGAAGCCGAGTCCAGAAGGGCGGCGATGGAAGAGCTGCAGCTGGGTCAGAGCCTGGAGGGAGGGCGGGGCCTTCACTGAGGACCCCCCCGCCCCCCGAGGCCAGAACTTGGCCCACGGCGGTCGCGCATGCGCCCTTGGCCTGTGCAGTGTGTGGGGGCTTGAACCCAAGCCCGCAGGGCTCCCGGAGCGGCCAGAGAAAGAAGGGCCCATGGAGAGGTAGGCGAGGTGGGCAGGGGCGCCACCTTACTCTCCTCAGCTCCCTGAGGGAGAGAGAGAGAGACAGAGACAGAGAGAGAGATCCCTGACCTCTGAGTCTCTGCCTCCACCGCTGGCTGGTGCCAACTCACGCGCCATCCCACTTCCAGCCATCACCCCCACGCCTGCCCCGGGGCCAGCCCCACCACAGAGAGGCCGGTTGGTTCCTGCTCACCTCTGTGCCGTCCCTTCCCGACCTGAACCCAGTGCAGGTGATAAGCTTCAGACAAGTCTTTCCATGTCCCTCTGCATGACAATAGACTTCCTCCCGTCTCCCATTCCACAGGCCCACCCACCCGGGACATCCACCTTTGTCATTAGCTCAGGAGAGGATGCAAGATGAGAATCTCTGCTATTGTGTGGGGAGACTCAGTTTCCCGGGTTTCCCCCATGGACACATGTTCTTCAGCTGGGTCTGATTTTCTCCAGACAAGCTGTCTTGGGAAGGATTTGGCCAGCCCTAAGAAGCTGAAGGGAAAGGGCGGAGGGGGTTTCTCTCTCTGCCCCCGACAGCCCCGAGCTGGGTCGGTCCGTCAGACCTGGCCAGGGGCAGCCCATCCCCCGGCGCCCTTCCCCGGGGCATCCAAGGGCAGGCTCCGCGCCAGCCCCACCCCGCTCGCCACTGCCCGACCATCGTCCTCCCTCGGGGGGCCTGGGCAGGACAGGGACCCGGCTGTGGGAGGCCTCCAGATCTCAGGCCTGGCACACCGTTTACCAGGCTGCTTCCTCCTCTGACGGGGGCCCAGCACACGCCCCAGGAGTCTTGGCAGCCGCCCCCAGGGCTCTAGCCTCTGGAACTCGTCCCCTTGGAAGGGGCCTGGCCCAGGTGCCAGGTTCGGCTGGTCGGCCAGCCTCCTTTGGAGAAAGCAGGCAAGCCGAGCCAGGCTTGCAGTGGCCCTGGCGTGACACCTGCCACCTCAGGCAGAGGGCCTCCGGCGTGCCCTCCATGGCGGGTTTCTCCCTGGAGCCGTGGCCTGGGCACTAGGAAGGCCGGGCCTCCCCGACTCCCGGGAGGAGGGGCTAGCCCAGTTGCGCCCTGGCCCCCAAACCCTCTGGTGCCATCTGCCTGTCTCGGCACTTCTGACTCCACAGAGCCTTTCCTACATCTGGGCTGCCTGCCGTGGCAAAGTGCAGGCGTGGGGTGAGGCCATGGCTTTGTCTTTCCAGGAAAAAATGAGCCCCTGGCCGAAGCAGCAGGCCCAGGCAGAGCCTTGAGCTTGAAGCCCAGTAGGTCTGTGGCCCTCAGGGCCAGAGCAATGCTTTCAAGGCAGGGAAGCGGCCTGCAAGCTGAGTGGGAGTGGGGGAGGGGAGGGAGACAGCTGAAGCCGAGTCCAGAAGGGCGGCGATGGAAGAGCTGCAGCTGGGTCAGAGCCTGGAGGGAGGGCGGGGCCTTCACTGAGGACCCCCCCGCCCCCCGAGGCCAGCCCTAGGCCCCGGCGGTCGCGCATGCGCCCTTGGCCTGTGCGGTGTGTGGGGGCTTGAACCCAAGCCCGCAGGGCTCCCGGAGCGGCCAGAGAAAGAAGGGCCCATGGAGAGGTAGGCGAGGTGGGCAGGGGGCGCCACCTTACTCTCCTCAGCTCCCTGAGGGAGAGAGAGAGAGACAGAGACAGAGAGAGAGATCCCTGACCTCTGAGTCTCTGCCTCCACCGCTGGCTGGTGCCAACTCACGCGCCATCCCACTTCCAGCCATCACCCCCACGCCTGCCCCGGGGCCAGCCCCACCACAGAGAGGCCGGTTGGTTCCTGCTCACCTCTGTGCCCTCCCTTCCCGACCTGACCCCAGTGCAGGGGATAAGCTTCAGACAAGTCTTTCCATGTCCCTCTGCATGACAATAGACTTCCTCCCCTCTCCCATTCCACAGGCCCACCCACCCGGGACATCCACCTTTGTCATTAGCTCAGGAGAGGATGCAAGATGAGAATCTCTGCTATTGTGTGGGGAGACTCAGTTTCCCGGGTTTCCCCCATGGACACATGTTCTTCAGCTGGGTCTGATTTTCTCCAGACAAGCTGTCTTGGGAAGGATTTGGCCAGCCCTAAGAAGCTGAAGGGAAAGGGCGGAGGGGGGTTCTCTCTCTGCCCCCGACAGCCCCGAGCTGGGTCGGTCCCTCAGACCTGGCCAGGGGCAGCCCATCCCCCGGCGCCCTTCCCCGGGGCATCCAAGGGCAGGCTCGGCGCCAGCCCCACCCCGCTCGCCACTGCCCGACCATCGTCCTCCCTCGGGGGGCCTGGGCAGGACAGGGACCCGGCTGTGGGAGGCCTCCAGATCTCAGGCCTGGCACACCGTTTACCAGGCTGCTTCCTCCTCTGACGGGGGCCCAGCACACGCCCCAGGAGTCTTGGCAGCCGCCCCCAGGGCTCTGGCCTCTGGAACTCGTCCCCTTGGAAGGGGCCTGGCCCAGGTGCCAGGTTCGGCTGGTCGGCCAGCCTCCTTTGGAGAAAGCAGGCAAGCCGAGCCAGGCTTGCAGTGGCCCTGGTGTGACACCTGCCACCTCAGGCAGAGGGCCTCCCGCGTGCCCTCCATGGCGGGTTTCTCCCCGGGGCCGTGGCCTGGGCACTAGGAAGGCCGGGCCTCCCTGACTCCCGGGAGGAGGGGCTAGCCCAGTTGCGCCCTGGCCCCCAAACCCTCTGGTGCCATCTGCCTGTCTCGGCACTTCTGACTCCACAGAGCGTTTCCTACATCTGGGCTGCCTGCCGTGGCAAAGTGCAGGCGTGGGGTGAGGCCATGGCTTTGTCTTTCCAGGAAAAAATGAGCCCCTGGCCGAAGCAGCAGGCCCAGGCAGAGCCTTGAGCTTGAAGCCCAGTAGGTCTGTGGCCCTCAGGGCCAGAGCAATGCTTTCAAGGCAGGGAAGCGGCCTGCAAGCTGAGTGGGAGTGGGGGAGGGGAGGGAGACAGCTGAAGCCGAGTCCAGAAGGGCGGCGATGGAAGAGCTGCAGCTGGGTCAGAGCCTGGAGGGAGGGCGGGGCCTTCACTGAGGACCCCCCCGCCCCCCGAGGCCAGCCCTAGGCCCCGGCGGTCGAGCATGCGCCCTTGGCCTGTGCGGTGTGTGGGGGCTTGAACCCAAGCCCGCAGGGCTCCCGGAGCGGCCAGAGAAAGAAGGGCCCATGGAGAGGTAGGCGAGGTGGGCAGGGGGCGCCACCTTACTCTCCTCAGCTCCCTGAGGGAGAGAGAGAGAGACAGAGACAGAGAGAGAGATCCCTGACCTCTGAGTCTCTGCCTCCACCGCTGGCTGGTGCCAACTCACGCGCCATCCCACTTCCAGCCATCACCCCCACGCCTGCCCCGGGGCCAGCCCCACCACAGAGAGGCCGGTTGGTTCCTGCTCACCTCTGTGCCGTCCCTTCCCGACCTGACCCCAGTGCAGGGGATAAGCTTCAGACAAGTCTTTCCATGTCCCTCTGCATGACAATAGACTTCCTCCCCTCTCCCATTCCACAGGCCCACCCACCCGGGACATCCACCTTTGTCATTAGCTCAGGAGAGGATGCAAGATGAGAATCTCTGCTATTGTGTGGGGAGACTCAGTTTCCCGGGTTTCCCCCATGGACACATGTTCTTCAGCTGGGTCTGATTTTCTCCAGACAAGCTGTCTTGGGAAGGATTTGGCCAGCCCTAAGAAGCTGAAGGGAAAGGGCGGAGGGGGGTTCTCTCTCTGCCCCCGACAGCCCCGAGCTGGGTCGGTCCCTCAGACCTGGCCAGGGGCAGCCCATCCCCCGGCGCCCTTCCCCGGGGCATCCAAGGGCAGGCTCCGCGCCAGCCCCACCCCGCTCGCCACTGCCCGACCATCGTCCTCCCTCGGGGGGCCTGGGCAGGACAGGGACCCGGCTGTGGGAGGCCTCCAGATCTCAGGCCTGGCACACCGTTTACCGGGCTGCTTCCTCCTCTGACGGGGGTCCAGCACACGCCCCAGGAGTCTTGGCAGCCGCCCCCAGGGCTCTAGCCTCTGGAACTCGTCCCCTTGGAAGGGGCCTGGCCCAGGTGCCAGGTTCGGCTGGTCGGCCAGCCTCCTTTGGAGAAAGCAGGCAAGCCGAGCCAGGCTTGCAGTGGCCCTGGCGTGACACCTGCCACCTCAGGCAGAGGGCCTCCCGCGTGCCCTCCATGGCGGGTTTCTCCCCGGAGCCGTGGCCTGGGCACTAGGAAGGCCGGGCCTCCCCGACTCCCGGGAGGAGGGGCTAGCCCAGTTGCGCCCTGGCCCCCAAACCCTCTGGTGCCATCTGCCTGTCTCGGCACTTCTGACTCCACAGAGCCTTTCCTACATCTGGGCTGCCTGCCGTGGCAAAGTGCAGGCGTGGGGTGAGGCCATGGCTTTGTCTTTCCAGGAAAAAATGTGCCCCTGGCCGAAGCAGCAGGCCCAGGCAGAGCCTTGAGCTTGAAGCCCAGTAGGTCTGTGGCCCTCAGGGCCAGAGCAATGCTTTCAAGGCAGGGAAGCGGCCTGCAAGCTGAGTGGGAGTGGGGGAGGGGAGGGAGACAGCTGAAGCCGAGTCCAGAAGGGCGGCGATGGAAGAGCTGCAGCTGGGTCAGAGCCTGGAGGGAGGGCGGGGCCTTCACTGAGGACCCCCCCGCCCCCCGAGGCCAGCCCTAGGCCCCGGCGGTCGCGCATGCGCCCTTGGCCTGTGCGGTGTGTGGGGGCTTGAACCCAAGCCCGCAGGGCTCCCGGAGCGGCCAGAGAAAGAAGGGCCCATGGAGAGGTAGGCGAGGTGGGCAGGGGGCGCCACCTTACTCTCCTCAGCTCCCTGAGGGAGAGAGAGAGAGACAGAGACAGAGAGAGAGATCCCTGACCTCTGAGTCTCTGCCTCCACCGCTGGCTGGTGCCAACTCACGCGCCATCCCACTTCCAGCCATCACCCCCACGCCTGCCCCGGGGCCAGCCCCACCACAGAGAGGCCGGTTGGTTCCTGCTCACCTCTGTGCCGTCCCTTCCCGACCTGAACCCAGTGCAGGTGATAAGCTTCAGACAAGTCTTTCCATGTCCCTCTGCATGACAATAGACTTCCTCCCGTCTCCCATTCCACAGGCCCACCCACCCGGGACATCCACCTTTGTCATTAGCTCAGGAGAGGATGCAAGATGAGAATCTCTGCTATTGTGTGGGGAGACTCAGTTTCCCGGGTTTCCCCCATGGACACATGTTCTTCAGCTGGGTCTGATTTTCTCCAGACAAGCTGTCTTGGGAAGGATTTGGCCAGCCCTAAGAAGCTGAAGGGAAAGGGCGGAGGGGGTTTCTCTCTCTGCCCCCGACAGCCCCGAGCTGGGTCGGTCCGTCAGACCTGGCCAGGGGCAGCCCATCCCCCGGCGCCCTTCCCCGGGGCATCCAAGGGCAGGCTCCGCGCCAGCCCCACCCCGCTCGCCACTGCCCGACCATCGTCCTCCCTCGGGGGGCCTGGGCAGGACAGGGACCCGGCTGTGGGAGGCCTCCAGATCTCAGGCCTGGCACACCGTTTACCAGGCTGCTTCCTCCTCTGACGGGGGCCCAGCACACGCCCCAGGAGTCTTGGCAGCCGCCCCCAGGGCTCTAGCCTCTGGAACTCGTCCCCTTGGAAGGGGCCTGGCCCAGGTGCCAGGTTCGGCTGGTCGGCCAGCCTCCTTTGGAGAAAGCAGGCAAGCCGAGCCAGGCTTGCAGTGGCCCTGGCGTGACACCTGCCACCTCAGGCAGAGGGCCTCCGGCGTGCCCTCCATGGCGGGTTTCTCCCTGGAGCCGTGGCCTGGGCACTAGGAAGGCCGGGCCTCCCCGACTCCCGGGAGGAGGGGCTAGCCCAGTTGCGCCCTGGCCCCCAAACCCTCTGGTGCCATCTGCCTGTCTCGGCACTTCTGACTCCACAGAGCCTTTCCTACATCTGGGCTGCCTGCCGTGGCAAAGTGCAGGCGTGGGGTGAGGCCATGGCTTTGTCTTTCCAGGAAAAAATGAGCCCCTGGCCGAAGCAGCAGGCCCAGGCAGAGCCTTGAGCTTGAAGCCCAGTAGGTCTGTGGCCCTCAGGGCCAGAGCAATGCTTTCAAGGCAGGGAAGCGGCCTGCAAGCTGAGTGGGAGTGGGGGAGGGGAGGGAGACAGCTGAAGCCGAGTCCAGAAGGGCGGCGATGGAAGAGCTGCAGCTGGGTCAGAGCCTGGAGGGAGGGCGGGGCCTTCACTGAGGACCCCCCCGCCCCCCGAGGCCAGCCCTAGGCCCCGGCGGTCGCGCATGCGCCCTTGGCCTGTGCGGTGTGTGGGGGCTTGAACCCAAGCCCGCAGGGCTCCCGGAGCGGCCAGAGAAAGAAGGGCCCATGGAGAGGTAGGCGAGGTGGGCAGGGGGCGCCACCTTACTCTCCTCAGCTCCCTGAGGGAGAGAGAGAGAGACAGAGACAGAGAGAGAGATCCCTGACCTCTGAGTCTCTGCCTCCACCGCTGGCTGGTGCCAACTCACGCGCCATCCCACTTCCAGCCATCACCCCCACGCCTGCCCCGGGGCCAGCCCCACCACAGAGAGGCCGGTTGGTTCCTGCTCACCTCTGTGCCCTCCCTTCCCGACCTGACCCCAGTGCAGGGGATAAGCTTCAGACAAGTCTTTCCATGTCCCTCTGCATGACAATAGACTTCCTCCCCTCTCCCATTCCACAGGCCCACCCACCCGGGACATCCACCTTTGTCATTAGCTCAGGAGAGGATGCAAGATGAGAATCTCTGCTATTGTGTGGGGAGACTCAGTTTCCCGGGTTTCCCCCATGGACACATGTTCTTCAGCTGGGTCTGATTTTCTCCAGACAAGCTGTCTTGGGAAGGATTTGGCCAGCCCTAAGAAGCTGAAGGGAAAGGGCGGAGGGGGGTTCTCTCTCTGCCCCCGACAGCCCCGAGCTGGGTCGGTCCCTCAGACCTGGCCAGGGGCAGCCCATCCCCCGGCGCCCTTCCCCGGGGCATCCAAGGGCAGGCTCCGCGCCAGCCCCACCCCGCTCGCCACTGCCCGACCATCGTCCTCCCTCGGGGGGCCTGGGCAGGACAGGGACCCGGCTGTGGGAGGCCTCCAGATCTCAGGCCTGGCACACCGTTTACCAGGCTGCTTCCTCCTCTGACGGGGGCCCAGCACACGCCCCAGGAGTCTTGGCAGCCGCCCCCAGGGCTCTGGCCTCTGGAACTCGTCCCCTTGGAAGGGGCCTGGCCCAGGTGCCAGGTTCGGCTGGTCGGCCAGCCTCCTTTGGAGAAAGCAGGCAAGCCGAGCCAGGCTTGCAGTGGCCCTGGTGTGACACCTGCCACCTCAGGCAGAGGGCCTCCCGCGTGCCCTCCATGGCGGGTTTCTCCCCGGGGCCGTGGCCTGGGCACTAGGAAGGCCGGGCCTCCCTGACTCCCGGGAGGAGGGGCTAGCCCAGTTGCGCCCTGGCCCCCAAACCCTCTGGTGCCATCTGCCTGTCTCGGCACTTCTGACTCCACAGAGCGTTTCCTACATCTGGGCTGCCTGCCGTGGCAAAGTGCAGGCGTGGGGTGAGGCCATGGCTTTGTCTTTCCAGGAAAAAATGAGCCCCTGGCCGAAGCAGCAGGCCCAGGCAGAGCCTTGAGCTTGAAGCCCAGTAGGTCTGTGGCCCTCAGGGCCAGAGCAATGCTTTCAAGGCAGGGAAGCGGCCTGCAAGCTGAGTGGGAGTGGGGGAGGGGAGGGAGACAGCTGAAGCCGAGTCCAGAAGGGCGGCGATGGAAGAGCTGCAGCTGGGTCAGAGCCTGGAGGGAGGGCGGGGCCTTCACTGAGGACCCCCCCGCCCCCCGAGGCCAGCCCTAGGCCCCGGCGGTCGAGCATGCGCCCTTGGCCTGTGCGGTGTGTGGGGGCTTGAACCCAAGCCCGCAGGGCTCCCGGAGCGGCCAGAGAAAGAAGGGCCCATGGAGAGGTAGGCGAGGTGGGCAGGGGGCGCCACCTTACTCTCCTCAGCTCCCTGAGGGAGAGAGAGAGAGACAGAGACAGAGAGAGAGATCCCTGACCTCTGAGTCTCTGCCTCCACCGCTGGCTGGTGCCAACTCACGCGCCATCCCACTTCCAGCCATCACCCCCACGCCTGCCCCGGGGCCAGCCCCACCACAGAGAGGCCGGTTGGTTCCTGCTCACCTCTGTGCCGTCCCTTCCCGACCTGACCCCAGTGCAGGGGATAAGCTTCAGACAAGTCTTTCCATGTCCCTCTGCATGACAATAGACTTCCTCCCCTCTCCCATTCCACAGGCCCACCCACCCGGGACATCCACCTTTGTCATTAGCTCAGGAGAGGATGCAAGATGAGAATCTCTGCTATTGTGTGGGGAGACTCAGTTTCCCGGGTTTCCCCCATGGACACATGTTCTTCAGCTGGGTCTGATTTTCTCCAGACAAGCTGTCTTGGGAAGGATTTGGCCAGCCCTAAGAAGCTGAAGGGAAAGGGCGGAGGGGGGTTCTCTCTCTGCCCCCGACAGCCCCGAGCTGGGTCGGTCCCTCAGACCTGGCCAGGGGCAGCCCATCCCCCGGCGCCCTTCCCCGGGGCATCCAAGGGCAGGCTCCGCGCCAGCCCCACCCCGCTCGCCACTGCCCGACCATCGTCCTCCCTCGGGGGGCCTGGGCAGGACAGGGACCCGGCTGTGGGAGGCCTCCAGATCTCAGGCCTGGCACACCGTTTACCGGGCTGCTTCCTCCTCTGACGGGGGTCCAGCACACGCCCCAGGAGTCTTGGCAGCCGCCCCCAGGGCTCTAGCCTCTGGAACTCGTCCCCTTGGAAGGGGCCTGGCCCAGGTGCCAGGTTCGGCTGGTCGGCCAGCCTCCTTTGGAGAAAGCAGGCAAGCCGAGCCAGGCTTGCAGTGGCCCTGGGGTGACACCTGCCACCTCAGGCAGAGGGCCTCCCGCGTGCCCTCCATGGCGGGTTTCTCCCCGGGGCCGTGGCCTGGGCACTAGGAAGGCCGGGCCTCCCCGACTCCCGGGAGGAGGGGCTAGCCCAGTTGCGCCCTGGCCCCCAAACCCTCTGGTGCCATCTGCCTGTCTCGGCACTTCTGACTCCACAGAGCGTTTCCTACATCTGGGCTGCCTGCCGTGGCAAAGTGCAGGCGTGGGGTGAGGCCATGGCTTTGTCTTTCCAGGAAAAAATGAGCCCCTGGCCGAAGCAGCAGGCCCAGGCAGAGCCTTGAGCTTGAAGCCCAGTAGGTCTGTGGCCCTCAGGGCCAGAGCAATGCTTTCAAGGCAGGGAAGCGGCCTGCAAGCTGAGTGGGAGTGGGGGAGGGGAGGGAGACAGCTGAAGCCGAGTCCAGAAGGGCGGCGATGGAAGAGCTGCAGCTGGGTCAGAGCCTGGAGGGAGGGCGGGGCCTTCACTGAGGACGCCCCCGCCCCCCGAGGCCAGCCCTAGGCCCCGGCGGTCGAGCATGCGCCCTTGGCCTGTGCGGTGTGTGGGGGCTTGAACCCAAGCCCGCAGGGCTCCCGGAGCGGCCAGAGAAAGAAGGGCCCATGGAGAGGTAGGCGAGGTGGGCAGGGGGCGCCACCTTACTCTCCTCAGCTCCCTGAGGGAGAGAGAGAGAGACAGAGACAGAGAGAGAGATCCCTGACCTCTGAGTCTCTGCCTCCACCGCTGGCTGGTGCCAACTCACGCGCCATCCCACTTCCAGCCATCACCCCCACGCCTGCCCCGGGGCCAGCCCCACCACAGAGAGGCCGGTTGGTTCCTGCTCACCTCTGTGCCGTCCCTTCCCGACCTGACCCCAGTGCAGGGGATAAGCTTCAGACAAGTCTTTCCATGTCCCTCTGCATGACAATAGACTTCCTCCCCTCTCCCATTCCACAGGCCCACCCACCCGGGACATCCACCTTTGTCATTAGCTCAGGAGAGGATGCAAGATGAGAATCTCTGCTATTGTGTGGGGAGACTCAGTTTCCCGGGTTTCCCCCATGGACACATGTTCTTCAGCTGGGTCTGATTTTCTCCAGACAAGCTGTCTTGGGAAGGATTTGGCCAGCCCTAAGAAGCTGAAGGGAAAGGGCGGAGGGGGGTTCTCTCTCTGCCCCCCACAGCCCAGAGCTGGGTCGGTCCCTCAGACCTGGCCAGGGGCAGCCCATCCCCCGGCGCCCTTCCCCGGGGCATCCAAGGGCAGGCTCGGCGCCAGCCCCACCCCGCTCGCCACTGCCCGACCATCGTCCTCCCTCGGGCGGCCTGGGCAGGACAGGGACCCGGGTGTGGGAGGCCTCCAGATCTCAGGCCTGGCACACCGTTTACCAGGCTGCTTCCTCCTCTGACGGGGGCCCAGCACACGCCCCAGGAGACTTGGCAGCCGCCCCCAGGGCTCTGGCCTCTGGAACTCGTCCCCTTGGAAGGGGCCTGGCCCAGGTGCCAGGTTCGGCTGGTCGGCCAGCCTCCTTTGGAGAAAGCAGGCAAGCCGAGCCAGGCTTGCAGTGGCCCTGGCGTGACACCTGCCACCTCAGGCAGAGGGCCTCCCGCGTGCCCTCCATGGCGGGTTTCTCCCCGGAGCCGTGGCCTGGGCACTAGGAAGGCCGGGCCTCCCCGACTCCCGGGAGGAGGGGCTAGCCCAGTTGCGCCCTGGCCCCCAAACCCTCTGGTGCCATCTGCCTGTCTCGGCACTTCTGACTCCACAGAGCCTTTCCTACATCTGGGCTGCCTGCCGTGGCAAAGTGCAGGCGTGGGGTGAGGCCATGGCTTTGTCTTTCCAGGAAAAAATGAGCCCCTGGCCGAAGCAGCAGGCCCAGGCAGAGCCTTGAGCTTGAAGCCCAGTAGGTCTGTGGCCCTCAGGGCCAGAGCAATGCTTTCAAGGCAGGGAAGCGGCCTGCAAGCTGAGTGGGAGTGGGGGAGGGGAGGGAGACAGCTGAAGCCGAGTCCAGAAGGGCGGCGATGGAAGAGCTGCAGCTGGGTCAGAGCCTGGAGGGAGGGCGGGGCCTTCACTGAGGACCCCCCCGCCCCCCGAGGCCAGCCCTAGGCCCCGGCGGTCGCGCATGCGCCCTTGGCCTGTGCGGTGTGTGGGGGCTTGAACCCAAGCCCGCAGGGCTCCCGGAGCGGCCAGAGAAAGAAGGGCCCATGGAGAGGTAGGCGAGGTGGGCAGGGGTCGCCACCTTACTCTCCTCAGCTCCCTGAGGGAGAGAGAGAGAGACAGAGACAGAGAGAGAGATCCCTGACCTCTGAGTCTCTGCCTCCACCGCTGGCTGGTGCCAACTCACGCGCCATCCCACTTCCAGCCATCACCCCCACGCCTGCCCCGGGGCCAGCCCCACCACAGAGAGGCCGGTTGGTTCCTGCTCACCTCTGTGCCATCCCTTCCCGACCTGACCCCAGTGCAGGGGATAAGCTTCAGACAAGTCTTTCCATGTCCCTCTGCATGACAATAGACTTCCTCCCCTCTCCCATTCCACAGGCCCACCCACCCGGGACATCCACCTTTGTCATTAGCTCAGGAGAGGATGCAAGATGAGAATCTCTGCTATTGTGTGGGGAGACTCAGGTTCCCGGGTTTCCCCCATGGACACATGTTCTTCAGCTGGGTCTGATTTTCTCCAGACAAGCTGTCTTGGGAAGGATTTGGCCAGCCCTAAGAAGCTGAAGGGAAAGGGCGGAGGAGGGTTCTCTCTCTGCCCCCGACAGCCCCGAGCTGGGTCGGTCCGTCAGACCTGGCCAGGGGCAGCCCATCCCCCGGCGCCCTTCCCCGGGGCATCCAAGGGCAGGCTCCGCGCCAGCCCCACCCCGCTCGCCACTGCCCGACAATCGTCCTCCCTCGGGGGGACTGGGCAGGACAGGGACCCGGCTGTGGGAGGCCTCCAGATCTCAGGCCTGGCACACCGTTTACCAGGCTGCTTCCTCCTCTGACGGGGGCCCAGCACACGCCCCAGGAGTCTTGGCAGCCGCCCCCAGGGCTCTAGCCTCTGGAACTCGTCCCCTTGGAAGGGGCCTGGCCCAGGTGCCAGGTTCGGCTGGTCGGCCAGCCTCCTTTGGAGAAAGCAGGCAAGCCGAGCCAGGCTTGCAGTGGCCCTGGCGTGACACCTGCCACCTCAGGCAGAGGGCCTCCCGCGTGCCCTCCATGGCGGGTTTCTCCCCGGAGCCGTGGCCTGGGCACTAGGAAGGCCGGGCCTCCCCGACTCCCGGGAGGAGGGGCTAGCCCAGTTGCGCCCTGGCCCCCAAACCCTCTGGTGCCATCTGCCTGTCTCGGCACTTCTGACTCCACAGAGCCTTTCCTACATCTGGGCTGCCTGCCGTGGCAAAGTGCAGGCGTGGGGTGAGGCCATGGCTTTGTCTTTCCAGGAAAAAATGTGCCCCTGGCCGAAGCAGCAGGCCCAGGCAGAGCCTTGAGCTTGAAGCCCAGTAGGTCTGTGGCCCTCAGGGCCAGAGCAATGCTTTCAAGGCAGGGAAGCGGCCTGCAAGCTGAGTGGGAGTGGGGGAGGGGAGGGAGACAGCTGAAGCCGAGTCCAGAAGGGCGGCGATGGAAGAGCTGCAGCTGGGTCAGAGCCTGGAGGGAGGGCGGGGCCTTCACTGAGGACCCCCCCGCCCCCCGAGGCCAGCCCTAGGCCCCGGCGGTCGCGCATGCGCCCTTGGCCTGTGCGGTGTGTGGGGGCTTGAACCCAAGCCCGCAGGGCTCCCGGAGCGGCCAGAGAAAGAAGGGCCCATGGAGAGGTAGGCGAGGTGGGCAGGGGGCGCCACCTTACTCTCCTCAGCTCCCTGAGGGAGAGAGAGAGAGACAGAGACAGAGAGAGAGATCCCTGACCTCTGAGTCTCTGCCTCCACCGCTTGCTGGTGCCAACTCACGCGCCATCCCACTTCCAGCCATCACCCCCACGCCTGCCCCGGGGCCAGCCCCACCACAGAGAGGCCGGTTGGTTCCTGCTCACCTCTGTGCCGTCCCTTCCCGACCTGACCCCAGTGCAGGGGATAAGCTTCAGACAAGTCTTTCCATGTCCCTCTGCATGACAATAGACTTCCTCCCCTCTCCCATTCCACAGGCCCACCCACCCGGGACATCCACCTTTGTCATTAGCTCAGGAGAGGATGCAAGATGAGAATCTCTGCTATTGTGTGGGGAGACTCAGTTTCCCGGGTTTCCCCCATGAACACATGTTCTTCAGCTGGGTCTGATTTTCTCCAGACAAGCTGTCTTGGGAAGGATTTGGCCAGCCCTAAGAACCTCAAGGGAAAGGGCGGAGGGGGGTTCTCTCTCTGCCCCCGACAGCCCCGAGCTGGGTCGGTCCCTCAGACCTGGCCAGGGGCAGCCCATCCCCCGGCGCCCTTCCCCGGGGCATCCAAGGGCAGGCTCGGCGCCAGCCCCACCCCGCTCGCCACTGCCCGACCATCGTCCTCCCTCGGGGGGCCTGGGCAGGACAGGGACCCGGCTGTGGGAGGCCTCCAGATCTCAGGCCTGGCACACCGTTTACCAGGCTGCTTCCTCCTCTGACGGGGGCCCAGCACACGCCCCAGGAGACTTGGCAGCCGCCCCCAGGGCTCTATCCTCTGGAACTCGTCCCCTTGGAAGGGGCCTGGCCCAGATGCCAGGTTCGGCTGGTCGGCCAGCCTCCTCTGGAGAAAGCAGGCAAGCCGAGCCAGGCTTGCAGTGGCCCTGGCGTGACACCTGCCACCTCAGGCAGAGGGCCTCCCGCGTGCCCTCCATGGCGGGTTTCTCCCCGGAGCCGTGGCCTGGGCACTAGGAAGGCCGGGCCTCCCCGACTCCCGGGAGGAGGGGCTAGCCCAGTTGCGCCCTGGCCCCCAAACCCTCTGGTGCCATCTGCCTGTCTCGGCACTTCTGACTCCACAGAGCCTTTCCTACATCTGGGCTGCCTGCCGTGGCAAAGTGCAGGCGTGGGGTGAGGCCATGGCTTTGTCTTTCCAGGAAAAAATGAGCCCCTGGCCGAAGCAGCAGGCCCAGGCAGAGCCTTGAGTTGAAGCCCAGTAGGTCTGTTGCCCTCAGGGCCAGAGCAATGCTTTCAAGGCAGGGAAGCGGCCTGCAAGCTGAGTGGGAGTGGGGGAGGGGAGGGAGACAGCTGAAGCCGAGTCCAGAAGGGCGGCGATGGAAGAGCTGCAGCTGGGTCAGAGCCTGGAGGGAGGGCGGGGCCTTCACTGAGGACCCCCCCGCCCCCCGAGGCCAGAACTAGGCCCAAGGCGGTCGCGCATGCGCCCTTGGCCTGTGCGGTGTGTGGGGGCTTGAACCCAAGCCCGCAGGGCTCCCGGAGCGGCCAGAGAAAGAAGGGCCCATGGAGAGGTAGGCGAGGTGGGCAGGGGCGCCACCTTACTCTCCTCAGCTCCCTGAGGGAGAGAGAGAGAGACAGAGACAGAGAGAGAGATCCCTGACCTCTGAGTCTCTGCCTCCACCGCTGGCTGGTGCCAACTCACGCGCCATCCCACTTCCAGCCATCACCCCCACGCCTGCCCCGGGGCCAGCCCCACCACAGAGAGGCCGGTTGGTTCCTGCTCACCTCTGTGCCGTCCCTTCCCGACCTGACCCCAGTGCAGGGGATAAGCTTCAGACAAGTCTTTCCATGTCCCTCTGCATGACAATAGACTTCCTCCCCTCTCCCATTCCACAGGCCCACCCACCCGGGACATCCACCTTTGTCATTAGCTCAGGAGAGGATGCAAGATGAGAATCTCTGCTATTGTGTGGGGAGACTCAGTTTCCCGGGTTTCCCCCATGGACACATGTTCTTCAGCTGGGTCTGATTTTCTCCAGACAAGCTGTCTTGGGAAGGATTTGGCCAGCCCTAAGAAGCTGAAGGGAAAGGGCGGAGGGGGGTTCTCTCTCTGCCCCCGACAGCCCCGAGCTGGGTCGGTCCCTCAGACCTGGCCAGGGGCAGCCCATCCCCCGGCGCCCTTCCCCGGGGCATCCAAGGGCAGGCTCGGCGCCAGCCCCACCCCGCTCGCCACTGCCCGACCAACGTCCTCCCTCGGGGGGCCTGGGCGGGACAGGGACCCGGCTGTGGGAGGCCTCCAGATCTCAGGCCTGGCACACCGTTTACCAGGCTGCTTCCTCCTCTGACGGGGGCCCAGCACACGCCCCAGGAGACTTGGCAGCCGCCCCCAGGGCTCTATCCTCTGGAACTGGTCCCCTTGGAAGGGGCCTGGCCCAGATGCCAGGTTCGGCTGGTCGGCCAGCCTCCTTTGGAGAAAGCAGGCAAGCCGAGCCAGGCTTGCAGTGGCCCTGGCGTGACACCTGCCACCTCAGGCAGAGGGCCTCCCGCGTGCCCTCCATGGCGGGTTTCTCCCCGGAGCCGTGGCCTGGGCACTAGGAAGGCCGGGCCTCCCCGACTCCCGGGAGGAGGGGCTAGCCCAGTTGCGCCCTGGCCCCCAAACCCTCTGGTGCCATCTGCCTGTCTCGGCACTTCTGACTCCACAGAGCCTTTCCTACATCTGGGCTGCCTGCCGTGGCAAAGTGCAGGCGTGGGGTGAGGCCATGGCTTTGTCTTTCCAGGAAAAAATGAGCCCCTGGCCGAAGCAGCAGGCCCAGGCAGAGCCTTGAGCTTGAAGCCCAGTAGGTCTGTGGCCCTCAGGGCCAGAGCAATGCTTTCAAGGCAGGGAAGCGGCCTGAAAGCTGAGTGGGAGTGGGGGAGGGGAGGGAGACAGCTGAAGCCGAGTCCAGAAGGGCGGCGATGGAAGAGCTGCAGCTGGGTCAGAGCCTGGAGGGAGGGCGAGGCCTTCACTGAGGACCCCCCCGCCCCCCGAGGCCAGCCCTAGGCCCCGGCGGTCGCGCATGCGCCCTTGGCCTGTGCGGTGTGTGGGGGCTTGAACCCAAGCCCGCAGGGCTCCCGGAGCGGCCAGAGAAAGAAGGGCCCATGGAGAGGTAGGCGAGGTGGGCAGGGGGCGCCACCTTACTCTCCTCAGCTCCCTGAGGGAGAGAGAGAGAGACAGAGACAGAGAGAGAGATCCCTGACCTCTGAGTCTCTGCCTCCACCGCTGGCTGGTGCCAACTCACGCGCCATCCCACTTCCAGCCATCACCCCCACGCCTGCCCCGGGGCCAGCCCCACCACAGAGAGGCCGGTTGGTTCCTGCTCACCTCTGTGCCGTCCCTTCCCGACCTGACCCCAGTGCAGGGGATAAGCTTCAGACAAGTCTTTCCATGTCCCTCTGCATGACAATAGACTTCCTCCCCTCTCCCATTCCACAGGCCCACCCACCCGGGACATCCACCTTTGTACTAGCTCAGGAGAGGATGCAAGATGAGAATCTCTGCTATTGTGTGGGGAGACTCAGTTTCCCGGGTTTCCCCCATGGACACATGTTCTTCAGCTGGGTCTGATTTTCTCCAGACAAGCTGTCTTGCGAAGGATTTGGCCAGCCCTAAGAACCTGAAGGGAAAGGGCGGAGGGGGGTTCTCTCTCTGCCCCCGACAGCCCCGAGCTGGGTCGGTCCCTCAGACCTGGCCAGGGGCAGCCCATCCCCCGGCGCCCTTCCCCGGGGCATCCAAGGGCAGGCTCGGCGCCAGCCCCACCCCGCTCGCCACTGCCCGACCATCGTCCTCCCTCGGGGGGCCTGGGCAGGACAGGGACCCGGGTGTGGGAGGCCTCCAGATCTCAGGCCTGGCACACCGTTTACCAGGCTGCTTCCTCCTCTGACGGGGGCCCAGCACACGCCCCAGGAGACTTGGCAGCCGCCCCCAGGGCTCTGGCCTCTGGAACTCGTCCCCTTGGAAGGGGCCTGGCCCAGGTGCCAGGTTCGGCTGGTCGGCCAGCCTCCTTTGGAGAAAGCAGGCAAGCCGAGCCAGGCTTGCAGTGGCCCTGGCGTGACACCTGCCACCTCAGGCAGAGGGCCTCCCGCGTGCCCTCCATGGCGGGTTTCTCCCCGGAGCCGTGGCCTGGGCACTAGGAAGGCCGGGCCTCCCCGACTCCCGGGAGGAGGGGCTAGCCCAGTTGCGCCCTGGCCCCCAAACCCTCTGGTGCCATCTGCCTGTCTCGGCACTTCTGACTCCACAGAGCCTTT
Organism: Diceros bicornis minor; assembly: GCF_020826845.1. Taxonomy (NCBI): domain Eukaryota; kingdom Metazoa; phylum Chordata; class Mammalia; order Perissodactyla; family Rhinocerotidae; genus Diceros; species Diceros bicornis. The sequence goes on from NW_026691039.1 coordinate 816,080, forward strand.
CCTACATCTGGGCTGCCTGCCGTGGCAAAGTGCAGGCGTGGGGTGAGGCCATGGCTTTGTCTTTCCAGGAAAAAATGAGCCCCTGGCCGAAGCAGCAGGCCCAGGCAGAGCCTTGAGCTTGAAGCCCAGTAGGTCTGTGGCCCTCAGGGCCAGAGCAATGCTTTCAAGGCAGGGAAGCGGCCTGCAAGCTGAGTGGGAGTGGGGGAGGGGAGGGAGACAGCTGAAGCCGAGTCCAGAAGGGCGGCGATGGAAGAGCTGCAGCTGGGTCAGAGCCTGGAGGGAGGGCGGGGCCTTCACTGAGGACCCCCCCGCCCCCCGAGGCCAGCCCTAGGCCCCGGCGGTCGCGCATGCGCCCTTGGCCTGTGCGGTGTGTGGGGGCTTGAACCCAAGCCCGCAGGGCTCCCGGAGCGGCCAGAGAAAGAAGGGCCCATGGAGAGGTAGGCGAGGTGGGCAGGGGTCGCCACCTTACTCTCCTCAGCTCCCTGAGGGAGAGAGAGAGAGACAGAGACAGAGAGAGAGATCCCTGACCTCTGAGTCTCTGCCTCCACCGCTGGCTGGTGCCAACTCACGCGCCATCCCACTTCCAGCCATCACCCCCACGCCTGCCCCGGGGCCAGCCCCACCACAGAGAGGCCGGTTGGTTCCTGCTCACCTCTGTGCCATCCCTTCCCGACCTGACCCCAGTGCAGGGGATAAGCTTCAGACAAGTCTTTCCATGTCCCTCTGCATGACAATAGACTTCCTCCCCTCTCCCATTCCACAGGCCCACCCACCCGGGACATCCACCTTTGTCATTAGCTCAGGAGAGGATGCAAGATGAGAATCTCTGCTATTGTGTGGGGAGACTCAGGTTCCCGGGTTTCCCCCATGGACACATGTTCTTCAGCTGGGTCTGATTTTCTCCAGACAAGCTGTCTTGGGAAGGATTTGGCCAGCCCTAAGAAGCTGAAGGGAAAGGGCGGAGGAGGGTTCTCTCTCTGCCCCCGACAGCCCCGAGCTGGGTCGGTCCGTCAGACCTGGCCAGGGGCAGCCCATCCCCCGGCGCCCTTCCCCGGGGCATCCAAGGGCAGGCTCCGCGCCAGCCCCACCCCGCTCGCCACTGCCCGACAATCGTCCTCCCTCGGGGGGACTGGGCAGGACAGGGACCCGGCTGTGGGAGGCCTCCAGATCTCAGGCCTGGCACACCGTTTACCAGGCTGCTTCCTCCTCTGACGGGGGCCCAGCACACGCCCCAGGAGTCTTGGCAGCCGCCCCCAGGGCTCTAGCCTCTGGAACTCGTCCCCTTGGAAGGGGCCTGGCCCAGGTGCCAGGTTCGGCTGGTCGGCCAGCCTCCTTTGGAGAAAGCAGGCAAGCCGAGCCAGGCTTGCAGTGGCCCTGGCGTGACACCTGCCACCTCAGGCAGAGGGCCTCCCGCGTGCCCTCCATGGCGGGTTTCTCCCCGGAGCCGTGGCCTGGGCACTAGGAAGGCCGGGCCTCCCCGACTCCCGGGAGGAGGGGCTAGCCCAGTTGCGCCCTGGCCCCCAAACCCTCTGGTGCCATCTGCCTGTCTCGGCACTTCTGACTCCACAGAGCCTTTCCTACATCTGGGCTGCCTGCCGTGGCAAAGTGCAGGCGTGGGGTGAGGCCATGGCTTTGTCTTTCCAGGAAAAAATGTGCCCCTGGCCGAAGCAGCAGGCCCAGGCAGAGCCTTGAGCTTGAAGCCCAGTAGGTCTGTGGCCCTCAGGGCCAGAGCAATGCTTTCAAGGCAGGGAAGCGGCCTGCAAGCTGAGTGGGAGTGGGGGAGGGGAGGGAGACAGCTGAAGCCGAGTCCAGAAGGGCGGCGATGGAAGAGCTGCAGCTGGGTCAGAGCCTGGAGGGAGGGCGGGGCCTTCACTGAGGACCCCCCCGCCCCCCGAGGCCAGCCCTAGGCCCCGGCGGTCGCGCATGCGCCCTTGGCCTGTGCGGTGTGTGGGGGCTTGAACCCAAGCCCGCAGGGCTCCCGGAGCGGCCAGAGAAAGAAGGGCCCATGGAGAGGTAGGCGAGGTGGGCAGGGGGCGCCACCTTACTCTCCTCAGCTCCCTGAGGGAGAGAGAGAGAGACAGAGACAGAGAGAGAGATCCCTGACCTCTGAGTCTCTGCCTCCACCGCTGGCTGGTGCCAACTCACGCGCCATCCCACTTCCAGCCATCACCCCCACGCCTGCCCCGGGGCCAGCCCCACCACAGAGAGGCCGGTTGGTTCCTGCTCACCTCTGTGCCGTCCCTTCCCGACCTGAACCCAGTGCAGGTGATAAGCTTCAGACAAGTCTTTCCATGTCCCTCTGCATGACAATAGACTTCCTCCCCTCTCCCATTCCACAGGCCCACCCACCCGGGACATCCACCTTTGTCATTAGCTCAGGAGAGGATGCAAGATGAGAATCTCTGCTATTGTGTGGGGAGACTCAGTTTCCCGGGTTTCCCCCATGGACACATGTTCTTCAGCTGGGTCTGATTTTCTCCAGACAAGCTGTCTTGGGAAGGATTTGGCCAGCCCTAAGAAGCTGAAGGGAAAGGGCGGAGGGGGTTTCTCTCTCTGCCCCCGACAGCCCCGAGCTGGGTCGGTCCGTCAGACCTGGCCAGGGTCAGCCCATCCCCCGGCGCCCTTCCCCGGGGCATCCAAGGGCAGGCTCCGCGCCAGCCCCACCCCGCTCGCCACTGCCCGACCATCGTCCTCCCTCGGGGGGCCTGGGCAGGACAGGGACCCGGCTGTGGGAGGCCTCCAGATCTCAGGCCTGGCACACCGTTTACCAGGCTGCTTCCTCCTCTGACGGGGGCCCAGCACACGCCCCAGGAGTCTTGGCAGCCGCCCCCAGGGCTCTAGCCTCTGGAACTCGTCCCCTTGGAAGGGGCCTGGCCCAGGTGCCAGGTTCGGCTGGTCGGCCAGCCTCCTTTGGAGAAAGCAGGCAAGCCGAGCCAGGCTTGCAGTGGCCCTGGCGTGACACCTGCCACCTCAGGCAGAGGGCCTCCCGCGTGCCCTCCATGGCGGGTTTCTCCCCGGAGCCGTGGCCTGGGCACTAGGAAGGCCGGGCCTCCCCGACTCCCGGGAGGAGGGGCTAGCCCAGTTGCGCCCTGGCCCCCAAACCCTCTGGTGCCATCTGCCTGTCTCGGCACTTCTGACTCCACAGAGCCTTTCCTACATCTGGGCTGCCTGCCGTGGCAAAGTGCAGGCGTGGGGTGAGGCCATGGCTTTGTCTTTCCAGGAAAAAATGAGCCCCTGGCCGAAGCAGCAGGCCCAGGCAGAGCCTTGAGCTTGAAGCCCAGTAGGTCTGTGGCCCTCAGGGCCAGAGCAATGCTTTCAAGGCAGGGAAGCGGCCTGCAAGCTGAGTGGGAGTGGGGGAGGGGAGGGAGACAGCTGAAGCCGAGTCCAGAAGGGCGGCGATGGAAGAGCTGCAGCTGGGTCAGAGCCTGGAGGGAGGGCGGGGCCTTCACTGAGGACCCCCCCGCCCCCCGAGGCCAGAACTTGGCCCACGGCGGTCGCGCATGCGCCCTTGGCCTGTGCGGTGTGTGGGGGCTTGAACCCAAGCCCGCAGGGCTCCCGGAGCGGCCAGAGAAAGAAGGGCCCATGGAGAGGTAGGCGAGGTGGGCAGGGGGCGCCACCTTACTCTCCTCAGCTCCCTGAGGGAGAGAGAGAGAGAAAGAGACAGAGAGAGAGATCCCTGACCTCTGAGTCTCTGCCTCCAACGCTTGCTGGTGCCAACTCACGCGCCATCCCACTTCCAGCCATCACCCCCACGCCTGCCCCGGGGCCAGCCCCACCACAGAGAGGCCGGTTGGTTCCTGCTCACCTCTGTGCCGTCCCTTCCCGACCTGACCCCAGTGCAGGGGATAAGCTTCAGACAAGTCTTTCCATGTCCCTCTGCATGACAATAGACTTCCTCCCCTCTCCCATTCCACAGGCCCACCCACCCGGGACATCCACCTTTGTCATTAGCTCAGGAGAGGATGCAAGATGAGAATCTCTGCTATTGTGTGGGGAGACTCAGTTTCCCGGGTTTCCCCCATGAACACATGTTCTTCAGCTGGGTCTGATTTTCTCCAGACAAGCTGTCTTGGGAAGGATTTGGCCAGCCCTAAGAACCTCAAGGGAAAGGGCGGAGGGGGGTTCTCTCTCTGCCCCCGACAGCCCCGAGCTGGGTCGGTCCCTCAGACCTGGCCAGGGGCAGCCCATCCCCCGGCGCCCTTCCCCGGGGCATCCAAGGGCAGGCTCGGCGCCAGCCCCACCCCGCTCGCCACTGCCCGACCATCGTCCTCCCTCGGGGGGCCTGGGCAGGACAGGGACCCGGCTGTGGGAGGCCTCCAGATCTCAGGCCTGGCACACCGTTTACCAGGCTGCTTCCTCCTCTGACGGGGGCCCAGCACACGCCCCAGGAGACTTGGCAGCCGCCCCCAGGGCTCTATCCTCTGGAACTCGTCCCCTTGGAAGGGGCCTGGCCCAGATGCCAGGTTCGGCTGGTCGGCCAGCCTCCTCTGGAGAAAGCAGGCAAGCCGAGCCAGGCTTGCAGTGGCCCTGGCGTGACACCTGCCACCTCAGGCAGAGGGCCTCCCGCGTGCCCTCCATGGCGGGTTTCTCCCCGGAGCCGTGGCCTGGGCACTAGGAAGGCCGGGCCTCCCCGACTCCCGGGAGGAGGGGCTAGCCCAGTTGCGCCCTGGCCCCCAAACCCTCTGGTGCCATCTGCCTGTCTCGGCACTTCTGACTCCACAGAGCCTTTCCTACATCTGGGCTGCCTGCCGTGGCAAAGTGCAGGCGTGGGGTGAGGCCATGGCTTTGTCTTTCCAGGAAAAAATGAGCCCCTGGCCGAAGCAGCAGGCCCAGGCAGAGCCTTGAGTTGAAGCCCAGTAGGTCTGTTGCCCTCAGGGCCAGAGCAATGCTTTCAAGGCAGGGAAGCGGCCTGCAAGCTGAGTGGGAGTGGGGGAGGGGAGGGAGACAGCTGAAGCCGAGTCCAGAAGGGCGGCGATGGAAGAGCTGCAGCTGGGTCAGAGCCTGGAGGGAGGGCGGGGCCTTCACTGAGGACCCCCCCGCCCCCCGAGGCCAGAACTAGGCCCAAGGCGGTCGCGCATGCGCCCTTGGCCTGTGCGGTGTGTGGGGGCTTGAACCCAAGCCCGCAGGGCTCCCGGAGCGGCCAGAGAAAGAAGGGCCCATGGAGAGGTAGGCGAGGTGGGCAGGGGCGCCACCTTACTCTCCTCAGCTCCCTGAGGGAGAGAGAGAGAGACAGAGACAGAGAGAGAGATCCCTGACCTCTGAGTCTCTGCCTCCACCGCTGGCTGGTGCCAACTCACGCGCCATCCCACTTCCAGCCATCACCCCCACGCCTGCCCCGGGGCCAGCCCCACCACAGAGAGGCCGGTTGGTTCCTGCTCACCTCTGTGCCGTCCCTTCCCGACCTGACCCCAGTGCAGGGGATAAGCTTCAGACAAGTCTTTCCATGTCCCTCTGCATGACAATAGACTTCCTCCCCTCTCCCATTCCACAGGCCCACCCACCCGGGACATCCACCTTTGTCATTAGCTCAGGAGAGGATGCAAGATGAGAATCTCTGCTATTGTGTGGGGAGACTCAGTTTCCCGGGTTTCCCCCATGGACACATGTTCTTCAGCTGGGTCTGATTTTCTCCAGACAAGCTGTCTTGGGAAGGATTTGGCCAGCCCTAAGAAGCTGAAGGGAAAGGGCGGAGGGGGGTTCTCTCTCTGCCCCCGACAGCCCCGAGCTGGGTCGGTCCCTCAGACCTGGCCAGGGGCAGCCCATCCCCCGGCGCCCTTCCCCGGGGCATCCAAGGGCAGGCTCGGCGCCAGCCCCACCCCGCTCGCCACTGCCCGACCAACGTCCTCCCTCGGGGGGCCTGGGCGGGACAGGGACCCGGCTGTGGGAGGCCTCCAGATCTCAGGCCTGGCACACCGTTTACCAGGCTGCTTCCTCCTCTGACGGGGGCCCAGCACACGCCCCAGGAGACTTGGCAGCCGCCCCCAGGGCTCTATCCTCTGGAACTGGTCCCCTTGGAAGGGGCCTGGCCCAGATGCCAGGTTCGGCTGGTCGGCCAGCCTCCTTTGGAGAAAGCAGGCAAGCCGAGCCAGGCTTGCAGTGGCCCTGGCGTGACACCTGCCACCTCAGGCAGAGGGCCTCCCGCGTGCCCTCCATGGCGGGTTTCTCCCCGGAGCCGTGGCCTGGGCACTAGGAAGGCCGGGCCTCCCCGACTCCCGGGAGGAGGGGCTAGCCCAGTTGCGCCCTGGCCCCCAAACCCTCTGGTGCCATCTGCCTGTCTCGGCACTTCTGACTCCACAGAGCCTTTCCTACATCTGGGCTGCCTGCCGTGGCAAAGTGCAGGCGTGGGGTGAGGCCATGGCTTTGTCTTTCCAGGAAAAAATGAGCCCCTGGCCGAAGCAGCAGGCCCAGGCAGAGCCTTGAGCTTGAAGCCCAGTAGGTCTGTGGCCCTCAGGGCCAGAGCAATGCTTTCAAGGCAGGGAAGCGGCCTGAAAGCTGAGTGGGAGTGGGGGAGGGGAGGGAGACAGCTGAAGCCGAGTCCAGAAGGGCGGCGATGGAAGAGCTGCAGCTGGGTCAGAGCCTGGAGGGAGGGCGAGGCCTTCACTGAGGACCCCCCCGCCCCCCGAGGCCAGCCCTAGGCCCCGGCGGTCGCGCATGCGCCCTTGGCCTGTGCGGTGTGTGGGGGCTTGAACCCAAGCCCGCAGGGCTCCCGGAGCGGCCAGAGAAAGAAGGGCCCATGGAGAGGTAGGCGAGGTGGGCAGGGGGCGCCACCTTACTCTCCTCAGCTCCCTGAGGGAGAGAGAGAGAGACAGAGACAGAGAGAGAGATCCCTGACCTCTGAGTCTCTGCCTCCACCGCTGGCTGGTGCCAACTCACGCGCCATCCCACTTCCAGCCATCACCCCCACGCCTGCCCCGGGGCCAGCCCCACCACAGAGAGGCCGGTTGGTTCCTGCTCACCTCTGTGCCGTCCCTTCCCGACCTGACCCCAGTGCAGGGGATAAGCTTCAGACAAGTCTTTCCATGTCCCTCTGCATGACAATAGACTTCCTCCCCTCTCCCATTCCACAGGCCCACCCACCCGGGACATCCACCTTTGTACTAGCTCAGGAGAGGATGCAAGATGAGAATCTCTGCTATTGTGTGGGGAGACTCAGTTTCCCGGGTTTCCCCCATGGACACATGTTCTTCAGCTGGGTCTGATTTTCTCCAGACAAGCTGTCTTGCGAAGGATTTGGCCAGCCCTAAGAACCTGAAGGGAAAGGGCGGAGGGGGGTTCTCTCTCTGCCCCCGACAGCCCCGAGCTGGGTCGGTACCTCAGACCTGGCCAGGGGCAGCCCATCCCCCGGCGCCCTTCCCCGGGGCATCCAAGGGCAGGCTCGGCGCCAGCCCCACCCCGCTCGCCACTGCCCGACCATCGTCCTCCCTCGGGGGGCCTGGGCAGGACAGGGACCCGGGTGTGGGAGGCCTCCAGATCTCAGGCCTGGCACACCGTTTACCAGGCTGCTTCCTCCTCTGACGGGGGCCCAGCAGACGCCCCAGGAGACTTGGCAGCCGCCCCCAGGGCTCTAGCCTCTGGAACTCGTCCCCTTGGAAGGGGCCTGGCCCAGGTGCCAGGTTCGGCTGGTCGGCCAGCCTCCTTTGGAGAAAGCAGGCAAGCCGAGCCAGGCTTGCAGTGGCCCTGGCGTGACACCTGCCACCTCAGGCAGAGGGCCTCCCGCGTGCCCTCCATGGCGGGTTTCTCCCCGGAGCCGTGGCCTGGGCACTAGGAAGGCCGGGCCTCCCCGACTCCCGGGAGGAGGGGCTAGCCCAGTTGCGCCCTGGCCCCCAAACCCTCTGGTGCCATCTGCCTGTCTCGGCACTTCTGACTCCACAGAGCCTTTCCTACATCTGGGCTGCCTGCCGTGGCAAAGTGCAGGCGTGGGGTGAGCCCATGGCTTTGTCTTTCCAGGAAAAAATGAGCCCCTGGCCGAAGCAGCAGGACCAGGCAGAGCCTTGAGCTTGAAGCCCAGTAGGTCTGTGGCCCTCAGGGCCAGAGCAATGCTTTCAAGGCAGGGAAGCGGCCTGAAAGCTGAGTGGGAGTGGGGGAAGGGAGGGAGACAGCTGAAGCCGAGTCCAGAAGGGCGGCGATGGAAGAGCTGCAGCTGGGTCAGAGCCTGGAGGGAGGGCGAGGCCTTCACTGAGGACCCCCCCGCCCCCCGAGGCCAGCCCTAGGCCCCGGCGGTCGCGCATGCGCCCTTGGCCTGTGCGGTGTGTGGGGGCTTGAACCCAAGCCCGCAGGGCTCCCGGAGCGGCCAGAGAAAGAAGGGCCCATGGAGAGGTAGGCGAGGTGGGCAGGGGGCGCCACCTTACTCTCCTCAGCTCCCTGAGGGAGAGAGAGAGAGACAGAGACAGAGAGAGAGATCCCTGACCTCTGAGTCTCTGCCTCCACCGCTGGCTGGTGCCAACTCACGCGCCATCCCACTTCCAGCCATCACCCCCACGCCTGCCCCGGGGCCAGCCCCACCACAGAGAGGCCGGTTGGTTCCTGCTCACCTCTGTGCCGTCCCTTCCCGACCTGACCCCAGTGCAGGGGATAAGCTTCAGACAAGTCTTTCCATGTCCCTCTGCATGACAATAGACTTCCTCCCCTCTCCCATTCCACAGGCCCACCCACCCCGGACATCCACCTTTGTCATTAGCTCAGGAGAGGATGCAAGATGAGAATCTCTGCTATTGTGTGGGGAGACTCAGTTTCCCGGGTTTCCCCCATGGACACATGTTCTTCAGCTGGGTCTGATTTTCTCCAGACAAGCTGTCATGCGAAGGATTTGCCCAGCCCTAAGAACTGCAGGGAAAGGGCGGAGGGGGGTTCTCTCTCTGCCCCCGACAGCCCCGAGCTGGGTCGGTCCCTTAGACCTGGCCAGGGGCAGCCCATCCCCCGGCGCCCTTCCCCGGGGCATCCAAGGGCAGGCTCGGCGCCAGCCCCACCCCGCTCGCCACTGCCCGACCATCGTCCTCCCTCGGGGGGCCTGGGCAGGACAGGGACCCGGCTGTGGGAGGCCTCCAGATCTCAGGCCTGGCACACCGTTTACCAGGCTGCTTCCTCCTCTGACGGGGGCCCAGCAGACGCCCCAGGAGACTTGGCAGCCGCCCCCAGGGCTCTAGCCTCTGGAACTCGTCCCCTTGGATGGGGCCTGGCCCAGGTGCCAGGTTCGGCTGGTCGGCCAGCCTCCTTTGGAGAAAGCAGGCAAGCCGAGCCAGGCTTGCAGTGGCCCTGGCGTGACACCTGCCACCTCAGGCAGAGGGCCTCCCGCGTGCCCTCCATGGCGGGTTTCTCCCCGGAGACGTGGCCTGGGCACTAGGAAGGCCGGGCCTCCCCGACTCCCGGGAGGAGGGGCTAGCCCAGTTGCCCCCTGGCCCCCAAACCCTCTGGTGCCATCTGCCTGTCTCGGCACTTCTGACTCCACAGAGCCTTTCCTACATCTGGGCTGCCTGCCGTGGCAAAGTGCAGGCGTGGGGTGAGGCCATGGCTTTGTCTTTCCAGGAAAAAATGAGCCCCTGGCCGAAGCAGCAGGCCCAGGCAGAGCCTTGAGCTTGAAGCCCAGTAGGTCTGTGGCCCTCAGGGCCAGAGCCATGCTTTCAAGGCAGGGAAGCGGCCTGCAAGCTGAGTGGGAGTGGGGGAGGGGAGGGAGACAGCTGAAGCCGAGTCCAGAAGGGCGGCGATGGAAGAGCTGCAGCTGGGTCAGAGCCTGGAGGGAGGGCGGGGCCTTCACTGAGGACCCCCCCGCCCCCCCAGGCCAGCCCTAGGCCCCGGCGGTCGCGCATGCGCCCTTGGCCTGTGCGGTGTGTGGGGGCTTGAACCCAAGCCCGCAGGGCTCCCGGAGCGGCCAGAGAAAGAAGGGCCCATGGAGAGGTAGGCGAGGTGGGCAGGGGGCGCCACCTTACTCTCCTCAGCTCCCTGAGGGAGAGAGACAGAGACAGAGACAGAGAGAGAGATCCCTGACCTCTGAGTCTCTGCCTCCACCGCTGGCTGGTGCCAACTCAAGCGCCATTCCACTTCCAGCCATCAACCCAACGCCTGCCCCGGGGCCAGAGCCACCACAGAGAGGCCGGTTGGTTCCTGCTCACCTCTGTGCCGTCCCTTCCCGACCTGACCCCAGTGCAGGGGATAAGCTTCAGACAAGTCTTTCCATGTCCCTCTGCATGACAATAGACTTCCTCCCCTCTCCCATTCCACAGGCCCACCCACCCGGGACATCCACCTTTGTCATTAGCTCAGGAGAGGATGCAAGATGAGAATCTCTGCTATTGTGTGGGGAGACTCAGTTTCCCGGGTTTCCCCCATGGACACATGTTCTTCAGCTGGGTCTGATTTTCTCCAGACAAGCTGTCTTGGGAAGGATTTGGCCAGCCCTAAGAACCTGAAGGGAAAGGGCGGAGGGGGGTTCTCTCTCTGCCCCCGACAGCCCCGAGCTGGGTCGTTCCCTCAGACCTGGCCAGGGGCAGCCCATCCCCCGGCGCCCTTCCCCGGGGCATCCAAGGGCAGGCTCGGCGCCAGCCCCACCCCGCTCGCCACTGCCCGACCATCGTCCTCCCTCGGGGGGCCTGGGCAGGACAGGGACCCGGCTGTGGGAGGCCTCCAGATCTCAGGCCTGGCACACCGTTTACCAGGCTGCTTCCTCCTCTCACGGAGGCCCAGCACACGCCCCAGGAGACTTGGCAGCCGCCCCCAGGGATCTATCCTCTGGAACTCGTCCCCTTGGAAGGGGCCTGGCCCAGGTGCCAGGTTCGGCTGGTCGGCCAGCCTCCTTTGGAGAAAGCAGGCAAGCCGAGCCAGGCTTGCAGTGGCCCTGGCGTGACACCTGCCACCTCAGGCAGAGGGCCTCCCACGTGCCCTCCATGGCGGGTTTCTCCCCGGAGCCGTGGCCTGGGCACTAGGAAGGCCGGGCCTCCCCGACTCCCGGGAGGAGGGGCTAGCCCAGTTGCGCCCTGGCCCCCAAACCCTCTGGTGCCATCTGCCTGTCTCGGCACTTCTGACTCCACAGAGCCTTTCCTACATCTGGGCTGCCTGCCGTGGCAAAGTGCAGGCGTGGGGTGAGGCCATGGCTTTGTTTTCCAGGAAAAAATGAGCCCCTGGCCGAAGCAGCAGGCCCAGGCAGAGCCTTGAGCTTGAAGCCCAGTAGGTCTGTGGCCCTCAGGGCCAGAGCAATGCTTTCAAGGCAGGGAAGCGGCCTGCAAGCTGAGTGGGAGTGGGGGAGGGGAGGGAGACAGCTGAAGCCGAGTCCAGAAGGGCGGCCATGGAAGAGCTGCAGCTGGGTCAGAGCCTGGAGGGAGGGCGGGGCATTCACTGAGGACCCCCCCGCCCCCCGAGGCCAGCCCTAGGCCCCGGCGGTCGCGCATGCGCCCTTGGCCTGTGCGGTGTGTGGGGGCTTGAACCCAAGCCCGCAGGGCTCCCGGAGCGGCCAGAGAAAGAAGGGCCCATGGAGAGGTAGGCGAGGTGGGCAGGGGGCGCCACCTTACTCTCCTCAGCTCCCTGAGGGAGAGAGACAGAGACAGAGACAGAGAGAGAGATCCCTGACCTCTGAGTCTCTGCCTCCACCGCTGGCTGGTGCCAACTCAAGCGCCATTCCACTTCCAGCCATCAACCCAACGCCTGCCCCGGGGCCAGAGCCACCACAGAGAGGCCGGTTGGTTCCTGCTCACCTCTGTGCCGTCCCTTCCCGACCTGACCCCAGTGCAGGGGATAAGCTTCAGACAAGTCTTTCCATGTCCCTCTGCATGACAATAGACTTCCTCCCCTCTCCCATTCCACAGGCCCACCCACCCGGGACATCCACCTTTGTCATTAGCTCAGGAGAGGATGCAAGATGAGAATCTCTGCTATTGTGTGGGGAGACTCAGTTTCCCGGGTTTCCCCCATGGACACATGTTCTTCAGCTGGGTCTGATTTTCTCCAGACAAGCTGTCTTGGGAAGGATTTGGCCAGCCCTAAGAACCTGAAGGGAAAGGGCGGAGGGGGGTTCTCTCTCTGCCCCCGACAGCCCCGAGCTGGGTCGTTCCCTCAGACCTGGCCAGGGGCAGCCCATCCCCCGGCGCCCTTCCCCGGGGCATCCAAGGGCAGGCTCGGCGCCAGCCCCACCCCGCTCGCCACTGCCCGACCATCGTCCTCCCTCGGGGGGCCTGGGCAGGACAGGGACCCGGCTGTGGGAGGCCTCCAGATCTCAGGCCTGGCACACCGTTTACCAGGCTGCTTCCTCCTCTCACGGAGGCCCAGCACACGCCCCAGGAGACTTGGCAGCCGCCCCCAGGGATCTATCCTCTGGAACTCGTCCCCTTGGAAGGGGCCTGGCCCAGGTGCCAGGTTCGGCTGGTCGGCCAGCCTCCTTTGGAGAAAGCAGGCAAGCCGAGCCAGGCTTGCAGTGGCCCTGGCGTGACACCTGCCACCTCAGGCAGAGGGCCTCCCGCGTGCCCTCCATGGCGGGTTTCTCCCCGGAGCCGTGGCCTGGGCACTAGGAAGGCCGGGCCTCCCCGACTCCCGGGAGGAGGGGCTAGCCCAGTTGCGCCCTGGCCCCCAAACCCTCTGGTGCCATCTGCCTGTCTCGGCACTTCTGACTCCACAGAGCCTTTCCTACATCTGGGCTGCCTGCCGTGGCAAAGTGCAGGTGTGGGGTGAGGCCATGGCTTTGTTTTCCAGGAAAAAATGAGCCCCTGGCCGAAGCAGCAGGCCCAGGCAGAGCCTTGAGCTTGAAGCCCAGTAGGTCTGTGGCCCTCAGGGCCAGAGCAATGCTTTCAAGGCAGGGAAGCGGCCTGCAAGCTGAGTGGGAGTGGGGGAGGGGAGGGAGACAGCTGAAGCCGAGTCCAGAAGGGCGGCCATGGAAGAGCTGCAGCTGGGTCAGAGCCTGGAGGGAGGGCGGGGCATTCACTGAGGACCCCCCCGCCCCCCGAGGCCAGCCCTAGGCCCCGGCGGTCGCGCATGCGCCCTTGGCCTGTGCGGTGTGTGGGGCCTTGAACCCAAGCCCGCAGGGCTCCCAGAGCGGCCAGAGAAAGAAGGGCCCATGGAGAGGTAGGCGAGGTGGGCAGGGGGCGCCACCTTACTCTCCTCAGCTCCCTGAGGGAGAGAGACAGAGACAGAGACAGAGAGAGAGATCCCTGACCTCTGAGTCTCTGCCTCCACCGCTGGCTGGTGCCAACTCACGCGCCATTCCACTTCCAGCCATCACCCCAACTCCTGCCCCGGGGCCAGCCCCACCACAGAGAGGCCGGTTGGTTCCTGCTCACCTCTGTGCCGTCCCTTCCCGACCTGACCCCAGTGCAGGGGATAAGCTTCAGACAAGTCTTTCCATGTCCCTCTGCATGACAATAGACTTCCTCCCCTCTCCCATTCCACAGGCCCACCCACCCGGGACATCCACCTTTGTCATTAGCTCAGGAGAGGATGCAAGATGAGAATCTCTGCTATTGTGTGGGGAGACTCAGTTTCCCGGGTTTCCCCCATGGACACATGTTCTTCAGCTGGGTCTGATTTTCTCCAGACAAGCTGTCTTGGGAAGGATTTGGCCAGCCCTAAGAACCTGAAGGGAAAGGGCGGAGGGGGGTTCTCTCTCTGCCCCCGACAGCCCCGAGCTGGGTCGTTCCCTCAGACCTGGCCAGGGGCAGCCCATCCCCCGGCGCCCTTCCCCGGGGCATCCAAGGGCAGGCTCGGCGCCAGCCTCACCCCGCTCGCCACTGCCCGACCATCGTCCTCCCTCGGGGGGCCTGGGCAGGACAGGGACCCGGCTGTGGGAGGCCTCCAGATCTCAGGCCTGGCACACCGTTTACCAGGCTGCTTCCTCCTCTGACGGGGGCCCAGCACACGCCCCAGGAGACTTGGCAGCCGCCCCCAGGGCTCTAGCCTCTGGAACTCGTCCCCTTGGAAGGGGCCTGGCCCAGGTGCCAGGTTCGGCTGGTCGGCCAGCCTCCTTTGGAGAAAGCAGGCAAGCCGAGCCAGGCTTGCAGTGGCCCTGGCGTGACACCTGCCACCTCAGGCAGAGGGCCTCCCGCGTGCCCTCCATGGCGGGTTTCTCCCCGGAGCCGTGGCCTGGGCACTAGGAATGCCGGGCCTCCCCGACTCCCGGGAGGAGGGGCTAGCCCAGTTGCGCCCTGGCCCCCAAACCCTCTGGTGCCATCTGCCTGTCTCGGCACTTCTGACTCCACAGAGCCTTTCCTACATCTGGGCTGCCTGCCGTGGCAAAGTGCAGGCGTGGGGTGAGGCCATGGCTTTGTTTTCCAGGAAAAAATGAGCCCCTGGCCGAAGCAGCAGGCCCAGGCAGAGCCTTGAGCTTGAAGCCCAGTAGGTCTGTGGCCCTCAGGGCCAGAGCCATGCTTTCAAGGCAGGGAAGCGGCCTGCAAGCTGAGTGGGAGTGGGGGAGGGGAGGGAGACAGCTGAAGCCGAGTCCAGAAGGGCGGCGATGGAAGAGCTGCAGCTGGGTCAGAGCCTGGAGGGAGGGCGGGGCCTTCACTGAGGACCCCCCCGCCCCCTGAGGCCAGCCCTAGGCCCCGGCGGTCGCGCATGCGCCCTTGGCCTGTGCAGTGTGTGGGGGCTTGAACCCAAGCCCGCAGGGCTCCCGGAGCGGCCAGAGAAAGAAGGGCCCATGGAGAGGTAGGCGAGGTGGGCAGGGGGCGCCACCTTACTCTCCTCAGCTCCCTGAGGGAGAGAGACAGAGACAGAGACAGAGAGAGAGATCCCTGACCTCTGAGTCTCTGCCTCCACCGCTGGCTGGTGCCAACTCAAGTGCCATTCCACTCCCAGCCATCACCCCAACGCCTGCCCCGGGTCCAGCCCCACCACAGAGAGGCCGGTTGGTTCCTGCTCACCTCTGTGCCGTCCCTTCCCGACCTGACCCCAGTGCAGGGGATAAGCTTCAGACAAGTCTTTCCATGTCCCTCTGCATGACAATAGACTTCCTCCCCTCTCCCATTCCACAGGCCCACCCACCCGGGACATCCACCTTTGTCATTAGCTCAGGAGAGGATGCAAGATGAGAATCTCTGCTATTGTGTGGGGAGACTCAGTTTCCCGGGTTTCCCCCATGGACACATGTTCTTCAGCTGGGTCTGATTTTCTCCAGACAAGCTGTCTTGGGAAGGATTTGGCCAGCCCTAAGAACCTGAAGGGAAAGGGCGGAGGGGGGTTCTCTCTCAGCCCCCGACAGCCCCGAGCTGAGCTGGGTCGGTCCCTCAGACCTGGCCAGGGGCAGCCCATCCCCCGGCGCCCTTCCCCGGGGCATCCAAGGGCAGGCTCGGCGCCAGCCCCACCCCACTCGCCACTGCCCGACCATCGTCCTCCCTCGGGGGGCCTGGGCAGGACAGGGACCCGGCTGTGGGAGGCCTCCAGATCTCAGGCCTGGCACACCGTTTACCAGGCTGCTTCCTCCTCTGACGGGGGCCCAGCACACGCCCCAGGAGACTTGGCAGCCGCCCCCAGGGCCCTAGCCTCTGGAACTCGTCCCCTTGGAAGGGGCCTGGCCCAGGTGCCAGGTTCGGCTGGTCGGCCAGCCTCCTTTGGAGAAAGCAGGCAAGCTGAGCCAGGCTTGCAGTGGCCCTGGCGTGACACCTGCCACCTCAGGCAGAGGGCCTCCCGCGTGACCTCCATGGCGGGTTTCTCCCCGGAGCCGTGGCCTGGGCACTAGGAAGGCCGGGCCTCCCAGACTCCCGGGAAGAGGGGCTAGCCCAGTTGCGCCCTGGCCCCCAAACCCTCTGGTGCCATCTGCCTGTCTCGGCACTTCTGACTCCACAGAGCCTTTCCTACATCTGGGCTGCCTGCCGTGGCAAAGTGCAGGCGTGGGGTGAGGCCATGGCTTTGTTTTCCAGGAAAAAATGAGCCCCTGGCCGAAGCAGCAGGCCCAGGCAGAGCCTTGAGCTTGAAGCCCAGTAGGTCTGTGGCCCTCAGGGCCAGAGCAATGCTTTCAAGGCAGGGAAGCGGCCTGCAAGCTGAGTGGGAGTGGGGGAGGGGAGGGAGACAGCTGAAGCCGAGTCCAGAAGGGCGGCGATGGAAGAGCTGCAGCTGGGTCAGAGCCTGGAGGGAGGGCGGGGCCTTCACTGAGGACCCCCCCGCCCCCCGAGGCCAGCCCTAGGCCCCGGCGGTCGCGCATGCGCCCTTGGCCTGTGCGGTGTGTGGGGGCTTGAACCCAAGCCCGCAGGGCTCCCGGAGCGGCCAGAGAAAGAAGGGCCCATGGAGAGGTAGGCGAGGTGGGCAGGGGGCGCCACCTTACTCTCCTCAGCTCCCTGAGGGAGAGAGAGAGAGACAGAGACAGAGAGAGAGATCCCTGACCTCTGAGTCTCTGCCTCCACCGCTGGCTGGTGCCAACTCACGCGCCATCCCACTTCCAGCCATCACCCCCACGCCTGCCCCGGGGCCAGCCCCACCACAGAGAGGCCGGTTGGTTCCTGCTCACCTCTGTGCCATCCCTTCCGGACCTGACCCCAGTGCAGGGGATAAGCTTCAGACAAGTCTTTCCATGTCCCTCTGCATGACAATAGACTTCCTCCCCTCTCCCATTCCACAGGCCCACCCACCCGGGACATCCACCTTTGTCATTAGCTCAGGAGAGGATGCAAGATGAGAATCTCTGCTATTGTGTGGGGAGACTCAGTTTCCCGGGTTTCCCCCATGGACACATGTTCTTCAGCTGGGTCTGATTTTCTCCAGACAAGCTGTCTTGGGAAGGATTTGGCCAGCCCTAAGAACCTGAAGGGAAAGGGCGGAGGGGGGTTCTCTCTCTGCCCCCGACAGCCCCGAGCTGGGTCGGTCCCTCAGACCTGGCCAGGGGCAGCCCATCCCCCGGCGCCCTTCCCCGGGGCATCCAAGGGCAGGCTCGGCGCCAGCCCCACCCCGCTCGCCACTGCCCGACCAACGTCCTCCCTCGAGGGGCCTGGGCGGGACAGGGACCCGGCTGTGGGAGGCCTCCAGATCTCATGCCTGGCACACCGTTTACCAGGCTGCTTCCTCCTCTGACGGGGGCCCAGCACACGCCCCAGGAGACTTGGCAGCCGCCCCCAGGGCTCTATCCTCTGGAACTGGTCCCCTTGGAAGGGGCCTGGCCCAGATGCCAGGTTCGGCTGGTCGGCCAGCCTCCTTTGGAGAAAGCAGGCAAGCCAAGCCAGGCTTGCAGTGGCCCTGGCGTGACACCTGCCACCTCAGGCAGAGGGCCTCCCGCGTGCCCTCCATGGCGGGTTTCTCCCCGGAGCCGTGGCCTGGGCACTAGGAAGGCCGGGCCTCCCCGACTCCCGGGAGGAGGGGCTAGCCCAGTTGCGCCCTGGCCCCCAAACCCTCTGGTGCCATCTGCCTGTCTCGGCACTTCTGACTCCACAGAGCCTTTCCTACATCTGGGCTGCCTGCCGTGGCAAAGTGCAGGCGTGGGGTGAGCCCATGGCTTTGTCTTTCCAGGAAAAAATGAGCCCCTGGCCGAAGCAGCAGGCCCAGGCAGAGCCTTGAGCTTGAAGCCCAGTAGGTCTGTGGCCCTCAGGGCCAGAGCAATGCTTTCAAGGCAGGGAAGCGGCCTGAAAGCTGAGTGGGAGTGGGGGAGGGGAGGGAGACAGCTGAAGCCGAGTCCAGAAGGGCGGCGATGGAAGAGCTGCAGCTGGGTCAGAGCCTGGAGGGAGGGCGAGGCCTTCACTGAGGACCCCCCCGCCCCCCGAGGCCAGCCCTAGGCCCCGGCGGTCGCGCATGCGCCCTTGGCCTGTGCGGTGTGTGGGGGCTTGAACCCAAGCCCGCAGGGCTCCCGGAGCGGCCAGAGAAAGAAGGGCCCATGGAGAGGTAGGCGAGGTGGGCAGGGGGCGCCACCTTACTCTCCTCAGCTCCCTGAGGGAGAGAGAGAGAGACAGAGACAGAGAGAGAGATCCCTGACCTCTGAGTCTCTGCCTCCACCGCTGGCTGGTGCCAACTCACGCGCCATCCCACTTCCAGCCATCACCCCCACGCCTGCCCCGGGGCCAGCCCCACCACAGAGAGGCCGGTTGGTTCCTGCTCACCTCTGTGCCGTCCCTTCCCGACCTGACCCCAGTGCAGGGGATAAGCTTCAGACAAGTCTTTCCATGTCCCTCTGCATGACAATAGACTTCCTCCCCTCTCCCATTCCACAGGCCCACCCACCCGGGACATCCACCTTTGTACTAGCTCAGGAGAGGATGCAAGATGAGAATCTCTGCTATTGTGTGGGGAGACTCAGTTTCCCGGGTTTCCCCCATGGACACATGTTCTTCAGCTGGGTCTGATTTTCTCCAGACAAGCTGTCTTGCGAAGGATTTGGCCAGCCCTAAGAACCTGAAGGGAAAGGGCGGAGGGGGGTTCTCTCTCTGCCCCCGACAGCCCCGAGCTGGGTCGGTACCTCAGACCTGGCCAGGGGCAGCCCATCCCCCGGCGCCCTTCCCCGGGGCATCCAAGGGCAGGCTCGACGCCAGCCCCACCCCGCTCGCCACTGCCCGACCATCGTCCTCCCTCGGGGGGCCTGGGCAGGACAGGGACCCGGCTGTGGGAGGCCTCCAGATCTCAGGCCTGGCACACCGTTTACCAGGCTGCTTCCTCCTCTGACGGGGGCCCAGCAGACGCCCCAGGAGCCTTGGCAGCCGCCCCCAGGGCTCTAGCCTCTGGAACTCGTCCCCTTGGATGGGGCCTGGCCCAGGTGCCAGGTTCGGCTGGTCGGCCAGCCTCCTTTGGAGAAAGCAGGCAAGCCGAGCCAGGCTTGCAGTGGCCCTGGCGTGACACCTGCCACCTCAGGCAGAGGGCCTCCCGCGTGCCCTCCATGGCGGGTTTCTCCCCGGAGACGTGGCCTGGGCACTAGGAAGGCCGGGCCTCCCCGACTCCCGGGAGGAGGGGCTAGCCCAGTTGCCCCCTGGCCCCCAAACCCTCTGGTGCCATCTGCCTGTCTCGGCACTTCTGACTCCACAGAGCCTTTCCTACATCTGGGCTGCCTGCCGTGGCAAAGTGCAGGCGTGGGGTGAGGCCATGGCTTTGTCTTTCCAGGAAAAAATGAGCCCCTGGCCGAAGCAGCAGGCCCAGGCAGAGCCTTGAGCTTGAAGCCCAGTAGGTCTGTGGCCCTCAGGGCCAGAGCCATGCTTTCAAGGCAGGGAAGCGGCCTGCAAGCTGAGTGGGAGTGGGGGAGGGGAGGGAGACAGCTGAAGCCGAGTCCAGAAGGGCGGCGATGGAAGAGCTGCAGCTGGGTCAGAGCCTGGAGGGAGGGCGGGGCCTTCACTGAGGACCCCCCCGCCCCCCCAGGCCAGCCCTAGGCCCCGGCGGTCGCGCATGCGCCCTTGGCCTGTGCGGTGTGTGGGGGCTTGAACCCAAGCCCGCAGGGCTCCCGGAGCGGCCAGAGAAAGAAGGGCCCATGGAGAGGTAGGCGAGGTGGGCAGGGGGCGCCACCTTACTCTCGTCAGCTCCCTGAGGGAGAGAGACAGAGACAGAGACAGAGAGAGAGATCCCTGACCTCTGAGTCTCTGCCTCCACCGCTGGCTGGTGCCAACTCAAGCGCCATTCCACTTCCAGCCATCAACCCAACGCCTGCCCCGGGGCCAGAGCCACCACAGAGAGGCCGGTTGGTTCCTGCTCACCTCTGTGCCGTCCCTTCCCGACCTGACCCCAGTGCAGGGGATAAGCTT
Source organism: Diceros bicornis minor (assembly GCF_020826845.1). NCBI lineage: Eukaryota > Metazoa > Chordata > Mammalia > Perissodactyla > Rhinocerotidae > Diceros > Diceros bicornis. The sequence goes on from NW_026691039.1 coordinate 835,690, forward strand.
CAGACAAGTCTTTCCATGTCCCTCTGCATGACAATAGACTTCCTCCCCTCTCCCATTCCACAGGCCCACCCACCCGGGACATCCACCTTTGTCATTAGCTCAGGAGAGGATGCAAGATGAGAATCTCTGCTATTGTGTGGGGAGACTCAGTTTCCCGGGTTTCCCCCATGGACACATGTTCTTCAGCTGGGTCTGATTTTCTCCAGACAAGCTGTCTTGGGAAGGATTTGGCCAGCCCTAAGAACCTGAAGGGAAAGGGCGGAGGGGGGTTCTCTCTCTGCCCCCGACAGCCCCGAGCTGGGTCGTTCCCTCAGACCTGGCCAGGGGCAGCCCATCCCCCGGCGCCCTTCCCCGGGGCATCCAAGGGCAGGCTCGGCGCCAGCCCCACCCCGCTCGCCACTGCCCGACCATCGTCCTCCCTCGGGGGGCCTGGGCAGGACAGGGACCCGGGTGTGGGAGGCCTCCAGATCTCAGGCCTGGCACACCGTTTACCAGGCTGCTTCCTCCTCTGACGGGGGCCCAGCACACGCCCCAGGAGACTTGGCAGCCGCCCCCAGGGCTCTAGCCTCTGGAACTCGTACCCTTGGAAGGGGCCTGGCCCAGGTGCCAGGTTCGGCTGGTCGGCCAGCCTCCTTTGGAGAAAGCAGGCAAGCCGAGCCAGGCTTGCAGTGGCCCTGGCGTGACACCTGCCACCTCAGGCAGAGGGCCTCCCGCGTGCCCTCCATGGCGGGTTTCTCCCCGGAGCCGTGGCCTGGGCACTAGGAAGGCCGGGCCTCCCCGACTCCCGGGAGGAGGGGCTAGCCCAGTTGCGCCCTGGCCCCCAAACCCTCTGGTGCCATCTGCCTGTCTCGGCACTTCTGACTCCACAGAGCCTTTCCTACATCTGGGCTGCCTGCCGTGGCAAAGTGCAGGTGTGGGGTGAGGCCATGGCTTTGTTTTCCAGGAAAAAATGAGCCCCTGGCCGAAGCAGCAGGCCCAGGCAGAGCCTTGAGCTTGAAGCCCAGTAGGTCTGTGGCCCTCAGGGCCAGAGCAATGCTTTCAAGGCAGGGAAGCGGCCTGCAAGCTGAGTGGGAGTGGGGGAGGGGAGGGAGACAGCTGAAGCCGAGTCCAGAAGGGCGGCCATGGAAGAGCTGCAGCTGGGTCAGAGCCTGGAGGGAGGGCGGGGCCTTCACTGAGGAGCCCCCCGCCCCCCGAGGCCAGAACTAGGCTCACGGCGGTCGCGCATGCGCCCTTGGCCTGTGCGGTGTGTGGGGGCTTGAACCCAAGCCCGCAGGGCTCCCGGAGCGGCCAGAGAAAGAAGGGCCCATGGAGAGGTAGGCGAGGTGGGCAGGGGGCGCCACCTTACTCTCCTCAGCTCCCTGAGGGAGAGAGACAGAGACAGAGACAGAGAGAGAGATCCCTGACCTCTGAGTCTCTGCCTCCACCGCTGGCTGGTGCCAACTCAAGCGCCATTCCACTTCCAGCCATCAACCCAACGCCTGCCCCGGGGCCAGAGCCACCACAGAGAGGCCGGTTGGTTCCTGCTCACCTCTGTGCCGTCCCTTCCCGACCTGACCCCAGTGCAGGGGATAAGCTTCAGACAAGTCTTTCCATGTCCCTCTGCATGACAATAGACTTCCTCACCTCTCCCATTCCACAGGCCCACCCACCCGGGACATCCACCTTTGTCATTAGCTCAGGAGAGGATGCAAGATGAGAATCTCTGCTATTGTGTGGGGAGACTCAGTTTCCCGGGTTTCCCCCATGGACACATGTTCTTCAGCTGGGTCTGATTTTCTCCAGACAAGCTGTCTTGGGAAGGATTTGGCCAGCCCTAAGAACCTGAAGGGAAAGGGCGGAGGGGGGTTCTCTCTCTGCCCCCGACAGCCCCGAGCTGGGTCGTTCCCTCAGACCTGGCCAGGGGCAGCCCATCCCCCGGCGCCCTTCCCCGGGGCATCCAAGGGCAGGCTCGGCGCCAGCCCCACCCCGCTCGCCACTGCCCGACCATCGTCCTCCCTCGGGGGGCCTGGGCAGGACAGGGACCCGGCTGTGGGAGGCCTCCAGATCTCAGGCCTGGCACACCGTTTACCAGGCTGCTTCCTCCTCTCACGGAGGCCCAGCACACGCCCCAGGAGACTTGGCAGCCGCCCCCAGGGCTCTATCCTCTGGAACTAGTCCCCTTGGAAGGGGCCTGGCCCAGGTGCCAGGTTCGGCTGGTCGGCCAGCCTCCTTTGGAGAAAGCAGGCAAGCCGAGCCAGGCTTGCAGTGGCCCTGGCGTGACACCTGCCACCTCAGGCAGAGGGCCTCCCGCGTGCCCTCCATGGCGGGTTTCTCCCCGGAGCCGTGGCCTGGGCACTAGGAAGGCCGGGCCTCCCCGACTCCCGGGAGGAGGGGCTAGCCCAGTTGCGCCCTGGCCCCCAAACCCTCTGGTGCCATCTGCCTGTCTCGGCACTTCTGACTCCACAGAGCCTTTCCTACATCTGGGCTGCCTGCCGTGGCAAAGTGCAGGCGTGGGGTGAGGCCATGGCTTTGTTTTCCAGGAAAAAATGAGCCCCTGGCCGAAGCAGCAGGCCCAGGCAGAGCCTTGAGCTTGAAGCCCAGTAGGTCTGTGGCCCTCAGGGCCAGAGCAATGCTTTCAAGGCAGGGAAGCGGCCTGCAAGCTGAGTGGGAGTGGGGGAGGGGAGGGAGACAGCTGAAGCCGAGTCCAGAAGGGCGGCCATGGAAGAGCTGCAGCTGGGTCAGAGCCTGGAGGGAGGGCGGGGCATTCACTGAGGACCCCCCCGCCCCCCGAGGCCAGCCCTAGGCCCCGGCGGTCGCGCATGCGCCCTTGGCCTGTGCGGTGTGTGGGGCCTTGAACCCAAGCCCGCAGGGCTCCCAGAGCGGCCAGAGAAAGAAGGGCCCATGGAGAGGTAGGCGAGGTGGGCAGGGGGCGCCACCTTACTCTCCTCAGCTCCCTGAGGGAGAGAGACAGAGACAGAGACAGAGAGAGAGATCCCTGACCTCTGAGTCTCTGCCTCCACCGCTGGCTGGTGCCAACTCACGCGCCATTCCACTTCCAGCCATCACCCCAACTCCTGCCCCGGGGCCAGCCCCACCACAGAGAGGCCGGTTGGTTCCTGCTCACCTCTGTGCCGTCCCTTCCCGACCTGACCCCAGTGCAGGGGATAAGCTTCAGACAAGTCTTTCCATGTCCCTCTGCATGACAATAGACTTCCTCCCCTCTCCCATTCCACAGGCCCACCCACCCGGGACATCCACCTTTGTCATTAGCTCAGGAGAGGATGCAAGATGAGAATCTCTGCTATTGTGTGGGGAGACTCAGTTTCCCGGGTTTCCCCCATGGACACATGTTCTTCAGCTGGGTCTGATTTTCTCCAGACAAGCTGTCTTGGGAAGGATTTGGCCAGCCCTAAGAACCTGAAGGGAAAGGGCGGAGGGGGGTTCTCTCTCCGCCCCCGACAGCCCCGAGCTGGGTCGTTCCCTCAGACCTGGCCAGGGGCAGCCCATCCCCCGGCGCCCTTCCCCGGGGCATCCAAGGGCAGGCTCGGCGCCAGCCCCACCCCGCTCGCCACTGCCCGACCATCGTCCTCCCTCGGGGGGCCTGGGCAGGACAGGGACCCGGGTGTGGGAGGCCTCCAGATCTCATGCCTGGCACACCGTTTACCAGGCTGCTTCCTCCTCTGACGGGGGCCCAGCACACGCCCCAGGAGACTTGGCAGCCGCCCCCAGGGCTCTATCCTCTGGAACTGGTCCCCTTGGAAGGGGCCTGGCCCAGATGCCAGGTTCGGCTGGTCGGCCAGCCTCCTTTGGAGAAAGCAGGCAAGCCAAGCCAGGCTTGCAGTGGCCCTGGCGTGACACCTGCCACCTCAGGCAGAGGGCCTCCCGCGTGCCCTCCATGGCGGGTTTCTCCCCGGAGCCGTGGCCTGGGCACTAGGAAGGCCGGGCCTCCCCGACTCCCGGGAGGAGGGGCTAGCCCAGTTGCGCCCTGGCCCCCAAACCCTCTGGTGCCATCTGCCTGTCTCGGCACTTCTGACTCCACAGAGCCTTTCCTACATCTGGGCTGCCTGCCGTGGCAAAGTGCAGGCGTGGGGTGAGCCCATGGCTTTGTCTTTCCAGGAAAAAATGAGCCCCTGGCCGAAGCAGCAGGCCCAGGCAGAGCCTTGAGCTTGAAGCCCAGTAGGTCTGTGGCCCTCAGGGCCAGAGCAATGCTTTCAAGGCAGGGAAGCGGCCTGAAAGCTGAGTGGGAGTGGGGGAGGGGAGGGAGACAGCTGAAGCCGAGTCCAGAAGGGCGGCGATGGAAGAGCTGCAGCTGGGTCAGAGCCTGGAGGGAGGGCGAGGCCTTCACTGAGGACCCCCCCGCCCCCCGAGGCCAGCCCTAGGCCCCGGCGGTCGCGCATGCGCCCTTGGCCTGTGCGGTGTGTGGGGGCTTGAACCCAAGCCCGCAGGGCTCCCGGAGCGGCCAGAGAAAGAAGGGCCCATGGAGAGGTAGGCGAGGTGGGCAGGGGGCGCCACCTTACTCTCCTCAGCTCCCTGAGGGAGAGAGAGAGAGACAGAGACAGAGAGAGAGATCCCTGACCTCTGAGTCTCTGCCTCCACCGCTGGCTGGTGCCAACTCACGCGCCATCCCACTTCCAGCCATCACCCCCACGCCTGCCCCGGGGCCAGCCCCACCACAGAGAGGCCGGTTGGTTCCTGCTCACCTCTGTGCCGTCCCTTCCCGACCTGACCCCAGTGCAGGGGATAAGCTTCAGACAAGTCTTTCCATGTCCCTCTGCATGACAATAGACTTCCTCCCCTCTCCCATTCCACAGGCCCACCCACCCGGGACATCCACCTTTGTACTAGCTCAGGAGAGGATGCAAGATGAGAATCTCTGCTATTGTGTGGGGAGACTCAGTTTCCCGGGTTTCCCCCATGGACACATGTTCTTCAGCTGGGTCTGATTTTCTCCAGACAAGCTGTCTTGCGAAGGATTTGGCCAGCCCTAAGAACCTGAAGGGAAAGGGCGGAGGGGGGTTCTCTCTCTGCCCCCGACAGCCCCGAGCTGGGTCGGTACCTCAGACCTGGCCAGGGGCAGCCCATCCCCCGGCGCCCTTCCCCGGGGCATCCAAGGGCAGGCTCGGCGCCAGCCCCACCCCGCTCGCCACTGCCCGACCATCGTCCTCCCTCGGGGGGCCTGGGCAGGACAGGGACCCGGCTGTGGGAGGCCTCCAGATCTCAGGCCTGGCACACCGTTTACCAGGCTGCTTCCTCCTCTGACGGGGGCCCAGCAGACGCCCCAGGAGCCTTGGCAGCCGCCCCCAGGGCTCTAGCCTCTGGAACTCGTCCCCTTGGATGGGGCCTGGCCCAGGTGCCAGGTTCGGCTGGTCGGCCAGCCTCCTTTGGAGAAAGCAGGCAAGCCGAGCCAGGCTTGCAGTGGCCCTGGCGTGACACCTGCCACCTCAGGCAGAGGGCCTCCCGCGTGCCCTCCATGGCGGGTTTCTCCCCGGAGACGTGGCCTGGGCACTAGGAAGGCCGGGCCTCCCCGACTCCCGGGAGGAGGGGCTAGCCCAGTTGCCCCCTGGCCCCCAAACCCTCTGGTGCCATCTGCCTGTCTCGGCACTTCTGACTCCACAGAGCCTTTCCTACATCTGGGCTGCCTGCCGTGGCAAAGTGCAGGCGTGGGGTGAGGCCATGGCTTTGTCTTTCCAGGAAAAAATGAGCCCCTGGCCGAAGCAGCAGGCCCAGGCAGAGCCTTGAGCTTGAAGCCCAGTAGGTCTGTGGCCCTCAGGGCCAGAGCCATGCTTTCAAGGCAGGGAAGCGGCCTGCAAGCTGAGTGGGAGTGGGGGAGGGGAGGGAGACAGCTGAAGCCGAGTCCAGAAGGGCGGCGATGGAAGAGCTGCAGCTGGGTCAGAGCCTGGAGGGAGGGCGGGGCCTTCACTGAGGACCCCCCCGCCCCCCCAGGCCAGCCCTAGGCCCCGGCGGTCGCGCATGCGCCCTTGGCCTGTGCGGTGTGTGGGGGCTTGAACCCAAGCCCGCAGGGCTCCCGGAGCGGCCAGAGAAAGAAGGGCCCATGGAGAGGTAGGCGAGGTGGGCAGGGGGCGCCACCTTACTCTCCTCAGCTCCCTGAGGGAGAGAGACAGAGACAGAGACAGAGAGAGAGATCCCTGACCTCTGAGTCTCTGCCTCCACCGCTGGCTGGTGCCAACTCAAGCGCCATTCCACTTCCAGCCATCAACCCAACGCCTGCCCCGGGGCCAGAGCCACCACAGAGAGGCCGGTTGGTTCCTGCTCACCTCTGTGCCGTCCCTTCCCGACCTGACCCCAGTGCAGGGGATAAGCTTCAGACAAGTCTTTCCATGTCCCTCTGCATGACAATAGACTTCCTCCCCTCTCCCATTCCACAGGCCCACCCACCCGGGACATCCACCTTTGTCATTAGCTCAGGAGAGGATGCAAGATGAGAATCTCTGCTATTGTGTGGGGAGACTCAGTTTCCCGGGTTTCCCCCATGGACACATGTTCTTCAGCTGGGTCTGATTTTCTCCAGACAAGCTGTCTTGGGAAGGATTTGGCCAGCCCTAAGAACCTGAAGGGAAAGGGCGGAGGGGGGTTCTCTCTCTGCCCCCGACAGCCCCGAGCTGGGTCGTTCCCTCAGACCTGGCCAGGGGCAGCCCATCCCCCGGCGCCCTTCCCCGGGGCATCCAAGGGCAGGCTCGGCGCCAGCCCCACCCCGCTCGCCACTGCCCGACCATCGTCCTCCCTCGGGGGGCCTGGGCAGGACAGGGACCCGGGTGTGGGAGGCCTCCAGATCTCAGGCCTGGCACACCGTTTACCAGGCTGCTTCCTCCTCTGACGGGGGCCCAGCACACGCCCCAGGAGACTTGGCAGCCGCCCCCAGGGCTCTAGCCTCTGGAACTCGTACCCTTGGAAGGGGCCTGGCCCAGGTGCCAGGTTCGGCTGGTCGGCCAGCCTCCTTTGGAGAAAGCAGGCAAGCCGAGCCAGGCTTGCAGTGGCCCTGGCGTGACACCTGCCACCTCAGGCAGAGGGCCTCCCGCGTGCCCTCCATGGCGGGTTTCTCCCCGGAGCCGTGGCCTGGGCACTAGGAAGGCCGGGCCTCCCCGACTCCCGGGAGGAGGGGCTAGCCCAGTTGCGCCCTGGCCCCCAAACCCTCTGGTGCCATCTGCCTGTCTCGGCACTTCTGACTCCACAGAGCCTTTCCTACATCTGGGCTGCCTGCCGTGGCAAAGTGCAGGTGTGGGGTGAGGCCATGGCTTTGTTTTCCAGGAAAAAATGAGCCCCTGGCCGAAGCAGCAGGCCCAGGCAGAGCCTTGAGCTTGAAGCCCAGTAGGTCTGTGGCCCTCAGGGCCAGAGCAATGCTTTCAAGGCAGGGAAGCGGCCTGCAAGCTGAGTGGGAGTGGGGGAGGGGAGGGAGACAGCTGAAGCCGAGTCCAGAAGGGCGGCCATGGAAGAGCTGCAGCTGGGTCAGAGCCTGGAGGGAGGGCGGGGCCTTCACTGAGGAGCCCCCCGCCCCCCGAGGCCAGAACTAGGCCCACGGCGGTCGCGCATGCGCCCTTGGCCTGTGCGGTGTGTGGGGGCTTGAACCCAAGCCCGCAGGGCTCCCGGAGCGGCCAGAGAAAGAAGGGCCCATGGAGAGGTAGGCGAGGTGGGCAGGGGGCGCCACCTTACTCTCCTCAGCTCCCTGAGGGAGAGAGACAGAGACAGAGACAGAGAGAGAGATCCCTGACCTCTGAGTCTCTGCCTCCACCGCTGGCTGGTGCCAACTCAAGCGCCATTCCACTTCCAGCCATCAACCCAACGCCTGCCCCGGGGCCAGAGCCACCACAGAGAGGCCGGTTGGTTCCTGCTCACCTCTGTGCCGTCCCTTCCCGACCTGACCCCAGTGCAGGGGATAAGCTTCAGACAAGTCTTTCCATGTCCCTCTGCATGACAATAGACTTCCTCACCTCTCCCATTCCACAGGCCCACCCACCCGGGACATCCACCTTTGTCATTAGCTCAGGAGAGGATGCAAGATGAGAATCTCTGCTATTGTGTGGGGAGACTCAGTTTCCCGGGTTTCCCCCATGGACACATGTTCTTCAGCTGGGTCTGATTTTCTCCAGACAAGCTGTCTTGGGAAGGATTTGGCCAGCCCTAAGAACCTGAAGGGAAAGGGCGGAGGGGGGTTCTCTCTCTGCCCCCGACAGCCCCGAGCTGGGTCGTTCCCTCAGACCTGGCCAGGGGCAGCCCATCCCCCGGCGCCCTTCCCCGGGGCATCCAAGGGCAGGCTCGGCGCCAGCCCCACCCCGCTCGCCACTGCCCGACCATCGTCCTCCCTCGGGGGGCCTGGGCAGGACAGGGACCCGGCTGTGGGAGGCCTCCAGATCTCAGGCCTGGCACACCGTTTACCAGGCTGCTTCCTCCTCTCACGGAGGCCCAGCACACGCCCCAGGAGACTTGGCAGCCGCCCCCAGGGCTCTATCCTCTGGAACTAGTCCCCTTGGAAGGGGCCTGGCCCAGGTGCCAGGTTCGGCTGGTCGGCCAGCCTCCTTTGGAGAAAGCAGGCAAGCCGAGCCAGGCTTGCAGTGGCCCTGGCGTGACACCTGCCACCTCAGGCAGAGGGCCTCCCGCGTGCCCTCCATGGCGGGTTTCTCCCCGGAGCCGTGGCCTGGGCACTAGGAAGGCCGGGCCTCCCCGACTCCCGGGAGGAGGGGCTAGCCCAGTTGCGCCCTGGCCCCCAAACCCTCTGGTGCCATCTGCCTGTCTCGGCACTTCTGACTCCACAGAGCCTTTCCTACATCTGGGCTGCCTGCCGTGGCAAAGTGCAGGCGTGGGGTGAGGCCATGGCTTTGTTTTCCAGGAAAAAATGAGCCCCTGGCCGAAGCAGCAGGCCCAGGCAGAGCCTTGAGCTTGAAGCCCAGTAGGTCTGTGGCCCTCAGGGCCAGAGCAATGCTTTCAAGGCAGGGAAGCGGCCTGCAAGCTGAGTGGGAGTGGGGGAGGGGAGGGAGACAGCTGAAGCCGAGTCCAGAAGGGCGGCCATGGAAGAGCTGCAGCTGGGTCAGAGCCTGGAGGGAGGGCGGGGCATTCACTGAGGACCCCCCCGCCCCCCGAGGCCAGCCCTAGGCCCCGGCGGTCGCGCATGCGCCCTTGGCCTGTGCGGTGTGTGGGGCCTTGAACCCAAGCCCGCAGGGCTCCCAGAGCGGCCAGAGAAAGAAGGGCCCATGGAGAGGTAGGCGAGGTGGGCAGGGGGCGCCACCTTACTCTCCTCAGCTCCCTGAGGGAGAGAGACAGAGACAGAGACAGAGAGAGAGATCCCTGACCTCTGAGTCTCTGCCTCCACCGCTGGCTGGTGCCAACTCACGCGCCATTCCACTTCCAGCCATCACCCCAACTCCTGCCCCGGGGCCAGCCCCACCACAGAGAGGCCGGTTGGTTCCTGCTCACCTCTGTGCCGTCCCTTCCCGACCTGACCCCAGTGCAGGGGATAAGCTTCAGACAAGTCTTTCCATGTCCCTCTGCATGACAATAGACTTCCTCCCCTCTCCCATTCCACAGGCCCACCCACCCGGGACATCCACCTTTGTCATTAGCTCAGGAGAGGATGCAAGATGAGAATCTCTGCTATTGTGTGGGGAGACTCAGTTTCCCGGGTTTCCCCCATGGACACATGTTCTTCAGCTGGGTCTGATTTTCTCCAGACAAGCTGTCTTGGGAAGGATTTGGCCAGCCCTAAGAACCTGAAGGGAAAGGGCGGAGGGGGGTTCTCTCTCCGCCCCCGACAGCCCCGAGCTGGGTCGTTCCCTCAGACCTGGCCAGGGGCAGCCCATCCCCCGGCGCCCTTCCCCGGGGCATCCAAGGGCAGGCTCGGCGCCAGCCCCACCCCGCTCGCCACTGCCCGACCATCGTCCTCCCTCGGGGGGCCTGGGCAGGACAGGGACCCGGGTGTGGGAGGCCTCCAGATCTCAGGCCTGGCACACCGTTTACCAGGCTGCTTCCTCCTCTGACGGGGGCCCAGCACACGCCCCAGGAGACTTGGCAGCCGCCCCCAGGGCTCTAGCCTCTGGAACTCGTCCCCTTGGAAGGGGCCTGGCCCAGGTGCCAGGTTCGGCTGGTCGGCCAGCCTCCTTTGGAGAAAGCAGGCAAGCCGAGCCAGGCTTGCAGTGGCCCTGGCGTGACACCTGCCACCTCAGGCAGAGGGCCTCCCGCGTGCCCTCCATGGCGGGTTTCTCCCCGGAGCCGTGGCCTGGGCACTAGGAAGGCCGGGCCTCCCCGACTCCCGGGAGGAGGGGCTAGCCCACTTGCGCCCTGGCCCCCAAACCCTCTGGTGCCATCTGCCTGTCTCGGCACTTCTGACTCCACAGAGCCTTTCCTACATCTGGGCTGCCTGCCGTGGCAAAGTGCAGGCGTGGGGTGAGGCCATGGCTTTGTTTTCCAGGAAAAAATGAGCCCCTGGCCGAAGCAGCAGGCCCAGGCAGAGCCTTGAGCTTGAAGCCCAGTAGGTCTGTGGCCCTCAGGGCCAGAGCCATGCTTTCAAGGCAGGGAAGCGGCCTGCAAGCTGAGTGGGAGTGGGGGAGGGGAGGGAGACAGCTGAAGCCGAGTCCAGAAGGGCGGCGATGGAAGAGCTGCAGCTGGGTCAGAGCCTGGAGGGAGGGCGGGGCCTTCACTGAGGACCCCCCCGCCCCCCGAGGCCAGCCCTAGGCCCCGGCGGTCGCGCATGCGCCCTTGGCCTGTGCAGTGTGTGGGGGCTTGAACCCAAGCCCGCAGGGCTCCCGGAGCGGCCAGAGAAAGAAGGGCCCATGGAGAGGTAGGCGAGGTGGGCAGGGGGCGCCACCTTACTCTCCTCAGCTCCCTGAGGGAGAGAGACAGAGACAGAGACAGAGAGAGAGATCCCTGACCTCTGAGTCTCTGCCTCCACCGCTGGCTGGTGCCAACTCAAGTGCCATTCCACTCCCAGCCATCACCCCAACGCCTGCCCCGGGTCCAGCCCCACCACAGAGAGGCCGGTTGGTTCCTGCTCACCTCTGTGCCGTCCCTTCCCGACCTGACCCCAGTGCAGGGGATAAGCTTCAGACAAGTCTTTCCATGTCCCTCTGCATGACAATAGACTTCCTCCCCTCTCCCATTCCACAGGCCCACCCACCCGGGACATCCACCTTTGTCATTAGCTCAGGAGAGGATGCAAGATGAGAATCTCTGCTATTGTGTGGGGAGACTCAGTTTCCCGGGTTTCCCCCATGGACACATGTTCTTCAGCTGGGTCTGATTTTCTCCAGACAAGCTGTCTTGGGAAGGATTTGGCCAGCCCTAAGAACCTGAAGGGAAAGGGCGGAGGGGGGTTCTCTCTCAGCCCCCGACAGCCCCGAGCTGAGCTGGGTCGGTCCCTCAGACCTGGCCAGGGGCAGCCCATCCCCCGGCGCCCTTCCCCGGGGCATCCAAGGGCAGGCTCGGCGCCAGCCCCACACTCGCCACTGCCCGACCATCGTCCTCCCTCGGGGGGCCTGGGCAGGACAGGGACCCGGCTGTGGGAGGCCTCCAGATCTCAGGCCTGGCACACCGTTTACCAGGCTGCTTCCTCCTCTGACGGGGGCCCAGCACACGCCCCAGGAGACTTGGCAGCCGCCCCCAGGGCCCTAGCCTCTGGAACTCGTCCCCTTGGAAGGGGCCTGGCCCAGGTGCCAGGTTCGGCTGGTCGGCCAGCCTCCTTTGGAGAAAGCAGGCAAGCTGAGCCAGGCTTGCAGTGGCCCTGGCGTGACACCTGCCACCTCAGGCAGAGGGCCTCCCGCGTGACCTCCATGGCGGGTTTCTCCCCGGAGCCGTGGCCTGGGCACTAGGAAGGCCGGGCCTCCCAGACTCCCGGGAAGAGGGGCTAGCCCAGTTGCGCCCTGGCCCCCAAACCCTCTGGTGCCATCTGCCTGTCTCGGCACTTCTGACTCCACAGAGCCTTTCCTACATCTGGGCTGCCTGCCGTGGCAAAGTGCAGGCGTGGGGTGAGGCCATGGCTTTGTTTTCCAGGAAAAAATGAGCCCCTGGCCGAAGCAGCAGGCCCAGGCAGAGCCTTGAGCTTGAAGCCCAGTAGGTCTGTGGCCCTCAGGGCCAGAGCAATGCTTTCAAGGCAGGGAAGCGGCCTGCAAGCTGAGTGGGAGTGGGGGAGGGGAGGGAGACAGCTGAAGCCGAGTCCAGAAGGGCGGCGATGGAAGAGCTGCAGCTGGGTCAGAGCCTGGACGGAGGGCGGGGCCTTCACTGAGGACCCCCCCGCCCCCCGAGGCCAGCCCTAGGCCCCGGCGGTCGCGCATGCGCCCTTGGCCTTTGCGGTGTGTGGGGGCTTGAACCCAAGCCCGCAGGGCTCCCGGAGCGGCCAGAGAAAGAAGGGCCCATGGAGAGGAAGGCGAGGTGGGCAGGGGGCGCCACCTTACTCTCCTCAGCTCCCTGAGGGAGAGAGACAGAGACAGAGACAGAGAGAGAGATCCCTGACCTCTGAGTCTCTGCCTCCACCGCTGGCTGGTGCCAACTCAAGCGCCATTCCACTTCCAGCCATCAACCCAACGCCTGCCCCGGGGCCAGCCACCACCACAGAGAGGCCGGTTGGTTCCTGCTCACCTCTGTGCCGTCCCTTCCCGACCTGACCCCAGTGCAGGGGATAAGCTTCAGACAAGTCTTTCCATGTCCCTCTGCATGACAATAGACTTCCTCCCCTCTCCCATTCCACAGGCCCACCCACCCGGGACATCCACCTTTGTCATTAGCTCAGGAGAGGATGCAAGATGAGAATCTCTGCTATTGTGTGGGGAGACTCAGTTTCCCGGGTTTCCCCCATGGACACATGTTCTTCAGCTGGGTCTGATTTTCTCCAGACAAGCTGTCTTGGGAAGGATTTGGCCAGCCCTAAGAACCTGAAGGGAAAGGGCGGAGGGGGGTTCTCTCTCTGCCCCCGACAGCCCCGAGCTGGGTCGTTCCCTCAGACCTGGCCAGGGGCAGCCCATCCCCCGGCGCCCTTGCCCGGGGCATCCAAGGGCAGGCTCGGCGCCAGCCCCACCCCGCTCGCCACTGCCCGACCATCGTCCTCCCTCGGGGGGCCTGGGCAGGACAGGGACCCGGCTGTGGGAGGCCTCCAGATCTCAGGCCTGGCACACCGTTTACCAGGCTGCTTCCTCCTCTCACGGAGGCCCAGCACACGCCCCAGGAGACTTGGCAGCCGCCCCCAGGGCTCTAGCCTCTGGAACTCGTCCCCTTGGAAGGGGCCTGGCCCAGGTGCCAGGTTCGGCTGGTCGGCCAGCCTCCTTTGGATAAAGCAGGCAAGCCGAGCCAGGCTTGCAGTGGCCCTGGCGTGACACCTGCCACCTCAGGCAGAGGGCCTCCCGCGTGCCCTCCATGGCGGGTTTCTCCCCGGAGCCGTGGCCTGGGCACTAGGAAGGCCGGGCCTCCCCGACTCCCAGGAGGAGGGGCTAACCCACTTGCGTCCTGGCCCCCAAACCCTCTGGTGCCATCTGCCTGTCTCGGCACTTCTGACTCCACAGAGCCTTTCCTACATCTGGGCTGCCTGCCGTGGCAAAGTGCAGGCGTGGGGTGACGCCATGGCTAAGTTTTCCAGGAAAAAATGAGCCCCTGGCCGAAGCAGCAGGCCCAGGCAGAGCCTTGAGCTTGAAGCCCAGTAGGTCTGTGGCCCTCAGGGCCAGAGCAATGCTTTCAAGGCAGGGAAGCGGCCTGCAAGCTGAGTGGGAGTGGGGGAGGGGAGGGAGACAGCTGAAGCCGAGTCCAGAAGGGCGGCCATGGAAGAGCTGCAGCTGGGTCAGAGCCTGGAGGGAGGGCGGGGCCTTCACTGAGGACCCCCCCGCCCCCCGAGGCCAGCCCTAGGCCCCGGCGGTCGCGCATGCGCCCTTGGCCTGTGCGGTGTGTGGGGGCTTGAACCCAAGCCCGCAGGGCTCCCGGAGCGGCCAGAGAAAGAAGGGCCCATGGAGAGGTAGGCGAGGTGGGCAGGGGGCGCCACCTTACTCTCCTCAGCTCCCTGAGGGAGAGAGAGAGAGACAGAGACAGAGAGAGAGATCCCTGACCTCTGAGTCTCTGCCTCCACCGCTGGCTGGTGCCAACTCACGCGCCATTCCACTTCCAGCCATCACCCCAACGCCTGCCCCGGGGCCAGCCCCACCACAGAGAGGCCGGTTGGTTCCTGCTCACCTCTGTGCCGTCCCTTCCCGACCTGACCCCAGTGCAGGGGATAAGCTTCAGACAAGTCTTTCCATGTCCCTCTGCATGACAATAGACTTCCTCCCCTCTCCCATTCCACAGGCCCACCCACCCGGGACATCCACCTTTGTCATTAGCTCAGGAGAGGATGCAAGATGAGAATCTCTGCTATTGTGTGGGGAGACTCAGTTTCCCGGGTTTCCCCCATGGACACATGTTCTTCAGCTGGGTCTGATTTTCTCCAGACAAGCTGTCTTGGGAAGGATTTGGCCAGCCCTAAGAACCTGAAGGGAAAGGGCGGAGGGTGGTTCTCTCTCTGCCCCCGACAGCCCCGAGCTGGGTCGTTCCCTCAGACCTGGCCAGGGGCAGCCCATCCCCAGGCGCCCTTCCCCGGGGCATCCAAGGGCAGGCTCGGCGCCAGCCCCACCCCGCTCGCCACTGCCCGACCATCGTCCTCCCTCGGGGGGCCTGGGCAGGACAGGGACCCGGGTGTGGGAGGCCTCCAGATCTCAGGCCTGGCACACCGTTTACCAGGCTGCTTCCTCCTCTGACGGGGGCCCAGCACACGCCCCAGGAGACTTGGCAGCCGCCCCCAGGGCTCTAGCCTCTGGAACTCGTCCCCTTGGAAGGGGCCTGGCCCAGGTGCCAGGTTCGGCTGGTCGGCCAGCCTCCTTTGGAGAAAGCAGGCAAGCCGAGCCAGGCTTGCAGTGGCCCTGGCGTGACACCTGCCACCTCAGGCAGAGGGCCTCCCGCGTGCCCTCCATGGCGGGTTTCTCCCCGGAGCCGTGGCCTGGGCACTAGGAAGGCCGGGCCTCCCCGACTCCCAGGAGGAGGGGCTAACCCACTTGCGTCCTGGCCCCCAAACCCTCTGGTGCCATCTGCCTGTCTCGGCACTTCTGACTCCACAGAGCCTTTCCTACATCTGGGCTGCCTGCCGTGGCAAAGTGCAGGCGTGGGGTGACGCCATGGCTAAGTTTTCCAGGAAAAAAATTAGCCCCTGGCCGAAGCAGCAGGCCCAGGCAGAGCCTTGAGCTTGAAGCCCAGTAGGTCTGTGGCCCTCAGGGCCAGAGCAATGCTTTCAAGGCAGGGAAGCGGCCTGCAAGCTGAGTGGGAGTGGGGGAGGGGAGGGAGACAGCTGAAGCCGAGTCCAGAAGGGCGGCGATGGAAGAGCTGCAGCTGGGTCAGAGCCTGGAGGGAGGGCGGGGCCTTCACTGAGGACCCCCCCGCCCCCCGAGGCCAGCCCTAGGCCCCGGCGGTCGCGCATGCGCCCTTGGCCTGTGCGGTGTGTGGGGGCTTGAACCCAAGCCCGCAGGGCTCCCGGAGCGGCCAGAGAAAGAAGGGCCCATGGAGAGGTAGGCGAGGTGGGCAGGGGGCGCCACCTTACTCTCCTCAGCTCCCTGAGGGAGAGAGAGAGAGACAGAGACAGAGAGAGAGATCCCTGACCTCTGAGTCTCTGCCTCCACCGCTGGTTGGTGCCAACTCACGCGCCATCCCACTTCCAGCCATCACCCCCACGCCTGCCCCGGGGCCAGCCCCACCACAGAGAGGCCGGTTGGTTCCTGCTCACCTCTGTGCCGTCCCTTCCCGACCTGACCCCAGTGCAGGGGATAAGCTTCAGACAAGTCTTTCCATGTCCCTCTGCATGACAATAGACTTCCTCCCCTCTCCCATTCCACAGGCCCACCCACCCGGGACATCCACCTTTGTCATTAGCTCAGGAGAGGATGCAAGATGAGAATCTCTGCTATTGTGTGGGGAGACTCAGTTTCCCGGGTTTCCCCCATGGACACATGTTCTTCAGCTGGGTCTGATTTTCTCCAGACAAGCTGTCTTGGGAAGGATTTGGCTAGCCCTAAGAACCTGAAGGGAAAGGGCGGAGGGGGGTTCTCTCTCTGCCCCCGACAGCCCGGAGCTGGGTCGGTCCCTCAGACCTGGCCAGGGGCAGCCCATCCCCCGGCGCCCTTCCCCGGGGCATCCAAGGGCAGGCTCGGCGCCAGCCCCACCCCGCTCGCCACTGCCCGACCATCGTCCTCCCTCGGGGGGCCTGGGCAGGACAGGGACCCGGCTGTGGGAGGCCTCCAGATCTCAGGCCTGGCACACCGTTTACCAGGCTGCTTCCTCCTCTGACGGGGGCCCAGCACACGCCCCAGGAGACTTGGCAGCCGCCCCCAGGGCTCTAGCCTCTGGAACTCGTCCCCTTGGAAGGGGCCTGGCCCAGGTGCCAGGTTCGGCTGGTCGGCCAGCCTCCTTTGGAGAAAGCAGGCAAGCCGAGCCAGGCTTGCAGTGGCCCTGGCGTGACACCTGCCACCTCAGGCAGAGGGCCTCCCGCGTGCCCTCCATGGCGGGTTTCTCCCCGGAGACGTGGCCTGGGCACTAGGAAGGCCGGGCCTCCCAGACTCCCGGGAGGAGGGGCTAGCCCAGTTGCGCCCTGGCCCCCAAACCCTCTGGTGCCATCTGCCTGTCTCGGCACTTCTGACTCCACAGAGCCTTTCCTACATCTGGGCTGCCTGCCGTGGCAAAGTGCAGGCGTGGGGTGAGGCCATGGCTTTGTTTTCCAGGAAAAAATGAGCCCCTGGCCGAAGCAGCAGGCCCAGGCAGAGCCTTGAGCTTGAAGCCCAGTAGGTCTGTGGCCCTCAGGGCCAGAGCAATGCTTTCAAGGCAGGGAAGCGGCCTGCAAGCTGAGTGGGAGTGGGGGAGGGGAGGGAGACAGCTGAAGCCGAGTCCAGAAGGGCGGCCATGGAAGAGCTGCAGCTGGGTCAGAGCCTGGAGGGAGGGCGGGGCCTTCACTGAGGACCCCCCCGCCCCCCGAGGCCAGCCCTAGGCCCCGGCCGTCGCGCATGCGCCCTTGGCCTGTGCAGTGTGTGGGGGCTTGAACCCAAGCCCGCAGGGCTCCCGGAGCGGCCAGAGAAAGAAGGGCCCATGGAGAGGTAGGCGAGGTGGGCAGGGGGCGCCACCTTACTCTCCTCAGCTCCCTGAGGGAGAGAGAGAGAGACAGAGACAGAGAGAGAGATCCCTGACCTCTGAGTCTCTGCCTCCACCGCTGGCTGGTGCCAACTCACGCGCCATTCCACTTCCAGCCATCACCCCAACGCCTGCCCCGGGGCCAGCCCCACCACAGAGAGGCCGGTTGGTTCCTGCTCACCTCTGTGCCGTCCCTTCCCGACCTGACCCCAGTGCAGGGGATAAGATTCAGACAAGTCTTTCCATGTCCCTCTGCATGACAATAGACTTCCTCCCCTCTCCCATTCCACAGGCCCACCCACCCGGGACATCCACCTTTGTCATTAGCTCAGGAGAGGATGCAAGATGAGAATCTCTGCTATTGTGTGGGGAGACTCAGTTTCCCGGGTTTCCCCCATGGACACATGTTCTTCAGCTGGGTCTGATTTTCTCCAGACAAGCTGTCTTGGGAAGGATTTGGCCAGCCCTAAGAACCTGAAGGGAAAGGGCGGAGGGTGGTTCTCTCTCTGCCCCCGACAGCCCCGAGCTGGGTCGTTCCCTCAGACCTGGCCAGGGGCAGCCCATCCCCAGGCGCCCTTCCCCGGGGCATCCAAGGGCAGGCTCGGCGCCAGCCCCACCCCGCTCGCCACTGCCCGACCATCGTCCTCCCTCGGGGGGCCTGGGCAGGACAGGGACCCGGGTGTGGGAGGCCTCCAGATCTCAGGCCTGGCACACCGTTTACCAGGCTGCTTCCTCCTCTGACGGGGGCCCAGCACACGCCCCAGGAGACTTGGCAGCCGCCCCCAGGGCTCTAGCCTCTGGAACTCGTCCCCTTGGAAGGGGCCTGGCCCAGGTGCCAGGTTCGGCTGGTCGGCCAGCCTCCTTTGGAGAAAGCAGGCAAGCCGAGCCAGGCTTGCAGTGGCCCTGGCGTGACACCTGCCACCTCAGGCAGAGGGCCTCCCGCGTGCCCTCCATGGCGGGTTTCTCCCCGGAGCCGTGGCCTGGGCACTAGGAAGGCCGGGCCTCCCCGACTCCCAGGAGGAGGGGCTAACCCACTTGCGTCCTGGCCCCCAAACCCTCTGGTGCCATCTGCCTGTCTCGGCACTTCTGACTCCACAGAGCCTTTCCTACATCTGGGCTGCCTGCCGTGGCAAAGTGCAGGCGTGGGGTGACGCCATGGCTATGTTTTCCAGGAAAAAATGAGCCCCTGGCCGAAGCAGCAGGCCCAGGCAGAGCCTTGAGCTTGAAGCCCAGTAGGTCTGTGGCCCTCAGGGCCAGAGCAATGCTTTCAAGGCAGGGAAGCGGCCTGCAAGCTGAGTGGGAGTGGGGGAGGGGAGGGAGACAGCTGAAGCCGAGTCCAGAAGGGCGGCGATGGAAGAGCTGCAGCTGGGTCAGAGCCTGGAGGGAGGGCGGGGCCTTCACTGAGGACCCCCCCGCACCCCGAGGCCAGCCCTAGGCCCCGGCGGTCGCGCATGCGCCCTTGGCCTGTGCGGTGTGTGGGGGCTTGAACCCAAGCCCGCAGGGCTCCCGGAGCGGCCAGAGAAAGAAGGGCCCATGGAGAGGTAGGCGAGGTGGGCAGGGGGCGCCACCTTACTCTCCTCAGCTCCCTGAGGGAGAGAGAGAGAGACAGAGACAGAGAGAGAGATCCCTGACCTCTGAGTCTCTGCCTCCACCGCTGGCTGGTGCCAACTCACGCGCCATCCCACTTCCAGCCATCACCCCCACGCCTGCCCCGGGGCCAGCCCCACCACAGAGAGGCCGGTTGGTTCCTGCTCACCTCTGTGCCGTCCCTTCCCGACCTGACCCCAGTGCAGGGGATAAGCTTCAGACAAGTCTTTCCATGTCCCTCTGCATGACAATAGACTTCCTCCCCTCTCCCATTCCACAGGCCCACCCACCCGGGACATCCACCTTTGTCATTAGCTCAGGAGAGGATGCAAGATGAGAATCTCTGCTATTGTGTGGGGAGACTCAGTTTCCCGGGTTTCCCCCATGGACACATGTTCTTCAGCTGGGTCTGATTTTCTCCAGACAAGCTGTCTTGGGAAGGATTTGGCTAGCCCTAAGAACCTGAAGGGAAAGGGCGGAGGGGGGTTCTCTCTCTGCCCCCGACAGCCCGGAGCTGGGTCGGTCCCTCAGACCTGGCCAGGGGCAGCCCATCCCCCGGCGCCCTTCCCCGGGGCATCCAAGGGCAGGCTCGGCGCCAGCCCCACCCCGCTCGCCACTGCCCGACCATCGTCCTCCCTCGGGGGGCCTGGGCAGGACAGGGACCCGGCTGTGGGAGGCCTCCAGATCTCAGGCCTGGCACACCGTTTACCAGGCTGCTTCCTCCTCTGACGGGGGCCCAGCACACGCCCCAGGAGACTTGGCAGCCGCCCCCAGGGCTCTAGCCTCTGGAACTCGTCCCCTTGGAAGGGGCCTGGCCCAGGTGCCAGGTTCGGCTGGTCGGCCAGCCTCCTTTGGAGAAAGCAGGCAAGCCGAGCCAGGCTTGCAGTGGCCCTGGCGTGACACCTGCCACCTCAGGCAGAGGGCCTCCCGCGTGCCCTCCATGGCGGGTTTCTCCCCGGAGACGTGGCCTGGGCACTAGGAAGGCCGGGCCTCCCAGACTCCCGGGAGGAGGGGCTAGCCCAGTTGCGCCCTGGCCCCCAAACCCTCTGGTGCCATCTGCCTGTCTCGGCACTTCTGACTCCACAGAGCCTTTCCTACATCTGGGTTGCCTGCCGTGGCAAAGTGCAGGCGTGGGGTGAGGCCATGGCTTTGTTTTCCAGGAAAAAATGAGCCCCTGGCCGAAGCAGCAGGCCCAGGCAGAGCCTTGAGCTTGAAGCCCAGTAGGTCTGTGGCCCTCAGGGCCAGAGCCATGCTTTCATGGCAGGGAAGCGGCCTGCAAGCTGAGTGGGAGTGGGGGAGGGGAGGGAGACAGCTGAAGCCGAGTCCAGAAGGGCGGCGATGGAAGAGCTGCAGCTGGGTCAGAGCCTGGAGGGAGGGCGGGGCCTTCACTGAGGACCCCCCCGCCCCCCGAGGCCAGCCCTAGGCCCCGGCGGTCGCGCATGCGCCCTTGGCCTGTGCGGTGTGTGGGGGCTTGAACCCAAGCCCGCAGGGCTCCCGGAGCGGCCAGAGAAAGAAGGGCCCATGGAGAGGTAGGCGAGGTGGGCAGGGGGCGCCACCTTACTCTCCTCAGCTCCCTGAGGGAGAGAGACAGAGACAGAGACAGAGAGAGAGATCCCTGACCTCTGAGTCTCTGCCTCCACCGCTGGCTGGTGCCAACTCACGCGCCATTCCACTTCCAGCCATCACCCCCATGCCTGCCCCGGGGCCAGCCCCACCACAGAGAGGCCGGTTGGTTCCTGCTCACCTCTGTGCCGTCCCTTCCCGACCTGACCCCAGTGCAGGGGATAAGCTTCAGACAAGTCTTTCCATGTCCCTCTGCATGACAATATACTTCCTCCCCTCTCCCATTCCACAGGCCCACCCACCCGGGACATCCACCTTTGTCATTAGCTCAGGAGAGGATGCAAGATGAGAATATCTGCTATTGTGTGGGGAGACTCAGTTTCCCGGGTTTCCCCCATGGACACATGTTCTTCAGCTGGGTCTGATTTTCTCCAGACAAGCTGTCTTGGGAAGGATTTGGCCAGCCCTAAGAACCTGAAGGGAAAGGGCGGAGGGGGGTTCTCTCTCTGCCCCCGACAGCCCCGAGCTGGGTCGGTCCCTCAGACCTGGCCAGGGGCAGCCCATCCCCCGGCGCCCTTCCCCGGGGCATCCAAGGGCAGGCTCGGCGCCAGCCCCACCCCGCTCGCCACTGCCCGACCATCGTCCTCCCTCGGGGGGCCTGGGCAGGACAGGGACCCGGCTGTGGGAGGCCTCCAGATCTCAGGCCTGGCACACCGTTTACCAGGCTGCTTCCTCCTCTCACGGGGGCCCAGCACACGCCCCAGGAGACTTGGCAGCCGCCCCCAGGGCTCTAGCCTCTGGAACTCGTCCCCTTGGAAGGGGCCTGGCCCAGGTGCCAGGTTCGGCTGGTCGGCCAGCCTCCTTTGGAGAAAGCAGGCAAGCCGAGCCAGGCTTGCAGTGGCCCTGGCGTGACACCTGCCACCTCAGGCAGAGGGCCTCCCGCGTGCCCTCCATGGCGGGTTTCTCCCCGGAGCCGTGGCCTGGGCACTAGGAAGGCCGGGCCTCCCCGACTCCCGGGAGGAGGGGCTAGCCCAGTTGCGCCCTGGCCCCCAAACCCTCTGGTGCCATCTGCCTGTCTCGGCACTTCTGACTCCACAGAGCCTTTCCTACATCTGGGCTGCCTGCCGTGGCAAAGTGCAGGCGTGGGGTGAGGCCATGGCTTTGTCTTTCCAGGAAAAAATGAGCCCCTGGCCGAAGCAGCAGGCCCAGGCAGAGCCTTGAGCTTGAAGCCCAGTAGGTCTGTGGCCCTCAGGGCCAGAGCCATGCTTTCAAGGCAGGGAAGCGGCCTGCAAGCTGAGTGGGAGTGGGGGAGGGGAGGGAGACAGCTGAAGCCGAGTCCAGAAGGGCGGCGATGGAAGAGCTGCAGCTGGGTCAGAGCCTGGAGGGAGGGCGGGGCCTTCACTGAGGAACCCCCGCCCCCCGAGGCCAGCCCTAGGCCCCGGCGGTCGCGCATGCGCCCTTGGCCTGTGCGGTGTGTGGGGGCTTGAACCCAAGCCCGCAGGGCTCCCGGAGCGGCCAGAGAATGAAGGGCCCATGGAGAGGTAGGCGAGGTGGGCAGGGGGCGCCACCTTACTCTCCTCAGCTCCCTGAGGGAGAGAGAGAGAGACAGAGACAGAGAGAGAGATCCCTGACCTCTGAGTCTCTGCCTCCACCGCTGGCTGGTGCCAACTCAAGCGCCATTCCACTTCCAGCCATCAACCCAACGCCTGCCCCGGGGCCAGCCCCACCACAGAGAGGCCGGTTGGTTCCTGCTCACCTCTGTGCCGTCCCTTCCCGACCTGACCCCAGTGCAGGGGATAAGCTTCAGACAAGTCTTTCCATGTCCCTCTGCATGACAATAGACTTCCTCCCCTCTCCCATTCCACAGGCCCACCCACCCGGGACATCCACCTTTGTCATTAGCTCAGGAGAGGATGCAAGATGAGAATCTCTGCTATTGTGTGGGGAGACTCAGTTTCCCGGGTTTCCCCCATGGACACATGTTCTTCAGCTGGGTCTGATTTTCTCCAGACAAGCTGTCTTGGGAAGGATTTGGCCAGCCCTAAGAACCTGAAGGGAAAGGGCGGAGGGGGGTTCTCTCTCTGCCCCCGACAGCCCCGAGCTGGGTCGTTCCCTCAGACCTGGCCAGGGGCAGCCCATCCCCCGGCGCCCTTCCCCGGGGCATCCAAGGGCAGGCTCGGCGCCAGCCCCACCCCGCTCGCCACTGCCCGACCATCGTCCTCCCTCTGGGGGCCTGGGCAGGACAGGGACCCGGCTGTGGGAGGCCTCCAGATCTCAGGCCTGGCACACCGTTTACCAGGCTGCTTCCTCCTCTGACGGGGGCCCAGCACACGCCCCAGGAGACTTGGCAGCCGCCCCCAGGGCTCTAGCCTCTGGAACTCGTCCCCTTGGAAGGGGCCTGGCCCAGGTGCCAGGTTCGGCTGGTCGGCCAGCCTCCTTTGGAGAAAGCAGGCAAGCCGAGCCAGGCTTGCAGTGGCCCTGGCGTGACACCTGCCACCTCAGGCAGAGGGCCTCCCGCGTGCCCTCCATGGCGGGTTTCTCCCCGGAGCCGTGGCCTGGGCACTAGGAAGGCCGGGCCTCCCCGACTCCCGGGAGGAGGGGCTAGCCCACTTGCGCCCTGGCCCCCAAACCCTCTGGTGCCATCTGCCTGTCTCGGCACTTCTGACTCCACAGAGCCTTTCCTACATCTGGGCTGCCTGCCGTGGCAAAGTGCAGGTGTGGGGTGAGGCCATGGCTTTGTTTTCCAGGAAAAAATGAGCCCCTGGCCGAAGCAGCAGGCCCAGGCAGAGCCTTGAGCTTGAAGCCCAGTAGGTCTGTGGCCCTCAGGGCCAGAGCAATGCTTTCAAGGCAGGGAAGCGGCCTGCAAGCTGAGTGGGAGTGGGGGAGGGGAGGGAGACAGCTGAAGCCGAGTCCAGAAGGGCGGCGATGGAAGAGCTGCAGCTGGGTCAGAGCCTGGAGGGAGGGCGGGGCCTTCACTGAGGACCCCCCCGCCCCCCGAGGCCAGCCCTAGGCCCCGGCGGTCGCGCATGCGCCCTTGGCCTGTGCAGTGTGTGGGGGCTTGAACCCAAGCCCGCAGGGCTCCCGGAGCGGCCAGAGAAAGAAGGGCCCATGGAGAGGTAGGCGAGGTGGGCAGGGGGCGCCACCTTACTCTCCTCAGCTCCCTGAGGGAGAGAGAGAGAGACAGAGACAGAGAGAGAGATCCCTGACCTCTGAGTCTCTGCCTCCACCGCTGGCTGGTGCCAACTCACGCGCCATTCCACTTCCAGCCATCACCCCAACGCCTGCCCCGGGGCCAGCCCCACCACAGAGAGGCCGGTTGGATCCTGCTCACCTCTGTGCCGTCCCTTCCCGACCTGACCCCAGTGCAGGGGATAAGCTTCAGACAAGTCTTTCCATGTCCCTCTGCATGACAATAGACTTCCTCCCCTCTCCCATTCCACAGGCCCACCCACCCGGGACATCCACCTTTGTCATTAGCTCAGGAGAGGATGCAAGATGAGAATCTCTGCTATTGTGTGGGGAGACTCAGTTTCCCGGGTTTCCCCCATGGACACATGTTCTTCAGCTGGGTCTGATTTTCTCCAGACAAGCTGTCTTGGGAAGGATTTGGCCAGCCCTAAGAACCTGAAGGGAAAGGGCGGAGGGGGGTTCTCTCTCTGCCCCCGACAGCCCCGAGCTGGGTCGTTCCCTCAGACCTGGCCAGGGGCAGCCCATCCCCCGGCGCCCTTCCCCGGGGCATCCAAGGGCAGGCTCGGCGCCAGCCCCACCCCGCTCGCCACTGCCCGACCATCGTCCTCCCTCGGGGGGCCTGGGCAGGACAGGGACCCGGCTGTGGGAGGCCTCCAGATCTCAGGCCTGGCACACCGTTTACCAAGCTGCTTCCTCCTCTGACGGGGGCCCAGCACACGCCCCAGGAGACTTGGCAGCCGCCCCCAGGGCTCTAGCCTCTGGAACTCGTCCCCTTGGAAGGGGCCTGGCCCAGGTGCCAGGTTCGGCTGGTCGGCCAGCCTCCTTTGGAGAAAGCAGGCAAGCCGAGCCAGGCTTGCAGTGGCCCTGGCGTGACACCTGCCACCTCAGGCAGAGGGCCTCCCGCGTGCCCTCCATGGCGGGTTTCTCCCCGGAGCCGTGGCCTGGGCACTAGGAAGGCCGGGCCTCCCCGACTCCCGGGAGGAGGGGCTAACCCACTTGCGCCCTGGCCCCCAAACCCTCTGGTGCCATCTGCCTGTCTCGGCACTTCTGACTCCACAGAGCCTTTCCTACATCTGGGCTGCCTGCCGTGGCAAAGTGCAGGCGTGGGGTGAGGCCATGGCTTTGTTTTCCAGGAAAAAATGAGCCCCTGGCCGAAGCAGCAGGCCCAGGCAGAGCCTTGAGCTTGAAGCCCAGTAGGTCTGTGGCCCTCAGGGCCAGAGCAATGCTTTCAAGGCAGGGAAGCGGCCTGCAAGCTGAGTGGGAGTGGGGGAGGGGAGGGAGACAGCTGAAGCCGAGTCCAGAAGGGCGGCCATGGAAGAGCTGCAGCTGGGTCAGAGCCTGGAGGGAGGGCGGGGCCTTCACTGAGGACCCCCCCGCCCCCCGAGGCCAGCCCTAGGCCCCGGCGGTCGCGCATGCGCCCTTGGCCTGTGCAGTGTGTGGGGGCTTGAACCCAAGCCCGCAGGGCTCCCGGAGCGGCCAGAGAAAGAAGGGCCCATGGAGAGGTAGGCGAGGTGGGCAGGGGGCGCCACCTTACTCTCCTCAGCTCCCTGAGGGAGAGAGAGAGAGACAGAGACAGAGAGAGAGATCCCTGACCTCTGAGTCTCTGCCTCCACCGCTGGCTGGTGCCAACTCACGCGCCATTCCACTTCCAGCCATCACCCCAACGCCTGCCCCGGGGCCAGCCCCACCACAGAGAGGCCGGTTGGATCCTGCTCACCTCTGTGCCGTCCCTTCCCGACCTGACCCCAGTGCAGGGGATAAGCTTCAGACAAGTCTTTCCATGTCCCTCTGCATGACAATAGACTTCCTCCCCTCTCCCATTCCACAGGCCCACCCACCCGGGACATCCACCTTTGTCATTAGCTCAGGAGAGGATGCAAGATGAGAATCTCTGCTATTGTGTGGGGAGACTCAGTTTCCCGGGTTTCCCCCATGGACACATGTTCTTCAGCTGGGTCTGATTTTCTCCAGACAAGCTGTCTTGGGAAGGATTTGGCCAGCCCTAAGAACCTGAAGGGAAAGGGCGGAGGGGGGTTCTCTCTCTGCCCCCGACAGCCCCGAGCTGGGTCGTTCCCTCAGACCTGGCCAGGGGCAGCCCATCCCCAGGCGCCCTTCCCCGGGGCATCCAAGGGCAGGCTCGGCGCCAGCCCCACCCCGCTCGCCACTGCCCGACCATCGTCCTCCCTCGGGGGGCCTGGGCAGGACAGGGACCCGGCTGTGGGAGGCCTCCAGATCTCAGGCCTGGCACACCGTTTACCAAGCTGCTTCCTCCTCTGACGGGGGCCCAGCACACGCCCCAGGAGACTTGGCAGCCGCCCCCAGGGCTCTAGCCTCTGGAACTCGTCCCCTTGGAAGGGGCCTGGCCCAGGTGCCAGGTTCGGCTGGTCGGCCAGCCTCCTTTGGAGAAAGCAGGCAAGCCGAGCCAGGCTTGCAGTGGCCCTGGCGTGACACCTGCCACCTCAGGCAGAGGGCCTCCCGCGTGCCCTCCATGGCGGGTTTCTCCCCGGAGCCGTGGCCTGGGCACTAGGAAGGCCGGGCCTCCCCGACTCCCGGGAGGAGGGGCTAACCCACTTGCGCCCTGGCCCCCAAACCCTCTGGTGCCATCTGCCTGTCTCGGCACTTCTGACTCCACAGAGCCTTTCCTACATCTGGGCTGCCTGCCGTGGCAAAGTGCAGGCGTGGGGTGAGGCCATGGCTTTGTTTTCCAGGAAAAAATGAGCCCCTGGCCGAAGCAGCAGGCCCAGGCAGAGCCTTGAGCTTGAAGCCCAGTAGGTCTGTGGCCCTCAGGGCCAGAGCAATGCTTTCAAGGCAGGGAAGCGGCCTGCAAGCTGAGTGGGAGTGGGGGAGGGGAGGGAGACAGCTGAAGCCGAGTCCAGAAGGGCGGCCATGGAAGAGCTGCAGCTGGGTCAGAGCCTGGAGGGAGGGCGGGGCCTTCACTGAGGACCCCCCCGCCCCCCGAGGCCAGCCCTAGGCCCCGGCGGTCGCGCATGCGCCCTTGGCCTGTGCAGTGTGTGGGGGCTTGAACCCAAGCCCGCAGGGCTCCCGGAGCGGCCAGAGAAAGAAGGGCCCATGGAGAGGTAGGCGAGGTGGGCAGGGGGCGCCACCTTACTCTCCTCAGCTCCCTGAGGGAGAGAGAGAGAGACAGAGACAGAGAGAGAGATCCCTGACCTCTGAGTCTCTGCCTCCACCGCTGGCTGGTGCCAACTCAGGCGCCATTCCACTTCCAGCCATCACCCCAACGCCTGCCCCGGGGCCAGCCCCACCACAGAGAGGCCGGTTGGTTCCTGCTCACCTCTGTGCCGTCCCTTCCCGACCTGACCCCAGTGCAGGGGATAAGCTTCAGACAAGTCTTTCCATGTCCCTCTGCATGACAATAGACTTCCTCCCCTCTCCCATTCCACAGGCCCACCCACCCGGGACATCCACCTTTGTCATTAGCTCAGGAGAGGATGCAAGATGAGAATCTCTGCTATTGTGTGGGGAGACTCAGTTTCCCGGGTTTCCCCCATGGACACATGTTCTTCAGCTGGGTCTGATTTTCTCCAGACAAGCTGTCTTGGGAAGGATTTGGCCAGCCCTAAGAACCTGAAGGGAAAGGGCGGAGGGTGGTTCTCTCTCTGCCCCCGACAGCCCCGAGCTGGGTCGTTCCCTCAGACCTGGCCAGGGGCAGCCCATCCCCAGGCGCCCTTCCCCGGGGCATCCAAGGGCAGGCTCGGCGCCAGCCCCACCCCGCTCGCCACTGCCCGACCATCGTCCTCCCTCGGGGGGCCTGGGCAGGACAGGGACCCGGGTGTGGGAGGCCTCCAGATCTCAGGCCTGGCACACCGTTTACCAGGCTGCTTCCTCCTCTGACGGGGGCCCAGCACACGCCCCAGGAGACTTGGCAGCCGCCCCCAGGGCTCTAGCCTCTGGAACTCGTCCCCTTGGAAGGGGCCTGGCCCAGGTGCCAGGTTCGGCTGGTCGGCCAGCCTCCTTTGGAGAAAGCAGGCAAGCCGAGCCAGGCTTGCAGTGGCCCTGGCGTGACACCTGCCACCTCAGGCAGAGGGCCTCCCGCGTGCCCTCCATGGCGGGTTTCTCTCCGGAGCCGTGGCCTGGGCACTAGGAAGGCCGGGCCTCCCCGACTCCCAGGAGGAGGGGCTAACCCACTTGCGTCCTGGCCCCCAAACCCTCTGGTGCCATCTGCCTGTCTCGGCACTTCTGACTCCACAGAGCCTTTCCTACATCTGGGCTGCCTGCCGTGGCAAAGTGCAGGCGTGGGGTGACGCCATGGCTATGTTTTCCAGGAAAAAATGAGCCCCTGGCCGAAGCAGCAGGCCCAGGCAGAGCCTTGAGCTTGAAGCCCAGTAGGTCTGTGGCCCTCAGGGCCAGAGCAATGCTTTCAAGGCAGGGAAGCGGCCTGCAAGCTGAGTGGGAGTGGGGGAGGGGAGGGAGACAGCTGAAGCCGAGTCCAGAAGGGCGGCCATGGAAGAGCTGCAGCTGGGTCAGAGCCTGGAGGGAGGGCGGGGCCTTCACTGAGGACCCCCCCGCCCCCCGAGGCCAGCCCTAGGCCCCGGCGGTCGCGCATGCGCCCTTGGCCTGTGCAGTGTGTGGGGGCTTGAACCCAAGCCCGCAGGGCTCCCGGAGCGGCCAGAGAAAGAAGGGCCCATGGAGAGGTAGGCGAGGTGGGCAGGGGGCGCCACCTTACTCTCCTCAGCTCCCTGAGGGAGAGAGAGAGAGACAGAGACAGAGAGAGAGATCCCTGACCTCTGAGTCTCTGCCTCCACCGCTGGCTGGTGCCAACTCACGCGCCATTCCACTTCCAGCCATCACCCCAACGCCTGCCCCGGGGCCAGCCCCACCACAGAGAGGCCGGTTGGTTCCTGCTCACCTCTGTGCCGTCCCTTCCCGACCTGACCCCAGTGCAGGGGATAAGCTTCAGACAAGTCTTTCCATGTCCCTCTGCATGACAATAGACTTCCTCCCCTCTCCCATTCCACAGGCCCACCCACCCGGGACATCCACCTTTGTCATTAGCTCAGGAGAGGATGCAAGATGAGAATCTCTGCTATTGTGTGGGGAGACTCAGTTTCCCGGGTTTCCCCCATGGACACATGTTCTTCAGCTGGGTCTGATTTTCTCCAGACAAGCTGTCTTGGGAAGGATTTGGCCAGCCCTAAGAAGCTGAAGGGAAAGGGCGGAGGGGGGTTCTCTCTCTGCCCCCGACAGCCCCGAGCTGGGTCGTTCCCTCAGACCTGGCCAGGGGCAGCCCATCCCCAGGCGCCCTTCCCCGGGGCATCCAAGGGCAGGCTCGGCGCCAGCCCCACCCCGCTCGCCACTGCCCGACCATCGTCCTCCCTCGGGGGGCCTGGGCAGGACAGGGACCCGGGTGTGGGAGGCCTCCAGATCTCAGGCCTGGCACACCGTTTACCAGGCTGCTTCCTCCTCTGACGGGGGCCCAGCACACGCCCCAGGAGACTTGGCAGCCGCCCCCAGGGCTCTAGCCTCTGGAACTCGTCCCCTTGGAAGGGGCCTGGCCCAGGTGCCAGGTTCGGCTGGTCGGCCAGCCTCCTTTGGAGAAAGCAGGCAAGCCGAGCCAGGCTTGCAGTGGCCCTGGCGTGACACCTGCCACCTCAGGCAGAGGGCCTCCCGCGTGCCCTCCATGGCGGGTTTCTCTCCGGAGCCGTGGCCTGGGCACTAGGAAGGCCGGGCCTCCCCGACTCCCAGGAGGAGGGGCTAACCCACTTGCGTCCTGGCCCCCAAACCCTCTGGTGCCATCTGCCTGTCTCGGCACTTCTGACTCCACAGAGCCTTTCCTACATCTGGGCTGCCTGCCGTGGCAAAGTGCAGGCGTGGGGTGACGCCATGGCTATGTTTTCCAGGAAAAAATGAGCCCCTGGCCGAAGCAGCAGGCCCAGGCAGAGCCTTGAGCTTGAAGCCCAGTAGGTCTGTGGCCCTCAGGGCCAGAGCAATGCTTTCAAGGCAGGGAAGCGGCCTGCAAGCTGAGTGGGAGTGGGGGAGGGGAGGGAGACAGCTGAAGCCGAGTCCAGAAGGGCGGCGATGGAAGAGCTGCAGCTGGGTCAGAGCCTGGAGGGAGGGCGGGGCCTTCACTGAGGGCCCCCCCCCGCCCCCCGAGGCCAGCCCTAGGCCCCGGCGGTCGCGCATGCGCCCTTGGCCTGTGCGGTGTGTGGGGGCTTGAACCCAAGCCCGCAGGGCTCCCGGAGCGGCCAGAGAAAGAAGGGCCCATGGAGAGGTAGGCGAGGTGGGCAGGGGGCGCCACCTTACTCTCCTCAGCTCCCTGAGGGAGAGAGAGAGAGACAGAGACAGAGAGAGAGATCCCTGACCTCTGAGTCTCTGCCTCCACCGCTGGCTGGTGCCAACTCACGCGCCATCCCACTTCCAGCCATCACCCCCACGCCTGCCCCGGGGCCAGCCCCACCACAGAGAGGCCGGTTGGTTCCTGCTCACCTCTGTGCCGTCCCTTCCCGACCTGACCCCAGTGCAGGGGATAAGCTTCAGACAAGTCTTTCCATGTCCCTCTGCATGACAATAGACTTCCTCCCCTCTCCCATTCCACAGGCCCACCCACCCGGGACATCCACCTTTGTCATTAGCTCAGGAGAGGATGCAAGATGAGAATCTCTGCTATTGTGTGGGGAGACTCAGTTTCCCGGGTTTCCCCCATGGACACATGTTCTTCAGCTGGGTCTGATTTTCTCCAGACAAGCTGTCTTGGGAAGGATTTGGCTAGCCCTAAGAACCTGAAGGGAAAGGGCGGAGGGGGGTTCTCTCTCTGCCCCCGACAGCCCGGAGCTGGGTCGGTCCCTCAGACCTGGCCAGGGGCAGCCCATCCCCCGGCGCCCTTCCCCGGGGCATCCAAGGGCAGGCTCGGCGCCAGCCCCACCCCGCTCGCCACTGCCCGACCATCGTCCTCCCTCGGGGGGCCTGGGCAGGACAGGGACCCGGCTGTGGGAGGCCTCCAGATCTCAGGCCTGGCACACCGTTTACCAGGCTGCTTCCTCCTCTGACGGGGGCCCAGCACACGCCCCAGGAGACTTGGCAGCCGCCCCCAGGGCTCTAGCCTCTGGAACTCGTCCCCTTGGAAGGGGCCTGGCCCAGGTGCCAGGTTCGGCTGGTCGGCCAGCCTCCTTTGGAGAAAGCAGGCAAGCCGAGCCAGGCTTGCAGTGGCCCTGGCGTGACACCTGCCACCTCAGGCAGAGGGCCTCCCGCGTGCCCTCCATGGCGGGTTTCTCCCCGGAGACGTGGCCTGGGCACTAGGAAGGCCGGGCCTCCCAGACTCCCGGGAGGAGGGGCTAGCCCAGTTGCGCCCTGGCCCCCAAACCCTCTGGTGCCATCTGCCTGTCTCGGCACTTCTGACTCCACAGAGCCTTTCCTACATCTGGGCTGCCTGCCGTGGCAAAGTGCAGGCGTGGGGTGAGGCCATGGCTTTGTTTTCCAGGAAAAAATGAGCCCCTGGCCGAAGCAGCAGGCCCAGGCAGAGCCTTGAGCTTGAAGCCCAGTAGGTCTGTGGCCCTCAGGGCCAGAGCCATGCTTTCATGGCAGGGAAGCGGCCTGCAAGCTGAGTGGGAGTGGGGGAGGGGAGGGAGACAGCTGAAGCCGAGTCCAGAAGGGCGGCCATGGAAGAGCTGCAGCTGGGTCAGAGCCTGGAGGGAGGGCGGGGCCTTCACTGAGGACCCCCCCGCCCCCCGAGGCCAGCCCTAGGCCCCGGCGGTCGCGCATGCGCCCTTGGCCTGTGCGGTGTGTGGGGGCTTGAACCCAAGCCCGCAGGGCTCCCAGAGCGGCCAGAGAATGAAGGGCCCATGGAGAGGTAGGCGAGGTGGGCAGGGGGCGCCACCTTACTCTCCTCAGCTCCCTGAGGGAGAGAGAGAGAGACAGAGACAGAGAGAGAGATCCCTGACCTCTGAGTCTCTGCCTCCACCGCTGGCTGGTGCCAACTCACGCGCCATTCCACTTCCAGCCATCACCCCAACGCCTGCCCCGGGGCCAGCCCCACCACAGAGAGGCCGGTTGGATCCTGCTCACCTCTGTGCCGTCCCTTCCCGACCTGACCCCAGTGCAGGGGATAAGCTTCAGACAAGTCTTTCCATGTCCCTCTGCATGACAATAGACTTCCTCCCCTCTCCCATTCCACAGGCCCACCCACCCGGGACATCCACCTTTGTCATTAGCTCAGGAGAGGATGCAAGATGAGAATCTCTGCTATTGTGTGGGGAGACTCAGTTTCCCGGGTTTCCCCCATGGACACATGTTCTTCAGCTGGGTCTGATTTTCTCCAGACAAGCTGTCTTGGGAAGGATTTGGCCAGCCCTAAGAAGCTGAAGGGAAAGGGCGGAGGGGGGTTCTCTCTCTGCCCCCGACAGCCCCGAGCTGGGTCGTTCCCTCAGACCTGGCCAGGGGCAGCCCATCCCCCGGCGCCCTTCCCGGGGGCATCCAAGGGCAGGCTCGGCGCCAGCCCCACCCCGCTCGCCACTGCCCGACCATCGTCCTCCCTCGGGGGGCCTGGGCAGGACAGGGACCCGGGTGTGGGAGGCCTCCAGATCTCAGGCCTGGCACACCGTTTACCAGGCTGCTTCCTCCTCTGACGGGGGCCCAGCACACGCCCCAGGAGACTTGGCAGCCGCCCCCAGGGCTCTAGCCTCTGGAGCTCGTCCCCTTGGAAGGGGCCTGGCCCAGGTGCCAGGTTCGGCTGGTCGGCCAGCCTCCTTTGGAGAAAGCTGGCAAGCCGAGCCAGGCTTGCAGTGGCCCTGGCGTGACACCTGCCACCTCAGGCAGAGGGCCTCCCGCGTGCCCTCCATGGCGGGTTTCTCCCCGGAGCCGTGGCCTGGGCACTAGGAAGGCCGGGCCTCCCCGACTCCCGGGAGGAGGGGCTAACCCACTTGCGCCCTGGCCCCCAAACCCTCTGGTGCCATCTGCCTGTCTCGGCACTTCTGACTCCACAGAGCCTTTCCTACATCTGGGCTGCCTGCCGTGGCAAAGTGCAGGCGTGGGGTGAGGCCATGGCTTTGTTTTCCAGGAAAAAATGAGCCCCTGGCCGAAGCAGCAGGCCCAGGCAGAGCCTTGAGCTTGAAGCCCAATAGGTCTGTGGCCCTCAGGGCCAGAGCAATGCTTTCAAGGCAGGGAAGCAGCCTGCAAGCTGAGTGGGAGTGGGGGAGGGGAGGGAGACAGCTGAAGCCGAGTCCAGAAGGGCGGCGATGGAAGAGCTGCAGCTGGGTCAGAGCCTGGAGGGAGGGCGGGGCCTTCACTGAGGACCCCCCCGCCCCCCGAGGCCAGCCCTAGGCCCCGGTGGTCGCACATGCGCCCTTGGCCTGTGCGGTGTGTGGGGGCTTGAACCCAAGCCCGCAGGGCTCCCGGAGCGGCCAGAGAAAGAAGGGCCCATGGAGAGGTAGGCGAGGTGGGCAGGGGGCGCCACCTTACTCTCCTCAGCTCCCTGAGGGAGAGAGAGAGCGACAGAGACAGAGAGAGTGATCCCTGACCTCTGAGTCTCTGCCTCCACCGCTGGCTGGTGCCAACTCACGCGCCATCCCACTTCCAGCCATCACCCCCACGCCTGCCCCGGGGCCAGCCCCACCACAGAGAGGCCGGTTGGTTCCTGCTCACCTCTGTGCCGTCCCTTCCCGACCTGACCCCAGTGCAGGGGATAAGCTTCAGACAAGTCTTTCCATGTCCCTCTGCATGACAATAGACTTCCTCCCCTCTCCCATTCCACAGGCCCACCCACCCGGGACATCCACCTTTGTCATTAGCTCAGGAGAGGATGCAAGATGAGAATCTCTGCTATTGTGTGGGGAGACTCAGTTTCCCGGGTTTCCCCCATGGACACATGTTCTTCAGCTGGGTCTGATTTTCTCCAGACAAGCTGTCTTGGGAAGGATTTGGCCAGCCCTAAGAAGCTGAAGGGAAAGGGCGGAGGGGGGTTCTCTCTCTGCCCCCGACAGCCCCGAGCTGGGTCGGTCCCTCAGACCTGGCCAGGGGCAGCCCATCCCCCGGCGCCCTTCCCGGGGGCATCCAAGGGCAGGCTCGGCGCCAGCCCCACCCCGCTCGCCACTGCCCGACCATCGTCCTCCCTCGGGGGGCCTGGGCAGGACAGGGACCCGGCTGTGGGAGGCCTCCAGATCTCAGGCCTGGCACACCGTTTACCAGGCTGCTTCCTCCTCTGACGGGGGCCCAGCACACGCCCCAGGAGACTTGGCAGCCGCCCCCAGGGCTCTAGCCTCTGGAACTCGTCCCCTTGGAAGGGGCCTGGCCCAGGTGCCAGGTTCGGCTGGTCGGCCAGCCTCCTTTGGAGAAAGCAGGCAAGCCGAGCCAGGCTTGCAGTGGCCCTGGCGTGACACCTGCCACCTCAGGCAGAGGGCCTCCCGCGTGCCCTCCATGGCGGGTTTCTCCCCGGAGCCGTGGCCTGGGCACTAGGAAGGCCGGGCCTCCCCGACTCCCGGGAGGAGGGGCTAGCCCAGTTGCGCCCTGGCCCCCAAACCGTCTGGTGCCATCTGCCTGTCTCGGCACTTCTGACTCCACAGAGCCTTTCCTACATCTGGGCTGCCTGCCGTGGCAAAGTGCAGGCGTGGGGTGAGGCCATGGCTTTGTTTTCCAGGAAAAAATGAGCCCCTGGCCGAAGCAGCAGGCCCAGGCAGAGCCTTGAGCTTGAAGCCCAGTAGGTCTGTGGCCCTCAGGGCCAGAGCAATGCTTTCAAGGCAGGGAAGCGGCCTGCAAGCTGAGTGGGAGTGGGGGAGGGGAGGGAGACAGCTGAAGCCGAGTCCAGAAGGGCGGCGATGGAAGAGCTGCAGCTGGGTTAGAGCCTGGAGGGAGGGCGGGGCCTTCACTGAGGACCACCCCCCGCCCCCCGAGGCCAGCCCTAGGCCCAGGCGGTCGCGCATGCGCCCTTGGCCTGTGCGGTGTGTGGGGGCTTGAACCCAAGCCCGCAGGGCTCCCGGAGCGGCCAGAGAAAGAAGGGCCCATGGAGAGGTAGGCGAGGTGGGCAGGGGGCGCCACCTTACTCTCCTCAGCTCCCTGAGGGAGAGAGAGAGAGAGACAGAGACAGAGAGAGAGATCCCTGACCTCTGAGTCTCTGCCTCCACCGCTGGCTGGTGCCAACTCACGCGCCAACCCACTTCCAGCCATCACCCCCACGCCTGCCCCGGGGCCAGCCCCACCACAGAGAGGCCGGTTGGTTCCTGCTCACCTCTGTGCCGTCCCTTCCCGACCTGACCCCAGTGCAGGCGATAAGCTTCAGACAAGTCTTTCCATGTCCCTCTGCATGACAATAGACTTCCTCCCCTCTCCCATTCCACAGGCCCACCCACCCGGGACATGCACCTTTGTCATTAGCTCAGGAGAGGATGCAAGATGAGAATCTCTGCTATTGTGTGGGGAGACTCAGTTTCCCGGGTTTCCCCCATGGACACATGTTCTTCAGCTGGGTCTGATTTTCTCCAGACAAGCTGTCTTGGGAAGGATTTGGCCAGCCCTAAGAACCTGAAGGGAAAGGGCGGAGGGGGGTTCTCTCTCTGCCCCCGACAGCCCCGAGCTGGGTCGGTCCCTCAGACCTGGCCAGGGGCAGCCCATCCCCCGGCGCCCTTCCCCGGGGCATCCAAGGGCAGGCTCGGCGCCAGCCCCACCCCGCTCGCCACTGCCCGACCATCGTCCTCCCTCGGGGGGCCTGGGCAGGACAGGGACCCGGGTGTGGGAGGCCTCCAGATCTCAGGCCTGGCACACCGTTTACCAGGCTGCTTCCTCCTCTGACGGGGGCCCAGCACACGCCCCAGGAGACTTGGCAGCCGCCCCCAGGGCTCTAGCCTCTGGAACTCGTCCCCTTGGAAGGGGCCTGGCCCAGGTGCAAGGTTCGGCTGGTCGGCCAGCCTCCTTTGGAGAAAGCAGGCAAGCCGAGCCAGGCTTGCAGTGGCCC
Source organism: Diceros bicornis minor (assembly GCF_020826845.1). Taxonomy (NCBI): domain Eukaryota; kingdom Metazoa; phylum Chordata; class Mammalia; order Perissodactyla; family Rhinocerotidae; genus Diceros; species Diceros bicornis. Next base: position 871,028 of record NW_026691039.1, read on the forward strand.
TGGCGTGACACCTGCCACCTCAGGCAGAGGGCCTCCCGCGTGCCCTCCATGGCGGGTTTCTCCCCGGAGCCGTGGCCTGGGCACTAGGAAGGCCGGGCCTCCCCGACTCCCGGGAGGAGGGGCTAGCCCAGTTGCGCCCTGGCCCCCAAACCCTCTGGTGCCATCTGCCTGTCTCGGCACTTCTGACTCCACAGAGCCTTTCCTACATCTGGGCTGCCTGCCGTGGCAAATTGCAGGCGTGGGGTGAGGCCATGGCTTTGTTTTCCAGGAAAAAATGAGCCCCTGGCCGAAGCAGCAGGCCCAGGCAGAGCCTTGAGCTTGAAGCCCAGTAGGTCTGTGGCCCTCAGGGCCAGAGCAATGCTTTCAAGGCAGGGAAGCAGCCTGCAAGCTGAGTGGGAGTGGGGGAGGGGAGGGAGACAGCTGAAGCCGAGTCCAGAAGGGCGGCGATGGAAGAGCTGCAGCTGGGTCAGAGCCTGGAGTGAGGGCGGGGCCTTCACTGAGGACCCCCCCGCCCCCGAGGCCAGCCCTAGGCCCCGGCGGTCGCGCATGCGCCCTTGGCCTGTGCGGTGTGTGGGGGCTTGAACCCAAGCCCGCAGGGCTCCCGGAGCGGCCAGAGAAAGAAGGGCCCATGGAGAGGTAGGCGAGGTGGGCAGGGGGCGCCACCTTACTCTCCTCAGCTCCCTGAGGGAGAGAGAGAGAGACAGAGACAGAGAGAGAGATCCCTGACCTCTGAGTCTCTGCCTCCACCGCTGGCTGGTGCCAACTCACGCGCCATCCCACTTCCAGCCATCACCCCCACGCCTGCCCCGGGGCCAGCCCCACCACAGAGAGGCCGGTTGGTTCCTGCTCACCTCTGTGCCGTCCCTTCCCGACCTGACCCCAGTGCAGGGGATAAGCTTCAGACAAGTCTTTCCATGTCCCTCTGCATGACAATAGACTTCCTCCCCTCTCCCATTCCACAGGCCCACCCACCCCTGACATCCACCTTTGTCATTAGCTCAGGAGAGGATGCAAGATGAGAATCTCTGCTATTGTGTGGGGAGACTCAGTTTCCCGGGTTTCCCCCATGGACACATGTTCTTCAGCTGGGTCTGATTTTCTCCAGACAAGCTGTCTTGGGAAGGATTTGGCCAGCCCTAAGAAGCTGAAGGGAAAGGGCGGAGGGGGGTTCTCTCTCTGCCCCCGACAGCCCCGAGCTGGGTCGGTCCCTCAGACCTGGCCAGGGGCAGCCCATCCCCCGGCGCCCTTCCCGGGGGCATCCAAGGGCAGGCTCGGCGCCAGCCCCACCCCGCTCGCCACTGCCCGACCATCGTCCTCCCTCGGGGGGCCTGGGCAGGACAGGGACCCGGGTGTGGGAGGCCTCCAGATCTCAGGCCTGGCACACCATTTACCAGGCTGCTTCCTCCTCTGACGGGGGCCCAGCACACGCCCCAGGAGACTTGGCAGCCGCCCCCAGGGCTCTAGCCTCTGGAACTCGTCCCCTTGGAAGGGGCCTGGCCCAGGTGCCAGGTTCGGCTGGTCGGCCAGCCTCCTTTGGAGAAAGCAGGCAAGCCGAGCCAGGCTTGCAGTGGCCCTGGCGTGACACCTGCCACCTCAGGCAGAGGGCCTCCCGCGTGCCCTCCATGGCGGGTTTCTCCCCGGAGCCGTGGCCTGGGCACTAGGAAGGCCGGGCCTCCCCGACTCCCGGGAGGAGGGGCTAACCCACTTGCGCCCTGGCCCCCAAACCCTCTGGTGCCATCTGCCTGTCTCGGCACTTCTGACTCCACAGAGACTTTCCTACATCTGGGCTGCCTGCCGTGGCAAAGTGCAGGCGTGGGGTGAGGCCATGGCTTTGTTTTCCAGGAAAAAATGAGCCCCTGGCCGAAGCAGCAGGCCCAGGCAGAGCCTTGAGCTTGAAGCCCAATAGGTCTGTGGCCCTCAGGGCCAGAGCAATGCTTTCAAGGCAGGGAAGCAGCCTGCAAGCTGAGTGGGAGTGGGGGAGGGGAGGGAGACAGCTGAAGCCGAGTCCAGAAGGGCGGCGATGGAAGAGCTGCAGCTGGGTCAGAGCCTGGAGGGAGGGCGGGGCCTTCACTGAGGACCCCCCCGCCCCCCGAGGCCAGCCCTAGGCCCCGGCGGTCGCGCATGCGCCCTTGGCCTGTGCGGTGTGTGGGGGCTTGAACCCAAGCCCGCAGGGCTCCCGGAGCGGCCAGAGAAAGAAGGGCCCATGGAGAGGTAGGCGAGGTGGGCAGGGGGCGCCACCTTACTCTCCTCAGCTCCCTGAGGGAGAGAGAGAGAGACAGAGACAGAGAGAGTGATCCCTGACCTCTGAGTCTCTGCCTCCACCGCTGGCTGGTGCCAACTCAGGCGCCATCCCACTTCCAGCCATCACCCCCACGCCTGCCCCGGGGCCAGCCCCACCACAGAGAGGCCGGTTGGTTCCTGCTCACCTCTGTGCCGTCCCTTCCCGACCTGACCCCAGTGCAGGGGATAAGCTTCAGACAAGTCTTTCCATGTCCCTCTGCATGACAATAGACTTCCTCCCCTCTCCCATTCCACAGGCCCACCCACCCGGGACATCCACCTTTGTCATTAGCTCAGGAGAGGATGCAAGATGAGAATCTCTGCTATTGTGTGGGGAGACTCAGTTTCCCGGGTTTCCCCCATGGACACATGTTCTTCAGCTAGGTCTGATTTTCTCCAGACAAGCTGTCTTGGGAAGGATTTGGCCAGCCCTAAGAAGCTGAAGGGAAAGGGCGGAGGGGGGTTCTCTCTCTGCCCCCGACAGCCCCGAGCTGGGTCAGTCCCTCAGACCTGGCCAGGGGCAGCCCATCCGCCGGCGCCCTTCCCGGGGGCATCCAAGGGCAGGCTCGGCGCCAGCCCCACCCCGCTCGCCACTGCCCGACCATCGTCCTCCCTCGGGGGGCCTGGGCAGGACAGGGACCCGGGTGTGGGAGGCCTCCAGATCTCAGGCCTGGCACACCGTTTACCAGGCTGCTTCCTCCTCTGACGGGGGCCCAGCACACGCCCCAGGAGACTTGGCAGCCGCCCCCAGGGCTCTAGCCTCTGGAACTCGTCCCCTTGGAAGGGGCCTGGCCCAGGTGCCAGGTTCGGCTGGTCGGCCAGCCTCCTTTGGAGAAAGCAGGCAAGCCGAGCCAGGCTTGCAGTGGCCCTGGCGTGACACCTGCCACCTCAGGCAGAGGGCCTCCCGCGTGCCCTCCATGGCGGGTTTCTCCCCGGAGCCGTGGCCTGGGCACTAGGAAGGCCGGGCCTCCCCGACTCCCGGGAGGAGGGGCTAGCCCAGTTACGCCCTGGCCCCCAAACCCTCTGGTGCCATCTGCCTGTCTCGGCACTTCTGACTCCACAGAGCCTTTCCTACATCTGGGCTGCCTGCCGTGGCAATGTGCAGGCGTGGGGTGAGGCCATGGCTTTGTTTTCCAGGAAAAAATGAGCCCCTGGCCGAAGCAGCAGGCCCAGGCAGAGCCTTGAGCTTGAAGCCCAATAGGTCTGTGGCCCTCATGGCCAGAGCAATGCTTTCAAGGCAGGGAAGCAGCCTGCAAGCTGAGTGGGAGTGGGGGAGGGGAGGGAGACAGCTGAAGCCGAGTCCAGAAGGGCGGCGATGGAAGAGCTGCAGCTGGGTCAGAGCCTGGAGGGAGGGCGGGGCCTTCACTGAGGACCCCCCCGGCCCCCGAGGCCAGCCCTAGGCCCCGGCGGTCGCGCATGCGCCCTTGGCCTGTGCGGTGTGTGGGGGCTTGAACCCAAGCCCGCAGGGCTCCCGGAGCGGCCAGAGAAAGAAGGGCCCATGGAGAGGTAGGCGAGGTGGGCAGGGGGCGCCACCTTACTCTCCTCAGCTCCCTGAGGGAGAGAGAGAGAGACAGAGACAGAGAGAGTGATCCCTGACCTCTGAGTCTCTGCCTCCACCGCTGGCTGGTGCCAACTCACGCGCCATCCCACTTCCAGCCATCACCCCCACGCCTGCCCCGGGGCCAGCCCCACCACAGAGAGGCCGGTTGGTTCCTGCTCACCTCTGTGCCGTCCCTTCCCGACCTGACCCCAGTGCAGGGGATAAGCTTCAGACAAGTCTTTCCATGTCCCTCTGCATGACAATAGACTTCCTCCCCTCTCCCATTCCACAGGCCCACCCACCCGGGACATCCACCTTTGTCATTAGCTCAGGAGAGGATGCAAGATGAGAATCTCTGCTATTGTGTGGGGAGACTCAGTTTCCCGGGTTTCCCCCATGGACACATGTTCTTCAGCTGGGTCTGATTTTCTCCAGACAAGCTGTCTTGGGAAGGATTTGGCCAGCCCTAAGAAGCTGAAGGGAAAGGGCGGAGGGGGGTTCTCTCTCTGCCCACGACAGCCCCGAGCTGGGTCGGTCCCTCAGACCTGGCCAGGGGCAGCCCATCCCCCGGCGCCCTTCCCCGGGGCATCCAAGGGCAGGCTCGGCGCCAGCCCCACCCCGCTCGCCACTGCCCGACCATCGTCCTCCCTCGGGGGGCCTGGGCAGGACAGGGACCCGGGTGTGGGAGGCCTCCAGATCTCAGGCCTGGCACACCGTTTACCAGGCTGCTTCCTCCTCTGACGGGGGCCCAGCACACGCCCCAGGAGACTTGGCAGCCGCCCCCAGGGCTCTATCCTCTGGAACTCGTCCCCTTGGAAGGGGCCTGGCCCAGGTGCCAGGTTCGGCTGGTCGGCCAGACTCCTTTGGAGAAAGCAGGCAAGCCGAGCCAGGCTTGCAGTGGCCCTGGCGTGACACCTGCCACCTCAGGCAGAGGGCCTCCCGCGTGCCCTCCATGGCGGGTTTCTCCCCGGAGCCGTGGCCTGGGCACTAGGAAGGCCGGGCCTCCCCAACTCCCGGGAGGAGGGGCTAGCCCAGTTGCGCCCTGGCCCCCAAACCCTCTGGTGCCATCTGCCTGTCTCGGCACTTCTGACTCCACAGAGCCTTTCCTACATCTGGGCTGCCTGCCGTGGCAAAGTGCAGGCGTGGGGTGAGGCCATGGCTTTGTTTTCCAGGAAAAAATGAGCCCCTGGCCGAAGCAGCAGGCCCAGGCAGAGCCTTGAGCTTGAAGCCCAGTAGGTCTGTGGCCCTCAGGGCCAGAGCAATGCTTTCAAGGCAGGGAAGCGGCCTGCAAGCTGAGTGGGAGTGGGGGAGGGGAGGGAGACAGCTGAAGCCGAGTCCAGAAGGGCGGCGATGGAAGAGCTGCAGCTGGGTCAGAGCCTGGAGGGAGGGCGGGGCCTTCACTGAGGACCCCCCCGCCCCCCGAGGCCAGCCCTAGGCCCCGGCGGTCGCGCATGCGCCCTTGGCCTGTGCGGTGTGTGGGGGCTTGAACCCAAGCCCGCAGGGCTCCCGGAGCGGCCAGAGAAAGAAGGGCCCATGGAGAGGTAGGCGAGGTGGGCAGGGGGCGCCACCTTACTCTCCTCAGCTCCCTGAGGGAGAGAGAGAGAGACAGAGACAGAGAGAGAGATCCCTGACCTCTGAGTCTCTGCCTCCACCGCTGGCTGGTGCCAACTCACGCGCCATCCCACTTCCAGCCATCACCCCCACGCCTGCCCCGGGGCCAGCCCCACCACAGAGAGGCCGGTTGGTTCCTGCTCACCTCTGTGCCGTCCCTTCCCGACCTGACCCCAGTGCAGGGGATAAGCTTCAGACAAGTCTTTCCATGTCCCTCTGCATGACAATAGACTTCCTCCCCTCTCCCATTCCACAGGCCCACCCACCCGGGACATCCACCTTTGTCATTAGCTCAGGAGAGGATGCAAGATGAGAATCTCTGCTATTGTGTGGGGAGACTCAGTTTCCCGGGTTTCCCCCATGGACACATGTTCTTCAGCTGGGTCTGATTTTCTCCAGACAAGCTGTCTTGGGAAGGATTTGGCCAGCCCTAAGAAGCTGAAGGGAAAGGGCGGAGGGGGGTTCTCTCTCTGCCCCCGACAGCCCCGAGCTGAGTCGGTCCCTCAGACCTGGCCAGGGGCAGCCCATCCCCCGGCGCCCTTCCCGGGGGCATCCAAGGGCAGGCTCGGCGCCAGCCCCACCCCGCTCGCCACTGCCCGACCATCGTCCTCCCTCGGGGGGCCTGGGCAGGACAGGGACCCGGCTGTGGGAGGCCTCCAGATCTCAGGCCTGGCACACCGTTTACCAGGCTGCTTCCTCCTCTGACGGGGGCCCAGCACACGCCCCAGGAGACTTGGCAGCCGCCCCCAGGGCTCTAGCCTCTGGAACTCGTCCCCTTGGAAGGGGCCTGGCCCAGGTGCCAGGTTCGGCTGGTCGGCCAGCCTCCTTTGGAGAAAGCAGGCAAGCCGAGCCAGGCTTGCAGTGGCCCTGGCGTGACACCTGCCACCTCAGGCAGAGGGCCTCCCGCGTGCCCTCCATGGCGGGTTTCTCCCCGGAGCCGTGGCCTGGGCACTAGGAAGGCCGGGCCTCCCCAACTCCCGGGAGGAGGGGCTAGCCCAGTTGCGCCCTGGCCCCCAAACCCTCTGGTGCCATCTGCCTGTCTCGGCACTTCTGACTCCACAGAGCCTTTCCTACATCTGGGCTGCCTGCCGTGGCAAAGTGCAGGCGTGGGGTGAGGCCATGGCTTTGTTTTCCAGGAAAAAATGAGCCCCTGGCCGAAGCAGCAGGCCCAGGCAGAGCCTTGAGCTTGAAGCCCAGTAGGTCTGTGGCCCTCAGGGCCAGAGCAATGCTTTCAAGGCAGGGAAGCGGCCTGCAAGCTGAGTGGGAGTGGGGGAGGGGAGGGAGACAGCTGAAGCCGAGTCCAGAAGGGCGGCGATGGAAGAGCTGCAGCTGGGTCAGAGCCTGGAGGGAGGGCGGGGCCTTCACTGAGGACCCCCCCGCCCCCCGAGGCCAGCCCTAGGCCCCGGCGGTCGCGCATGCGCCCTTGGCCTGTGCGGTGTGTGGGGGCTTGAACCCAAGCCCGCAGGGCTCCCGGAGCGGCCAGAGAAAGAAGGGCCCATGGAGAGGTAGGCGAGGTGGGCAGGGGGCGCCACCTTACTCTCCTCAGCTCCCTGAGGGAGAGAGAGAGAGACAGAGACAGAGAGAGTGATCCCTGACCTCTGAGTCTCTGCCTCCACCGCTGGCTGGTGCCAACTCAGGCGCCATCCCACTTCCAGCCATCACCCCCACGCCTGCCCCGGGGCCAGCCCCACCACAGAGAGGCCGGTTGGTTCCTGCTCACCTCTGTGCCGTCCCTTCCCGACCTGACCCCAGTGCAGGGGATAAGCTTCAGACAAGTCTTTCCATGTCCCTCTGCATGACAATAGACTTCCTCCCCTCTCCCATTCCACAGGCCCACCCACCCGGGACATCCACCTTTGTCATTAGCTCAGGAGAGGATGCAAGATGAGAATCTCTGCTATTGTGTGGGGAGACTCAGTTTCCCGGGTTTCCCCCATGGACACATGTTCTTCAGCTAGGTCTGATTTTCTCCAGACAAGCTGTCTTGGGAAGGATTTGGCCAGCCCTAAGAAGCTGAAGGGAAAGGGCGGAGGGGGGTTCTCTCTCTGCCCCCGACAGCCCCGAGCTGGGTCAGTCCCTCAGACCTGGCCAGGGGCAGCCCATCCGCCGGCGCCCTTCCCGGGGGCATCCAAGGGCAGGCTCGGCGCCAGCCCCACCCCGCTCGCCACTGCCCGACCATCGTCCTCCCTCGGGGGGCCTGGGCAGGACAGGGACCCGGGTGTGGGAGGCCTCCAGATCTCAGGCCTGGCACACCGTTTACCAGGCTGCTTCCTCCTCTGACGGGGGCCCAGCACACGCCCCAGGAGACTTGGCAGCCGCCCCCAGGGCTCTAGCCTCTGGAACTCGTCCCCTTGGAAGGGGCCTGGCCCAGGTGCCAGGTTCGGCTGGTCGGCCAGCCTCCTTTGGAGAAAGCAGGCAAGCCGAGCCAGGCTTGCAGTGGCCCTGGCGTGACACCTGCCACCTCAGGCAGAGGGCCTCCCGCGTGCCCTCCATGGCGGGTTTCTCCCCGGAGCCGTGGCCTGGGCACTAGGAAGGCCGGGCCTCCCCGACTCCCGGGAGGAGGGGCTAGCCCAGTTACGCCCTGGCCCCCAAACCCTCTGGTGCCATCTGCCTGTCTCGGCACTTCTGACTCCACAGAGCCTTTCCTACATCTGGGCTGCCTGCCGTGGCAAAGTGCAGGCGTGGGGTGAGGCCATGGCTTTGTTTTCCAGGAAAAAATGAGCCCCTGGCCGAAGCAGCAGGCCCAGGCAGAGCCTTGAGCTTGAAGCCCAATAGGTCTGTGGCCCTCATGGCCAGAGCAATGCTTTCAAGGCAGGGAAGCAGCCTGCAAGCTGAGTGGGAGTGGGGGAGGGGAGGGAGACAGCTGAAGCCGAGTCCAGAAGGGCGGCGATGGAAGAGCTGCAGCTGGGTCAGAGCCTGGAGGGAGGGCGGGGCCTTCACTGAGGACCCCCCCGGCCCCCGAGGCCAGCCCTAGGCCCCGGCGGTCGCGCATGCGCCCTTGGCCTGTGCGGTGTGTGGGGGCTTGAACCCAAGCCCGCAGGGCTCCCGGAGCGGCCAGAGAAAGAAGGGCCCATGGAGAGGTAGGCGAGGTGGGCAGGGGGCGCCACCTTACTCTCCTCAGCTCCCTGAGGGAGAGAGAGAGAGACAGAGACAGAGAGAGTGATCCCTGACCTCTGAGTCTCTGCCTCCACCGCTGGCTGGTGCCAACTCACGCGCCATCCCACTTCCAGCCATCACCCCCACGCCTGCCCCGGGGCCAGCCCCACCACAGAGAGGCCGGTTGGTTCCTGCTCACCTCTGTGCCGTCCCTTCCCGACCTGACCCCAGTGCAGGGGATAAGCTTCAGACAAGTCTTTCCATGTCCCTCTGCATGACAATAGACTTCCTCCCCTCTCCCATTCCACAGGCCCACCCACCCGGGACATCCACCTTTGTCATTAGCTCAGGAGAGGATGCAAGATGAGAATCTCTGCTATTGTGTGGGGAGACTCAGTTTCCCGGGTTTCCCCCATGGACACATGTTCTTCAGCTGGGTCTGATTTTCTCCAGACAAGCTGTCTTGGGAAGGATTTGGCCAGCCCTAAGAAGCTGAAGGGAAAGGGCGGAGGGGGGTTCTCTCTCTGCCCACGACAGCCCCGAGCTGGGTCGGTCCCTCAGACCTGGCCAGGGGCAGCCCATCCCCCGGCGCCCTTCCCCGGGGCATCCAAGGGCAGGCTCGGCGCCAGCCCCACCCCGCTCGCCACTGCCCGACCATCGTCCTCCCTCGGGGGGCCTGGGCAGGACAGGGACCCGGGTGTGGGAGGCCTCCAGATCTCAGGCCTGGCACACCGTTTACCAGGCTGCTTCCTCCTCTGACGGGGGCCCAGCACACGCCCCAGGAGACTTGGCAGCCGCCCCCAGGGCTCTAGCCTCTGGAACTCGTCCCCTTGGAAGGGGCCTGGCCCAGGTGCCAGGTTCGGCTGGTCGGCCAGCCTCCTTTGGAGAAAGCAGGCAAGCCGAGCCAGGCTTGCAGTGGCCCTGGCGTGACACCTGCCACCTCAGGCAGAGGGCCTCCCACGTGCCCTCCATGGCGGGTTTCTCCCCGGAGCCGTGGCCTGGGCACTAGGAAGGCCGGGCCTCCCCAACTCCCGGGAGGAGGGGCTAGCCCAGTTGCGCCCTGGCCCCCAAACCTTCTGGTGCCATCTGCCTGTCTCGGCACTTCTGACTCCACAGAGCCTTTCCTACATCTGGGCTGCCTGCCGTGGCAAAGTGCAGGCGTGGGGTGAGGCCATGGCTTTGTTTTCCAGGAAAAAATGAGCCCCTGGCCGAAGCAGCAGGCCCAGGCAGAGCCTTGAGCTTGAAGCCCAGTAGGTCTGTGGCCCTCAGGGCCAGAGCAATGCTTTCAAGGCAGGGAAGCGGCCTGCAAGCTGAGTGGGAGTGGGGGAGGGGAGGGAGACAGCTGAAGCCGAGTCCAGAAGGGCGGCGATGGAAGAGCTGCAGCTGGGTCAGAGCCTGGAGGGAGGGCGGGGCCTTCACTGAGGACCCCCCCGCCCCCCGAGGCCAGCCCTAGGCCCCGGCGGTCGCGCATGCGCCCTTGGCCTGTGCGGTGTGTGGGGGCTTGAACCCAAGCCCGCAGGGCTCCTGGAGCGGCCAGAGAAAGAAGGGCCCATGGAGAGGTAGGCGAGGTGGGCAGGGGGCGCCACCTTACTCTCCTCAGCTCCCTGAGGGAGAGAGAGAGAGACAGAGACAGAGAGAGAGATCCCTGACCTCTGAGTCTCTGCCTCCACCGCTGGCTGGTGCCAACTCACGCGCCATCCCACTTCCAGCCATCACCCCCACGCCTGCCCCGGGGCCAGCCCCACCACAGAGAGGCCGGTTGGTTCCTGCTCACCTCTGTGCCGTCCCTTCCCGACCTGACCCCAGTGCAGGGGATAAGCTTCAGACAAGTCTTTCCATGTCCCTCTGCATGACAATAGACTTCCTCCCCTCTCCCATTCCACAGGCCCACCCACCCGGGACATCCACCTTTGTCATTAGCTCAGGAGAGGATGCAAGATGAGAATCTCTGCTGTTGTGTGGGGAGACTCAGTTTCCCGGGTTTCCCCCATGGACACATGTTCTTCAGCTGGGTCTGATTTTCTCCAGACAAGCTGTCTTGGGAAGGATTTGGCCAGCCCTAAGAAGCTGAAGGGAAAGGGCGGAGGGGGGTTCTCTCTCTGCCCCCGACAGCCCCGAGCTGAGTCGGTCCCTCAGACCTGGCCAGGGGCAGCCCATCCCCCGGCGCCCTTCCCGGGGGCATCCAAGGGCAGGCTCGGCGCCAGCCCCACCCCGCTCGCCACTGCCCGACCATCGTCCTCCCTCGGGGGGCCTGGGCAGGACAGGGACCCGGGTGTGGGAGGCCTCCAGATCTCAGGCCTGGCACACCGTTTACCAGGCTGCTTCCTCCTCTGACGGGGGCCCAGCACACGCCCCAGGAGACTTGGCAGCCGCCCCCAGGGCTCTAGCCTCTGGAACTCGTCCCCTTGGAAGGGGCCTGGCCCAGGTGCCAGGTTCGGCTGGTCGGCCAGCCTCCTTTGGAGAAAGCAGGCAAGCCGAGCCAGGCTTGCAGTGGCCCTGGCGTGACACCTGCCACCTCAGGCAGAGGGCCTCCCGCGTGCCCTCCATGGCGGGTTTCTCCCCGGAGCCGTGGCCTGGGCACTAGGAAGGCCGGGCCTCCCCAACTCCCGGGAGGAGGGGCTAGCCCAGTTGCGCCCTGGCCCCCAAACCCTCTGGTGCCATCTGCCTGTCTCGGCACTTCTGACTCCACAGAGCCTTTCCTACATCTGGGCTGCCTGCCGTGGCAAAGTGCAGGCGTGGGGTGAGGCCATGGCTTTGTTTTCCAGGAAAAAATGAGCCCCTGGCCGAAGCAGCAGGCCCAGGCAGAGCCTTGAGCTTGAAGCCCAGTAGGTCTGTGGCCCTCAGGGCCAGAGCAATGCTTTCAAGGCAGGGAAGCGGCCTGCAAGCTGAGTGGGAGTGGGGGAGGGGAGGGAGACAGCTGAAGCCGAGTCCAGAAGGGCGGCGATGGAAGAGCTGCAGCTGGGTCAGAGCCTGGAGGGAGGGCGGGGCCTTCACTGAGGACCCCCCCGCCCCCCGAGGCCAGCCCTAGGCCCCGGCGGTCGCGCATGCGCCCTTGGCCTGTGCGGTGTGTGGGGGCTTGAACCCAAGCCCGCAGGGCTCCCGGAGCGGCCAGAGAAAGAAGGGCCCATGGAGAGGTAGGCGAGGTGGGCAGGGGGCGCCACCTTACTCTCCTCAGCTCCCTGAGGGAGAGAGAGAGAGACAGAGACAGAGAGAGTGATCCCTGACCTCTGAGTCTCTGCCTCCACCGCTGGCTGGTGCCAACTCAGGCGCCATCCCACTTCCAGCCATCACCCCCACGCCTGCCCCGGGGCCAGCCCCACCACAGAGAGGCCGGTTGGTTCCTGCTCACCTCTGTGCCGTCCCTTCCCGACCTGACCCCAGTGCAGGGGATAAGCTTCAGACAAGTCTTTCCATGTCCCTCTGCATGACAATAGACTTCCTCCCCTCTCCCATTCCACAGGCCCACCCACCCGGGACATCCACCTTTGTCATTAGCTCAGGAGAGGATGCAAGATGAGAATCTCTGCTATTGTGTGGGGAGACTCAGTTTCCCGGGTTTCCCCCATGGACACATGTTCTTCAGCTAGGTCTGATTTTCTCCAGACAAGCTGTCTTGGGAAGGATTTGGCCAGCCCTAAGAAGCTGAAGGGAAAGGGCGGAGGGGGGTTCTCTCTCTGCCCCCGACAGCCCCGAGCTGGGTCAGTCCCTCAGACCTGGCCAGGGGCAGCCCATCCGCCGGCGCCCTTCCCGGGGGCATCCAAGGGCAGGCTCGGCGCCAGCCCCACCCCGCTCGCCACTGCCCGACCATCGTCCTCCCTCGGGGGGCCTGGGCAGGACAGGGACCCGGGTGTGGGAGGCCTCCAGATCTCAGGCCTGGCACACCGTTTACCAGGCTGCTTCCTCCTCTGACGGGGGCCCAGCACACGCCCCAGGAGACTTGGCAGCCGCCCCCAGGGCTCTAGCCTCTGGAACTCGTCCCCTTGGAAGGGGCCTGGCCCAGGTGCCAGGTTCGGCTGGTCGGCCAGCCTCCTTTGGAGAAAGCAGGCAAGCCGAGCCAGGCTTGCAGTGGCCCTGGCGTGACACCTGCCACCTCAGGCAGAGGGCCTCCCGCGTGCCCTCCATGGCGGGTTTCTCCCCGGAGCCGTGGCCTGGGCACTAGGAAGGCCGGGCCTCCCCGACTCCCGGGAGGAGGGGCTAGCCCAGTTACGCCCTGGCCCCCAAACCCTCTGGTGCCATCTGCCTGTCTCGGCACTTCTGACTCCACAGAGCCTTTCCTACATCTGGGCTGCCTGCCGTGGCAAAGTGCAGGCGTGGGGTGAGGCCATGGCTTTGTTTTCCAGGAAAAAATGAGCCCCTGGCCGAAGCAGCAGGCCCAGGCAGAGCCTTGAGCTTGAAGCCCAATAGGTCTGTGGCCCTCATGGCCAGAGCAATGCTTTCAAGGCAGGGAAGCAGCCTGCAAGCTGAGTGGGAGTGGGGGAGGGGAGGGAGACAGCTGAAGCCGAGTCCAGAAGGGCGGCGATGGAAGAGCTGCAGCTGGGTCAGAGCCTGGAGGGAGGGCGGGGCCTTCACTGAGGACCCCCCCGGCCCCCGAGGCCAGCCCTAGGCCCCGGCGGTCGCGCATGCGCCCTTGGCCTGTGCGGTGTGTGGGGGCTTGAACCCAAGCCCGCAGGGCTCCCGGAGCGGCCAGAGAAAGAAGGGCCCATGGAGAGGTAGGCGAGGTGGGCAGGGGGCGCCACCTTACTCTCCTCAGCTCCCTGAGGGAGAGAGAGAGAGAGACAGAGACAGAGAGAGAGATCCCTGACCTCTGAGTCTCTGCCTCCACCGCTGGCTGGTGCCAACTCACGCGCCATCCCACTTCCAGCCATCACCCCCACGCCTGCCCCGGGGCCAGCCCCACCACAGAGAGGCCGGTTGGTTCCTGCTCACCTCTGTGCCGTCCCTTCCCGACCTGACCCCAGTGCAGGGGATAAGCTTCAGACAAGTCTTTCCATGTCCCTCTGCATGACAATAGACTTCCTCCCCTCTCCCATTCCACAGGCCCACCCACCCGGGACATCCACCTTTGTCATTAGCTCAGGAGAGGATGCAAGATGAGAATCTCTGCTATTGTGTGGGGAGACTCAGTTTCCCGGGTTTCCCCCATGGACACATGTTCTTCAGCTGGGTCTGATTTTCTCCAGACAAGCTGTCTTGGGAAGGATTTGGCCAGCCCTAAGAAGCTGAAGGGAAAGGGCGGAGGGGGGTTCTCTCTCTGCCCCCGACAGCCCCGAGCTGGGTCGGTCCCTCAGACCTGGCCAGGGGCAGCCCATCCCCCGGCGCCCTTCCCCGGGGCATCCAAGGGCAGGCTCGGCGCCAGCCCCACCCCGCTCGCCACTGCCCGACCATCGTCCTCCCTCGGGGGGCCTGGGCAGGACAGGGACCCGGGTGTGGGAGGCATCCAGATCTCAGGCCTGGCACACCGTTTACCAGGCTGCTTCCTCCTCTGACGGGGGCCCAGCACACGCCCCAGGAGACTTGGCAGCCGCCCCCAGGGCTCTAGCCTCTGGAACTCGTCCCCTTGGAAGGGGCCTGGCCCAGGTGCAAGTTTCGGCTGGTCGGCCAGCCTCCTTTGGAGAAAGCAGGCAAGCCGAGCCAGGCTTGCAGTGGCCCTGGCGTGACACCTGCCACCTCAGGCAGAGGGCCTCCCGCGTGCCATCCATGGCGGGTTTCTCCCCGGAGCCGTGGCCTGGGCATTAGGAAGGCCGGGCCTCCCCGACTCCCGGGAGGAGGGGCTAGCCCAGTTGCGCCCTGGCCCCCAAACCCTCTGGTGCCATCTGCCTGTCTCGGCACTTCTGACTCCACAGAGCCTTTGCTACATCTGGGCTGCCGGCCGTGGCAAAGTGCAGGCGTGGGGTGAGCCATGGCTTTGTCTTTCCAGGAAAAAATGAGCCCCTGGCCGAAGCAGCAGGCCCAGGCAGATCCTTGAGCTTGAAGCCCAGTAGGTCTGTGGCCCTCAGGTCCAGAGCAATGCTTTCAAGGCAGGGAAGCGGCCTGCAAGCTGAGTGGGAGTGGGGGAGGGGAGGGAGACAGCTGAAGCCGAGTCCAGAAGGGCGGCGATGGAAGAGCTGCAGCTGGGTCAGAGCCTGGAGGGAGGGCGGGGCCTTCACTGAGGACCCCCCCGCCCCCCGAGGCCAGCCCTAGGCCCCGGCGGTCGCGCATGCGCCCTTGGCCTGTGCGGTGTGTGGGGGCTTGAACCCAAGCCCGCAGGGCTCCCGGAGCGGCCAGAGAAAGAAGGGCCCATGGAGAGGTAGGCGAGGTGGGCAGGGGGCGCCACCTTACTCTCCTCAGCTCCCTGAGGGAGAGAGAGAGAGACAGAGACAGAGAGAGAGATCCCTGACCTCTGAGTCTCTGCCTCCACCGCTGGCTGGTGCCAACTCACGCGCCATCCCACTTCCAGCCATCACCCCCACGCCTGCCCCGGGGCCAGCCCCACCACAGAGAGGCCGGTTGGTTCCTGCTCACCTCTGTGCCGTCCCTTCCCGACCTGACCCCAGTGCAGGGGATAAGCTTCAGACAAGTCTTTCCATGTCCCTCTGCATGACAATAGACTTCCTCCCCTCTCCCATTCCACAGGCCCACCCACCCGGGACATCCACCTTTGTCATTAGCTCAGGAGAGGATGCAAGATGAGAATCTCTGCTATTGTGTGGGGAGACTCAGTTTCCCGGGTTTCCCCCATGGACACATGTTCTTCAGCTGGGTCTGATTTTCTCCAGACAAGCTGTCTTGGGAAGGATTTGGCCAGCCCTAAGAAGCTGAAGGGAAAGGGCGGAGGGGGGTTCTCTCTCTGCCCCCGACAGCCCCGAGCTGGGTCCGTCCCTCAGACCTGGCCAGGGGCAGCCCATCCCCCGGCGCCCTTCCCCGGGGCATCCAAGGGCAGGCTCGGCGCCAGCCCCACCCCGCTCGCCACTGCCCGACCATCGTCCTCCCTCGGGGGCCTGGGCAGGACAGGGACCCCGGCTGTGGGAGGCCTCCAGATCTCAGGCCTGGCACACCGTTTACTAGGCTGCTTCCTCCTCTCACGGGGGCCCAGCACACGCCCCAGGAGACTTGGCAGCCGCCCCCAGGGCTCTAGCCTCTGGAACTCGTCCCCTTGGAAGGGGCCTGGCCCAGGTGCCAGGTTCGGCTGGTCGGCCAGCCTCCTTTGGAGAAAGCAGGCAAGCCGAGCCAGGCTTGCAGTGGCCCTGGCGTGACACCTGCCACCTCAGGCAGAGGGCCTCCCGCGTGCCCTCCATGGCGGGTTTCTCCCCGGAGCCGTGGCCTGGGCACTAGGAAGGCCGGGCCTCCCCGACTCCCGGGAGGAGGGGCTAACCCACTTGCGCCCTGGCCCCCAAACCCTCTGGTGCCATCTGCCTGTCTCGGCACTTTCTGACTCCACAGAGCCTTTCCTACATCTGGGCTGCCTGCCGTGGCAAAGTGCAGGCGTGGGGTGAGGCCATGGCTTTGTTTTCCAGGAAAAAATGAGCCCCTGGCCGAAGCAGCAGGCCCAGGCAGAGCCTTGAGCTTGAAGCCCAGTAGGTCTGTGGCCCTCAGGGCCAGAGCAATGCTTTCAAGGCAGGGAAGCGGCCTGCAAGCTGAGTGGGAGTGGGGGAGGGGAGGGAGACAGCTAAGCCGAGTCCTGAAGGGCGGCGATGGAAGAGCTGCAGCTGGGTCAGAGCCTGGAGGTAGGGCGGGGCCTTCCACTGAGGACCCCCCCCGCCCCCCGAGGCCAGCCCTAGGCCCCGGCGGTCGCGCATGCGCCCTTGGCCTGTGCGGTGTGTGGGGGCTTGAACCCAAGCCCGCAGGGCTCCCGGAGCGGCCAGAGAAAGAAGGGCCCATGGAGAGGTAGGCGAGGTGGGCAGGGGGCGCCACCTTACTCTCCTCAGCTCCCTGAGGGAGACAGAGAGAGACAGAGACAGAGAGAGAGATCCCTGACCTCTGAGTCTCTGCCTCCACCGCTGGCTGGTGCCAACTCACGCGCCATCCCACTTCCAGCCATCACCCCCACGCCTGCCCCGGGGCCAGCCCCACCACAGAGAGGCCGGTTGGTTTCCTGCTCACCTCTGTGCCGTCCCTTCCCGACCTGACCCCAGTGCAGGGGATAAGCTTCAGACAAGTCTTTCCATGTCCCTCTGCATGACAATAGACTTCCTCCCCTCTCCCCATTCCACAGGCCCACCCACCGGGACATCCACCTTTGTCATTAGCTCAGGAGAGGATGCAAGATGAGAATCTCTGCTATTGTGTGGGGAGACTCAGTTTCCCGGGTTTCCCCCATGGACACATGTTCTTCAGCTGGGTCTGATTTTCTCCAGACAAGCTGTCTTGGGAAGGATTTGGCCAGCCCTAAGAAGCTGAAGGGAAAGGGCGGAGGGGGTTCTCTCTCTGCCCCCGACAGCCCCGAGCTGGGTCGGTCCCTCAGACCTGGCCAGGGGCAGCCCATCCCCCGGCGCCCTTCCCCGGGGCATCCAAGGGCAGGCTCGGCGCCAGCCCCACCCCGCTCGCCACTGCCCGACCATCGTCCTCACTCGGGGGGCCTGGGCAGGACAGGGACCCGGCTGTGGGAGGCCTCCAGATCTCAGGCCTGCCACACCGTTTACCAGGCTGCTTCCTCCTCTGACGGGGGCCCAGCACACGCCCCAGGAGACTTGGCAGCCGCCCCCAGGGCTCTAGCCTCTGGAACTCGTCCCCTTGGAAGGGGCCTGGCCCAGGTGCCAGGTTCGGCTGGTCGGCCAGCCTCCTTTGGAGAAAGCAGGCAAGCCGAGCCAGGCTTGCAGTGGCCCTGGCGTGACACCTGCCACCTCAGGCAGAGGGCCTCCCGCGTGCCCTCCATGGCGGGTTTCTCCCCGGAGCCGTGGCCTGGGCACTAGGAAGGCCGGGCCTCCCCAACTCCCGGGAGGAGGGGCTAGCCCAGTTGCGCCCTGGCCCCCAAACCCTCTGGTGCCATCTGCCTGTCTCGGCACTTCTGACTCCACAGAGCCTTTCCTACATCTGGGCTGCCTGCCGTGGCAATGTGCAGGCGTGGGGTGAGGCCATGGCTTTGTTTTCCAGGAAAAAATGAGCCCCTGGCCGAAGCAGCAGGCCCAGGCAGAGCCTTGAGCTTGAAGCCCAGTAGGTCTGTGGCCCTCAGGGCCAGAGCAATGCTTTCAAGGCAGGGAAGCGGCCTGCAAGCTGAGTGGGAGTGGGGGAGGGGAGGGAGACAGCTGAAGCCGAGTCCAGAAGGGCGGCGATGGAAGAGCTGCAGCTGGGTCAGAGCCTGGAGGGAGGGCGGGGCCTTCACTGAGGACCACCCCCCGCCCCCCGAGGACAGCCCTAGGCCCCGGCGGTCGCGCATGCGCCCTTGGCCTGTGCGGTGTGTGGGGGCTTGAACCCAAGCCCGCAGGGCTCCCGGAGCGGCCAGAGAAAGAAGGGCCCATGGAGAGGTAGGCGAGGTGGGCAGGGGGCGCCACCTTACTCTCCTCAGCTCCCTTAGGGAGAGAGAGAGAGAGACAGAGACAGAGAGAGAGATCCCTGACCTCTGAGTCTCTGCCTCCACCGCTGGCTGGTGCCAACTCACGCGCCATCCCACTTCCAGCCATCACCCCCACGCCTGCCCCGGGGCCAGCCCCACCACAGAGAGGCCGGTTGGTTCCTGCTCACCTCTGTGCCGTCCCTTCCCGACCTGACCCCAGTGCAGGGGATAAGCTTCAGACAAGTCTTTCCATGTCCCTCTGCATGACAATAGACTTCCTCCCCTCTCCCATTCCACAGGCCCACCCACCCGGGACATCCACCTTTGTCATTAGCTCAGGAGAGGATGCAAGATGAGAATCTCTGCTATTGTGTGGGGAGACTCAGTTTCCCGGCTTTCCCCCATGGACACATGTTCTTCAGCTGGGTCTGATTTTCTCCAGACAAGCTGTCTTGGGAAGGATTTGGCCAGCCCTAAGAAGCTGAAGGGAAAGGGCGGAGGGGGGTTCTCTCTCTGCCCCCGACAGCCCCGAGCTGGGTCGGTCCCTCAGACCTGGCCAGGGGCAGCCCATCCCCCGGCGCCCTTCCCCGGGGCATCCAAGGGCAGGCTCGGCGCCAGCCCCACCCCGCTCGCCACTGCCCGACCATCGTCCTCCCTCGGGGGGCCTGGGCAGGACAGGGACCCGGGTGTGGGAGGCCTCCAGATCTCAGGCCTGGCACACCGTTTACCAGGCTGCTTCCTCCTCTGACGGGGGCCCAGCACACGCCCCAGGAGACTTGGCAGCCGCCCCCAGGGCTCTAGCCTCTGGAACTCGTCCCCTTGGAAGGGGCCTGGCCCAGGTGCAAGTTTCGGCTGGTCGGCCAGCCTCCTTTGGAGAAAGCAGGCAGGCCGAGCCAGGCTTGCAGTGGCCCTGGCGTGACACCTGCCACCTCAGGCAGAGGGCCTCCCGCGTGCCCTCCATGGCGGGTTTCTCCCCGGAGCCGTGGCCTGGGCACTAGGAAGGCCGGGCCTCCCCAACTCCCGGGAGGAGGGGCTAGCCCAGTTGCGCCCTGGCCCCCAAACCCTCTGGTGCCATCTGCCTGTCTCGGCACTTCTGACTCCACAGAGCCTTTCCTACATCTGGGCTGCCTGCCGTGGCAATGTGCAGGCGTGGGGTGAGGCCATGGCTTTGTTTTCCAGGAAAAAATGAGCCCCTGGCCGAAGCAGCAGGCCCAGGCAGAGCCTTGAGCTTGAAGCCCAGTAGGTCTGTGGCCCTCAGGGCCAGAGCAATGCTTTCAAGGCAGGGAAGCGGCCTGCAAGCTGAGTGGGAGTGGGGGAGGGGAGGGAGACAGCTGAAGCCGAGTCCAGAAGGGCGGCGATGGAAGAGCTGCAGCTGGGTCAGAGCCTGGAGGGAGGGCGGGGCCTTCACTGAGGACCACCCCCCGCCCCCCGAGGACAGCCCTAGGCCCCGGCGGTCGCGCATGCGCCCTTGGCCTGTGCGGTGTGTGGGGGCTTGAACCCAAGCCCGCAGGGCTCCCGGAGCGGCCAGAGAAAGAAGGGCCCATGGAGAGGTAGGCGAGGTGGGCAGGGGGCGCCACCTTACTCTCCTCAGCTCCCTTAGGGAGAGAGAGAGAGAGACAGAGACAGAGAGAGAGATCCCTGACCTCTGAGTCTCTGCCTCCACCGCTGGCTGGTGCCAACTCACGCGCCATCCCACTTCCAGCCATCACCCCCACGCCTGCCCCGGGGCCAGCCCCACCACAGAGAGGCCGGTTGGTTCCTGCTCACCTCTGTGCCGTCCCTTCCCGACCTGACCCCAGTGCAGGGGATAAGCTTCAGACAAGTCTTTCCATGTCCCTCTGCATGACAATAGACTTCCTCCCCTCTCCCATTCCACAGGCCCACCCACCCGGGACATCCACCTTTGTCATTAGCTCAGGAGAGGATGCAAGATGAGAATCTCTGCTATTGTGTGGGGAGACTCAGTTTCCCGGCTTTCCCCCATGGACACATGTTCTTCAGCTGGGTCTGATTTTCTCCAGACAAGCTGTCTTGGGAAGGATTTGGCCAGCCCTAAGAAGCTGAAGGGAAAGGGCGGAGGGGGGTTCTCTCTCTGCCCCCGACAGCCCCGAGCTGGGTCGGTCCCTCAGACCTGGCCAGGGGCAGCCCATCCCCCGGCGCCCTTCCCCGGGGCATCCAAGGGCAGGCTCGGCGCCAGCCCCACCCCGCTCGCCACTGCCCGACCATCGTCCTCCCTCGGGGGGCCTGGGCAGGACAGGGACCCGGGTGTGGGAGGCCTCCAGATCTCAGGCCTGGCACACCGTTTACCAGGCTGCTTCCTCCTCTGACGGGGGCCCAGCACACGCCCCAGGAGACTTGGCAGCCGCCCCCAGGGCTCTAGCCTCTGGAACTCGTCCCCTTGGAAGGGGCCTGGCCCAGGTGCAAGTTTCGGCTGGTCGGCCAGCCTCCTTTGGAGAAAGCAGGCAGGCCGAGCCAGGCTTGCAGTGGCCCTGGCGTGACACCTGCCACCTCAGGCAGAGGGCCTCCCGCGTGCCATCCATGGCGGGTTTCTCCCCGGAGCCGTGGCCTGGGCATTAGGAAGGCCGGGCCTCCCCGACTCCCGGGAGGAGGGGCTAGCCCAGTTGCGCCCTGGCCCCCAAACCCTCTGGTGCCATCTGCCTGTCTCGGCACTTCTGACTCCACAGAGCCTTTGCTACATCTGGGCTGCCGGCCGTGGCAAAGTGCAGGCGTGGGGTGAGGCCATGGCTTTGTCTTTCCAGGAAAAAATGAGCCCCTGGCCGAAGCAGCAGGCCCAGGCAGATCCTTGAGCTTGAAGCCCAGTAGGTCTGTGGCCCTCAGGTCCAGAGCAATGCTTTCAAGGCAGGGAAGCGGCCTGCAAGCTGAGTGGGAGTGGGGGAGGGGAGGGAGACAGCTGAAGCCGAGTCCAGAAGGGCGGCGATGGAAGAGCTGCAGCTGGGTCAGAGCCTGGAGGGAGGGCGGGGCCTTCACTGAGGACCCCCCCGCCCCCCGAGGCCAGCCCTAGGCCCCGGCGGTCGCGCATGCGCCCTTGGCCTGTGCGGTGTGTGGGGGCTTGAACCCAAGCCCGCAGGGCTCCCGGAGCGGCCAGAGAAAGAAGGGCCCATGGAGAGGTAGGCGAGGTGGGCAGGGGGCGCCACCTTACTCTCCTCAGCTCCCTGAGGGAGAGAGAGAGAGACAGAGACAGAGAGAGAGATCCCTGACCTCTGAGTCTCTGCCTCCACCGCTGGCTGGTGCCAACTCACGCGCCATCCCACTTCCAGCCATCACCCCCACGCCTGCCCCGGGGCCAGCCCCACCACAGAGAGGCCGGTTGGTTCCTGCTCACCTCTGTGCCGTCCCTTCCCGACCTGACCCCAGTGCAGGGGATAAGCTTCAGACAAGTCTTTCCATGTCCCTCTGCATGACAATAGACTTCCTCCCCTCTCCCATTCCACAGGCCCACCCACCCGGGACATCCACCTTTGTCATTAGCTCAGGAGAGGATGCAAGATGAGAATCTCTGCTATTGTGTGGGGAGACTCAGTTTCCCGGGTTTCCCCCATGGACACATGTTCTTCAGCTGGGTCTGATTTTCTCCAGACAAGCTGTCTTGGGAAGGATTTGGCCAGCCCTAAGAAGCTGAAGGGAAAGGGCGGAGGGGGGTTCTCTCTCTGCCCCCGACAGCCCCGAGCTGGGTCGGTCCCTCAGACCTGGCCAGGGGCAGCCCATCCCCCGGCGCCCTTCCCCGGGGCATCCAAGGGCAGGCTCGGCGCCAGCCCCACCCCGCTCGCCACTGCCCGACCATCGTCCTCCCTCGGGGGCCTGGGCAGGACAGGGACCCGGCTGTGGGAGGCCTCCAGATCTCAGGCCTGGCACACCGTTTACTAGGCTGCTTCCTCCTCTCACGGGGGCCCAGCACACGCCCCAGGAGACTTGGCAGCCGCCCCCAGGGCTCTAGCCTCTGGAACTCGTCCCCTTGGAAGGGGCCTGGCCCAGGTGCCAGGTTCGGCTGGTCGGCCAGCCTCCTTTGGAGAAAGCAGGCAAGCCGAGCCAGGCTTGCAGTGGCCCTGGCGTGACACCTGCCACCTCAGGCAGAGGGCCTCCCGCGTGCCCTCCATGGCGGGTTTCTCCCCGGAGCCGTGGCCTGGGCACTAGGAAGGCCGGGCCTCCCCGACTCCCGGGAGGAGGGGCTAGCCCAGTTGCGCCCTGGCCCCCAAACCCTCTGGTGCCATCTGCCTGTCTCGGCACTTCTGACTCCACAGAGCCTTTCCTACATCTGGGCTGCCTGCCGTGGCAAAGTGCAGGCGTGGGGTGAGGCCATGGCTTTGTTTTCCAGGAAAAAATGAGCCCCTGGCCGAAGCAGCAGGCCCAGGCAGAGCCTTGAGCTTGAAGCCCAGTAGGTCTGTGGCCCTCAGGGCCAGAGCAATGCTTTCAAGGCAGGGAAGCGGCCTGCAAGCTGAGTGGGAGTGGGGGAGGGGAGGGAGACAGCTAAGCCGAGTCCTGAAGGGCTGCGATGGAAGAGCTGCAGCTGGGTCAGAGCCTGGAGGGAGGGCGGGGCCTTCACTGAGGACCCCCCCGCCCCCCGAGGCCAGCCCTAGGCCCCGGCGGTCGCGCATGCGCCCTTGGCCTGTGCGGTGTGTGGGGGCTTGAACCCAAGCCCGCAGGGCTCCCGGAGCGGCCAGAGAAAGAAGGGCCCATGGAGAGGTAGGCGAGGTGGGCAGGGGGCGCCACCTTACTCTCCTCAGCTCCCTGAGGGAGACAGAGAGAGACAGAGACAGAGAGAGAGATCCCTGACCTCTGAGTCTCTGCCTCCACCGCTGGCTGGTGCCAACTCACGCGCCATCCCACTTCCAGCCATCACCCCCACGCCTGCCCCGGGGCCAGCCCCACCACAGAGAGGCCGGTTGGTTCCTGCTCACCTCTGTGCCGTCCCTTCCCGACCTGACCCCAGTGCAGGGGATAAGCTTCAGACAAGTCTTTCCATGTCCCTCTGCATGACAATAGACTTCCTCCCCTCTCCCATTCCACAGGCCCACCCACCCGGGACATCCACCTTTGTCATTAGCTCAGGAGAGGATGCAAGATGAGAATCTCTGCTATTGTGTGGGGAGACTCAGTTTCCCGGCTTTCCCCCATGGACACATGTTCTTCAGCTGGGTCTGATTTTCTCCAGACAAGCTGTCTTGGGAAGGATTTGGCCAGCCCTAAGAAGCTGAAGGGAAAGGGCGGAGGGGGGTTCT
The DNA here is from genome assembly GCF_020826845.1 of Diceros bicornis minor. Taxonomy (NCBI): domain Eukaryota; kingdom Metazoa; phylum Chordata; class Mammalia; order Perissodactyla; family Rhinocerotidae; genus Diceros; species Diceros bicornis. The sequence goes on from NW_026691039.1 coordinate 894,261, forward strand.
CTCTCTGCCCCCGACAGCCCCGAGCTGGGTCGGTCCCTCAGACCTGGCCAGGGGCAGCCCATCCCCCGGCGCCCTTCCCCGGGGCATCCAAGGGCAGGCTCGGCGCCAGCCCCACCCCGCTCGCCACTGCCCGACCATCGTCCTCCCTCGGGGGGCCTGGGCAGGACAGGGACCCGGCTGTGGGAGGCCTCCAGATCTCAGGCCTGCCACACCGTTTACCAGGCTGCTTCCTCCTCTGACGGGGGCCCAGCACACGCCCCAGGAGACTTGGCAGCCGCCCCCAGGGCTCTAGCCTCTGGAACTCGTCCCCTTGGAAGGGGCCTGGCCCAGGTGCCAGGTTCGGCTGGTCGGCCAGCCTCCTTTGGAGAAAGCAGGCAAGCCGAGCCAGGCTTGCAGTGGCCCTGGCGTGACACCTGCCACCTCAGGCAGAGGGCCTCCCGCGTGCCCTCCATGGCGGGTTTCTCCCCGGAGCCGTGGCCTGGGCACTAGGAAGGCCGGGCCTCCCCAACTCCCGGGAGGAGGGGCTAGCCCAGTTGCGCCCTGGCCCCCAAACCCTCTGGTGCCATCTGCCTGTCTCGGCACTTCTGACTCCACAGAGCCTTTCCTACATCTGGGCTGCCTGCCGTGGCAATGTGCAGGCGTGGGGTGAGGCCATGGCTTTGTTTTCCAGGAAAAAATGAGCCCCTGGCCGAAGCAGCAGGCCCAGGCAGAGCCTTGAGCTTGAAGCCCAGTAGGTCTGTGGCCCTCAGGGCCAGAGCAATGCTTTCAAGGCAGGGAAGCGGCCTGCAAGCTGAGTGGGAGTGGGGGAGGGGAGGGAGACAGCTGAAGCCGAGTCCAGAAGGGCGGCGATGGAAGAGCTGCAGCTGGGTCAGAGCCTGGAGGGAGGGCGGGGCCTTCACTGAGGACCACCCCCCGCCCCCCGAGGACAGCCCTAGGCCCCGGCGGTCGCGCATGCGCCCTTGGCCTGTGCGGTGTGTGGGGGCTTGAACCCAAGCCCGCAGGGCTCCCGGAGCGGCCAGAGAAAGAAGGGCCCATGGAGAGGTAGGCGAGGTGGGCAGGGGGCGCCACCTTACTCTCCTCAGCTCCCTTAGGGAGAGAGAGAGAGAGACAGAGACAGAGAGAGAGATCCCTGACCTCTGAGTCTCTGCCTCCACCGCTGGCTGGTGCCAACTCACGCGCCATCCCACTTCCAGCCATCACCCCCACGCCTGCCCCGGGGCCAGCCCCACCACAGAGAGGCCGGTTGGTTCCTGCTCACCTCTGTGCCGTCCCTTCCCGACCTGACCCCAGTGCAGGGGATAAGCTTCAGACAAGTCTTTCCATGTCCCTCTGCATGACAATAGACTTCCTCCCCTCTCCCATTCCACAGGCCCACCCACCCGGGACATCCACCTTTGTCATTAGCTCAGGAGAGGATGCAAGATGAGAATCTCTGCTATTGTGTGGGGAGACTCAGTTTCCCGGCTTTCCCCCATGGACACATGTTCTTCAGCTGGGTCTGATTTTCTCCAGACAAGCTGTCTTGGGAAGGATTTGGCCAGCCCTAAGAACCTGAAGGGAAAGGGCGGAGGGGGGTTCTCTCTCTGCCCCCGACAGCCCCGAGCTGGGTCGGTCCCTCAGACCTGGCCAGGGGCAGCCCATCCCCCGGCGCCCTTCCCCGGGGCATCCAAGGGCAGGCTCGGCGCCAGCCCCACCCCGCTCGCCACTGCCCGACCATCGTCCTCCCTCGGGGGGCCTGGGCAGGACAGGGACCCGGGTGTGGGAGGCCTCCAGATCTCAGGCCTGGCACACCGTTTACCAGGCTGCTTCCTCCTCTGACGGGGGCCCAGCACACGCCCCAGGAGACTTGGCAGCCGCCCCCAGGGCTCTAGCCTCTGGAACTCGTCCCCTTGGAAGGGGCCTGGCCCAGGTGCAAGTTTCGGCTGGTCGGCCAGCCTCCTTTGGAGAAAGCAGGCAGGCCGAGCCAGGCTTGCAGTGGCCCTGGCGTGACACCTGCCACCTCAGGCAGAGGGCCTCCCGCGTGCCATCCATGGCGGGTTTCTCCCCGGAGCCGTGGCCTGGGCATTAGGAAGGCCGGGCCTCCCCGACTCCCGGGAGGAGGGGCTAGCCCAGTTGCGCCCTGGCCCCCAAACCCTCTGGTGCCATCTGCCTGTCTCGGCACTTCTGACTCCACAGAGCCTTTGCTACATCTGGGCTGCCGGCCGTGGCAAAGTGCAGGCGTGGGGTGAGGCCATGGCTTTGTCTTTCCAGGAAAAAATGAGCCCCTGGCCGAAGCAGCAGGCCCAGGCAGATCCTTGAGCTTGAAGCCCAGTAGGTCTGTGGCCCTCAGGTCCAGAGCAATGCTTTCAAGGCAGGGAAGCGGCCTGCAAGCTGAGTGGGAGTGGGGGAGGGGAGGGAGACAGCTGAAGCCGAGTCCAGAAGGGCGGCGATGGAAGAGCTGCAGCTGGGTCAGAGCCTGGAGGGAGGGCGGGGCCTTCACTGAGGACCCCCCCGCCCCCCGAGGCCAGCCCTAGGCCCCGGCGGTCGCGCATGCGCCCTTGGCCTGTGCGGTGTGTGGGGGCTTGAACCCAAGCCCGCAGGGCTCCCGGAGCGGCCAGAGAAAGAAGGGCCCATGGAGAGGTAGGCGAGGTGGGCAGGGGGCGCCACCTTACTCTCCTCAGCTCCCTGAGGGAGAGAGAGAGAGACAGAGACAGAGAGAGAGATCCCTGACCTCTGAGTCTCTGCCTCCACCGCTGGCTGGTGCCAACTCACGCGCCATCCCACTTCCAGCCATCACCCCCACGCCTGCCCCGGGGCCAGCCCCACCACAGAGAGGCCGGTTGGTTCCTGCTCACCTCTGTGCCGTCCCTTCCCGACCTGACCCCAGTGCAGGGGATAAGCTTCAGACAAGTCTTTCCATGTCCCTCTGCATGACAATAGACTTCCTCCCCTCTCCCATTCCACAGGCCCACCCACCCGGGACATCCACCTTTGTCATTAGCTCAGGAGAGGATGCAAGATGAGAATCTCTGCTATTGTGTGGGGAGACTCAGTTTCCCGGGTTTCCCCCATGGACACATGTTCTTCAGCTGGGTCTGATTTTCTCCAGACAAGCTGTCTTGGGAAGGATTTGGCCAGCCCTAAGAAGCTGAAGGGAAAGGGCGGAGGGGGGTTCTCTCTCTGCCCCCGACAGCCCCGAGCTGGGTCGGTCCCTCAGACCTGGCCAGGGGCAGCCCATCCCCCGGCGCCCTTCCCCGGGGCATCCAAGGGCAGGCTCGGCGCCAGCCCCACCCCGCTCGCCACTGCCCGACCATCGTCCTCCCTCGGGGGCCTGGGCAGGACAGGGACCCGGCTGTGGGAGGCCTCCAGATCTCAGGCCTGGCACACCGTTTACTAGGCTGCTTCCTCCTCTCACGGGGGCCCAGCACACGCCCCAGGAGACTTGGCAGCCGCCCCCAGGGCTCTAGCCTCTGGAACTCGTCCCCTTGGAAGGGGCCTGGCCCAGGTGCCAGGTTCGGCTGGTCGGCCAGCCTCCTTTGGAGAAAGCAGGCAAGCCGAGCCAGGCTTGCAGTGGCCCTGGCGTGACACCTGCCACCTCAGGCAGAGGGCCTCCCGCGTGCCCTCCATGGCGGGTTTCTCCCCGGAGCCGTGGCCTGGGCACTAGGAAGGCCGGGCCTCCCCGACTCCCGGGAGGAGGGGCTAGCCCAGTTGCGCCCTGGCCCCCAAACCCTCTGGTGCCATCTGCCTGTCTCGGCACTTCTGACTCCACAGAGCCTTTCCTACATCTGGGCTGCCTGCCGTGGCAAAGTGCAGGCGTGGGGTGAGGCCATGGCTTTGTTTTCCAGGAAAAAATGAGCCCCTGGCCGAAGCAGCAGGCCCAGGCAGAGCCTTGAGCTTGAAGCCCAGTAGGTCTGTGGCCCTCAGGGCCAGAGCAATGCTTTCAAGGCAGGGAAGCGGCCTGCAAGCTGAGTGGGAGTGGGGGAGGGGAGGGAGACAGCTAAGCCGAGTCCTGAAGGGCTGCGATGGAAGAGCTGCAGCTGGGTCAGAGCCTGGAGGGAGGGCGGGGCCTTCACTGAGGACCCCCCCGCCCCCCGAGGCCAGCCCTAGGCCCCGGCGGTCGCGCATGCGCCCTTGGCCTGTGCGGTGTGTGGGGGCTTGAACCCAAGCCCGCAGGGCTCCCGGAGCGGCCAGAGAAAGAAGGGCCCATGGAGAGGTAGGCGAGGTGGGCAGGGGGCGCCACCTTACTCTCCTCAGCTCCCTGAGGGAGACAGAGAGAGACAGAGACAGAGAGAGAGATCCCTGACCTCTGAGTCTCTGCCTCCACCGCTGGCTGGTGCCAACTCACGCGCCATCCCACTTCCAGCCATCACCCCCACGCCTGCCCCGGGGCCAGCCCCACCACAGAGAGGCCGGTTGGTTCCTGCTCACCTCTGTGCCGTCCCTTCCCGACCTGACCCCAGTGCAGGGGATAAGCTTCAGACAAGTCTTTCCATGTCCCTCTGCATGACAATAGACTTCCTCCCCTCTCCCATTCCACAGGCCCACCCACCCGGGACATCCACCTTTGTCATTAGCTCAGGAGAGGATGCAAGATGAGAATCTCTGCTATTGTGTGGGGAGACTCAGTTTCCCGGCTTTCCCCCATGGACACATGTTCTTCAGCTGGGTCTGATTTTCTCCAGACAAGCTGTCTTGGGAAGGATTTGGCCAGCCCTAAGAAGCTGAAGGGAAAGGGCGGAGGGGGGTTCTCTCTCTGCCCCCGACAGCCCCGAGCTGGGTCGGTCCCTCAGACCTGGCCAGGGGCAGCCCATCCCCCGGCGCCCTTCCCCGGGGCATCCAAGGGCAGGCTCGGCGCCAGCCCCACCCCGCTCGCCACTGCCCGACCATCGTCCTCCCTCGGGGGGCCTGGGCAGGACAGGGACCCGGGTGTGGGAGGCCTCCAGATCTCAGGCCTGGCACACCGTTTACCAGGCTGCTTCCTCCTCTGACGGGGGCCCAGCACACGCCCCAGGAGACTTGGCAGCCGCCCCCAGGGCTCTAGCCTCTGGAACTCGTCCCCTTGGAAGGGGCCTGGCCCAGGTGCCAGGTTCGGCTGGTCGGCCAGCCTCCTTTGGAGAAAGCAGGCAAGCCGAGCCAGGCTTGCAGTGCCCTGGCGTGACACCTGCCACCTCAGGCAGAGGGCCTCCCGCGTGCCCTCCATGGCGGGTTTCTCCCCGGAGCCGTGGCCTGGGCACTAGGAAGGCCGGGCCTCCCCAACTCCCGGGAGGAGGGGCTAGCCCAGTTGCGCCCTGGCCCCCAAACCCTCTGGTGCCATCTGCCTGTCTCGGCACTTCTGACTCCACAGAGCCTTTCCTACATCTGGGCTGCCTGCCGTGGCAATGTGCAGGCGTGGGGTGAGGCCATGGCTTTGTTTTCCAGGAAAAAATGAGCCCCTGGCCGAAGCAGCAGGCCCAGGCAGAGCCTTGAGCTTGAAGCCCAGTAGGTCTGTGGCCCTCAGGGCCAGAGCAATGCTTTCAAGGCAGGGAAGCGGCCTGCAAGCTGAGTGGGAGTGGGGGAGGGGAGGGAGACAGCTGAAGCCGAGTCCTGAAGGGCGGCGATGGAAGAGCTGCAGCTGGGTCAGAGCCTGGAGGGAGGGCGGGGCCTTCACTGAGGACCCCCCCGCCCCCCGAGGCCAGCCCTAGGCCCCGGCGGTCGCGCATGCGCCCTTGGCCTGTGCGGTGTGTGGGGGCTTGAACCCAAGCCCGCAGGGCTCCCGGAGCGGCCAGAGAAAGAAGGGCCCATGGAGAGGTAGGCGAGGTGGGCAGGGGGCGCCACCTTACTCTCCTCAGCTCCCTGAGGGAGAGAGAGAGAGAGACAGAGACAGAGAGAGAGATCCCTGACCTCTGAGTCTCTGCCTCCACCGCTGGCTGGTGCCAACTCACGCGCCATCCCACTTCCAGCCATCACCCCCACGCATGCCCCGGGGCCAGCCCCACCACAGAGAGGCCGGTTGGTTCCTGCTCACCTCTGTGCCGTCCCTTCCCGACCTGACCCCAGTGCAGGGGATAAACTTCAGACAAGTCTTTCCATGTCCCTCTGCATGACAATAGACTTCCTCCCCTCTCCCATTCCACAGGCCCACCCACCCGGGACATCCACCTTTGTCATTAGCTCAGGAGAGGATGCAAGATGAGAATCTCTGCTATTGTGTGGGGAGACTCAGTTTCCCGGCTTTCCCCCATGGACACATGTTCTTCAGCTGGGTCTGATTTTCTCCAGACAAGCTGTCTTGGGAAGGATTTGGCCAGCCCTAAGAACCTGAAGGGAAAGGGCGGAGGGGGGTTCTCTCTCTGCCCCGACAGCCCCGAGCTGGGTCGGTCCCTCAGACCTGGCCAGGGGGCAGCCCATCCCCCGGCGCCCTTCCCCGGGGCATCCAAGGGCAGGCTCGGCGCCAGCCCCACCCCCGCTCGCCACTGCCCGACCATCGTCCTCCCTCGGGGGGCCTGGGCAGGACAGGGACCCGGGTGTGGGAGGCCTCCAGATCTCAGGCCTGGCACACCGTTTACCAGGCTGCTTCCTCCTCTGACGGGGGCCCAGCACACGCCCCAGGAGACTTGGCAGCCGCCCCCAGGGCTCTAGCCTCTGGAACTCGTCCCCTTGGAAGGGGCCTGGCCCAGGTGCCAGGTTCGGCTGGTCGGCCAGCCTCCTTTGGAGAAAGCAGGCAAGCCGAGCCAGGCTTGCAGTGGCCCTGGCGTGACACCTGCCACCTCAGGCAGAGGGCCTCCCGCGTGCCCTCCATGGCGGGTTTCTCCCCGGAGCCGTGGCCTGGGCACTAGGAAGGCCGGGCCTCCCCGACTCCCGGGAGGAGGGGCTAACCCACTTGCGCCCTGGCCCCCAAACCCTCTGGTGCCATCTGCCTGTCTCGGCACTTCTGACTCCACAGAGCCTTTCCTACATCTGGGCTGCCTGCCGTGGCAAAGTGCAGGCGTGGGGTGAGGCCATGGCTTTGTTTTCCAGGAAAAAATGAGCCCCTGGCCGAAGCAGCAGGCCCAGGCAGAGCCTTGAGCTTGAAGCCCAGTAGGTCTGTGGCCCTCAGGGCCAGAGCAATGCTTTCAAGGCAGGGAAGCGGCCTGCAAGCTGAGTGGGAGTGGGGGAGGGGAGGGAGACAGCTGAAGCCGAGTCCAGTAGGGCGGCGATGGAAGAGCTGCAGCTGGGTCAGAGCCTGGAGGGAGGGCGGGGCCTTCACTGAGGACCACCCCCCGCCCCCCGAGGCCAGCCCTAGGCCCCGGCGGTCGCGCATGCGCCCTTGGCCTGTGCGGTGTGTGGGGGCTTGAACCCAAGCCCGCAGGGCTCCCGGAGCGGCCAGAGAAAGAAGGGCCCATGGAGAGGTAGGCGAGGTGGGCAGGGGGCGCCACCTTACTCTCCTCAGCTCCCTGAGGGAGAGAGAGAGAGAGACAGAGACAGAGAGAGAGATCCCTGACCTCTGAGTCTCTGCCTCCACCGCTGGCTGGTGCAACTCACGCGCCATCCCACTTCCAGCCATCACCCCCACGCCTGCCCCGGGGCCAGCCCCACCACAGAGAGGCCGGTTGGTTCCTGCTCACCTCTGTGCCGTCCCTTCCCGACCTGACCCCAGTGCAGGGGATAAGCTTCAGACAAGTCTTTCCATGTCCCTCTGCATGACAATAGACTTCCTCCCCTCTCCCATTCCACAGGCCCACCCACCCGGGACATCCACCTTTGTCATTAGCTCAGGAGAGGATGCAAGATGAGAATCTCTGCTATTGTGTGGGGAGACTCAGTTTCCCGGCTTTCCCCCATGGACACATGTTCTTCAGCTGGGTCTGATTTTCTCCAGACAAGCTGTCTTGGGAAGGATTTGGCCAGCCCTAAGAACCTGAAGGGAAAGGGCGGAGGGGGGTTCTCTCTCTGCCCCCGACAGCCCCGAGCTGGGTCGGTCCCTCAGACCTGGCCAGGGGCAGCCCATCCCCCGGCGCCCTTCCCCGGGGCATCCAAGGGCAGGCTCGGCGCCAGCCCCACCCCGCTCGCCACTGCCCGACCATCGTCCTCCCTCGGGGGGCCTGGGCAGGACAGGGACCCGGGTGTGGGAGGCCTCCAGATCTCAGGCCTGGCACACCGTTTACCAGGCTGCTTCCTCCTCTGACGGGGGCCCAGCACACGCCCCAGGAGACTTGGCAGCCGCCCCCAGGGCTCTAGCCTCTGGAACTCGTCCCCTTGGAAGGGGCCTGGCCCAGGTGCCAGGTTCGGCTGGTCGGCCAGCCTCCTTTGGAGAAAGCAGGCAAGCCGAGCCAGGCTTGCAGTGGCCCTGGCGTGACACCTGCCACCTCAGGCAGAGGGCCTCCCGCGTGCCCTCCATGGCGGGTTTCTCCCCGGAGCCGTGGCCTGGGCACTAGGAAGGCCGGGCCTCCCCGACTCCCGGGAGGAGGGGCTAACCCACTTGCGCCCTGGCCCCCAAACCCTCTGGTGCCATCTGCCTGTCTCGGCACTTCTGACTCCACAGAGCCTTTCCTACATCTGGGCTGCCTGCCGTGGCAAAGTGCAGGCGTGGGGTGAGGCCATGGCTTTGTTTTCCAGGAAAAAATGAGCCCCTGGCCGAAGCAGCTGGCCCAGGCAGAGCCTTGAGCTTGAAGCCCAGTAGGTCTGTGGCCCTCAGGGCCAGAGCAATGCTTTCAAGGCAGGGAAGCGGCCTGCAAGCTGAGTGGGAGTAGGGGAGGGGAGGGAGACAGCTGAAGCCGAGTCCTGAAGGGCGGCGATGGAAGAGCTGCAGCTGGGTCAGAGCCTGGAGGGAGGGCGGGGCCTTCACTGAGGACCCCCCCGCCCCCCGAGGCCAGCCCTAGGCCCCGGCGGTCGCGCATGCGCCCTTGGCCTGTGCGGTGTGTGGGGGCTTGAACCGAAGCCCGCAGGGCTCCCGGAGCGGCCAGAGAAAGAAGGGCCCATGGAGAGGTAGGCGAGGTGGGCAGGGGGCGCCACCTTACTCTCCTCAGCTCCCTGAGGGAGAGAGAGAGAGACAGAGACAGAGAGAGAGATCCCTGACCTCTGAGTCTCTGCCTCCACCGCTGGCTGGTGCCAACTCACGCGCCATCCCACTTCCAGCCATCACCCCCACGCCTGCCCCGGGGCCAGCCCCACCACAGAGAGGCCGGTTGGTTCCTGCTCACCTCTGTGCCGTCCCTTCCCGACCTGACCCCAGTGCAGGGGATAAGCTTCAGACAAGTCTTTCCATGTCCCTCTGCATGACAATAGACTTCCTCCCCTCTCCCATTCCACAGGCCCACCCACCCGGGACATCCACCTTTGTCATTAGCTCAGGAGAGGATGCAAGATGAGAATCTCTGCTATTGTGTGGGGAGACTCAGTTTCCCGGCTTTCCCCCATGGACACATGTTCTTCAGCTGGGTCTGATTTTCTCCAGACAAGCTGTCTTGGGAAGGATTTGGCCAGCCCTAAGAAGCTGAAGGGAAAGGGCGGAGGGGGGTTCTCTCTCTGCCCCCGACAGCCCCGAGCTGGGTCGGTCCCTCAGACCTGGCCAGGGGCAGCCCATCCCCCGGCGCCCTTCCCCGGGGCATCCAAGGGCAGGCTCGGCGCCAGCCCCACCCCGCTCGCCACTGCCCGACCATCGTCCTCCCTCGGGGGGCCAGGGCAGGACAGGGACCCGGCTGTGGGAGGCCTCCAGATCTCAGGCCTGGCACACCGTTTACCAGGCTGCTTCCTCCTCTGACGGGGGCCCAGCACACGCCCCAGGAGACTTGGCAGCCGCCCCCAGGGCTCTATCCTCTGGAACTCGTCCCCTTGGAAGGGGCCTGGCCCAGGTGCCAGGTTCGGCTGGTCGGCCAGCCTCCTTTGGAGAAAGCAGGCAAGCCGAGCCAGGCTTGCAGTGGCCCTGGCGTGACACCTGCCACCTCAGGCAGAGGGCCTCCCGCGTGCCCTCCATGGCGGGTTTCTCCCCGGAGCCGTGGCCTGGGCACTAGGAAGGCCGGGCCTCCCCGACTCCCGGGAGGAGGGGCTAACCCACTTGCGCCCTGGCCCCCAAACCCTCTGGTGCCATCTGCCTGTCTCGGCACTTCTGACTCCACAGAGCCTTTCCTACATCTGGGCTGCCTGCCGTGGCAAAGTGCAGGCGTGGGGTGAGGCCATGGCTTTGTTTTCCAGGAAAAAATGAGCCCCTGGCCGAAGCAGCAGGCCCAGGCAGAGCCTTGAGCTTGAAGCCCAGTAGGTCTGTGGCCCTCAGGGCCAGAGCAATGCTTTCAAGGCAGGGAAGCGGCCTGCAAGCTGAGTGGGAGTGGGGGAGGGGAGGGAGACAGCTGAAGCCGAGTCCTGAAGGGCGGCGATGGAAGAGCTGCAGCTGGGTCAGAGCCTGGAGGGAGGGCGGGGCCTTCACTGAGGACCCCCCCGCCCCCCGAGGCCAGCCCTAGGCCCCGGCGGTCGCGCATGCGCCCTTGGCCTGTGCGGTGTGTGGGGGCTTGAACCCAAGCCCGCAGGGCTCCCGGAGCGGCCAGAGAAAGAAGGGCCCATGGAGAGGTAGGCGAGGTGGGCAGGGGGCGCCACCTTACTCTCCTCAGCTCCCTGAGGGAGAGAGACAGAGACAGAGACAGAGAGAGAGATCCCTGACCTCTGAGTCTCTGCCTCCACCGCTGGCTGGTGCCAACTCACGCGCCATCCCACTTCCAGCCATCACCCCCACGCCTGCCCCGGGGCCAGCCCCACCACAGAGAGGCCGGTTGGTTCCTGCTCACCTCTGTGCCGTCCCTTCCCGACCTGACCCCAGTGCAGGGGATAAGCTTCAGACAAGTCTTTCCATGTCCCTCTGCATGACAATAGACTTCCTCCCCTCTCCCATTCCACAGGCCCACCCACCCGGGACATCCACCTTTGTCATTAGCTCAGGAGAGGATGCAAGATGAGAATCTCTGCTATTGTGTGGGGAGACTCAGTTTCCCGGCTTTCCCCCATGGACACATGTTCTTCAGCTGGGTCTGATTTTCTCCAGACAAGCTGTCTTGGGAAGGATTTGGCCAGCCCTAAGAAGCTGAAGGGAAAGGGCGGAGGGGGGTTCTCTCTCTGCCCCCGACAGCCCCGAGCTGGGTCGGTCCCTCAGACCTGGCCAGGGGCAGCCCATCCCCCGGCGCCCTTCCCCGGGGCATCCAAGGGCAGGCTCGGCGCCAGCCCCACCCCGCTCGCCACTGCCCGACCATCGTCCTCCCTCGGGGGGCCTGGGCAGGACAGGGACCCGGCTGTGGGAGGCCTCCAGATCTCAGGCCTGGCACACCGTTTACCAGGCTGCTTCCTCCTCTGACGGGGGCCCAGCACACGCCCCAGGAGACTTGGCAGCCGCCCCCAGGGCTCTAGCCTCTGGAACTCGTCCCCTTGGAAGGGGCCTGGCCCAGGTGCCAGGTTCGGCTGGTCGGCCAGCCTCCTTTGGAGAAAGCAGGCAAGCCGAGCCAGGCTTGCAGTGGCCCTGGCGTGACACCTGCCACCTCAGGCAGAGGGCCTCCCGCGTGCCCTCCATGGCGGGTTTCTCCCCGGAGCCGTGGCCTGGGCACTAGGAAGGCCGGGCCTCCCCGACTCCCGGGAGGAGGGGCTAACCCACTTGCGCCCTGGCCCCCAAACCCTCTGGTGCCATCTGCCTGTCTCGGCACTTCTGACTCCACAGAGCCTTTCCTACATCTGGGCTGCCTGCCGTGGCAAAGTGCAGGCGTGGGGTGAGGCCATGGCTTTGTTTTCCAGGAAAAAATGAGCCCCTGGCCGAAGCAGCAGGCCCAGGCAGAGCCTTGAGCTTGAAGCCCAGTAGGTCTGTGGCCCTCAGGGCCAGAGCAATGCTTTCAAGGCAGGGAAGCGGCCTGCAAGCTGAGTGGGAGTGGGGGAGGGGAGGGAGACAGCTGAAGCCGAGTCCTGAAGGGCGGCGATGGAAGAGCTGCAGCTGGGTCAGAGCCTGGAGGGAGGGCGGGGCCTTCACTGAGGACCCCCCCGCCCCCCGAGGCCAGCCCTAGGCCCCGGCGGTCGCGCATGCGCCCTTGGCCTGTGCGGTGTGTGGGGGCTTGAACCCAAGCCCGCAGGGCTCCCGGAGCGGCCAGAGAAAGAAGGGCCCATGGAGAGGTAGGCGAGGTGGGCAGGGGGCGCCACCTTACTCTCCTCAGCTCCCTGAGGGAGAGAGACAGAGACAGAGACAGAGAGAGAGATCCCTGACCTCTGAGTCTCTGCCTCCACCGCTGGCTGGTGCCAACTCACGCGCCATCCCACTTCCAGCCATCACCCCCACGCCTGCCCCGGGGCCAGCCCCACCACAGAGAGGCCGGTTGGTTCCTGCTCACCTCTGTGCCGTCCCTTCCCGACCTGACCCCAGTGCAGGGGATAAGCTTCAGACAAGTCTTTCCATGTCCCTCTGCATGACAATAGACTTCCTCCCCTCTCCCATTCCACAGGCCCACCCACCCGGGACATCCACCTTTGTCATTAGCTCAGGAGAGGATGCAAGATGAGAATCTCTGCTATTGTGTGGGGAGACTCAGTTTCCCGGCTTTCCCCCATGGACACATGTTCTTCAGCTGGGTCTGATTTTCTCCAGACAAGCTGTCTTGGGAAGGATTTGGCCAGCCCTAAGAAGCTGAAGGGAAAGGGCGGAGGGGGGTTCTCTCTCTGCCCCCGACAGCCCCGAGCTGGGTCGGTCCCTCAGACCTGGCCAGGGGCAGCCCATCCCCCGGCGCCCTTCCCCGGGGCATCCAAGGGCAGGCTCGGCGCCAGCCCCACCCCGCTCGCCACTGCCCGACCATCGTCCTCCCTCGGGGGGCCTGGGCAGGACAGGGACCCGGCTGTGGGAGGCCTCCAGATCTCAGGCCTGGCACACCGTTTACCAGGCTGCTTCCTCCTCTGACGGGGGCCCAGCACACGCCCCAGGAGACTTGGCAGCCGCCCCCAGGGCTCTAGCCTCTGGAACTCGTCCCCTTGGAAGGGGCCTGGCCCAGGTGCCAGGTTCGGCTGGTCGGCCAGCCTCCTTTGGAGAAAGCAGGCAAGCCGAGCCAGGCTTGCAGTGGCCCTGGCGTGACACCTGCCACCTCAGGCAGAGGGCCTCCCGCGTGCCCTCCATGGCGGGTTTCTCCCCGGAGCCGTGGCCTGGGCACTAGGAAGGCCGGGCCTCCCCAACTCCCGGGAGGAGGGGCTAGCCCAGTTGCGCCCTGGCCCCCAAACCCTCTGGTGCCATCTGCCTGTCTCGGCACTTCTGACTCCACAGAGCGTTTCCTACATCAGGGCTGCCTGCCGTGGCAATGTGCAGGCGTGGGGTGAGGCCATGGCTTTGTTTTCCAGGAAAAAATGAGCCCCTGGCCGAAGCAGCAGGCCCAGGCAGAGCCTTGAGCTTGAAGCCCAGTAGGTCTGTGGCCCTCAGGGCCAGAGCAATGCTTTCAAGGCAGGGAAGCGGCCTGCAAGCTGAGTGGGAGTGGGGGAGGGGAGGGAGACAGCTGAAGCCGAGTCCTGAAGGGCGGCGATGGAAGAGCTGCAGCTGGGTCAGAGCCTGGAGGGAGGGCGGGGCCTTCACTGAGGACCCCCCCGCCCCCCGAGGCCAGCCCTAGGCCCCGGCGGTCGCGCATGCGCCCTTGGCCTGTGCGGTGTGTGGGGGCTTGAACCCAAGCCCGCAGGGCTCCCGGAGCGGCCAGAGAAAGAAGGGCCCATGGAGAGGTAGGCGAGGTGGGCAGGGGGCGCCACCTTACTCTCCTCAGCTCCCTGAGGGAGAGAGAGAGAGACAGAGACAGAGAGAGAGATCCCTGACCTCTGAGTCTCTGCCTCCACCGCTGGCTGGTGCCAACTCACGCGCCATCCCACTTCCAGCCATCACCCCCACGCCTGCCCCGGGGCCAGCCCCACCACAGAGAGGCCGGTTGGTTCCTGCTCACCTCTGTGCCTTCCCTTCCCGACCTGACCCCAGTGCAGGGGATAAGCTTCAGACAAGTCTTTCCATGTCCCTCTGCATGACAATAGACTTCCTCCCCTCTCCCATTCCACAGGCCCACCCACCCGGGACATCCACCTTTGTCATTAGCTCAGGAGAGGATGCAAGATGAGAATCTCTGCTATTGTGTGGGGAGACTCAGTTTCCCGGCTTTCCCCCATGGACACATGTTCTTCAGCTGGGTCTGATTTTCTCCAGACAAGCTGTCTTGGGAAGGATTTGGCCAGCCCTAAGAAGCTGAAGGGAAAGGGCGGAGGGGGGTTCTCTCTCTGCCCCCGACAGCCCCGAGCTGGGTCGGTCCCTCAGACCTGGCCAGGGGCAGCCCATCCCCCGGCGCCCTTCCCCGGGGCATCCAAGGGCAGGCTCGGCGCCAGCCCCACCCCGCTCGCCACTGCCCGACCATCGTCCTCCCTCGGGGGGCCTGGGCAGGACAGGGACCCGGGTGTGGGAGGCCTCCAGATCTCAGGCCTGGCACACCGTTTACCAGGCTGCTTCCTCCTCTGACGGGGGCCCAGCACACGCCCCAGGAGACTTGGCAGCCGCCCCCAGGGCTCTAGCCTCTGGAACTCGTCCCCTTGGAAGGGGCCTGGCCCAGGTGCCAGGTTCGGCTGGTCGGCCAGCCTCCTTTGGAGAAAGCAGGCAAGCCGAGCCAGGCTTGCAGTGGCCCTGGCGTGACACCTGCCACCTCAGGCAGAGGGCCTCCCGCGTGCCCTCCATGGCGGGTTTCTCCCCGGAGCCGTGGCCTGGGCACTAGGAAGGCCGGGCCTCCCCGACTCCCGGGAGGAGGGGCTAACCCACTTGCGCCCTGGCCCCCAAACCCTCTGGTGCCATCTGCCTGTCTCGGCACTTCTGACTCCACAGAGCCTTTCCTACATCTGGGCTGCCTGCCGTGGCAAAGTGCAGGCGTGGGGTGAGGCCATGGCTTTGTTTTCCAGGAAAAAATGAGCCCCTGGCCGAAGCAGCAGGCCCAGGCAGAGCCTTGAGCTTGAAGCCCAGTAGGTCTGTGGCCCTCAGGGCCAGAGCAATGCTTTCAAGGCAGGGAAGCGGCCTGCAAGCTGATTGGGAGTGGGGGAGGGGAGGGAGACAGCTGAAGCCGAGTCCTGAAGGGCGGCGATGGAAGAGCTGCAGCTGGGTCAGAGCCTGGAGGGAGGGCGGGGCCTTCACTGAGGACCCCCCCGCCCCCCGAGGCCAGCCCTAGGCCCCGGCGGTCGCGCATGCGCCCTTGGCCTGTGCGGTGTGTGGGGGCTTGAACCCAAGCCCGCAGGGCTCCCGGAGCGGCCAGAGAAAGAAGGGCCCATGGAGAGGTAGGCGAGGTGGGCAGGGGGCGCCACCTTACTCTCCTCAGCTCCCTGAGGGAGAGAGAGAGAGACAGAGACAGAGAGAGAGATCCCTGACCTCTGAGTCTCTGCCTCCACCGCTGGCTGGTGCCAACTCACGCGCCATCCCACTTCCAGCCATCACCCCCACGCCTGCCCCGGGGCCAGCCCCACCACAGAGAGGCCGGTTGGTTCCTGCTCACCTCTGTGCCGTCCCTTCCCGACCTGACCCCAGTGCAGGGGATAAGCTTCAGACAAGTCTTTCCATGTCCCTCTGCATGACAATAGACTTCCTCCCCTCTCCCATTCCACAGGCCCACCCACCCGGGACATCCACCTTTGTCATTAGCTCAGGAGAGGATGCAAGATGAGAATCTCTGCTATTGTGTGGGGAGACTCAGTTTCCCGGCTTTCCCCCATGGACACATGTTCTTCAGCTGGGTCTGATTTTCTCCAGACAAGCTGTCTTGGGAAGGATTTGGCCAGCCCTAAGAAGCTGAAGGGAAAGGGCGGAGGGGGGTTCTCTCTCTGCCCCCGACAGCCCCGAGCTGGGTCGGTCCCTCAGACCTGGCCAGGGGCAGCCCATCCCCCGGCGCCCTTCCCCGGGGCATCCAAGGGCAGGCTCGGCGCCAGCCCCACCCCGCTCGCCACTGCCCGACCATCGTCCTCCCTCGGGGGGCCTGGGCAGGACAGGGACCCGGGTGTGGGAGGCCTCCAGATCTCAGGCCTGGCACACCGTTTACCAGGCTGCTTCCTCCTCTGACGGGGGCCCAGCACACGCCCCAGGAGACTTGGCAGCCGCCCCCAGGGCTCTAGCCTCTGGAACTCGTCCCCTTGGAAGGGGCCTGGCCCAGGTGCCAGGTTCGGCTGGTCGGCCAGCCTCCTTTGGAGAAAGCAGGCAAGCCGAGCCAGGCTTGCAGTGGCCCTGGCGTGACACCTGCCACCTCAGGCAGAGGGCCTCCCGCGTGCCCTCCATGGCGGGTTTCTCCCCGGAGCCGTGGCCTGGGCACTAGGAAGGCCGGGCCTCCCCAACTCCCGGGAGGAGGGGCTAGCCCAGTTGCGCCCTGGCCCCCAAACCCTCTGGTGCCATCTGCCTGTCTCGGCACTTCTGACTCCACAGAGCGTTTCCTACATCTGGGCTGCCTGCCGTGGCAATGTGCAGGCGTGGGGTGAGGCCATGGCTTTGTTTTCCAGGAAAAAATGAGCCCCTGGCCGAAGCAGCAGGCCCAGGCAGAGCCTTGAGCTTGAAGCCCAGTAGGTCTGTGGCCCTCAGGGCCAGAGCAATGCTTTCAAGGCAGGGAAGCGGCCTGCAAGCTGAGTGGGAGTGGGGGAGGGGAGGGAGACAGCTGAAGCCGAGTCCTGAAGGGCGGCGATGGAAGAGCTGCAGCTGGGTCAGAGCCTGGAGGGAGGGCGGGGCCTTCACTGAGGACCCCCCCGCCCCCCGAGGCCAGCCCTAGGCCCCGGCGGTCGCGCATGCGCCCTTGGCCTGTGCGGTGTGTGGGGGCTTGAACCCAAGCCCGCAGGGCTCCCGGAGCGGCCAGAGAAAGAAGGGCCCATGGAGAGGTAGGCGAGGTGGGCAGGGGGAGCCACCTTACTCTCCTCAGCTCCCTGAGGGAGAGAGAGAGAGACAGAGACAGAGAGAGAGATCCCTGACCTCTGAGTCTCTGCCTCCACCGCTGGCTGGTGCCAACTCACGCGCCATCCCACTTCCAGCCATCACCCCCACGCCTGCCCCGGGGCCAGCCCCACCACAGAGAGGCCGGTTGGTTCCTGCTCACCTCTGTGCCTTCCCTTCCCGACCTGACCCCAGTGCAGGGGATAAGCTTCAGACAAGTCTTTCCATGTCCCTCTGCATGACAATAGACTTCCTCCCCTCTCCCATTCCACAGGCCCACCCACCCGGGACATCCACCTTTGTCATTAGCTCAGGAGAGGATGCAAGATGAGAATCTCTGCTATTGTGTGGGGAGACTCAGTTTCCCGGCTTTCCCCCATGGACACATGTTCTTCAGCTGGGTCTGATTTTCTCCAGACAAGCTGTCTTGGGAAGGATTTGGCCAGCCCTAAGAAGCTGAAGGGAAAGGGCGGAGGGGGGTTCTCTCTCTGCCCCCGACAGCCCCGAGCTGGGTCGGTCCCTCAGACCTGGCCAGGGGCAGCCCATCCCCCGGCGCCCTTCCCCGGGGCATCCAAGGGCAGGCTCGGCGCCAGCCCCACCCCGCTCGCCACTGCCCGACCATCGTCCTCCCTCGGGGGGCCTGGGCAGGACAGGGACCCGGGTGTGGGAGGCCTCCAGATCTCAGGCCTGGCACACCGTTTACCAGGCTGCTTCCTCCTCTGACGGGGGCCCAGCACACGCCCCAGGAGACTTGGCAGCCGCCCCCAGGGCTCTAGCCTCTGGAACTCGTCCCCTTGGAAGGGGCCTGGCCCAGGTGCCAGGTTCGGCTGGTCGGCCAGCCTCCTTTGGAGAAAGCAGGCAAGCCGAGCCAGGCTTGCAGTGGCCCTGGCGTGACACCTGCCACCTCAGGCAGAGGGCCTCCCGCGTGCCCTCCATGGCGGGTTTCTCCCCGGAGCCGTGGCCTGGGCACTAGGAAGGCCGGGCCTCCCCGACTCCCGGGAGGAGGGGCTAACCCACTTGCGCCCTGGCCCCCAAACCCTCTGGTGCCATCTGCCTGTCTCGGCACTTCTGACTCCACAGAGCCTTTCCTACATCTGGGCTGCCTGCCGTGGCAAAGTGCAGGCGTGGGGTGAGGCCATGGCTTTGTTTTCCAGGAAAAAATGAGCCCCTGGCCGAAGCAGCAGGCCCAGGCAGAGCCTTGAGCTTGAAGCCCAGTAGGTCTGTGGCCCTCAGGGCCAGAGCAATGCTTTCAAGGCAGGGAAGCGGCCTGCAAGCTGATTGGGAGTGGGGGAGGGGAGGGAGACAGCTGAAGCCGAGTCCTGAAGGGCGGCGATGGAAGAGCTGCAGCTGGGTCAGAGCCTGGAGGGAGGGCGGGGCCTTCACTGAGGACCCCCCCGCCCCCCGAGGCCAGCCCTAGGCCCCGGCGGTCGCGCATGCGCCCTTGGCCTGTGCGGTGTGTGGGGGCTTGAACCCAAGCCCGCAGGGCTCCCGGAGCGGCCAGAGAAAGAAGGGCCCATGGAGAGGTAGGCGAGGTGGGCAGGGGGCGCCACCTTACTCTCCTCAGCTCCCTGAGGGAGAGAGAGAGAGACAGAGACAGAGAGAGAGATCCCTGACCTCTGAGTCTCTGCCTCCACCGCTGGCTGGTGCCAACTCACGCGCCATCCCACTTCCAGCCATCACCCCCACGCCTGCCCCGGGGCCAGCCCCACCACAGAGAGGCCGGTTGGTTCCTGCTCACCTCTGTGCCGTCCCTTCCCGACCTGACCCCAGTGCAGGGGATAAGCTTCAGACAAGTCTTTCCATGTCCCTCTGCATGACAATAGACTTCCTCCCCTCTCCCATTCCACAGGCCCACCCACCCGGGACATCCACCTTTGTCATTAGCTCAGGAGAGGATGCAAGATGAGAATCTCTGCTATTGTGTGGGGAGACTCAGTTTCCCGGCTTTCCCCCATGGACACATGTTCTTCAGCTGGGTCTGATTTTCTCCAGACAAGCTGTCTTGGGAAGGATTTGGCCAGCCCTAAGAAGCTGAAGGGAAAGGGCAGAGGGGGGTTCTCTCTCTGCCCCCGACAGCCCCGAGCTGGGTCGGTCCCTCAGACCTGGCCAGGGGCAGCCCATCCCCCGGCGCCCTTCCCCGGGGCATCCAAGGGCAGGCTCGGCGCCAGCCCCACCACGCTCGCCACTGCCCGACCATCGTCCTCCCTCGGGGGGCCTGGGCAGGACAGGGACCCGGGTGTGGGAGGCCTCCAGATCTCAGGCCTGGCACACCGTTTACCAGGCTGCTTCCTCCTCTGACGGGGGCCCAGCACACGCCCCAGGAGACTTGGCAGCCGCCCCCAGGGCTCTAGCCTCTGGAACTCGTCCCCTTGGAAGGGGCCTGGCCCAGGTGCCAGGTTCGGCTGGTCGGCCAGCCTCCTTTGGAGAAAGCAGGCAAGCCGAGCCAGGCTTGCAGTGGCCCTGGCGTGACACCTGCCACCTCAGGCAGAGGGCCTCCCGCGTGCCCTCCATGGCGGGTTTCTCCCCGGAGCCGTGGCCTGGGCACTAGGAAGGCCGGGCCTCCCCGACTCCCGGGAGGAGGGGCTAACCCACTTGCGCCCTGGCCCCCAAACCCTCTGGTGCCATCTGCCTGTCTCGGCACTTCTGACTCCACAGAGCCTTTCCTACATCTGGGCTGCCTGCCGTGGCAAAGTGCAGGCGTGGGGTGAGGCCATGGCTTTGTTTTCCAGGAAAAAATGAGCCCCTGGCCGAAGCAGCAGGCCCAGGCAGAGCCTTGAGCTTGAAGCCCAGTAGGTCTGTGGCCCTCAGGGCCAGAGCAATGCTTTCAAGGCAGGGAAGCGGCCTGCAAGCTGAGTGGGAGTGGGGGAGGGGAGGGAGACAGCTGAAGCCGAGTCCTGAAGGGCGGCGATGGAAGAGCTGCAGCTGGGTCAGAGCCTGGAGGGAGGGCGAGGCCTTCACTGAGGACCCCCCCGCCCCCCGAGGCCAGCCCTAGGCCCCGGCGGTCGCGCATGCGCCCTTGGCCTGTGCGGTGTGTGGGGGCTTGAACCCAAGCCCGCAGGGCTCCCGGAGCGGCCAGAGAAAGAAGGGCCCATGGAGAGGTAGGCGAGGTGGGCAGGGGGCGCCACCTTACTCTCCTCAGCTCCCTGAGGGAGAGAGAGAGAGACAGAGACAGAGAGAGAGATCCCTGACCTCTGAGTCTCTGCCTCCACCGCTGGCTGGTGCCAACTCACGCGCCATCCCACTTCCAGCCATCACCCCCACGCCTGCCCCGGGGCCAGCCCCACCACAGAGAGGCCGGTTGGTTCCTGCTCACCTCTGTGC
Source organism: Diceros bicornis minor (assembly GCF_020826845.1). Lineage (NCBI taxonomy): Eukaryota > Metazoa > Chordata > Mammalia > Perissodactyla > Rhinocerotidae > Diceros > Diceros bicornis. The sequence goes on from NW_026691039.1 coordinate 914,431, forward strand.
CGTCCCTTCCCGACCTGACCCCAGTGCAGGGGATAAGCTTCAGACAAGTCTTTCCATGTCCCTCTGCATGACAATAGACTTCCTCCCCTCTCCCATTCCACAGGCCCACCCACCCGGGACATCCACCTTTGTCATTAGCTCAGGAGAGGATGCAAGATGAGAATCTCTGCTATTGTGTGGGGAGACTCAGTTTCCCGGGTTTCCCCCATGGACACATGTTCTTCAGCTGGGTCTGATTTTCTCCAGACAAGCTGTCTTGGGAAGGATTTGGCCAGCCCTAAGAACCTGAAGGGAAAGGGCGGAGGGGGGTTCTCTCTCTGCCCCCGACAGCCCCGAGCTGGGTCGGTCCCTCAGACCTGGCCAGGGGCAGCCCATCCCCCGGCGCCCTTCCCCGGGGCATCCAAGGGCAGGCTCGGCGCCAGCCCCACCCCGCTCGCCACTGCCCGACCATCGTCCTCCCTCGGGGGGCCTGGGCAGGACAGGGACCCGGGTGTGGGAGGCCTCCAGATCTCAGGCCTGGCACACCGTTTACCAGGCTGCTTCCTCCTCTGACGGGGGCCCAGCACACGCCCCAGGAGACTTGGCAGCCGCCCCCAGGGCTCTAGCCTCTGGAACTCGTCCCCTTGGAAGGGGCCTGGCCCAGGTGCCAGGTTCGGCTGGTCGGCCAGCCTCCTTTGGAGAAAGCAGGCAAGCCGAGCCAGGCTTGCAGTGGCCCTGGCGTGACACCTGCCACCTCAGGCAGAGGGCCTCCCGCGTGCCCTCCATGGCGGGTTTCTCCCCGGAGCCGTGGCCTGGGCACTAGGAAGGCCGGGCCTCCCCGACTCCCGGGAGGAGGGGCTAACCCACTTGCGCCCTGGCCCCCAAACCCTCTGGTGCCATCTGCCTGTCTCGGCACTTCTGACTCCACAGAGCCTTTCCTACATCTGGGCTGCCTGCCGTGGCAAAGTGCAGGCGTGGGGTGAGGCCATGGCTTTGTTTTCCAGGAAAAAATGAGCCCCTGGCCGAAGCAGCAGGCCCAGGCAGAGCCTTGAGCTTGAAGCCCAGTAGGTCTGTGGCCCTCAGGGCCAGAGCAATGCTTTCAAGGCAGGGAAGCGGCCTGCAAGCTGAGTGGGAGTGGGGGAGGGGAGGGAGACAGCTGAAGCCGAGTCCTGAAGGGCGGCGATGGAAGAGCTGCAGCTGGGTCAGAGCCTGGAGGGAGGGCGGGGCCTTCACTGAGGACCCCCCCGCCCCCCGAGGCCAGCCCTAGGCCCCGGCGGTCGCGCATGCGCCCTTGGCCTGTGCGGTGTGTGGGGGCTTGAACCCAAGCCCGCAGGGCTCCCGGAGCGGCCAGAGAAAGAAGGGCCCATGGAGAGGTAGGCGAGGTGGGCAGGGGGCGCCACCTTACTCTCCTCAGCTCCCTGAGGGAGAGAGAGAGAGACAGAGACAGAGAGAGAGATCCCTGACCTCTGAGTCTCTGCCTCCACCGCTGGCTGGTGCCAACTCACGCGCCATCCCACTTCCAGCCATCACCCCCACGCCTGCCCCGGGGCCAGCCCCACCACAGAGAGGCCGGTTGGTTCCTGCTCACCTCTGTGCCGTCCCTTCCCGACCTGACCCCAGTGCAGGGGATAAGCTTCAGACAAGTCTTTCCATGTCCCTCTGCATGACAATAGACTTCCTCCCCTCTCCCATTCCACAGGCCCACCCACCCGGGACATCCACCTTTGTCATTAGCTCAGGAGAGGATGCAAGATGAGAATCTCTGCTATTGTGTGGGGAGACTCAGTTTCCCGGCTTTCCCCCATGGACACATGTTCTTCAGCTGGGTCTGATTTTCTCCAGACAAGCTGTCTTGGGAAGGATTTGGCCAGCCCTAAGAACCTGAAGGGAAAGGGCGGAGGGGGGTTCTCTCTCTGCCCCCGACAGCCCCGAGCTGGGTCGGTCCCTCAGACCTGGCCAGGGGCAGCCCATCCCCCGGCGCCCTTCCCCGGGGCATCCAAGGGCAGGCTCGGCGCCAGCCCCACCCCGCTCGCCACTGCCCGACCATCGTCCTCCCTCGGGGGGCCTGGGCAGGACAGGGACCCGGGTGTGGGAGGCCTCCAGATCTCAGGCCTGGCACACCGTTTACCAGGCTGCTTCCTCCTCTGACGGGGGCCCAGCACACGCCCCAGGAGACTTGGCAGCCGCCCCCAGGGCTCTAGCCTCTGGAACTCGTCCCCTTGGAAGGGGCCTGGCCCAGGTGCCAGGTTCGGCTGGTCGGCCAGCCTCCTTTGGAGAAAGCAGGCAAGCCGAGCCAGGCTTGCAGTGGCCCTGGCGTGACACCTGCCACCTCAGGCAGAGGGCCTCCCGCGTGCCCTCCATGGCGGGTTTCTCCCCGGAGCCGTGGCCTGGGCACTAGGAAGGCCGGGCCTCCCCGACTCCCGGGAGGAGGGGCTAACCCACTTGCGCCCTGGCCCCCAAACCCTCTGGTGCCATCTGCCTGTCTCGGCACTTCTGACTCCACAGAGCCTTTCCTACATCTGGGCTGCCTGCCGTGGCAAAGTGCAGGCGTGGGGTGAGGCCATGGCTTTGTTTTCCAGGAAAAAATGAGCCCCTGGCCGAAGCAGCAGGCCCAGGCAGAGCCTTGAGCTTGAAGCCCAGTAGGTCTGTGGCCCTCAGGGCCAGAGCAATGCTTTCAAGGCAGGGAAGCGGCCTGCAAGCTGAGTGGGAGTGGGGGAGGGGAGGGAGACAGCTGAAGCCGAGTCCTGAAGGGCGGCGATGGAAGAGCTGCAGCTGGGTCAGAGCCTGGAGGGAGGGCGGGGCCTTCACTGAGGACCCCCCCGCCCCCCGAGGCCAGCCCTAGGCCCCGGCGGTCGCGCATGCGCCCTTGGCCTGTGCGGTGTGTGGGGGCTTGAACCCAAGCCCGCAGGGCTCCCGGAGCGGCCAGAGAAAGAAGGGCCCATGGAGAGGTAGGCGAGGTGGGCAGGGGGCGCCACCTTACTCTCCTCAGCTCCCTGAGGGAGAGAGAGAGAGACAGAGACAGAGAGAGAGATCCCTGACCTCTGAGTCTCTGCCTCCACCGCTGGCTGGTGCCAACTCACGCGCCATCCCACTTCCAGCCATCACCCCCACGCCTGCCCCGGGGCCAGCCCCACCACAGAGAGGCCGGTTGGTTCCTGCTCACCTCTGTGCCGTCCCTTCCCGACCTGACCCCAGTGCAGGGGATAAGCTTCAGACAAGTCTTTCCATGTCCCTCTGCATGACAATAGACTTCCTCCCCTCTCCCATTCCACAGGCCCACCCACCCGGGACATCCACCTTTGTCATTAGCTCAGGAGAGGATGCAAGATGAGAATCTCTGCTATTGTGTGGGGAGACTCAGTTTCCCGGCTTTCCCCCATGGACACATGTTCTTCAGCTGGGTCTGATTTTCTCCAGACAAGCTGTCTTGGGAAGGATTTGGCCAGCCCTAAGAAGCTGAAGGGAAAGGGCGGAGGGGGGTTCTCTCTCTGCCCCCGACAGCCCCGAGCTGGGTCGGTCCCTCAGACCTGGCCAGGGGCAGCCCATCCCCCGGCGCCCTTCCCCGGGGCATCCAAGGGCAGGCTCGGCGCCAGCCCCACCCCGCTCGCCACTGCCCGACCATCGTCCTCCCTCGGGGGGCCTGGGCAGGACAGGGACCCGGCTGTGGGAGGCCTCCAGATCTCAGGCCTGGCACACCGTTTACCAGGCTGCTTCCTCCTCTGACGGGGGCCCAGCACACGCCCCAGGAGACTTGGCAGCCGCCCCCAGGGCTCTAGCCTCTGGAACTCGTCCCCTTGGAAGGGGCCTGGCCCAGGTGCCAGGTTCGGCTGGTCGGCCAGCCTCCTTTGGAGAAAGCAGGCAAGCCGAGCCAGGCTTGCAGTGGCCCTGGCGTGACACCTGCCACCTCAGGCAGAGGGCCTCCCGCGTGCCCTCCATGGCGGGTTTCTCCCCGGAGCCGTGGCCTGGGCACTAGGAAGGCCGGGCCTCCCCGACTCCCGGGAGGAGGGGCTAACCCACTTGCGCCCTGGCCCCCAAACCCTCTGGTGCCATCTGCCTGTCTCGGCACTTCTGACTCCACAGAGCCTTTCCTACATCTGGGCTGCCTGCCGTGGCAAAGTGCAGGCGTGGGGTGAGGCCATGGCTTTGTTTTCCAGGAAAAAATGAGCCCCTGGCCGAAGCAGCAGGCCCAGGCAGAGCCTTGAGCTTGAAGCCCAGTAGGTCTGTGGCCCTCAGGGCCAGAGCAATGCTTTCAAGGCAGGGAAGCGGCCTGCAAGCTGAGTGGGAGTGGGGGAGGGGAGGGAGACAGCTGAAGCCGAGTCCTGAAGGGCGGCGATGGAAGAGCTGCAGCTGGGTCAGAGCCTGGAGGGAGGGCGGGGCCTTCACTGAGGACCCCCCCGCCCCCCGAGGCCAGCCCTAGGCCCCGGCGGTCGCGCATGCGCCCTTGGCCTGTGCGGTGTGTGGGGGCTTGAACCCAAGCCCGCAGGGCTCCCGGAGCGGCCAGAGAAAGAAGGGCCCATGGAGAGGTAGGCGAGGTGGGCAGGGGGCGCCACCTTACTCTCCTCAGCTCCCTGAGGGAGAGAGAGAGAGACAGAGACAGAGAGAGAGATCCCTGACCTCTGAGTCTCTGCCTCCACCGCTGGCTGGTGCCAACTCACGCGCCATCCCACTTCCAGCCATCACCCCCACGCCTGCCCCGGGGCCAGCCCCACCACAGAGAGGCCGGTTGGTTCCTGCTCACCTCTGTGCCGTCCCTTCCCGACCTGACCCCAGTGCAGGGGATAAGCTTCAGACAAGTCTTTCCATGTCCCTCTGCATGACAATAGACTTCCTCCCCTCTCCCATTCCACAGGCCCACCCACCCGGGACATCCACCTTTGTCATTAGCTCAGGAGAGGATGCAAGATGAGAATCTCTGCTATTGTGTGGGGAGACTCAGTTTCCCGGCTTTCCCCCATGGACACATGTTCTTCAGCTGGGTCTGATTTTCTCCAGACAAGCTGTCTTGGGAAGGATTTGGCCAGCCCTAAGAACCTGAAGGGAAAGGGCGGAGGGGGGTTCTCTCTCTGCCCCCGACAGCCCCGAGCTGGGTCGGTCCCTCAGACCTGGCCAGGGGCAGCCCATCCCCCGGCGCCCTTCCCCGGGGCATCCAAGGGCAGGCTCGGCGCCAGCCCCACCCCGCTCGCCACTGCCCGACCATCGTCCTCCCTCGGGGGGCCTGGGCAGGACAGGGACCCGGGTGTGGGAGGCCTCCAGATCTCAGGCCTGGCACACCGTTTACCAGGCTGCTTCCTCCTCTGACGGGGGCCCAGCACACGCCCCAGGAGACTTGGCAGCCGCCCCCAGGGCTCTAGCCTCTGGAACTCGTCCCCTTGGAAGGGGCCTGGCCCAGGTGCCAGGTTCGGCTGGTCGGCCAGCCTCCTTTGGAGAAAGCAGGCAAGCCGAGCCAGGCTTGCAGTGGCCCTGGCGTGACACCTGCCACCTCAGGCAGAGGGCCTCCCGCGTGCCCTCCATGGCGGGTTTCTCCCCGGAGCCGTGGCCTGGGCACTAGGAAGGCCGGGCCTCCCCGACTCCCGGGAGGAGGGGCTAACCCACTTGCGCCCTGGCCCCCAAACCCTCTGGTGCCATCTGCCTGTCTCGGCACTTCTGACTCCACAGAGCCTTTCCTACATCTGGGCTGCCTGCCGTGGCAAAGTGCAGGCGTGGGGTGAGGCCATGGCTTTGTTTTCCAGGAAAAAATGAGCCCCTGGCCGAAGCAGCAGGCCCAGGCAGAGCCTTGAGCTTGAAGCCCAGTAGGTCTGTGGCCCTCAGGGCCAGAGCAATGCTTTCAAGGCAGGGAAGCGGCCTGCAAGCTGAGTGGGAGTGGGGGAGGGGAGGGAGACAGCTGAAGCCGAGTCCTGAAGGGCGGCGATGGAAGAGCTGCAGCTGGGTCAGAGCCTGGAGGGAGGGCGGGGCCTTCACTGAGGACCCCCCCGCCCCCCGAGGCCAGCCCTAGGCCCCGGCGGTCGCGCATGCGCCCTTGGCCTGTGCGGTGTGTGGGGGCTTGAACCCAAGCCCGCAGGGCTCCCGGAGCGGCCAGAGAAAGAAGGGCCCATGGAGAGGTAGGCGAGGTGGGCAGGGGGCGCCACCTTACTCTCCTCAGCTCCCTGAGGGAGAGAGAGAGAGACAGAGACAGAGAGAGAGATCCCTGACCTCTGAGTCTCTGCCTCCACCGCTGGCTGGTGCCAACTCACGCGCCATCCCACTTCCAGCCATCACCCCCACGCCTGCCCCGGGGCCAGCCCCACCACAGAGAGGCCGGTTGGTTCCTGCTCACCTCTGTGCCGTCCCTTCCCGACCTGACCCCAGTGCAGGGGATAAGCTTCAGACAAGTCTTTCCATGTCCCTCTGCAACAATAGACTTCCTCCCCTCTCCCATTCCACAGGCCCACCCACCCGGGACATCCACCTTTGTCATTAGCTCAGGAGAGGATGCAAGATGAGAATCTCTGCTATTGTGTGGGGAGACTCAGTTTCCCGGCTTTCCCCCATGGACACATGTTCTTCAGCTGGGTCTGATTTTCTCCAGACAAGCTGTCTTGGGAAGGATTTGGCCAGCCCTAAGAACCTGAAGGGAAAGGGCGGAGGGGGGTTCTCTCTCTGCCCCCGACAGCCCCGAGCTGGGTCGGTCCCTCAGACCTGGCCAGGGGCAGCCCATCCCCCGGCGCCCTTCCCCGGGGCATCCAAGGGCAGGCTCGGCGCCAGCCCCACCCCGCTCGCCACTGCCCGACCATCGTCCTCCCTCGGGGGGCCTGGGCAGGACAGGGACCCGGGTGTGGGAGGCCTCCAGATCTCAGGCCTGGCACACCGTTTACCAGGCTGCTTCCTCCTCTGACGGGGGCCCAGCACACGCCCCAGGAGACTTGGCAGCCGCCCCCAGGGCTCTAGCCTCTGGAACTCGTCCCCTTGGAAGGGGCCTGGCCCAGGTGCCAGGTTCGGCTGGTCGGCCAGCCTCCTTTGGAGAAAGCAGGCAAGCCGAGCCAGGCTTGCAGTGGCCCTGGCGTGACACCTGCCACCTCAGGCAGAGGGCCTCCCGCGTGCCCTCCATGGCGGGTTTCTCCCCGGAGCCGTGGCCTGGGCACTAGGAAGGCCGGGCCTCCCCGACTCCCGGGAGGAGGGGCTAACCCACTTGCGCCCTGGCCCCCAAACCCTCTGGTGCCATCTGCCTGTCTCGGCACTTCTGACTCCACAGAGCCTTTCCTACATCTGGGCTGCCTGCCGTGGCAAAGTGCAGGCGTGGGGTGAGGCCATGGCTTTGTTTTCCAGGAAAAAATGAGCCCCTGGCCGAAGCAGCAGGCCCAGGCAGAGCCTTGAGCTTGAAGCCCAGTAGGTCTGTGGCCCTCAGGGCCAGAGCAATGCTTTCAAGGCAGGGAAGCGGCCTGCAAGCTGAGTGGGAGTGGGGGAGGGGAGGGAGACAGCTGAAGCCGAGTCCTGAAGGGCGGCGATGGAAGAGCTGCAGCTGGGTCAGAGCCTGGAGGGAGGGCGGGGCCTTCACTGAGGACCCCCCCGCCCCCCGAGGCCAGCCCTAGGCCCCGGCGGTCGCGCATGCGCCCTTGGCCTGTGCGGTGTGTGGGGGCTTGAACCCAAGCCCGCAGGGCTCCCGGAGCGGCCAGAGAAAGAAGGGCCCATGGAGAGGTAGGCGAGGTGGGCAGGGGGCGCCACCTTACTCTCCTCAGCTCCCTGAGGGAGAGAGAGAGAGACAGAGACAGAGAGAGAGATCCCTGACCTCTGAGTCTCTGCCTCCACCGCTGGCTGGTGCCAACTCACGCGCCATCCCACTTCCAGCCATCACCCCCACGCCTGCCCCGGGGCCAGCCCCACCACAGAGAGGCCGGTTGGTTCCTGCTCACCTCTGTGCCGTCCCTTCCCGACCTGACCCCAGTGCAGGGGATAAGCTTCAGACAAGTCTTTCCATGTCCCTCTGCATGACAATAGACTTCCTCCCCTCTCCCATTCCACAGGCCCACCCACCCGGGACATCCACCTTTGTCATTAGCTCAGGAGAGGATGCAAGATGAGAATCTCTGCTATTGTGTGGGGAGACTCAGTTTCCCGGCTTTCCCCCATGGACACATGTTCTTCAGCTGGGTCTGATTTTCTCCAGACAAGCTGTCTTGGGAAGGATTTGGCCAGCCCTAAGAAGCTGAAGGGAAAGGGCGGAGGGGGGTTCTCTCTCTGCCCCCGACAGCCCCGAGCTGGGTCGGTCCCTCAGACCTGGCCAGGGGCAGCCCATCCCCCGGCGCCCTTCCCCGGGGCATCCAAGGGCAGGCTCGGCGCCAGCCCCACCCCGCTCGCCACTGCCCGACCATCGTCCTCCCTCGGGGGGCCTGGGCAGGACAGGGACCCGGCTGTGGGAGGCCTCCAGATCTCAGGCCTGGCACACCGTTTACCAGGCTGCTTCCTCCTCTGACGGGGGCCCAGCACACGCCCCAGGAGACTTGGCAGCCGCCCCCAGGGCTCTAGCCTCTGGAACTCGTCCCCTTGGAAGGGGCCTGGCCCAGGTGCCAGGTTCGGCTGGTCGGCCAGCCTCCTTTGGAGAAAGCAGGCAAGCCGAGCCAGGCTTGCAGTGGCCCTGGCGTGACACCTGCCACCTCAGGCAGAGGGCCTCCCGCGTGCCCTCCATGGCGGGTTTCTCCCCGGAGCCGTGGCCTGGGCACTAGGAAGGCCGGGCCTCCCCGACTCCCGGGAGGAGGGGCTAACCCACTTGCGCCCTGGCCCCCAAACCCTCTGGTGCCATCTGCCTGTCTCGGCACTTCTGACTCCACAGAGCCTTTCCTACATCTGGGCTGCCTGCCGTGGCAAAGTGCAGGCGTGGGGTGAGGCCATGGCTTTGTTTTCCAGGAAAAAATGAGCCCCTGGCCGAAGCAGCAGGCCCAGGCAGAGCCTTGAGCTTGAAGCCCAGTAGGTCTGTGGCCCTCAGGGCCAGAGCAATGCTTTCAAGGCAGGGAAGCGGCCTGCAAGCTGAGTGGGAGTGGGGGAGGGGAGGGAGACAGCTGAAGCCGAGTCCTGAAGGGCGGCGATGGAAGAGCTGCAGCTGGGTCAGAGCCTGGAGGGAGGGCGGGGCCTTCACTGAGGACCCCCCCGCCCCCCGAGGCCAGCCCTAGGCCCCGGCGGTCGCGCATGCGCCCTTGGCCTGTGCGGTGTGTGGGGGCTTGAACCCAAGCCCGCAGGGCTCCCGGAGCGGCCAGAGAAAGAAGGGCCCATGGAGAGGTAGGCGAGGTGGGCAGGGGGCGCCACCTTACTCTCCTCAGCTCCCTGAGGGAGAGAGAGAGAGACAGAGACAGAGAGAGAGATCCCTGACCTCTGAGTCTCTGCCTCCACCGCTGGCTGGTGCCAACTCACGCGCCATCCCACTTCCAGCCATCACCCCCACGCCTGCCCCGGGGCCAGCCCCACCACAGAGAGGCCGGTTGGTTCCTGCTCACCTCTGTGCCGTCCCTTCCCGACCTGACCCCAGTGCAGGGGATAAGCTTCAGACAAGTCTTTCCATGTCCCTCTGCATGACAATAGACTTCCTCCCCTCTCCCATTCCACAGGCCCACCCACCCGGGACATCCACCTTTGTCATTAGCTCAGGAGAGGATGCAAGATGAGAATCTCTGCTATTGTGTGGGGAGACTCAGTTTCCCGGCTTTCCCCCATGGACACATGTTCTTCAGCTGGGTCTGATTTTCTCCAGACAAGCTGTCTTGGGAAGGATTTGGCCAGCCCTAAGAACCTGAAGGGAAAGGGCGGAGGGGGGTTCTCTCTCTGCCCCCGACAGCCCCGAGCTGGGTCGGTCCCTCAGACCTGGCCAGGGGCAGCCCATCCCCCGGCGCCCTTCCCCGGGGCATCCAAGGGCAGGCTCGGCGCCAGCCCCACCCCGCTCGCCACTGCCCGACCATCGTCCTCCCTCGGGGGGCCTGGGCAGGACAGGGACCCGGGTGTGGGAGGCCTCCAGATCTCAGGCCTGGCACACCGTTTACCAGGCTGCTTCCTCCTCTGACGGGGGCCCAGCACACGCCCCAGGAGACTTGGCAGCCGCCCCCAGGGCTCTAGCCTCTGGAACTCGTCCCCTTGGAAGGGGCCTGGCCCAGGTGCCAGGTTCGGCTGGTCGGCCAGCCTCCTTTGGAGAAAGCAGGCAAGCCGAGCCAGGCTTGCAGTGGCCCTGGCGTGACACCTGCCACCTCAGGCAGAGGGCCTCCCGCGTGCCCTCCATGGCGGGTTTCTCCCCGGAGCCGTGGCCTGGGCACTAGGAAGGCCGGGCCTCCCCGACTCCCGGGAGGAGGGGCTAACCCACTTGCGCCCTGGCCCCCAAACCCTCTGGTGCCATCTGCCTGTCTCGGCACTTCTGACTCCACAGAGCCTTTCCTACATCTGGGCTGCCTGCCGTGGCAAAGTGCAGGCGTGGGGTGAGGCCATGGCTTTGTTTTCCAGGAAAAAATGAGCCCCTGGCCGAAGCAGCAGGCCCAGGCAGAGCCTTGAGCTTGAAGCCCAGTAGGTCTGTGGCCCTCAGGGCCAGAGCAATGCTTTCAAGGCAGGGAAGCGGCCTGCAAGCTGAGTGGGAGTGGGGGAGGGGAGGGAGACAGCTGAAGCCGAGTCCTGAAGGGCGGCGATGGAAGAGCTGCAGCTGGGTCAGAGCCTGGAGGGAGGGCGGGGCCTTCACTGAGGACCCCCCCGCCCCCCGAGGCCAGCCCTAGGCCCCGGCGGTCGCGCATGCGCCCTTGGCCTGTGCGGTGTGTGGGGGCTTGAACCCAAGCCCGCAGGGCTCCCGGAGCGGCCAGAGAAAGAAGGGCCCATGGAGAGGTAGGCGAGGTGGGCAGGGGGCGCCACCTTACTCTCCTCAGCTCCCTGAGGGAGAGAGAGAGAGACAGAGACAGAGAGAGAGATCCCTGACCTCTGAGTCTCTGCCTCCACCGCTGGCTGGTGCCAACTCACGCGCCATCCCACTTCCAGCCATCACCCCCACGCCTGCCCCGGGGCCAGCCCCACCACAGAGAGGCCGGTTGGTTCCTGCTCACCTCTGTGCCGTCCCTTCCCGACCTGACCCCAGTGCAGGGGATAAGCTTCAGACAAGTCTTTCCATGTCCCTCTGCATGACAATAGACTTCCTCCCCTCTCCCATTCCACAGGCCCACCCACCCGGGACATCCACCTTTGTCATTAGCTCAGGAGAGGATGCAAGATGAGAATCTCTGCTATTGTGTGGGGAGACTCAGTTTCCCGGCTTTCCCCCATGGACACATGTTCTTCAGCTGGGTCTGATTTTCTCCAGACAAGCTGTCTTGGGAAGGATTTGGCCAGCCCTAAGAAGCTGAAGGGAAAGGGCGGAGGGGGGTTCTCTCTCTGCCCCCGACAGCCCCGAGCTGGGTCGGTCCCTCAGACCTGGCCAGGGGCAGCCCATCCCCCGGCGCCCTTCCCCGGGGCATCCAAGGGCAGGCTCGGCGCCAGCCCCACCCCGCTCGCCACTGCCCGACCATCGTCCTCCCTCGGGGGGCCTGGGCAGGACAGGGACCCGGCTGTGGGAGGCCTCCAGATCTCAGGCCTGGCACACCGTTTACCAGGCTGCTTCCTCCTCTGACGGGGGCCCAGCACACGCCCCAGGAGACTTGGCAGCCGCCCCCAGGGCTCTAGCCTCTGGAACTCGTCCCCTTGGAAGGGGCCTGGCCCAGGTGCCAGGTTCGGCTGGTCGGCCAGCCTCCTTTGGAGAAAGCAGGCAAGCCGAGCCAGGCTTGCAGTGGCCCTGGCGTGACACCTGCCACCTCAGGCAGAGGGCCTCCCGCGTGCCCTCCATGGCGGGTTTCTCCCCGGAGCCGTGGCCTGGGCACTAGGAAGGCCGGGCCTCCCCGACTCCCGGGAGGAGGGGCTAACCCACTTGCGCCCTGGCCCCCAAACCCTCTGGTGCCATCTGCCTGTCTCGGCACTTCTGACTCCACAGAGCCTTTCCTACATCTGGGCTGCCTGCCGTGGCAAAGTGCAGGCGTGGGGTGAGGCCATGGCTTTGTTTTCCAGGAAAAAATGAGCCCCTGGCCGAAGCAGCAGGCCCAGGCAGAGCCTTGAGCTTGAAGCCCAGTAGGTCTGTGGCCCTCAGGGCCAGAGCAATGCTTTCAAGGCAGGGAAGCGGCCTGCAAGCTGAGTGGGAGTGGGGGAGGGGAGGGAGACAGCTGAAGCCGAGTCCTGAAGGGCGGCGATGGAAGAGCTGCAGCTGGGTCAGAGCCTGGAGGGAGGGCGGGGCCTTCACTGAGGACCCCCCCGCCCCCCGAGGCCAGCCCTAGGCCCCGGCGGTCGCGCATGCGCCCTTGGCCTGTGCGGTGTGTGGGGGCTTGAACCCAAGCCCGCAGGGCTCCCGGAGCGGCCAGAGAAAGAAGGGCCCATGGAGAGGTAGGCGAGGTGGGCAGGGGGCGCCACCTTACTCTCCTCAGCTCCCTGAGGGAGAGAGACAGAGACAGAGACAGAGAGAGAGATCCCTGACCTCTGAGTCTCTGCCTCCACCGCTGGCTGGTGCCAACTCACGCGCCATCCCACTTCCAGCCATCACCCCCACGCCTGCCCCGGGGCCAGCCCCACCACAGAGAGGCCGGTTGGTTCCTGCTCACCTCTGTGCCGTCCCTTCCCGACCTGACCCCAGTGCAGGGGATAAGCTTCAGACAAGTCTTTCCATGTCCCTCTGCATGACAATAGACTTCCTCCCCTCTCCCATTCCACAGGCCCACCCACCCGGGACATCCACCTTTGTCATTAGCTCAGGAGAGGATGCAAGATGAGAATCTCTGCTATTGTGTGGGGAGACTCAGTTTCCCGGCTTTCCCCCATGGACACATGTTCTTCAGCTGGGTCTGATTTTCTCCAGACAAGCTGTCTTGGGAAGGATTTGGCCAGCCCTAAGAAGCTGAAGGGAAAGGGCGGAGGGGGGTTCTCTCTCTGCCCCCGACAGCCCCGAGCTGGGTCGGTCCCTCAGACCTGGCCAGGGGCAGCCCATCCCCCGGCGCCCTTCCCCGGGGCATCCAAGGGCAGGCTCGGCGCCAGCCCCACCCCGCTCGCCACTGCCCGACCATCGTCCTCCCTCGGGGGGCCTGGGCAGGACAGGGACCCGGGTGTGGGAGGCCTCCAGATCTCAGGCCTGGCACACCGTTTACCAGGCTGCTTCCTCCTCTGACGGGGGCCCAGCACACGCCCCAGGAGACTTGGCAGCCGCCCCCAGGGCTCTAGCCTCTGGAACTCGTCCCCTTGGAAGGGGCCTGGCCCAGGTGCCAGGTTCGGCTGGTCGGCCAGCCTCCTTTGGAGAAAGCAGGCAAGCCGAGCCAGGCTTGCAGTGGCCCTGGCGTGACACCTGCCACCTCAGGCAGAGGGCCTCCCGCGTGCCCTCCATGGCGGGTTTCTCCCCGGAGCCGTGGCCTGGGCACTAGGAAGGCCGGGCCTCCCCGACTCCCGGGAGGAGGGGCTAACCCACTTGCGCCCTGGCCCCCAAACCCTCTGGTGCCATCTGCCTGTCTCGGCACTTCTGACTCCACAGAGCCTTTCCTACATCTGGGCTGCCTGCCGTGGCAAAGTGCAGGCGTGGGGTGAGGCCATGGCTTTGTTTTCCAGGAAAAAATGAGCCCCTGGCCGAAGCAGCAGGCCCAGGCAGAGCCTTGAGCTTGAAGCCCAGTAGGTCTGTGGCCCTCAGGGCCAGAGCAATGCTTTCAAGGCAGGGAAGCGGCCTGCAAGCTGATTGGGAGTGGGGGAGGGGAGGGAGACAGCTGAAGCCGAGTCCTGAAGGGCGGCGATGGAAGAGCTGCAGCTGGGTCAGAGCCTGGAGGGAGGGCGGGGCCTTCACTGAGGACCCCCCCGCCCCCCGAGGCCAGCCCTAGGCCCCGGCGGTCGCGCATGCGCCCTTGGCCTGTGCGGTGTGTGGGGGCTTGAACCCAAGCCCGCAGGGCTCCCGGAGCGGCCAGAGAAAGAAGGGCCCATGGAGAGGTAGGCGAGGTGGGCAGGGGGCGCCACCTTACTCTCCTCAGCTCCCTGAGGGAGAGAGAGAGAGACAGAGACAGAGAGAGAGATCCCTGACCTCTGAGTCTCTGCCTCCACCGCTGGCTGGTGCCAACTCACGCGCCATCCCACTTCCAGCCATCACCCCCACGCCTGCCCCGGGGCCAGCCCCACCACAGAGAGGCCGGTTGGTTCCTGCTCACCTCTGTGCCGTCCCTTCCCGACCTGACCCCAGTGCAGGGGATAAGCTTCAGACAAGTCTTTCCATGTCCCTCTGCATGACAATAGACTTCCTCCCCTCTCCCATTCCACAGGCCCACCCACCCGGGACATCCACCTTTGTCATTAGCTCAGGAGAGGATGCAAGATGAGAATCTCTGCTATTGTGTGGGGAGACTCAGTTTCCCGGCTTTCCCCCATGGACACATGTTCTTCAGCTGGGTCTGATTTTCTCCAGACAAGCTGTCTTGGGAAGGATTTGGCCAGCCCTAAGAAGCTGAAGGGAAAGGGCAGAGGGGGGTTCTCTCTCTGCCCCCGACAGCCCCGAGCTGGGTCGGTCCCTCAGACCTGGCCAGGGGCAGCCCATCCCCCGGCGCCCTTCCCCGGGGCATCCAAGGGCAGGCTCGGCGCCAGCCCCACCACGCTCGCCACTGCCCGACCATCGTCCTCCCTCGGGGGGCCTGGGCAGGACAGGGACCCGGGTGTGGGAGGCCTCCAGATCTCAGGCCTGGCACACCGTTTACCAGGCTGCTTCCTCCTCTGACGGGGGCCCAGCACACGCCCCAGGAGACTTGGCAGCCGCCCCCAGGGCTCTAGCCTCTGGAACTCGTCCCCTTGGAAGGGGCCTGGCCCAGGTGCCAGGTTCGGCTGGTCGGCCAGCCTCCTTTGGAGAAAGCAGGCAAGCCGAGCCAGGCTTGCAGTGGCCCTGGCGTGACACCTGCCACCTCAGGCAGAGGGCCTCCCGCGTGCCCTCCATGGCGGGTTTCTCCCCGGAGCCGTGGCCTGGGCACTAGGAAGGCCGGGCCTCCCCGACTCCCGGGAGGAGGGGCTAACCCACTTGCGCCCTGGCCCCCAAACCCTCTGGTGCCATCTGCCTGTCTCGGCACTTCTGACTCCACAGAGCCTTTCCTACATCTGGGCTGCCTGCCGTGGCAAAGTGCAGGCGTGGGGTGAGGCCATGGCTTTGTTTTCCAGGAAAAAATGAGCCCCTGGCCGAAGCAGCAGGCCCAGGCAGAGCCTTGAGCTTGAAGCCCAGTAGGTCTGTGGCCCTCAGGGCCAGAGCAATGCTTTCAAGGCAGGGAAGCGGCCTGCAAGCTGAGTGGGAGTGGGGGAGGGGAGGGAGACAGCTGAAGCCGAGTCCTGAAGGGCGGCGATGGAAGAGCTGCAGCTGGGTCAGAGCCTGGAGGGAGGGCGAGGCCTTCACTGAGGACCCCCCCGCCCCCCGAGGCCAGCCCTAGGCCCCGGCGGTCGCGCATGCGCCCTTGGCCTGTGCGGTGTGTGGGGGCTTGAACCCAAGCCCGCAGGGCTCCCGGAGCGGCCAGAGAAAGAAGGGCCCATGGAGAGGTAGGCGAGGTGGGCAGGGGGCGCCACCTTACTCTCCTCAGCTCCCTGAGGGAGAGAGAGAGAGACAGAGACAGAGAGAGAGATCCCTGACCTCTGAGTCTCTGCCTCCACCGCTGGCTGGTGCCAACTCACGCGCCATCCCACTTCCAGCCATCACCCCCACGCCTGCCCCGGGGCCAGCCCCACCACAGAGAGGCCGGTTGGTTCCTGCTCACCTCTGTGCCGTCCCTTCCCGACCTGACCCCAGTGCAGGGGATAAGCTTCAGACAAGTCTTTCCATGTCCCTCTGCATGACAATAGACTTCCTCCCCTCTCCCATTCCACAGGCCCACCCACCCGGGACATCCACCTTTGTCATTAGCTCAGGAGAGGATGCAAGATGAGAATCTCTGCTATTGTGTGGGGAGACTCAGTTTCCCGGGTTTCCCCCATGGACACATGTTCTTCAGCTGGGTCTGATTTTCTCCAGACAAGCTGTCTTGGGAAGGATTTGGCCAGCCCTAAGAAGCTGAAGGGAAAGGGCGGAGGGGGGTTCTCTCTCTGCCCCCGACAGCCCCGAGCTGGGTCGGTCCCTCAGACCTGGCCAGGGGCAGCCCATCCCCCGGCGCCCTTCCCCGGGGCATCCAAGGGCAGGCTCGGCGCCAGCCCCACCCCGCTCGCCACTGCCCGACCATCGTCCTCCCTCGGGGGGCCTGGGCAGGACAGGGACCCGGGTGTGGGAGGCCTCCAGATCTCAGGCCTGGCACACCGTTTACCAGGCTGCTTCCTCCTCTGACGGGGGCCCAGCACACGCCCCAGGAGACTTGGCAGCCGCCCCCAGGGCTCTAGCCTCTGGAACTCGTCCCCTTGGAAGGGGCCTGGCCCAGGTGCCAGGTTCGGCTGGTCGGCCAGCCTCCTTTGGAGAAAGCAGGCAAGCCGAGCCAGGCTTGCAGTGGCCCTGGCGTGACACCTGCCACCTCAGGCAGAGGGCCTCCCGCGTGCCCTCCATGGCGGGTTTCTCCCCGGAGCCGTGGCCTGGGCACTAGGAAGGCCGGGCCTCCCCGACTCCCGGGAGGAGGGGCTAACCCACTTGCGCCCTGGCCCCCAAACCCTCTGGTGCCATCTGCCTGTCTCGGCACTTCTGACTCCACAGAGCCTTTCCTACATCTGGGCTGCCTGCCGTGGCAAAGTGCAGGCGTGGGGTGAGGCCATGGCTTTGTTTTCCAGGAAAAAATGAGCCCCTGGCCGAAGCAGCAGGCCCAGGCAGAGCCTTGAGCTTGAAGCCCAGTAGGTCTGTGGCCCTCAGGGCCAGAGCAATGCTTTCAAGGCAGGGAAGCGGCCTGCAAGCTGAGTGGGAGTGGGGGAGGGGAGGGAGACAGCTGAAGCCGAGTCCTGAAGGGCGGCGATGGAAGAGCTGCAGCTGGGTCAGAGCCTGGAGGGAGGGCGGGGCCTTCACTGAGGACCCCCCCGCCCCCCGAGGCCAGCCCTAGGCCCCGGCGGTCGCGCATGCGCCCTTGGCCTGTGCGGTGTGTGGGGGCTTGAACCCAAGCCCGCAGGGCTCCCGGAGCGGCCAGAGAAAGAAGGGCCCATGGAGAGGTAGGCGAGGTGGGCAGGGGGCGCCACCTTACTCTCCTCAGCTCCCTGAGGGAGAGAGAGAGAGACAGAGACAGAGAGAGAGATCCCTGACCTCTGAGTCTCTGCCTCCACCGCTGGCTGGTGCCAACTCACGCGCCATCCCACTTCCAGCCATCACCCCCACGCCTGCCCCGGGGCCAGCCCCACCACAGAGAGGCCGGTTGGTTCCTGCTCACCTCTGTGCCGTCCCTTCCCGACCTGACCCCAGTGCAGGGGATAAGCTTCAGACAAGTCTTTCCATGTCCCTCTGCATGACAATAGACTTCCTCCCCTCTCCCATTCCACAGGCCCACCCACCCGGGACATCCACCTTTGTCATTAGCTCAGGAGAGGATGCAAGATGAGAATCTCTGCTATTGTGTGGGGAGACTCAGTTTCCCGGCTTTCCCCCATGGACACATGTTCTTCAGCTGGGTCTGATTTTCTCCAGACAAGCTGTCTTGGGAAGGATTTGGCCAGCCCTAAGAACCTGAAGGGAAAGGGCGGAGGGGGGTTCTCTCTCTGCCCCCGACAGCCCCGAGCTGGGTCGGTCCCTCAGACCTGGCCAGGGGCAGCCCATCCCCCGGCGCCCTTCCCCGGGGCATCCAAGGGCAGGCTCGGCGCCAGCCCCACCCCGCTCGCCACTGCCCGACCATCGTCCTCCCTCGGGGGGCCTGGGCAGGACAGGGACCCGGGTGTGGGAGGCCTCCAGATCTCAGGCCTGGCACACCGTTTACCAGGCTGCTTCCTCCTCTGACGGGGGCCCAGCACACGCCCCAGGAGACTTGGCAGCCGCCCCCAGGGCTCTAGCCTCTGGAACTCGTCCCCTTGGAAGGGGCCTGGCCCAGGTGCCAGGTTCGGCTGGTCGGCCAGCCTCCTTTGGAGAAAGCAGGCAAGCCGAGCCAGGCTTGCAGTGGCCCTGGCGTGACACCTGCCACCTCAGGCAGAGGGCCTCCCGCGTGCCCTCCATGGCGGGTTTCTCCCCGGAGCCGTGGCCTGGGCACTAGGAAGGCCGGGCCTCCCCGACTCCCGGGAGGAGGGGCTAACCCACTTGCGCCCTGGCCCCCAAACCCTCTGGTGCCATCTGCCTGTCTCGGCACTTCTGACTCCACAGAGCCTTTCCTACATCTGGGCTGCCTGCCGTGGCAAAGTGCAGGCGTGGGGTGAGGCCATGGCTTTGTTTTCCAGGAAAAAATGAGCCCCTGGCCGAAGCAGCAGGCCCAGGCAGAGCCTTGAGCTTGAAGCCCAGTAGGTCTGTGGCCCTCAGGGCCAGAGCAATGCTTTCAAGGCAGGGAAGCGGCCTGCAAGCTGAGTGGGAGTGGGGGAGGGGAGGGAGACAGCTGAAGCCGAGTCCTGAAGGGCGGCGATGGAAGAGCTGCAGCTGGGTCAGAGCCTGGAGGGAGGGCGGGGCCTTCACTGAGGACCCCCCCGCCCCCCGAGGCCAGCCCTAGGCCCCGGCGGTCGCGCATGCGCCCTTGGCCTGTGCGGTGTGTGGGGGCTTGAACCCAAGCCCGCAGGGCTCCCGGAGCGGCCAGAGAAAGAAGGGCCCATGGAGAGGTAGGCGAGGTGGGCAGGGGGCGCCACCTTACTCTCCTCAGCTCCCTGAGGGAGAGAGAGAGAGACAGAGACAGAGAGAGAGATCCCTGACCTCTGAGTCTCTGCCTCCACCGCTGGCTGGTGCCAACTCACGCGCCATCCCACTTCCAGCCATCACCCCCACGCCTGCCCCGGGGCCAGCCCCACCACAGAGAGGCCGGTTGGTTCCTGCTCACCTCTGTGCCGTCCCTTCCCGACCTGACCCCAGTGCAGGGGATAAGCTTCAGACAAGTCTTTCCATGTCCCTCTGCATGACAATAGACTTCCTCCCCTCTCCCATTCCACAGGCCCACCCACCCGGGACATCCACCTTTGTCATTAGCTCAGGAGAGGATGCAAGATGAGAATCTCTGCTATTGTGTGGGGAGACTCAGTTTCCCGGCTTTCCCCCATGGACACATGTTCTTCAGCTGGGTCTGATTTTCTCCAGACAAGCTGTCTTGGTAAGGATTTGGCCAGCCCTAAGAACCTGAAGGGAAAGGGCGGAGGGGGGTTCTCTCTCTGCCCCCGACAGCCCCGAGCTGGGTCGGTCCCTCAGACCTGGCCAGGGGCAGCCCATCCCCCGGCGCCCTTCCCCGGGGCATCCAAGGGCAGGCTCGGCGCCAGCCCCACCCCGCTCGCCACTGCCCGACCATCGTCCTCCCTCGGGGGGCCTGGGCAGGACAGGGACCCGGCTGTGGGAGGCCTCCAGATCTCAGGCCTGGCACACCGTTTACCAGGCTGCTTCCTCCTCTGACGGGGGCCCAGCACACGCCCCAGGAGACTTGGCAGCCGCCCCCAGGGCTCTAGCCTCTGGAACTCGTCCCCTTGGAAGGGGCCTGGCCCAGGTGCCAGGTTCGGCTGGTCGGCCAGCCTCCTTTGGAGAAAGCAGGCAAGCCGAGCCAGGCTTGCAGTGGCCCTGGCGTGACACCTGCCACCTCAGGCAGAGGGCCTCCCGCGTGCCCTCCATGGCGGGTTTCTCCCCGGAGCCGTGGCCTGGGCACTAGGAAGGCCGGGCCTCCCCGACTCCCGGGAGGAGGGGCTAACCCACTTGCGCCCTGGCCCCCAAACCCTCTGGTGCCATCTGCCTGTCTCGGCACTTCTGACTCCACAGAGCCTTTCCTACATCTGGGCTGCCTGCCGTGGCAAAGTGCAGGCGTGGGGTGAGGCCATGGCTTTGTTTTCCAGGAAAAAATGAGCCCCTGGCCGAAGCAGCAGGCCCAGGCAGAGCCTTGAGCTTGAAGCCCAGTAGGTCTGTGGCCCTCAGGGCCAGAGCAATGCTTTCAAGGCAGGGAAGCGGCCTGCAAGCTGAGTGGGAGTGGGGGAGGGGAGGGAGACAGCTGAAGCCGAGTCCTGAAGGGCGGCGATGGAAGAGCTGCAGCTGGGTCAGAGCCTGGAGGGAGGGCGGGGCCTTCACTGAGGACCCCCCCGCCCCCCGAGGCCAGCCCTAGGCCCCGGCGGTCGCGCATGCGCCCTTGGCCTGTGCGGTGTGTGGGGGCTTGAACCCAAGCCCGCAGGGCTCCCGGAGCGGCCAGAGAAAGAAGGGCCCATGGAGAGGTAGGCGAGGTGGGCAGGGGGCGCCACCTTACTCTCCTCAGCTCCCTGAGGGAGAGAGAGAGAGACAGAGACAGAGAGAGAGATCCCTGACCTCTGAGTCTCTGCCTCCACCGCTGGCTGGTGCCAACTCACGCGCCATCCCACTTCCAGCCATCACCCCCACGCCTGCCCCGGGGCCAGCCCCACCACAGAGAGGCCGGTTGGTTCCTGCTCACCTCTGTGCCGTCCCTTCCCGACCTGACCCCAGTGCAGGGGATAAGCTTCAGACAAGTCTTTCCATGTCCCTCTGCATGACAATAGACTTCCTCCCCTCTCCCATTCCACAGGCCCACCCACCCGGGACATCCACCTTTGTCATTAGCTCAGGAGAGGATGCAAGATGAGAATCTCTGCTATTGTGTGGGGAGACTCAGTTTCCCGGCTTTCCCCCATGGACACATGTTCTTCAGCTGGGTCTGATTTTCTCCAGACAAGCTGTCTTGGGAAGGATTTGGCCAGCCCTAAGAAGCTGAAGGGAAAGGGCGGAGGGGGGTTCTCTCTCTGCCCCCGACAGCCCCGAGCTGGGTCGGTCCCTCAGACCTGGCCAGGGGCAGCCCATCCCCCGGCGCCCTTCCCCGGGGCATCCAAGGGCAGGCTCGGCGCCAGCCCCACCCCGCTCGCCACTGCCCGACCATCGTCCTCCCTCGGGGGGCCTGGGCAGGACAGGGACCCGGCTGTGGGAGGCCTCCAGATCTCAGGCCTGGCACACCGTTTACCAGGCTGCTTCCTCCTCTGACGGGGGCCCAGCACACGCCCCAGGAGACTTGGCAGCCGCCCCCAGGGCTCTAGCCTCTGGAACTCGTCCCCTTGGAAGGGGCCTGGCCCAGGTGCCAGGTTCGGCTGGTCGGCCAGCCTCCTTTGGAGAAAGCAGGCAAGCCGAGCCAGGCTTGCAGTGGCCCTGGCGTGACACCTGCCACCTCAGGCAGAGGGCCTCCCGCGTGCCCTCCATGGCGGGTTTCTCCCCGGAGCCGTGGCCTGGGCACTAGGAAGGCCGGGCCTCCCCGACTCCCGGGAGGAGGGGCTAACCCACTTGCGCCCTGGCCCCCAAACCCTCTGGTGCCATCTGCCTGTCTCGGCACTTCTGACTCCACAGAGCCTTTCCTACATCTGGGCTGCCTGCCGTGGCAATGTGCAGGCGTGGGGTGAGGCCATGGCTTTGTTTTCCAGGAAAAAATGAGCCCCTGGCCGAAGCAGCAGGCCCAGGCAGAGCCTTGAGCTTGAAGCCCAGTAGGTCTGTGGCCCTCAGGGCCAGAGCAATGCTTTCAAGGCAGGGAAGCGGCCTGCAAGCTGAGTGGGAGTGGGGGAGGGGAGGGAGACAGCTGAAGCCGAGTCCAGAAGGGCGGCGATGGAAGAGCTGCAGCTGGGTCAGAGCCTGGAGGGAGGGCGGGGCCTTCACTGAGGACCACCCCCCGCCCCCCGAGGACAGCCCTAGGCCCCGGCGGTCGCGCATGCGCCCTTGGCCTGTGCGGTGTGTGGGGGCTTGAACCGAAGCCCGCAGGGCTCCCGGAGCGGCCAGAGAAAGAAGGGCCCATGGAGAGGTAGGCGAGGTGGGCAGGGGGCGCCACCTTACTCTCCTCAGCTCCCTGAGGGAGAGAGAGAGAGAGACAGAGACAGAGAGAGAGATCCCTGACCTCTGAGTCTCTGCCTCCACCGCTGGCTGGTGCCAACTCACGCGCCATCCCACTTCCAGCCATCACCCCCACGCCTGCCCCGGGGCCAGCCCCACCACAGAGAGGCCGGTTGGTTCCTGCTCACCTCTGTGCCGTCCCTTCCCGACCTGACCCCAGTGCAGGGGATAAGCTTCAGACAAGTCTTTCCATGTCCCTCTGCATGACAATAGACTTCCTCCCCTCTCCCATTCCACAGGCCCACCCACCCGGGACATCCACCTTTGTCATTAGCTCAGGAGAGGATGCAAGATGAGAATCTCTGCTATTGTGTGGGGAGACTCAGTTTCCCGGCTTTCCCCCATGGACACATGTTCTTCAGCTGGGTCTGATTTTCTCCAGACAAGCTGTCTTGGGAAGGATTTGGCCAGCCCTAAGAACCTGAAGGGAAAGGGCGGAGGGGGGTTCTCTCTCTGCCCCCGACAGCCCCGAGCTGGGTCGGTCCCTCAGACCTGGCCAGGGGCAGCCCATCCCCCGGCGCCCTTCCCCGGGGCATCCAAGGGCAGGCTCGGCGCCAGCCCCACCCCGCTCGCCACTGCCCGACCATCGTCCTCCCTCGGGGGGCCTGGGCAGGACAGGGACCCGGGTGTGGGAGGCCTCCAGATCTCAGGCCTGGCACACCGTTTACCAGGCTGCTTCCTCCTCTGACGGGGGCCCAGCACACGCCCCAGGAGACTTGGCAGCCGCCCCCAGGGCTCTAGCCTCTGGAACTCGTCCCCTTGGAAGGGGCCTGGCCCAGGTGCCAGGTTCGGCTGGTCGGCCAGCCTCCTTTGGAGAAAGCAGGCAAGCCGAGCCAGGCTTGCAGTGGCCCTGGCGTGACACCTGCCACCTCAGGCAGAGGGCCTCCCGCGTGCCCTCCATGGCGGGTTTCTCCCCGGAGCCGTGGCCTGGGCACTAGGAAGGCCGGGCCTCCCCGACTCCCGGGAGGAGGGGCTAACCCACTTGCGCCCTGGCCCCCAAACCCTCTGGTGCCATCTGCCTGTCTCGGCACTTCTGACTCCACAGAGCCTTTCCTACATCTGGGCTGCCTGCCGTGGCAAAGTGCAGGCGTGGGGTGAGGCCATGGCTTTGTTTTCCAGGAAAAAATGAGCCCCTGGCCGAAGCAGCAGGCCCAGGCAGAGCCTTGAGCTTGAAGCCCAGTAGGTCTGTGGCCCTCAGGGCCAGAGCAATGCTTTCAAGGCAGGGAAGCGGCCTGCAAGCTGAGTGGGAGTGGGGGAGGGGAGGGAGACAGCTGAAGCCGAGTCCTGAAGGGCGGCGATGGAAGAGCTGCAGCTGGGTCAGAGCCTGGAGGGAGGGCGGGGCCTTCACTGAGGACCCCCCCGCCCCCCGAGGCCAGCCCTAGGCCCCGGCGGTCGCGCATGCGCCCTTGGCCTGTGCGGTGTGTGGGGGCTTGAACCCAAGCCCGCAGGGCTCCCGGAGCGGCCAGAGAAAGAAGGGCCCATGGAGAGGTAGGCGAGGTGGGCAGAGGGGCGCCACCTTACTCTCCTCAGCTCCCTGAGGGAGAGAGAGAGAGACAGAGACAGAGAGAGAGATCCCTGACCTCTGAGTCTCTGCCTCCACCGCTGGCTGGTGCCAACTCACGCGCCATCCCACTTCCAGCCATCACCCCCACGCCTGCCCCGGGGCCAGCCCCACCACAGAGAGGCCGGTTGGTTCCTGCTCACCCTCTGTGCCGTCCCTTCCCGACCTGACCCCAGTGCAGGGATAAGCTTCAGACAAGTCTTTCCATGTCCCTCTGCATGACAATAGACTTCCTCCCCTCTCCCATTTCCACAGGCCCACCCACCCGGGACATCCACCTTTGTCATTAGCTCAGGAGAGGATGCAAGATGAGAATCTCTGCTATTGTGTGGGGAGACTCAGTTTCCCGCTTTCCCCATGGACACATGTTCTTCAGGCTGGGTCTGATTTTCTCCAGACAAGCTGTCCTTGGGAAGGATTTGGCCAGCCCTAAGAAGCTGAAGGGAAAGGGCGGAGGGGGGTTCTCTCTCTGCCACCCGACAGCCCCGAGCTGGGTCGGTCCCTCAGACCTGGCCAGGGGCAGCCCATCCCCCGGCGCCCTTCCCCGGGGCATCCAAGGGCAGGCTCGGCGCCAGCCCCACCCCGCTCGCCACTGCCCGACCCATCGTCCTCCCTCGGGCGGGGCCTGGGCAGGACAGGGACCCGGGTGTGGGAGGCCTCCAGATCTCAGGCCTGGCACACCGTTTACCAGGCTGCTTCCTCCACTGACGGGGGCCCAGCACACGCCCCAGGAGACTTGGCAGCCGCCCCCAGGGCTCTAGCCTCTGGAACTCGTCCCCTTGGAAGGGGCCTGGCCCAGGTGCCAGGTTCGGCTGGTCGGCCAGCCTCCTTTGGAGAAAGCAGGCAAGCCGAGCCAGGCTTGCAGTGGCCCTGGCGTGACACTGCCACTCAGGCAGAGGGCCTCCCGCGTGCCCTCCATGGCGGGTTTCCTCCCCGGAGCCGTGGCCTGGGCACTAGGAAGGCCGGGCCTCCCCGACTCCCGGGAGGAGGGGCTAACCCACTTGCGCCCTGGCCCCCAAACCCTCTGGTGCCATCTGCCTGTCTCGGCACTTCTGACTCCACAGAGCCTTTCTACATCTGGGCTGCCTGCCGTGGCAAAGTGCAGGCGTGGGGTGGAGGCCATGGCTTTGTTTTCCAGGAAAAAATGAGCCCCTGGCCGAAGCAGCAGGCCCAGGCAGAGCCTTGAGCTTGAAGCCCAGTAGGTCTGTGGCCCTCAGGGCCAGAGCAATGCTTTCAAGGCAGGGAAGCGGCCTGCAAGCTGAGTGGGAGTGGGGGAGGGGAGGGAGACAGCTGAAGCCGAGTCCTGAAGGGCGGCGATGGAAGAGCTGCAGCTGGGTCAGAGCCTGGAGGGAGGGCGGGGCCTTCACTGAGGACCCCCCGCCCCCCGAGGCCAGCCCTAGGCCCCGGCGGTCGCGCATGCGCCCTTGGCCTGTGCGGTGTGTGGGGGCTTGAACCCAAGCCCGCAGGGCTCCCGGAGCGGCCAGAGAAAGAAGGGCCCATGGAGAGGTAGGCGAGGTGGGCAGGGGGCGCCACCTTACTCTCCTCAGCTCCCTGAGGGAGAGAGAGAGAGACAGAGACAGAGAGAGAGATCCCTGACCTCTGAGTCCTCTGCCTCCACCGCTGGGCTGGTGCCAACTCACGCGCCATCCCACTTCCAGCCATCACCCCCACGCCTGCCCCGGGGCCAGCCCCACCACAGAGAGGCCGGTTGGTTCCTGCTCACCTCTGTGCCGTCCCCCCCTTCCCGACCTGACCCCAGTGCAGGGGATAAGCTTCAGACAAGTCTTTCCATGTCCCTCTGCATGACAATAGACTTCCTCCCCTCTCCATTCCACAGGCCCACCCCCACCCGGGACATCCACCTTTGTCATTAGCTCAGGAGAGGATGCAAGATGAGAATCTCTGCTATTGTGTGGGGAGACTCAGTTTCCCGGCTTTCCCCCCATGGACACATGTTCTTCAGCTGGGTCTGATTTTCTCCAGACAAGCTGTCTTGGGAAGGATTTGGCCAGCCCTAAGAAGCTGAAGGGAAAGGGCGGAGGGGGGTTCTCTCTCTGCCCCCGACAGCCCCGAGCTGGGTCGGTCCCTCAGACCTGGCCAGGGGCAGCCCATCCCCCCGGCGCCCTTCCCGGGGCATCCAAGGGCAGGCTCGGCGCCAGCCCCACCCCCGCTCGCCACTGCCCGACCATCGTCCTCCCTCGGGGGGCCTGGGCAGGACAGGGACCCGGCTGTGGGAGGCCTCCAGATCTCAGGCCTGGCACACACCCACGTTTACCAGGCTGCTTCCTCCTCTGACGGGGGCCCAGCACACGCCCCAGGAGACCTTGCGCAGCCGCCCCCAGGGCTCTAGCCTCTGGAACTCGTCCCCTTGGAAGGGGCCTGGCCCAGGTGCCAGGTTCGGCTGGTCGGCCAGCCTCCTTTGGAGGAAAGCAGGCAAGCCGAGCCAGGCTTGCAGTGGCCCTGGCGTGCCACCAGCCACCTCAGGCAGAGGGCCTCCCGCGTGCCCTCCATGGCGGGTTTCTCCCCCGGAGCCGTGGCCTGGGCACTAGGAAGGCCGGGCCTCCCCGACTCCCGGGAGGAGGGGCTAACCCACTTGCGCCCTGGCCCCCAAACCCTCTGGTGCCATCTGCCTGTCTCGGCACTTCTGACTCCACAGAGCCTTTCCTACATCTGGGCTGCCTGCCGTGGCAATGTGCAGGCGTGGGGTGAGGCCATGGCTTTGTTTTCCAGGAAAAAATGAGCCCCTGGCCGAGCAGCAGGCCCAGGCAGAGCCTTGAGCTTGAAGGCCCAGTAGGTCTGTGGCCCTCAGGGCCAGAGCAATGCTTTCAAGGCAGGGAAGCGGCCTGCAAGCTGAGTGGGAGTGGGGGAGGGGAGGGAGACAGCTGAAGCCGAGTCCAGAAGGGCGGCGATGGAAGAGCTGCAGCTGGGTCAGAGCCTGGAGGGAGGGCGGGGCCTTCACTGAGGACCACCCCCCGCCCCCCGAGGACAAGCCCTAGGCCCCGGCGGTCGCGCATTGCGCCCTTGCCTGTGCGGTGTGTGGGGGCTTGAAACCCGAAGCCCGCAGGGCTCCCGGAGCGGCCAGAGAAAGAAGGGCCCATGGAGAGGTAGGCGAGGTGGCAGGGGGCGCCACCTTACTCTCCTCAGCTCCCTGAGGGAGAGAGAGAGAGAGACAGAGACAGAGAGAGAGATCCCTGACCTCTGAGTCTCTGCCTCCACCGCTGGCTGGTGCCAACTCACGCGCCATCCCACTTCCAGCCATCACCCCCACGCCTGCCCCGGGGCCAGCCCCCCACCACAGAGAGGCCGGTTGGTTCCTGCTCACCTCTGTGCCGTCCCTTCCCGAACCTGACCCCAGTGCAGGGGATAAGCTTCAGACAAGTCTTTCCATGTCCCTCTGCATGACAATAGACTTCCTCCCCTCTCCCATTCCACAGGCCCACCCACCCGGACATCCACCTTTGTCATTAGCTCAGGAGAGGATGCAAGATGAGAATCTCTGCTATTGTGTGGGGAGACTCAGTTTCCCGGCTTTCCCCCATGGACACATGTTCTTCAGCTGGGTCTGATTTTCTCCAGACAAGCTGTCTTGGGAAGGATTTGGCCAGCCCTAAGAACCTGAAGGGAAAGGGCGGAGGGGGGTTCTCTCTCTGCCCCCGACAGCCCCGAGCTGGGTCGGTCCCTCAGACCTGGCCAGGGGCAGCCCATCCCCCGGCGCCCTTCCCGGGGCATCCAAGGGCAGGCTCGGCGCCAGCCCCACCCCGCTCGCCACTGCCCGACCATCGTCCTCCCTCGGGGGGCCTGGGCAGGACAGGGGACCCGGGTGTGGGAGGCCTCCAGATCTCAGGCCTGGCCACAGACACCCGTTTACCAGGCTGCTTCCTCCTCTGACGGGGGCCCAGCACACGCCCCAGGAGACTTGGCAGCCGCCCCCAGGGCTCTAGCTCTGGAACTCGTCCCCTTGGAAGGGGCCTGGCCCAGGTGCCAGGTTCGGCTGGTCGGCCAGCCTCCTTTGGAGAAAGCAGGCAAGCCGAGCCAGGCTTGCAGTGGCCCTGGCGTGACACCTGCCACCTCAGGCAGAGGGCCTCCCGCGTGCCCTCCATGGCGGGTTTCTCCCCGGAGCCGTGGCCTGGGCACTAGGAAGGCAGGGCCTCCCCGACTCCCCGGGAGGAGGGGCTAACCCACTTGCGCCCTGGCCCCCAAACCCTCTGGTGCCATCTGCCTGTCTCGGCACTTCTGACTCCACAGAGCCTTTCCTACATCTGGGCTGCCTGCCGTGGCAAAGTGCAGGCGTGGGGTGAGGCCATGGCTTTGTTTCCAGGAAAAAATGAGCCCCTGGCCGAAGCAGCAGGCCCAGGCAGAGCCTTGAGCTTGAAGCCCAGTAGGTCTGTGGCCCTCAGGGGCCAGAGCAATGCTTTCAAGGCAGGGAAGCGGCCTGCAAAGCTGAGTGGGAGTGGGGGAGGGGAGGGAGACAGCTGAAGCCGAGTCCTGGAAGGGCGGCGATGGAAGAGCTGCAGCTGGGTCAGAGCCTGGAGGGAGGGCGGGGCCTTCACTGAGGACCCCCCCGCCCCCCGAGGCCAGCCTAGGCCCCGGCGGTCGCGCATGCGCCCTTGGCCTGTGCGGTGTGTGGGGGCTTGAACCCAAGCCCGCAGGGCTCCCGGAAGCGGCCAGAGAAAGTAGGGCCCATGGAGAGGTAGGCGAGGTGGGCAGGGGGCGCCACCTTACTCTCCTCAGCTCCCTGAGGGAGAGAGAGAGAGACAGAGACAGAGAGAGAGATCCCTGACCTCTGAGTCTCTGCCTCCACCGGCTGGCTGGTGCCAACTCACGCGCCATCCCACTTCCAGCCATCACCCCCCACGCCTGCCCCGGGGCCAGCCCCACCACAGAGAGGCCGGTTGGTTCCTGCTCACCTCTGTGCCGTCCCTTCCCGACCTGACCCCAGTGCAGGGGATAAGCTTCAGACAAGTCTTTCCATGTCCCTCTGCATGACAATAGACTTCCTCCCCTCTCCCATTCCACAGGCCCACCCACCCGGGACATCCACCTTTGTCATTAGCTCAGGAGAGGATGCAAGATGAGAATCTCTGCTATTGTGTGGGGAGACTCAGTTTCCCGGCTTTCCCCCATGGACACATGTTCTTCAGCTGGGTCTGATTTTCTCCAGACAAGCTGTCTTGGAAGGATTTGGCCAGCCCTAAGAAGCTGAAGGGAAAGGGCGGAGGGGGGTTCTCTCTCTGCCCCCCGACAGCCCCGAGCTGGGTCGGTCCCTCAGACCTGGCCAGGGGCAGCCCATCCCCCGGCGCCCTTCCCCGGGGCATCAAAGGGCAGGCTCGGCGCCAGCCCCACCCCCGCTCGCCACTGCCCGACCATCGTCCTCCCTCGGGGGGCCTGGGCAGGACAGGGACCCCGGCTGTGGGGAGGCCTCCAGATCTCAGGCCTGTCACACCGTTTACCAGGCTGCTTCCTCCTCTGACGGGGGCCCAGCACACGCCCCAGGAGACTTGGCAGCCGCCCCCAGGGCTCTAGCCTCTGGAACTCGTCCCCTTTGGAAGGGGCCTGGCCCAGGTGCCAGGTTCGGCTGGTCGGCCAGCCTCCTTTGGAGAAAGCAGGCAAGCCGAGCCCAGGCTTGCAGTGGCCCTGGCGTGACACCTGCCACCTCAGGCAGAGGGCCTCCCGCGTGCCCTCCATGGCGGTTTCTCCCCGGAGCCGTGGCCTGGGCACTAGGAAGGCCGGGGCCTCCCCGACTCCCGGGAGGAGGGGCTAACCCACTTGCGCCCTGGCCCCCAAACCCTCTGGTGCCATCTGCCTGTCTCGGCACTTCTGACTCCACAGAGCCTTTCCTACCATCTGGGCTGCCTGCCGTGGCAAAGTGCAGGCGTGGGGTGAGGCCATGGCTTTGTTTCCAGGAAAAAATGAGCCCCTGGCCGAAGCAGCAGGCCCAGGCAGAGCCTTGAGCTTGAAGCCCAGTAGGTCTGTGGCCCCTCAGGGCCAGAGCAATGCTTTCAAGGCAGGGAAGCGGCCTGCAAGCTGAGTGGGAGTGGGGGAGGGGAGGGAGACAGCTGAAGCCGAGTCCTGAAGGGCGGCGATGGAAGAGCTGCAGCTGGGTCAGAGCCTGGAGGGAGGGCGGGGCCTTCACTGAGGACCCCCCCGCCCCCCGAGGCCAGCCCTAGGCCCCGGCGGTCGCGCATGCGCCCTTGGCCTGTGCGGTGTGTGGGGGCTTGAACCCAAGCCCGCAGGGCTCCCCGGAGCGGCCAGAGAAAGAAGGGCCCATGGAGAGGTAGGCGAGGTGGGCAGGGGGCGCCACCTTACTCTCCTCAGCTCCCTGAGGGAGAGAGACAGAGACAGAGACAGAGAGAGAGATCCCTGACCTCTGAGTCTCTGCTCCACCGCTGGCTGGTGCCAACTCACGCGCCATCCCACTTCCAGCCATCACCCCCCACGCCTGCCCCGGGCCAGCCCCACCACAGAGAGGCCGGTTGGTTCCTGCTCACCTCTGTGCCGTCCCTTCCCGACCTGACCCCAGTGCAGGGGATAAGCTTCAGACAAGTCTTTCCATGTCCCTCTGCATGACAATAGACTTCCTCCCCTCTCCCATTCCACAGGCCCACCCCACCCGGGACATCCACCTTTGTCATTAGCTCAGGAGAGGATGCAAGATGAGAATCTCTGCTATTGTGTGGGGAGACTCAGTTTCCCGGCTTTCCCCCATGGACACATGTTCTTCAGCTGGGTCTGATTTTTCTCCAGACAAGCTGTCTTGGGAAGGATTTGGCCAGCCCTAAGAAGCTGAAGGGAAAGGGCGGAGGGGGGTTCTCTCTCTGCCCCCGACAGCCCCCGAGCTGGGTCGGTCCCTCAGACCTGGCCAGGGGCAGCCCATCCCCCGGCGCCCTTCCCCGGGGCATCCAAGGGCAGGCTCGGCGCCAGCCCCACCCCGCTCGCCACTGCCCGACCATCGTCCTCCCTCGGGGGGCCTGGGCAGGACAGGGACCCGGCTGTGGGAGGCCTCCAGATCTCAGGCCTGGCACACCGTTTACCAGGCTGCTTCCTCCTCTGACGGGGGCCCAGCACACGCCCCAGGAGACTTGGCAGCCGCCCCCAGGGCTCTAGCCTCTGGAACTCGTCCCCTTGGAAGGGGCCTGGCCCAGGTGCCAGGTTCGGCTGGTCGGCCAGCCTCCTTTGGAGAAAGCAGGCAAGCCGAGCCAGGCTTGCAGTGGCCCTGGCGTGACACCTGCCACCTCAGGCAGAGGGCCTCCCGCGTGCCCTCCATGGCGGGTTTCTCCCCGGAGCCTTGGCCTGGGCACTAGGAAGGCCGGGCCTCCCCGACTCCCGGGAGGAGGGGCTAACCCACTTGCGCCCTGGCCCCCAAACCCTCTGGTGCC
Source organism: Diceros bicornis minor (assembly GCF_020826845.1). Taxonomy (NCBI): domain Eukaryota; kingdom Metazoa; phylum Chordata; class Mammalia; order Perissodactyla; family Rhinocerotidae; genus Diceros; species Diceros bicornis. Next base: position 945,284 of record NW_026691039.1, read on the forward strand.
ATCTGCCTGTCTCGGCACTTCTGACTCCACAGAGCCTTTCCTACATCTGGGCTGCCTGCCGTGGCAAAGTGCAGGCGTGGGGTGAGGCCATGGCTTTGTTTTCCAGGAAAAAATGAGCCCCTGGCCGAAGCAGCAGGCCCAGGCAGAGCCTTGAGCTTGAAGCCCAGTAGGTCTGTGGCCCTCAGGGCCAGAGCAATGCTTTCAAGGCAGGGAAGCGGCCTGCAAGCTGAGTGGGAGTGGGGGAGGGGAGGGAGACAGCTGAAGCCGAGTCCTGAAGGGCGGCGATGGAAGAGCTGCAGCTGGGTCAGAGCCTGGAGGGAGGGCGGGGCCTTCACTGAGGACCCCCCCGCCCCCCGAGGCCAGCCCTAGGCCCCGGCGGTCGCGCATGCGCCCTTGGCCTGTGCGGTGTGTGGGGGCTTGAACCCAAGCCCGCAGGGCTCCCGGAGCGGCCAGAGAAAGAAGGGCCCATGGAGAGGTAGGCGAGGTGGGCAGGGGGCGCCACCTTACTCTCCTCAGCTCCCTGAGGGAGAGAGACAGAGACAGAGACAGAGAGAGAGATCCCTGACCTCTGAGTCTCTGCCTCCACCGCTGGCTGGTGCCAACTCACGCGCCATCCCACTTCCAGCCATCACCCCCACGCCTGCCCCGGGGCCAGCCCCACCACAGAGAGGCCGGTTGGTTCCTGCTCACCTCTGTGCCGTCCCTTCCCGACCTGACCCCAGTGCAGGGGATAAGCTTCAGACAAGTCTTTCCATGTCCCTCTGCATGACAATAGACTTCCTCCCCTCTCCCATTCCACAGGCCCACCCACCCGGGACATCCACCTTTGTCATTAGCTCAGGAGAGGATGCAAGATGAGAATCTCTGCTATTGTGTGGGGAGACTCAGTTTCCCGGCTTTCCCCCATGGACACATGTTCTTCAGCTGGGTCTGATTTTCTCCAGACAAGCTGTCTTGGGAAGGATTTGGCCAGCCCTAAGAAGCTGAAGGGAAAGGGCGGAGGGGGGTTCTCTCTCTGCCCCCGACAGCCCCGAGCTGGGTCGGTCCCTCAGACCTGGCCAGGGGCAGCCCATCCCCCGGCGCCCTTCCCCGGGGCATCCAAGGGCAGGCTCGGCGCCAGCCCCACCCCGCTCGCCACTGCCCGACCATCGTCCTCCCTCGGGGGGCCTGGGCAGGACAGGGACCCGGCTGTGGGAGGCCTCCAGATCTCAGGCCTGGCACACCGTTTACCAGGCTGCTTCCTCCTCTGACGGGGGCCCAGCACACGCCCCAGGAGACTTGGCAGCCGCCCCCAGGGCTCTAGCCTCTGGAACTCGTCCCCTTGGAAGGGGCCTGGCCCAGGTGCCAGGTTCGGCTGGTCGGCCAGCCTCCTTTGGAGAAAGCAGGCAAGCCGAGCCAGGCTTGCAGTGGCCCTGGCGTGACACCTGCCACCTCAGGCAGAGGGCCTCCCGCGTGCCCTCCATGGCGGGTTTCTCCCCGGAGCCGTGGCCTGGGCACTAGGAAGGCCGGGCCTCCCCAACTCCCGGGAGGAGGGGCTAGCCCAGTTGCGCCCTGGCCCCCAAACCCTCTGGTGCCATCTGCCTGTCTCGGCACTTCTGACTCCACAGAGCGTTTCCTACATCTGGGCTGCCTGCCGTGGCAATGTGCAGGCGTGGGGTGAGGCCATGGCTTTGTTTTCCAGGAAAAAATGAGCCCCTGGCCGAAGCAGCAGGCCCAGGCAGAGCCTTGAGCTTGAAGCCCAGTAGGTCTGTGGCCCTCAGGGCCAGAGCAATGCTTTCAAGGCAGGGAAGCGGCCTGCAAGCTGAGTGGGAGTGGGGGAGGGGAGGGAGACAGCTGAAGCCGAGTCCTGAAGGGCGGCGATGGAAGAGCTGCAGCTGGGTCAGAGCCTGGAGGGAGGGCGGGGCCTTCACTGAGGACCCCCCCGCCCCCCGAGGCCAGCCCTAGGCCCCGGCGGTCGCGCATGCGCCCTTGGCCTGTGCGGTGTGTGGGGGCTTGAACCCAAGCCCGCAGGGCTCCCGGAGCGGCCAGAGAAAGAAGGGCCCATGGAGAGGTAGGCGAGGTGGGCAGGGGGCGCCACCTTACTCTCCTCAGCTCCCTGAGGGAGAGAGAGAGAGACAGAGACAGAGAGAGAGATCCCTGACCTCTGAGTCTCTGCCTCCACCGCTGGCTGGTGCCAACTCACGCGCCATCCCACTTCCAGCCATCACCCCCACGCCTGCCCCGGGGCCAGCCCCACCACAGAGAGGCCGGTTGGTTCCTGCTCACCTCTGTGCCTTCCCTTCCCGACCTGACCCCAGTGCAGGGGATAAGCTTCAGACAAGTCTTTCCATGTCCCTCTGCATGACAATAGACTTCCTCCCCTCTCCCATTCCACAGGCCCACCCACCCGGGACATCCACCTTTGTCATTAGCTCAGGAGAGGATGCAAGATGAGAATCTCTGCTATTGTGTGGGGAGACTCAGTTTCCCGGCTTTCCCCCATGGACACATGTTCTTCAGCTGGGTCTGATTTTCTCCAGACAAGCTGTCTTGGGAAGGATTTGGCCAGCCCTAAGAAGCTGAAGGGAAAGGGCGGAGGGGGGTTCTCTCTCTGCCCCCGACAGCCCCGAGCTGGGTCGGTCCCTCAGACCTGGCCAGGGGCAGCCCATCCCCCGGCGCCCTTCCCCGGGGCATCCAAGGGCAGGCTCGGCGCCAGCCCCACCCCGCTCGCCACTGCCCGACCATCGTCCTCCCTCGGGGGGCCTGGGCAGGACAGGGACCCGGGTGTGGGAGGCCTCCAGATCTCAGGCCTGGCACACCGTTTACCAGGCTGCTTCCTCCTCTGACGGGGGCCCAGCACACGCCCCAGGAGACTTGGCAGCCGCCCCCAGGGCTCTAGCCTCTGGAACTCGTCCCCTTGGAAGGGGCCTGGCCCAGGTGCCAGGTTCGGCTGGTCGGCCAGCCTCCTTTGGAGAAAGCAGGCAAGCCGAGCCAGGCTTGCAGTGGCCCTGGCGTGACACCTGCCACCTCAGGCAGAGGGCCTCCCGCGTGCCCTCCATGGCGGGTTTCTCCCCGGAGCCGTGGCCTGGGCACTAGGAAGGCCGGGCCTCCCCGACTCCCGGGAGGAGGGGCTAACCCACTTGCGCCCTGGCCCCCAAACCCTCTGGTGCCATCTGCCTGTCTCGGCACTTCTGACTCCACAGAGCCTTTCCTACATCTGGGCTGCCTGCCGTGGCAAAGTGCAGGCGTGGGGTGAGGCCATGGCTTTGTTTTCCAGGAAAAAATGAGCCCCTGGCCGAAGCAGCAGGCCCAGGCAGAGCCTTGAGCTTGAAGCCCAGTAGGTCTGTGGCCCTCAGGGCCAGAGCAATGCTTTCAAGGCAGGGAAGCGGCCTGCAAGCTGATTGGGAGTGGGGGAGGGGAGGGAGACAGCTGAAGCCGAGTCCTGAAGGGCGGCGATGGAAGAGCTGCAGCTGGGTCAGAGCCTGGAGGGAGGGCGGGGCCTTCACTGAGGACCCCCCCGCCCCCCGAGGCCAGCCCTAGGCCCCGGCGGTCGCGCATGCGCCCTTGGCCTGTGCGGTGTGTGGGGGCTTGAACCCAAGCCCGCAGGGCTCCCGGAGCGGCCAGAGAAAGAAGGGCCCATGGAGAGGTAGGCGAGGTGGGCAGGGGGCGCCACCTTACTCTCCTCAGCTCCCTGAGGGAGAGAGAGAGAGACAGAGACAGAGAGAGAGATCCCTGACCTCTGAGTCTCTGCCTCCACCGCTGGCTGGTGCCAACTCACGCGCCATCCCACTTCCAGCCATCACCCCCACGCCTGCCCCGGGGCCAGCCCCACCACAGAGAGGCCGGTTGGTTCCTGCTCACCTCTGTGCCTTCCCTTCCCGACCTGACCCCAGTGCAGGGGATAAGCTTCAGACAAGTCTTTCCATGTCCCTCTGCATGACAATAGACTTCCTCCCCTCTCCCATTCCACAGGCCCACCCACCCGGGACATCCACCTTTGTCATTAGCTCAGGAGAGGATGCAAGATGAGAATCTCTGCTATTGTGTGGGGAGACTCAGTTTCCCGGCTTTCCCCCATGGACACATGTTCTTCAGCTGGGTCTGATTTTCTCCAGACAAGCTGTCTTGGGAAGGATTTGGCCAGCCCTAAGAAGCTGAAGGGAAAGGGCGGAGGGGGGTTCTCTCTCTGCCCCCGACAGCCCCGAGCTGGGTCGGTCCCTCAGACCTGGCCAGGGCCAGCCCATCCCCCGGCGCCCTTCCCCGGGGCATCCAAGGGCAGGCTCGGCGCCAGCCCCACCCCGCTCGCCACTGCCCGACCATCGTCCTCCCTCGGGGGGCCTGGGCAGGACAGGGACCCGGGTGTGGGAGGCCTCCAGATCTCAGGCCTGGCACACCGTTTACCAGGCTGCTTCCTCCTCTGACGGGGGCCCAGCACACGCCCCAGGAGACTTGGCAGCCGCCCCCAGGGCTCTAGCCTCTGGAACTCGTCCCCTTGGAAGGGGCCTGGCCCAGGTGCCAGGTTCGGCTGGTCGGCCAGCCTCCTTTGGAGAAAGCAGGCAAGCCGAGCCAGGCTTGCAGTGGCCCTGGCGTGACACCTGCCACCTCAGGCAGAGGGCCTCCCGCGTGCCCTCCATGGCGGGTTTCTCCCCGGAGCCGTGGCCTGGGCACTAGGAAGGCCGGGCCTCCCCGACTCCCGGGAGGAGGGGCTAACCCACTTGCGCCCTGGCCCCCAAACCCTCTGGTGCCATCTGCCTGTCTCGGCACTTCTGACTCCACAGAGCCTTTCCTACATCTGGGCTGCCTGCCGTGGCAAAGTGCAGGCGTGGGGTGAGGCCATGGCTTTGTTTTCCAGGAAAAAATGAGCCCCTGGCCGAAGCAGCAGGCCCAGGCAGAGCCTTGAGCTTGAAGCCCAGTAGGTCTGTGGCCCTCAGGGCCAGAGCAATGCTTTCAAGGCAGGGAAGCGGCCTGCAAGCTGATTGGGAGTGGGGGAGGGGAGGGAGACAGCTGAAGCCGAGTCCTGAAGGGCGGCGATGGAAGAGCTGCAGCTGGGTCAGAGCCTGGAGGGAGGGCGGGGCCTTCACTGAGGACCCCCCCGCCCCCCGAGGCCAGCCCTAGGCCCCGGCGGTCGCGCATGCGCCCTTGGCCTGTGCGGTGTGTGGGGGCTTGAACCCAAGCCCGCAGGGCTCCCGGAGCGGCCAGAGAAAGAAGGGCCCATGGAGAGGTAGGCGAGGTGGGCAGGGGGCGCCACCTTACTCTCCTCAGCTCCCTGAGGGAGAGAGAGAGAGACAGAGACAGAGAGAGAGATCCCTGACCTCTGAGTCTCTGCCTCCACCGCTGGCTGGTGCCAACTCACGCGCCATCCCACTTCCAGCCATCACCCCCACGCCTGCCCCGGGGCCAGCCCCACCACAGAGAGGCCGGTTGGTTCCTGCTCACCTCTGTGCCGTCCCTTCCCGACCTGACCCCAGTGCAGGGGATAAGCTTCAGACAAGTCTTTCCATGTCCCTCTGCATGACAATAGACTTCCTCCCCTCTCCCATTCCACAGGCCCACCCACCCGGGACATCCACCTTTGTCATTAGCTCAGGAGAGGATGCAAGATGAGAATCTCTGCTATTGTGTGGGGAGACTCAGTTTCCCGGCTTTCCCCCATGGACACATGTTCTTCAGCTGGGTCTGATTTTCTCCAGACAAGCTGTCTTGGGAAGGATTTGGCCAGCCCTAAGAAGCTGAAGGGAAAGGGCAGAGGGGGGTTCTCTCTCTGCCCCCGACAGCCCCGAGCTGGGTCGGTCCCTCAGACCTGGCCAGGGGCAGCCCATCCCCCGGCGCCCTTCCCCGGGGCATCCAAGGGCAGGCTCGGCGCCAGCCCCACCCCGCTCGCCACTGCCCGACCATCGTCCTCCCTCGGGGGGCCTGGGCAGGACAGGGACCCGGGTGTGGGAGGCCTCCAGATCTCAGGCCTGGCACACCGTTTACCAGGCTGCTTCCTCCTCTGACGGGGGCCCAGCACACGCCCCAGGAGACTTGGCAGCCGCCCCCAGGGCTCTAGCCTCTGGAACTCGTCCCCTTGGAAGGGGCCTGGCCCAGGTGCCAGGTTCGGCTGGTCGGCCAGCCTCCTTTGGAGAAAGCAGGCAAGCCGAGCCAGGCTTGCAGTGGCCCTGGCGTGACACCTGCCACCTCAGGCAGAGGGCCTCCCGCGTGCCCTCCATGGCGGGTTTCTCCCCGGAGCCGTGGCCTGGGCACTAGGAAGGCCGGGCCTCCCCGACTCCCGGGAGGAGGGGCTAACCCACTTGCGCCCTGGCCCCCAAACCCTCTGGTGCCATCTGCCTGTCTCGGCACTTCTGACTCCACAGAGCCTTTCCTACATCTGGGCTGCCTGCCGTGGCAAAGTGCAGGCGTGGGGTGAGGCCATGGCTTTGTTTTCCAGGAAAAAATGAGCCCCTGGCCGAAGCAGCAGGCCCAGGCAGAGCCTTGAGCTTGAAGCCCAGTAGGTCTGTGGCCCTCAGGGCCAGAGCAATGCTTTCAAGGCAGGGAAGCGGCCTGCAAGCTGAGTGGGAGTGGGGGAGGGGAGGGAGACAGCTGAAGCCGAGTCCTGAAGGGCGGCGATGGAAGAGCTGCAGCTGGGTCAGAGCCTGGAGGGAGGGCGGGGCCTTCACTGAGGACCCCCCCGCCCCCCGAGGCCAGCCCTAGGCCCCGGCGGTCGCGCATGCGCCCTTGGCCTGTGCGGTGTGTGGGGGCTTGAACCCAAGCCCGCAGGGCTCCCGGAGCGGCCAGAGAAAGAAGGGCCCATGGAGAGGTAGGCGAGGTGGGCAGGGGGCGCCACCTTACTCTCCTCAGCTCCCTGAGGGAGAGAGAGAGAGACAGAGACAGAGAGAGAGATCCCTGACCTCTGAGTCTCTGCCTCCACCGCTGGCTGGTGCCAACTCACGCGCCATCCCACTTCCAGCCATCACCCCCACGCCTGCCCCGGGGCCAGCCCCACCACAGAGAGGCCGGTTGGTTCCTGCTCACCTCTGTGCCGTCCCTTCCCGACCTGACCCCAGTGCAGGGGATAAGCTTCAGACAAGTCTTTCCATGTCCCTCTGCATGACAATAGACTTCCTCCCCTCTCCCATTCCACAGGCCCACCCACCCGGGACATCCACCTTTGTCATTAGCTCAGGAGAGGATGCAAGATGAGAATCTCTGCTATTGTGTGGGGAGACTCAGTTTCCCGGGTTTCCCCCATGGACACATGTTCTTCAGCTGGGTCTGATTTTCTCCAGACAAGCTGTCTTGGGAAGGATTTGGCCAGCCCTAAGAACCTGAAGGGAAAGGGCGGAGGGGGGTTCTCTCTCTGCCCCCGACAGCCCCGAGCTGGGTCGGTCCCTCAGACCTGGCCAGGGGCAGCCCATCCCCCGGCGCCCTTCCCCGGGGCATCCAAGGGCAGGCTCGGCGCCAGCCCCACCCCGCTCGCCACTGCCCGACCATCGTCCTCCCTCGGGGGGCCTGGGCAGGACAGGGACCCGGGTGTGGGAGGCCTCCAGATCTCAGGCCTGGCACACCGTTTACCAGGCTGCTTCCTCCTCTGACGGGGGCCCAGCACACGCCCCAGGAGACTTGGCAGCCGCCCCCAGGGCTCTAGCCTCTGGAACTCGTCCCCTTGGAAGGGGCCTGGCCCAGGTGCCAGGTTCGGCTGGTCGGCCAGCCTCCTTTGGAGAAAGCAGGCAAGCCGAGCCAGGCTTGCAGTGGCCCTGGCGTGACACCTGCCACCTCAGGCAGAGGGCCTCCCGCGTGCCCTCCATGGCGGGTTTCTCCCCGGAGCCGTGGCCTGGGCACTAGGAAGGCCGGGCCTCCCCGACTCCCGGGAGGAGGGGCTAACCCACTTGCGCCCTGGCCCCCAAACCCTCTGGTGCCATCTGCCTGTCTCGGCACTTCTGACTCCACAGAGCCTTTCCTACATCTGGGCTGCCTGCCGTGGCAAAGTGCAGGCGTGGGGTGAGGCCATGGCTTTGTTTTCCAGGAAAAAATGAGCCCCTGGCCGAAGCAGCAGGCCCAGGCAGAGCCTTGAGCTTGAAGCCCAGTAGGTCTGTGGCCCTCAGGGCCAGAGCAATGCTTTCAAGGCAGGGAAGCGGCCTGCAAGCTGAGTGGGAGTGGGGGAGGGGAGGGAGACAGCTGAAGCCGAGTCCTGAAGGGCGGCGATGGAAGAGCTGCAGCTGGGTCAGAGCCTGGAGGGAGGGCGGGGCCTTCACTGAGGACCCCCCCCGCCCCCCGAGGCCAGCCCTAGGCCCCGGCGGTCGCGCATGCGCCCTTGGCCTGTGCGGTGTGTGGGGGCTTGAACCCAAGCCCGCAGGGCTCCCGGAGCGGCCAGAGAAAGAAGGGCCCATGGAGAGGTAGGCGAGGTGGGCAGGGGGCGCCACCTTACTCTCCTCAGCTCCCTGAGGGAGAGAGAGACAGAGACAGAGAGAGAGATCCCTGACCTCTGAGTCTCTGCCTCCACCGCTGGCTGGTGCCAACTCACGCGCCATCCCACTTCCAGCCATCACCCCCACGCCTGCCCCGGGGCCAGCCCCACCACAGAGAGGCCGGTTGGTTCCTGCTCACCTCTGTGCCGTCCCTTCCCGACCTGACCCCAGTGCAGGGGATAAGCTTCAGACAAGTCTTTCCATGTCCCTCTGCATGACAATAGACTTCCTCCCCTCTCCCATTCCACAGGCCCACCCACCCGGGACATCCACCTTTGTCATTAGCTCAGGAGAGGATGCAAGATGAGAATCTCTGCTATTGTGTGGGGAGACTCAGTTTCCCGGCTTTCCCCCATGGACACATGTTCTTCAGCTGGGTCTGATTTTCTCCAGACAAGCTGTCTTGGGAAGGATTTGGCCAGCCCTAAGAACCTGAAGGGAAAGGGCGGAGGGGGGTTCTCTCTCTGCCCCCGACAGCCCCGAGCTGGGTCGGTCCCTCAGACCTGGCCAGGGGCAGCCCATCCCCCGGCGCCCTTCCCCGGGGCATCCAAGGGCAGGCTCGGCGCCAGCCCCACCCCGCTCGCCACTGCCCGACCATCGTCCTCCCTCGGGGGGCCTGGGCAGGACAGGGACCCGGGTGTGGGAGGCCTCCAGATCTCAGGCCTGGCACACCGTTTACCAGGCTGCTTCCTCCTCTGACGGGGGCCCAGCACACGCCCCAGGAGACTTGGCAGCCGCCCCCAGGGCTCTAGCCTCTGGAACTCGTCCCCTTGGAAGGGGCCTGGCCCAGGTGCCAGGTTCGGCTGGTCGGCCAGCCTCCTTTGGAGAAAGCAGGCAAGCCGAGCCAGGCTTGCAGTGGCCCTGGCGTGACACCTGCCACCTCAGGCAGAGGGCCTCCCGCGTGCCCTCCATGGCGGGTTTCTCCCCGGAGCCGTGGCCTGGGCACTAGGAAGGCCGGGCCTCCCCGACTCCCGGGAGGAGGGGCTAACCCACTTGCGCCCTGGCCCCCAAACCCTCTGGTGCCATCTGCCTGTCTCGGCACTTCTGACTCCACAGAGCCTTTCCTACATCTGGGCTGCCTGCCGTGGCAAAGTGCAGGCGTGGGGTGAGGCCATGGCTTTGTTTTCCAGGAAAAAATGAGCCCCTGGCCGAAGCAGCAGGCCCAGGCAGAGCCTTGAGCTTGAAGCCCAGTAGGTCTGTGGCCCTCAGGGCCAGAGCAATGCTTTCAAGGCAGGGAAGCGGCCTGCAAGCTGAGTGGGAGTGGGGGAGGGGAGGGAGACAGCTGAAGCCGAGTCCTGAAGGGCGGCGATGGAAGAGCTGCAGCTGGGTCAGAGCCTGGAGGGAGGGCGGGGCCTTCACTGAGGACCCCCCCCGCCCCCCGAGGCCAGCCCTAGGCCCCGGCGGTCGCGCATGCGCCCTTGGCCTGTGCGGTGTGTGGGGGCTTGAACCCAAGCCCGCAGGGCTCCCGGAGCGGCCAGAGAAAGAAGGGCCCATGGAGAGGTAGGCGAGGTGGGCAGGGGGCGCCACCTTACTCTCCTCAGCTCCCTGAGGGAGAGAGAGAGAGACAGAGACAGAGAGAGAGATCCCTGACCTCTGAGTCTCTGCCTCCACCGCTGGCTGGTGCCAACTCACGCGCCATCCCACTTCCAGCCATCACCCCCACGCCTGCCCCGGGGCCAGCCCCACCACAGAGAGGCCGGTTGGTTCCTGCTCACCTCTGTGCCGTCCCTTCCCGACCTGACCCCAGTGCAGGGGATAAGCTTCAGACAAGTCTTTCCATGTCCCTCTGCATGACAATAGACTTCCTCCCCTCTCCCATTCCACAGGCCCACCCACCCGGGACATCCACCTTTGTCATTAGCTCAGGAGAGGATGCAAGATGAGAATCTCTGCTATTGTGTGGGGAGACTCAGTTTCCCGGCTTTCCCCCATGGACACATGTTCTTCAGCTGGGTCTGATTTTCTCCAGACAAGCTGTCTTGGGAAGGATTTGGCCAGCCCTAAGAAGCTGAAGGGAAAGGGCGGAGGGGGGTTCTCTCTCTGCCCCCGACAGCCCCGAGCTGGGTCGGTCCCTCAGACCTGGCCAGGGGCAGCCCATCCCCCGGCGCCCTTCCCCGGGGCATCCAAGGGCAGGCTCGGCGCCAGCCCCACCCCGCTCGCCACTGCCCGACCATCGTCCTCCCTCGGGGGGCCTGGGCAGGACAGGGACCCGGCTGTGGGAGGCCTCCAGATCTCAGGCCTGGCACACCGTTTACCAGGCTGCTTCCTCCTCTGACGGGGGCCCAGCACACGCCCCAGGAGACTTGGCAGCCGCCCCCAGGGCTCTATCCTCTGGAACTCGTCCCCTTGGAAGGGGCCTGGCCCAGGTGCCAGGTTCGGCTGGTCGGCCAGCCTCCTTTGGAGAAAGCAGGCAAGCCGAGCCAGGCTTGCAGTGGCCCTGGCGTGACACCTGCCACCTCAGGCAGAGGGCCTCCCGCGTGCCCTCCATGGCGGATTTCTCCCCGGAGCCGTGGCCTGGGCACTAGGAAGGCCGGGCCTCCCCGACTCCCGGGAGGAGGGGCTAACCCACTTGCGCCCTGGCCCCCAAACCCTCTGGTGCCATCTGCCTGTCTCGGCACTTCTGACTCCACAGAGCCTTTCCTACATCTGGGCTGCCTGCCGTGGCAATGTGCAGGCGTGGGGTGAGGCCATGGCTTTGTTTTCCAGGAAAAAATGAGCCCCTGGCCGAAGCAGCAGGCCCAGGCAGAGCCTTGAGCTTGAAGCCCAGTAGGTCTGTGGCCCTCAGGGCCAGAGCAATGCTTTCAAGGCAGGGAAGCGGCCTGCAAGCTGAGTGGGAGTGGGGGAGGGGAGGGAGACAGCTGAAGCCGAGTCCAGAAGGGCGGCGATGGAAGAGCTGCAGCTGGGTCAGAGCCTGGAGGGAGGGCGGGGCCTTCACTGAGGACCACCCCCCGCCCCCCGAGGACAGCCCTAGGCCCCGGCGGTCGCGCATGCGCCCTTGGCCTGTGCGGTGTGTGGGGGCTTGAACCGAAGCCCGCAGGGCTCCCGGAGCGGCCAGAGAAAGAAGGGCCCATGGAGAGGTAGGCGAGGTGGGCAGGGGGCGCCACCTTACTCTCCTCAGCTCCCTGAGGGAGAGAGAGAGAGAGACAGAGACAGAGAGAGAGATCCCTGACCTCTGAGTCTCTGCCTCCACCGCTGGCTGGTGCCAACTCACGCGCCATCCCACTTCCAGCCATCACCCCCACGCCTGCCCCGGGGCCAGCCCCACCACAGAGAGGCCGGTTGGTTCCTGCTCACCTCTGTGCCGTCCCTTCCCGACCTGACCCCAGTGCAGGGGATAAGCTTCAGACAAGTCTTTCCATGTCCCTCTGCATGACAATAGACTTCCTCCCCTCTCCCATTCCACAGGCCCACCCACCCGGGACATCCACCTTTGTCATTAGCTCAGGAGAGGATGCAAGATGAGAATCTCTGCTATTGTGTGGGGAGACTCAGTTTCCCGGCTTTCCCCCATGGACACATGTTCTTCAGCTGGGTCTGATTTTCTCCAGACAAGCTGTCTTGGGAAGGATTTGGCCAGCCCTAAGAACCTGAAGGGAAAGGGCGGAGGGGGGTTCTCTCTCTGCCCCCGACAGCCCCGAGCTGGGTCGGTCCCTCAGACCTGGCCAGGGGCAGCCCATCCCCCGGCGCCCTTCCCCGGGGCATCCAAGGGCAGGCTCGGCGCCAGCCCCACCCCGCTCGCCACTGCCCGACCATCGTCCTCCCTCGGGGGGCCTGGGCAGGACAGGGACCCGGGTGTGGGAGGCCTCCAGATCTCAGGCCTGGCACACCGTTTACCAGGCTGCTTCCTCCTCTGACGGGGGCCCAGCACACGCCCCAGGAGACTTGGCAGCCGCCCCCAGGGCTCTAGCCTCTGGAACTCGTCCCCTTGGAAGGGGCCTGGCCCAGGTGCCAGGTTCGGCTGGTCGGCCAGCCTCCTTTGGAGAAAGCAGGCAAGCCGAGCCAGGCTTGCAGTGGCCCTGGCGTGACACCTGCCACCTCAGGCAGAGGGCCTCCCGCGTGCCCTCCATGGCGGGTTTCTCCCCGGAGCCGTGGCCTGGGCACTAGGAAGGCCGGGCCTCCCCGACTCCCGGGAGGAGGGGCTAACCCACTTGCGCCCTGGCCCCCAAACCCTCTGGTGCCATCTGCCTGTCTCGGCACTTCTGACTCCACAGAGCCTTTCCTACATCTGGGCTGCCTGCCGTGGCAAAGTGCAGGCGTGGGGTGAGGCCATGGCTTTGTTTTCCAGGAAAAAATGAGCCCCTGGCCGAAGCAGCAGGCCCAGGCAGAGCCTTGAGCTTGAAGCCCAGTAGGTCTGTGGCCCTCAGGGCCAGAGCAATGCTTTCAAGGCAGGGAAGCGGCCTGCAAGCTGACTGGGAGTGGGGGAGGGGAGGGAGACAGCTGAAGCCGAGTCCTGAAGGGCGGCGATGGAAGAGCTGCAGCTGGGTCAGAGCCTGGAGGGAGGGCGGGGCCTTCACTGAGGACCCCCCCGCCCCCCGAGGCCAGCCCTAGGCCCCGGCGGTCGCGCATGCGCCCTTGGCCTGTGCGGTGTGTGGGGGCTTGAACCCAAGCCCGCAGGGCTCCCGGAGCGGCCAGAGAAAGAAGGGCCCATGGAGAGGTAGGCGAGGTGGGCAGGGGGCGCCACCTTACTCTCCTCAGCTCCCTGAGGGAGAGAGAGAGAGACAGAGACAGAGAGAGAGATCCCTGACCTCTGAGTCTCTGCCTCCACCGCTGGCTGGTGCCAACTCACGCGCCATCCCACTTCCAGCCATCACCCCCACGCCTGCCCCGGGGCCAGCCCCACCACAGAGAGGCCGGTTGGTTCCTGCTCACCTCTGTGCCGTCCCTTCCCGACCTGACCCCAGTGCAGGGGATAAGCTTCAGACAAGTCTTTCCATGTCCCTCTGCATGACAATAGACTTCCTCCCCTCTCCCATTCCACAGGCCCACCCACCCGGGACATCCACCTTTGTCATTAGCTCAGGAGAGGATGCAAGATGAGAATCTCTGCTATTGTGTGGGGAGACTCAGTTTCCCGGCTTTCCCCCATGGACACATGTTCTTCAGCTGGGTCTGATTTTCTCCAGACAAGCTGTCTTGGGAAGGATTTGGCCAGCCCTAAGAAGCTGAAGGGAAAGGGCGGAGGGGGGTTCTCTCTCTGCCCCCGACAGCCCCGAGCTGGGTCGGTCCCTCAGACCTGGCCAGGGGCAGCCCATCCCCCGGCGCCCTTCCCCGGGGCATCCAAGGGCAGGCTCGGCGCCAGCCCCACCCCGCTCGCCACTGCCCGACCATCGTCCTCCCTCGGGGGGCCTGGGCAGGACAGGGACCCGGCTGTGGGAGGCCTCCAGATCTCAGGCCTGGCACACCGTTTACCAGGCTGCTTCCTCCTCTGACGGGGGCCCAGCACACGCCCCAGGAGACTTGGCAGCCGCCCCCAGGGCTCTAGCCTCTGGAACTCGTCCCCTTGGAAGGGGCCTGGCCCAGGTGCCAGGTTCGGCTGGTCGGCCAGCCTCCTTTGGAGAAAGCAGGCAAGCCGAGCCAGGCTTGCAGTGGCCCTGGCGTGACACCTGCCACCTCAGGCAGAGGGCCTCCCGCGTGCCCTCCATGGCGGGTTTCTCCCCGGAGCCGTGGCCTGGGCACTAGGAAGGCCGGGCCTCCCCGACTCCCGGGAGGAGGGGCTAACCCACTTGCGCCCTGGCCCCCAAACCCTCTGGTGCCATCTGCCTGTCTCGGCACTTCTGACTCCACAGAGCCTTTCCTACATCTGGGCTGCCTGCCGTGGCAATGTGCAGGCGTGGGGTGAGGCCATGGCTTTGTTTTCCAGGAAAAAATGAGCCCCTGGCCGAAGCAGCAGGCCCAGGCAGAGCCTTGAGCTTGAAGCCCAGTAGGTCTGTGGCCCTCAGGGCCAGAGCAATGCTTTCAAGGCAGGGAAGCGGCCTGCAAGCTGAGTGGGAGTGGGGGAGGGGAGGGAGACAGCTGAAGGCGAGTCCAGAAGGGCGGCGATGGAAGAGCTGCAGCTGGGTCAGAGCCTGGAGGGAGGGCGGGGCCTTCACTGAGGACCACCCCCCGCCCCCCGAGGACAGCCCTAGGCCCCGGCGGTCGCGCATGCGCCCTTGGCCTGTGCGGTGTGTGGGGGCTTGAACCGAAGCCCGCAGGGCTCCCGGAGCGGCCAGAGAAAGAAGGGCCCATGGAGAGGTAGGCGAGGTGGGCAGGGGGCGCCACCTTACTCTCCTCAGCTCCCTGAGGGAGAGAGAGAGAGAGACAGAGACAGAGAGAGAGATCCCTGACCTCTGAGTCTCTGCCTCCACCGCTGGCTGGTGCCAACTCACGCGCCATCCCACTTCCAGCCATCACCCCCACGCCTGCCCCGGGGCCAGCCCCACCACAGAGAGGCCGGTTGGTTCCTGCTCACCTCTGTGCCGTCCCTTCCCGACCTGACCCCAGTGCAGGGGATAAGCTTCAGACAAGTCTTTCCATGTCCCTCTGCATGACAATAGACTTCCTCCCCTCTCCCATTCCACAGGCCCACCCACCCGGGACATCCACCTTTGTCATTAGCTCAGGAGAGGATGCAAGATGAGAATCTCTGCTATTGTGTGGGGAGACTCAGTTTCCCGGCTTTCCCCCATGGACACATGTTCTTCAGCTGGGTCTGATTTTCTCCAGACAAGCTGTCTTGGGAAGGATTTGGCCAGCCCTAAGAACCTGAAGGGAAAGGGCGGAGGGGGGTTCTCTCTCTGCCCCCGACAGCCCCGAGCTGGGTCGGTCCCTCAGACCTGGCCAGGGGCAGCCCATCCCCCGGCGCCCTTCCCCGGGGCATCCAAGGGCAGGCTCGGCGCCAGCCCCACCCCGCTCGCCACTGCCCGACCATCGTCCTCCCTCGGGGGGCCTGGGCAGGACAGGGACCCGGGTGTGGGAGGCCTCCAGATCTCAGGCCTGGCACACCGTTTACCAGGCTGCTTCCTCCTCTGACGGGGGCCCAGCACACGCCCCAGGAGACTTGGCAGCCGCCCCCAGGGCTCTAGCCTCTGGAACTCGTCCCCTTGGAAGGGGCCTGGCCCAGGTGCCAGGTTCGGCTGGTCGGCCAGCCTCCTTTGGAGAAAGCAGGCAAGCCGAGCCAGGCTTGCAGTGGCCCTGGCGTGACACCTGCCACCTCAGGCAGAGGGCCTCCCGCGTGCCCTCCATGGCGGGTTTCTCCCCGGAGCCGTGGCCTGGGCACTAGGAAGGCCGGGCCTCCCCGACTCCCGGGAGGAGGGGCTAACCCACTTGCGCCCTGGCCCCCAAACCCTCTGGTGCCATCTGCCTGTCTCGGCACTTCTGACTCCACAGAGCCTTTCCTACATCTGGGCTGCCTGCCGTGGCAAAGTGCAGGCGTGGGGTGAGGCCATGGCTTTGTTTTCCAGGAAAAAATGAGCCCCTGGCCGAAGCAGCAGGCCCAGGCAGAGCCTTGAGCTTGAAGCCCAGTAGGTCTGTGGCCCTCAGGGCCAGAGCAATGCTTTCAAGGCAGGGAAGCGGCCTGCAAGCTGAGTGGGAGTGGGGGAGGGGAGGGAGACAGCTGAAGCCGAGTCCTGAAGGGCGGCGATGGAAGAGCTGCAGCTGGGTCAGAGCCTGGAGGGAGGGCGGGGCCTTCACTGAGGACCCCCCCGCCCCCCGAGGCCAGCCCTAGGCCCCGGCGGTCGCGCATGCGCCCTTGGCCTGTGCGGTGTGTGGGGGCTTGAACCCAAGCCCGCAGGGCTCCCGGAGCGGCCAGAGAAAGAAGGGCCCATGGAGAGGTAGGCGAGGTGGGCAGGGGGCGCCACCTTACTCTCCTCAGCTCCCTGAGGGAGAGAGAGAGAGACAGAGACAGAGAGAGAGATCCCTGACCTCTGAGTCTCTGCCTCCACCGCTGGCTGGTGCCAACTCACGCGCCATCCCACTTCCAGCCATCACCCCCACGCCTGCCCCGGGGCCAGCCCCACCACAGAGAGGCCGGTTGGTTCCTGCTCACCTCTGTGCCTTCCCTTCCCGACCTGACCCCAGTGCAGGGGATAAGCTTCAGACAAGTCTTTCCATGTCCCTCTGCATGACAATAGACTTCCTCCCCTCTCCCATTCCACAGGCCCACCCACCCGGGACATCCACCTTTGTCATTAGCTCAGGAGAGGATGCAAGATGAGAATCTCTGCTATTGTGTGGGGAGACTCAGTTTCCCGGCTTTCCCCCATGGACACATGTTCTTCAGCTGGGTCTGATTTTCTCCAGACAAGCTGTCTTGGGAAGGATTTGGCCAGCCCTAAGAAGCTGAAGGGAAAGGGCGGAGGGGGGTTCTCTCTCTGCCCCCGACAGCCCCGAGCTGGGTCGGTCCCTCAGACCTGGCCAGGGGCAGCCCATCCCCCGGCGCCCTTCCCCGGGGCATCCAAGGGCAGGCTCGGCGCCAGCCCCACCCCGCTCGCCACTGCCCGACCATCGTCCTCCCTCGGGGGGCCTGGGCAGGACAGGGACCCGGGTGTGGGAGGCCTCCAGATCTCAGGCCTGGCACACCGTTTACCAGGCTGCTTCCTCCTCTGACGGGGGCCCAGCACACGCCCCAGGAGACTTGGCAGCCGCCCCCAGGGCTCTAGCCTCTGGAACTCGTCCCCTTGGAAGGGGCCTGGCCCAGGTGCCAGGTTCGGCTGGTCGGCCAGCCTCCTTTGGAGAAAGCAGGCAAGCCGAGCCAGGCTTGCAGTGGCCCTGGCGTGACACCTGCCACCTCAGGCAGAGGGCCTCCCGCGTGCCCTCCATGGCGGGTTTCTCCCCGGAGCCGTGGCCTGGGCACTAGGAAGGCCGGGCCTCCCCGACTCCCGGGAGGAGGGGCTAACCCACTTGCGCCCTGGCCCCCAAACCCTCTGGTGCCATCTGCCTGTCTCGGCACTTCTGACTCCACAGAGCCTTTCCTACATCTGGGCTGCCTGCCGTGGCAAAGTGCAGGCGTGGGGTGAGGCCATGGCTTTGTTTTCCAGGAAAAAATGAGCCCCTGGCCGAAGCAGCAGGCCCAGGCAGAGCCTTGAGCTTGAAGCCCAGTAGGTCTGTGGCCCTCAGGGCCAGAGCAATGCTTTCAAGGCAGGGAAGCGGCCTGCAAGCTGAGTGGGAGTGGGGGAGGGGAGGGAGACAGCTGAAGCCGAGTCCAGAAGGGCGGCGATGGAAGAGCTGCAGCTGGGTCAGAGCCTGGAGGGAGGGCGGGGCCTTCACTGAGGACCCCCCCGCCCCCCGAGGCCAGCCCTAGGCCCCGGCGGTCGCGCATGCGCCCTTGGCCTGTGCGGTGTGTGGGGGCTTGAACCCAAGCCCGCAGGGCTCCCGGAGCGGCCAGAGAAAGAAGGGCCCATGGAGAGGTAGGCGAGGTGGGCAGGGGGCGCCACCTTACTCTCCTCAGCTCCCTGAGGGAGAGAGAGAGAGACAGAGACAGAGAGAGAGATCCCTGACCTCTGAGTCTCTGCCTCCACCGCTGGCTGGTGCCAACTCACGCGCCATCCCACTTCCAGCCATCACCCCCACGCCTGCCCCGGGGCCAGCCCCACCACAGAGAGGCCGGTTGGTTCCTGCTCACCTCTGTGCCTTCCCTTCCCGACCTGACCCCAGTGCAGGGGATAAGCTTCAGACAAGTCTTTCCATGTCCCTCTGCATGACAATAGACTTCCTCCCCTCTCCCATTCCACAGGCCCACCCACCCGGGACATCCACCTTTGTCATTAGCTCAGGAGAGGATGCAAGATGAGAATCTCTGCTATTGTGTGGGGAGACTCAGTTTCCCGGCTTTCCCCCATGGACACATGTTCTTCAGCTGGGTCTGATTTTCTCCAGACAAGCTGTCTTGGGAAGGATTTGGCCAGCCCTAAGAAGCTGAAGGGAAAGGGCGGAGGGGGGTTCTCTCTCTGCCCCCGACAGCCCCGAGCTGGGTCGGTCCCTCAGACCTGGCCAGGGGCAGCCCATCCCCCGGCGCCCTTCCCCGGGGCATCCAAGGGCAGGCTCGGCGCCAGCCCCACCCCGCTCGCCACTGCCCGACCATCGTCCTCCCTCGGGGGGCCTGGGCAGGACAGGGACCCGGGTGTGGGAGGCCTCCAGATCTCAGGCCTGGCACACCGTTTACCAGGCTGCTTCCTCCTCTGACGGGGGCCCAGCACACGCCCCAGGAGACTTGGCAGCCGCCCCCAGGGCTCTAGCCTCTGGAACTCGTCCCCTTGGAAGGGGCCTGGCCCAGGTGCCAGGTTCGGCTGGTCGGCCAGCCTCCTTTGGAGAAAGCAGGCAAGCCGAGCCAGGCTTGCAGTGGCCCTGGCGTGACACCTGCCACCTCAGGCAGAGGGCCTCCCGCGTGCCCTCCATGGCGGGTTTCTCCCCGGAGCCGTGGCCTGGGCACTAGGAAGGCCGGGCCTCCCCGACTCCCGGGAGGAGGGGCTAACCCACTTGCGCCCTGGCCCCCAAACCCTCTGGTGCCATCTGCCTGTCTCGGCACTTCTGACTCCACAGAGCCTTTCCTACATCTGGGCTGCCTGCCGTGGCAAAGTGCAGGCGTGGGGTGAGGCCATGGCTTTGTTTTCCAGGAAAAAATGAGCCCCTGGCCGAAGCAGCAGGCCCAGGCAGAGCCTTGAGCTTGAAGCCCAGTAGGTCTGTGGCCCTCAGGGCCAGAGCAATGCTTTCAAGGCAGGGAAGCGGCCTGCAAGCTGAGTGGGAGTGGGGGAGGGGAGGGAGACAGCTGAAGCCGAGTCCTGAAGGGCGGCGATGGAAGAGCTGCAGCTGGGTCAGAGCCTGGAGGGAGGGCGGGGCCTTCACTG
Organism: Diceros bicornis minor; assembly: GCF_020826845.1. NCBI lineage: Eukaryota > Metazoa > Chordata > Mammalia > Perissodactyla > Rhinocerotidae > Diceros > Diceros bicornis. Next base: position 964,527 of record NW_026691039.1, read on the forward strand.
AGGACCCCCCCGCCCCCCGAGGCCAGCCCTAGGCCCCGGCGGTCGCGCATGCGCCCTTGGCCTGTGCGGTGTGTGGGGGCTTGAACCCAAGCCCGCAGGGCTCCCGGAGCGGCCAGAGAAAGAAGGGCCCATGGAGAGGTAGGCGAGGTGGGCAGGGGGCGCCACCTTACTCTCCTCAGCTCCCTGAGGGAGAGAGAGAGAGACAGAGACAGAGAGAGAGATCCCTGACCTCTGAGTCTCTGCCTCCACCGCTGGCTGGTGCCAACTCACGCGCCATCCCACTTCCAGCCATCACCCCCACGCCTGCCCCGGGGCCAGCCCCACCACAGAGAGGCCGGTTGGTTCCTGCTCACCTCTGTGCCTTCCCTTCCCGACCTGACCCCAGTGCAGGGGATAAGCTTCAGACAAGTCTTTCCATGTCCCTCTGCATGACAATAGACTTCCTCCCCTCTCCCATTCCACAGGCCCACCCACCCGGGACATCCACCTTTGTCATTAGCTCAGGAGAGGATGCAAGATGAGAATCTCTGCTATTGTGTGGGGAGACTCAGTTTCCCGGCTTTCCCCCATGGACACATGTTCTTCAGCTGGGTCTGATTTTCTCCAGACAAGCTGTCTTGGGAAGGATTTGGCCAGCCCTAAGAAGCTGAAGGGAAAGGGCGGAGGGGGGTTCTCTCTCTGCCCCCGACAGCCCCGAGCTGGGTCGGTCCCTCAGACCTGGCCAGGGGCAGCCCATCCCCCGGCGCCCTTCCCCGGGGCATCCAAGGGCAGGCTCGGCGCCAGCCCCACCCCGCTCGCCACTGCCCGACCATCGTCCTCCCTCGGGGGGCCTGGGCAGGACAGGGACCCGGGTGTGGGAGGCCTCCAGATCTCAGGCCTGGCACACCGTTTACCAGGCTGCTTCCTCCTCTGACGGGGGCCCAGCACACGCCCCAGGAGACTTGGCAGCCGCCCCCAGGGCTCTAGCCTCTGGAACTCGTCCCCTTGGAAGGGGCCTGGCCCAGGTGCCAGGTTCGGCTGGTCGGCCAGCCTCCTTTGGAGAAAGCAGGCAAGCCGAGCCAGGCTTGCAGTGGCCCTGGCGTGACACCTGCCACCTCAGGCAGAGGGCCTCCCGCGTGCCCTCCATGGCGGGTTTCTCCCCGGAGCCGTGGCCTGGGCACTAGGAAGGCCGGGCCTCCCCGACTCCCGGGAGGAGGGGCTAACCCACTTGCGCCCTGGCCCCCAAACCCTCTGGTGCCATCTGCCTGTCTCGGCACTTCTGACTCCACAGAGCCTTTCCTACATCTGGGCTGCCTGCCGTGGCAAAGTGCAGGCGTGGGGTGAGGCCATGGCTTTGTTTTCCAGGAAAAAATGAGCCCCTGGCCGAAGCAGCAGGCCCAGGCAGAGCCTTGAGCTTGAAGCCCAGTAGGTCTGTGGCCCTCAGGGCCAGAGCAATGCTTTCAAGGCAGGGAAGCGGCCTGCAAGCTGAGTGGGAGTGGGGGAGGGGAGGGAGACAGCTGAAGCCGAGTCCTGAAGGGCGGCGATGGAAGAGCTGCAGCTGGGTCAGAGCCTGGAGGGAGGGCGGGGCCTTCACTGAGGACCCCCCCGCCCCCCGAGGCCAGCCCTAGGCCCCGGCGGTCGCGCATGCGCCCTTGGCCTGTGCGGTGTGTGGGGGCTTGAACCCAAGCCCGCAGGGCTCCCGGAGCGGCCAGAGAAAGAAGGGCCCATGGAGAGGTAGGCGAGGTGGGCAGGGGGCGCCACCTTACTCTCCTCAGCTCCCTGAGGGAGAGAGAGAGAGACAGAGACAGAGAGAGAGATCCCTGACCTCTGAGTCTCTGCCTCCACCGCTGGCTGGTGCCAACTCACGCGCCATCCCACTTCCAGCCATCACCCCCACGCCTGCCCCGGGGCCAGCCCCACCACAGAGAGGCCGGTTGGTTCCTGCTCACCTCTGTGCCGTCCCTTCCCGACCTGACCCCAGTGCAGGGGATAAGCTTCAGACAAGTCTTTCCATGTCCCTCTGCATGACAATAGACTTCCTCCCCTCTCCCATTCCACAGGCCCACCCACCCGGGACATCCACCTTTGTCATTAGCTCAGGAGAGGATGCAAGATGAGAATCTCTGCTATTGTGTGGGGAGACTCAGTTTCCCGGGTTTCCCCCATGGACACATGTTCTTCAGCTGGGTCTGATTTTCTCCAGACAAGCTGTCTTGGGAAGGATTTGGCCAGCCCTAAGAAGCTGAAGGGAAAGGGCGGAGGGGGGTTCTCTCTCTGCCCCCGACAGCCCCGAGCTGGGTCGGTCCCTCAGACCTGGCCAGGGGCAGCCCATCCCCCGGCGCCCTTCCCCGGGGCATCCAAGGGCAGGCTCGGCGCCAGCCCCACCCCGCTCGCCACTGCCCGACCATCGTCCTCCCTCGGGGGCCTGGGCAGGACAGGGACCTGGCTGTGGGAGGCCTCCAGATCTCAGGCCTGGCACACCGTTTACCAGGCTGCTTCCTCCTCTGACGGGGGCCCAGCACACGCCCCAGGAGACTTGGCAGCCGCCCCCAGGGCTCTAGCCTCTGGAACTCGTCCCCTTGGAAGGGGCCTGGCCCAGGTGCCAGGTTCGGCTGGTCGGCCAGCCTCCTTTGGAGAAAGCAGGCAAGCCGAGCCAGGCTTGCAGTGGCCCTGGCGTGACACCTGCCACCTCAGGCAGAGGGCCTCCCGCGTGCCCTCCATGGCGGGTTTCTCCCCGGAGCCGTGGCCTGGGCATTAGGAAGGCCGGGCCTCCCCGACTCCCGGGAGGAGGGGCTAGCCCAGTTGCGCCCTGGCCACCAAACCCTCTGGTGCCATCTGCCTGTCTCGGCACTTCTGACTCCACAGAGCCTTTCCTACATCTGGGCTGCCTGCCGTGGCAAAGTGCAGGCGTGGGGTGAGGCCATGGCTTTGTTTTCCAGGAAAAAATGAGCCCCTGGCCGAAGCAGCAGGCCCAGGCAGAGCCTTGAGCTTGAAGCCCAGTAGGTCTGTGGCCCTCAGGGCCAGAGCAATGCTTTCAAGGCAGGGAAGCGGCCTGCAAGCTGAGTGGGAGTGGGGGAGGGGAGGGAGACAGCTGAAGCCGAGTCCTGAAGGGCGGCGATGGAAGAGCTGCAGCTGGGTCAGAGCCTGGAGGGAGGGCGGGGCCTTCACTGAGGACCCCCCCGCCCCCCGAGGCCAGCCCTAGGCCCCGGCGGTCGCGCATGCGCCCTTGGCCTGTGCGGTGTGTGGGGGCTTGAACCCAAGCCCGCAGGGCTCCCGGAGCGGCCAGAGAAAGAAGGGCCCATGGAGAGGTAGGCGAGGTGGGCAGGGGGCGCCACCTTACTCTCCTCAGCTCCCTGAGGGAGAGAGAGAGAGAGACAGAGACAGAGAGAGAGATCCCTGACCTCTGAGTCTCTGCCTCCACCGCTGGCTGGTGCCAACTCACGCGCCATCCCACTTCCAGCCATCACCCCCACGCCTGCCCCGGGGCCAGCCCCACCACAGAGAGGCCGGTTGGTTCCTGCTCACCTCTGTGCCGTCCCTTCCCGACCTGACCCCAGTGCAGGGGATAAGCTTCAGACAAGTCTTTCCATGTCCCTCTGCATGACAATAGACTTCCTCCCCTCTCCCATTCCACAGGCCCACCCACCCGGGACATCCACCTTTGTCATTAGCTCAGGAGAGGATGCAAGATGAGAATCTCTGCTATTGTGTGGGGAGACTCAGTTTCCCGGCTTTCCCCCATGGACACATGTTCTTCAGCTGGGTCTGATTTTCTCCAGACAAGCTGTCTTGGGAAGGATTTGGCCAGCCCTAAGAAGCTGAAGGGAAAGGGCGGAGGGGGGTTCTCTCTCTGCCCCCGACAGCCCCGAGCTGGGTCGGTCCCTCAGACCTGGCCAGGGGCAGCCCATCCCCCGGCGCCCTTCCCCGGGGCATCCAAGGGCAGGCTCGGCGCCAGCCCCACCCCGCTCGCCACTGCCCGACCATCGTCCTCCCTCGGGGGGCCTGGGCAGGACAGGGACCCGGGTGTGGGAGGCCTCCAGATCTCAGGCCTGGCACACCGTTTACCAGGCTGCTTCCTCCTCTGACGGGGGCCCAGCACACGCCCCAGGAGACTTGGCAGCCGCCCCCAGGGCTCTAGCCTCTGGAACTCGTCCCCTTGGAAGGGGCCTGGCCCAGGTGCCAGGTTCGGCTGGTCGGCCAGCCTCCTTTGGAGAAAGCAGGCAAGCCGAGCCAGGCTTGCAGTGGCCCTGGCGTGACACCTGCCACCTCAGGCAGAGGGCCTCCCGCGTGCCCTCCATGGCGGGTTTCTCCCCGGAGCCGTGGCCTGGGCACTAGGAAGGCCGGGCCTCCCCGACTCCCGGGAGGAGGGGCTAACCCACTTGCGCCCTGGCCCCCAAACCCTCTGGTGCCATCTGCCTGTCTCGGCACTTCTGACTCCACAGAGCCTTTCCTACATCTGGGCTGCCTGCCGTGGCAAAGTGCAGGCGTGGGGTGAGGCCATGGCTTTGTTTTCCAGGAAAAAATGAGCCCCTGGCCGAAGCAGCAGGCCCAGGCAGAGCCTTGAGCTTGAAGCCCAGTAGGTCTGTGGCCCTCAGGGCCAGAGCAATGCTTTCAAGGCAGGGAAGCGGCCTGCAAGCTGAGTGGGAGTGGGGGAGGGGAGGGAGACAGCTGAAGCCGAGTCCTGAAGGGCGGCGATGGAAGAGCTGCAGCTGGGTCAGAGCCTGGAGGGAGGGCGGGGCCTTCACTGAGGACCCCCCCGCCCCCCGAGGCCAGCCCTAGGCCCCGGCGGTCGCGCATGCGCCCTTGGCCTGTGCGGTGTGTGGGGGCTTGAACCCAAGCCCGCAGGGCTCCCGGAGCGGCCAGAGAAAGAAGGGCCCATGGAGAGGTAGGCGAGGTGGGCAGGGGGCGCCACCTTACTCTCCTCAGCTCCCTGAGGGAGAGAGAGAGAGACAGAGACAGAGAGAGAGATCCCTGACCTCTGAGTCTCTGCCTCCACCGCTGGCTGGTGCCAACTCACGCGCCATCCCACTTCCAGCCATCACCCCCACGCCTGCCCCGGGGCCAGCCCCACCACAGAGAGGCCGGTTGGTTCCTGCTCACCTCTGTGCCGTCCCTTCCCGACCTGACCCCAGTGCAGGGGATAAGCTTCAGACAAGTCTTTCCATGTCCCTCTGCATGACAATAGACTTCCTCCCCTCTCCCATTCCACAGGCCCACCCACCCGGGACATCCACCTTTGTCATTAGCTCAGGAGAGGATGCAAGATGAGAATCTCTGCTATTGTGTGGGGAGACTCAGTTTCCCGGCTTTCCCCCATGGACACATGTTCTTCAGCTGGGTCTGATTTTCTCCAGACAAGCTGTCTTGGGAAGGATTTGGCCAGCCCTAAGAAGCTGAAGGGAAAGGGCGGAGGGGGGTTCTCTCTCTGCCCCCGACAGCCCCGAGCTGGGTCGGTCCCTCAGACCTGGCCAGGGGCAGCCCATCCCCCGGCGCCCTTCCCCGGGGCATCCAAGGGCAGGCTCGGCGCCAGCCCCACCCCGCTCGCCACTGCCCGACCATCGTCCTCCCTCGGGGGGCCTGGGCAGGACAGGGACCCGGGTGTGGGAGGCCTCCAGATCTCAGGCCTGGCACACCGTTTACCAGGCTGCTTCCTCCTCTGACGGGGGCCCAGCACACGCCCCAGGAGACTTGGCAGCCGCCCCCAGGGCTCTAGCCTCTGGAACTCGTCCCCTTGGAAGGGGCCTGGCCCAGGTGCCAGGTTCGGCTGGTCGGCCAGCCTCCTTTGGAGAAAGCAGGCAAGCCGAGCCAGGCTTGCAGTGGCCCTGGCGTGACACCTGCCACCTCAGGCAGAGGGCCTCCCGCGTGCCCTCCATGGCGGGTTTCTCCCCGGAGCCGTGGCCTGGGCACTAGGAAGGCCGGGCCTCCCCGACTCCCGGGAGGAGGGGCTAACCCACTTGCGCCCTGGCCCCCAAACCCTCTGGTGCCATCTGCCTGTCTCGGCACTTCTGACTCCACAGAGCCTTTCCTACATCTGGGCTGCCTGCCGTGGCAAAGTGCAGGCGTGGGGTGAGGCCATGGCTTTGTTTTCCAGGAAAAAATGAGCCCCTGGCCGAAGCAGCAGGCCCAGGCAGAGCCTTGAGCTTGAAGCCCAGTAGGTCTGTGGCCCTCAGGGCCAGAGCAATGCTTTCAAGGCAGGGAAGCGGCCTGCAAGCTGAGTGGGAGTGGGGGAGGGGAGGGAGACAGCTGAAGCCGAGTCCAGAAGGGCGGCGATGGAAGAGCTGCAGCTGGGTCAGAGCCTGGAGGGAGGGCGGGGCCTTCACTGAGGACCCCCCCGCCCCCCGAGGCCAGCCCTAGGCCCCGGCGGTCGCGCATGCGCCCTTGGCCTGTGCGGTGTGTGGGGGCTTGAACCCAAGCCCGCAGGGCTCCCGGAGCGGCCAGAGAAAGAAGGGCCCATGGAGAGGTAGGCGAGGTGGGCAGGGGGCGCCACCTTACTCTCCTCAGCTCCCTGAGGGAGAGAGAGAGAGACAGAGACAGAGAGAGAGATCCCTGACCTCTGAGTCTCTGCCTCCACCGCTGGCTGGTGCCAACTCACGCGCCATCCCACTTCCAGCCATCACCCCCACGCCTGCCCCGGGGCCAGCCCCACCACAGAGAGGCCGGTTGGTTCCTGCTCACCTCTGTGCCTTCCCTTCCCGACCTGACCCCAGTGCAGGGGATAAGCTTCAGACAAGTCTTTCCATGTCCCTCTGCATGACAATAGACTTCCTCCCCTCTCCCATTCCACAGGCCCACCCACCCGGGACATCCACCTTTGTCATTAGCTCAGGAGAGGATGCAAGATGAGAATCTCTGCTATTGTGTGGGGAGACTCAGTTTCCCGGCTTTCCCCCATGGACACATGTTCTTCAGCTGGGTCTGATTTTCTCCAGACAAGCTGTCTTGGGAAGGATTTGGCCAGCCCTAAGAAGCTGAAGGGAAAGGGCGGAGGGGGGTTCTCTCTCTGCCCCCGACAGCCCCGAGCTGGGTCGGTCCCTCAGACCTGGCCAGGGGCAGCCCATCCCCCGGCGCCCTTCCCCGGGGCATCCAAGGGCAGGCTCGGCGCCAGCCCCACCCCGCTCGCCACTGCCCGACCATCGTCCTCCCTCGGGGGGCCTGGGCAGGACAGGGACCCGGGTGTGGGAGGCCTCCAGATCTCAGGCCTGGCACACCGTTTACCAGGCTGCTTCCTCCTCTGACGGGGGCCCAGCACACGCCCCAGGAGACTTGGCAGCCGCCCCCAGGGCTCTAGCCTCTGGAACTCGTCCCCTTGGAAGGGGCCTGGCCCAGGTGCCAGGTTCGGCTGGTCGGCCAGCCTCCTTTGGAGAAAGCAGGCAAGCCGAGCCAGGCTTGCAGTGGCCCTGGCGTGACACCTGCCACCTCAGGCAGAGGGCCTCCCGCGTGCCCTCCATGGCGGGTTTCTCCCCGGAGCCGTGGCCTGGGCACTAGGAAGGCCGGGCCTCCCCGACTCCCGGGAGGAGGGGCTAACCCACTTGCGCCCTGGCCCCCAAACCCTCTGGTGCCATCTGCCTGTCTCGGCACTTCTGACTCCACAGAGCCTTTCCTACATCTGGGCTGCCTGCCGTGGCAAAGTGCAGGCGTGGGGTGAGGCCATGGCTTTGTTTTCCAGGAAAAAATGAGCCCCTGGCCGAAGCAGCAGGCCCAGGCAGAGCCTTGAGCTTGAAGCCCAGTAGGTCTGTGGCCCTCAGGGCCAGAGCAATGCTTTCAAGGCAGGGAAGCGGCCTGCAAGCTGAGTGGGAGTGGGGGAGGGGAGGGAGACAGCTGAAGCCGAGTCCTGAAGGGCGGCGATGGAAGAGCTGCAGCTGGGTCAGAGCCTGGAGGGAGGGCGGGGCCTTCACTGAGGACCCCCCCGCCCCCCGAGGCCAGCCCTAGGCCCCGGCGGTCGCGCATGCGCCCTTGGCCTGTGCGGTGTGTGGGGGCTTGAACCCAAGCCCGCAGGGCTCCCGGAGCGGCCAGAGAAAGAAGGGCCCATGGAGAGGTAGGCGAGGTGGGCAGGGGGCGCCACCTTACTCTCCTCAGCTCCCTGAGGGAGAGAGAGAGAGACAGAGACAGAGAGAGAGATCCCTGACCTCTGAGTCTCTGCCTCCACCGCTGGCTGGTGCCAACTCACGCGCCATCCCACTTCCAGCCATCACCCCCACGCCTGCCCCGGGGCCAGCCCCACCACAGAGAGGCCGGTTGGTTCCTGCTCACCTCTGTGCCTTCCCTTCCCGACCTGACCCCAGTGCAGGGGATAAGCTTCAGACAAGTCTTTCCATGTCCCTCTGCATGACAATAGACTTCCTCCCCTCTCCCATTCCACAGGCCCACCCACCCGGGACATCCACCTTTGTCATTAGCTCAGGAGAGGATGCAAGATGAGAATCTCTGCTATTGTGTGGGGAGACTCAGTTTCCCGGCTTTCCCCCATGGACACATGTTCTTCAGCTGGGTCTGATTTTCTCCAGACAAGCTGTCTTGGGAAGGATTTGGCCAGCCCTAAGAAGCTGAAGGGAAAGGGCGGAGGGGGGTTCTCTCTCTGCCCCCGACAGCCCCGAGCTGGGTCGGTCCCTCAGACCTGGCCAGGGGCAGCCCATCCCCCGGCGCCCTTCCCCGGGGCATCCAAGGGCAGGCTCGGCGCCAGCCCCACCCCGCTCGCCACTGCCCGACCATCGTCCTCCCTCGGGGGGCCTGGGCAGGACAGGGACCCGGGTGTGGGAGGCCTCCAGATCTCAGGCCTGGCACACCGTTTACCAGGCTGCTTCCTCCTCTGACGGGGGCCCAGCACACGCCCCAGGAGACTTGGCAGCCGCCCCCAGGGCTCTAGCCTCTGGAACTCGTCCCCTTGGAAGGGGCCTGGCCCAGGTGCCAGGTTCGGCTGGTCGGCCAGCCTCCTTTGGAGAAAGCAGGCAAGCCGAGCCAGGCTTGCAGTGGCCCTGGCGTGACACCTGCCACCTCAGGCAGAGGGCCTCCCGCGTGCCCTCCATGGCGGGTTTCTCCCCGGAGCCGTGGCCTGGGCACTAGGAAGGCCGGGCCTCCCCGACTCCCGGGAGGAGGGGCTAACCCACTTGCGCCCTGGCCCCCAAACCCTCTGGTGCCATCTGCCTGTCTCGGCACTTCTGACTCCACAGAGCCTTTCCTACATCTGGGCTGCCTGCCGTGGCAAAGTGCAGGCGTGGGGTGAGGCCATGGCTTTGTTTTCCAGGAAAAAATGAGCCCCTGGCCGAAGCAGCAGGCCCAGGCAGAGCCTTGAGCTTGAAGCCCAGTAGGTCTGTGGCCCTCAGGGCCAGAGCAATGCTTTCAAGGCAGGGAAGCGGCCTGCAAGCTGAGTGGGAGTGGGGGAGGGGAGGGAGACAGCTGAAGCCGAGTCCTGAAGGGCGGCGATGGAAGAGCTGCAGCTGGGTCAGAGCCTGGAGGGAGGGCGGGGCCTTCACTGAGGACCCCCCCGCCCCCCGAGGCCAGCCCTAGGCCCCGGCGGTCGCGCATGCGCCCTTGGCCTGTGCGGTGTGTGGGGGCTTGAACCCAAGCCCGCAGGGCTCCCGGAGCGGCCAGAGAAAGAAGGGCCCATGGAGAGGTAGGCGAGGTGGGCAGGGGGCGCCACCTTACTCTCCTCAGCTCCCTGAGGGAGAGAGAGAGAGACAGAGACAGAGAGAGAGATCCCTGACCTCTGAGTCTCTGCCTCCACCGCTGGCTGGTGCCAACTCACGCGCCATCCCACTTCCAGCCATCACCCCCACGCCTGCCCCGGGGCCAGCCCCACCACAGAGAGGCCGGTTGGTTCCTGCTCACCTCTGTGCCGTCCCTTCCCGACCTGACCCCAGTGCAGGGGATAAGCTTCAGACAAGTCTTTCCATGTCCCTCTGCATGACAATAGACTTCCTCCCCTCTCCCATTCCACAGGCCCACCCACCCGGGACATCCACCTTTGTCATTAGCTCAGGAGAGGATGCAAGATGAGAATCTCTGCTATTGTGTGGGGAGACTCAGTTTCCCGGGTTTCCCCCATGGACACATGTTCTTCAGCTGGGTCTGATTTTCTCCAGACAAGCTGTCTTGGGAAGGATTTGGCCAGCCCTAAGAAGCTGAAGGGAAAGGGCGGAGGGGGGTTCTCTCTCTGCCCCCGACAGCCCCGAGCTGGGTCGGTCCCTCAGACCTGGCCAGGGGCAGCCCATCCCCCGGCGCCCTTCCCCGGGGCATCCAAGGGCAGGCTCGGCGCCAGCCCCACCCCGCTCGCCACTGCCCGACCATCGTCCTCCCTCGGGGGCCTGGGCAGGACAGGGACCTGGCTGTGGGAGGCCTCCAGATCTCAGGCCTGGCACACCGTTTACCAGGCTGCTTCCTCCTCTGACGGGGGCCCAGCACACGCCCCAGGAGACTTGGCAGCCGCCCCCAGGGCTCTAGCCTCTGGAACTCGTCCCCTTGGAAGGGGCCTGGCCCAGGTGCCAGGTTCGGCTGGTCGGCCAGCCTCCTTTGGAGAAAGCAGGCAAGCCGAGCCAGGCTTGCAGTGGCCCTGGCGTGACACCTGCCACCTCAGGCAGAGGGCCTCCCGCGTGCCCTCCATGGCGGGTTTCTCCCCGGAGCCGTGGCCTGGGCATTAGGAAGGCCGGGCCTCCCCGACTCCCGGGAGGAGGGGCTAGCCCAGTTGCGCCCTGGCCACCAAACCCTCTGGTGCCATCTGCCTGTCTCGGCACTTCTGACTCCACAGAGCCTTTCCTACATCTGGGCTGCCTGCCGTGGCAAAGTGCAGGCGTGGGGTGAGGCCATGGCTTTGTTTTCCAGGAAAAAATGAGCCCCTGGCCGAAGCAGCAGGCCCAGGCAGAGCCTTGAGCTTGAAGCCCAGTAGGTCTGTGGCCCTCAGGGCCAGAGCAATGCTTTCAAGGCAGGGAAGCGGCCTGCAAGCTGAGTGGGAGTGGGGGAGGGGAGGGAGACAGCTGAAGCCGAGTCCTGAAGGGCGGCGATGGAAGAGCTGCAGCTGGGTCAGAGCCTGGAGGGAGGGCGGGGCCTTCACTGAGGACCCCCCCGCCCCCCGAGGCCAGCCCTAGGCCCCGGCGGTCGCGCATGCGCCCTTGGCCTGTGCGGTGTGTGGGGGCTTGAACCCAAGCCCGCAGGGCTCCCGGAGCGGCCAGAGAAAGAAGGGCCCATGGAGAGGTAGGCGAGGTGGGCAGGGGGCGCCACCTTACTCTCCTCAGCTCCCTGAGGGAGAGAGAGAGAGAGACAGAGACAGAGAGAGAGATCCCTGACCTCTGAGTCTCTGCCTCCACCGCTGGCTGGTGCCAACTCACGCGCCATCCCACTTCCAGCCATCACCCCCACGCCTGCCCCGGGGCCAGCCCCACCACAGAGAGGCCGGTTGGTTCCTGCTCACCTCTGTGCCGTCCCTTCCCGACCTGACCCCAGTGCAGGGGATAAGCTTCAGACAAGTCTTTCCATGTCCCTCTGCATGACAATAGACTTCCTCCCCTCTCCCATTCCACAGGCCCACCCACCCGGGACATCCACCTTTGTCATTAGCTCAGGAGAGGATGCAAGATGAGAATCTCTGCTATTGTGTGGGGAGACTCAGTTTCCCGGCTTTCCCCCATGGACACATGTTCTTCAGCTGGGTCTGATTTTCTCCAGACAAGCTGTCTTGGGAAGGATTTGGCCAGCCCTAAGAAGCTGAAGGGAAAGGGCGGAGGGGGGTTCTCTCTCTGCCCCCGACAGCCCCGAGCTGGGTCGGTCCCTCAGACCTGGCCAGGGGCAGCCCATCCCCCGGCGCCCTTCCCCGGGGCATCCAAGGGCAGGCTCGGCGCCAGCCCCACCCCGCTCGCCACTGCCCGACCATCGTCCTCCCTCGGGGGGCCTGGGCAGGACAGGGACCCGGGTGTGGGAGGCCTCCAGATCTCAGGCCTGGCACACCGTTTACCAGGCTGCTTCCTCCTCTGACGGGGGCCCAGCACACGCCCCAGGAGACTTGGCAGCCGCCCCCAGGGCTCTAGCCTCTGGAACTCGTCCCCTTGGAAGGGGCCTGGCCCAGGTGCCAGGTTCGGCTGGTCGGCCAGCCTCCTTTGGAGAAAGCAGGCAAGCCGAGCCAGGCTTGCAGTGGCCCTGGCGTGACACCTGCCACCTCAGGCAGAGGGCCTCCCGCGTGCCCTCCATGGCGGGTTTCTCCCCGGAGCCGTGGCCTGGGCACTAGGAAGGCCGGGCCTCCCCGACTCCCGGGAGGAGGGGCTAACCCACTTGCGCCCTGGCCCCCAAACCCTCTGGTGCCATCTGCCTGTCTCGGCACTTCTGACTCCACAGAGCCTTTCCTACATCTGGGCTGCCTGCCGTGGCAAAGTGCAGGCGTGGGGTGAGGCCATGGCTTTGTTTTCCAGGAAAAAATGAGCCCCTGGCCGAAGCAGCAGGCCCAGGCAGAGCCTTGAGCTTGAAGCCCAGTAGGTCTGTGGCCCTCAGGGCCAGAGCAATGCTTTCAAGGCAGGGAAGCGGCCTGCAAGCTGAGTGGGAGTGGGGGAGGGGAGGGAGACAGCTGAAGCCGAGTCCTGAAGGGCGGCGATGGAAGAGCTGCAGCTGGGTCAGAGCCTGGAGGGAGGGCGGGGCCTTCACTGAGGACCCCCCCGCCCCCCGAGGCCAGCCCTAGGCCCCGGCGGTCGCGCATGCGCCCTTGGCCTGTGCGGTGTGTGGGGGCTTGAACCCAAGCCCGCAGGGCTCCCGGAGCGGCCAGAGAAAGAAGGGCCCATGGAGAGGTAGGCGAGGTGGGCAGGGGGCGCCACCTTACTCTCCTCAGCTCCCTGAGGGAGAGAGACAGAGACAGAGACAGAGAGAGAGATCCCTGACCTCTGAGTCTCTGCCTCCACCGCTGGCTGGTGCCAACTCACGCGCCATCCCACTTCCAGCCATCACCCCCACGCCTGCCCCGGGGCCAGCCCCACCACAGAGAGGCCGGTTGGTTCCTGCTCACCTCTGTGCCGTCCCTTCCCGACCTGACCCCAGTGCAGGGGATAAGCTTCAGACAAGTCTTTCCATGTCCCTCTGCATGACAATAGACTTCCTCCCCTCTCCCATTCCACAGGCCCACCCACCCGGGACATCCACCTTTGTCATTAGCTCAGGAGAGGATGCAAGATGAGAATCTCTGCTATTGTGTGGGGAGACTCAGTTTCCCGGGTTTCCCCCATGGACACATGTTCTTCAGCTGGGTCTGATTTTCTCCAGACAAGCTGTCTTGGGAAGGATTTGGCCAGCCCTAAGAAGCTGAAGGGAAAGGGCGGAGGGGGGTTCTCTCTCTGCCCCCGACAGCCCCGAGCTGGGTCGGTCCCTCAGACCTGGCCAGGGGCAGCCCATCCCCCGGCGCCCTTCCCCGGGGCATCCAAGGGCAGGCTCGGCGCCAGCCCCACCCCGCTCGCCACTGCCCGACCATCGTCCTCCCTCGGGGGGCCTGGGCAGGACAGGGACCCGGCTGTGGGAGGCCTCCAGATCTCAGGCCTGGCACACCGTTTACCAGGCTGCTTCCTCCTCTGACGGGGGCCCAGCACACGCCCCAGGAGACTTGGCAGCCGCCCCCAGGGCTCTAGCCTCTGGAACTCGTCCCCTTGGAAGGGGCCTGGCCCAGGTGCCAGGTTCGGCTGGTCGGCCAGCCTCCTTTGGAGAAAGCAGGCAAGCCGAGCCAGGCTTGCAGTGGCCCTGGCGTGACACCTGCCACCTCAGGCAGAGGGCCTCCCGCGTGCCCTCCATGGCGGGTTTCTCCCCGGAGCCGTGGCCTGGGCATTAGGAAGGCCGGGCCTCCCCGACTCCCGGGAGGAGGGGCTAGCCCAGTTGCGCCCTGGCCACCAAACCCTCTGGTGCCATCTGCCTGTCTCGGCACTTCTGACTCCACAGAGCCTTTCCTACATCTGGGCTGCCTGCCGTGGCAAAGTGCAGGCGTGGGGTGAGGCCATGGCTTTGTTTTCCAGGAAAAAATGAGCCCCTGGCCGAAGCAGCAGGCCCAGGCAGAGCCTTGAGCTTGAAGCCCAGTAGGTCTGTGGCCCTCAGGGCCAGAGCAATGCTTTCAAGGCAGGGAAGCGGCCTGCAAGCTGAGTGGGAGTGGGGGAGGGGGAGGGAGACAGCTGAAGCCGAGTCCTGAAGGGCGGCGATGGAAGAGCTGCAGCTGGGTCAGAGCCTGGAGGGAGGGCGGGGCCTTCACTGAGGACCCCCCCGCCCCCCGAGGCCAGCCCTAGGCCCCGGCGGTCGCGGATGCGCCCTTGGCCTGTGCGGTGTGTGGGGGCTTGAACCCAAGCCCGCAGGGCTCCCGGAGCGGCCAGAGAAAGAAGGGCCCATGGAGAGGTAGGCGAGGTGGGCAGGGGGCGCCACCTTACTCTCCTCAGCTCCCTGAGGGAGAGAGAGAGAGACAGAGACAGAGAGAGAGATCCCTGACCTCTGAGTCTCTGCCTCCACCGCTGGCTGGTGCCAACTCACGCGCCATCCCACTTCCAGCCATCACCCCCACGCCTGCCCCGGGGCCAGCCCCACCACAGAGAGGCCGGTTGGTTCCTGCTCACCTCTGTGCCTTCCCTTCCCGACCTGACCCCAGTGCAGGGGATAAGCTTCAGACAAGTCTTTCCATGTCCCTCTGCATGACAATAGACTTCCTCCCCTCTCCCATTCCACAGGCCCACCCACCCGGGACATCCACCTTTGTCATTAGCTCAGGAGAGGATGCAAGATGAGAATCTCTGCTATTGTGTGGGGAGACTCAGTTTCCCGGCTTTCCCCCATGGACACATGTTCTTCAGCTGGGTCTGATTTTCTCCAGACAAGCTGTCTTGGGAAGGATTTGGCCAGCCCTAAGAAGCTGAAGGGAAAGGGCGGAGGGGGGTTCTCTCTCTGCCCCCGACAGCCCCGAGCTGGGTCGGTCCCTCAGACCTGGCCAGGGGCAGCCCATCCCCCGGCGCCCTTCCCCGGGGCATCCAAGGGCAGGCTCGGCGCCAGCCCCACCCCGCTCGCCACTGCCCGACCATCGTCCTCCCTCGGGGGGCCTGGGCAGGACAGGGACCCGGGTGTGGGAGGCCTCCAGATCTCAGGCCTGGCACACCGTTTACCAGGCTGCTTCCTCCTCTGACGGGGGCCCAGCACACGCCCCAGGAGACTTGGCAGCCGCCCCCAGGGCTCTAGCCTCTGGAACTCGTCCCCTTGGAAGGGGCCTGGCCCAGGTGCCAGGTTCGGCTGGTCGGCCAGCCTCCTTTGGAGAAAGCAGGCAAGCCGAGCCAGGCTTGCAGTGGCCCTGGCGTGACACCTGCCACCTCAGGCAGAGGGCCTCCCGCGTGCCCTCCATGGCGGGTTTCTCCCCGGAGCCGTGGCCTGGGCACTAGGAAGGCCGGGCCTCCCCGACTCCCGGGAGGAGGGGCTAACCCACTTGCGCCCTGGCCCCCAAACCCTCTGGTGCCATCTGCCTGTCTCGGCACTTCTGACTCCACAGAGCCTTTCCTACATCTGGGCTGCCTGCCGTGGCAAAGTGCAGGCGTGGGGTGAGGCCATGGCTTTGTTTTCCAGGAAAAAATGAGCCCCTGGCCGAAGCAGCAGGCCCAGGCAGAGCCTTGAGCTTGAAGCCCAGTAGGTCTGTGGCCCTCAGGGCCAGAGCAATGCTTTCAAGGCAGGGAAGCGGCCTGCAAGCTGAGTGGGAGTGGGGGAGGGGAGGGAGACAGCTGAAGCCGAGTCCTGAAGGGCGGCGATGGAAGAGCTGCAGCTGGGTCAGAGCCTGGAGGGAGGGCGGGGCCTTCACTGAGGACCCCCCCGCCCCCCGAGGCCAGCCCTAGGCCCCGGCGGTCGCGCATGCGCCCTTGGCCTGTGCGGTGTGTGGGGGCTTGAACCCAAGCCCGCAGGGCTCCCGGAGCGGCCAGAGAAAGAAGGGCCCATGGAGAGGTAGGCGAGGTGGGCAGGGGGCGCCACCTTACTCTCCTCAGCTCCCTGAGGGAGAGAGAGAGAGACAGAGACAGAGAGAGAGATCCCTGACCTCTGAGTCTCTGCCTCCACCGCTGGCTGGTGCCAACTCACGCGCCATCCCACTTCCAGCCATCACCCCCACGCCTGCCCCGGGGCCAGCCCCACCACAGAGAGGCCGGTTGGTTCCTGCTCACCTCTGTGCCGTCCCTTCCCGACCTGACCCCAGTGCAGGGGATAAGCTTCAGACAAGTCTTTCCATGTCCCTCTGCATGACAATAGACTTCCTCCCCTCTCCCATTCCACAGGCCCACCCACCCGGGACATCCACCTTTGTCATTAGCTCAGGAGAGGATGCAAGATGAGAATCTCTGCTATTGTGTGGGGAGACTCAGTTTCCCGGGTTTCCCCCCTGGACACATGTTCTTCAGCTGGGTCTGATTTTCTCCAGACAAGCTGTCTTGGGAAGGATTTGGCCAGCCCTAAGAAGCTGAAGGGAAAGGGCGGAGGGGGGTTCTCTCTCTGCCCCCGACAGCCCCGAGCTGGGTCGGTCCCTCAGACCTGGCCAGGGGCAGCCCATCCCCCGGCGCCCTTCCCCGGGGCATCCAAGGGCAGGCTCGGCGCCAGCCCCACCCCGCTCGCCACTGCCCGACCATCGTCCTCCCTCGGGGGGCCTGGGCAGGACAGGGACCCGGGTGTGGGAGGCCTCCAGATCTCAGGCCTGGCACACCGTTTACCAGGCTGCTTCCTCCTCTGACGGGGGCCCAGCACACGCCCCAGGAGACTTGGCAGCCGCCCCCAGGGCTCTAGCCTCTGGAACTCGTCCCCTTGGAAGGGGCCTGGCCCAGGTGCCAGGTTCGGCTGGTCGGCCAGCCTCCTTTGGAGAAAGCAGGCAAGCCGAGCCAGGCTTGCAGTGGCCCTGGCGTGACACCTGCCACCTCAGGCAGAGGGCCTCCCGCGTGCCCTCCATGGCGGGTTTCTCCCCGGAGCCGTGGCCTGGGCACTAGGAAGGCCGGGCCTCCCCGACTCCCGGGAGGAGGGGCTAGCCCAGTTGCGCCCTGGCCCCCAAACCCTCTGGTGCCATCTGCCTGTCTCGGCACTTCTGACTCCACAGAGCCTTTCCTACATCTGGGCTGCCTGCCGTGGCAAAGTGCAGGCGTGGGGTGAGGCCATGGCTTTGTCTTTCCAGGAAAAAATGAGCCCCTGGCCGAAGCAGCAGGCCCAGGCAGAGCCTTGAGCTTGAAGCCCAGTAGGTCTCTGGCCCTCAGGGCCAGAGCAATGCTTTCAAGGCAGGGAAGCGGCCTGCAAGCTGAGTGGGAGTGGGGGAGGGGAGGGAGACAGCTGAAGCCGAGTCCAGAAGGGCGGCGATGGAAGAGCTGCAGCTGGGTCAGAGCCTGGAGGGAGGGCGGGGCCTTCACTGAGGGCCCCCCCGCCCCCCGAGGCCAGCCCTAGGCCCCGGCGGTCGCGCATGCGCCCTTGGCCTGTGCGGTGTGTGGGGGCTTGAACCCAAGCCCGCAGGGCTCCCGGAGCGGCCAGAGAAAGAAGGGCCCATGGAGAGGTAGGCGAGGTGGGCAGGGGGCGCCACCTTACTCTCCTCAGCTCCCTGAGGGAGAGAGAGAGAGACAGAGACAGAGAGAGAGATCCCTGACCTCTGAGTCTCTGCCTCCACCGCTGGCTGGTGCCAACTCACGCGCCATCCCACTTCCAGCCATCACCCCCACGCCTGCCCCGGGGCCAGCCCCACCACAGAGAGGCCGGTTGGTTCCTGCTCACCTCTGTGCCGTCCCTTCCCGACCTGACCCCAGTGCAGGGGATAAGCTTCAGACAAGTCTTTCCATGTCCCTCTGCATGACAATAGACTTCCTCCCCTCTCCCATTCCACAGGCCCACCCACCCGGGACATCCACCTTTGTCATTAGCTCAGGAGAGGATGCAAGATGAGAATCTCTGCTATTGTGTGGGGAGACTCAGTTTCCCGGGTTTCCCCCCTGGACACATGTTCTTCAGCTGGGTCTGATTTTCTCCAGACAAGCTGTCTTGGGAAGGATTTGGCCAGCCCTAAGAACCTGAAGGGAAAGGGCGGAGGGGGGTTCTCTCTCTGCCCCCGACAGCCCCGAGCTGGGTCGGTCCCTCAGACCTGGCCAGGGGCAGCCCATCCCCCGGCGCACTTCCCCGGGGCATCCAAGGGCAGGCTCGGCGCCAGCCCCACCCCGCTCGCCACTGCCCGACCATCGTCCTCCCTCGGGGGGCCTGGGCAGGACAGGGACCCGGGTGTGGGAGGCCTCCAGATCTCAGGCCTGGCACACCGTTTACCAGGCTGCTTCCTCCTCTGACGGGGGCCCAGCACACGCCTCAGGAGACTTGGCAGCCGCCCCCAGGGCTCTAGCCTCTGGAACTCGTCCCCTTGGAAGGGGCCTGGCCCAGGTGCAAGGTTCGGCTGGTCGGCCAGCCTCCTTTGGAGAAAGCAGGCAAGCCGAGCCAGGCTTGCAGTGGCCCTGGCGTGACACCTGCCACCTCAGGCAGAGGGCCTCCCGCGTGCCCTCCATGGCGGGTTTCTCCCCGGAGCCGTGGCCTGGGCATTAGGAAGGCCGGGCCTCCCCGACTCCCGGGAGGAGGGGCTAGCCCAGTTGCGCCCTGGCCCCCAAACCCTCTGGTGCCATCTGCCTGTCTCGGCACTTCTGACTCCACAGAGCCTTTCCTACATCTGGGCTGCCTGCCGTGGCAAAGTGCAGGCGTGGGGTGAGGCCATGGCTTTGTCTTTCCAGGAAAAAATGAGCCCCTGGCCGAAGCAGCAGGCCCAGGCAGATCCTTGAGCTTGAAGCCCAGTAGGTCTGTGGCCCTCAGGGCCAGAGCAATGCTTTCAAGGCAGGGAAGCGGCCTGCAAGCTGAGTGGGAGTGGGGGAGGGGAGGGAGACAGCTGAAGCCGAGTCCAGAAGGGCGGCGATGGAAGAGCTGCAGCTGGGTCAGAGCCTGGAGGGAGGGCGGGGCCTTCACTGAGGACCCCCCCGCCCCCCGAGGCCAGCCCTAGGCCCCGGCGGTCGCGCATGCGCCCTTGGCCTGTGCGGTGTGTGGGGGCTTGAACCCAAGCCCGCAGGGCTCCCGGAGCGGCCAGAGAATAAGGGCCCATGGAGAGGTAGGCGAGGTGGGCAGGGGGCGCCACCTTACTCTCCTCAGCTCCCTGAGGGAGAGAGAGAGAGACAGAGACAGAGAGAGAGATCCCTGACCTCTGAGTCTCTGCCTCCACCGCTGGCTGGTGCCAACTCACGCGCCATCCCACTTCCAGCCATCACCCCCACGCCTGCCCCGGGGCCAGCCCCACCACAGAGAGGCCGGTTGGTTCCTGCTCACCTCTGTGCCGTCCCTTCCCGACCTGACCCCAGTGCAGGGGATAAGCTTCAGACAAGTCTTTCCATGTCCCTCTGCATGACAATAGACTTCCTCCCCTCTCCCATTCCACAGGCCCACCCACCCGGGACATCCACCTTTGTCATTAGCTCAGGAGAGGATGCAAGATGAGAATCTCTGCTATTGTGTGGGGAGACTCAGTTTCCCGGTTTTCCCCCATGGACACATGTTCTTCAGCTGGGTCTGATTTTCTCCAGACAAGCTGTCTTGGGAAGGATTTGGCCAGCCCTAAGAAGCTGAAGGGAAAGGGCGGAGGGGGGTTCTCTCTCTGCCCCCGACAGCCCCGAGCTGGGTCGGTCTCTCAGACCTGGCAAGGGGCAGCCCATCCCCCGGCGCCCTTCCCCGGGGCATCCAAGGGCAGGCTCGGCGCCAGCCCCACCCCGCTCGCCACTGCCCGACCATCGTCCTCCCTCGGGGGGCCTGGGCAGGACAGGGACCCGGGTGTGGGAGGCCTCCAGATCTCAGGCCTGGCACACCGTTTACCAGGCTGCTTCCTCCTCTGACGGGGGCCCAGCACACGCCCCAGGAGACTTGGCAGCCGCCCCCAGGGCTCTAGCCTCTGGAACTCGTCCCCTTGGAAGGGGCCTGGCCCAGGTGCCAGGTTCGGCTGGTCGGCCAGCCTCCTTTGGAGAAAGCAGGCAAGCCGAGCCAGGCTTGCAGTGGCCCTGGCGTGACACCTGCCACCTCAGGCAGAGGGCCTCCCGCGTGCCCTCCATGGCGGGTTTCTCCCCGGAGCCGTGGCCTGGGCACTAGGAAGGCCGGGCCTCCCCGACTCCCGGGAGGAGGGGCTAACCCACTTGCGCTCTGGCCCCCAAACCCTCTGGTGCCATCTGCCTGTCTCGGCACTTCTGACTCCACAGAGCCTTTCCTACATCTGGGCTGCCTGCCGTGGCAAAGTGCAGGCGTGGGGTGAGGCCATGGCTTTGTCTTTCCAGGAAAAAATGAGCCCCTGGACGAAGCAGCAGGCCCAGGCAGATCCTTGAGCTTGAAGCCCAGTAGGTCTGTGGCCCTCAGGTCCAGAGCAATGCTTTCAAGGCAGGGAAGCGGCCTGCAAGCTGAGTGGGAGTGGGGGAGGGGAGGGAGACAGCTGAAGCCGAGTCCAGAAGGGCGGCGATGGAAGAGCTGCAGCTGGGTCAGAGCCTGGAGGGAGGGCGGGGCCTTCACTGAGGGCCCCCCCGCCCCCCGAGGCCAGCCCTAGGCCCCGGCGGTCGCGCATGCGCCCTTGGCCTGTGCGGTGTGTGGGGGCTTGAACCCAAGACCGCAGGGCTCCCGGAGCGGCCAGAGAAAGAAGGGCCCATGGAGAGGTAGGCGAGGTGGGCAGGGGGCGCCACCTTACTCTCCTCAGCTCCCTGAGGGAGAGAGAGAGAGACAGAGACAGAGAGAGAGATCCCTGACCTCTGAGTCTCTGCCTCCACCGCTGGCTGGTGCCAACTCACGCGCCATCCCACTTCCAGCCATCACCCCCACGCCTGCCCCGGGGCCAGCCCCACCACAGAGAGGCCGGTTGGTTCCTGCTCACCTCTGTGCCGTCCCTTCCCGACCTGACCCCAGTGCAGGGGATAAGCTTCAGACAAGTCTTTCCATGTCCCTCTGCATGACAATAGACTTCCTCCCCTCTCCCATTCCACAGGCCCACCCACCCGGGACATCCACCTTTGTCATTAGCTCAGGAGAGGATGCAAGATGAGAATCTCTGCTATTGTGTGGGGAGACTCAGTTTCCCGGTTTTCCCCCATGGACACATGTTCTTCAGCTGGGTCTGATTTTCTCCAGACAAGCTGTCTTGGGAAGGATTTGGCCAGCCCTAAGAAGCTGAAGGGAAAGGGCGGAGGGGGGTTCTCTCTCTGCCCCCGACAGCCCCGAGCTGGGTCGGTCACTCAGACCTGGCAAGGGGCAGCCCATCCCCCGGCGCCCTTCCCCGGGGCATCCAAGGGCAGGCTCGGCGCCAGCCCCACCCCGCTCGCCACTGCCCGACCATCGTCCTCCCTCGGGGGGCCTGGGCAGGACAGGGACCCGGGTGTGGGAGGCCTCCAGATCTCAGGCCTGGCACACCGTTTACCAGGCTGCTTCCTCCTCTGACGGGGGCCCAGCACACGCCCCAGGAGACTTGGCAGCCGCCCCCAGGGCTCTAGCCTCTGGAACTCGTCCCCTTGGAAGGGGCCTGGCCCAGGTGCCAGGTTCGGCTGGTCGGCCAGCCTCCTTTGGAGAAAGCAGGCAAGCCGAGCCAGGCTTGCAGTGGCCCTGGCGTGACACCTGCCACCTCAGGCAGAGGGCCTCCCGCGTGCCCTCCATGGCGGGTTTCTCCCCGGAGCCGTGGCCTGGGCACTAGGAAGGCCGGGCCTCCCCGACTCCCGGGAGGAGGGGCTAACCCACTTGCGCTCTGGCCCCCAAACCCTCTGGTGCCATCTGCCTGTCTCGGCACTTCTGACTCCACAGAGCCTTTCCTACATCTGGGCTGCCTGCCGTGGCAAAGTGCAGGCGTGGGGTGAGGCCATGGCTTTGTCTTTCCAGGAAAAAATGAGCCCCTGGCCGAAGCAGCAGGCCCAGGCAGATCCTTGAGCTTGAAGCCCAGTAGGTCTGTGGCCCTCAGGTCCAGAGCAATGCTTTCAAGGCAGGGAAGCGGCCTGCAAGCTGAGTGGGAGTGGGGGAGGGGAGGGAGACAGCTGAAGCCGAGTCCAGAAGGGCGGCGATGGAAGAGCTGCAGCTGGGTCAGAGCCTGGAGGGAGGGCGGGGCCTTCACTGAGGACCCCCCCGCCCCCCGAGGCCAGCCCTAGGCCCCGGCGGTCGCGCATGCGCCCTTGGCCTGTGCGGTGTGTGGGGGCTTGAACCCAAGCCCGCAGGGCTCCCGGAGCGGCCAGAGAAAGAAGGGCCCATGGAGAGGTAGGCGAGGTGGGCAGGGGGCGCCACCTTACTCTCCTCAGCTCCCTGAGGGAGAGAGAGAGAGACAGAGACAGAGAGAGAGATCCCTGACCTCTGAGTCTCTGCCTCCACCGCTGGCTGGTGCCAACTCACGCGCCATCCCACTTCCAGCCATCACCCCCACGCCTGCCCCGGGGCCAGCCCCACCACAGAGAGGCCGGTTGGTTCCTGCTCACCTCTGTGCCGTCCCTTCCCGACCTGACCCCAGTGCAGGGGATAAGCTTCAGACAAGTCTTTCCATGTCCCTCTGCATGACAATAGACTTCCTCCCCTCTCCCATTCCACAGGCCCACCCACCCGGGACATCCACCTTTGTCATTAGCTCAGGAGAGGATGCAAGATGAGAATCTCTGCTATTGTGTGGGGAGACTCAGTTTCCCGGTTTTCCCCCATGGACACATGTTCTTCAGCTGGGTCTGATTTTCTCCAGACAAGCTGTCTTGGGAAGGATTTGGCCAGCCCTAAGAAGCTGAAGGGAAAGGGCGGAGGGGGGTTCTCTCTCTGCCCCCGACAGCCCCGAGCTGGGTCGGTCCCTCAGACCTGGCCAGGGGCAGCCCATCCCCCGGCGCCCTTCCCCGGGGCATCCAAGGGCAGGCTCGGCGCCAGCCCCACCCCGCTCGCCACTGCCCGACCATCGTCCTCCCTCGGGGGGCCTGGGCAGGACAGGGACCCGGGTGTGGGAGGCCTCCAGATCTCAGGCCTGGCACACCATTTACCAGGCTGCTTCCTCCTCTGACGGGGGCCCAGCACACGCCCCAGGAGACTTGGCAGCCGCCCCCAGGGCTCTAGCCTCTGGAACTCGTCCCCTTGGAAGGGGCCTGGCCCAGGTGCCAGGTTCGGCTGGTCGGCCAGCCTCCTTTGGAGAAAGCAGGCAAGCCGAGCCAGGCTTGCAGTGGCCCTGGCGTGACACCTGCCACCTCAGGCAGAGGGCCTCCCGCGTGCCCTCCATGGCGGGTTTCTCCCCGGAGCCGTGGCCTGGGCACTAGGAAGGCCGGGCCTCCCCGACTCCCGGGAGGAGGGGCTAACCCACTTGCGCTCTGGCCCCCAAACCCTCTGGTGCCATCTGCCTGTCTCGGCACTTCTGACTCCACAGAGCCTTTCCTACATCTGGGCTGCCTGCCGTGGCAAAGTGCAGGCGTGGGGTGAGGCCATGGCTTTGTTTTCCAGGAAAAAATGAGCCCCTGGCCGAAGCAGCAGGCCCAGGCAGAGCCTTGAGCTTGAAGCCCAGTAGGTCTGTGGCCCTCAGGGCCAGAGCAATGCTTTCAAGGCAGGGAAGCGGCCTGCAAGCTGAGTGGGAGTGGGGGAGGGGAGGGAGACAGCTGAAGCCGAGTCCTGAAGGGCAGCGATGGAAGAGCTGCAGCTGGGTCAGAGCCTGGAGGGAGGGCGGGGCCTTCAATGAGGACCCCCCCGCCCCCCGAGGCCAGCCCTAGGCCCCGGCGGTCGCGCATGCGCCCTTGGCCTGTGCGGTGTGTGGGGGCTTGAACCCAAGCCCGCAGGGCTCCCGGAGCGGCCAGAGAAAGAAGGGCCCATGGAGAGGTAGGCGAGGTGGGCAGGGGGCGCCACCTTACTCTCCTCAGCTCCCTGAGGGAGAGAGAGAGAGACAGAGACAGAGAGAGAGATCCCTGACCTCTGAGTCTCTGCCTCCACCGCTGGCTGGTGCCAACTCACGCGCCATCCCACTTCCAGCCATCACCCCCACGCCTGCCCCGGGGCCAGCCCCACCACAGAGAGGCCGGTTGGTTCCTGCTCACCTCTGTGCCGTCCCTTCCCGACCTGACCCCAGTGCAGGGGATAAGCTTCAGACAAGTCTTTCCATGTCCCTCTGCATGACAATAGACTTCCTCCCCTCTCCCATTCCACAGGCCCACCCACCCTGGACATCCACCTTTGTCATTAGCTCAGGAGAGGATGCAAGATGAGAATCTCTGCTATTGTGTGGGGAGACTCAGTTTCCCGGGTTTCCCCCATGGACACATGTTCTTCAGCTGGGTCTGATTTTCTCCAGACAAGCTGTCTTGGGAAGGATTTGGCCAGCCCTAAGAAGCTGAAGGGAAAGGGCGGAGGGGGGTTCTCTCTCTGCCCCCGACAGCCCCGAGCTGGGTCGGTCCCTCAGACCTGGCCAGGGGCAGCCCATCCACCGGCGCCCTTCCCGGGGGCATCCAAGGGCAGGCTCGGCGCCAGCCCCACCCCGCTCGCCACTGCCCGACCATCGTCCTCCCTCGGGGGGCCTGGGCAGGACAGGGACCCGGGTGTGGGAGGCCTCCAGATCTCAGGCCTGGCACACCGTTTACCAGGCTGCTTCCTCCTCTGACGGGGGCCCAGCACACGCCCCAGGAGACTTGGCAGCCGCCCCAAGGGCTCTAGCCTCTGGAACTCGTCCCCTTGGAAGGGGCCTGGCCCAGGTGCCAGGTTCGGCTGGTCGGCCAGCCTCCTTTGGAGAAAGCAGGCAAGCCGAGCCAGGCTTGCAGTGGCCCTGGCGTGACACCTGCCACCTCAGGCAGAGGGCCTCCCGCGTGCCCTCCATGGCGGGTTTCTCCCCGGAGCCGTGGCCTGGGCACTAGGAAGGCCGGGCCTCCCCGACTCCCGGGAGGAGGGGCTAACCCACTTGCGCCCTGGCCCCCAAACCCTCTGGTGCCATCTGCCTGTCTCGGCACTTCTGACTCCACAGAGCCTTTCCTACATCTGGGCTGCCTGCCGTGGCAAAGTGCAGGCGTGGGGTGAGGCCATGGCTTTGTTTTCCAGGAAAAAATGAGCCCCTGGCCGAAGCAGCAGGCCCAGGCAGAGCCTTGAGCTTGAAGCCCAATAGGTCTGTGGCCCTCATGGCCAGAGCAATGCTTTCAAGGCAGGGAAGCAGCCTGCAAGCTGAGTGGGAGTGGGGGAGGGGAGGGAGACAGCTGAAGCCGAGTCCAGAAGGGCGGCGATGGAAGAGCTGCAGCTGGGTCAGAGCCTGGAGGGAGGGCGGGGCCTTCACTGAGGACCCCCCCGCCCCCCGAGGCCAGCCCTAGGCCCCGGCGGTCGCGCATGCGCCCTTGGCCTGTGCGGTGTGTGGGGGCTTGAACCCAAGCCCGCAGGGCTCCCAGAGCGGCCAGAGAAAGAAGGGCCCATGGAGAGGTAGGCGAGGTGGGCAGGGGGCGCCACCTTACTCTCCTCAGCTCCCTGAGGGAGAGAGAGAGAGACAGAGACAGAGAGAGTGATCCCTGACCTCTGAGTCTCTGCCTCCACCGCTGGCTGGTGCCAACTCACGCGCCATCCCACTTCCAGCCATCACCCCCACGCCTGCCCCGGGGCCAGCCCCACCACAGAGAGGCCGGTTGGTTCCTGCTCACCTCTGTGCCGTCCCTTCCCGACCTGACCCCAGTGCAGGGGATAAGCTTCAGACAAGTCTTTCCATGTCCCTCTGCATGACAATAGACTTCCTCCCCTCTCCCATTCCACAGGCCCACCCACCCGGGACATCCACCTTTGTCATTAGCTCAGGAGAGGATGCAAGATGAGAATCTCTGCTATTGTGTGGGGAGACTCAGTTTCCCGGGTTTCCCCCATGGACACATGTTCTTCAGCTGGGTCTGATTTTCTCCAGACAAGCTGTCTTGGGAAGGATTTGGCCAGCCCTAAGAAGCTGAAGGGAAAGGGCGGAGGGGGGTTCTCTCTCTGCCCCCGACAGCCCCGAGCTGGGTCGGTCCCTCAGACCTGGCCAGGGGCAGCCCATCCCCCGGCGCCCTTCCCCGGGGCATCCAAGGGCAGGCTCGGCGCCAGCCCCACCCCGCTCGCCACTGCCCGACCATCGTCCTCCCTCGGGGGGCCTGGGCAGGACAGGGACCCGGGTGTGGGAGGCCTCCAGATCTCAGGCCTGGCACACCGTTTACCAGGGTGCTTCCTCCTCTGACGGGGGCCCAGCACACGCCCCAGGAGACTTGGCAGCCGCCCCCAGGGCTCTAGCCTCTGGAACTCGTCCCCTTGGAAGGGGCCTGGCCCAGGTGCCAGGTTCGGCTGGTCGGCCAGCCTCCTTTGGAGAAAGCAGGCAAGCCGAGCCAGGCTTGCAGTGGCCCTGGCGTGACACCTGCCACCTCAGGCAGAGGGCCTCCCGCGTGCCCTCCATGGCGGGTTTCTCCCCGGAGCCGTGGCCTGGGCATTAGGAAGGCCGGGCCTCCCCGACTCCCGGGAGGAGGGGCTAGCCCAGTTGCGCCCTGGCCCCCAAACCCTCTGGTGCCATCTGCCTGTCTCGGCACTTCTGACTCCACAGAGCCTTTCCTACATCTGGGCTGCCTGCCGTGGCAAAGTGCAGGCATGGGGTGAGGCCATGGCTTTGTCTTTCCAGGAAAAAATGAGCCCCTGGCCGAAGCAGCAGGCCCAGGCAGATCCTTGAGCTTGAAGCCCAGTAGGTCTGTGGCCCTCAGGTCCAGAGCAATGCTTTCAAGGCAGGGAAGCGGCCTGCAAGCTGAGTGGGAGTGGGGGAGGGGAGGGAGACAGCTGAAGCCGAGTCCAGAAGGGCGGCGATGGAAGAGCTGCAGCTGGGTCAGAGCCTGGAGGGAGGGCGGGGCCTTCACTGAGGACCCCCCCGCCCCCCGAGGCCAGCCCTAGGCCCCGGCGGTCGCGCATGCGCCCTTGGCCTGTGCGGTGTGTGGGGGCTTGAACCCAAGCCCGCAGGGCTCCCGGAGCGGCCAGAGAAAGAAGGGCCCATGGAGAGGTAGGCGAGGTGGGCAGGGGGCGCCACCTTACTCTCCTCAGCTCCCTGAGGGAGAGAGAGAGAGACAGAGACAGAGAGAGAGATCCCTGACCTCTGAGTCTCTGCCTCCACCGCTGGCTGGTGCCAACTCACGCGCCATCCCACTTCCAGCCATCACCCCCACGCCTGCCCCAGGGCCAGCCCCACCACAGAGAGGCCGGTTGGTTCCTGCTCACCTCTGTGCCGTCCCTTCCCGACCTGACCCCAGTGCAGGGGATAAGCTTCAGACAAGTCTTTCCATGTCCCTCTGCATGACAATAGACTTCCTCCCCTCTCCCATTCCACAGGCCCACCCACCCGGGACATCCACCTTTGTCATTAGCTCAGGAGAGGATGCAAGATGAGAATCTCTGCTATTGTGTGGGGAGACTCAGTTTCCCGGCTTTCCCCCATGGACACATGTTCTTCAGCTGGGTCTGATTTTCTCCAGACAAGCTGTCTTGGGAAGGATTTGGCCAGCCCTAAGAAGCTGAAGGGAAAGGGCGGAGGGGGGTTCTCTCTCTGCCCCCGACAGCCCCGAGCTGGGTCGGTCCCTCAGACCTGGCCAGGGGCAGCCCATCCCCCGGCGCCCTTCCCAGGGTCATCCAAGGGCAGCCTCGGCGCCAGCCCCACCCCGCTCGCCACTGCCCGACCATCGTCCTCCCTCGGGGGGCCTGGGCAGGACAGGGACCCGGGTGTGGGAGGCCTCCAGATCTCAGGCCTGGCACACCGTTTACCAGGCTGCTTCCTCCTCTGACGGGGGCCCAGCACACGCCCCAGGAGACTTGGCAGCCGCCCCCAGGGCTCTAGCCTCTGGAACTCGTCCCCTTGGAAGGGGCCTGGCCCAGGTGCCAGGTTCGGCTGGTCGGCCAGCCTCCTTTGGAGAAAGCAGGCAAGCCGAGCCAGGCTTGCAGTGGCCCTGGCGTGACACCTGCCACCTCAGGCAGAGGGCCTCCCGCGTGCCCTCCATGGCGGGTTTCTCCCCGGAGCCGTGGCCTGGGCACTAGGAAGGCCGGGCCTCCCCGACTCCCGGGAGGAGGGGCTAACCCACTTGCGCCCTGGCCCCCAAACCCTCTGGTGCCATCTGCCTGTCTCGGCACTTCTGACTCCACAGAGCCTTTCCTACATCTGGGCTGCCTGCCGTGGCAAAGTGCAGGCGTGGGGTGAGGCCATGGCTTTGTCTTTCCAGGAAAAAATGAGCCCCTGGCCGAAGCAGCAGGCCCAGGCAGATCCTTGAGCTTGAAGCCCAGTAGGTCTGTGGCCCTCAGGTCCAGAGCAATGCTTTCAAGGCAGGGAAGCGGCCTGCAAGCTGAGTGGGAGTGGGGGAGGGGAGGGAGACAGCTGAAGCCGAGTCCAGAAGGGCGGCGATGGAAGAGCTGCAGCTGGGTCAGAGCCTGGAGGGAGGGCGGGGACTTCACTGAGGACCCCCCCGCCCCCCGAGGCCAGCCCTAGGCCCCGGCGGTCGCGCATGCGTCCTTGGCCTGTGCGGTGTGTGGGGGCTTGAACCCAAGCCCGCAGGGCTCCCGGAGCGGCCAGAGAAAGAAGGGCCCATGGAGAGGTAGGCGAGGTGGGCAGGGGGCGCCACCTTACTCTCCTCAGCTCCCTGAGGGAGAGAGAGAGAGACAGAGACAGAGAGAGAGATCCCTGACCTATGAGTCTCTGCCTCCACCGCTGGCTGGTGCCAACTCACGCGCCATCCCACTTCCAGCCATCACCCCCACGCCTGCCCCGGGGCCAGCCCCACCACAGAGAGGCCGGTTGGTTCCTGCTCACCTCTGTGCCGTCCCTTCCCGACCTGACCCCAGTGCAGGGGATAAGCTTCAGACAAGTCTTTCCATGTCCCTCTGCATGACAATAGACTTCCTCCCCTCTCCCATTCCACAGGCCCACCCACCCCGGACATCCACCTTTGTCATTAGCTCAGAAGAGGATGCAAGATGAGAATCTCTGCTATTGTGTGGGGAGACTCAGTTTCCCGGGTTTCCCCCATGGACACATGTTCTTCAGCTGGGTCTGATTTTCTCCAGACAAGCTGTCTTGGGAAGGATTTGGCCAGCCCTAAGAAGCTGAAGGGAAAGGGCGGAGGGGGGTTCTCTCTCTGCCCCCGACAGCCCCGAGCTGGGTCGGTCCCTCAGACCTGGCCAGGGGCAGCCCATCCCCCGGCGCCCTTCCCCGGGGCATCCAAGGGCAGGCTCGGCGCCAGCCCCACCCCGCTCGCCACTGCCCGACCATCGTCCTCCCTCGGGGGGCCTGGGCAGGACAGGGACCCGGGTGTGGGAGGCCTCCAGATCTCAGGCCTGGCACACCGTTTACCAGGCTGCTTCCTCCTCTGACGGGGGCCCAGCACACGCCCCAGGAGACTTGGCAGCCGCCCCCAGGGCTCTAGCCTCTGGAACTCGTCCCCTTGGAAGGGGCCTGGCCCAGGTGCCAGGTTCGGCTGGTCGGCCAGCCTCCTTTGGAGAAAGCAGGCAAGCCGAGCCAGGCTTGCAGTGGCCCTGGCGTGACACCTGCCACCTCAGGCAGAGGGCCTCCCGCGTGCCCTCCATGGCGGGTTTCTCCCCGGAGCCGTGGCCTGGGCACTAGGAAGGCCGGGCCTCCCCGACTCCCGGGAGGAGGGGCTAACCCACTTGCGCCCTGGCCCCCAAACCCTCTGGTGCCATCTGCCTGTCTCGGCACTTCTGACTCCACAGAGCCTTTCCTACATCTGGGCTGCCTGCCGTGGCAAAGTGCAGGCGTGGGGTGAGGCCATGGCTTTGTTTTCCAGGAAAAAATGAGCCCCTGGCCGAAGCAGCAGGCCCAGGCAGAGCCTTGAGCTTGAAGCCCAGTAGGTCTGTGGCCCTCAGGGCCAGAGCAATGCTTTCAAGGCAGGGAAGCGGCCTGCAAGCTGAGTGGGAGTGGGGGAGGGGAGGGAGACAGCTGAAGCCGAGTCCTGAAGGGCAGCAATGGAAGAGCTGCAGCTGGGTCAGAGCCTGGAGGGAGGGCGGGGCCTTCAATGAGGACCCCCCCGCCCCCCGAGGCCAGCCCTAGGCCCCGGCGGTCGCGCATGCGCCCTTGGCCTGTGCGGTGTGTGGGGGCTTGAACCCAAGCCCGCAGGGCTCCCGGAGCGGCCAGAGAAAGAAGGGCCCATGGAGAGGTAGGCGAGGTGGGCAGGGGGCGCCACCTTACTCTCCTCAGCTCCCTGAGGGAGAGAGAGAGAGACAGAGACAGAGAGAGAGATCCCTGACCTCTGAGTCTCTGCCTCCACCGCTGGCTGGTGCCAACTCACGCGCCATCCCACTTCCAGCCATCACCCCCACGCCTGCCCCGGGGCCAGCCCCACCACAGAGAGGCCGGTTGGTTCCTGCTCACCTCTGTGCCGTCCCTTCCCGACCTGACCCCAGTGCAGGGGATAAGCTTCAGACAAGTCTTTCCATGTCCCTCTGCATGACAATAGACTTCCTCCCCTCTCCCATTCCACAGGCCCACCCACCCCGGACATCCACCTTTGTCATTAGCTCAGAAGAGGATGCAAGATGAGAATCTCTGCTATTGTGTGGGGAGACTCAGTTTCCCGGGTTTCCCCCACGGACACATGTTCTTCAGCTGGGTCTGATTTTCTCCAGACAAGCTGTCTTGGGAAGGATTTGGCCAGCCCTAAGAAGCTGAAGGGAAAGGGCGGAGGGGGGTTCTCTCTCTGCCCCCGACAGCCCCGAGCTGGGTCGGTCCCTCCGACCTGGCCAGGGGCAGCCCATCCACCGGCGCCCTTCCCGGGGGCATCCAAGGGCAGGCTCGGCGCCAGCCCCACCCCGCTCGCCACTGCCCGACCATCGTCCTCCCTCGGGGGGCCTGGGCAGGACAGGGACCCGGGTGTGGGAGGCCTCCAGATCTCAGGCCTGGCACACCGTTTACCAGGCTGCTTCCTCCTCTGACGGGGGCCCAGCACACGCCCCAGGAGACTTGGCAGCCGCCCCAAGGGCTCTAGCCTCTGGAACTCGTCCCCTTGGAAGGGGCCTGGCCCAGGTGCCAGGTTCGGCTGGTCGGCCAGCCTCCTTTGGAGAAAGCAGGCAAGCCGAGCCAGGCTTGCAGTGGCCCTGGCGTGACACCTGCCACCTCAGGCAGAGGGCCTCCCGCGTGCCCTCCATGGCGGGTTTCTCCCCGGAGCCGTGGCCTGGGCACTAGGAAGGCCGGGCCTCCCCGACTCCCGGGAGGAGGGGCTAACCCACTTGCGCCCTGGCCCCCAAACCCTCTGGTGCCATCTGCCTGTCTCGGCACTTCTGACTCCACAGAGCCTTTCCTACATCTGGGCTGCCTGCCGTGGCAAAGTGCAGGCGTGGGGTGAGGCCATGGCTTTGTTTTCCAGGAAAAAATGAGCCCCTGGCCGAAGCAGCAGGCCCAGGCAGAGCCTTGAGCTTGAAGCCCAATAGGTCTGTGGCCCTCATGGCCAGAGCAATGCTTTCAAGGCAGGGAAGCAGCCTGCAAGCTGAGTGGGAGTGGGGGAGGGGAGGGAGACAGCTGAAGCCGAGTCCAGAAGGGCGGCGATGGAAGAGCTGCAGCTGGGTCAGAGCCTGGAGGGGGGGCGGGGCCTTCACTGAGGACCCCCCCGCCCCCCGAGGCCAGCCCTAGGCCCCGGCGGTCGCGCATGCGCCCTTGGCCTGTGCGGTGTGTGGGGGCTTGAACCCAAGCCCGCAGGGCTCCCAGAGCGGCCAGAGAAAGAAGGGCCCATGGAGAGGTAGGCGAGGTGGGCAGGGGGCGCCACCTTACTCTCCTCAGCTCCCTGAGGGAGAGAGAGAGAGACAGAGACAGAGAGAGTGATCCCTGACCTCTGAGTCTCTGCCTCCACCGCTGGCTGGTGCCAACTCACGCGCCATCCCACTTCCAGCCATCACCCCCACGCCTGCCCCGGGGCCAGCCCCACCACAGAGAGGCCGGTTGGTTCCTGCTCACCTCTGTGCCGTCCCTTCCCGACCTGACCCCAGTGCAGGGGATAAGCTTCAGACAAGTCTTTCCATGTCCCTCTGCATGACAATAGACTTCCTCCCCTCTCCCATTCCACAGGCCCACCCACCCGGGACATCCACCTTTGTCATTAGCTCAGGAGAGGATGCAAGATGAGAATCTCTGCTATTGTGTGGGGAGACTCAGTTTCCCGGCTTTCCCCCATGGACACATGTTCTTCAGCTGGGTCTGATTTTCTCCAGACAAGCTGTCTTGGGAAGGATTTGGCCAGTCCTAAGAAGCTGAAGGGAAAGGGCGGAGGGGGGTTCTCTCTCTGCCCCCGACAGCCCCGAGCTGGGTCGGTCCCTCAGACCTGGCCAGGGGCAGCCCATCCCCCGGCGCCCTTCCCGGGGGCATCCAAGGGCAGGCTCGGCGCCAGCCCCACCCCGCTCGCCACTGCCCGACCATCGTCCTCCCTCGGGGGGCCTGGGCAGGACAGGGACCCGGGTGTGGGAGGCCTCCAGATCTCAGGCCTGGCACACCGTTTACCAGGCTGCTTCCTCCTCTGACGGGGGCCCAGCACACGCCCCAGGAGACTTGGCAGCCGCCCCCAGGGCTCTAGCCTCTGGAACTCGTCCCCTTGGAAGGGGCCTGGCCCAGGTGCCAGGTTCGGCTGGTCGGCCAGCCTCCTTTGGAGAAAGCAGGCAAGCCGAGCCAGGCTTGCAGTGGCCCTGGCGTGACACCTGCCACCTCAGGCAGAGGGCCTCCCGCGTGCCCTCCATGGCGGGTTTCTCCCCGGAGCCGTGGCCTGGGCATTAGGAAGGCCGGGCCTCCCCGACTCCCGGGAGGAGGGGCTAGCCCAGTTGCGCCCTGGCCCCCAAACCCTCTGGTGCCATCTGCCTGTCTCGGCACTTCTGACTCCACAGAGCCTTTCCTACATCTGGGCTGCCTGCCGTGGCAAAGTGCAGGCGTGGGGTGAGGCCATGGCTTTGTCTTTCCAGGAAAAAATGAGCCCCTGGCCGAAGCAGCAGGCCCAGGCAGATCCTTGAGCTTGAAGCCCAGTAGGTCTGTGGCCCTCAGGTCCAGAGCAATGCTTTCAAGGCAGGGAAGCGGCCTGCAAGCTGAGTGGGAGTGGGGGAGGGGAGGGAGACAGCTGAAGCCGAGTCCAGAAGGGCGGCGATGGAAGAGCTGCAGCTGGGTCAGAGCCTGGAGGGAGGGCGGGGCCTTCACTGAGGACCCCCCCGCCCCCCGAGGCCAGCCCTAGGCCCCGGCGGTCGCGCATGCGCCCTTGGCCTGTGCGGTGTGTGGGGGCTTGAACCCAAGCCCGCAGGGCTCCCGGAGCGGCCAGAGAAAGAAGGGCCCATGGAGAGGTAGGCGAGGTGGGCAGGGGGCGCCACCTTACTCTCCTCAGCTCCCTGAGGGAGAGAGAGAGAGACAGAGACAGAGAGAGAGATCCCTGACCTCTGAGTCT
The DNA here is from genome assembly GCF_020826845.1 of Diceros bicornis minor. Lineage (NCBI taxonomy): Eukaryota > Metazoa > Chordata > Mammalia > Perissodactyla > Rhinocerotidae > Diceros > Diceros bicornis. Next base: position 997,850 of record NW_026691039.1, read on the forward strand.
CTGCCTCCACCGCTGGCTGGTGCCAACTCACGCGCCATCCCACTTCCAGCCATCACCCCCACGCCTGCCCCGGGGCCAGCCCCACCACAGAGAGGCCGGTTGGTTCCTGCTCACCTCTGTGCCGTCCCTTCCCGACCTGACCCCAGTGCAGGGGATAAGCTTCAGACAAGTCTTTCCATGTCCCTCTGCATGACAATAGACTTCCTCCCCTCTCCCATTCCACAGGCCCACCCACCCGGGACATCCACCTTTGTCATTAGCTCAGGAGAGGATGCAAGATGAGAATCTCTGCTATTGTGTGGGGAGACTCAGTTTCCCGGTTTTCCCCCATGGACACATGTTCTTCAGCTGGGTCTGATTTTCTCCAGACAAGCTGTCTTGGGAAGGATATGGCCAGCCCTTAGAAGCTGAAGGGAAAGGGCGGAGGGGGGTTCTCTCTCTGCCCCCGACAGCCCCGAGCTGGGTCGGTCCCTCAGACCTGGCCAGGGGCAGCCCATCCCCCGGCGCCCTTCCCGGGGGCATCCAAGGGCAGGCTCGGCGCCAGCCCCACCCCGCTCGCCACTGCCCGACCATCGTCCTCCCTCGGGGGGCCTGGGCAGGACAGGGACCCGGGTGTGGGAGGCCTCCAGATCTCAGGCCTGGCACACCGTTTACCAGGCTGCTTCCTCCTCTGACGGGGGCCCAGCACACGCCCCAGGAGACTTGGCAGCCGCCCCCAGGGCTCTAGCCTCTGGAACTCGTCCCCTTGGAAGGGGCCTGGCCCAGGTGCAAGGTTCGGCTGGTCGGCCAGCCTCCTTTGGAGAAAGCAGGCAAGCCGAGCCAGGCTTGCAGTGGCCCTGGCGTGACACCTGCCACCTCAGGCAGAGGGCCTCCCGCGTGCCCTCCATGGCGGGTTTCTCCCCGGAGCCGTGGCCTGGGCATTAGGAAGGCCGGGCCTCCCCGACTCCCGGGAGGAGGGGCTAGCCCAGTTGCGCCCTGGCCCCCAAACCCTCTGGTGCCATCTGCCTGTCTCGGCACTTCTGACTCCACAGAGCCTTTCCTACATCTGGGCTGCCTGCCGTGGCAAAGTGCAGGCGTGGGGTGAGGCCATGGCTTTGTCTTTCCAGGAAAAAATGAGCCCCTGGCCGAAGCAGCAGGCCCAGGCAGATCCTTGAGCTTGAAGCCCAGTAGGTCTGTGGCCCTCAGGTCCAGAGCAATGCTTTCAAGGCAGGGAAGCGGCCTGCAAGCTGAGTGGGAGTGGGGGAGGGGAGGGAGACAGCTGAAGCCGAGTCCAGAAGGGCGGCGATGGAAGAGCTGCAGCTGGGTCAGAGCCTGGAGGGAGGGCGGGGACTTCACTGAGGACCCCCCCGCCCCCCGAGGCCAGCCCTAGGCCCCGGCGGTCGCGCATGCGCCCTTGGCCTGTGCGGTGTGTGGGGGCTTGAACCCAAGCCCGCAGGGCTCCCGGAGCGGCCAGAGAAAGAAGGGCCCATGGAGAGGTAGGCGAGGTGGGCAGGGGGCGCCACCTTACTCTCCTCAGCTCCCTGAGGGAGAGAGAGAGAGACAGAGACAGAGAGAGAGATCCCTGACCTCTGAGTCTCTGCCTCCACCGCTGGCTGGTGCCAACTCACGCGCCATCCCACTTCCAGCCATCACCCCCACGCCTGCCCCGGGGCCAGCCCCACCACAGAGAGGCCGGTTGGTTCCTGCTCACCTCTGTGCCGTCCCTTCCCGACCTGACCCCAGTGCAGGGGATAAGCTTCAGACAAGTCTTTCCATGTCCCTCTGCATGACAATAGACTTCCTCCCCTCTCCCATTCCACAGGCCCACCCACCCGGGACATCCACCTTTGTCATTAGCTCAGGAGAGGATGCAAGATGAGAATCTCTGCTATTGTGTGGGGAGACTCAGTTTCCCGGGTTTCCCCCATGGACACATGTTCTTCAGCTGGGTCTGATTTTCTCCAGACAAGCTGTCTTGGGAAGGATTTGGCCAGCCCTAAGAACCTGAAGGGAAAGGGCGGAGGGGGGTTCTCTCTCTGCCCCCGACAGCCCCGAGCTGGGTCGGTCCCTCAGACCTGGCCAGGGGCAGCCCATCCCCCGGCGCCCTTCCCCGGGGCATCCAAGGGCAGGCTCGGCGCCAGCCCCACCCCGCTCGCCACTGCCCGACCATCGTCCTCCCTCGGGGGGCCTGGGCAGGACAGGGACCCGGGTGTGGGAGGCCTCCAGATCTCAGGCCTGGCACACCGTTTACCAGGCTGCTTCCTCCTCTGACGGGGGCCCAGCACACGCCCCAGGAGACTTGGCAGCCGCCCCCAGGGCTCTAGCCTCTGGAACTCGTCCCCTTGGAAGGGGCCTGGCCCAGGTGCCAGGTTCGGCTGGTCGGCCAGCCTCCTTTGGAGAAAGCAGGCAAGCCGAGCCAGGCTTGCAGTGGCCCTGGCGTGACACCTGCCACCTCAGGCAGAGGGCCTCCCGCGTGCCCTCCATGGCGGGTTTCTCCCCAGAGCCGTGGCCTGGGCACTAGGAAGGCCGGGCCTCCCCGACTCCCGGGAGGAGGGGCTAGCCCAGGTGCGCCCTGGCCCCCAAACCCTCTGGTGCCATCTGCCTGTCTCGGCACTTCTGACTCCACAGAGCCTTTCCTACATCTGGGCTGCCTGCCGTGGCAAAGTGCAGGCGTGGGGTGAGGCCATGGCTTTGTCTTTCCAGGAAAAAATGAGCCCCTGGCCGAAGCAGCAGGCCCAGGCAGAGCCTTGAGCTTGAAGCCCAGTAGGTCTGTGGCCCTCAGGGCCAGAGCAATGCTGTCAAGGCAGGGAAGCGGCCTGCAAGCTGAGTGGGAGTGGGGGAGGGGAGGGAGACAGCTGAAGCCGAGTCCAGAAGGGCGGCGATGGAAGAGCTGCAGCTGGGTCAGAGCCTGGAGGGAGGGCGGGGCCTTCACTGAGGACCCCCCGCCCCCCGAGGCCAGCCCTAGGCCCCGGCGGTCGCGCATGCGCCCTTGGCCTGTGCGGTGTGTGGGGGCTTGAACCCAAGCCCGCAGGGCTCCCGGAGCGGCCAGAGAAAGAAGGGCCCATGGAGAGGTAGGCGAGGTGGGCAGGGGGCGCCACCTTACTCTCCTCAGCTCCCTGAGGGAGAGAGAGAGAGACAGAGACAGAGAGAGAGAGATCCCTGACCTCTGAGTCTCTGCCTCCACCGCTGGCTGGTGCCAACTCACGCGCCATCCTACTTCCAGCCATCACCCCCACGCCTGCCCCGGGGCCAGCCCCACCACAGAGAGGCCAGTTGGTTCCTGCTCACCTCTGTGCCGTCCCTTCCCGACCTGACCCCAGTGCAGGGGATAAGCTTCAGACAAGTCTTTCCATGTCCCTCTGCATGACAATAGACTTCCTCCCCTCTCCCATTCCACAGGCCCACCCACCCGGGACATCCACCTTTGTCATTAGCTCAGGAGAGGATGCAAGATGAGAATCTCTGCTATTGTGTGGGGAGACTCAGTTTCCCGGGTTTCCCCCATGGACACATGTTCTTCAGCTGGGTCTGATTTTCTCCAGACAAGCTGTCTTGGGAAGGATTTGGCCAGCCCTAAGAACCTGAAGGGAAAGGGCGGAGGGGGGTTCTCTCTCTGCCCCCGACAGCCCCGAGCTGGGTCGGTCCCTCAGACCTGGCCAGGGGCAGCCCATCCCCCGGCGCCCTTCCCCGGGGCATCCAAGGGCAGGCTCGGCGCCAGCCCCACCCCGCTCGCCACTGCCCGACCATCGTCCTCCCTCAGGGGGCCTTGGCAGGACAGGGACCCGGGTGTGGGAGGCCTCCAGATCTCAGGCCTGGCACACCGTTTACCAGGCTGCTTCCTCCTCTGACGGGGGCCCAGCACACGCCCCAGGAGACTTGGCAGCCGCCCCCAGGGCTCTATCCTCTGGAACTCGTCCCCTTGGAAGGGGCCTGGCCCAGGTGCCAAGTTCGGCTGGTCGGCCAGCCTCCTTTGGAGAAAGCAGGCAAGCCGAGCCAGGCTTGCAGTGGCCCTGGCGTGACACCTGCCACCTCAGGCAGAGGGCCTCCCGCGTGCCCTCCATGGCGGGTTTCTCCCCGGACCCGTGGCCTGGGCACTAGTAAGGCCGGGCCTCCCCCACTCCCGGGAGGAGGGGCTAGCCCAGTTGCGCCCTGGCCCCCAAACCCTCTGGTGCCATCTGCCTGTCTCGGCACTTCTGACTCCACAGAGCCTTTCCTACATCTGGGCTGCCTGCCGTGGCAAAGTGCAGGCGTGGGGTGAGGCCATGGCTTTGTCTTTCCAGGAAAAAATGAGCCCCTGGCCGAAGCAGCAGGCCCAGGCAGAGCCTTGAGCTTGAAGCCCAGTAGGTCTGTGGCCCTCAGGGCCAGAGCAATGCTTTCAAGTCAGGGAAGCGGCCTGCAAGCTGAGTGGGAGTGGGGGAGGGGAGGGAGACAGCTGAAGCCGAGTCCAGAAGGGCGGCGATGGAAGAGCTGCAGCTGGGTCAGAGCCTGGAGGGAGGGCGGGGACTTCACTGAGGACCCCCCCGCCCCCCGAGGCCAGCCCTAGGCCCCGGCGGTCGCGCATGCGCCCTTGGCCTGTGCGGTGTGTGGGGGCTTGAACCCAAGCCCGCAGGGCTCCCGGAGCGGCCAGAGAAAGAAGGGCCCATGGAGAGGTAGGCGAGGTGGGCAGGGGGCGCCACCTTACTCTCCTCAGCTCCCTGAGGGAGAGAGAGAGAGACAGAGACAGAGAGAGAGATCCCTGACCTCTGAGTCTCTGCCTCCACCGCTGGCTGGTGCCAACTCACGCGCCATCCCACTTCCAGCCATCACCCCCACGCCTGCCCCGGGGCCAGCCCCACCACAGAGAGGCCGGTTGGTTCCTGCTCACCTCTGTGCCGTCCCTTCCCGACCTGACCCCAGTGCAGGGGATAAGCTTCAGACAAGTCTTTCCATGTCCCTCTGCATGACAATAGACTTCCTCCCCTCTCCCATTCCACAGGCCCACCCACCCGGGACATCCACCTTTGTCATTAGCTCAGGAGAGGATGCAAGATGAGAATCTCTGCTATTGTGTGGGGAGACTCAGTTTCCCGGGTTTCCCCCATGGACACATGTTCTTCAGCTGGGTCTGATTTTCTCCAGACAAGCTGTCTTGGGAAGGATTTGGCCAGCCCTAAGAACCTGAAGGGAAAGGGCGGAGGGGGGTTCTCTCTCTGCCCCCGACAGCCCCGAGCTGGGTCGGTCCCTCAGACCTGGCCAGGGGCAGCCCATCCCCCGGCGCCCTTCCCCGGGGCATCCAAGGGCAGGCTCGGCGCCAGCCCCACCCCGCTCGCCACTGCCCGACCATCGTCCTCCCTCGGGGGGCCTGGGCAGGACAGGGACCCGGGTGTGGGAGGCCTCCAGATCTCAGGCCTGGCACACCGTTTACCAGGCTGCTTCCTCCTCTGACGGGGGCCCAGCACACGCCCCAGGAGACTTGGCAGCCGCCCCCAGGGCTCTAGCCTCTGGAACTCGTCCCCTTGGAAGGGGCCTGGCCCAGGTGCCAGGTTCGGCTGGTCGGCCAGCCTCCTTTGGAGAAAGCAGGCAAGCCGAGCCAGGCTTGCAGTGGCCCTGGCGTGACACCTGCCACCTCAGGCAGAGGGCCTCCCGCGTGCCCTCCATGGCGGGTTTCTCCCCAGAGCCGTGGCCTGGGCACTAGGAAGGCCGGGCCTCCCCGACTCCCGGGAGGAGGGGCTAGCCCAGGTGCGCCCTGGCCCCCAAACCCTCTGGTGCCATCTGCCTGTCTCGGCACTTCTGACTCCACAGAGCCTTTCCTACATCTGGGCTGCCTGCCGTGGCAAAGTGCAGGCGTGGGGTGAGGCCATGGCTTTGTCTTTCCAGGAAAAAATGAGCCCCTGGCCGAAGCAGCAGGCCCAGGCAGAGCCTTGAGCTTGAAGCCCAGTAGGTCTGTGGCCCTCAGGGCCAGAGCAATGCTGTCAAGGCAGGGAAGCGGCCTGCAAGCTGAGTGGGAGTGGGGGAGGGGAGGGAGACAGCTGAAGCCGAGTCCAGAAGGGCGGCGATGGAAGAGCTGCAGCTGGGTCAGAGCCTGGAGGGAGGGCGGGGCCTTCACTGAGGACCCCCCGCCCCCCGAGGCCAGCCCTAGGCCCCGGCGGTCGCGCATGCGCCCTTGGCCTGTGCGGTGTGTGGGGGCTTGAACCCAAGCCCGCAGGGCTCCCGGAGCGGCCAGAGAAAGAAGGGCCCATGGAGAGGTAGGCGAGGTGGGCAGGGGGCGCCACCTTACTCTCCTCAGCTCCCTGAGGGAGAGAGAGAGAGACAGAGACAGAGAGAGAGATCCCTGACCTCTGAGTCTCTGCCTCCACCGCTGGCTGGTGCCAACTCACGCGCCATCCCACTTCCAGCCATCACCCCCACGCCTGCCCCGGGGCCAGCCCCACCACAGAGAGGCCGGTTGGTTCCTGCTCACCTCTGTGCCGTCCCTTCCCGACCTGACCCCAGTGCAGGGGATAAGCTTCAGACAAGTCTTTCCATGTCCCTCTGCATGACAATAGACTTCCTCCCCTCTCCCATTCCACAGGCCCACCCACCCGGGACATCCACCTTTGTCATTAGCTCAGGAGAGGATGCAAGATGAGAATCTCTGCTATTGTGTGGGGAGACTCAGTTTCCCGGGTTTCCCCCATGGACACATGTTCTTCAGCTGGGTCTGATTTTCTCCAGACAAGCTGTCTTGGGAAGGATTTGGCCAGCCCTAAGAACCTGAAGGGAAAGGGCGGAGGGGGGTTCTCTCTCTGCCCCCGACAGCCCCGAGCTGGGTCGGTCCCTCAGACCTGGCCAGGGGCAGCCCATCCCCCGGCGCCCTTCCCCGGGGCATCCAAGGGCAGGCTCGGCGCCAGCCCCACCCCGCTCGCCACTGCCCGACCATCGTCCTCCCTCAGGGGGCCTTGGCAGGACAGGGACCCGGGTGTGGGAGGCCTCCAGATCTCAGGCCTGGCACACCGTTTACCAGGCTGCTTCCTCCTCTGACGGGGGCCCAGCACACGCCCCAGGAGACTTGGCAGCCGCCCCCAGGGCTCTATCCTCTGGAACTCGTCCCCTTGGAAGGGGCCTGGCCCAGGTGCCAAGTTCGGCTGGTCGGCCAGCCTCCTTTGGAGAAAGCAGGCAAGCCGAGCCAGGCTTGCAGTGGCCCTGGCGTGACACCTGCCACCTCAGGCAGAGGGCCTCCCGCGTGCCCTCCATGGCGGGTTTCTCCCCGGACCCGTGGCCTGGGCACTAGTAAGGCCGGGCCTCCCCCACTCCCGGGAGGAGGGGCTAGCCCAGTTGCGCCCTGGCCCCCAAACCCTCTGGTGCCATCTGCCTGTCTCGGCACTTCTGACTCCACAGAGCCTTTCCTACATCTGGGCTGCCTGCCGTGGCAAAGTGCAGGCGTGGGGTGAGGCCATGGCTTTGTCTTTCCAGGAAAAAATGAGCCCCTGGCCGAAGCAGCAGGCCCAGGCAGAGCCTTGAGCTTGAAGCCCAGTAGGTCTGTGGCCCTCAGGGCCAGAGCAATGCTTTCAAGTCAGGGAAGCGGCCTGCAAGCTGAGTGGGAGTGGGGGAGGGGAGGGAGACAGCTGAAGCCGAGTCCAGAAGGGCGGCGATGGAAGAGCTGCAGCTGGGTCAGAGCCTGGAGGGAGGGCGGGGCCTTCACTGAGGACCCCCCCGCCCCCCGAGGCCAGCCCTAGGCCCCGGCGGTCGCGCATGCGCCCTTGGCCTGTGCGGTGTGTGGGGGCTTGAACCCAAGCCCGCAGGGCTCCCGGAGCGGCCAGAGAAAGAAGGGCCCATGGAGAGGTAGGCGAGGTGGGCAGGGGGCGCCACCTTACTCTCCTCAGCTCCCTGAGGGAGAGAGAGAGAGACAGAGACAGAGAGAGAGATCCCTGACCTCTGAGTCTCTGCCTCCACCGCTGGCTGGTGCCAACTCACGCGCCATCCCACTTCCAGCCATCACCCCCACGCCTGCCCCGGGGCCAGCCCCACCACAGAGAGGCCGGTTGGTTCCTGCTCACCTCTGTGCCGTCCCTTCCCGACCTGACCCCAGTGCAGGGGATAAGCTTCAGACAAGTCTTTCCATGTCCCTCTGCATGACAATAGACTTCCTCCCCTCTCCCATTCCACAGGCCCACCCACCCGGGACATCCACCTATGTCATTAGCTCAGGAGAGGATGCAAGATGAGAATCTCTGCTATTGTGTGGGGAGACTCAGTTTCCCGGGTTTCCCCCATGGACACATGTTCTTCAGCTGGGTCTGATTTTCTCCAGACAAGCTGTCTTGGGAAGGATTTGGCCAGCCCTAAGAACCTGAAGGGAAAGGGCGGAGGGGGGTTCTCTCTCTGCCCCCGACAGCCCCGAGCTGGGTCGGTCCCTCAGACCTGGCCAGGGGCAGCCCATCCCCCGGCGCCCTTCCCCGGGGCATCCAAGGGCAGGCCCGGCGCCAGCCCCACCCCGCTCGCCACTGCCCGACCATCGTCCTCCCTCGGGGGGCCTGGGCAGGACAGGGACCCGGGTGTGGGAGGCCTCCAGATCTCAGGCCTGGCACACCGTTTACCAGGCTGCTTCCTCCTCTGACGGGGGCCCAGCACACGCCCCAGGAGACTTGGCAGCCGCCCCCAGGGCTCTATCCTCTGGAACTCGTCCCCTTGGAAGGGGCCTGGCCCAGGTGCCAGGTTCGGCTGGTCGGCCAGCCTCCTTTGGAGAAAGCAGGCAAGCCGAGCCAGGCTTGCAGTGGCCCTGGCGTGACACCTGCCACCTCAGGCGGAGGGCCTCCCGCGTGCCCTCCATGGCGGGTTTCTCCCCGGAGCCGTGGCCTGGGCACTAGGAAGGCCGGGCCTCCCCGACTCCCGGGAGGAGGGGCTAGCCCAGTTGCGCGCTGGCCCCCAAACCCTCTGGTGCCATCTGCCTGTCTCGGCACTTCTGACTCCACAGAGCCTTTCCTACATCTGGGCTGCCTGCCGTGGCAAAGTGCAGGCGTGGGGTGAGGCCATGGCTTTGTCTTTCCAGGAAAAAATGAGCCCCTGGCCGAAGCAGCAGGCCCAGGCAGAGCCTTGAGCTTGAAGCCCAGTAGGTCTGTGGCCCTCAGGGCCAGAGCAATGCTGTCAAGGCAGGGAAGCGGCCTGCAAGCTGAGTGGGAGTGGGGGAGGGGAGGGAGACAGCTGAAGCCGAGTCCAGAAGGGCGGCGATGGAAGAGCTGCAGCTGGGTCAGAGCCTGGAGGGAGGGCGGGGCCTTCACTGAGGACCCCCCCGCCCCCCGAGGCCAGCCCTAGGCCCCGGCGGTCGCGCATGCGCCCTTGGCCTGTGCGGTGTGTGGGGGCTTGAACCCAAGCCCGCAGGGCTCCCGGAGCGGCCAGAGAAAGAAGGGCCCATGGAGAGGTAGGCGAGGTGGGCAGGGGGCGCCACCTTACTCTCCTCAGCTCCCTGAGGGAGAGAGAGAGAGACAGAGACAGAGAGAGAGATCCCTGACCTCTGAGTCTCTGCCTCCACCGCTGGCTGGTGCCAACTCACGCGCCATCCCACTTCCAGCCATCACCCCCACGCCTGCCCCGGGGCCAGCCCCACCACAGAGAGGCCGGTTGGTTCCTGCTCACCTCTGTGCCGTCCCTTCCCGACCTGACCCCAGTGCAGGGGATAAGCTTCAGACAAGTCTTTCCATGTCCCTCTGCATGACAATAGACTTCCTCCCCTCTCCCATTCCACAGGCCCACCCACCCGGGACATCCACCTTTGTCATTAGCTCAGGAGAGGATGCAAGATGAGAATCTCTGCTATTGTGTGGGGAGACTCAGTTTCCCGGGTTTCCCCCATGGACACATGTTCTTCAGCTGGGTCTGATTTTCTCCAGACAAGCTGTCTTGGGAAGGATTTGGCCAGCCCTAAGAACCTGAAGGGAAAGGGCGGAGGGGGGTTCTCTCTCTGCCCCCGACAGCCCCGAGCTGGGTCGTTCCCTCAGACCTGGCCAGGGGCAGCCCATCCCCCGGCGCCCTTCCCCGGGGCATCCAAGGGCAGGCTCGGCGCCAGCCCCACCCCGCTCGCCACTGCCCGACCATCGTCCTCCCTCGGGGGGCCTGGGCAGGACAGGGACCCGGGTGTGGGAGGCCTCCAGATCTCAGGCCTGGCACACCGTTTACCAGGCTGCTTCCTCCTCTGACGGGGGCCCAGCACACGCCCCAGGAGACTTGGCAGCCGCCCCCAGGGCTCTATCCTCTGGAACTCGTCCCCTTGGAAGGGGCCTGGCCCAGGTGCCAGGTTCGGCTGGTCGGCCAGCCTCCTTTGGAGAAAGCAGGCAAGCCGAGCCAGGCTTGCAGTGGCCCTGGCGTGACACCTGCCACCTCAGGCAGAGGGCCTCCCACGTGCCCTCCATGGCGGGTTTCTCCCCGGAGCCGTGGCCTGGGCACTAGGAAGGCCGGGCCTCCCCGACTCCCGGGAGGAGGGGCTAGCCCAGTTGCGCGCTGGCCCCCAAACCCTCTGGTGCCATCTGCCTGTCTCGGCACTTCTGACTCCACAGAGCCTTTCCTACATCTGGGCTGCCTGCCGTGGCAAAGTGCAGGCGTGTGGTGAGGCCATGGCTTTGTCTTTCCAGGAAAAAATGAGCCCCTGGCCGAAGCAGCAGGCCCAGGCAGAGCCTTGAGCTTGACGCCCAGTAGGTCTGTGGCCCTCAGGGCCAGAGCAATGCTGTCAAGGCAGGGAAGCGGCCTGCAAGCTGAGTGGGAGTGGGGGAGGGGAGGGAGACAGCTGAAGCCGAGTCCAGAAGGGCGGCGATGGAAGAGCTGCAGCTGGGTCAGAGCCTGGAGGGAGGGCGGGGCCTTCACTGAGGACCCCCCCCGCCCCCCGAGGCCAGCCCTAGGCCCCGGCGGTCGCGCATGCGCCCTTGGCCTGTGCGGTGTGTGGGGGCTTGAACCCAAGCCCGCAGGGCTCCCGGAGCGGCCAGAGAAAGAAGGGCCCATGGAGAGGTAGGCGAGGTGGGCAGGGGGCGCCACCTTACTCTCCTCAGCTCCCTGAGGGAGAGAGAGAGAGACAGAGACAGAGAGAGAGATCCCTGACCTCTGAGTCTCTGCCTCCACCGCTGGCTGGTGCCAACTCACGCGCCATCCCACTTCCAGCCATCACCCCCACGCCTGCCCCGGGGCCAGCCCCACCACAGAGAGGCCGGTTGGTTCCTGCTCACCTCTGTGCCATCCCTTCCCGACCTGACCCCAGTGCAGGGGATAAGCTTCAGACAAGTCTTTCCATGTCCCTCTGCATGACAATAGACTTCCTCCCCTCTCCCATTCCACAGGCCCACCCACCCGGGACATCCACCTTTGTCATTAGCTCAGGAGAGGATGCAAGATGAGAATCTCTGCTATTGTGTGGGGAGACTCAGTTTCCCGGGTTTCCCCCATGGACACATGTTCTTCAGCTGGGTCTGATTTTCTCCAGACAAGCTGTCTTGGGAAGGATTTGGCCAGCCCTAAGAACCTGAAGGGAAAGGGCGGAGGGGGGTTCTCTCTCTGCCCCCGACAGCCCCGAGCTGGGTCGGTCCCTCAGACCTGGCCAGGGGCAGCCCATCCCCCGGCGCCCTTCCCCGGGGCATCCAAGGGCAGGCCCGGCGCCAGCCCCACCCCGCTCGCCACTGCCCGACCATCGTCCTCCCTCGGGGGGCCTGGGCAGGACAGGGACCCGGGTGTGGGAGGCCTCCAGATCTCAGGCCTGGCACACCGTTTACCAGGCTGCTTCCTCCTCTGACGGGGGCCCAGCACACGCCCCAGGAGACTTGGCAGCCGCCCCCAGGGCTCTATCCTCTGGAACTCGTCCCCTTGGAAGGGGCCTGGCCCAGGTGCCAGGTTCGGCTGGTCGGCCAGCCTCCTTTGGAGAAAGCAGGCAAGCCGAGCCAGGCTTGCAGTGGCCCTGGCGTGACACCTGCCACCTCAGGCAGAGGGCCTCCCACGTGCCCTCCATGGCGGGTTTCTCCCCGGAGCCGTGGCCTGGGCACTAGGAAGGCCGGGCCTCCCCGACTCCCGGGAGGAGGGGCTAGCCCAGTTGCGCGCTGGCCCCCAAACCCTCTGGTGCCATCTGCCTGTCTCGGCACTTCTGACTCCACAGAGCCTTTCCTACATCTGGGCTGCCTGCCGTGGCAAAGTGCAGGCGTGGGGTGAGGCCATGGCTTTGTCTTTCCAGGAAAAAATGAGCCCCTGGCCGAAGCAGCAGGCCCAGGCAGAGCCTTGAGCTTGACGCCCAGTAGGTCTGTGGCCCTCAGGGCCAGAGCAATGCTGTCAAGGCAGGGAAGCGGCCTGCAAGCTGAGTGGGAGTGGGGGAGGGGAGGGAGACAGCTGAAGCCGAGTCCAGAAGGGCGGCGATGGAAGAGCTGCAGCTGGGTCAGAGCCTGGAGGGAGGGCGGGGCCTTCACTGAGGACCCCCCCGCCCCCCAAGGCCAGCCCTAGGCCCCGGCGGTCGCGCATGCGCCCTTGGCCTGTGCGGTGTGTGGGGGCTTGAACCCAAGCCCGCAGGGCTCCCGGAGCGGCCAGAGAAAGAAGGGCCCATGGAGAGGTAGGCGAGGTGGGCAGGGGGCGCCACCTTACTCTCCTCAGCTCCCTGAGGGAGAGAGAGAGAGACAGAGACAGAGAGAGAGATCCCTGACCTCTGAGTCTCTGCCTCCACCGCTGGCTGGTGCCAACTCACGCGCCATCCCACTTCCAGCCATCACCCCCACGCCTGCCCCGGGGCCAGCCCCACCACAGAGAGGCCGGTTGGTTCCTGCTCACCTCTGTGCCATCCCTTCCCGACCTGACCCCAGTGCAGGGGATAAGCTTCAGACAAGTCTTTCCATGTCCCTCTGCATGACAATAGACTTCCTCCCCTCTCCCATTCCACAGGCCCACCCACCCGGGACATCCACCTTTGTCATTAGCTCAGGAGAGGATGCAAGATGAGAATCTCTGCTATTGTGTGGGGAGACTCAGTTTCCCGGGTTTCCCCCATGGACACATGTTCTTCAGCTGGGTCTGATTTTCTCCAGACAAGCTGTCTTGGGAAGGATTTGGCCAGCCCTAAGAACCTGAAGGGAAAGGGCGGAGGGGGGTTCTCTCTCTGCCCCCGACAGCCCCGAGCTGGGTCGGTCCCTCAGACCTGGCCAGGGGCAGCCCATCCCCCGGCGCCCTTCCCCGGGGCATCCAAGGGCAGGCCCGGCGCCAGCCCCACCCCGCTCGCCACTGCCCGACCATCGTCCTCCCTCGGGGGGCCTGGGCAGGACAGGGACCCGGGTGTGGGAGGCCTCCAGATCTCAGGCCTGGCACACCGTTTACCAGGCTGCTTCCTCCTCTGACGGGGGCCCAGCACACGCCCCAGGAGACTTGGCAGCCGCCCCCAGGGCTCTATCCTCTGGAACTCGTCCCCTTGGAAGGGGCCTGGCCCAGGTGCCAGGTTCGGCTGGTCGGCCAGCCTCCTTTGGAGAAAGCAGGCAAGCCGAGCCAGGCTTGCAGTGGCCCTGGCGTGACACCTGCCACCTCAGGCAGAGGGCCTCCCACGTGCCCTCCATGGCGGGTTTCTCCCCGGAGCCGTGGCCTGGGCACTAGGAAGGCCGGGCCTCCCCGACTCCCGGGAGGAGGGGCTAGCCCAGTTGCGCGCTGGCCCCCAAACCCTCTGGTGCCATCTGCCTGTCTCGGCACTTCTGACTCCACAGAGCCTTTCCTACATCTGGGCTGCCTGCCGTGGCAAAGTGCAGGCGTGGGGTGAGGCCATGGCTTTGTCTTTCCAGGAAAAAATGAGCCCCTGGCCGAAGCAGCAGGCCCAGGCAGAGCCTTGAGCTTGACGCCCAGTAGGTCTGTGGCCCTCAGGGCCAGAGCAATGCTGTCAAGGCAGGGAAGCGGCCTGCAAGCTGAGTGGGAGTGGGGGAGGGGAGGGAGACAGCTGAAGCCGAGTCCAGAAGGGCGGCGATGGAAGAGCTGCAGCTGGGTCAGAGCCTGGAGGGAGGGCGGGGCCTTCACTGAGGACCCCCCCGCCCCCCGAGGCCAGCCCTAGGCCCCGGCGGTCGCGCATGCGCCCTTGGCCTGTGCGGTGTGTGGGGGCTTGAACCCAAGCCCGCAGGGCTCCCGGAGCGGCCAGAGAAAGAAGGGCCCATGGAGAGGTAGGCGAGGTGGGCAGGGGGCGCCACCTTACTCTCCTCAGCTCCCTGAGGGAGAGAGAGAGAGACAGAGACAGAGAGAGAGATCCCTGACCTCTGAGTCTCTGCCTCCACCGCTGGCTGGTGCCAACTCACGCGCCATCCCACTTCCAGCCATCACCCCCACGCCTGCCCCGGGGCCAGCCCCACCACAGAGAGGCCGGTTGGTTCCTGCTCACCTCTGTGCCGTCCCTTCCCGACCTGACCCCAGTGCAGGGGATAAGCTTCAGACAAGTCTTTCCATGTCCCTCTGCATGACAATAGACTTCCTCCCCTCTCCCATTCCACAGGCCCACCCACCCGGGACATCCACCTTTGTCATTAGCTCAGGAGAGGATGCAAGATGAGAATCTCTGCTATTGTGTGGGGAGACTCAGTTTCCCGGGTTTCCCCCATGGACACATGTTCTTCAGCTGGGTCTGATTTTCTCCAGACAAGCTGTCTTGGGAAGGATTTGGCCAGCCCTAAGAACCTGAAGGGAAAGGGCGGAGGGGGGTTCTCTCTCTGCCCCCGACAGCCCCGAGCTGGGTCGGTCCCTCAGACCTGGCCAGGGGCAGCCCATCCCCCGGCGCCCTTCCCCGGGGCATCCAAGGGCAGGCCCGGCGCCAGCCCCACCCCGCTCGCCACTGCCCGACCATCGTCCTCCCTCGGGGGGCCTGGGCAGGACAGGGACCCGGGTGTGGGAGGCCTCCAGATCTCAGGCCTGGCACACCGTTTACCAGGCTGCTTCCTCCTCTGACGGGGGCCCAGCACACGCCCCAGGAGACTTGGCAGCCGCCCCCAGGGCTCTATCCTCTGGAACTCGTCCCCTTGGAAGGGGCCTGGCCCAGGTGCCAGGTTCGGCTGGTCGGCCAGCCTCCTTTGGAGAAAGCAGGCAAGCCGAGCCAGGCTTGCAGTGGCCCTGGCGTGATACCTGCCACCTCAGGCGGAGGGCCTCCCGCGTGCCCTCCATGGCGGGTTTCTCCCCGGAGCCGTGGCCTGGGCACTAGGAAGGCCGGGCCTCCCCGACTCCCGGGAGGAGGGGCTAGCCCAGTTGCGCCCTGGCCCCCAAACCCTCTGGTGCCATCTGCCTGTCTCGGCACTTCTGACTCCACAGAGCCTTTCCTACATCTGGGCTGCCTGCCGTGGCAAAGTGCAGGCGTGGGGTGAGGCCATGGCTTTGTCTTTCCAGGAAAAAATGAGCCCCTGGCCGAAGCAGCAGGCCCAGGCAGAGCCTTGAGCTTGACGCCCAGTAGGTCTGTGGCCCTCAGGGCCAGAGCAATGCTGTCAAGGCAGGGAAGCGGCCTGCAAGCTGAGTGGGAGTGGGGGAGGGGAGGGAGACAGCTGAAGCCGAGTCCAGAAGGGCGGCGATGGAAGAGCTGCAGCTGGGTCAGAGCCTGGAGGGAGGGCGGGGCCTTCACTGAGGACCCACCCGCCCCCCGAGGCCAGCCCTAGGCCCCGGCGGTCGCGCATGCGCCCTTGGCCTGTGCGGTGTGTGGGGGCTTGAACCCAAGCCCGCAGGGCTCCCGGAGCGGCCAGAGAAAGAAGGGCCCATGGAGAGGTAGGCGAGGTGGGCAGGGGGCGCCACCTTACTCTCCTCAGCTCCCTGAGGGAGAGAGAGAGAGACAGAGACAGAGAGAGAGATCCCTGACCTCTGAGTCTCTGCCTCCACCGCTGGCTGGTGCCAACTCACGCGCCATCCCACTTCCAGCCATCACCCCCACGCCTGCCCCGGGGCCAGCCCCACCACAGAGAGGCCGGTTGGTTCCTGCTCACCTCTGTGCCGTCCCTTCCCGACCTGACCCCAGTGCAGGGGATAAGCTTCAGACAAGTCTTTCCATGTCCCTCTGCATGACAATAGACTTCCTCCCCTCTCCCATTCCACAGGCCCACCCACCCGGGACATCCACCTTTGTCATTAGCTCAGGAGAGGATGCAAGATGAGAATCTCTGCTATTGTGTGGGGAGACTCAGTTTCCCGGGTTTCCCCCATGGACACATGTTCTTCAGCTGGGTCTGATTTTCTCCAGACAAGCTGTCTTGGGAAGGATTTGGCCAGCCCTAAGAACCTGAAGGGAAAGGGCGGAGGGGGGTTCTCTCTCTGCCCCCGACAGCCCCGAGCTGGGTCGGTCCCTCAGACCTGGCCAGGGGCAGCCCATCCCCCGGCGCCCTTCCCCGGGGCATCCAAGGGCAGGCCCGGCGCCAGCCCCACCCCGCTCGCCACTGCCCGACCATCGTCCTCCCTCGGGGGGCCTGGGCAGGACAGGGACCCGGGTGTGGGAGGCCTCCAGATCTCAGGCCTGGCACACCGTTTACCAGGCTGCTTCCTCCTCTGACGGGGGCCCAGCACACGCCCCAGGAGACTTGGCAGCCGCCCCCAGGGCTCTATCCTCTGGAACTCGTCCCCTTGGAAGGGGCCTGGCCCAGGTGCCAGGTTCGGCTGGTCGGCCAGCCTCCTTTGGAGAAAGCAGGCAAGCCGAGCCAGGCTTGCAGTGGCCCTGGCGTGACACCTGCCACCTCAGGCGGAGGGCCTCCCGCGTGCCCTCCATGGCGGGTTTCTCCCCGGAGCCGTGGCCTGGGCACTAGGAAGGCCGGGCCTCCCCGACTCCCGGGAGGAGGGGCTAGCCCAGTTGCGCCCTGGCCCCCAAACCCTCTGGTGCCATCTGCCTGTCTCAGCACTTCTGACTCCACAGAGCCTTTCCTACATCTGGGCTGCCTGCCGTGGCAAAGTGCAGGCGTGGGGTGAGGCCATGGCTTTGTCTTTCCAGGAAAAAATGAGCCCCTGGCCGAAGCAGCAGGCCCAGGCAGAGCCTTGAGCTTGAAGCCCAGTAGGTCTGTGGCCCTCAGGGCCAGAGCAATGCTGTCAAGGCAGGGAAGCGGCCTGCAAGCTGAGTGGGAGTGGGGGAGGGGAGGGAGACAGCTGAAGCCGAGTCCAGAAGGGCGGCGATGGAAGAGCTGCAGCTGGGTCAGAGCCTGGAGGGAGGGCGGGGCCTTCACTGAGGACCCCCCCCGCCCCCCGAGGCCAGCCCTAGGCCCCGGCGGTCGCGCATGCGCCCTTGGCCTGTGCGGTGTGTGGGGGCTTGAACCCAAGCCCGCAGGGCTCCCGGAGCGGCCAGAGAAAGAAGGGCCCATGGAGAGGTAGGCGAGGTGGGCAGGGGGCGCCACCTTACTCTCCTCAGCTCCCTGAGGGAGAGAGAGAGAGACAGAGACAGAGAGAGAGATCCCTGACCTCTGAGTCTCTGCCTCCACCGCTGGCTGGTGCCAACTCACGCGCCATCCCACTTCCAGCCATCACCCCCACGCCTGCCCCGGGGCCAGCCCCACCACAGAGAGGCCGGTTGGTTCCTGCTCACCTCTGTGCCATCCCTTCCCGACCTGACCCCAGTGCAGGGGATAAGCTTCAGACAAGTCTTTCCATGTCCCTCTGCATGACAATAGACTTCCTCCCCTCTCCCATTCCACAGGCCCACCCACCCGGGACATCCACCTTTGTCATTAGCTCAGGAGAGGATGCAAGATGAGAATCTCTGCTATTGTGTGGGGAGACTCAGTTTCCCGGGTTTCCCCCATGGACACATGTTCTTCAGCTGGGTCTGATTTTCTCCAGACAAGCTGTCTTGGGAAGGATTTGGCCAGCCCTAAGAACCTGAAGGGAAAGGGCGGAGGGGGGTTCTCTCTCTGCCCCCGACAGCCCCGAGCTGGGTCGGTCCCTCAGACCTGGCCAGGGGCAGCCCATCCCCCGGCGCCCTTCCCCGGGGCATCCAAGGGCAGGCCCGGCGCCAGCCCCACCCCGCTCGCCACTGCCCGACCATCGTCCTCCCTCGGGGGGCCTGGGCAGGACAGGGACCCGGGTGTGGGAGGCCTCCAGATCTCAGGCCTGGCACACCGTTTACCAGGCTGCTTCCTCCTCTGACGGGGGCCCAGCACACGCCCCAGGAGACTTGGCAGCCGCCCCCAGGGCTCTATCCTCTGGAACTCGTCCCCTTGGAAGGGGCCTGGCCCAGGTGCCAGGTTCGGCTGGTCGGCCAGCCTCCTTTGGAGAAAGCAGGCAAGCCGAGCCAGGCTTGCAGTGGCCCTGGCGTGACACCTGCCACCTCAGGCAGAGGGCCTCCCACGTGCCCTCCATGGCGGGTTTCTCCCCGGAGCCGTGGCCTGGGCACTAGGAAGGCCGGGCCTCCCCGACTCCCGGGAGGAGGGGCTAGCCCAGTTGCGCGCTGGCCCCCAAACCCTCTGGTGCCATCTGCCTGTCTCGGCACTTCTGACTCCACAGAGCCTTTCCTACATCTGGGCTGCCTGCCGTGGCAAAGTGCAGGCGTGGGGTGAGGCCATGGCTTTGTCTTTCCAGGAAAAAATGAGCCCCTGGCCGAAGCAGCAGGCCCAGGCAGAGCCTTGAGCTTGACGCCCAGTAGGTCTGTGGCCCTCAGGGCCAGAGCAATGCTGTCAAGGCAGGGAAGCGGCCTGCAAGCTGAGTGGGAGTGGGGGAGGGGAGGGAGACAGCTGAAGCCGAGTCCAGAAGGGCGGCGATGGAAGAGCTGCAGCTGGGTCAGAGCCTGGAGGGAGGGCGGGGCCTTCACTGAGGACCCCCCCGCCCCCCGAGGCCAGCCCTAGGCCCCGGCGGTCGCGCATGCGCCCTTGGCCTGTGCGGTGTGTGGGGGCTTGAACCCAAGCCCGCAGGGCTCCCGGAGCGGCCAGAGAAAGAAGGGCCCATGGAGAGGTAGGCGAGGTGGGCAGGGGGCGCCACCTTACTCTCCTCAGCTCCCTGAGGGAGAGAGAGAGAGACAGAGACAGAGAGAGAGATCCCTGACCTCTGAGTCTCTGCCTCCACCGCTGGCTGGTGCCAACTCACGCGCCATCCCACTTCCAGCCATCACCCCCACGCCTGCCCCGGGGCCAGCCCCACCACAGAGAGGCCGGTTGGTTCCTGCTCACCTCTGTGCCGTCCCTTCCCGACCTGACCCCAGTGCAGGGGATAAGCTTCAGACAAGTCTTTCCATGTCCCTCTGCATGACAATAGACTTCCTCCCCTCTCCCATTCCACAGGCCCTCCCACCCGGGACATCCACCTTTGTCATTAGCTCAGGAGAGGATGCAAGATGAGAATCTCTGCTATTGTGTGGGGAGACTCAGTTTCCCGGGTTTCCCCCATGGACACATGTTCTTCAGCTGGGTCTGATTTTCTCCAGACAAGCTGTCTTGGGAAGGATTTGGCCAGCCCTAAGAACCTGAAGGGAAAGGGCGGAGGGGGGTTCTCTCTCTGCCCCCGACAGCCCCGAGCTGGGTCGGTCCCTCAGACCTGGCCAGGGGCAGCCCATCCCCCGGCGCCCTTCCCCGGGGCATCCAAGGGCAGGCCCGGCGCCAGCCCCACCCCGCTCGCCACTGCCCGACCATCGTCCTCCCTCGGGGGGCCTGGGCAGGACAGGGACCCGGGTGTGGGAGGCCTCCAGATCTCAGGCCTGGCACACCGTTTACCAGGCTGCTTCCTCCTCTGACGGGGGCCCAGCACACGCCCCAGGAGACTTGGCAGCCGCCCCCAGGGCTCTATCCTCTGGAACTCGTCCCCTTGGAAGGGGCCTGGCCCAGGTGCCAGGTTCGGCTGGTCGGCCAGCCTCCTTTGGAGAAAGCAGGCAAGCCGAGCCAGGCTTGCAGTGGCCCTGGCGTGATACCTGCCACCTCAGGCGGAGGGCCTCCCGCGTGCCCTCCATGGCGGGTTTCTCCCCGGAGCCGTGGCCTGGGCACTAGGAAGGCCGGGCCTCCCCGACTCCCGGGAGGAGGGGCTAGCCCAGTTGCGCCCTGGCCCCCAAACCCTCTGGTGCCATCTGCCTGTCTCGGCACTTCTGACTCCACAGAGCCTTTCCTACATCTGGGCTGCCTGCCGTGGCAAAGTGCAGGCGTGGGGTGAGGCCATGGCTTTGTCTTTCCAGGAAAAAATGAGCCCCTGGCCGAAGCAGCAGGCCCAGGCAGAGCCTTGAGCTTGACGCCCAGTAGGTCTGTGGCCCTCAGGGCCAGAGCAATGCTGTCAAGGCAGGGAAGCGGCCTGCAAGCTGAGTGGGAGTGGGGGAGGGGAGGGAGACAGCTGAAGCCGAGTCCAGAAGGGCGGCGATGGAAGAGCTGCAGCTGGGTCAGAGCCTGGAGGGAGGGCGGGGCCTTCACTGAGGACCCACCCGCCCCCCGAGGCCAGCCCTAGGCCCCGGCGGTCGCGCATGCGCCCTTGGCCTGTGCGGTGTGTGGGGGCTTGAACCCAAGCCCGCAGGGCTCCCGGAGCGGCCAGAGAAAGAAGGGCCCATGGAGAGGTAGGCGAGGTGGGCAGGGGGCGCCACCTTACTCTCCTCAGCTCCCTGAGGGAGAGAGAGAGAGACAGAGACAGAGAGAGAGATCCCTGACCTCTGAGTCTCTGCCTCCACCGCTGGCTGGTGCCAACTCACGCGCCATCCCACTTCCAGCCATCACCCCCACGCCTGCCCCGGGGCCAGCCCCACCACAGAGAGGCCGGTTGGTTCCTGCTCACCTCTGTGCCGTCCCTTCCCGACCTGACCCCAGTGCAGGGGATAAGCTTCAGACAAGTCTTTCCATGTCCCTCTGCATGACAATAGACTTCCTCCCCTCTCCCATTCCACAGGCCCACCCACCCGGGACATCCACCTTTGTCATTAGCTCAGGAGAGGATGCAAGATGAGAATCTCTGCTATTGTGTGGGGAGACTCAGTTTCCCGGGTTTCCCCCATGGACACATGTTCTTCAGCTGGGTCTGATTTTCTCCAGACAAGCTGTCTTGGGAAGGATTTGGCCAGCCCTAAGAACCTGAAGGGAAAGGGCGGAGGGGGGTTCTCTCTCTGCCCCCGACAGCCCCGAGCTGGGTCGGTCCCTCAGACCTGGCCAGGGGCAGCCCATCCCCCGGCGCCCTTCCCCGGGGCATCCAAGGGCAGGCCCGGCGCCAGCCCCACCCCGCTCGCCACTGCCCGACCATCGTCCTCCCTCGGGGGGCCTGGGCAGGACAGGGACCCGGGTGTGGGAGGCCTCCAGATCTCAGGCCTGGCACACCGTTTACCAGGCTGCTTCCTCCTCTGACGGGGGCCCAGCACACGCCCCAGGAGACTTGGCAGCCGCCCCCAGGGCTCTATCCTCTGGAACTCGTCCCCTTGGAAGGGGCCTGGCCCAGGTGCCAGGTTCGGCTGGTCGGCCAGCCTCCTTTGGAGAAAGCAGGCAAGCCGAGCCAGGCTTGCAGTGGCCCTGGCGTGACACCTGCCACCTCAGGCGGAGGGCCTCCCGCGTGCCCTCCATGGCGGGTTTCTCCCCGGAGCCGTGGCCTGGGCACTAGGAAGGCCGGGCCTCCCCGACTCCCGGGAGGAGGGGCTAGCCCAGTTGCGCCCTGGCCCCCAAACCCTCTGGTGCCATCTGCCTGTCTCAGCACTTCTGACTCCACAGAGCCTTTCCTACATCTGGGCTGCCTGCCGTGGCAAAGTGCAGGCGTGGGGTGAGGCCATGGCTTTGTCTTTCCAGGAAAAAATGAGCCCCTGGCCGAAGCAGCAGGCCCAGGCAGAGCCTTGAGCTTGAAGCCCAGTAGGTCTGTGGCCCTCAGGGCCAGAGCAATGCTGTCAAGGCAGGGAAGCGGCCTGCAAGCTGAGTGGGAGTGGGGGAGGGGAGGGAGACAGCTGAAGCCGAGTCCAGAAGGGCGGCGATGGAAGAGCTGCAGCTGGGTCAGAGCCTGGAGGGAGGGCGGGGCCTTCACTGAGGACCCCCCCGCCCCCCGAGGCCAGCCCTAGGCCCCGGCGGTCGCGCATGCGCCCTTGGCCTGTGCGGTGTGTGGGGGCTTGAACCCAAGACCGCAGGGCTCCCGGAGCGGCCAGAGAAAGAAGGGCCCATGGAGAGGTAGGCGAGGTGGGCAGGGGGCGCCACCTTACTCTCCTCAGCTCCCTGAGGGAGAGAGAGAGAGACAGAGACAGAGAGAGAGATCCCTGACCTCTGAGTCTCTGCCTCCACCGCTGGCTGGTGCCAACTCACGCGCCATCCCACTTCCAGCCATCACCCCCACGCCTGCCCCGGGGCCAGCCCCACCACAGAGAGGCCGGTTGGTTCCTGCTCACCTCTGTGCAGTCCCTTCCCGACCTGACCCCAGTGCAGGGGATAAGCTTCAGACAAGTCTTTCCATGTCCCTCTGCATGACAATAGACTTCCTCCCCTCTCCCATTCCACAGGCCCACCCACCCGGGACATCCACCTTTGTCATTAGCTCAGGAGAGGATGCAAGATGAGAATCTCTGCTATTGTGTGGGGAGACTCAGTTTCCCGGGTTTCCCCCATGGACACATGTTCTTCAGCTGGGTCTGATTTTCTCCAGACAAGCTGTCTTGGGAAGGATTTGGCCAGCCCTAAGAACCTGAAGGGAAAGGGCGGAGGGGGGTTCTCTCTCTGCCCCCGACAGCCCCGAGCTGGGTCGGTCCCTCAGACCTGGCCAGGGGCAGCCCATCCCCCGGCGCCCTTCCCCGGGGCATCCAAGGGCAGGCCCGGCGCCAGCCCCACCCCGCTCGCCACTGCCCGACCATCGTCCTCCCTCGGGGGGCCTGGGCAGGACAGGGACCCGGGTGTGGGAGGCCTCCAGATCTCAGGCCTGGCACACCGTTTACCAGGCTGCTTCCTCCTCTGACGGGGGCCCAGCACACGCCCCAGGAGACTTGGCAGCCGCCCCCAGGGCTCTAGCCTCTGGAACTCGTCCCCTTGGAAGGGGCCTGGCCCAGGTGCCAGGTTCGGCTGGTCGGCCAGCCTCCTTTGGAGAAAGCAGGCAAGCCGAGCCAGGCTTGCAGTGGCCCTGGCGTGACACCTGCCACCTCAGGCGGAGGGCCTCCCGCGTGCCCTCCATGGCGGGTTTCTCCCCGGAGCCGTGGCCTGGGCACTAGGAAGGCCGGGCCTCCCCGACTCCCGGGAGGAGGGGCTAGCCCAGTTGCGCGCTGGCCCCCAAACCCTCTGGTGCCATCTGCCTGTCTCGGCACTTCTGACTCCACAGAGCCTTTCCTACATCTGGGCTGCCTGCCGTGGCAAAGTGCAGGCGTGGGGTGAGGCCATGGCTTTGTCTTTCCAGGAAAAAATGAGCCCCTGGCCGAAGCAGCAGGCCCAGGCAGAGCCTTGAGCTTGAAGCCCAGTAGGTCTGTGGCCCTCAGGGCCAGAGCAATGCTGTCAAGGCAGGGAAGCGGCCTGCAAGCTGAGTGGGAGTGGGGGAGGGGAGGGAGACAGCTGAAGCCGAGTCCAGAAGGGCGGCGATGGAAGAGCTGCAGCTGGGTCAGAGCCTGGAGGGAGGGCGGGGCCTTCACTGAGGACCCCCCCGCCCCCCGAGGCCAGCCCTAGGCCCCGGCGGTCGCGCATGCGCCCTTGGCCTGTGCGGTGTGTGGGGGCTTGAACCCAAGCCCGCAGGGCTCCCGGAGCGGCCAGAGAAAGAAGGGCCCATGGAGAGGTAGGCGAGGTGGGCAGGGGGCGCCACCTTACTCTCCTCAGCTCCCTGAGGGAGAGAGAGAGAGACAGAGACAGAGAGAGAGATCCCTGACCTCTGAGTCTCTGCCTCCACCGCTGGCTGGTGCCAACTCACGCGCCATCCCACTTCCAGCCATCACCCCCACGCCTGCCCCGGGGCCAGCCCCACCACAGAGAGGCCGGTTGGTTCCTGCTCACCTCTGTGCCGTCCCTTCCCGACCTGACCCCAGTGCAGGGGATAAGCTTCAGACAAGTCTTTCCATGTCCCTCTGCATGACAATAGACTTCCTCCCCTCTCCCATTCCACAGGCCCACCCACCCGGGACATCCACCTTTGTCATTAGCTCAGGAGAGGATGCAAGATGAGAATCTCTGCTATTGTGTGGGGAGACTCAGTTTCCCGGGTTTCCCCCATGGACACATGTTCTTCAGCTGGGTCTGATTTTCTCCAGACAAGCTGTCTTGGGAAGGATTTGGCCAGCCCTAAGAACCTGAAGGGAAAGGGCGGAGGGGGGTTCTCTCTCTGCCCCCGACAGCCCCGAGCTGGGTCGGTCCCTCAGACCTGGCCAGGGGCAGCCCATCCCCCGGCGCCCTTCCCCGGGGCATCCAAGGGCAGGCTCGGCGCCAGCCCCACCCCGCTCGCCACTGCCCGACCATCGTACTCCCTCGGGGGGCCTGGGCAGGACAGGGACCCGGGTGTGGGAGGCCTCCAGATCTCAGGCCTGGCACACCGTTTACCAGGCTGCTTCCTCCTCTGACGGGGGCCCAGCACACGCCCCAGGAGACTTGGCAGCCGCCCCCAGGGCTCTATCCTCTGGAACTCGTCCCCTTGGAAGGGGCCTGGCCCAGGTGCCAGGTTCGGCTGGTCGGCCAGCCTCCTTTGGAGAAAGCAGGCAAGCCGAGCCAGGCTTGCAGTGGCCCTGGCGTGATACCTGCCACCTCAGGCGGAGGGCCTCCCGCGTGCCCTCCATGGAGGGTTTCTCCCCGGAGCCGTGGCCTGGGCACTAGGAAGGCCGGGCCTCCCCGACTCCCGGGAGGAGGGGCTAGCCCAGTTGCGCCCTGGCCCCCAAACCCTCTGGTGCCATCTGCCTGTCTCGGCACTTCTGACTCCACAGAGCCTTTCCTACATCTGGGCTGCCTGCCGTGGCAAAGTGCAGGCGTGGGGTGAGGCCATGGCTTTGTCTTTCCAGGAAAAAATGAGCCCCTGGCCGAAGCAGCAGGCCCAGGCAGAGCCTTGAGCTTGACGCCCAGTAGGTCTGTGGCCCTCAGGGCCAGAGCAATGCTGTCAAGGCAGGGAAGCGGCCTGCAAGCTGAGTGGGAGTGGGGGAGGGGAGGGAGACAGCTGAAGCTGAGTCCAGAAGGGCGGCGATGGAAGAGCTGCAGCTGGGTCAGAGCCTGGAGGGAGGGCGGGGCCTTCACTGAGGACCCCCCCGCCCCCCGAGGCCAGCCCTAGGCCCCGGCGGTCGCGCATGCGCCCTTGGCCTGTGCGGTGTGTGGGGGCTTGAACCCAAGCCCGCAGGGCTCCCGGAGCGGCCAGAGAAAGAAGGGCCCATGGAGAGGTAGGCGAGGTGGGCAGGGGGCGCCACCTTACTCTCCTCAGCTCCCTGAGGGAGAGAGAGAGAGACAGAGACAGAGAGAGAGATCCCTGACCTCTGAGTCTCTGCCTCCACCGCTGGCTGGTGCCAACTCACGCGCCATCCCACTTCCAGCCATCACCCACACGCCTGCCCCGGGGCCAGCCCCACCACAGAGAGGCCGGTTGGTTCCTGCTCACCTCTGTGCCGTCCCTTCCCGACCTGACCCCAGTGCAGGGGATAAGCTTCAGACAAGTCTTTCCATGTCCCTCTGCATGACAATAGACTTCCTCCCCTCTCCCATTCCACAGGCCCACCCACCCGGGACATCCACCTTTGTCATTAGCTCAGGAGAGGATGCAAGATGAGAATCTCTGCTATTGTGTGGGGAGACTCAGTTTCCCGGGTTTCCCCCATGGACACATGTTCTTCAGCTGGGTCTGATTTTCTCCAGACAAGCTGTCTTGGGAAGGATTTGGCCAGCCCTAAGAACCTGAAGGGAAAGGGCGGAGGGGGGTTATCTCTCTGCCCCCGACAGCCCCGAGCTGGGTCGGTCCCTCAGACCTGGCCAGGGGCAGCCCATCCCCCGGCGCCCTTCCCCGGGGCATCCAAGGGCAGGCCCGGCGCCAGCCCCACCCCGCTCGCCACTGCCCGACCATCGTCCTCCCTCGGGGGGCCTGGGCAGGACAGGGACCCGGGTGTGGGAGGCCTCCAGATCTCAGGCCTGGCACACCGTTTACCAGGCTGCTTCCTCCTCTGACGGGGGCCCAGCACACGCCCCAGGAGACTTGGCAGCCGCCCCCAGGGCTCTATCCTCTGGAACTCGTCCCCTTGGAAGGGGCCTGGCCCAGGTGCCAGGTTCGGCTGGTCGGCCAGCCTCCTTTGGAGAAAGCAGGCAAGCCGAGCCAGGCTTGCAGTGGCCCTGGCGTGATACCTGCCACCTCAGGCGGAGGGCCTCCCGCGTGCCCTCCATGGCGGGTTTCTCCCCGGAGCCGTGGCCTGGGCACTAGGAAGGCCGGGCCTCCCCGACTCCCGGGAGGAGGGGCTAGCCCAGTTGCGCGCTGGCCCCCAAACCCTCTGGTGCCATCTGCCTGTCTCGGCACTTCTGACTCCACAGAGCCTTTCCTACATCTGGGCTGCCTGCCGTGGCAAAGTGCAGGCGTGGGGTGAGGCCATGGCTTTGTCTTTCCAGGAAAAAATGAGCCCCTGGCCGAAGCAGCAGGCCCAGGCAGAGCCTTGAGCTTGACGCCCAGTAGGTCTGTGGCCCTCAGGGCCAGAGCAATGCTGTCAAGGCAGGGAAGCGGCCTGCAAGCTGAGTGGGAGTGGGGGAGGGGAGGGAGACAGCTGAAGCCGAGTCCAGAAGGGCGGCGATGGAAGAGCTGCAGCTGGGTCAGAGCCTGGAGGGAGGGCGGGGCCTTCACTGAGGACCCCCCCGCCCCCCGAGGCCAGCCCTAGGCCCCGGCGGTCGCGCATGCGCCCTTGGCCTGTGCGGTGTGTGGGGGCTTGAACCCAAGCCCGCAGGGCTCCCGGAGCGGCCAGAGAAAGAAGGGCCCATGGAGAGGTAGGCGAGGTGGGCAGGGGGCGCCACCTTACTCTCCTCAGCTCCCTGAGGGAGAGAGAGAGAGACAGAGACAGAGAGAGAGATCCCTGACCTCTGAGTCTCTGCCTCCACCGCTGGCTGGTGCCAACTCACGCGCCATCCCACTTCCAGCCATCACCCCCACGCCTGCCCCGGGGCCAGCCCCACCACAGAGAGGCCGGTTGGTTCCTGCTCACCTCTGTGCCGTCCCTTCCCGACCTGACCCCAGTGCAGGGGATAAGCTTCAGACAAGTCTTTCCATGTCCCTCTGCATGACAATAGACTTCCTCCCCTCTCCCATTCCACAGGCCCACCCACCCGGGACATCCACCTTTGTCATTAGCTCAGGAGAGGATGCAAGATGAGAATCTCTGCTATTGTGTGGGGAGACTCAGTTTCCCGGGTTTCCCCCATGGACACATGTTCTTCAGCTGGGTCTGATTTTCTCCAGACAAGCTGTCTTGGGAAGGATTTGGCCAGCCCTAAGAACCTGAAGGGAAAGGGCGGAGGGGGGTTATCTCTCTGCACCCGACAGCCCCGAGCTGGGTCGGTCCCTCAGACCTGGCCAGGGGCAGCCCATCCCCCGGCGCCCTTCCCCGGGGCATCCAAGGGCAGGCCCGGCGCCAGCCCCACCCCGCTCGCCACTGCCCGACCATCGTCCTCCCTCGGGGGGCCTGGGCAGGACAGGGACCCGGGTGTGGGAGGCCTCCAGATCTCAGGCCTGGCACACCGTTTACCAGGCTGCTTCCTCCTCTGACGGGGGCCCAGCACACGCCCCAGGAGACTTGGCAGCCGCCCCCAGGGCTCTATCCTCTGGAACTCGTCCCCTTGGAAGGGGCCTGGCCCAGGTGCCAGGTTCGGCTGGTCGGCCAGCCTCCTTTGGAGAAAGCAGGCAAGCCGAACCAGGCTTGCAGTGGCCCTGGCGTGATACCTGCCACCTCAGGCGGAGGGCCTCCCGCGTGCCCTCCATGGCGGGTTTCTCCCCGGAGCCGTGGCCTGGGCACTAGGAAGGCCGGGCCTCCCCGACTCCCGGGAGGAGGGGCTAGCCCAGTTGCGCGCTGGCCCCCAAACCCTCTGGTGCCATCTGCCTGTCTCGGCACTTCTGACTCCACAGAGCCTTTCCTACATCTGGGCTGCCTGCCGTGGCAAAGTGCAGGCGTGGGGTGAGGCCATGGCTTTGTCTTTCCAGGAAAAAATGAGCCCCTGGCCGAAGCAGCAGGCCCAGGCAGAGCCTTGAGCTTGACGCCCAGTAGGTCTGTGGCCCTCAGGGCCAGAGCAATGCTGTCAAGGCAGGGAAGCGGCCTGCAAGCTGAGTGGGAGT
Source organism: Diceros bicornis minor (assembly GCF_020826845.1). Taxonomy (NCBI): domain Eukaryota; kingdom Metazoa; phylum Chordata; class Mammalia; order Perissodactyla; family Rhinocerotidae; genus Diceros; species Diceros bicornis. The sequence continues at coordinate 1,025,882 of NW_026691039.1, forward strand.
GGGGGAGGGGAGGGAGACAGCTGAAGCCGAGTCCAGAAGGGCGGCGATGGAAGAGCTGCAGCTGGGTCAGAGCCTGGAGGGAGGGCGGGGCCTTCACTGAGGACCCCCCCGCCCCCCGAGGCCAGCCCTAGGCCCCGGCGGTCGCGCATGCGCCCTTGGCCTGTGCGGTGTGTGGGGGCTTGAACCCAAGCCCGCAGGGCTCCCGGAGCGGCCAGAGAAAGAAGGGCCCATGGAGAGGTAGGCGAGGTGGGCAGGGGGCGCCACCTTACTCTCCTCAGCTCCCTGAGGGAGAGAGAGAGAGACAGAGACAGAGAGAGAGATCCCTGACCTCTGAGTCTCTGCCTCCACCGCTGGCTGGTGCCAACTCACGCGCCATCCCACTTCCAGCCATCACCCCCACGCCTGCCCCGGGGCCAGCCCCACCACAGAGAGGCCGGTTGGTTCCTGCTCACCTCTGTGCCGTCCCTTCCCGACCTGACCCCAGTGCAGGGGATAAGCTTCAGACAAGTCTTTCCATGTCCCTCTGCATGACAATAGACTTCCTCCCCTCTCCCATTCCACAGGCCCACCCACCCGGGACATCCACCTTTGTCATTAGCTCAGGAGAGGATGCAAGATGAGAATCTCTGCTATTGTGTGGGGAGACTCAGTTTCCCGGGTTTCCCCCATGGACACATGTTCTTCAGCTGGGTCTGATTTTCTCCAGACAAGCTGTCTTGGGAAGGATTTGGCCAGCCCTAAGAAGCTGAAGGGAAAGGGCGGAGGGGGGTTCTCTCTCTGCCCCCGACAGCCCCGAGCTGGGTCGGTCCCTCAGACCTGGCCAGGGGCAGCCCATCCCCCGGCGCCCTTCCCCGGGGCATCCAAGGGCAGGCCCGGCGCCAGCCCCACCCCGCTCGCCACTGCCCGACCATCGTCCTCCCTCGGGGGGCCTGGGCAGGACAGGGACCCGGGTGTGGGAGGCCTCCAGATCTCAGGCCTGGCACACCGTTTACCAGGCTGCTTCCTCCTCTGACGGGGGCCCAGCACACGCCCCAGGAGACTTGGCAGCCGCCCCCAGGGCTCTATCCTCTGGAACTCGTCCCCTTGGAAGGGGCCTGGCCCAGGTGCCAGGTTCGGCTGGTCGGCCAGCCTCCTTTGGAGAAAGCAGGCAAGCCGAGCCAGGCTTGCAGTGGCCCTGGCGTGACACCTGCCACCTCAGGCGGAGGGCCTCCCACGTGCCCTCCATGGCGGGTTTCTCCCCGGAGCCGTGGCCTGGGCACTAGGAAGGCCGGGCCTCCCCGACTCCCGGGAGGAGGGGCTAGCCCAGTTGCGCGCTGGCCCCCAAACCCTCTGGTGCCATCTGCCTGTCTCGGCACTTCTGACTCCACAGAGCCTTTCCTACATCTGGGCTGCCTGCCGTGGCAAAGTGCAGGCGTGGGGTGAGGCCATGGCTTTGTCTTTCCAGGAAAAAATGAGCCCCTGGCCGAAGCAGCAGGCCCAGGCAGAGCCTTGAGCTTGACGCCCAGTAGGTCTGTGGCCCTCAGGGCCAGAGCAATGCTGTCAAGGCAGGGAAGCGGCCTGCAAGCTGAGTGGGAGTGGGGGAGGGGAGGGAGACAGCTGAAGCCGAGTCCAGAAGGGCGGCGATGGAAGAGCTGCAGCTGGGTCAGAGCCTGGAGGGAGGGCGGGGCCTTCACTGAGGACCCCCCCGCCCCCCGAGGCCAGCCCTAGGCCCCGGCGGTCGCGCATGCGCCCTTGGCCTGTGCGGTGTGTGGGGGCTTGAACCCAAGCCCGCAGTGCTCCCGGAGCGGCCAGAGAAAGAAGGGCCCATGGAGAGGTAGGCGAGGTGGGCAGGGGGCGCCACCTTACTCTCCTCAGCTCCCTGAGGGAGAGAGAGAGAGACAGAGACAGAGAGAGAGATCCCTGACCTCTGAGTCTCTGCCTCCACCGCTGGCTGGTGCCAACTCACGCGCCATCCCACTTCCAGCCATCACCCCCACGCCTGCCCCGGGGCCAGCCCCACCACAGAGAGGCCGGTTGGTTCCTGCTCACCTCTGTGCCGTCCCTTCCCGACCTGACCCCAGTGCAGGGGATAAGCTTCAGACAAGTCTTTCCATGTCCCTCTGCATGACAATAGACTTCCTCCCCTCTCCCATTCCACAGGCCCACCCACCCGGGACATCCACCTTTGTCATTAGCTCAGGAGAGGATGCAAGATGAGAATCTCTGCTATTGTGTGGGGAGACTCAGTTTCCCGGGTTTCCCCCATGGACACATGTTCTTCAGCTGGGTCTGATTTTCTCCAGACAAGCTGTCTTGGGAAGGATTTGGCCAGCCCTAAGAACCTGAAGGGAAAGGGCGGAGGGGGGTTCTCTCTCTGCCCCCGACAGCCCCGAGCTGGGTCGGTCCCTCAGACCTGGCCAGGGGCAGCCCATCCCCCGGCGCCCTTCCCCGGGGCATCCAAGGGCAGGCCCGGCGCCAGCCCCACCCCGCTCGCCACTGCCCGACCATCGTCCTCCCTCGGGGGGCCTGGGCAGGACAGGGACCCGGGTGTGGGAGGCCTCCAGATCTCAGGCCTGGCACACCGTTTACCAGGCTGCTTCCTCCTCTGACGGGGGCCCAGCACACGCCCCAGGAGACTTGGCAGCCGCCCCCAGGGCTCTATCCTCTGGAACTCGTCCCCTTGGAAGGGGCCTGGCCCAGGTGCCAGGTTCGGCTGGTCGGCCAGCCTCCTTTGGAGAAAGCAGGCAAGCCGAGCCAGGCTTGCAGTGGCCCTGGCGTGACACCTGCCACCTCAGGCAGAGGGCCTCCCACGTGCCCTCCATGGCGGGTTTCTCCCCGGAGCCGTGGCCTGGGCACTAGGAAGGCCGGGCCTCCCCGACTCCCGGGAGGAGGGGCTAGCCCAGTTGCGCGCTGGCCCCCAAACCCTCTGGTGCCATCTGCCTGTCTCGGCACTTCTGACTCCACAGAGCCTTTCCTACATCTGGGCTGCCTGCCGTGGCAAAGTGCAGGCGTGGGGTGAGGCCATGGCTTTGTCTTTCCAGGAAAAAATGAGCCCCTGGCCGAAGCAGCAGGCCCAGGCAGAGCCTTGAGCTTGACGCCCAGTAGGTCTGTGGCCCTCAGGGCCAGAGCAATGCTGTCAAGGCAGGGAAGCGGCCTGCAAGCTGAGTGGGAGTGGGGGAGGGGAGGGAGACAGCTGAAGCTGAGTCCAGAAGGGCGGCGATGGAAGAGCTGCAGCTGGGTCAGAGCCTGGAGGGAGGGCGGGGCCTTCACTGAGGACCCCCCCGCCCCCCGAGGCCAGCCCTAGGCCCCGGCGGTCGCGCATGCGCCCTTGGCCTGTGCGGTGTGTGGGGGCTTGAACCCAAGCCCGCAGGGCTCCCGGAGCGGCCAGAGAAAGAAGGGCCCATGGAGAGGTAGGCGAGGTGGGCAGGGGGCGCCACCTTACTCTCCTCAGCTCCCTGAGGGAGAGAGAGAGAGACAGAGACAGAGAGAGAGATCCCTGACCTCTGAGTCTCTGCCTCCACCGCTGGCTGGTGCCAACTCACGCGCCATCCCACTTCCAGCCATCACCCCCACGCCTGCCCCGGGGCCAGCCCCACCACAGAGAGGCCGGTTGGTTCCTGCTCACCTCTGTGCCGTCCCTTCCCGACCTGACCCCAGTGCAGGGGATAAGCTTCAGACAAGTCTTTCCATGTCCCTCTGCATGACAATAGACTTCCTCCCCTCTCCCATTCCACAGGCCCACCCACCCGGGACATCCACCTTTGTCATTAGCTCAGGAGAGGATGCAAGATGAGAATCTCTGCTATTGTGTGGGGAGACTCAGTTTCCCGGGTTTCCCCCATGGACACATGTTCTTCAGCTGGGTCTGATTTTCTCCAGACAAGCTGTCTTGGGAAGGATTTGGCCAGCCCTAAGAACCTGAAGGGAAAGGGCGGAGGGGGGTTATCTCTCTGCCCCCGACAGCCCCGAGCTGGGTCGGTCCCTCAGACCTGGCCAGGGGCAGCCCATCCCCCGGCGCCCTTCCCCGGGGCATCCAAGGGCAGGCCCGGCGCCAGCCCCACCCCGCTCGCCACTGCCCGACCATCGTCCTCCCTCGGGGGGCCTGGGCAGGACAGGGACCCGGGTGTGGGAGGCCTCCAGATCTCAGGCCTGGCACACCGTTTACCAGGCTGCTTCCTCCTCTGACGGGGGCCCAGCACACGCCCCAGGAGACTTGGCAGCCGCCCCCAGGGCTCTATCCTCTGGAACTCGTCCCCTTGGAAGGGGCCTGGCCCAGGTGCCAGGTTCGGCTGGTCGGCCAGCCTCCTTTGGAGAAAGCAGGCAAGCCGAGCCAGGCTTGCAGTGGCCCTGGCGTGATACCTGCCACCTCAGGCGGAGGGCCTCCCGCGTGCCCTCCATGGCGGGTTTCTCCCCGGAGCCGTGGCCTGGGCACTAGGAAGGCCGGGCCTCCCCGACTCCCGGGAGGAGGGGCTAGCCCAGTTGCGCGCTGGCCCCCAAACCCTCTGGTGCCATCTGCCTGTCTCGGCACTTCTGACTCCACAGAGCCTTTCCTACATCTGGGCTGCCTGCCGTGGCAAAGTGCAGGCGTGGGGTGAGGCCATGGCTTTGTCTTTCCAGGAAAAAATGAGCCCCTGGCCGAAGCAGCAGGCCCAGGCTGAGCCTTGAGCTTGACGCCCAGTAGGTCTGTGGCCCTCAGGGCCAGAGCAATGCTGTCAAGGCAGGGAAGCGGCCTGCAAGCTGAGTGGGAGTGGGGGAGGGGAGGGAGACAGCTGAAGCCGAGTCCAGAAGGGCGGCGATGGAAGAGCTGCAGCTGGGTCAGAGCCTGGAGGGAGGGCGGGGCCTTCACTGAGGACCCCCCCGCCCCCCGAGGCCAGCCCTAGGCCCCGGCGGTCGCGCATGCGCCCTTGGCCTGTGCGGTGTGTGGGGGCTTGAACCCAAGCCCGCAGTGCTCCCGGAGCGGCCAGAGAAAGAAGGGCCCATGGAGAGGTAGGCGAGGTGGGCAGGGGGCGCCACCTTACTCTCCTCAGCTCCCTGAGGGAGAGAGAGAGAGACAGAGACAGAGAGAGAGATCCCTGACCTCTGAGTCTCTGCCTCCACCGCTGGCTGGTGCCAACTCACGCGCCATCCCACTTCCAGCCATCACCCCCACGCCTGCCCCGGGGCCAGCCCCACCACAGAGAGGCCGGTTGGTTCCTGCTCACCTCTGTGCCGTCCCTTCCCGACCTGACCCCAGTGCAGGGGATAAGCTTCAGACAAGTCTTTCCATGTCCCTCTGCATGACAATAGACTTCCTCCCCTCTCCCATTCCACAGGCCCACCCACCCGGGACATCCACCTTTGTCATTAGCTCAGGAGAGGATGCAAGATGAGAATCTCTGCTATTGTGTGGGGAGACTCAGTTTCCCGGGTTTCCCCCATGGACACATGTTCTTCAGCTGGGTCTGATTTTCTCCAGACAAGCTGTCTTGGGAAGGATTTGGCCAGCCCTAAGAACCTGAAGGGAAAGGGCGGAGGGGGGTTCTCTCTCTGCCCCCGACAGCCCCGAGCTGGGTCGGTCCCTCAGACCTGGCCAGGGGCAGCCCATCCCCCGGCGCCCTTCCCCGGGGCATCCAAGGGCAGGCCCGGCGCCAGCCCCACCCCGCTCGCCACTGCCCGACCATCGTCCTCCCTCGGGGGGCCTGGGCAGGACAGGGACCCGGGTGTGGGAGGCCTCCAGATCTCAGGCCTGGCACACCGTTTACCAGGCTGCTTCCTCCTCTGACGGGGGCCCAGCACACGCCCCAGGAGACTTGGCAGCCGCCCCCAGGGCTCTATCCTCTGGAACTCGTCCCCTTGGAAGGGGCCTGGCCCAGGTGCCAGGTTCGGCTGGTCGGCCAGCCTCCTTTGGAGAAAGCAGGCAAGCCGAGCCAGGCTTGCAGTGGCCCTGGCGTGATACCTGCCACCTCAGGCGGAGGGCCTCCCGCGTGCCCTCCATGGCGGGTTTCTCCCCGGAGCCGTGGCCTGGGCACTAGGAAGGCCGGGCCTCCCCGACTCCCGGGAGGAGGGGCTAGCCCAGTTGCGCCCTGGCCCCCAAACCCTCTGGTGCCATCTGCCTGTCTCGGCACTTCTGACTCCACAGAGCCTTTCCTACATCTGGGCTGCCTGCCGTGGCAAAGTGCAGGCGTGGGGTGAGGCCATGGCTTTGTCTTTCCAGGAAAAAATGAGCCCCTGGCCGAAGCAGCAGGCCCAGGCAGAGCCTTGAGCTTGACGCCCAGTAGGTCTGTGGCCCTCAGGGCCAGAGCAATGCTGTCAAGGCAGGGAAGCGGCCTGCAAGCTGAGTGGGAGTGGGGGAGGGGAGGGAGACAGCTGAAGCCGAGTCCAGAAGGGCGGCGATGGAAGAGCTGCAGCTGGGTCAGAGCCTGGAGGGAGGGCGGGGCCTTCACTGAGGACCCACCCGCCCCCCGAGGCCAGCCCTAGGCCCCGGCGGTCGCGCATGCGCCCTTGGCCTGTGCGGTGTGTGGGGGCTTGAACCCAAGCCCGCAGGGCTCCCGGAGCGGCCAGAGAAAGAAGGGCCCATGGAGAGGTAGGCGAGGTGGGCAGGGGGCGCCACCTTACTCTCCTCAGCTCCCTGAGGGAGAGAGAGAGAGACAGAGACAGAGAGAGAGATCCCTGACCTCTGAGTCTCTGCCTCCACCGCTGGCTGGTGCCAACTCACGCGCCATCCCACTTCCAGCCATCACCCCCACGCCTGCCCCGGGGCCAGCCCCACCACAGAGAGGCCGGTTGGTTCCTGCTCACCTCTGTGCCGTCCCTTCCCGACCTGACCCCAGTGCAGGGGATAAGCTTCAGACAAGTCTTTCCATGTCCCTCTGCATGACAATAGACTTCCTCCCCTCTCCCATTCCACAGGCCCACCCACCCGGGACATCCACCTTTGTCATTAGCTCAGGAGAGGATGCAAGATGAGAATCTCTGCTATTGTGTGGGGAGACTCAGTTTCCCGGGTTTCCCCCATGGACACATGTTCTTCAGCTGGGTCTGATTTTCTCCAGACAAGCTGTCTTGGGAAGGATTTGGCCAGCCCTAAGAACCTGAAGGGAAAGGGCGGAGGGGGGTTCTCTCTCTGCCCCCGACAGCCCCGAGCTGGGTCGGTCCCTCAGACCTGGCCAGGGGCAGCCCATCCCCCGGCGCCCTTCCCCGGGGCATCCAAGGGCAGGCCCGGCGCCAGCCCCACCCCGCTCGCCACTGCCCGACCATCGTCCTCCCTCGGGGGGCCTGGGCAGGACAGGGACCCGGGTGTGGGAGGCCTCCAGATCTCAGGCCTGGCACACCGTTTACCAGGCTGCTTCCTCCTCTGACGGGGGCCCAGCACACGCCCCAGGAGACTTGGCAGCCGCCCCCAGGGCTCTATCCTCTGGAACTCGTCCCCTTGGAAGGGGCCTGGCCCAGGTGCCAGGTTCGGCTGGTCGGCCAGCCTCCTTTGGAGAAAGCAGGCAAGCCGAGCCAGGCTTGCAGTGGCCCTGGCGTGACACCTGCCACCTCAGGCGGAGGGCCTCCCGCGTGCCCTCCATGGCGGGTTTCTCCCCGGAGCCGTGGCCTGGGCACTAGGAAGGCCGGGCCTCCCCGACTCCCGGGAGGAGGGGCTAGCCCAGTTGCGCCCTGGCCCCCAAACCCTCTGGTGCCATCTGCCTGTCTCGGCACTTCTGACTCCACAGAGCCTTTCCTACATCTGGGCTGCCTGCCGTGGCAAAGTGCAGGCGTGGGGTGAGGCCATGGCTTTGTCTTTCCAGGAAAAAATGAGCCCCTGGCCGAAGCAGCAGGCCCAGGCAGAGCCTTGAGCTTGAAGCCCAGTAGGTCTGTGGCCCTCAGGGCCAGAGCAATGCTGTCAAGGCAGGGAAGCGGCCTGCAAGCTGAGTGGGAGTGGGGGAGGGGAGGGAGACAGCTGAAGCCGAGTCCAGAAGGGCGGCGATGGAAGAGCTGCAGCTGGGTCAGAGCCTGGAGGGAGGGCGGGGCCTTCACTGAGGACCCCCCCGCCCCCCGAGGCCAGCCCTAGGCCCCGGCGGTCGCGCATGCGCCCTTGGCCTGTGCGGTGTGTGGGGGCTTGAACCCAAGCCCGCAGGGCTCCCGGAGCGGCCAGAGAAAGAAGGGCCCATGGAGAGGTAGGCGAGGTGGGCAGGGGGCGCCACCTTACTCTCCTCAGCTCCCTGAGGGAGAGAGAGAGAGACAGAGACAGAGAGAGAGATCCCTGACCTCTGAGTCTCTGCCTCCACCGCTGGCTGGTGCCAACTCACGCGCCATCCCACTTCCAGCCATCACCCCCACGCCTGCCCCGGGGCCAGCCCCACCACAGAGAGGCCGGTTGGTTCCTGCTCACCTCTGTGCCGTCCCTTCCCGACCTGACCCCAGTGCAGGGGATAAGCTTCAGACAAGTCTTTCCATGTCCCTCTGCATGACAATAGACTTCCTCCCCTCTCCCATTCCACAGGCCCACCCACCCGGGACATCCACCTTTGTCATTAGCTCAGGAGAGGATGCAAGATGAGAATCTCTGCTATTGTGTGGGGAGACTCAGTTTCCCGGGTTTCCCCCATGGACACATGTTCTTCAGCTGGGTCTGATTTTCTCCAGACAAGCTGTCTTGGGAAGGATTTGGCCAGCCCTAAGAACCTGAAGGGAAAGGGCGGAGGGGGGTTCTCTCTCTGCCCCCGACAGCCCCGAGCTGGGTCGGTCCCTCAGACCTGGCCAGGGGCAGCCCATCACCCGGCGCCCTTCCCCGGGGCATCCAAGGGCAGGCCCGGCGCCAGCCCCACCCCGCTCGCCACTGCCCGACCATCGTCCTCCCTCGGGGGGCCTGGGCAGGACAGGGACCCGGGTGTGGGAGGCCTCCAGATCTCAGGCCTGGCACACCGTTTACCAGGCTGCTTCCTCCTCTGACGGGGGCCCAGCACACGCCCCAGGAGACTTGGCAGCCGCCCCCAGGGCTCTATCCTCTGGAACTCGTCCCCTTGGAAGGGGCCTGGCCCAGGTGCCAGGTTCGGCTGGTCGGCCAGCCTCCTTTGGAGAAAGCAGGCAAGCCGAGCCAGGCTTGCAGTGGCCCTGGCGTGATACCTGCCACCTCAGGCGGAGGGCCTCCCGCGTGCCCTCCATGGCGGGTTTCTCCCCGGAGCCGTGGCCTGGGCACTAGGAAGGCCGGGCCTCCCCGACTCCCGGGAGGAGGGGCTAGCCCAGTTGCGCCCTGGCCCCCAAACCCTCTGGTGCCATCTGCCTGTCTCGGCACTTCTGACTCCACACAGCCTTTCCTACATCTGGGCTGCCTGCCGTGGCAAAGTGCAGGCGTGGGGTGAGGCCATGGCTTTGTCTTTCCAGGAAAAAATGAGCCCCTGGCCGAAGCAGCAGGCCCAGGCAGAGCCTTGAGCTTGAAGCCCAGTAGGTCTGTGGCCCTCAGGGCCAGAGCAATGCTGTCAAGGCAGGGAAGCGGCCTGCAAGCTGAGTGGGAGTGGGGGAGGGGAGGGAGACAGCTGAAGCCGAGTCCAGAAGGGCGGCGATGGAAGAGCTGCAGCTGGGTCAGAGCCTGGAGGGAGGGCGGGGCCTTCACTGAGGACCCCCCCGCCCCCCGAGGCCAACCCTAGGCCCCAGCGGTCGCGCATGCGCCCTTGGCCTGTGCGGTGTGTGGGGGCTTGAACCCAAGCCCGCAGGGCTCCCGGAGCGGCCAGAGAAAGAAGGGCCCATGGAGAGGTAGGCGAGGTGGGCAGGGGGCGCCACCTTACTCTCCTCAGCTCCCTGAGGGAGAGAGAGAGAGACAGAGACAGAGAGAGAGATCCCTGACCTCTGAGTCTCTGCCTCCACCGCTGGCTGGTGCCAACTCACGCGCCATCCCACTTCCAGCCATCACCCCCACGCCTGCCCCGGGGCCAGCCCCACCACAGAGAGGCCGGTTGGTTCCTGCTCACCTCTGTGCCGTCCCTTCCCGACCTGACCCCAGTGCAGGGGATAAGCTTCAGACAAGTCTTTCCATGTCCCTCTGCATGACAATAGACTTCCTCCCCTCTCCCATTCCACAGGCCCACCCACCCGGGACATCCACCTTTGTCATTAGCTCAGGAGAGAATGCAAGATGAGAATCTCTGCTATTGTGTGGGGAGACTCAGTTTCCCGGGTTTCCCCCATGGACACATGTTCTTCAGCTGGGTCTGATTTTCTCCAGACAAGCTGTCTTGGGAAGGATTTGGCCAGCCCTAAGAACCTGAAGGGAAAGGGCGGAGGGGGGTTCTCTCTCTGCCCCCGACAGCCACGAGCTGGGTCGGTCCCTCAGACCTGGCCAGGGGCAGCCCATCCCCCGGCGCCCTTCCCCGGGGCATCCAAGGGCAGGCTCGGCGCCAGCCCCACCCCGCTCGCCACTGCCCGACCATCGTCCTCCCTCGGGGGGCCTGGGCAGGACAGGGACCCGGGTGTGGGAGGCCTCCAGATCTCAGGCCTGGCACACCGTTTAGCAGGCTGCTTCCTCCTCTGACGGGGGCCCAGCACACGCCCCAGGAGACTTGGCAGCCGCCCCCAGGGCTCTATCCTCTGGAACTCGTCCCCTTGGAAGGGGCCTGGCCCAGGTGGCAGGTTCGGCTGGTCGGCCAGCCTCCTTTGGAGAAAGCAGGCAAGCCGAGCCAGGCTTGCAGTGGCCCTGGCGTGACACCTGCCACCTCAGGCGGAGGGCCTCCCGCGTGCCCTCCATGGCGGGTTTCTCCCCGGAGCCGTGGCCTGGGCACTAGGAAGGCCGGGCCTCCCCGACTCCCGGGAGGAGGGGCTAGCCCAGTTGCGCGCTGGCCCCCAAACCCTCTGGTGCCATCTGCCTGTCTCGGCACTTCTGACTCCACAGAGCCTTTCCTACATCTGGGCTGCCTGCCGTGGCAAAGTGCAGGCGTGGGGTGAGGCCATGGCTTTGTCTTTCCAGGAAAAAATGAGCCCCTGGCCGAAGCAGCAGGCCCAGGCAGAGCCTTGAGCTTGAAGCCCAGTAGGTCTGTGGCCCTCAGGGCCAGAGCAATGCTGTCAAGGCAGGGAAGCGGCCTGCAAGCTGAGTGGGAGTGGGGGAGGGGAGGGAGACAGCTGAAGCCGAGTCCAGAAGGGCGGCGATGGAAGAGCTGCAGCTGGGTCAGAGCCTGGAGGGAGGGCGGGGCCTTCACTGAGGACCCCCCCGCCCCCCGAGGCCAGCCCTAGGCCCCGGCGGTCGCGCATGCGCCCTTGGCCTGTGCGGTGTGTGGGGGCTTGAACCCAAGCCCGCAGGGCTCCCGGAGCGGCCAGAGAAAGAAGGGCCCATGGAGAGGTAGGCGAGGTGGGCAGGGGGCGCCACCTTACTCTCCTCAGCTCCCTGAGGGAGAGAGAGAGAGACAGAGACAGAGAGAGAGATCCCTGACCTCTGAGTCTCTGCCTCCACCGCTGGCTGGTGCCAACTCACGCGCCATCCCACTTCCAGCCATCACCCCCACGCCTGCCCCGGGGCCAGCCCCACCACAGAGAGGCCGGTTGGTTCCTGCTCACCTCTGTGCCGTCCCTTCCCGACCTGACCCCAGTGCAGGGGATAAGCTTCAGACAAGTCTTTCCATGTCCCTCTGCATGACAATAGACTTCCTCCCCTCTCCCATTCCACAGGCCCACCCACCCGGGACATCCACCTTTGTCATTAGCTCAGGAGAGGATGCAAGATGAGAATCTCTGCTATTGTGTGGGGAGACTCAGTTTCCCGGGTTTCCCCCATGGACACATGTTCTTCAGCTGGGTCTGATTTTCTCCAGACAAGCTGTCTTGGGAAGGATTTGGCCAGCCCTAAGAACCTGAAGGGAAAGGGCGGAGGGGGGTTCTCTCTCTGCCCCCGACAGCCCCGAGCTGGGTCGGTCCCTCAGACCTGGCCAGGGGCAGCCCATCCCCCGGCGCCCTTCCCCGGGGCATCCAAGGGCAGGCTCGGCGCCAGCCCCACCCCGCTCGCCACTGCCCGACCATCGTCCTCCCTCGGGGGGCCTGGGCAAGACAGGGACCCGGGTGTGGGAGGCCTCCAGATCTCAGGCCTGGCACACAGTTTACCAGGCTGCTTCCTCCTCTGACGGGGGCCCAGCACACGCCCCAGGAGACTTGGCAGCCGCCCCCAGGGCTCTATCCTCTGGAACTCGTTCCAAGGGCCCAGGTGCCAGGTTCGGCTGGTCGGCCAGCCTCCTTTGGAGAAAGCAGGCAAGCCGAGCCAGTCTTGCAGTGGCCCTGGCGTGACACCTGCCACCTCAGGCAGAGGGCCTCCCACGTGCCCTCCATGGCGGGTTTCTCCCCGGAGCCGTGGCCTGGGCACTAGGAAGGCCGGGCCTCCCCGACTCCCGGGAGGAGGGGCTAGCCCAGTTGCGCGCTGGCCCCCAAAACCTCTGGTGCCATCTGCCTGTCTCGGCACTTCTGAATCCACAGAGCCTTTCCTACATCTGGGCTGCCTGCCGTGGCAAAGTGCAGGCGTGGGGTGAGGCCATGGCTTTGTCTTTCCAGGAAAAAATGAGCCCCTGGCCGAAGCAGCAGGCCCAGGCAGAGCCTTGAGCTTGAAGCCCAGTAGGTCTGTGGCCCTCAGGGCCAGAGCAATGCTGTCAAGGCAGGGAAGCGGCCTGCAAGCTGAGTGGGAGTGGGGGAGGGGAGGGAGACAGCTGAAGCCGAGTCCAGAAGGGCGGCGATGGAAGAGCTGCAGCTGGGTCAGAGCCTGGAGGGAGGGCGGGGCCTTCACTGAGGACCCCCCCGCCCCCCGAGGCCAGCCCTAGGCCCCGGCGGTCGCGCATGCGCCCTTGGCCTGTGCGGTGTGTGGGGGCTTGAACCCAAGCCCGCAGGGCTCCCGGAGCGGCCAGAGAAAGAAGGGCCCATGGAGAGGTAGGCGAGGTGGGCAGGGGGCGCCACCTTACTCTCCTCAGCTCCCTGAGGGAGAGAGAGAGAGACAGAGACAGAGAGAGAGATCCCTGACCTCTGAGTCTCTGCCTCCACCGCTGGCTGGTGCCAACTCACGCGCCATCCCACTTCCAGCCATCACCCCCACGCCTGCCCCGGGGCCAGCCCCACCACAGAGAGGCCGGTTGGTTCCTGCTCACCTCTGTGCCGTCCCTTCCCGACCTGACCCCAGTGCAGGGGATAAGCTTCAGACAAGTCTTTCCATGTCCCTCTGCATGACAATAGACTTCCTCCCCTCTCCCATTCCACAGGCCCACCCACCCGGGACATCCACCTTTGTCATTAGCTCAGGAGAGGATGCAAGATGAGAATCTCTGCTATTGTGTGGGGAGACTCAGTTTCCCGGGTTTCCCCCATGGACACATGTTCTTCAGCTGGGTCTGATTTTCTCCAGACAAGCTGTCTTGGGAAGGATTTGGCCAGCCCTAAGAACCTGAAGGGAAAGGGCGGAGGGGGGTTCTCTCTCTGCCCCCGACAGCCCCGAGCTGGGTCGGTCCCTCAGACCTGGCCAGGGGCAGCCCATCCCCCGGCGCCCTTCCCCGGGGCATCCAAGGGCAGGCTCGGCGCCAGCCCCACCCCGCTCGCCACTGCCCGACCATCGTCCTCCCTCGGGGGGCCTGGGCAGGACAGGGACCCGGGTGTGGGAGGCCTCCAGATCTCAGGCCTGGCACACAGTTTACCAGGCTGCTTCCTCCTCTGACGGGGGCCCAGCACACGCCCCAGGAGACTTGGCAGCCGCCCCCAGGGCTCTATCCTCTGGAACTCGTTCCAAGGGCCCAGGTGCCAGGTTCGGCTGGTCGGCCAGCCTCCTTTGGAGAAAGCAGGCAAGCCGAGCCAGTCTTGCAGTGGCCCTGGCGTGACACCTGCCACCTCAGGCAGAGGGCCTCCCACGTGCCCTCCATGGCGGGTTTCTCCCCGGAGCCGTGGCCTGGGCACTAGGAAGGCCGGGCCTCCCCGACTCCCGGGAGGAGGGGCTAGCCCAGTTGCGCGCTGGCCCCCAAAACCTCTGGTGCCATCTGCCTGTCTCGGCACTTCTGAATCCACAGAGCCTTTCCTACATCTGGGCTGCCTGCCGTGGCAAAGTGCAGGCGTGGGGTGAGGACATGGCTTTGTCTTTCCAGGAAAAAATGAGCCCCTGGCCGAAGCAGCAGGCCCAGGCAGAGCCTTGAGCTTGAAGCCCAGTAGGTCTGTGGCCCTCAGGGCCAGAGCAATGCTGTCAAGGCAGGGAAGCGGCCTGCAAGCTGAGTGGGAGTGGGGGAGGGGAGGGAGACAGCTGAAGCCGAGTCCAGAAGGGCGGCGATGGAAGAGCTGCAGCTGGGTCAGAGCCTGGAGGGAGGGCGGGGCCTTCACTGAGGACCCCCCCGCCCCCCGAGGCCAACCCTAGGCCCCGGCGGTCGCGCATGCGCCCTTGGCCTGTGCGGTGTGTGGGGGCTTGAACCCAAGCCCGCAGGGCTCCCGGAGCGGCCAGAGAAAGAAGGGCCCATGGAGAGGTAGGCGAGGTGGGCAGGGGGCGCCACCTTACTCTCCTCAGCTCCCTGAGGGAGAGAGAGAGAGACAGAGACAGAGAGAGAGATCCCTGACCTCTGAGTCTCTGCCTCCACCGCTGGCTGGTGCCAACTCACGCACCATCCCACTTCCAGCCATCACCCCCACGCCTGCCCCGGGGCCAGCCCCACCACAGAGAGGCCGGTTGGTTCCTGCTCACCTCTGTGCCGTCCCTTCCCGACCTGACCCCAGTGCAGGGGATAAGCTTCAGACAAGTCTTTCCATGTCCCTCTGCATGACAATAGACTTCCTCCCCTCTCCCATTCCACAGGCCCACCCACCCGGGACATCCACCTTTGTCATTAGCTCAGGAGAGGATGCAAGATGAGAATCTCTGCTATTGTGTGGGGAGACTCAGTTTCCCGGGTTTCCCCCATGGACACATGTTCTTCAGCTGGGTCTGATTTTCTCCAGACAAGCTGTCTTGGGAAGGATTTGGCCAGCCCTAAGAACCTGAAGGGAAAGGGCGGAGGGGGGTTCTCTCTCTGCCCCCGACAGCCCCGAGCTGGGTCGGTCCCTCAGACCTGGCCAGGGGCAGCCCATCACCCGGCGCCCTTCCCCGGGGCATCCAAGGGCAGGCCCGGCGCCAGCCCCACCCCGCTCGCCACTGCCCGACCATCGTCCTCCCTCGGGGGGCCTGGGCAGGACAGGGACCCGGGTGTGGGAGGCCTCCAGATCTCAGGCCTGGCACACCGTTTACCAGGCTGCTTCCTCCTCTGACGGGGGCCCAGCACACGCCCCAGGAGACTTGGCAGCCGCCCCCAGGGCTCTATCCTCTGGAACTCGTCCCCTTGGAAGGGGCCTGGCCCAGGTGCCAGGTTCGGCTGGTCGGCCAGCCTCCTTTGGAGAAAGCAGGCAAGCCGAGCCAGGCTTGCAGTGGCCCTGGCGTGATACCTGCCACCTCAGGCGGAGGGCCTCCCGCGTGCCCTCCATGGCGGGTTTCTCCCCGGAGCCGTGGCCTGGGCACTAGGAAGGCCGGGCCTCCCCGACTCCCGGGAGGAGGGGCTAGCCCAGTTGCGCCCTGGCCCCCAAACCCTCTGGTGCCATCTGCCTGTCTCGGCACTTCTGACTCCACAGAGCCTTTCCTACATCTGGGCTGCCTGCCGTGGCAAAGTGCAGGCGTGGGGTGAGGCCATGGCTTTGTCTTTCCAGGAAAAAATGAGCCCCTGGCCGAAGCAGCAGGCCCAGGCAGAGCCTTGAGCTTGACGCCCAGTAGGTCTGTGGCCCTCAGGGCCAGAGCAATGCTGTCAAGGCAGGGAAGCGGCCTGCAAGCTGAGTGGGAGTGGGGGAGGGGAGGGAGACAGCTGAAGCCGAGTCCAGAAGGGCGGCGATGGAAGAGCTGCAGCTGGGTCAGAGCCTGGAGGGAGGGCGGGGCCTTCACTGAGGACCCACCCGCCCCCCGAGGCCAGCCCTAGGCCCCGGCGGTCGCGCATGCGCCCTTGGCCTGTGCGGTGTGTGGGGGCTTGAACCCAAGCCCGCAGGGCTCCCGGAGCGGCCAGAGAAAGAAGGGCCCATGGAGAGGTAGGCGAGGTGGGCAGGGGGCGCCACCTTACTCTCCTCAGCTCCCTGAGGGAGAGAGAGAGAGACAGAGACAGAGAGAGAGATCCCTGACCTCTGAGTCTCTGCCTCCACCGCTGGCTGGTGCCAACTCACGCGCCATCCCACTTCCAGCCATCACCCCCACGCCTGCCCCGGGGCCAGCCCCACCACAGAGAGGCCGGTTGGTTCCTGCTCACCTCTGTGCCGTCCCTTCCCGACCTGACCCCAGTGCAGGGGATAAGCTTCAGACAAGTCTTTCCATGTCCCTCTGCATGACAATAGACTTCCTCCCCTCTCCCATTCCACAGGCCCACCCACCCGGGACATCCACCTTTGTCATTAGCTCAGGAGAGGATGCAAGATGAGAATCTCTGCTATTGTGTGGGGAGACTCAGTTTCCCGGGTTTCCCCCATGGACACATGTTCTTCAGCTGGGTCTGATTTTCTCCAGACAAGCTGTCTTGGGAAGGATTTGGCCAGCCCTAAGAACCTGAAGGGAAAGGGCGGAGGGGGGTTCTCTCTCTGCCCCCGACAGCCCCGAGCTGGGTCGGTCCCTCAGACCTGGCCAGGGGCAGCCCATCCCCCGGCGCCCTTCCCCGGGGCATCCAAGGGCAGGCCCGGCGCCAGCCCCACCCCGCTCGCCACTGCCCGACCATCGTCCTCCCTCGGGGGGCCTGGGCAGGACAGGGACCCGGGTGTGGGAGGCCTCCAGATCTCAGGCCTGGCACACCGTTTACCAGGCTGCTTCCTCCTCTGACGGGGGCCCAGCACACGCCCCAGGAGACTTGGCAGCCGCCCCCAGGGCTCTATCCTCTGGAACTCGTCCCCTTGGAAGGGGCCTGGCCCAGGTGCCAGGTTCGGCTGGTCGGCCAGCCTCCTTTGGAGAAAGCAGGCAAGCCGAGCCAGGCTTGCAGTGGCCCTGGCGTGACACCTGCCACCTCAGGCGGAGGGCCTCCCGCGTGCCCTCCATGGCGGGTTTCTCCCCGGAGCCGTGGCCTGGGCACTAGGAAGGCCGGGCCTCCCCGACTCCCGGGAGGAGGGGCTAGCCCAGTTGCGCCCTGGCCCCCAAACCCTCTGGTGCCATCTGCCTGTCTCGGCACTTCTGACTCCACAGAGCCTTTCCTACATCTGGGCTGCCTGCCGTGGCAAAGTGCAGGCGTGGGGTGAGGCCATGGCTTTGTCTTTCCAGGAAAAAATGAGCCCCTGGCCGAAGCAGCAGGCCCAGGCAGAGCCTTGAGCTTGAAGCCCAGTAGGTCTGTGGCCCTCAGGGCCAGAGCAATGCTGTCAAGGCAGGGAAGCGGCCTGCAAGCTGAGTGGGAGTGGGGGAGGGGAGGGAGACAGCTGAAGCCGAGTCCAGAAGGGCGGCGATGGAAGAGCTGCAGCTGGGTCAGAGCCTGGAGGGAGGGCGGGGCCTTCACTGAGGACCCCCCCGCCCCCCGAGGCCAGCCCTAGGCCCCGGCGGTCGCGCATGCGCCCTTGGCCTGTGCGGTGTGTGGGGGCTTGAACCCAAGCCCGCAGGGCTCCCGGAGCGGCCAGAGAAAGAAGGGCCCATGGAGAGGTAGGCGAGGTGGGCAGGGGGCGCCACCTTACTCTCCTCAGCTCCCTGAGGGAGAGAGAGAGAGACAGAGACAGAGAGAGAGATCCCTGACCTCTGAGTCTCTGCCTCCACCGCTGGCTGGTGCCAACTCACGCGCCATCCCACTTCCAGCCATCACCCCCACGCCTGCCCCGGGGCCAGCCCCACCACAGAGAGGCCGGTTGGTTCCTGCTCACCTCTGTGCCGTCCCTTCCCGACCTGACCCCAGTGCAGGGGATAAGCTTCAGACAAGTCTTTCCATGTCCCTCTGCATGACAATAGACTTCCTCCCCTCTCCCATTCCACAGGCCCACCCACCCGGGACATCCACCTTTGTCATTAGCTCAGGAGAGGATGCAAGATGAGAATCTCTGCTATTGTGTGGGGAGACTCAGTTTCCCGGGTTTCCCCCATGGACACATGTTCTTCAGCTGGGTCTGATTTTCTCCAGACAAGCTGTCTTGGGAAGGATTTGGCCAGCCCTAAGAACCTGAAGGGAAAGGGCGGAGGGGGGTTCTCTCTCTGCCCCCGACAGCCCCGAGCTGGGTCGGTCCCTCAGACCTGGCCAGGGGCAGCCCATCACCCGGCGCCCTTCCCCGGGGCATCCAAGGGCAGGCCCGGCGCCAGCCCCACCCCGCTCGCCACTGCCCGACCATCGTCCTCCCTCGGGGGGCCTGGGCAGGACAGGGACCCGGGTGTGGGAGGCCTCCAGATCTCAGGCCTGGCACACCGTTTACCAGGCTGCTTCCTCCTCTGACGGGGGCCCAGCACACGCCCCAGGAGACTTGGCAGCCGCCCCCAGGGCTCTATCCTCTGGAACTCGTCCCCTTGGAAGGGGCCTGGCCCAGGTGCCAGGTTCGGCTGGTCGGCCAGCCTCCTTTGGAGAAAGCAGGCAAGCCGAGCCAGGCTTGCAGTGGCCCTGGCGTGACACCTGCCACCTCAGGCGGAGGGCCTCCCGCGTGCCCTCCATGGCGGGTTTCTCCCCGGAGCCGTGGCCTGGGCACTAGGAAGGCCGGGCCTCCCCGACTCCCGGGAGGAGGGGCTAGCCCAGTTGCGCGCTGGCCCCCAAACCCTCTGGTGCCATCTGCCTGTCTCGGCACTTCTGACTCCACAGAGCCTTTCCTACATCTGGGCTGCCTGCCGTGGCAAAGTGCAGGCGTGGGGTGAGGCCATGGCTTTGTCTTTCCAGGAAAAAATGAGCCCCTGGCCGAAGCAGCAGGCCCAGGCAGAGCCTTGAGCTTGAAGCCCAGTAGGTCTGTGGCCCTCAGGGCCAGAGCAATGCTGTCAAGGCAGGGAAGCGGCCTGCAAGCTGAGTGGGAGTGGGGGAGGGGAGGGAGACAGCTGAAGCCGAGTCCAGAAGGGCGGCGATGGAAGAGCTGCAGCTGGGTCAGAGCCTGGAGGGAGGGCGGGGCCTTCACTGAGGACCCCCCCGCCCCCCGAGGCCAGCCCTAGGCCCCGGCGGTCGCGCATGCGCCCTTGGCCTGTGCGGTGTGTGGGGGCTTGAACCCAAGCCCGCAGGGCTCCCGGAGCGGCCAGAGAAAGAAGGGCCCATGGAGAGGTAGGCGAGGTGGGCAGGGGGCGCCACCTTACTCTCCTCAGCTCCCTGAGGGAGAGAGAGAGAGACAGAGACAGAGAGAGAGATCCCTGACCTCTGAGTCTCTGCCTCCACCGCTGGCTGGTGCCAACTCACGCGCCATCCCACTTCCAGCCATCACCCCCACGCCTGCCCCGGGGCCAGCCCCACCACAGAGAGGCCGGTTGGTTCCTGCTCACCTCTGTGCCGTCCCTTCCCGACCTGACCCCAGTGCAGGGGATAAGCTTCAGACAAGTCTTTCCATGTCCCTCTGCATGACAATAGACTTCCTCCCCTCTCCCATTCCACAGGCCCACCCACCCGGGACATCCACCTTTGTCATTAGCTCAGGAGAGGATGCAAGATGAGAATCTCTGCTATTGTGTGGGGAGACTCAGTTTCCCGGGTTTCCCCCATGGACACATGTTCTTCAGCTGGGTCTGATTTTCTCCAGACAAGCTGTCTTGGGAAGGATTTGGCCAGCCCTAAGAACCTGAAGGGAAAGGGCGGAGGGGGGTTCTCTCTCTGCCCCCGACAGCCCCGAGCTGGGTCGGTCCCTCAGACCTGGCCAGGGGCAGCCCATCCCCCGGCGCCCTTCCCCGGGGCATCCAAGGGCAGGCTCGGCGCCAGCCCCACCCCGCTCGCCACTGCCCGACCATCGTCCTCCCTCGGGGGGCCTGGGCAGGACAGGGACCCGGGTGTGGGAGGCCTCCAGATCTCAGGCCTGGCACACAGTTTACCAGGCTGCTTCCTCCTCTGACGGGGGCCCAGCACACGCCCCAGGAGACTTGGCAGCCGCCCCCAGGGCTCTATCTTCTGGAACTCGTTCCAAGGGCCCAGGTGCCAGGTTCGGCTGGTCGGCCAGCCTCCTTTGGAGAAAGCAGGCAAGCCGAGCCAGTCTTGCAGTGGCCCTGGCGTGACACCTGCCACCTCAGGCAGAGGGCCTCCCACGTGCCCTCCATGGCGGGTTTCTCCCCGGAGCCGTGGCCTGGGCACTAGGAAGGCCGGGCCTCCCCGACTCCCGGGAGGAGGGGCTAGCCCAGTTGCGCGCTGGCCCCCAAACCCTCTGGTGCCATCTGCCTGTCTCGGCACTTCTGAATCCACAGAGCCTTTCCTACATCTGGGCTGCCTGCCGTGGCAAAGTGCAGGCGTGGGGTGAGGACATGGCTTTGTCTTTCCAGGAAAAAATGAGCCCCTGGCCGAAGCAGCAGGCCCAGGCAGAGCCTTGAGCTTGAAGCCCAGTAGGTCTGTGGCCCTCAGGGCCAGAGCAATGCTGTCAAGGCAGGGAAGCGGCCTGCAAGCTGAGTGGGAGTGGGGGAGGGGAGGGAGACAGCTGAAGCCGAGTCCAGAAGGGCGGCGATGGAAGAGCTGCAGCTGGGTCAGAGCCTGGAGGGAGGGCGGGGCCTTCACTGAGGACCCCCCCGCCCCCCGAGGCCAACCCTAGGCCCCGGCGGTCGCGCATGCGCCCTTGGCCTGTGCGGTGTGTGGGGGCTTGAACCCAAGCCCGCAGGGCTCCCGGAGCGGCCAGAGAAAGAAGGGCCCATGGAGAGGTAGGCGAGGTGGGCAGGGGGCGCCACCTTACTCTCCTCAGCTCCCTGAGGGAGAGAGAGAGAGATAGAGACAGAGAGAGAGATCCCTGACCTCTGAGTCTCTGCCTCCACCGCTGGCTGGTGCCAACTCACGCACCATCCCACTTCCAGCCATCACCCCCACGCCTGCCCCGGGGCCAGCCCCACCACAGAGAGGCCGGTTGGTTCCTGCTCACCTCTGTGCCGTCCCTTCCCGACCTGACCCCAGTGCAGGGGATAAGCTTCAGACAAGTCTTTCCATGTCCCTCTGCATGACAATAGACTTCCTCCCCTCTCCCATTCCACAGGCCCACCCACCCGGGACATCCACCTTTGTCATTAGCTCAGGAGAGGATGCAAGATGAGAATCTCTGCTATTGTGTGGGGAGACTCAGTTTCCCGGGTTTCCCCCATGGACACATGTTCTTCAGCTGGGTCTGATTTTCTCCAGACAAGCTGTCTTGGGAAGGATTTGGCCAGCCCTAAGAACCTGAAGGGAAAGGGCGGAGGGGGGTTCTCTCTCTGCCCCCGACAGCCCCGAGCTGGGTCGGTCCCTCAGACCTGGCCAGGGGCAGCCCATCCCCCGGCGCCCTTCCCCGGGGCATCCAAGGGCAGGCCCGGCGCCAGCCCCACCCCGCTCGCCACTGCCCGACCATCGTCCTCCCTCGGGGGTCCTGGCCAGGACAGGGACCCGGGTGTGGGAGGCCTCCAGATCTCAGGCCTGGCACACCGTTTACCAGGCTGCTTCCTCCTCTGACGGGGGCCCAGCACACGCCCCAGGAGACTTGGCAGCCGCCCCCAGGGCTCTATCCTCTGGAACTCGTCCCCTTGGAAGGGGCCTGGCCCAGGTGCCAGGTTCGGCTGGTCGGCCAGCCTCCTTTGGAGAAAGCAGGCAAGCCGAGCCAGGCTTGCAGTGGCCCTGGCGTGACACCTGCCACCTCAGGCGGAGGGCCTCCCGCGTGCCCTCCATGGCGGGTTTCTCCCCGGAGCCGTGGCCTGGGCACTAGGAAGGCCGGGCCTCCCCGACTCCCGGGAGGAGGGGCTAGCCCAGTTGCGCGCTGGCCCACAAACCCTCTGGTGCCATCTGCCTGTCTCGGCACTTCTGACTCCACAGAGCCTTTCCTACATCTGTGCTGCCTGCCGTGGCAATGTGCAGGCGTGGGGTGAGGCCATGGCTTTGTCTTTCCAGGAAAAAATGATCCCCTGGCCGAAGCAGAAGGCCCAGGCAGAGCCTTGAGCTTGAAGCCCAGTAGGTCTGTGGCCCTCAGGGCCAGAGCAATGCTGTCAAGGCAGGGAAGCGGCCTGCAAGCTGAGTGGGAGTGGGGGAGGGGAGGGAGACAGCTGAAGCCGAGTCCAGAAGGGCGGCGATGGAAGAGCTGCAGCTGGGTCAGAGCCTGGAGGGAGGGCGGGGCCTTCACTGAGGACCCCCCCGCCCCCCGAGGCCAGCCCTAGGCCCCGGCGGTCGCGCATGCGCCCTTGGCTTGTGCGGTGTGTGGGGGCTTGAACCCAAGCCCGCAGGGCTCCCGGAGCGGCCAGAGAAAGAAGGGCCCATGGAGAGGTAGGCGAGGTGGGCAGGGGGCGCCACCTTACTCTCCTCAGCTCCCTGAGGGAGAGAGAGAGAGACAGAGACAGAGAGAGAGATCCCTGACCTCTGAGTCTCTGCCTCCACCGCTGGCTGGTGCCAACTCACGCACCATCCCACTTCCAGCCATCACCCCCACGCCTGCCCCAGGGCCAGCCCCACCACAGAGAGGCCGGTTGGTTCCTGCTCACCTCTGTGCCGTCCCTTCCCGACCTGACCCCAGTGCAGGGGATAAGCTTCAGACAAGTCTTTCCATGTCCCTCTGCATGACAATAGACTTCCTCCCCTCTCCCATTCCACAGGCCCACCCACCCGGGACATCCACCTTTGTCATTAGCTCAGGAGAGGATGCAAGATGAGAATCTCTGCTATTGTGTGGGGAGACTCAGTTTCCCGGGTTTCCCCCATGGACACATGTTCTTCAGCTGGGTCTGATTTTCTCCAGACAAGCTGTCTTGGGAAGGATTTGGCCAGCCCTAAGAACCTGAAGGGAAAGTGCGGAGGGGGGTTCTCTCTCTGCCCCCGACAGCCCCGAGCTGGGTCGGTCCCTCAGACCTGGCCAGGGGCAGCCCATCCCCCGGCGCCCTTCCCCGGGGCATCCAAGGGCAGGCCCGGCGCCAGCCCCACCCCGCTCGCCACTGCCCGACCATCGTCCTCCCTCGGGGGGCCTGGGCAGGACAGGGACCCGGGTGTGGGAGGCCTCCAGATCTCAGGCCTGGCACACCGTTTACCAGGCTGCTTCCTCCTCTGACGGGGGCCCAGCACACGCCCCAGGAGACTTGGCAGCCGCCCCCAGGGCTCTATCCTCTGGAACTCGTCCCCTTGGAAGGGGCCTGGCCCAGGTGCCAGGTTCGGCTGGTCGGCCAGCCTCCTTTGGAGAAAGCAGGCAAGCCGAGCCAGGCTTGCAGTGGCCCTGGCGTGATACCTGCCACCTCAGGCGGAGGGCCTCCCGCGTGCCCTCCATGGCGGGTTTCTCCCCGGAGCCGTGGCCTGGGCACTAGGAAGGCCGGGCCTCCCCGACTCCCGGGAGGAGGGGCTAGCCCAGTTGCGCCCTGGCCCCCAAACCCTCTGGTGCCATCTGCCTGTCTCGGCACTTCTGACTCCACAGAGCCTTTCCTACATCTGGGCTGCCTGCCGTGGCAAAGTGCAGGCGTGGGGTGAGGCCATGGCTTTGTCTTTCCAGGAAAAAATGAGCCCCTGGCCGAAGCAGCAGGCCCAGGCAGAGCCTTGAGCTTGACGCCCAGTAGGTCTGTGGCCCTCAGGGCCAGAGCAATGCTGTCAAGGCAGGGAAGCGGCCTGCAAGCTGAGTGGGAGTGGGGGAGGGGAGGGAGACAGCTGAAGCCGAGTCCAGAAGGGCGGCGATGGAAGAGCTGCAGCTGGGTCAGAGCCTGGAGGGAGGGCGGGGCCTTCACTGAGGACCCCCCCGCCCCCCGAGGCCAGCCCTAGGCCCCGGCGGTCGCGCATGCGCCCTTGGCCTGTGCGGTGTGTGGGGGCTTGAACCCAAGCCCGCAGGGCTCCCGGAGCGGCCAGAGAAAGAAGGGCCCATGGAGAGGTAGGCGAGGTGGGCAGGGGGCGCCACCTTACTCTCCTCAGCTCCCTGAGGGAGAGAGAGAGAGACAGAGACAGAGAGAGAGATCCCTGACCTCTGAGTCTCTGCCTCCACCGCTGGCTGGTGCCAACTCACGCGCCATCCCACTTCCAGCCATCACCCCCACGCCTGCCCCGGGGCCAGCCCCACCACAGAGAGGCCGGTTGGTTCCTGCTCACCTCTGTGCCGTCCCTTCCCGACCTGACCCCAGTGCAGGGGATAAGCTTCAGACAAGTCTTTCCATGTCCCTCTGCATGACAATAGACTTCCTCCCCTCTCCCATTCCACAGGCCCACCCACCCGGGACATCCACCTTTGTCATTAGCTCAGGAGAGGATGCAAGATGAGAATCTCTGCTATTGTGTGGGGAGACTCAGTTTCCCGGGTTTCCCCCATGGACACATGTTCTTCAGCTGGGTCTGATTTTCTCCAGACAAGCTGTCTTGGGAAGGATTTGGCCAGCCCTAAGAACCTGAAGGGAAAGGGCGGAGGGGGGTTCTCTCTCTGCCCCCGACAGCCCCGAGCTGGGTCGGTCCCTCAGACCTGGCCAGGGGCAGCCCATCCCCCGGCGCCCTTCCCCGGGGCATCCAAGGGCAGGCCCGGCGCCAGCCCCACCCCGCTCGCCACTGCCCGACCATCGTCCTCCCTCGGGGGGCCTGGGCAGGACAGGGACCCGGGTGTGGGAGGCCTCCAGATCTCAGGCCTGGCACACCGTTTACCAGGCTGCTTCCTCCTCTGACGGGGGCCCAGCACACGCCCCAGGAGACTTGGCAGCCGCCCCCAGGGCTCTATCCTCTGGAACTCGTCCCCTTGGAAGGGGCCTGGCCCAGGTGCCAGGTTCGGCTGGTCGGCCAGCCTCCTTTGGAGAAAGCAGGCAAGCCGAGCCAGGCTTGCAGTGGCCCTGGCGTGACACCTGCCACCTCAGGCGGAGGGCCTCCCGCGTGCCCTCCATGGCGGGTTTCTCCCCGGAGCCGTGGCCTGGGCACTAGGAAGGCCGGGCCTCCCCGACTCCCGGGAGGAGGGGCTAGCCCAGTTGCGCGCTGGCCCACAAACCCTCTGGTGCCATCTGCCTGTCTCGGCACTTCTGACTCCACAGAGCCTTTCCTACATCTGGGCTGCCTGCCGTGGCAAAGTGCAGGCGTGGGGTGAGGCCATGGCTTTGTCTTTCCAGGAAAAAATGAGCCCCTGGCCGAAGCAGCAGGCCCAGGCAGAGCCTTGAGCTTGAAGCCCAGTAGGTCTGTGGCCCTCAGGGCCAGAGCAATGCTGTCAAGGCAGGGAAGCGGCCTGCAAGCTGAGTGGGAGTGGGGGAGGGGAGGGAGACAGCTGAAGCCGAGTCCAGAAGGGCGGCGATGGAAGAGCTGCAGCTGGGTCAGAGCCTGGAGGGAGGGCGGGGCCTTCACTGAGGACCCCCCCGCCCCCCGAGGCCAGCCCTAGGCCCCGGCGGTCGCGCATGCGCCCTTGGCCTGTGCGGTGTGTGGGGGCTTGAACCCAAGCCCGCAGGGCTCCCGGAGCGGCCAGAGAAAGAAGGGCCCATGGAGAGGTAGGCGAGGTGGGCAGGGGGCGCCACCTTACTCTCCTCAGCTCCCTGAGGGAGAGAGAGAGAGACAGAGACAGAGAGAGAGATCCCTGACCTCTGAGTCTCTGCCTCCACCGCTGGCTGGTGCCAACTCACGCGCCATCCCACTTCCAGCCATCACCCCCACGCCTGCCCCGGGGCCAGCCCCACCACAGAGAGGCCGGTTGGTTCCTGCTCACCTCTGTGCCGTCCCTTCCCGACCTGACCCCAGTGCAGGGGATAAGCTTCAGACAAGTCTTTCCATGTCCCTCTGCATGACAATAGACTTCCTCCCCTCTCCCATTCCACAGGCCCACCCACCCGGGACATCCACCTTTGTCATTAGCTCAGGAGAGGATGCAAGATGAGAATCTCTGCTATTGTGTGGGGAGACTCAGTTTCCCGGGTTTCCCCCATGGACACATGTTCTTCAGCTGGGTCTGATTTTCTCCAGACAAGCTGTCTTGGGAAGGATTTGGCCAGCCCTAAGAACCTGAAGGGAAAGGGCGGAGGGGGGTTCTCTCTCTGCCCCCGACAGCCCCGAGCTGGGTCGGTCCCTCAGACCTGGCCAGGGGCAGCCCATCCCCCGGCGCCCTTCCCCGGGGCATCCAAGGGCAGGCCCGGCGCCAGCCCCACCCCGCTCGCCACTGCCCGACCATCGTCCTCCCTCGGGGGGCCTGGGCAGGACAGGGACCCGGGTGTGGGAGGCCTCCAGATCTCAGGCCTGGCACACCGTTTACCAGGCTGCTTCCTCCTCTGACGGGGGCCCAGCACACGCCCCAGGAGACTTGGCAGCCGCCCCCAGGGCTCTATCCTCTGGAACTCGTCCCCTTGGAAGGGGCCTGGCCCAGGTGCCAGGTTCGGCTGGTCGGCCAGCCTCCTTTGGAGAAAGCAGGCAAGCCGAGCCAGGCTTGCAGTGGCCCTGGCGTGACACCTGCCACCTCAGGCGGAGGGCCTCCCGCGTGCCCTCCATGGCGGGTTTCTCCCCGGAGCCGTGGCCTGGGCACTAGGAAGGCCGGGCCTCCCCGACTCCCGGGAGGAGGGGCTAGCCCAGTTGCGCGCTGGCCCCCAAACCCTCTGGTGCCATCTGCCTGTCTCGGCACTTCTGACTCCACAGAGCCTTTCCTACATCTGGGCTGCCTGCCGTGGCAAAGTGCAGGCGTGGGGTGAGGCCATGGCTTTGTCTTTCCAGGAAAAAATGAGCCCCTGGCCGAAGCAGCAGGCCCAGGCAGAGCCTTGAGCTTGAAGCCCAGTAGGTCTGTGGCCCTCAGGGCCAGAGCAATGCTGTCAAGGCAGGGAAGCGGCCTGCAAGCTGAGTGGGAGTGGGGGAGGGGAGGGAGACAGCTGAAGCCGAGTCCAGAAGGGCGGCGATGGAAGAGCTGCAGCTGGGTCAGAGCCTGGAGGGAGGGCGGGGCCTTCACTGAGGACCCCCCCGCCCCCCGAGGCCAGCCCTAGGCCCCGGCGGTCGCGCATGCGCCCTTGGCCTGTGCGGTGTGTGGGGGCTTGAACCCAAGCCCGCAGGGCTCCCGGAGCGGCCAGAGAAAGAAGGGCCCATGGAGAGGTAGGCGAGGTGGGCAGGGGGCGCCACCTTACTCTCCTCAGCTCCCTGAGGGAGAGAGAGAGAGACAGAGACAGAGAGAGAGATCCCTGACCTCTGAGTCTCTGCCTCCACCGCTGGCTGGTGCCAACTCACGCGCCATCCCACTTCCAGCCATCACCCCCACGCCTGCCCCGGGGCCAGCCCCACCACAGAGAGGCCGGTTGGTTCCTGCTCACCTCTGTGCCGTCCCTTCCCGACCTGACCCCAGTGCAGGGGATAAGCTTCAGACAAGTCTTTCCATGTCCCTCTGCATGACAATAGACTTCCTCCCCTCTCCCATTCCACAGGCCCACCCACCCGGGACATCCACCTTTGTCATTAGCTCAGGAGAGGATGCAAGATGAGAATCTCTGCTATTGTGTGGGGAGACTCAGTTTCCCGGGTTTCCCCCATGGACACATGTTCTTCAGCTGGGTCTGATTTTCTCCAGACAAGCTGTCTTGGGAAGGATTTGGCCAGCCCTAAGAACCTGAAGGGAAAGGGCGGAGGGGGGTTCTCTCTCTGCCCCCGACAGCCCCGAGCTGGGTCGGTCCCTCAGACCTGGCCAGGGGCAGCCCATCCCCCGGCGCCCTTCCCCGGGGCATCCAAGGGCAGGCCCGGCGCCAGCCCCACCCCGCTCGCCACTGCCCGACCATCGTCCTCCCTCGGGGGGCCTGGGCAGGACAGGGACCCGGGTGTGGGAGGCCTCCAGATCTCAGGCCTGGCACACCGTTTACCAGGCTGCTTCCTCCTCTGACGGGGGCCCAGCACACGCCCCAGGAGACTTGGCAGCCGCCCCCAGGGCTCTATCCTCTGGAACTCGTCCCCTTGGAAGGGGCCTGGCCCAGGTGCCAGGTTCGGCTGGTCGGCCAGCCTCCTTTGGAGAAAGCAGGCAAGCCGAGCCAGGCTTGCAGTGGCCCTGGCGTGATACCTGCCACCTCAGGCGGAGGGCCTCCCGCGTGCCCTCCATGGCGGGTTTCTCCCCGGAGCCGTGGCCTGGGCACTAGGAAGGCCGGGCCTCCCCGACTCCCGGGAGGAGGGGCTAGCCCACTTGCGCCCTGGCCCCCAAACCCTCTGGTGCCATCTGCCTGTCTCGGCACTTCTGACTCCACACAGCCTTTCCTACATCTGGGCTGCCTGCCGTGGCAAAGTGCAGGCGTGGGGTGAGGCCATGGCTTTGTCTTTCCAGGAAAAAATGAGCCCCTGGCCGAAGCAGCAGGCCCAGGCAGAGCCTTGAGCTTGAAGCCCAGTAGGTCTGTGGCCCTCAGGGCCAGAGCAATGCTGTCAAGGCAGGGAAGCGGCCTGCAAGCTGAGTGGGAGTGGGGGAGGGGAGGGAGACAGCTGAAGCCGAGTCCAGAAGGGCGGCGATGGAAGAGCTGCAGCTGGGTCAGAGCCTGGAGGGAGGGCGGGGCCTTCACTGAGGACCCCCCCGCCCCCCGAGGCCAACCCTAGGCCCCAGCGGTCGCGCATGCGCCCTTGGCCTGTGCGGTGTGTGGGGGCTTGAACCCAAGCCCGCAGGGCTCCCGGAGCGGCCAGAGAAAGAAGGGCCCATGGAGAGGTAGGCGAGGTGGGCAGGGGGCGCCACCTTACTCTCCTCAGCTCCCTGAGGGAGAGAGAGAGAGACAGAGACAGAGAGAGAGATCCCTGACCTCTGAGTCTCTGCCTCCACCGCTGGCTGGTGCCAACTCACGCGCCATCCCACTTCCAGCCATCACCCCCACGCCTGCCCCGGGGCCAGCCCCACCACAGAGAGGCCGGTTGGTTCCTGCTCACCTCTGTGCCGTCCCTTCCCGACCTGACCCCAGTGCAGGGGATAAGCTTCAGACAAGTCTTTCCATGTCCCTCTGCATGACAATAGACTTCCTCCCCTCTCCCATTCCACAGGCCCACCCACCCGGGACATCCACCTTTGTCATTAGCTCAGGAGAGAATGCAAGATGAGAATCTCTGCTATTGTGTGGGGAGACTCAGTTTCCCGGGTTTCCCCCATGGACACATGTTCTTCAGCTGGGTCTGATTTTCTCCAGACAAGCTGTCTTGGGAAGGATTTGGCCAGCCCTAAGAACCTGAAGGGAAAGGGCGGAGGGGGGTTCTCTCTCTGCCCCCGACAGCCACGAGCTGGGTCGGTCCCTCAGACCTGGCCAGGGGCAGCCCATCCCCCGGCGCCCTTCCCCGGGGCATCCAAGGGCAGGCTCGGCGCCAGCCCCACCCCGCTCGCCACTGCCCGACCATCGTCCTCCCTCGGGGGGCCTGGGCAGGACAGGGACCCGGGTGTGGGAGGCCTCCAGATCTCAGGCCTGGCACACCGTTTAGCAGGCTGCTTCCTCCTCTGACGGGGGCCCAGCACACGCCCCAGGAGACTTGGCAGCCGCCCCCAGGGCTCTATCCTCTGGAACTCGTCCCCTTGGAAGGGGCCTGGCCCAGGTGGCAGGTTCGGCTGGTCGGCCAGCCTCCTTTGGAGAAAGCAGGCAAGCCGAGCCAGTCTTGCAGTGGCCCTGGCGTGACACCTGCCACCTCAGGCAGAGGGCTTCCCACGTGCCCTCCATGGCGGGTTTCTCCCCGGAGCCGTGGCCTGGGCACTAGGAAGGCCGGGCCTCCCCGACTCCCGGGAGGAGGGGCTAGCCCAGTTGCGCGCTGGCCCCCAAAACCTCTGGTGCCATCTGCCTGTCTCGGCACTTCTGAATCCACAGAGCCTTTCCTACATCTGGGCTGCCTGCCGTGGCAAAGTGCAGGCGTGGGGTGAGGACATGGCTTTGTCTTTCCAGGAAAAAATGAGCCCCTGGCCGAAGCAGCAGGCCCAGGCAGAGCCTTGAGCTTGAAGCCCAGTAGGTCTGTGGCCCTCAGGGCCAGAGCAATGCTGTCAAGGCAGGGAAGCGGCCTGCAAGCTGAGTGGGAGTGGGGGAGGGGAGGGAGACAGCTGAAGCCGAGTCCAGAAGGGCGGCGATGGAAGAGCTGCAGCTGGGTCAGAGCCTGGAGGGAGGGCGGGGCCTTCACTGAGGACCCCCCCGCCCCCCGAGGCCAACCCTAGGCCCCGGCGGTCGCGCATGCGCCCTTGGCCTGTGCGGTGTGTGGGGGCTTGAACCCAAGCCCGCAGGGCTCCCGGAGCGGCCAGAGAAAGAAGGGCCCATGGAGAGGTAGGCGAGGTGGGCAGGGGGCGCCACCTTACTCTCCTCAGCTCCCTGAGGGAGAGAGAGAGAGACAGAGACAGAGAGAGAGATCCCTGACCTCTGAGTCTCTGCCTCCACCGCTGGCTGGTGCCAACTCACGCGCCATCCCACTTCCAGCCATCACCCCCACGCCTGCCCCGGGGCCAGCCCCACCACAGAGAGGCCGGTTGGTTCCTGCTCACCTCTGTGCCGTCCCTTCCCGACCTGACCCCAGTGCAGGGGATAAGCTTCAGACAAGTCTTTCCATGTCCCTCTGCATGACAATAGACTTCCTCCCCTCTCCCATTCCACAGGCCCACCCACCCGGGACATCCACCTTTGTCATTAGCTCAGGAGAGGATGCAAGATGAGAATCTCTGCTATTGTGTGGGGAGACTCAGTTTCCCGGGTTTCCCCCATGGACACATGTTCTTCAGCTGGGTCTGATTTTCTCCAGACAAGCTGTCTTGGGAAGGATTTGGCCAGCCCTAAGAACCTGAAGGGAAAGGGCGGAGGGGGGTTCTCTCTCTGCCCCCGACAGCCCCGAGCTGGGTCGGTCCCTCAGACCTGGCCAGGGGCAGCCCATCCCCCGGCGCCCTTCCCCGGGGCATCCAAGGGCAGGCTCGGCGCCAGCCCCACCCCGCTCGCCACTGCCCGACCATCGTCCTCCCTCGGGGGGCCTGGGCAGGACAGGGACCCGGGTGTGGGAGGCCTCCAGATCTCAGGCCTGGCACACAGTTTACCAGGCTGCTTCCTCCTCTGACGGGGGCCCAGCACACGCCCCAGGAGACTTGGCAGCCGCCCCCAGGGCTCTATCCTCTGGAACTCGTTCCAAGGGCCCAGGTGCCAGGTTCGGCTGGTCGGCCAGCCTCCTTTGGAGAAAGCAGGCAAGCCGAGCCAGTCTTGCAGTGGCCCTGGCGTGACACCTGCCACCTCAGGCAGAGGGCTTCCCACGTGCCCTCCATGGCGGGTTTCTCCCCGGAGCCGTGGCCTGGGCACTAGGAAGGCCGGGCCTCCCCGACTCCCGGGAGGAGGGGCTAGCCCAGTTGCGCGCTGGCCCCCAAAACCTCTGGTGCCATCTGCCTGTCTCGGCACTTCTGAATCCACAGAGCCTTTCCTACATCTGGGCTGCCTGCCGTGGCAAAGTGCAGGCGTGGGGTGAGGACATGGCTTTGTCTTTCCAGGAAAAAATGAGCCCCTGGCCGAAGCAGCAGGCCCAGGCAGAGCCTTGAGCTTGAAGCCCAGTAGGTCTGTGGCCCTCAGGGCCAGAGCAATGCTGTCAAGGCAGGGAAGCGGCCTGCAAGCTGAGTGGGAGTGGGGGAGGGGAGGGAGACAGCTGAAGCCGAGTCCAGAAGGGCGGCGATGGAAGAGCTGCAGCTGGGTCAGAGCCTGGAGGGAGGGCGGGGCCTTCACTGAGGACCCCCCCGCCCCCCGAGGCCAACCCTAGGCCCCGGCGGTCGCGCATGCGCCCTTGGCCTGTGCGGTGTGTGGGGGCTTGAACCCAAGCCCGCAGGGCTCCCGGAGCGGCCAGAGAAAGAAGGGCCCATGGAGAGGTAGGCGAGGTGGGCAGGGGGCGCCACCTTACTCTCCTCAGCTCCCTGAGGGAGAGAGAGAGAGACAGAGACAGAGAGAGAGATCCCTGACCTCTGAGTCTCTGCCTCCACCGCTGGCTGGTGCCAACTCACGCGCCATCCCACTTCCAGCCATCACCCCCACGCCTGCCCCGGGGCCAGCCCCACCACAGAGAGGCCGGTTGGTTCCTGCTCACCTCTGTGCCGTCCCTTCCCGACCTGACCCCAGTGCAGGGGATAAGCTTCAGACAAGTCTTTCCATGTCCCTCTGCATGACAATAGACTTCCTCCCCTCTCCCATTCCACAGGCCCACCCACCCGGGACATCCACCTTTGTCATTAGCTCAGGAGAGGATGCAAGATGAGAATCTCTGCTATTGTGTGGGGAGACTCAGTTTCCCGGGTTTCCCCCATGGACACATGTTCTTCAGCTGGGTCTGATTTTCTCCAGACAAGCTGTCTTGGGAAGGATTTGGCCAGCCCTAAGAACCTGAAGGGAAAGGGCGGAGGGGGGTTCTCTCTCTGCCCCCGACAGCCCCGAGCTGGGTCGGTCCCTCAGACCTGGCCAGGGGCAGCCCATCCCCCGGCGCCCTTCCCCGGGGCATCCAAGGGCAGGCTCGGCGCCAGCCCCACCCCGCTCGCCACTGCCCGACCATCGTCCTCCCTCGGGGGGCCTGGGCAGGACAGGGACCCGGGTGTGGGAGGCCTCCAGATCTCAGGCCTGGCACACAGTTTACCAGGCTGCTTCCTCCTCTGACGGGGGCCCAGCACACGCCCCAGGAGACTTGGCAGCCGCCCCCAGGGCTCTATCCTCTGGAACTCGTTCCAAGGGCCCAGGTGCCAGGTTCGGCTGGTCGGCCAGCCTCCCTTGGAGAAAGCAGGCAAGCCGAGCCAGTCTTGCAGTGGCCCTGGCGTGACACCTGCCACCTCAGGCAGAGGGCCTCCCACGTGCCCTCCATGGCGGGTTTCTCCCCGGAGCCGTGGCCTGGGCACTAGGAAGGCCGGGCCTCCCCGACTCCCGGGAGGAGGGGCTAGCCCAGTTGCGCGCTGGCCCCCAAAACCTCTGGTGCCATCTGCCTGTCTCGGCACTTCTGAATCCACAGAGCCTTTCCTACATCTGGGCTGCCTGCCGTGGCAAAGTGCAGGCGTGGGGTGAGGACATGGCTTTGTCTTTCCAGGAAAAAATGAGCCCCTGGCCGAAGCAGCAGGCCCAGGCAGAGCCTTGAGCTTGAAGCCCAGTAGGTCTGTGGCCCTCAGGGCCAGAGCAATGCTGTCAAGGCAGGGAAGCGGCCTGCAAGCTGAGTGGGAGTGGGGGAGGGGAGGGAGACAGCTGAAGCCGAGTCCAGAAGGGCGGCGATGGAAGAGCTGCAGCTGGGTCAGAGCCTGGAGGGAGGGCGGGGCCTTCACTGAGGACCCCCCCGCCCCCCGAGGCCAACCCTAGGCCCCGGCGGTCGCGCATGCGCCCTTGGCCTGTGCGGTGTGTGGGGGCTTGAACCCAAGCCCGCAGGGCTCCCGGAGCGGCCAGAGAAAGAAGGGCCCATGGAGAGGTAGGCGAGGTGGGCAGGGGGCGCCACCTTACTCTCCTCAGCTCCCTGAGGGAGAGAGAGAGAGACAGAGACAGAGAGAGAGATCCCTGACCTCTGAGTCTCTGCCTCCACCGCTGGCTGGTGCCAACTCACGCACCATCCCACTTCCAGCCATCACCCCCACGCCTGCCCCGGGGCCAGCCCCACCACAGAGAGGCCGGTTGGTTCCTGCTCACCTCTGTGCCGTCCCTTCCCGACCTGACCCCAGTGCAGGGGATAAGCTTCAGACAAGTCTTTCCATGTCCCTCTGCATGACAATAGACTTCCTCCCCTCTCCCATTCCACAGGCCCACCCACCCGGGACATCCACCTTTGTCATTAGCTCAGGAGAGGATGCAAAATGAGAATCTCTGCTATTGTGTGGGGAGACTCAGTTTCCCGGGTTTCCCCCATGGACACATGTTCTTCAGCTGGGTCTGATTTTCTCCAGACAAGCTGTCTTGGGAAGGATTTGGCCAGCCCTAAGAACCTGAAGGGAAAGGGCGGAGGGGGGTTCTCTCTCTGCCCCCGACAGCCCCGAGCTGGGTCGGTCCCTCAGACCTGGCCAGGGGCAGCCCATCACCCGGCGCCCTTCCCCGGGGCATCCAAGGGCAGGCCCGGCGCCAGCCCCACCCCGCTCGCCACTGCCCGACCATCGTCCTCCCTCGGGGGGCCTGGGCAGGACAGGGACCCGGGTGTGGGAGGCCTCCAGATCTCAGGCCTGGCACACCGTTTACCAGGCTGCTTCCTCCTCTGACGGGGGCCCAGCACACGCCCCAGGAGACTTGGCAGCCGCCCCCAGGGCTCTATCCTCTGGAACTCGTCCCCTTGGAAGGGGCCTGGCCCAGGTGCCAGGTTCGGCTGGTCGGCCAGCCTCCTTTGGAGAAAGCAGGCAAGCCGAGCCAGGCTTGCAGTGGCCCTGGCGTGATACCTGCCACCTCAGGCGGAGGGCCTCCCGCGTGCCCTCCATGGCGGGTTTCTCCCCGGAGCCGTGGCCTGGGCACTAGGAAGGCCGGGCCTCCCCGACTCCCGGGAGGAGGGGCTAGCCCAGTTGCGCCCTGGCCCCCAAACCCTCTGGTGCCATCTGCCTGTCTCGGCACTTCTGACTCCACAGAGCCTTTCCTACATCTGGGCTGCCTGCCGTGGCAAAGTGCAGGCGTGGGGTGAGGCCATGGCTTTGTCTTTCCAGGAAAAAATGAGCCCCTGGCCGAAGCAGCAGGCCCAGGCAGAGCCTTGAGCTTGACGCCCAGTAGGTCTGTGGCCCTCAGGGCCAGAGCAATGCTGTCAAGGCAGGGAAGCGGCCTGCAAGCTGAGTGGGAGTGGGGGAGGGGAGGGAGACAGCTGAAGCCGAGTCCAGAAGGGCGGCGATGGAAGAGCTGCAGCTGGGTCAGAGCCTGGAGGGAGGGCGGGGCCTTCACTGAGGACCCACCCGCCCCCCGAGGCCAGCCCTAGGCCCCGGCGGTCGCGCATGCGCCCTTGGCCTGTGCTGTGTGTGGGGGCTTGAACCCAAGCCCGCAGGGCTCCCGGAGCGGCCAGAGAAAGAAGGGCCCATGGAGAGGTAGGCGAGGTGGGCAGGGGGCGCCACCTTACTCTCCTCAGCTCCCTGAGGGAGAGAGAGAGAGACAGAGACAGAGAGAGAGATCCCTGACCTCTGAGTCTCTGCCTCCACCGCTGGCTGGTGCCAACTCACGCGCCATCCCACTTCCAGCCATCACCCCCACGCCTGCCCCGGGGCCAGCCCCACCACAGAGAGGCCGGTTGGTTCCTGCTCACCTCTGTGCCGTCCCTTCCCGACCTGACCCCAGTGCAGGGGATAAGCTTCAGACAAGTCTTTCCATGTCCCTCTGCATGACAATAGACTTCCTCCCCTCTCCCATTCCACAGGCCCACCCACCCGGGACATCCACCTTTGTCATTAGCTCAGGAGAGGATGCAAGATGAGAATCTCTGCTATTGTGTGGGGAGACTCAGTTTCCCGGGTTTCCCCCATGGACACATGTTCTTCAGCTGGGTCTGATTTTCTCCAGACAAGCTGTCTTGGGAAGGATTTGGCCAGCCCTAAGAACCTGAAGGGAAAGGGCGGAGGGGGGTTCTCTCTCTGCCCCCGACAGCCCCGAGCTGGGTCGGTCCCTCAGACCTGGCCAGGGGCAGCCCATCCCCCGGCGCCCTTCCCCGGGGCATCCAAGGGCAGGCCCGGCGCCAGCCCCACCCCGCTCGCCACTGCCCGACCATGGTCCTCCCTCGGGGGGCCTGGGCAGGACAGGGACCCGGGTGTGGGAGGCCTCCAGATCTCAGGCCTGGCACACCGTTTACCAGGCTGCTTCCTCCTCTGACGGGGGCCCAGCACACGCCCCAGGAGACTTGGCAGCCGCCCCCAGGGCTCTATCCTCTGGAACTCGTCCCCTTGGAAGGGGCCTGGCCCAGGTGCCAGGTTCGGCTGGTCGGCCAGCCTCCTTTGGAGAAAGCAGGCAAGCCGAGCCAGGCTTGCAGTGGCCCTGGCGTGACACCTGCCACCTCAGGCGGAGGGCCTCCCGCGTGCCCTCCATGGCGGGTTTCTCCCCGGAGCCGTGGCCTGGGCACTAGGAAGGCCGGGCCTCCCCGACTCCCGGGAGGAGGGGCTAGCCCAGTTGCGCCCTGGCCCCCAAACCCTCTGGTGCCATCTGCCTGTCTCGGCACTTCTGACTCCACAGAGCCTTTCCTACATCTGGGCTGCCTGCCGTGGCAAAGTGCAGGCGTGGGGTGAGGCCATGGCTTTGTCTTTCCAGGAAAAAATGAGCCCCTGGCCGAAGCAGCAGGCCCAGGCAGAGCCTTGAGCTTGAAGCCCAGTAGGTCTGTGGCCCTCAGGGCCAGAGCAATGCTGTCAAGGCAGGGAAGCGGCCTGCAAGCTGAGTGGGAGTGGGGGAGGGGAGGGAGACAGCTGAAGCCGAGTCCAGAAGGGCGGCGATGGAAGAGCTGCAGCTGGGTCAGAGCCTGGAGGGAGGGCGGGGCCTTCACTGAGGACCCCCCCGCCCCCCGAGGCCAGCCCTAGGCCCCGGCGGTCGCGCATGCGCCCTTGGCCTGTGCGGTGTGTGGGGGCTTGAACCCAAGCCCGCAGGGCTCCCGGAGCGGCCAGAGAAAGAAGGGCCCATGGAGAGGTAGGCGAGGTGGGCAGGGGGCGCCACCTTACTCTCCTCAGCTCCCTGAGGGAGAGAGAGAGAGACAGAGACAGAGAGAGAGATCCCTGACCTCTGAGTCTCTGCCTCCACCGCTGGCTGGTGCCAACTCACGCGCCATCCCACTTCCAGCCATCACCCCCACGCCTGCCCCGGGGCCAGCCCCACCACAGAGAGGCCGGTTGGTTCCTGCTCACCTCTGTGCCGTCCCTTCCCGACCTGACCCCAGTGCAGGGGATAAGCTTCAGACAAGTCTTTCCATGTCCCTCTGCATGACAATAGACTTCCTCCCCTCTCCCATTCCACAGGCCCACCCACCCGGGACATCCACCTTTGTCATTAGCTCAGGAGAGGATGCAAGATGAGAATCTCTGCTATTGTGTGGGGAGACTCAGTTTCCCGGGTTTCCCCCATGGACACATGTTCTTCAGCTGGGTCTGATTTTCTCCAGACAAGCTGTCTTGGGAAGGATTTGGCCAGCCCTAAGAACCTGAAGGGAAAGGGCGGAGGGGGGTTCTCTCTCTGCCCCCGACAGCCCCGAGCTGGGTCGGTCCCTCAGACCTGGCCAGGGGCAGCCCATCCCCCGGCGCCCTTCCCCGGGGCATCCAAGGGCAGGCCCGGCGCCAGCCCCACCCCGCTCGCCACTGCCCGACCATCGTCCTCCCTCGGGGGGCCTGGGCAGGACAGGGACCCGGGTGTGGGAGGCCTCCAGATCTCAGGCCTGGCACACCGTTTACCAGGCTGCTTCCTCCTCTGACGGGGGCCCAGCACACGCCCCAGGAGACTTGGCAGCCGCCCCCAGGGCTCTATCCTCTGGAACTCGTCCCCTTGGAAGGGGCCTGGCCCAGGTGCCAGGTTCGGCTGGTCGGCCAGCCTCCTTTGGAGAAAGCAGGCAAGCCGAGCCAGGCTTGCAGTGGCCCTGGCGTGACACCTGCCACCTCAGGCGGAGGGCCTCCCGCGTGCCCTCCATGGCGGGTTTCTCCCCGGAGCCGTGGCCTGGGCACTAGGAAGGCCGGGCCTCCCCGACTCCCGGGAGGAGGGGCTAGCCCAGTTGCGCGCTGGCCCCCAAACCCTCTGGTGCCATCTGCCTGTCTCGGCACTTCTGACTCCACAGAGCCTTTCCTACATCTGGGCTGCCTGCCGTGGCAAAGTGCAGGCGTGGGGTGAGGCCATGGCTTTGTCTTTCCAGGAAAAAATGAGCCCCTGGCCGAAGCAGCAGGCCCAGGCAGAGCCTTGAGCTTGAAGCCCAGTAGGTCTGTGGCCCTCAGGGCCAGAGCAATGCTGTCAAGGCAGGGAAGCGGCCTGCAAGCTGAGTGGGAGTGGGGGAGGGGAGGGAGACAGCTGAAGCCGAGTCCAGAAGGGCGGCGATGGAAGAGCTGCAGCTGGGTCAGAGCCTGGAGGGAGGGCGGGGCCTTCACTGAGGACCCCCCCGCCCCCCGAGGCCAGCCCTAGGCCCCGGCGGTCGCGCATGCGCCCTTGGCCTGTGCGGTGTGTGGGGGCTTGAACCCAAGCCCGCAGGGCTCCCGGAGCGGCCAGAGAAAGAAGGGCCCATGGAGAGTTAGGCGAGGTGGGCAGGGGGCGCCACCTTACTCTCCTCAGCTCCCTGAGGGAGAGAGAGAGAGACAGAGACAGAGAGAGAGATCCCTGACCTCTGAGTCTCTGCCTCCACCGCTGGCTGGTGCCAACTCACGCGCCATCCCACTTCCAGCCATCACCCCCACGCCTGCCCCGGGGCCAGCCCCACCACAGAGAGGCCGGTTGGTTCCTGCTCACCTCTGTGCCGTCCCTTCCCGACCTGACCCCAGTGCAGGGGATAAGCTTCAGACAAGTCTTTCCATGTCCCTCTGCATGACAATAGACTTCCTCCCCTCTCCCATTCCACAGGCCCACCCACCCGGGACATCCACCTTTGTCATT
Organism: Diceros bicornis minor; assembly: GCF_020826845.1. Taxonomy (NCBI): domain Eukaryota; kingdom Metazoa; phylum Chordata; class Mammalia; order Perissodactyla; family Rhinocerotidae; genus Diceros; species Diceros bicornis. The sequence continues at coordinate 1,064,247 of NW_026691039.1, forward strand.
AGCTCAGGAGAGGATGCAAGATGAGAATCTCTGCTATTGTGTGGGGAGACTCAGTTTCCCGGGTTTCCCCCATGGACACATGTTCTTCAGCTGGGTCTGATTTTCTCCAGACAAGCTGTCTTGGGAAGGATTTGGCCAGCCCTAAGAACCTGAAGGGAAAGGGCGGAGGGGGGTTCTCTCTCTGCCCCCGACAGCCCCGAGCTGGGTCGGTCCCTCAGACCTGGCCAGGGGCAGCCCATCCCCCGGCGCCCTTCCCCGGGGCATCCAAGGGCAGGCTCGGCGCCAGCCCCACCCCGCTCGCCACTGCCCGACCATCGTCCTCCCTCGGGGGGCCTGGGCAGGACAGGGACCCGGGTGTGGGAGGCCTCCAGATCTCAGGCCTGGCACACAGTTTACCAGGCTGCTTCCTCCTCTGACGGGGGCCCAGCACACGCCCCAGGAGACTTGGCAGCCGCCCCCAGGGCTCTATCTTCTGGAACTCGTTCCAAGGGCCCAGGTGCCAGGTTCGGCTGGTCGGCCAGCCTCCTTTGGAGAAAGCAGGCAAGCCGAGCCAGTCTTGCAGTGGCCCTGGCGTGACACCTGCCACCTCAGGCAGAGGGCCTCCCACGTGCCCTCCATGGCGGGTTTCTCCCCGGAGCCGTGGCCTGGGCACTAGGAAGGCCGGGCCTCCCCGACTCCCGGGAGGAGGGGCTAGCCCAGTTGCGCGCTGGCCCCCAAACCCTCTGGTGCCATCTGCCTGTCTCGGCACTTCTGAATCCACAGAGCCTTTCCTACATCTGGGCTGCCTGCCGTGGCAAAGTGCAGGCGTGGGGTGAGGACATGGCTTTGTCTTTCCAGGAAAAAATGAGCCCCTGGCCGAAGCAGCAGGCCCAGGCAGAGCCTTGAGCTTGAAGCCCAGTAGGTCTGTGGCCCTCAGGGCCAGAGCAATGCTGTCAAGGCAGGGAAGCGGCCTGCAAGCTGAGTGGGAGTGGGGGAGGGGAGGGAGACAGCTGAAGCCGAGTCCAGAAGGGCGGCGATGGAAGAGCTGCAGCTGGGTCAGAGCCTGGAGGGAGGGCGGGGCCTTCACTGAGGACCCCCCCGCCCCCCAAGGCCAACCCTAGGCCCCGGCGGTCGCGCATGCGCCCTTGGCCTGTGCGGTGTGTGGGGGCTTGAACCCAAGCCCGCAGGGCTCCCGGAGCGGCCAGAGAAAGAAGGGCCCATGGAGAGGTAGGCGAGGTGGGCAGGGGGCGCCACCTTACTCTCCTCAGCTCCCTGAGGGAGAGAGAGAGAGACAGAGACAGAGAGAGAGATCCCTGACCTCTGAGTCTCTGCCTCCACCGCTGGCTGGTGCCAACTCACGCACCATCCCACTTCCAGCCATCACCCCCACGCCTGCCCCGGGGCCAGCCCCACCACAGAGAGGCCGGTTGGTTCCTGCTCACCTCTGTGCCGTCCCTTCCCGACCTGACCCCAGTGCAGGGGATAAGCTTCAGACAAGTCTTTCCATGTCCCTCTGCATGACAATAGACTTCCTCCCCTCTCCCATTCCACAGGCCCACCCACCCGGGACATCCACCTTTGTCATTAGCTCAGGAGAGGATGCAAGATGAGAATCTCTGCTATTGTGTGGGGAGACTCAGTTTCCCGGGTTTCCCCCATGGACACATGTTCTTCAGCTGGGTCTGATTTTCTCCAGACAAGCTGTCTTGGGAAGGATTTGGCCAGCCCTAAGAACCTGAAGGGAAAGGGCGGAGGGGGGTTCTCTCTCTGCCCCCGACAGCCCCGAGCTGGGTCGGTCCCTCAGACCTGGCCAGGGGCAGCCCATCCCCCGGCGCCCTTCCCCGGGGCATCCAAGGGCAGGCCCGGCGCCAGCCCCACCCCGCTCGCCACTGCCCGACCATCGTCCTCCCTCGGGGGTCCTGGCCAGGACAGGGACCCGGGTGTGGGAGGCCTCCAGATCTCAGGCCTGGCACACCGTTTACCAGGCTGCTTCCTCCTCTGACGGGGGCCCAGCACACGCCCCAGGAGACTTGGCAGCCGCCCCCAGGGCTCTATCCTCTGGAACTCGTCCCCTTGGAAGGGGCCTGGCCCAGGTGCCAGGTTCGGCTGGTCGGCCAGCCTCCTTTGGAGAAAGCAGGCAAGCCGAGCCAGGCTTGCAGTGGCCCTGGCGTGACACCTGCCACCTCAGGCGGAGGGCCTCCCGCGTGCCCTCCATGGCGGGTTTCTCCCCGGAGCCGTGGCCTGGGCACTAGGAAGGCCGGGCCTCCCCGACTCCCGGGAGGAGGGGCTAGCCCAGTTGCGCGCTGGCCCACAAACCCTCTGGTGCCATCTGCCTGTCTCGGCACTTCTGACTCCACAGAGCCTTTCCTACATCTGTGCTGCCTGCCGTGGCAATGTGCAGGCGTGGGGTGAGGCCATGGCTTTGTCTTTCCAGGAAAAAATGAGCCCCTGGCCGAAGCAGAAGGCCCAGGCAGAGCCTTGAGCTTGAAGCCCAGTAGGTCTGTGGCCCTCAGGGCCAGAGCAATGCTGTCAAGGCAGGGAAGCGGCCTGCAAGCTGAGTGGGAGTGGGGGAGGGGAGGGAGACAGCTGAAGCCGAGTCCAGAAGGGCGGCGATGGAAGAGCTGCAGCTGGGTCAGAGCCTGGAGGGAGGGCGGGGCCTTCACTGAGGACCCCCCCGCCCCCCGAGGCCAGCCCTAGGCCCCGGCGGTCGCGCATGCGCCCTTGGCTTGTGCGGTGTGTGGGGGCTTGAACCCAAGCCCGCAGGGCTCCCGGAGCGGCCAGAGAAAGAAGGGCCCATGGAGAGGTAGGCGAGGTGGGCAGGGGGCGCCACCTTACTCTCCTCAGCTCCCTGAGGGAGAGAGAGAGAGACAGAGACAGAGAGAGAGATCCCTGACCTCTGAGTCTCTGCCTCCACCGCTGGCTGGTGCCAACTCACGCACCATCCCACTTCCAGCCATCACCCCCACGCCTGCCCCAGGGCCAGCCCCACCACAGAGAGGCCGGTTGGTTCCTGCTCACCTCTGTGCCGTCCCTTCCCGACCTGACCCCAGTGCAGGGGATAAGCTTCAGACAAGTCTTTCCATGTCCCTCTGCATGACAATAGACTTCCTCCCCTCTCCCATTCCACAGGCCCACCCACCCGGGACATCCACCTTTGTCATTAGCTCAGGAGAGGATGCAAGATGAGAATCTCTGCTATTGTGTGGGGAGACTCAGTTTCCCGGGTTTCCCCCATGGACACATGTTCTTCAGCTGGGTCTGATTTTCTCCAGACAAGCTGTCTTGGGAAGGATTTGGCCAGCCCTAAGAACCTGAAGGGAAAGTGCGGAGGGGGGTTCTCTCTCTGCCCCCGACAGCCCCGAGCTGGGTCGGTCCCTCAGACCTGGCCAGGGGCAGCCCATCCCCCGGCGCCCTTCCCCGGGGCATCCAAGGGCAGGCTCGGCGCCAGCCCCACCCCGCTCGCCACTGCCCGACCATCGTCCTCCCTCGGGGGGCCTGGGCAGGACAGGGACCCGGGTGTGGGAGGCCTCCAGATCTCAGGCCTGGCACACCGTTTACCAGGCTGCTTCCTCCTCTGACGGGGGCCCAGCACACGCCCCAGGAGACTTGGCAGCCGCCCCCAGGGCTCTATCCTCTGGAACTCGTCCCCTTGGAAGGGGTCTGGCCCAGGTGCCAGGTTCGGCTGGTCGGCCAGCCTCCTTTGGAGAAAGCAGGCAAGCCGAGCCAGGCTTGCAGTGGCCCTGGCGTGATACCTGCCACCTCAGGCAGAGGGCCTCTCGCGTGCCCTCCATGGCGGGTTTCTCCCCGGAGCCGTGGCCTGGGCACTAGGAAGGCCGGGCCTCCCCGACTCCCGGGAGGAGGGGCTAGCCCAGTTGCGCCCTGGCCCCCAAACCCTCTGGTGCCATCTGCCTGTCTCGGCACTTCTGACTCCACACAGCCTTTCCTACATCTGGGCTGCCTGCCGTGGCAAAGTGCAGGCGTGGGGTGAGGCCATGGCTTTGTCTTTCCAGGAAAAAATGAGCCCCTGGCCGAAGCAGCAGGCCCAGGCAGAGCCTTGAGCTTGAAGCCCAGTAGGTCTGTGGCCCTCAGGGCCAGAGCAATGCTGTCAAGGCAGGGAAGCGGCCTGCAAGCTGAGTGGGAGTGGGGGAGGGGAGGGAGACAGCTGAAGCCGAGTCCAGAAGGGCGGCGATGGAAGAGCTGCAGCTGGGTCAGAGCCTGGAGGGAGGGCGGGGCCTTCACTGAGGACCCCCCCGCCCCCCGAGGCCAGCCCTAGGCCCCGGCGGTCACGCATGCGCCCTTGGCCTGTGCGGTGTGTGGGGGCTTGAACCCAAGCCCGCAGGGCTCCCGGAGCGGCCAGAGAAAGAAGGGCCCATGGAGAGGTAGGCGAGGTGGGCAGGGGGCGCCACCTTACTCTCCTCAGCTCCCTGAGGGAGAGAGAGAGAGACAGAGACAGAGAGAGAGATCCCTGACCTCTGAGTCTCTGCCTCCACCGCTGGCTGGTGCCAACTCACGCGCCATCCCACTTCCAGCCATCACCCCCACGCCTGCCCCGGGGCCAGCCCCACCACAGAGAGGCCGGTTGGTTCCTGCTCACCTCTGTGCCGTCCCTTCCCGACCTGACCCCAGTGCAGGGGATAAGCTTCAGACAAGTCTTTCCATGTCCCTCTGCATGACAATAGACTTCCTCCCCTCTCCCATTCCACAGGCCCACCCACCCGGGACATCCACCTTTGTCATTAGCTCAGGAGAGGATGCAAGATGAGAATCTCTGCTATTGTGTGGGGAGACTCAGTTTCCCGGGTTTCCCCCATGGACACATGTTCTTCAGCTGGGTCTGATTTTCTCCAGACAAGCTGTCTTGGGAAGGATTTGGCCAGCCCTAAGAACCTGAAGGGAAAGGGCGGAGGGGGGTTCTCTCTCTGCCCCCGACAGCCCCGAGCTGGGTCGGTCCCTCAGACCTGGCCAGGGGCAGCCCATCCCCCGGCGCCCTTCCCCGGGGCATCCAAGGGCAGGCCCGGCGCCAGCCCCACCCCGCTCGCCACTGCCCGACCATCGTCCTCCCTCGGGGGGCCTGGGCAGGACAGGGACCCGGGTGTGGGAGGCCTCCAGATCTCAGGCCTGGCACACCGTTTACCAGGCTGCTTCCTGCTCTGACGGGGGCCCAGCACACGCCCCAGGAGACTTGGCAGCCGCCCCCAGGGCTCTATCCTCTGCAACTCGTCCCCTTGGAAGGGGCCTGGCCCAGGTGCCAGGTTCGGCTGGTCGGCCAGCCTCCTTTGGAGAAAGCAGGCAAGCCGAGCCAGGCTTGCAGTGGCCCTGGCGTGACACCTGCCACCTCAGGCGGAGGGCCTCCCGCGTGCCCTCCATGGCGGGTTTCTCCCCGGAGCCGTGGCCTGGGCACTAGGAAGGCCGGGCCTCCCCGACTCCCGGGAGGAGGGGCTAGCCCAGTTGCGCCCTGGCCCCCAAACCCTCTGGTGCCATCTGCCTGTCTCGGCACTTCTGACTCCACACAGCCTTTCCTACATCTGGGCTGCCTGCCGTGGCAAAGTGCAGGCGTGGGGTGAGGCCATGGCTTTGTCTTTCCAGGAAAAAATGAGCCCCTGGCCGAAGCAGCAGGCCCAGGCAGAGCCTTGAGCTTGAAGCCCAGTAGGTCTGTGGCCCTCAGGGCCAGAGCAATGCTGTCAAGGCAGGGAAGCGGCCTGCAAGCTGAGTGGGAGTGGGGGAGGGGAGGGAGACAGCTGAAGCCGAGTCCAGAAGGGCGGCGATGGAAGAGCTGCAGCTGGGTCAGAGCCTGGAGGGAGGGCGGGGCCTTCACTGAGGACCCCCCCGCCCCCCGAGGCCAGCCCTAGGCCCCGGCGGTCGCGCATGCGCCCTTGGCCTGTGCGGTGTGTGGGGGCTTGAACCCAAGCCCGCAGGGCTCCCGGAGCGGCCAGAGAAAGAAGGGCCCATGGAGAGGTAGGCGAGGTGGGCAGGGGGCGCCACCTTACTCTCCTCAGCTCCCTGAGGGAGAGAGAGAGAGACAGAGACAGAGAGAGAGATCCCTGACCTCTGAGTCTCTGCCTCCACCGCTGGCTGGTGCCAACTCACGCGCCATCCCCCTTCCAGCCATCACCCCCACGCCTGCCCCGGGGCCAGCCCCACCACAGAGAGGCCGGTTGGTTCCTGCTCACCTCTGTGCCGTCCCTTCCCGACCTGACCCCAGTGCAGGGGATAAGCTTCAGACAAGTCTTTCCATGTCCCTCTGCATGACAATAGACTTCCTCCCCTCTCCCATTCCACAGGCCCACCCACCCGGGACATCCACCTTTGTCATTAGCTCAGGAGAGGATGCAAGATGAGAATCTCTGCTATTGTGTGGGGAGACTCAGTTTCCCGGGTTTCCCCCATGGACACATGTTCTTCAGCTGGGTCTGATTTTCTCCAGACAAGCTGTCTTGGGAAGGATTTGGCCAGCCCTAAGAACCTGAAGGGAAAGGGCGGAGGGGGGTTCTCTCTCTGCCCCCGACAGCCCCGAGCTGGGTCGGTCCCTCAGACCTGGCCAGGGGCAGCCCATCCCCCGGCGCCCTTCCCCGGGGCATCCAAGGGCAGGCCGGGCGCCAGCCCCACACCGCTCGCCACTGCCCGACCATCGTCCTCCCTCGGGGGGCCTGGGCAGGACAGGGACCCGGGTGTGGGAGGCCTCCAGATCTCAGGCCTGGCACACCGTTTACCAGGCTGCTTCCTCCTCTGACGGGGGCCCAGCACACGCCCCAGGAGACTTGGCAGCCGCCCCCAGGGCTCTATCCTCTGGAACTCGTCCCCTTGGAAGGGGCCTGGCCCAGGTGCCAGGTTCGGCTGGTCGGCCAGCCTCCTTTGGAGAAAGCAGGCAAGCCGAGCCAGGCTTGCAGTGGCCCTGGCGTGATACCTGCCACCTCAGGCGGAGGGCCTCCCGCGTGCCCTCCATGGCGGGTTTCTCCCCGGAGCCGTGGCCTGGGCACTAGGAAGGCCGGGCCTCCCCGACTCCCGGGAGGAGGGGCTAGCCCAGTTGCGCCCTGGCCCCCAAACCCTCTGGTGCCATCTGCCTGTCTCGGCACTTCTGACTCCACACAGCCTTTCCTACATCTGGGCTGCCTGCCGTGGCAAAGTGCAGGCGTGGGGTGAGGCCATGGCTTTGTCTTTCCAGGAAAAAATGAGCCCCTGGCCGAAGCAGCAGGCCCAGGCAGAGCCTTGAGCTTGAAGCCCAGTAGGTCTGTGGCCCTCAGGGCCAGAGCAATGCTGTCAAGGCAGGGAAGCGGCCTGCAAGCTGAGTGGGAGTGGGGGAGGGGAGGGAGACAGCTGAAGCCGAGTCCAGAAGGGCGGCGATGGAAGAGCTGCAGCTGGGTCAGAGCCTGGAGGGAGGGCGGGGCCTTCACTGAGGACCCCCCCGCCCCCCGAGGCCAGCCCTAGGCCCCGGCGGTCGCGCATGCGCCCTTGGCCTGTGCGGTGTGTGGGGGCTTGAACCCAAGCCCGCAGGGCTCCCGGAGCGGCCAGAGAAAGAAGGGCCCATGGAGAGGTAGGCGAGGTGGGCAGGGGGCGCCACCTTACTCTCCTCAGCTCCCTGAGGGAGAGAGAGAGAGACAGAGACAGAGAGAGAGATCCCTGACCTCTGAGTCTCTGCCTCCACCGCTGGCTGGTGCCAACTCACGCGCCATCCCACTTCCAGCCATCACCCCCACGCCTGCCCCGGGGCCAGCCCCACCACAGAGAGGCCGGTTGGTTCCTGCTCACCTCTGTGCCGTCCCTTCCCGACCTGACCCCAGTGCAGGGGATAAGCTTCAGACAAGTCTTTCCATGTCCCTCTGCATGACAATAGACTTCCTCCCCTCTCCCATTCCACAGGCCCACCCACCCGGGACATCCACCTTTGTCATTAGCTCAGGAGAGGATGCAAGATGAGAATCTCTGCTATTGTGTGGGGAGACTCAGTTTCCCGGGTTTCCCCCATGGACACATGTTCTTCAGCTGGGTCTGATTTTCTCCAGACAAGCTGTCTTGGGAAGGATTTGGCCAGCCCTAAGAACCTGAAGGGAAAGGGCGGAGGGGGGTTCTCTCTCTGCCCCCGACAGCCCCGAGCTGGGTCGGTCCCTCAGACCTGGCCAGGGGCAGCCCATCCCCCGGCGCCCTTCCCCGGGGCATCCAAGGGCAGGCCCGGCGCCAGCCCCACCCCGCTCGCCACTGCCCGACCATCGTCCTCCCTCGGGGGGCCTGGGCAGGACAGGGACCCGGGTGTGGGAGGCCTCCAGATCTCAGGCCTGGCACACCGTTTACCAGGCTGCTTCCTGCTCTGACGGGGGCCCAGCACACGCCCCAGGAGACTTGGCAGCCGCCCCCAGGGCTCTATCCTCTGCAACTCGTCCCCTTGGAAGGGGCCTGGCCCAGGTGCCAGGTTCGGCTGGTCGGCCAGCCTCCTTTGGAGAAAGCAGGCAAGCCGAGCCAGGCTTGCAGTGGCCCTGGCGTGACACCTGCCACCTCAGGCGGAGGGCCTCCCGCGTGCCCTCCATGGCGGGTTTCTCCCCGGAGCCGTGGCCTGGGCACTAGGAAGGCCGGGCCTCCCCGACTCCCGGGAGGAGGGGCTAGCCCAGTTGCGCCCTGGCCCCCAAACCCTCTGGTGCCATCTGCCTGTCTCGGCACTTCTGACTCCACACAGCCTTTCCTACATCTGGGCTGCCTGCCGTGGCAAAGTGCAGGCGTGGGGTGAGGCCATGGCTTTGTCTTTCCAGGAAAAAATGAGCCCCTGGCCGAAGCAGCAGGCCCAGGCAGAGCCTTGAGCTTGAAGCCCAGTAGGTCTGTGGCCCTCAGGGCCAGAGCAATGCTGTCAAGGCAGGGAAGCGGCCTGCAAGCTGAGTGGGAGTGGGGGAGGGGAGGGAGACAGCTGAAGCCGAGTCCAGAAGGGCGGCGATGGAAGAGCTGCAGCTGGGTCAGAGCCTGGAGGGAGGGCGGGGCCTTCACTGAGGACCCCCCCGCCCCCCGAGGCCAGCCCTAGGCCCCGGCGGTCGCGCATGCGCCCTTGGCCTGTGCGGTGTGTGGGGGCTTGAACCCAAGCCCGCAGGGCTCCCGGAGCGGCCAGAGAAAGAAGGGCCCATGGAGAGGTAGGCGAGGTGGGCAGGGGGCGCCACCTTACTCTCCTCAGCTCCCTGAGGGAGAGAGAGAGAGACAGAGACAGAGAGAGAGATCCCTGACCTCTGAGTCTCTGCCTCCACCGCTGGCTGGTGCCAACTCACGCGCCATCCCCCTTCCAGCCATCACCCCCACGCCTGCCCCGGGGCCAGCCCCACCACAGAGAGGCCGGTTGGTTCCTGCTCACCTCTGTGCCGTCCCTTCCCGACCTGACCCCAGTGCAGGGGATAAGCTTCAGACAAGTCTTTCCATGTCCCTCTGCATGACAATAGACTTCCTCCCCTCTCCCATTCCACAGGCCCACCCACCCGGGACATCCACCTTTGTCATTAGCTCAGGAGAGGATGCAAGATGAGAATCTCTGCTATTGTGTGGGGAGACTCAGTTTCCCGGGTTTCCCCCATGGACACATGTTCTTCAGCTGGGTCTGATTTTCTCCAGACAAGCTGTCTTGGGAAGGATTTGGCCAGCCCTAAGAACCTGAAGGGAAAGGGCGGAGGGGGGTTCTCTCTCTGCCCCCGACAGCCCCGAGCTGGGTCGGTCCCTCAGACCTGGCCAGGGGCAGCCCATCCCCCGGCGCCCTTCCCCGGGGCATCCAAGGGCAGGCCGGGCGCCAGCCCCACACCGCTCGCCACTGCCCGACCATCGTCCTCCCTCGGGGGGCCTGGGCAGGACAGGGACCCGGGTGTGGGAGGCCTCCAGATCTCAGGCCTGGCACACCGTTTACCAGGCTGCTTCCTCCTCTGACGGGGGCCCAGCACACGCCCCAGGAGACTTGGCAGCCGCCCCCAGGGCTCTATCCTCTGGAACTCGTCCCCTTGGAAGGGGCCTGGCCCAGGTGCCAGGTTCGGCTGGTCGGCCAGCCTCCTTTGGAGAAAGCAGGCAAGCCGAGCCAGGCTTGCAGTGGCCCTGGCGTGATACCTGCCACCTCAGGCGGAGGGCCTCCCGCGTGCCCTCCATGGCGGGTTTCTCCCCGGAGCCGTGGCCTGGGCACTAGGAAGGCCGGGCCTCCCCGACTCCCGGGAGGAGGGGCTAGCCCAGTTGCGCCCTGGCCCCCAAACCCTCTGGTGCCATCTGCCTGTCTCGGCACTTCTGACTCCACACAGCCTTTCCTACATCTGGGCTGCCTGCCGTGGCAAAGTGCAGGCGTGGGGTGAGGCCATGGCTTTGTCTTTCCAGGAAAAAATGAGCCCCTGGCCGAAGCAGCAGGCCCAGGCAGAGCCTTGAGCTTGAAGCCCAGTAGGTCTGTGGCCCTCAGGGCCAGAGCAATGCTGTCAAGGCAGGGAAGCGGCCTGCAAGCTGAGTGGGAGTGGGGGAGGGGAGGGAGACAGCTGAAGCCGAGTCCAGAAGGGCGGCGATGGAAGAGCTGCAGCTGGGTCAGAGCCTGGAGGGAGGGCGGGGCCTTCACTGAGGACCCCCCCGCCCCCCGAGGCCAGCCCTAGGCCCCGGCGGTCGCGCATGCGCCCTTGGCCTGTGCGGTGTGTGGGGGCTTGAACCCAAGCCCGCAGGGCTCCCGGAGCGGCCAGAGAAAGAAGGGCCCATGGAGAGGTAGGCGAGGTGGGCAGGGGGCGCCACCTTACTCTCCTCAGCTCCCTGAGGGAGAGAGAGAGAGACAGAGACAGAGAGAGAGATCCCTGACCTCTGAGTCTCTGCCTCCACCGCTGGCTGGTGCCAACTCACGCGCCATCCCACTTCCAGCCATCACCCCCACGCCTGCCCCGGGGCCAGCCCCACCACAGAGAGGCCGGTTGGTTCCTGCTCACCTCTGTGCCGTCCCTTCCCGACCTGACCCCAGTGCAGGGGATAAGCTTCAGACAAGACTTTCCATGTCCCTCTGCATGACAATAGACTTCCTCCCCTCTCCCATTCCACAGGCCCACCCACCCGGGACATCCACATTTGTCATTAGCTCAGGAGAGGATGCAAGATGAGAATCTCTGCTATTGTGTGGGGAGACTCAGTTTCCCGGGTTTCCCCCATGGACACATGTTCTTCAGCTGGGTCTGATTTTCTCCAGACAAGCTGTCTTGGGAAGGATTTGGCCAGCCCTAAGAACCTGAAGGGAAAGGGCGGAGGGGGGTTCTCTCTCTGCCCCCGACAGCCCCGAGCTGGGTCTGTCCCTCAGACCTGGCCAGGGGCAGCCCATCCCCCGGCGCCCTTCTCCGGGGCATCCAAGGGCAGGCCGGGCGCCAGCCCCACACCGCTCGCCACTGCCCGACCATCGTCCTCCCTCGGGGGGCCTGGGCAGGACAGGGACCCGGGTGTGGGAGGCCTCCAGATCTCAGGCCTGGCACACCGTTTACCAGGCTGCTTCCTCCTCTGACGGGGGCCCAGCACACGCCCCAGGAGACTTGGCAGCCGCCCCCAGGGCTCTATCCTCTGGAACTCGTCCCCTTGGAAGGGGCCTGGCCCAGGTGCCAGGTTCGGCTGGTCGGCCAGCCTCCTTTGGAGAAAGCAGGCAAGCCGAGCCAGGCTTGCAGTGGCCCTGGCGTGATACCTGCCACCTCAGGCGGAGGGCCTCCCGCGTGCCCTCCATGGCGGGTTTCTCCCCGGAGCCGTGGCCTGGGCACTAGGAAGGCCGGGCCTCCCCGACTCCCGGGAGGAAGGGCTAGCCCAGTTGCGCCCTGGCCCCCAAACCCTCTGGTGCCATCTGCCTGTCTCGGCACTTCTGACTCCACACAGCCTTTCCTACATCTGGGCTGCCTGCCGTGGCAAAGTGCAGGCGTGGGGTGAGGCCATGGCTTTGTCTTTCCAGGAAAAAATGAGCCCCTGGCCGAAGCAGCAGGCCCAGGCAGAGCCTTGAGCTTGAAGCCCAGTAGGTCTGTGGCCCTCAGGGCCAGAGCAATGCTGTCAAGGCAGGGAAGCGGCCTGCAAGCTGAGTGGGAGTGGGGGAGGGGAGGGAGACAGCTGAAGCCGAGTCCAGAAGGGCGGCGATGGAAGAGCTGCAGCTGGGTCAGAGCCTGGAGGGAGGGCGGGGCCTTCACTGAGGACCACCCCGCCCCCCGAGGCCAGCCCTAGGCCCCGGCGGTCGCGCATGCGCCCTTGGCCTGTGCGGTGTGTGGGGGCTTGAACCCAAGCCCGCAGGGCTCCCGGAGCGGCCAGAGAAAGAAGGGCCCATGGAGAGGTAGGCGAGGTGGGCAGGGGGCGCCACCTTACTCTCCTCAGCTCCCTGAGGGAGAGAGAGAGAGACAGAGACAGAGAGAGAGATCCCTGACCTCTGAGTCTCTGCCTCCACCGCTGGCTGGTGCCAACTCACGCGCCATCCCACTTCCAGCCATCACCCCCACGCCTGCCCCGGGGCCAGCCCCACCACAGAGAGGCCGGTTGGTTCCTGCTCACCTCTGTGCAGTCCCTTCCCGACCTGACCCCAGTGCAGGGGATAAGCTTCAGACAAGTCTTTCCATGTCCCTCTGCATGACAATAGACTTCCTCCCCTCTCCCATTCCACAGGCCCACCCACCCGGGACATCCACCTTTGTCATTAGCTCAGGAGAGGATGCAAGATGAGAATCTCTGCTATTGTGTGGGGAGACTCAGTTTCCCGGGTTTCCCCCATGGACACATGTTCTTCAGCTGGGTCTGATTTTCTCCAGACAAGCTGTCTTGGGAAGGATTTGGCCAGCCCTAAGAACCTGAAGGGAAAGGGCGGAGGGGGGTTCTCTCTCTGCCCCCGACAGCCCCGAGCTGGGTCGGTCCCTCAGACCTGGCCAGGGGCAGCCCATCCCCCGGCGCCCTTCCCCGGGGCATCCAAGGGCAGGCCCGGCGCCAGCCCCACCCCGCTCGCCACTGCCCGACCATCGTCCTCCCTCGGGGGGCCTGGGCAGGACAGGGACCCGGGTGTGGGAGGCCTCCAGATCTCAGGCCTGGCACACCGTTTACCAGGCTGCTTCCTCCTCTGACGGGGGCCCAGCACACGCCCCAGGAGACTTGGCAGCCGCCCCCAGGGCTCTATCCTCTGGAACTCGTCCCCTTGGAAGGGGCCTGGCCCAGGTGCCAGGTTCGGCTGGTCGGCCAGCCTCCTTTGGAGAAAGCAGGCAAGCCGAGCCAGGCTTGCAGTGGCCCTGGCGTGATACCTGCCACCTCAGGCGGAGGGCCTCCCGCGTGCCCTCCATGGCGGGTTTCTCCCCGGAGCCGTGGCCTGGGCACTAGGAAGGCCGGGCCTCCCCGACTCCCGGGAGGAGGGGCTAGCCCAGTTGCGCCCTGGCCCCCAAACCCTCTGGTGCCATCTGCCTGTCTCGGCACTTCTGACTCCACACAGCCTTTCCTACATCTGGGCTGCCTGCCGTGGCAAAGTGCAGGCGTGGGGTGAGGCCATGGCTTTGTCTTTCCAGGAAAAAATGAGCCCCTGGCCGAAGCAGCAGGCCCAGGCAGAGCCTTGAGCTTGAAGCCCAGTAGGTCTGTGGCCCTCAGGGCCAGAGCAATGCTGTCAAGGCAGGGAAGCGGCCTGCAAGCTGAGTGGGAGTGGGGGAGGGGAGGGAGACAGCTGAAGCCGAGTCCAGAAGGGCGGCGATGGAAGAGCTGCAGCTGGGTCAGAGCCTGGAGGGAGGGCGGGGCCTTCACTGAGGACCCCCCCCCCGCCCCCCGAGGCCAGCCCTAGGCCCCGGCGGTCGCGCATGCGCCCTTGGCCTGTGCTGTGTGTGGGGGCTTGAACCCAAGCCCGCAGGGCTCCCGGAGCGGCCAGAGAAAGAAGGGCCCATGGAGAGGTAGGCGAGGTGGGCAGGGGGCGCCACCTTACTCTCCTCAGCTCCCTGAGGGAGAGAGAGAGAGACAGAGACAGAGAGAGAGATCCCTGACCTCTGAGTCTCTGCCTCCACCGCTGGCTGGTGCCAACTCACGCGCCATCCCACTTCCAGCCATCACCCCCACGCCTGCCCCGGGGCCAGCCCCACCACAGAGAGGCCGGTTGGTTCCTGCTCACCTCTGTGCCGTCCCTTCCCGACCTGACCCCAGTGCAGGGGATAAGCTTCAGACAAGTCTTTCCATGTCCCTCTGCATGACAATAGACTTCCTCCCCTCTCCCATTCCACAGGCCCACCCACCCGGGACATCCACCTTTGTCATTAGCTCAGGAGAGGATGCAAGATGAGAATCTCTGCTATTGTGTGGGGAGACTCAGTTTCCCGGGTTTCCCCCATGGACACATGTTCTTCAGCTGGGTCTGATTTTCTCCAGACAAGCTGTCTTGGGAAGGATTTGGCCAGCCCTAAGAACCTGAAGGGAAAGGGCGGAGGGGGGTTCTCTCTCTGCCCCCGACAGCCCCGAGCTGGGTCGGTCCCTCAGACCTGGCCAGGGGCAGCCCATCCCCCGGCGCCCTTCCCCGGGGCATCCAAGGGCAGGCTCGGCGCCAGCCCCACCCCGCTCGCCACTGCCCGACCATCGTCCTCCCTCGGGGGGCCTGGGCAGGACAGGGACCCGGGTGTGGGAGGCCTCCAGATCTCAGGCCTGGCACACCGTTTACCAGGCTGCTTCCTCCTCTGACGGGGGCCCAGCACACGCCCCAGGAGACTTGGCAGCCGCCCCCAGGGCTCTATCCTCTGGAACTCGTCCCCTTGGAAGGGGCCTGGCCCAGGTGCCAGGTTCGGCTGGTCGGCCAGCCTCCTTTGGAGAAAGCAGGCAAGCCGAGCCAGGCTTGCAGTGGCCCTGGCGTGACACCTGCCACCTCAGGCAGAGGGCCTCCCGCGTGCCCTCCATGGCGGGTTTCTCCCCGGAGCCGTGGCCTGGGCACTAGGAAGGCCGGGCCTCCCCGACTCCCGGGAGGAGGGACTAGCCCAGTTGCGCCCTGGCCCCCAAACCCTCTGGTGCCATCTGCCTGTCTCGGCACTTCTGACTCCACACAGCCTTTCCTACATCTGGGCTGCCTGCCGTGGCAAAGTGCAGGCGTGGGGTGAGGCCATGGCTTTGTCTTTCCAGGAAAAAATGAGCCCCTGGCCGAAGCAGCAGGCCCAGGCAGAGCCTTGAGCTTGAAGCCCAGTAGGTCTGTGGCCCTCAGGGCCAGAGCAATGCTGTCAAGGCAGGGAAGCGGCCTGCAAGCTGAGTGGGAGTGGGGGAGGGGAGGGAGACAGCTGAAGCCGAGTCCAGAAGGGCGGCGATGGAAGAGCTGCAGCTGGGTCAGAGCCTGGAGGGAGGGCGGGGCCTTCACTGAGGACCCCCCCGCCCCCCGAGGCCAGCCCTAGGCCCCGGCGGTCGCGCATGCGCCCTTGGCCTGTGCGGTGTGTGGGGGCTTGAACCCAAGCCCGCAGGGCTCCCGGAGCGGCCAGAGAAAGAAGGGCCCATGGAGAGGTAGGCGAGGTGGGCAGGGGGCGCCACCTTACTCTCCTCAGCTCCCTGAGGGAGAGAGAGAGAGACAGAGACAGAGAGAGAGATCCCTGACCTCTGAGTCTCTGCCTCCACCGCTGGCTGGTGCCAACTCACGCGCCATCCCACTTCCAGCCATCACCCCCACGCCTGCCCCGGGGCCAGCCCCACCACAGAGAGGCCGGTTGGTTCCTGCTCACCTCTGTGCCGTCCCTTCCCGACCTGACCCCAGTGCAGGGGATAAGCTTCAGACAAGTCTTTCCATGTCCCTCTGCATGACAATAGACTTCCTCCCCTCTCCCATTCCACAGGCCCACCCACCCGGGACATCCACCTTTGTCATTAGCTCAGGAGAGGATGCAAGATGAGAATCTCTGCTATTGTGTGGGGAGACTCAGTTTCCCGGGTTTCCCCCATGGACACATGTTCTTCAGCTGGGTCTGATTTTCTCCAGACAAGCTGTCTTGGGAAGGATTTGGCCAGCCCTAAGAACCTGAAGGGAAAGGGCGGAGGGGGGTTCTCTCTCTGCCCCCGACAGCCCCGAGCTGGGTCGGTCCCTCAGACCTGGCCAGGGGCAGCCCATCCCCCGGCGCCCTTCCCCGGGGCATCCAAGGGCAGGCTCGGCGCCAGCCCCACCCCGCTCGCCACTGCCCGACCATCGTCCTCCCTCGGGGGGCCTGGGCAGGACAGGGACCCGGGTGTGGGAGGCCTCCAGATCTCAGGCCTGGCACACCGTTTACCAGGCTGCTTCCTCCTCTGACGGGGGCCCAGCACACGCCCCAGGAGACTTGGCAGCCGCCCCCAGGGCTCTATCCTCTGGAACTCGTCCCCTTGGAAGGGGCCTGGCCCAGGTGCCAGGTTCGGCTGGTCGGCCAGCCTCCTTTGGAGAAAGCAGGCAAGCCGAGCCAGGCTTGCAGTGGCCCTGGCGTGATACCTGCCACCTCAGGCGGAGGGCCTCCCGCGTGCCCTCCATGGCGGGTTTCTCCCCGGAGCCGTGGCCTGGGCACTAGGAAGGCCGGGCCTCCCCGACTCCCGGGAGGAGGGGCTAGCCCAGTTGCGCCCTGGCCCCCAAACCCTCTGGTGCCATCTGCCTGTCTCGGCACTTCTGACTCCACACAGCCTTTCCTACATCTGGGCTGCCTGCCGTGGCAAAGTGCAGGCGTGGGGTGAGGCCATGGCTTTGTCTTTCCAGGAAAAAATGAGCCCCTGGCCGAAGCAGCAGGCCCAGGCAGAGCCTTGAGCTTGAAGCCCAGTAGGTCTGTGGCCCTCAGGGCCAGAGCAATGCTGTCAAGGCAGGGAAGCGGCCTGCAAGCTGAGTGGGAGTGGGGGAGGGGAGGGAGACAGCTGAAGCCGAGTCCAGAAGGGCGGCGATGGAAGAGCTGCAGCTGGGTCAGAGCCTGGAGGGAGGGCGGGGCCTTCACTGAGGACCCCCCCGCCCCCCGAGGCCAGCCCTAGGCCCCGGCGGTCGCGCATGCGCCCTTGGCCTGTGCGGTGTGTGGGGGCTTGAACCCAAGCCCGCAGGGCTCCCGGAGCGGCCAGAGAAAGAAGGGCCCATGGAGAGGTAGGCGAGGTGGGCAGGGGGCGCCACCTTACTCTCCTCAGCTCCCTGAGGGAGAGAGAGAGAGACAGAGACAGAGAGAGAGATCCCTGACCTCTGAGTCTCTGCCTCCACCGCTGGCTGGTGCCAACTCACGCGCCATCCCACTTCCAGCCATCACCCCCACGCCTGCCCCGGGGCCAGCCCCACCACAGAGAGGCCGGTTGGTTCCTGCTCACCTCTGTGCCGTCCCTTCCCGACCTGACCCCAGTGCAGGGGATAAGCTTCAGACAAGTCTTTCCATGTCCCTCTGCATGACAATAGACTTCCTCCCCTCTCCCATTCCACAGGCCCACCCACCCGGGACATCCACCTTTGTCATTAGCTCAGGAGAGGATGCAAGATGAGAATCTCTGCTATTGTGTGGGGAGACTCAGTTTCCCGGGTTTCCCCCATGGACACATGTTCTTCAGCTGGGTCTGATTTTCTCCAGACAAGCTGTCTTGGGAAGGATTTGGCCAGCCCTAAGAACCTGAAGGGAAAGGGCGGAGGGGGGTTCTCTCTCTGCCCCCGACAGCCCCGAGCTGGGTCGGTCCCTCAGACCTGGCCAGGGGCAGCCCATCCCCCGGCGCCCTTCCCCGGGGCATCCAAGGGCAGGCCCGGCGCCAGCCCCACCCCGCTCGCCACTGCCCGACCATCGTCCTCCCTCGGGGGGCCTGGGCAGGACAGGGACCCGGGTGTGGGAGGCCTCCAGATCTCAGGCCTGGCACACCGTTTACCAGGCTGCTTCCTGCTCTGACGGGGGCCCAGCACACGCCCCAGGAGACTTGGCAGCCGCCCCCAGGGCTCTATCCTCTGCAACTCGTCCCCTTGGAAGGGGCCTGGCCCAGGTGCCAGGTTCGGCTGGTCGGCCAGCCTCCTTTGGAGAAAGCAGGCAAGCCGAGCCAGGCTTGCAGTGGCCCTGGCGTGACACCTGCCACCTCAGGCGGAGGGCCTCCCGCGTGCCCTCCATGGCGGGTTTCTCCCCGGAGCCGTGGCCTGGGCACTAGGAAGGCCGGGCCTCCCCGACTCCCGGGAGGAGGGGCTAGCCCAGTTGCGCCCTGGCCCCCAAACCCTCTGGTGCCATCTGCCTGTCTCGGCACTTCTGACTCCACACAGCCTTTCCTACATCTGGGCTGCCTGCCGTGGCAAAGTGCAGGCGTGGGGTGAGGCCATGGCTTTGTCTTTCCAGGAAAAAATGAGCCCCTGGCCGAAGCAGCAGGCCCAGGCAGAGCCTTGAGCTTGAAGCCCAGTAGGTCTGTGGCCCTCAGGGCCAGAGCAATGCTGTCAAGGCAGGGAAGCGGCCTGCAAGCTGAGTGGGAGTGGGGGAGGGGAGGGAGACAGCTGAAGCCGAGTCCAGAAGGGCGGCGATGGAAGAGCTGCAGCTGGGTCAGAGCCTGGAGGGAGGGCGGGGCCTTCACTGAGGACCCCCCCGCCCCCCGAGGCCAGCCCTAGGCCCCGGCGGTCGCGCATGCGCCCTTGGCCTGTGCGGTGTGTGGGGGCTTGAACCCAAGCCCGCAGGGCTCCCGGAGCGGCCAGAGAAAGAAGGGCCCATGGAGAGGTAGGCGAGGTGGGCAGGGGGCGCCACCTTACTCTCCTCAGCTCCCTGAGGGAGAGAGAGAGAGACAGAGACAGAGAGAGAGATCCCTGACCTCTGAGTCTCTGCCTCCACCGCTGGCTGGTGCCAACTCACGCGCCATCCCCCTTCCAGCCATCACCCCCACGCCTGCCCCGGGGCCAGCCCCACCACAGAGAGGCCGGTTGGTTCCTGCTCACCTCTGTGCCGTCCCTTCCCGACCTGACCCCAGTGCAGGGGATAAGCTTCAGACAAGTCTTTCCATGTCCCTCTGCATGACAATAGACTTCCTCCCCTCTCCCATTCCACAGGCCCACCCACCCGGGACATCCACCTTTGTCATTAGCTCAGGAGAGGATGCAAGATGAGAATCTCTGCTATTGTGTGGGGAGACTCAGTTTCCCGGGTTTCCCCCATGGACACATGTTCTTCAGCTGGGTCTGATTTTCTCCAGACAAGCTGTCTTGGGAAGGATTTGGCCAGCCCTAAGAACCTGAAGGGAAAGGGCGGAGGGGGGTTCTCTCTCTGCCCCCGACAGCCCCGAGCTGGGTCGGTCCCTCAGACCTGGCCAGGGGCAGCCCATCCCCCGGCGCCCTTCCCCGGGGCATCCAAGGGCAGGCCGGGCGCCAGCCCCACACCGCTCGCCACTGCCCGACCATCGTCCTCCCTCGGGGGGCCTGGGCAGGACAGGGACCCGGGTGTGGGAGGCCTCCCGATCTCAGGCCTGGCACACCGTTTACCAGGCTGCTTCCTCCTCTGACGGGGGCCCAGCACACGCCCCAGGAGACTTGGCAGCCGCCCCCAGGGCTCTATCCTCTGGAACTCGTCCCCTTGGAAGGGGCCTGGCCCAGGTGCCAGGTTCGGCTGGTCGGCCAGCCTCCTTTGGAGAAAGCAGGCAAGCCGAGCCAGGCTTGCAGTGGCCCTGGCGTGATACCTGCCACCTCAGGCGGAGGGCCTCCCGCGTGCCCTCCATGGCGGGTTTCTCCCCGGAGCCGTGGCCTGGGCACTAGGAAGGCCGGGCCTCCCCGACTCCCGGGAGGAGGGGCTAGCCCAGTTGCGCCCTGGCCCCCAAACCCTCTGGTGCCATCTGCCTGTCTCGGCACTTCTGACTCCACACAGCCTTTCCTACATCTGGGCTGCCTGCCGTGGCAAAGTGCAGGCGTGGGGTGAGGCCATGGCTTTGTCTTTCCAGGAAAAAATGAGCCCCTGGCCGAAGCAGCAGGCCCAGGCAGAGCCTTGAGCTTGAAGCCCAGTAGGTCTGTGGCCCTCAGGGCCAGAGCAATGCTGTCAAGGCAGGGAAGCGGCCTGCAAGCTGAGTGGGAGTGGGGGAGGGGAGGGAGACAGCTGAAGCCGAGTCCAGAAGGGCGGCGATGGAAGAGCTGCAGCTGGGTCAGAGCCTGGAGGGAGGGCGGGGCCTTCACTGAGGACCCCCCCGCCCCCCGAGGCCAGCCCTAGGCCCCGGCGGTCGCGCATGCGCCCTTGGCCTGTGCGGTGTGTGGGGGCTTGAACCCAAGCCCGCAGGGCTCCCGGAGCGGCCAGAGAAAGAAGGGCCCATGGAGAGGTAGGCGAGGTGGGCAGGGGGCGCCACCTTACTCTCCTCAGCTCCCTGAGGGAGAGAGAGAGAGACAGAGACAGAGAGAGAGATCCCTGACCTCTGAGTCTCTGCCTCCACCGCTGGCTGGTGCCAACTCACGCGCCATCCCACTTCCAGCCATCACCCCCACGCCTGCCCCGGGGCCAGCCCCACCACAGAGAGGCCGGTTGGTTCCTGCTCACCTCTGTGCCGTCCCTTCCCGACCTGACCCCAGTGCAGGGGATAAGCTTCAGACAAGACTTTCCATGTCCCTCTGCATGACAATAGACTTCCTCCCCTCTCCCATTCCACAGGCCCACCCACCCGGGACATCCACATTTGTCATTAGCTCAGGAGAGGATGCAAGATGAGAATCTCTGCTATTGTGTGGGGAGACTCAGTTTCCCGGGTTTCCCCCATGGACACATGTTCTTCAGCTGGGTCTGATTTTCTCCAGACAAGCTGTCTTGGGAAGGATTTGGCCAGCCCTAAGAACCTGAAGGGAAAGGGCGGAGGGGGGTTCTCTCTCTGCCCCCGACAGCCCCGAGCTGGGTCTGTCCCTCAGACCTGGCCAGGGGCAGCCCATCCCCCGGCGCCCTTCTCCGGGGCATCCAAGGGCAGGCCGGGCGCCAGCCCCACACCGCTCGCCACTGCCCGACCATCGTCCTCCCTCGGGGGGCCTGGGCAGGACAGGGACCCGGGTGTGGGAGGCCTCCCGATCTCAGGCCTGGCACACCGTTTACCAGGCTGCTTCCTCCTCTGACGGGGGCCCAGCACACGCCCCAGGAGACTTGGCAGCCGCCCCCAGGGCTCTATCCTCTGGAACTCGTCCCCTTGGAAGGGGCCTGGCCCAGGTGCCAGGTTCGGCTGGTCGGCCAGCCTCCTTTGGAGAAAGCAGGCAAGCCGAGCCAGGCTTGCAGTGGCCCTGGCGTGATACCTGCCACCTCAGGCGGAGGGCCTCCCGCGTGCCCTCCATGGCGGGTTTCTCCCCGGAGCCGTGGCCTGGGCACTAGGAAGGCCGGGCCTCCCCGACTCCCGGGAGGAGGGGCTAGCCCAGTTGCGCCCTGGCCCCCAAACCCTCTGGTGCCATCTGCCTGTCTCGGCACTTCTGACTCCACACAGCCTTTCCTACATCTGGGCTGCCTGCCGTGGCAAAGTGCAGGCGTGGGGTGAGGCCATGGCTTTGTCTTTCCAGGAAAAAATGAGCCCCTGGCCGAAGCAGCAGGCCCAGGCAGAGCCTTGAGCTTGAAGCCCAGTAGGTCTGTGGCCCTCAGGGCCAGAGCAATGCTGTCAAGGCAGGGAAGCGGCCTGCAAGCTGAGTGGGAGTGGGGGAGGGGAGGGAGACAGCTGAAGCCGAGTCCAGAAGGGCGGCGATGGAAGAGCTGCAGCTGGGTCAGAGCCTGGAGGGAGGGCGGGGCCTTCACTGAGGACCCCCCCCCGCCCCCCGAGGCCAGCCCTAGGCCCCGGCGGTCGCGCATGCGCCCTTGGCCTGTGCTGTGTGTGGGGGCTTGAACCCAAGCCCGCAGGGCTCCCGGAGCGGCCAGAGAAAGAAGGGCCCATGGAGAGGTAGGCGAGGTGGGCAGGGGGCGCCACCTTACTCTCCTCAGCTCCCTGAGGGAGAGAGAGAGAGACAGAGACAGAGAGAGAGATCCCTGACCTCTGAGTCTCTGCCTCCACCGCTGGCTGGTGCCAACTCACGCGCCATCCCACTTCCAGCCATCACCCCCACGCCTGCCCCGGGGCCAGCCCCACCACAGAGAGGCCGGTTGGTTCCTGCTCACCTCTGTGCCGTCCCTTCCCGACCTGACCCCAGTGCAGGGGATAAGCTTCAGACAAGTCTTTCCATGTCCCTCTGCATGACAATAGACTTCCTCCCCTCTCCCATTCCACAGGCCCACCCACCCGGGACATCCACCTTTGTCATTAGCTCAGGAGAGGATGCAAGATGAGAATCTCTGCTATTGTGTGGGGAGACTCAGTTTCCCGGGTTTCCCCCATGGACACATGTTCTTCAGCTGGGTCTGATTTTCTCCAGACAAGCTGTCTTGGGAAGGATTTGGCCAGCCCTAAGAACCTGAAGGGAAAGGGCGGAGGGGGGTTCTCTCTCTGCCCCCGACAGCCCCGAGCTGGGTCGGTCCCTCAGACCTGGCCAGGGGCAGCCCATCCCCCGGCGCCCTTCCCCGGGGCATCCAAGGGCAGGCTCGGCGCCAGCCCCACCCCGCTCGCCACTGCCCGACCATCGTCCTCCCTCGGGGGGCCTGGGCAGGACAGGGACCCGGGTGTGGGAGGCCTCCAGATCTCAGGCCTGGCACACCGTTTACCAGGCTGCTTCCTCCTCTGACGGGGGCCCAGCACACGCCCCAGGAGACTTGGCAGCCGCCCCCAGGGCTCTATCCTCTGGAACTCGTCCCCTTGGAAGGGGCCTGGCCCAGGTGCCAGGTTCGGCTGGTCGGCCAGCCTCCTTTGGAGAAAGCAGGCAAGCCGAGCCAGGCTTGCAGTGGCCCTGGCGTGACACCTGCCACCTCAGGCAGAGGGCCTCCCGCGTGCCCTCCATGGCGGGTTTCTCCCCGGAGCCGTGGCCTGGGCACTAGGAAGGCCGGGCCTCCCCGACTCCCGGGAGGAGGGACTAGCCCAGTTGCGCCCTGGCCCCCAAACCCTCTGGTGCCATCTGCCTGTCTCGGCACTTCTGACTCCACACAGCCTTTCCTACATCTGGGCTGCCTGCCGTGGCAAAGTGCAGGCGTGGGGTGAGGCCATGGCTTTGTCTTTCCAGGAAAAAATGAGCCCCTGGCCGAAGCAGCAGGCCCAGGCAGAGCCTTGAGCTTGAAGCCCAGTAGGTCTGTGGCCCTCAGGGCCAGAGCAATGCTGTCAAGGCAGGGAAGCGGCCTGCAAGCTGAGTGGGAGTGGGGGAGGGGAGGGAGACAGCTGAAGCCGAGTCCAGAAGGGCGGCGATGGAAGAGCTGCAGCTGGGTCAGAGCCTGGAGGGAGGGCGGGGCCTTCACTGAGGACCCCCCCGCCCCCCGAGGCCAGCCCTAGGCCCCGGCGGTCGCGCATGCGCCCTTGGCCTGTGCGGTGTGTGGGGGCTTGAACCCAAGCCCGCAGGGCTCCCGGAGCGGCCAGAGAAAGAAGGGCCCATGGAGAGGTAGGCGAGGTGGGCAGGGGGCGCCACCTTACTCTCCTCAGCTCCCTGAGGGAGAGAGAGAGAGACAGAGACAGAGAGAGAGATCCCTGACCTCTGAGTCTCTGCCTCCACCGCTGGCTGGTGCCAACTCACGCGCCATCCCACTTCCAGCCATCACCCCCACGCCTGCCCCGGGGCCAGCCCCACCACAGAGAGGCCGGTTGGTTCCTGCTCACCTCTGTGCCGTCCCTTCCCGACCTGACCCCAGTGCAGGGGATAAGCTTCAGACAAGTCTTTCCATGTCCCTCTGCATGACAATAGACTTCCTCCCCTCTCCCATTCCACAGGCCCACCCACCCGGGACATCCACCTTTGTCATTAGCTCAGGAGAGGATGCAAGATGAGAATCTCTGCTATTGTGTGGGGAGACTCAGTTTCCCGGGTTTCCCCCATGGACACATGTTCTTCAGCTGGGTCTGATTTTCTCCAGACAAGCTGTCTTGGGAAGGATTTGGCCAGCCCTAAGAACCTGAAGGGAAAGGGCGGAGGGGGGTTCTCTCTCTGCCCCCGACAGCCCCGAGCTGGGTCGGTCCCTCAGACCTGGCCAGGGGCAGCCCATCCCCCGGCGCCCTTCCCCGGGGCATCCAAGGGCAGGCTCGGCGCCAGCCCCACCCCGCTCGCCACTGCCCGACCATCGTCCTCCCTCGGGGGGCCTGGGCAGGACAGGGACCCGGGTGTGGGAGGCCTCCAGATCTCAGGCCTGGCACACCGTTTACCAGGCTGCTTCCTCCTCTGACGGGGGCCCAGCACACGCCCCAGGAGACTTGGCAGCCGCCCCCAGGGCTCTATCCTCTGGAACTCGTCCCCTTGGAAGGGGCCTGGCCCAGGTGCCAGGTTCGGCTGGTCGGCCAGCCTCCTTTGGAGAAAGCAGGCAAGCCGAGCCAGGCTTGCAGTGGCCCTGGCGTGACACCTGCCACCTCAGGCAGAGGGCCTCCCGCGTGCCCTCCATGGCGGGTTTCTCCCCGGAGCCGTGGCCTGGGCACTAGGAAGGCCGGGCCTCCCCGACTCCCGGGAGGAGGGGCTAGCCCAGTTGCGCCCTGGCCCCCAAACCCTCTGGTGCCATCTGCCTGTCTCGGCACTTCTGACTCCACACAGCCTTTCCTACATCTGGGCTGCCTGCCGTGGCAAAGTGCAGGCGTGGGGTGAGGCCATGGCTTTGTCTTTCCAGGAAAAAATGAGCCCCTGGCCGAAGCAGCAGGCCCAGGCAGAGCCTTGAGCTTGAAGCCCAGTAGGTCTGTGGCCCTCAGGGCCAGAGCAATGCTGTCAAGGCAGGGAAGCGGCCTGCAAGCTGAGTGGGAGTGGGGGAGGGGAGGGAGACAGCTGAAGCCGAGTCCAGAAGGGCGGCGATGGAAGAGCTGCAGCTGGGTCAGAGCCTGGAGGGAGGGCGGGGCCTTCACTGAGGACCCCCCCGCCCCCCGAGGCCAGCCCTAGGCCCCGGCGGTCGCGCATGCGCCCTTGGCCTGTGCGGTGTGTGGGGGCTTGAACCCAAGCCCGCAGGGCTCCCGGAGCGGCCAGAGAAAGAAGGGCCCATGGAGAGGTAGGCGAGGTGGGCAGGGGGCGCCACCTTACTCTCCTCAGCTCCCTGAGGGAGAGAGAGAGAGACAGAGACAGAGAGAGAGATCCCTGACCTCTGAGTCTCTGCCTCCACCGCTGGCTGGTGCCAACTCACGCGCCATCCCACTTCCAGCCATCACCCCCACGCCTGCCCCGGGGCCAGCCCCACCACAGAGAGGCCGGTTGGTTCCTGCTCACCTCTGTGCCGTCCCTTCCCGACCTGACCCCAGTGCAGGGGATAAGCTTCAGACAAGTCTTTCCATGTCCCTCTGCATGACAATAGACTTCCTCCCCTCTCCCATTCCACAGGCCCACCCACCCGGGACATCCACCTTTGTCATTAGCTCAGGAGAGGATGCAAGATGAGAATCTCTGCTATTGTGTGGGGAGACTCAGTTTCCCGGGTTTCCCCCATGGACACATGTTCTTCAGCTGGGTCTGATTTTCTCCAGACAAGCTGTCTTGGGAAGGATTTGGCCAGCCCTAAGAACCTGAAGGGAAAGGGCGGAGGGGGGTTCTCTCTCTGCCCCCGACAGCCCCGAGCTGGGTCGGTCCCTCAGACCTGGCCAGGGGCAGCCCATCCCCCGGCGCACTTCCCCGGGGCATCCAAGGGCAGGCCGGGCGCCAGCCCCACACCGCTCGCCACTGCCCGACCATCGTCCTCCCTCGGGGGGCCTGGGCAGGACAGGGACCCGGGTGTGGGAGGCCTCCAGATCTCAGGCCTGGCACACCGTTTACCAGGCTGCTTCCTCCTCTGACGGGGGCCCAGCACACGCCCCAGGAGACTTGGCAGCCGCCCCCAGGGCTCTATCCTCTGGAACTCGTCCCCTTGGAAGGGGCCTGGCCCAGGTGCCAGGTTCGGCTGGTCGGCCAGCCTCCTTTGGAGAAAGCAGGCAAGCCGAGCCAGGCTTGCAGTGGCCCTGGCGTGATACCTGCCACCTCAGGCGGAGGGCCTCCCGCGTGCCCTCCATGGCGGGTTTCTCCCCGGAGCCGTGGCCTGGGCACTAGGAAGGCCGGGCCTCCCCGACTCCCGGGAGGAGGGGCTAGCCCAGTTGCGCCCTGGCCCCCAAACCCTCTGGTGCCATCTGCCTGTCTCGGCACTTCTGACTCCACACAGCCTTTCCTACATCTGGGCTGCCTGCCGTGGCAAAGTGCAGGCGTGGGGTGAGGCCATGGCTTTGTCTTTCCAGGAAAAAATGAGCCCCTGGCCGAAGCAGCAGGCCCAGGCAGAGCCTTGAGCTTGAAGCCCAGTAGGTCTGTGGCCCTCAGGGCCAGAGCAATGCTGTCAAGGCAGGGAAGCGGCCTGCAAGCTGAGTGGGAGTGGGGGAGGGGAGGGAGACAGCTGAAGCCGAGTCCAGAAGGGCGGCGATGGAAGAGCTGCAGCTGGGTCAGAGCCTGGAGGGAGGGCGGGGCCTTCACTGAGGACCCCCCCGCCCCCCGAGGCCAGCCCTAGGCCCCGGCGGTCGCGCATGCGCCCTTGGCCTGTGCGGTGTGTGGGGGCTTGAACCCAAGCCCGCAGGGCTCCCGGAGCGGCCAGAGAAAGAAGGGCCCATGGAGAGGTAGGCGAGGTGGGCAGGGGGCGCCACCTTACTCTCCTCAGCTCCCTGAGGGAGAGAGAGAGAGACAGAGACAGAGAGAGAGATCCCTGACCTCTGAGTCTCTGCCTCCACCGCTGGCTGGTGCCAACTCACGCGCCATCCCACTTCCAGCCATCACCCCCACGCCTGCCCCGGGGCCAGCCCCACCACAGAGAGGCCGGTTGGTTCCTGCTCACCTCTGTGCCGTCCCTTCCCGACCTGACCCCAGTGCAGGGGATAAGCTTCAGACAAGTCTTTCCATGTCCCTCTGCATGACAATAGACTTCCTCCCCTCTCCCATTCCACAGGCCCACCCACCCGGGACATCCACCTTTGTCATTAGCTCAGGAGAGGATGCAAGATGAGAATCTCTGCTATTGTGTGGGGAGACTCAGTTTCCCGGGTTTCCCCCATGGACACATGTTCTTCAGCTGGGTCTGATTTTCTCCAGACAAGCTGTCTTGGGAAGGATTTGGCCAGCCCTAAGAACCTGAAGGGAAAGGGCGGAGGGGGGTTCTCTCTCTGCCCCCGACAGCCCCGAGCTGGGTCGGTCCCTCAGACCTGGCCAGGGGCAGCCCATCCCCCGGCGCCCTTCCCCGGGGCATCCAAGGGCAGGCTCGGCGCCAGCCCCACCCCGCTCGCCACTGCCCGACCATCGTCCTCCCTCGGGGGGCCTGGGCAGGACAGGGACCCGGGTGTGGGAGGCCTCCAGATCTCAGGCCTGGCACACCGTTTACCAGGCTGCTTCCTCCTCTGACGGGGGCCCAGCACACGCCCCAGGAGACTTGGCAGCCGCCCCCAGGGCTCTATCCTCTGGAACTCGTCCCCTTGGAAGGGGCCTGGCCCAGGTGCCAGGTTCGGCTGGTCGGCCAGCCTCCTTTGGAGAAAGCAGGCAAGCCGAGCCAGGCTTGCAGTGGCCCTGGCGTGACACCTGCCACCTCAGGCAGAGGGCCTCCCGCGTGCCCTCCATGGCGGGTTTCTCCCCGGAGCCGTGGCCTGGGCACTAGGAAGGCCGGGCCTCCCCGACTCCCGGGAGGAGGGGCTAGCCCAGTTGCGCCCTGGCCCCCAAACCCTCTGGTGCCATCTGCCTGTCTCGGCACTTCTGACTCCACACAGCCTTTCCTACATCTGGGCTGCCTGCCGTGGCAAAGTGCAGGCGTGGGGTGAGGCCATGGCTTTGTCTTTCCAGGAAAAAATGAGCCCCTGGCCGAAGCAGCAGGCCCAGGCAGAGCCTTGAGCTTGAAGCCCAGTAGGTCTGTGGCCCTCAGGGCCAGAGCAATGCTGTCAAGGCAGGGAAGCGGCCTGCAAGCTGAGTGGGAGTGGGGGAGGGGAGGGAGACAGCTGAAGCCGAGTCCAGAAGGGCGGCGATGGAAGAGCTGCAGCTGGGTCAGAGCCTGGAGGGAGGGCGGGGCCTTCACTGAGGACCCCCCCGCCCCCCGAGGCCAGCCCTAGGCCCCGGCGGTCGCGCATGCGCCCTTGGCCTGTGCGGTGTGTGGGGGCTTGAACCCAAGCCCGCAGGGCTCCCGGAGCGGCCAGAGAAAGAAGGGCCCATGGAGAGGTAGGCGAGGTGGGCAGGGGGCGCCACCTTACTCTCCTCAGCTCCCTGAGGGAGAGAGAGAGAGACAGAGACAGAGAGAGAGATCCCTGACCTCTGAGTCTCTGCCTCCACCGCTGGCTGGTGCCAACTCACGCGCCATCCCACTTCCAGCCATCACCCCCACGCCTGCCCCGGGGCCAGCCCCACCACAGAGAGGCCGGTTGGTTCCTGCTCACCTCTGTGCCGTCCCTTCCCGACCTGACCCCAGTGCAGGGGATAAGCTTCAGACAAGTCTTTCCATGTCCCTCTGCATGACAATAGACTTCCTCCCCTCTCCCATTCCACAGGCCCACCCACCCGGGACATCCACCTTTGTCATTAGCTCAGGAGAGGATGCAAGATGAGAATCTCTGCTATTGTGTGGGGAGACTCAGTTTCCCGGGTTTCCCCCATGGACACATGTTCTTCAGCTGGGTCTGATTTTCTCCAGACAAGCTGTCTTGGGAAGGATTTGGCCAGCCCTAAGAACCTGAAGGGAAAGGGCGGAGGGGGGTTCTCTCTCTGCCCCCGACAGCCCCGAGCTGGGTCGGTCCCTCAGACCTGGCCAGGGGCAGCCCATCCCCCGGCGCCCTTCCCCGGGGCATCCAAGGGCAGGCCGGGCGCCAGCCCCACACCGCTCGCCACTGCCCGACCATCGTCCTCCCTCGGGGGGCCTGGGCAGGACAGGGACCCGGGTGTGGGAGGCCTCCAGATCTCAGGCCTGGCACACCGTTTACCAGGCTGCTTCCTCCTCTGACGGGGGCCCAGCACACGCCCCAGGAGACTTGGCAGCCGCCCCCAGGGCTCTATCCTCTGGAACTCGTCCCCTTGGAAGGGGCCTGGCCCAGGTGCCAGGTTCGGCTGGTCGGCCAGCCTCCTTTGGAGAAAGCAGGCAAGCCGAGCCAGGCTTGCAGTGGCCCTGGCGTGATACCTGCCACCTCAGGCGGAGGGCCTCCCGCGTGCCCTCCATGGCGGGTTTCTCCCCGGAGCCGTGGCCTGGGCACTAGGAAGGCCGGGCCTCCCCGACTCCCGGGAGGAGGGGCTAGCCCAGTTGCGCCCTGGCCCCCAAACCCTCTGGTGCCATCTGCCTGTCTCGGCACTTCTGACTCCACACAGCCTTTCCTACATCTGGGCTGCCTGCCGTGGCAAAGTGCAGGCGTGGGGTGAGGCCATGGCTTTGTCTTTCCAGGAAAAAATGAGCCCCTGGCCGAAGCAGCAGGCCCAGGCAGAGCCTTGAGCTTGAAGCCCAGTAGGTCTGTGGCCCTCAGGGCCAGAGCAATGCTGTCAAGGCAGGGAAGCGGCCTGCAAGCTGAGTGGGAGTGGGGGAGGGGAGGGAGACAGCTGAAGCCGAGTCCAGAAGGGCGGCGATGGAAGAGCTGCAGCTGGGTCAGAGCCTGGAGGGAGGGCGGGGCCTTCACTGAGGACCCCCCCGCCCCCCGAGGCCAGCCCTAGGCCCCGGCGGTCGCGCATGCGCCCTTGGCCTGTGCGGTGTGTGGGGGCTTGAACCCAAGCCCGCAGGGCTCCCGGAGCGGCCAGAGAAAGAAGGGCCCATGGAGAGGTAGGCGAGGTGGGCAGGGGGCGCCACCTTACTCTCCTCAGCTCCCTGAGGGAGAGAGAGAGAGACAGAGACAGAGAGAGAGATCCCTGACCTCTGAGTCTCTGCCTCCACCGCTGGCTGGTGCCAACTCACGCGCCATCCCACTTCCAGCCATCACCCCCACGCCTGCCCCGGGGCCAGCCCCACCACAGAGAGGCCGGTTGGTTCCTGCTCACCTCTGTGCCGTCCCTTCCCGACCTGACCCCAGTGCAGGGGATAAGCTTCAGACAAGTCTTTCCATGTCCCTCTGCATGACAATAGACTTCCTCCCCTCTCCCATTCCACAGGCCCACCCACCCGGGACATCCACCTTTGTCATTAGCTCAGGAGAGGATGCAAGATGAGAATCTCTGCTATTGTGTGGGGAGACTCAGTTTCCCGGGTTTCCCCCATGGACACATGTTCTTCAGCTGGGTCTGATTTTCTCCAGACAAGCTGTCTTGGGAAGGATTTGGCCAGCCCTAAGAACCTGAAGGGAAAGGGCGGAGGGGGGTTCTCTCTCTGCCCCCGACAGCCCCGAGCTGGGTCGGTCCCTCAGACCTGGCCAGGGGCAGCCCATCCCCCGGCGCCCTTCCCCGGGGCATCCAAGGGCAGGCTCGGCGCCAGCCCCACCCCGCTCGCCACTGCCCGACCATCGTCCTCCCTCGGGGGGCCTGGGCAGGACAGGGACCCGGGTGTGGGAGGCCTCCAGATCTCAGGCCTGGCACACCGTTTACCAGGCTGCTTCCTCCTCTGACGGGGGCCCAGCACACGCCCCAGGAGACTTGGCAGCCGCCCCCAGGGCTCTATCCTCTGGAACTCGTCCCCTTGGAAGGGGCCTGGCCCAGGTGCCAGGTTCGGCTGGTCGGCCAGCCTCCTTTGGAGAAAGCAGGCAAGCCGAGCCAGGCTTGCAGTGGCCCTGGCGTGACACCTGCCACCTCAGGCAGAGGGCCTCCCGCGTGCCCTCCATGGCGGGTTTCTCCCCGGAGCCGTGGCCTGGGCACTAGGAAGGCCGGGCCTCCCCGACTCCCGGGAGGAGGGGCTAGCCCAGTTGCGCCCTGGCCCCCAAACCCTCTGGTGCCATCTGCCTGTCTCGGCACTTCTGACTCCACACAGCCTTTCCTACATCTGGGCTGCCTGCCGTGGCAAAGTGCAGGCGTGGGGTGAGGCCATGGCTTTGTCTTTCCAGGAAAAAATGAGCCCCTGGCCGAAGCAGCAGGCCCAGGCAGAGCCTTGAGCTTGAAGCCCAGTAGGTCTGTGGCCCTCAGGGCCAGAGCAATGCTGTCAAGGCAGGGAAGCGGCCTGCAAGCTGAGTGGGAGTGGGGGAGGGGAGGGAGACAGCTGAAGCCGAGTCCAGAAGGGCGGCGATGGAAGAGCTGCAGCTGGGTCAGAGCCTGGAGGGAGGGCGGGGCCTTCACTGAGGACCCCCCCGCCCCCCGAGGCCAGCCCTAGGCCCCGGCGGTCGCGCATGCGCCCTTGGCCTGTGCGGTGTGTGGGGGCTTGAACCCAAGCCCGCAGGGCTCCCGGAGCGGCCAGAGAAAGAAGGGCCCATGGAGAGGTAGGCGAGGTGGGCAGGGGGCGCCACCTTACTCTCCTCAGCTCCCTGAGGGAGAGAGAGAGAGACAGAGACAGAGAGAGAGATCCCTGACCTCTGAGTCTCTGCCTCCACCGCTGGCTGGTGCCAACTCACGCGCCATCCCACTTCCAGCCATCACCCCCACGCCTGCCCCGGGGCCAGCCCCACCACAGAGAGGCCGGTTGGTTCCTGCTCACCTCTGTGCCGTCCCTTCCCGACCTGACCCCAGTGCAGGGGATAAGCTTCAGACAAGTCTTTCCATGTCCCTCTGCATGACAATAGACTTCCTCCCCTCTCCCATTCCACAGGCCCACCCACCCGGGACATCCACCTTTGTCATTAGCTCAGGAGAGGATGCAAGATGAGAATCTCTGCTATTGTGTGGGGAGACTCAGTTTCCCGGGTTTCCCCCATGGACACATGTTCTTCAGCTGGGTCTGATTTTCTCCAGACAAGCTGTCTTGGGAAGGATTTGGCCAGCCCTAAGAACCTGAAGGGAAAGGGCGGAGGGGGGTTCTCTCTCTGCCCCCGACAGCCCCGAGCTGGGTCGGTCCCTCAGACCTGGCCAGGGGCAGCCCATCCCCCGGCGCCCTTCCCCGGGGCATCCAAGGGCAGGCCCGGCGCCAGCCCCACCCCGCTCGCCACTGCCCGACCATCGTCCTCCCTCGGGGGGCCTGGGCAGGACAGGGACCCGGGTGTGGGAGGCCTCCAGATCTCAGGCCTGGCACACCGTTTACCAGGCTGCTTCCTCCTCTGACGGGGGCCCAGCACACGCCCCAGGAGACTTGGCAGCCGCCCCCAGGGCTCTATCCTCTGCAACTCGTCCCCTTGGAAGGGGCCTGGCCCAGGTGCCAGGTTCGGCTGGTCGGCCAGCCTCCTTTGGAGAAAGCAGGCAAGCCGAGCCAGGCTTGCAGTGGCCCTGGCGTGATACCTGCCACCTCAGGCGGAGGGCCTCCCGCGTGCCCTCCATGGCGGGTTTCTCCCCGGAGCCGTGGCCTGGGCACTAGGAAGGCCGGGCCTCCCCGACTCCCGGGAGGAGGGGCTAGCCCAGTTGCGCCCTGGCCCCCAAACCCTCTGGTGCCATCTGCCTGTCTCGGCACTTCTGACTCCACACAGCCTTTCCTACATCTGGGCTGCCTGCCGTGGCAAAGTGCAGGCGTGGGGTGAGGCCATGGCTTTGTCTTTCCAGGAAAAAATGAGCCCCTGGCCGAAGCAGCAGGCCCAGGCAGAGCCTTGAGCTTGAAGCCCAGTAGGTCTGTGGCCCTCAGGGCCAGAGCAATGCTGTCAAGGCAGGGAAGCGGCCTGCAAGCTGAGTGGGAGTGGGGGAGGGGAGGGAGACAGCTGAAGCCGAGTCCAGAAGGGCGGCGATGGAAGAGCTGCAGCTGGGTCAGAGCCTGGAGGGAGGGCGGGGCCTTCACTGAGGACCCCCCCGCCCCCCGAGGCCAGCCCTAGGCCCCGGCGGTCGCGCATGCGCCCTTGGCCTGTGCGGTGTGTGGGGGCTTGAACCCAAGCCCGCAGGGCTCCCGGAGCGGCCAGAGAAAGAAGGGCCCATGGAGAGGTAGGCGAGGTGGGCAGGGGGCGCCACCTTACTCTCCTCAGCTCCCTGAGGGAGAGAGAGAGAGACAGAGACAGAGAGAGAGATCCCTGACCTCTGAGTCTCTGCCTCCACCGCTGGCTGGTGCCAACTCACGCGCCATCCCACTTCCAGCCATCACCCCCACGCCTGCCCCGGGGCCAGCCCCACCACAGAGAGGCCGGTTGGTTCCTGCTCACCTCTGTGCCGTCCCTTCCCGACCTGACCCCAGTGCAGGGGATAAGCTTCAGACAAGTCTTTCCATGTCCCTCTGCATGACAATAGACTTCCTCCCCTCTCCCATTCCACAGGCCCACCCACCCGGGACATCCACCTTTGTCATTAGCTCAGGAGAGGATGCAAGATGAGAATCTCTGCTATTGTGTGGGGAGACTCAGTTTCCCGGGTTTCCCCCATGGACACATGTTCTTCAGCTGGGTCTGATTTTCTCCAGACAAGCTGTCTTGGGAAGGATTTGGCCAGCCCTAAGAACCTGAAGGGAAAGGGCGGAGGGGGGTTCTCTCTCTGCCCCCGACAGCCCCGAGCTGGGTCGGTCCCTCAGACCTGGCCAGGGGCAGCCCATCCCCCGGCGCCCTTCCCCGGGGCATCCAAGGGCAGGCCCGGCGCCAGCCCCACCCCGCTCGCCACTGCCCGACCATCGTCCTCCCTCGGGGGGCCTGGGCAGGACAGGGACCCGGGTGTGGGAGGCCTCCAGATCTCAGGCCTGGCACACCGTTTACCAGGCTGCTTCCTCCTCTGACGGGGGCCCAGCACACGCCCCAGGAGACTTGGCAGCCGCCCCCAGGGCTCTATCCTCTGCAACTCGTCCCCTTGGAAGGGGCCTGGCCCAGGTGCCAGGTTCGGCTGGTCGGCCAGCCTCCTTTGGAGAAAGCAGGCAAGCCGAGCCAGGCTTGCAGTGGCCCTGGCGTGATACCTGCCACCTCAGGCGGAGGGCCTCCCGCGTGCCCTCCATGGCGGGTTTCTCCCCGGAGCCGTGGCCTGGGCACTAGGAAGGCCGGGCCTCCCCGACTCCCGGGAGGAGGGGCTAGCCCAGTTGCGCCCTGGCCCCCAAACCCTCTGGTGCCATCTGCCTGTCTCGGCACTTCTGACTCCACACAGCCTTTCCTACATCTGGGCTGCCTGCCGTGGCAAAGTGCAGGCGTGGGGTGAGGCCATGGCTTTGTCTTTCCAGGAAAAAATGAGCCCCTGGCCGAAGCAGCAGGCCCAGGCAGAGCCTTGAGCTTGAAGCCCAGTAGGTCTGTGGCCCTCAGGGCCAGAGCAATGCTGTCAAGGCAGGGAAGCGGCCTGCAAGCTGAGTGGGAGTGGGGGAGGGGAGGGAGACAGCTGAAGCCGAGTCCAGAAGGGCGGCGATGGAAGAGCTGCAGCTGGGTCAGAGCCTGGAGGGAGGGCGGGGCCTTCACTGAGGACCCCCCCCCGCCCCCCGAGGCCAGCCCTAGGCCCCGGCGGTCGCGCATGCGCCCTTGGCCTGTGCTGTGTGTGGGGGCTTGAACCCAAGCCCGCAGGGCTCCCGGAGCGGCCAGAGAAAGAAGGGCCCATGGAGAGGTAGGCGAGGTGGGCAGGGGGCGCCACCTTACTCTCCTCAGCTCCCTGAGGGAGAGAGAGAGAGACAGAGACAGAGAGAGAGATCCCTGACCTCTGAGTCTCTGCCTCCACCGCTGGCTGGTGCCAACTCACGCGCCATCCCACTTCCAGCCATCACCCCCACGCCTGCCCCGGGGCCAGCCCCACCACAGAGAGGCCGGTTGGTTCCTGCTCACCTCTGTGCCGTCCCTTCCCGACCTGACCCCAGTGCAGGGGATAAGCTTCAGACAAGTCTTTCCATGTCCCTCTGCATGACAATAGACTTCCTCCCCTCTCCCATTCCACAGGCCCACCCACCCGGGACATCCACCTTAGTCATTAGCTCAGGAGAGGATGCAAGATGAGAATCTCTGCTATTGTGTGGGGAGACTCAGTTTCCCGGGTTTCCCCCATGGACACATGTTCTTCAGCTGGGTCTGA
The DNA here is from genome assembly GCF_020826845.1 of Diceros bicornis minor. Classification (NCBI taxonomy): domain Eukaryota; kingdom Metazoa; phylum Chordata; class Mammalia; order Perissodactyla; family Rhinocerotidae; genus Diceros; species Diceros bicornis. The sequence goes on from NW_026691039.1 coordinate 1,099,015, forward strand.
TTTTCTCCAGACAAGCTGTCTTGGGAAGGATTTGGCCAGCCCTAAGAACCTGAAGGGAAAGGGCGGAGGGGGGTTCTCTCTCTGCCCCCGACAGCCCCGAGCTGGGTCGGTCCCTCAGACCTGGCCAGGGGCAGCCCATCCCCCGGCGCCCTTCCCCGGGGCATCCAAGGGCAGGCCCGGCGCCAGCCCCACCCCGCTCGCCACTGCCCGACCATCGTCCTCCCTCGGGGGGCCTGGGCAGGACAGGGACCCGGGTGTGGGAGGCCTCCAGATCTCAGGCCTGGCACACCGTTTACCAGGCTGCTTCCTCCTCTGACGGGGGCCCAGCACACGCCCCAGGAGTCTTGGCAGCCGCCCCCAGGGCTCTATCCTCTGCAACTCGTCCCCTTGGAAGGGGCCTGGCCCAGGTGCCAGGTTCGGCTGGTCGGCCAGCCTCCTTTGGAGAAAGCAGGCAAGCCGAGCCAGGCTTGCAGTGGCCCTGGCGTGATACCTGCCACCTCAGGCGGAGGGCCTCCCGCGTGCCCTCCATGGCGGGTTTCTCCCCGGAGCCGTGGCCTGGGCACTAGGAAGGCCGGGCCTCCCCGACTCCCGGGAGGAGGGGCTAGCCCAGTTGCGCCCTGGCCCCCAAACCCTCTGGTGCCATCTGCCTGTCTCGGCACTTCTGACTCCACACAGCCTTTCCTACATCTGGGCTGCCTGCCGTGGCAAAGTGCAGGCGTGGGGTGAGGCCATGGCTTTGTCTTTCCAGGAAAAAATGAGCCCCTGGCCGAAGCAGCAGGCCCAGGCAGAGCCTTGAGCTTGAAGCCCAGTAGGTCTGTGGCCCTCAGGGCCAGAGCAATGCTGTCAAGGCAGGGAAGCGGCCTGCAAGCTGAGTGGGAGTGGGGGAGGGGAGGGAGACAGCTGAAGCCGAGTCCAGAAGGGCGGCGATGGAAGAGCTGCAGCTGGGTCAGAGCCTGGAGGGAGGGCGGGGCCTTCACTGAGGACCCCCCCGCCCCCCGAGGCCAGCCCTAGGCCCCGGCGGTCGCGCATGCGCCCTTGGCCTGTGCGGTGTGTGGGGGCTTGAACCCAAGCCCGCAGGGCTCCCGGAGCGGCCAGAGAAAGAAGGGCCCATGGAGAGGTAGGCGAGGTGGGCAGGGGGCGCCACCTTACTCTCCTCAGCTCCCTGAGGGAGAGAGAGAGAGACAGAGACAGAGAGAGAGATCCCTGACCTCTGAGTCTCTGCCTCCACCGCTGGCTGGTGCCAACTCACGCGCCATCCCACTTCCAGCCATCACCCCCACGCCTGCCCCGGGGCCAGCCCCACCACAGAGAGGCCGGTTGGTTCCTGCTCACCTCTGTGCCGTCCCTTCCCGACCTGACCCCAGTGCAGGGGATAAGCTTCAGACAAGTCTTTCCATGTCCCTCTGCATGACAATAGACTTCCTCCCCTCTCCCATTCCACAGGCCCACCCACCCGGGACATCCACCTTTGTCATTAGCTCAGGAGAGGATGCAAGATGAGAATCTCTGCTATTGTGTGGGGAGACTCAGTTTCCCGGGTTTCCCCCATGGACACATGTTCTTCAGCTGGGTCTGATTTTCTCCAGACAAGCTGTCTTGGGAAGGATTTGGCCAGCCCTAAGAACCTGAAGGGAAAGGGCGGAGGGGGGTTCTCTCTCTGCCCCCGACAGCCCCGAGCTGGGTCGGTCCCTCAGACCTGGCCAGGGGCAGCCCATCCCCCGGCGCCCTTCCCCGGGGCATCCAAGGGCAGGCCCGGCGCCAGCCCCACCCCGCTCGCCACTGCCCGACCATCGTCCTCCCTCGGGGGGCCTGGGCAGGACAGGGACCCGGGTGTGGGAGGCCTCCAGATCTCAGGCCTGGCACACCGTTTACCAGGCTGCTTCCTCCTCTGACGGGGGCCCAGCACACGCCCCAGGAGACTTGGCAGCCGCCCCCAGGGCTCTATCCTCTGCAACTCGTCCCCTTGGAAGGGGCCTGGCCCAGGTGCCAGGTTCGGCTGGTCGGCCAGCCTCCTTTGGAGAAAGCAGGCAAGCCGAGCCAGGCTTGCAGTGGCCCTGGCGTGATACCTGCCACCTCAGGCGGAGGGCCTCCCGCGTGCCCTCCATGGCGGGTTTCTCCCCGGAGCCGTGGCCTGGGCACTAGGAAGGCCGGGCCTCCCCGACTCCCGGGAGGAGGGGCTAGCCCAGTTGCGCCCTGGCCCCCAAACCCTCTGGTGCCATCTGCCTGTCTCGGCACTTCTGACTCCACACAGCCTTTCCTACATCTGGGCTGCCTGCCGTGGCAAAGTGCAGGCGTGGGGTGAGGCCATGGCTTTGTCTTTCCAGGAAAAAATGAGCCCCTGGCCGAAGCAGCAGGCCCAGGCAGAGCCTTGAGCTTGAAGCCCAGTAGGTCTGTGGCCCTCAGGGCCAGAGCAATGCTGTCAAGGCAGGGAAGCGGCCTGCAAGCTGAGTGGGAGTGGGGGAGGGGAGGGAGACAGCTGAAGCCGAGTCCAGAAGGGCGGCGATGGAAGAGCTGCAGCTGGGTCAGTGCCTGGAGGGAGGGCGGGGCCTTCACTGAGGACCCCCCCCCGCCCCCCGAGGCCAGCCCTAGGCCCCGGCGGTCGCGCATGCGCCCTTGGCCTGTGCTGTGTGTGGGGGCTTGAACCCAAGCCCGCAGGGCTCCCGGAGCGGCCAGAGAAAGAAGGGCCCATGGAGAGGTAGGCGAGGTGGGCAGGGGGCGCCACCTTACTCTCCTCAGCTCCCTGAGGGAGAGAGAGAGAGACAGAGACAGAGAGAGAGATCCCTGACCTCTGAGTCTCTGCCTCCACCGCTGGCTGGTGCCAACTCACGCGCCATCCCACTTCCAGCCATCACCCCCACGCCTGCCCCGGGGCCAGCCCCACCACAGAGAGGCCGGTTGGTTCCTGCTCACCTCTGTGCCGTCCCTTCCCGACCTGACCCCAGTGCAGGGGATAAGCTTCAGACAAGTCTTTCCATGTCCCTCTGCATGACAATAGACTTCCTCCCCTCTCCCATTCCACAGGCCCACCCACCCGGGACATCCACCTTTGTCATTAGCTCAGGAGAGGATGCAAGATGAGAATCTCTGCTATTGTGTGGGGAGACTCAGTTTCCCGGGTTTCCCCCATGGACACATGTTCTTCAGCTGGGTCTGATTTTCTCCAGACAAGCTGTCTTGGGAAGGATTTGGCCAGCCCTAAGAACCTGAAGGGAAAGGGCGGAGGGGGGTTCTCTCTCTGCCCCCGACAGCCCCGAGCTGGGTCGGTCCCTCAGACCTGGCCAGGGGCAGCCCATCCCCCGGCGCCCTTCCCCGGGGCATCCAAGGGCAGGCTCGGCGCCAGCCCCAAACCGCTCGCCACTGCCCGACCATCGTCCTCCCTCGGGGGGCCTGGGCAGGACAGGGACCCGGGTGTGGGAGGCCTCCAGATCTCAGGCCTGGCACACCGTTTACCAGGCTGCTTCCTCCTCTGACGGGGGCCCAGCACACGCCCCAGGAGACTTGGCAGCCGCCCCCAGGGCTCTATCCTCTGGAACTCGTCCCCTTGGAAGGGCCTGGCCCAGGTGCCAGGTTCGGCTGGTCGGCCAGCCTCCTTTGGAGAAAGCAGGCAAGCCGAGCCAGGCTTGCAGTGGCCCTGGCGTGATACCTGCCACCTCAGGCGGAGGGCCTCCCGCGTGCCCTCCATGGCGGGTTTCTCCCCGGAGCCGTGGCCTGGGCACTAGGAAGGCCGGGCCTCCCCGACTCCCGGGAGGAGGGGCTAGCCCAGTTGCGCCCTGGCCCCCAAACCCTCTGGTGCCATCTGCCTGTCTCGGCACTTCTGACTCCACACAGCCTTTCCTACATCTGGGCTGCCTGCCGTGGCAAAGTGCAGGCGTGGGGTGAGGCCATGGCTTTGTCTTTCCAGGAAAAAATGAGCCCCTGGCCGAAGCAGCAGGCCCAGGCAGAGCCTTGAGCTTGAAGCCCAGTAGGTCTGTGGCCCTCAGGGCCAGAGCAATGCTGTCAAGGCAGGGAAGCGGCCTGCAAGCTGAGTGGGAGTGGGGGAGGGGAGGGAGACAGCTGAAGCCGAGTCCAGAAGGGCGGCGATGGAAGAGCTGCAGCTGGGTCAGAGCCTGGAGGGAGGGCGGGGCCTTCACTGAGGACCCCCCCCCGCCCCCCGAGGCCAGCCCTAGGCCCCGGCGGTCGCGCATGCGCCCTTGGCCTGTGCTGTGTGTGGGGGCTTGAACCCAAGCCCGCAGGGCTCCCGGAGCGGCCAGAGAAAGAAGGGCCCATGGAGAGGTAGGCGAGGTGGGCAGGGGGCGCCACCTTACTCTCCTCAGCTCCCTGAGGGAGAGAGAGAGAGACAGAGACAGAGAGAGAGATCCCTGACCTCTGAGTCTCTGCCTCCACCGCTGGCTGGTGCCAACTCACGCGCCATCCCACTTCCAGCCATCACCCCCACGCCTGCCCCGGGGCCAGCCCCACCACAGAGAGGCCGGTTGGTTCCTGCTCACCTCTGTGCCGTCCCTTCCCGACCTGACCCCAGTGCAGGGGATAAGCTTCAGACAAGTCTTTCCATGTCCCTCTGCATGACAATAGACTTCCTCCCCTCTCCCATTCCACAGGCCCACCCACCCGGGACATCCACCTTTGTCATTAGCTCAGGAGAGGATGCAAGATGAGAATCTCTGCTATTGTGTGGGGAGACTCAGTTTCCCGGGTTTCCCCCATGGACACATGTTCTTCAGCTGGGTCTGATTTTCTCCAGACAAGCTGTCTTGGGAAGGATTTGGCCAGCCCTAAGAACCTGAAGGGAAAGGGCGGAGGGGGGTTCTCTCTCTGCCCCCGACAGCCCCGAGCTGGGTCGGTCCCTCAGACCTGGCCAGGGGCAGCCCATCCCCCGGCGCCCTTCCCCGGGGCATCCAAGGGCAGGCTCGGCGCCAGCCCCACCCCGCTCGCCACTGCCCGACCATCGTCCTCCCTCGGGCGGCCTGGGCAGGACAGTGACCCGGGTGTGGGAGGCCTCCAGATCTCAGGCCTGGCACACCGTTTACCAGGCTGCTTCCTCCTCTGACGGGGGCCCAGCACACGCCCCAGGAGACTTGGCAGCCGCCCCCAGGGCTCTAGCCTCTGGAACTCGTCCCCTTGGAAGGGGCCTGGCCCAGGTGCCAGGTTCGGCTGGTCGGCCAGCCTCCTTTGGAGAAAGCAGGCAAGCCGAGCCAGGCTTGCAGTGGCCCTGGCGTGACACCTGCCACCTCAGGCAGAGGGCCTCCCGCGTGCCCTCCATGGCGGGTTTCTCCCCGGAGCCGTGGCCTGGGCACTAGGAAGGCCGGGCCTCCCCGACTCCCGGGAGGAGGGGCTAGCCCAGTTGCGCCCTGGCCCCCAAACCCTCTGGTGCCATCTGCCTGTCTCGGCACTTCTGACTCCACACAGCCTTTCCTACATCTGGGCTGCCTGCCGTGGCAAAGTGCAGGCGTGGGGTGAGGCCATGGCTTTGTCTTTCCAGGAAAAAATGAGCCCCTGGCCGAAGCAGCAGGCCCAGGCAGAGCCTTGAGCTTGAAGCCCAGTAGGTCTGTGTCCCTCAGGGCCAGAGCAATGCTTTCAAGGCAGGGAAGCGGCCTGCAAGCTGAGTGGGAGTGGGGGAGGGGAGGGAGACAGCTGAAGCCGAGTCCAGAAGGGCGGCGATGGAAGAGCTGCAGCTGGGTCAGAGCCTGGAGGGAGGGCGGGGCCTTCACTGAGGACCCCCCCCCGCCCCCCGAGGCCAGCCCTAGGCCCCGGCGGTCGCGCATGCGCCCTTGGCCTGTGCTGTGTGTGGGGGCTTGAACCCAAGCCCGCAGGGCTCCCGGAGCGGCCAGAGAAAGAAGGGCCCATGGAGAGGTAGGCGAGGTGGGCAGGGGGCGCCACCTTACTCTCCTCAGCTCCCTGAGGGAGAGAGAGAGAGACAGAGACAGAGAGAGAGATCCCTGACCTCTGAGTCTCTGCCTCCACCGCTGGCTGGTGCCAACTCACGCGCCATCCCACTTCCAGCCATCACCCCCACGCCTGCCCCGGGGCCAGCCCCACCACAGAGAGGCCGGTTGGTTCCTGCTCACCTCTGTGCCGTCCCTTCCCGACCTGACCCCAGTGCAGGGGATAAGCTTCAGACAAGTCTTTCCATGTCCCTCTGCATGACAATAGACTTCCTCCCCTCTCCCATTCCACAGGCCCACCCACCCGGGACATCCACCTTTGTCATTAGCTCAGGAGAGGATGCAAGATGAGAATCTCTGCTATTGTGTGGGGAGACTCAGTTTCCCGGGTTTCCCCCATGGACACATGTTCTTCAGCTGGGTCTGATTTTCTCCAGACAAGCTGTCTTGGGAAGGATTTGGCCAGCCCTAAGAACCTGAAGGGAAAGGGCGGAGGGGGGTTCTCTCTCTGCCCCCGACAGCCCCGAGCTGGGTCGGTCCCTCAGACCTGGCCAGGGGCAGCCCATCCCCCGGCGCCCTTCCCCGGGGCATCCAAGGGCAGGCTCGGCGCCAGCCCCACCCCGCTCGCCACTGCCCGACCATCGTCCTCCCTCGGGCGGCCTGGGCAGGACAGTGACCCGGGTGTGGGAGGCCTCCAGATCTCAGGCCTGGCACACCGTTTACCAGGCTGCTTCCTCCTCTGACGGGGGCCCAGCACACGCCCCAGGAGACTTGGCAGCCGCCCCCAGGGCTCTAGCCTCTGGAACTCGTCCCCTTGGAAGGGGCCTGGCCCAGGTGCCAGGTTCGGCTGGTCGGCCAGCCTCCTTTGGAGAAAGCAGGCAAGCCGAGCCAGGCTTGCAGTGGCCCTGGCGTGACACCTGCCACCTCAGGCAGAGGGCCTCCCGCGTGCCCTCCATGGCGGGTTTCTCCCCGGAGCCGTGGCCTGGGCACTAGGAAGGCCGGGCCTCCCCGACTCCCGGGAGGAGGGGCTAGCCCAGTTGCGCCCTGGCCCCCAAACCCTCTGGTGCCATCTGCCTGTCTCGGCACTTCTGACTCCACACAGCCTTTCCTACATCTGGGCTGCCTGCCGTGGCAAAGTGCAGGCGTGGGGTGAGGCCATGGCTTTGTCTTTCCAGGAAAAAATGAGCCCCTGGCCGAAGCAGCAGGCCCAGGCAGAGCCTTGAGCTTGAAGCCCAGTAGGTCTGTGTCCCTCAGGGCCAGAGCAATGCTTTCAAGGCAGGGAAGCGGCCTGCAAGCTGAGTGGGAGTGGGGGAGGGGAGGGAGACAGCTGAAACCGAGTCCAGAAGGGCGGCGATGGAAGAGCTGCAGCTGGGTCAGAGCCTGGAGGGAGGGCGGGGCCTTCACTGAGGACCCCCCCGCCCCCCGAGGCCAGCCCTAGGCCCCGGCTGTCGCGCATGCGCCCTTGGCCTGTGCGGTGTGTGGGGGCTTGAACCCAAGCCCGCAGGGCTCCCGGAGCGGCCAGAGAAAGAAGGGCCCATGGAGAGGTAGGCGAGGTGGGCAGGGGGCGCCACCTTACTCTCCTCAGCTCCCTGAGGGAGAGAGAGAGAGACAGAGACAGAGAGAGAGATCCCTGACCTCTGAGTCTCTGCCTCCACCGCTGGCTGGTGCCAACTCACGCGCCATCCCACTTCCAGCCATCACCCCCACGCCTGCCCCGGGGCCATCCCCACCACAGGGAGGCCGGTTGGTTCCTGCTCACCTCTGTGCCGTCCCTTCCCGACCTGACCCCAGTGCAGGGGATAAGCTTCAGACAAGTCTTTCCATGTCCCTCTGCATGACAATAGACTTCCTCCCCTCTCCATTCCACAGGCCCACCCACCCGGGACATCCACCTTTGTCATTAGCTCAGGAGAGGATGCAAGATGAGAATCTCTGCTATTGTGTGGGGAGACTCAGTTTCCCGGGTTCCCCCATGGACACATGTTCTTCAGCTGGGTCTGATTTTCTCCAGACAAGCTGTCTTGGGAAGGATTTGGCCAGCCCTAAGAACCTGAAGGGAAAGGGCGGAGGGGGGTTCTCTCTCTGCCCCCGACAGCCCCGAGCTGGGTCGGTCCCTCAGACCTGGCCAGGGGCAGCCCATCCCCCGGCGCCCTTCCCCGGGGCATCCAAGGGCAGGCTCGGCGCCAGCCCCACCCCGCTCGCCACTGCCCGACCATCGTCCTCCCTCGGGGGGCCTGGGCAGGACAGGGACCCGGCTGTGGGAGGCCTCCAGATCTCAGGCCTGGCACACCGTTTACCAGGCTGCTTCCTCCTCTGACGGGGGCCCAGCACACGCCCCAGGAGACTTGGCAGCCGCCCCCAGGGCTCTATCCTCTGGAACTCGTCCCCTTGGAAGGGGCCTGGCCCAGGTGCCAGGTTCGGCTGGTCGGCCAGCCTCCTTTGGAGAAAGCAGGCAAGCCGAGCCAGGCTTGCAGTGGCCCTGGCGTCACACCTGCCACCTCAGGCAGAGGGCCTCCCGCGTGCCCTCCATGGCGGGTTTCTCCCCGGAGCCGTGGCCTGGGCACTAGGAAGGCCGGGCCTCCCCGACTCCCGGGAGGAGGGGCTAGCCCAGTTGCGCCCTGGCCCCCAAACCCTCTGGTGCCATCTGCCTGTCTCGGCACTTCTGACTCCACAGAGCCTTTCCTACATCTGGGCTGCCTGCCGTGGCAAAGTGCAGGCGTGGGGTGAGGCCATGGCTTTGTCTTTCCAGGAAAAAATGAGCCCCTGGCCGAAGCAGCAGGCCCAGGCAGAGCCTTGAGCTTGAAGCCCAGTAGGTCTGTGGCCCTCAGGGCCAGAGCAATGCTGTCAAGGCAGGGAAGCGGCCTGCAAGCTGAGTGGGAGTGGGGGAGGGGAGGGAGACAGCTGAAGCCGAGTCCAGAAGGGCGGCGATGGAAGAGCTGCAGCTGGGTCAGAGCCTGGAGGGAGGGCGGGGCCTTCACTGAGGACCCCCCGCCCCCCGAGGCCAGCCCAAGGCCCCGGCGGTCGCGTATGCGCCCTTGGCCTGTGCGGTGTGTGGGGGCTTGAACCCAAGCCCGCAGGGCTCCCGGAGCGGCCAGAGAAAGAAGGGCCCATGGAGAGGTAGGCGAGGTGGGCAGGGGGCGCCACCTTACTCTCCTCAGCTCCCTGAGGGAGAGAGAGAGACACAGAGACAGAGAGAGAGATCCCTGACGTCTGAGTCTCTGCCTCCACCGCTGGCTGGTGCCAACTCACGCGCCATCCCACTTCCAGCCATCACCCCCACGCCTGCCCCGGGGCCAGCCCCACCACAGAGAGGCCGGTTGGTTCCTGCTCACCTCTGTGCCGTCCCTTCCCGACCTGACCCCAGTGCAGGGGATAAGCTTCAGACAAGTCTTTCGATGTCCCTCTGCATGACAATAGACTTCCTCCCCTCTCCCATTCCACAGGCCCACCCACCCGGGACATCCACCTTTGTCATTAGCTCAGGAGAGGATGCAAGATGAGAATCTCTGCTATTGTGTGGGGAGACTCAGTTTCCCGGGTTTCCCCCATGGACACATGTTCTTCAGCTGGGTCTGATTTTCTCCAGACAAGCTGTCTTGGGAAGGATTTTGCCAGCCCTATGAACCTGAAGGGAAAGGGCGGAGGGGGGTTCTCTCTCTGCCCCCGACAGCCCCGAGCTGGGTCGGTCCCTCAGACCTGGCCAGGGGCAGCCCATCCCCCGGCGCCCTTCCCCGGGGCATCCAAGGGCAGGCTCGGCGCCAGCCCCACCCCGCTCGCCACTGCCCGACCATCGTCCTCCCTCGGGGGGCCTGGGCAGGACAGGGACCCGGCTGTGGGAGGCCTCCAGATCTCAGGCCTGGCACACCGTTTACCAGGCTGCTTCCTCCTCTGACGGGGGCCCAGCACACGCCCCAGGAGACTTGGCAGCCGCCCCCAGGGCTCTATCCTCTGGAACTCGTCCCCTTGGAAGGGGCCTGGCCCAGGTGCCAGGTTCGGCTGGTCGGCCAGCCTCCTTTGGAGAAAGCAGGCAAGCCGAGCCAGGCTTGCAGTGGCCCTGGCGTCACACCTGCCACCTCAGGCAGAGGGCCTCCCGCGTGCCCTCCATGGCGGGTTTCTCCCCGGAGCCGTGGCCTGGGCACTAGGAAGGCCGGGCCTCCCCGACTCCCGGGAGGAGGGGCTAGCCCAGTTGCGCCCTGGCCCCCAAACCCTCTGGTGCCATCTGCCTGTCTCGGCACTTCTGACTCCACAGAGCCTTTCCTACATCTGGGCTGCCTGCCGTGGCAAAGTGCAGGCGTGGGGTGAGGCCATGGCTTTGTCTTTCCAGGAAAAAATGAGCCCCTGGCCGAAGCAGCAGGCCCAGGCAGAGCCTTGAGCTTGAAGCCCAGTAGGTCTGTGGCCCTCAGGGCCAGAGCAATGCTGTCAAGGCAGGGAAGCGGCCTGCAAGCTGAGTGGGAGTGGGGGAGGGGAGGGAGACAGCTGAAGCCGAGTCCAGAAGGGCGGCGATGGAAGAGCTGCAGCTGGGTCAGAGCCTGGAGGGAGGGCGGGGCCTTCACTGAGGACCCCCCCGCCCCCCGAGGCCAGCCCTAGGCCCCGGCGGTCGCGCATGCGCCCTTGGCCTGTGTGGTGTGTGGGGGGTTGAACCCAAGCCCGCAGGGCTCCCGGAGCGGCCAGAGAAAGAAGGGCCCATAGAGAGGTAGGAGAGGTGGGCAGGGGGCGCCACCTTACTCTCCTCAGCTCCCTGAGGGAGAGAGAGAGAGACAGAGACAGAGAGAGAGATCCCTGACCTCTGAGTCTCTGCCTCCACCGCTGGCTGGTGCCAACTCACGCGCCATCCCACTTCCAGCCATCACCCCCACGCCTGCCCCGGGGCCATCCCCACCACAGAGAGGCCGGTTGGTTCCTGCTCACCTCTGTGCCGTCCCTTCCCGACCTGACCCCAGTGCAGGGGATAAGCTTCAGACAAGTCTTTCCATGTCCCTCTGCATGACAATAGACTTCCTCCCCTCTCCCATTCCACAGGCCCACCCACCCGGGGACATCCACCTTTGTCATTAGCTCAGGAGAGGATGCAAGATGAGAATCTCTGCTATTGTGTGGGGAGACTCAGTTTCCCGGGTTTCCCCCATGGACACATGTTCTTCAGCTGGGTCTGATTTTCTCCAGACAAGCTGTCTTGGGAAGGATTTGGCCAGCCCTAAGAACCTGAAGGGAAAGGGCGGAGGGGGGTTCTCTCTCTGCCCCCGACAGCCCCGAGCTGGGTCGGTCCCTCAGACCTGGCCAGGGGCAGCCCATCCCCCGGCGCCCTTCCCCGGGGCATCCAAGGGCAGGCCCGGCGCCAGCCCCACCCCGCTCGCCACTGCCCGACCATCGTCCTCCCTCGGGGGGCCTGGGCAGGACAGGGACCCGGGTGTGGGAGGCCTCCAGATCTCAGGCCTGGCACACCGATTACCAGGCTGCTTCCTCCTCTGACGGGGGCCCAGCACACGCCCCAGGAGACTTGGCAGCCGCCCCCAGGGCTCTATCCTCTGGAACTCGTCCCCTTGGAAGGGGCCTGGCCCAGGTGCCAGGTTCGGCTGGTCGGCCAGCCTCCTTTGGAGAAAGCAGGCAAGCCGAGCCAGGCTTGCAGTGGCCCTGGCGTGACACCTGCCACCTCAGGCAGAGGGCCTCCCGCGTGCCCTCCATGGCGGGTTTCTCCCCGGAGCCGTGGCCTGGGCACTAGGAAGGCCGGGCCTCCCCGACTCCCGGGAGGAGGGGCTAGCCCAGTTGCGCGCTGGCCCCCAAACCCTCTGGTGCCATCTGCCTGTCTCGGCACTTCTGACTCCACAGAGCCTTTCCTACATCTGGGCTGCCTGCCGTGGCAAAGTGCAGGCGTGGGGTGAGGCCATGGCTTTGTCTTTCCAGGAAAAAATGAGCCCCTGGCCGAAGCAGCAGGCCCAGGCAGAGCCTTGAGCTTGAAGCCCAGTAGGTCTGTGTCCCTCAGGGCCAGAGCAATGCTTTCAAGGCAGGGAAGCGGCCTGCAAGCTGAGTGGGAGTGGGGGAGGGGAGGGAGACAGCTGAAACCGAGTCCAGAAGGGCGGCGATGGAAGAGCTGCAGCTGGGTCAGAGCCTGGAGGGAGGGCGGGGCCTTCACTGAGGACCCCCCCGCCCCCCGAGGCCAGCCCTAGGCCCCGGCTGTCGCGCATGCGCCCTTGGCCTGTGCGGTGTGTGGGGGCTTGAACCCAAGCCCGCAGGGCTCCCGGAGCGGCCAGAGAAAGAAGGGCCCATGGAGAGGTAGGCGAGGTGGGCAGGGGGCGCCACCTTACTCTCCTCAGCTCCCTGAGGGAGAGAGAGAGAGACAGAGACAGAGAGAGAGATCCCTGACCTCTGAGTCTCTGCCTCCACCGCTGGCTGGTGCCAACTCACGCGCCATCCCACTTCCAGCCATCACCCCCACGCCTGCCCCGGGGCCATCCCCACCACAGGGAGGCCGGTTGGTTCCTGCTCACCTCTGTGCCGTCCCTTCCCGACCTGACCCCAGTGCAGGGGATAAGCTTCAGACAAGTCTTTCCATGTCCCTCTGCATGACAATAGACTTCCTCCCCTCTCCCATTCCACAGGCCCACCCACCCGGGACATCCACCTTTGTCATTAGCTCAGGAGAGGATGCAAGATGAGAATCTCTGCTATTGTGTGGGGAGACTCAGTTTCCCGGGTTCCCCCATGGACACATGTTCTTCAGCTGGGTCTGATTTTCTCCAGACAAGCTGTCTTGGGAAGGATTTGGCCAGCCCTAAGAACCTGAAGGGAAAGGGCGGAGGGGGGTTCTCTCTCTGCCCCCGACAGCCCCGAGCTGGGTCGGTCCCTCAGACCTGGCCAGGGGCAGCCCATCCCCCGGCGCCCTTCCCCGGGGCATCCAAGGGCAGGCCCGGCGCCAGCCCCACCCCGCTCGCCACTGCCCGACCATCGTCCTCCCTCGGGGGGCCTGGGCAGGACAGGGACCCGGGTGTGGGAGGCCTCCAGATCTCAGGCCTGGCACACCGTTTACCAGGCTGCTTCCTCCTCTGACGGGGGCCCAGCACACGCCCCAGGAGACTTGGCAGCCGCCCCCAGGGCTCTATCCTCTGGAACTCGTCCCCTTGGAAGGGGCCTGGCCCAGGTGCCAGGTTCGGCTGGTCGGCCAGCCTCCTTTGGAGAAAGCAGGCAAGCCGAGCCAGGCTTGCAGTGGCCCTGGCGTGACACCTGCCACCTCAGGCAGAGGGCCTCCCGCGTGCCCTCCATGGCGGGTTTCTCCCCGGAGCCGTGGCCTGGGCACTAGGAAGGCCGGGCCTCCCCGACTCCCGGGAGGAGGGGCTAGCCCAGTTGCGCGCTGGCCCCCAAACCCTCTGGTGCCATCTGCCTGTCTCGGCACTTCTGACTCCACAGAGCCTTTCCTACATCTGGGCTGCCTGCCGTGGCAAAGTGCAGGCGTGGGGTGAGGCCATGGCTTTGTCTTTCCAGGAAAAAATGAGCCCCTGGCCGAAGCAGCAGGCCCAGGCAGAGCCTTGAGCTTGAAGCCCAGTAGGTCTGTGGCCCTCAGGGCCAGAGCAATGCTGTCAAGGCAGGGAAGCGGCCTGCAAGCTGAGTGGGAGTGGGGGAGGGGAGGGAGACAGCTGAAGCCGAGTCCAGAAGGGCGGCGATGGAAGAGCTGCAGCTGGGTCAGAGCCTGGAGGGAGGGCGGGGCCTTCACTGAGGACCCCCCGCCCCCCGAGGCCAGCCCAATGCCCCGGCGGTCGCGTATGCGCCCTTGGCCTGTGCGGTGTGTGGGGGCTTGAACCCAAGCCCGCAGGGCTCCCGGAGCGGCCAGAGAAAGAAGGGCCCATGGAGAGGTAGGCGAGGTGGGCAGGGGGCGCCACCTTACTCTCCTCAGCTCCCTGAGGGAGAGAGAGAGAGACAGAGACAGAGAGAGAGATCCCTGACGTCTGAGTCTCTGCCTCCACCGCTGGCTGGTGCCAACTCACGCGCCATCCCACTTCCAGCCATCACCCCCAGGCCTGCCCCGGGGCCAGCCCCACCACAGAGAGGCCGGTTGGTTCCTGCTCACCTCTGTGCCGTCCCTTCCCGACCTGACCCCAGTGCAGGGGATAAGCTTCAGACAAGTCTTTCCATGTCCCTCTGCATGACAATAGACTTCCTCCCCTCTCCCATTCCACAGGCCCACCCACCCGGGACATCCACCTTTGTCATTAGCTCAGGAGAGGATGCAAGATGAGAATCTCTGCTATTGTGTGGGGAGACTCAGTTTCCCGGGTTTCCCCCATGGACACATGTTCTTCAGCTGGGTCTGATTTTCTCCAGACAAGCTGTCTTGGGAAGGATTTTGCCAGCCCTATGAACCTGAAGGGAAAGGGCGGAGGGGGGTTCTCTCTCTGCCCCCGACAGCCCCGAGCTGGGTCGGTCCCTCAGACCTGGCCAGGGGCAGCCCATCCCCCGGCGCCCTTCCCCGGGGCATCCAAGGGCAGGCTCGGCGCCAGCCCCACCCCGCTCGCCACTGCCCGACCATCGTCCTCCCTCGGGGGGCCTGGGCAGGACAGGGACCCGGCTGTGGGAGGCCTCCAGATCTCAGGCCTGGCACACCGTTTACCAGGCTGCTTCCTCCTCTGACGGGGGCCCAGCACACGCCCCAGGAGACTTGGCAGCCGCCCCCAGGGCTCTATCCTCTGGAACTCGTCCCCTTGGAAGGGGCCTGGCCCAGGTGCCAGGTTCGGCTGGTCGGCCAGCCTCCTTTGGAGAAAGCAGGCAAGCCGAGCCAGGCTTGCAGTGGCCCTGGCGTGACACCTGCCACCTCAGGCAGAGGGCCTCCCGCGTGCCCTCCATGGCGGGTTTCTCCCCGGAGCCGTGGCCTGGGCACTAGGAAGGCCGGGCCTCCCCGACTCCCGGGAGGAGGGGCTAGCCCAGTTGCGCCCTGGCCCCCAAACCCTCTGGTGCCATCTGCCTGTCTCGGCACTTCTGACTCCACAGAGCCTTTCCTACATCTGGGCTGCCTGCCGTGGCAAAGTGCAGGCGTGGGGTGAGGCCATGGCTTTGTCTTTCCAGGAAAAAATGAGCCCCTGGCCGAAGCAGCAGGCCCAGGCAGAGCCTTGAGCTTGAAGCCCAGTAGGTCTGTGGCCCTCAGGGCCAGAGCAATGCTGTCAAGGCAGGGAAGCGGCCTGCAAGCTGAGTGGGAGTGGGGGAGGGGAGGGAGACAGCTGAAGCCGAGTCCAGAAGGGCGGCGATGGAAGAGCTGCAGCTGGGTCAGAGCCTGGAGGGAGGGCGGGGCCTTCACTGAGGACCCCCCCGCCCCCCGAGGCCAGCCCTAGGCCCCGGCGGTCGCGCATGCGCCCTTGGCCTGTGCGGTGTGTGGGGGCTTGAACCCAAGCCCGCAGGGCTCCCGGAGCGGCCAGAGAAAGAAGGGCCCATGGAGAGGTAGGCGAGGTGGGCAGGGGGCGCCACCTTACTCTCCTCAGCTCCCTGAGGGAGAGAGAGAGAGACAGAGACAGAGAGAGAGATCCCTGACCTCTGAGTCTCTGCCTCCACCGCTGGCTGGTGCCAACTCACGCGCCATCCCACTTCCAGCCATCACCCCCACGCCTGCCCCGGGGCCAGCCCCACCACAGAGAGGCCGGTTGGTTCCTGCTCACCTCTGTGCCGTCCCTTCCCGACCTGACCCCAGTGCAGGGGATAAGCTTCAGACAAGTCTTTCCATGTCCCTCTGCATGACAATAGACTTCCTCCCCTCTCCCATTCCACAGGCCCACCCACCCGGGACATCCACCTTTGTCATTAGCTCAGGAGAGGATGCAAGATGAGAATCTCTGCTATTGTGTGGGGAGACTCAGTTTCCCGGGTTTCCCCCATGGACACATGTTCTTCAGCTGGGTCTGATTTTCTCCAGACAAGCTGTCTTGGGAAGGATTTGGCCAGCCCTAAGAACCTGAAGGGAAAGGGCGGAGGGGGGTTCTCTCTCTGCCCCCGACAGCCCCGAGCTGGGTCGGTCCCTCAGACCTGGCCAGGGGCAGCCCATCCCCCGGCGCCCTTCCCCGGGGCATCCAAGGGCAGGCCCGGCGCCAGCCCCACCCCGCTCGCCAGTGCCCGACCATCGTCCTCCCTCGGGGGGCCTGGGCAGGACAGGGACCCGGGTGTGGGAGGCCTCCAGATCTCAGGCCTGGCACACCGTTTACCAGGCTGCTTCCTCCTCTGACGGGGGCCCAGCACACGCCCCAGGAGACTTGGCAGCCGCCCCCAGGGCTCTATCCTCTGGAACTCGTCCCCTTGGAAGGGGCCTGGCCCAGGTGCCAGGTTCGGCTGGTCGGCCAGCCTCCTTTGGAGAAAGCAGGCAAGCCGAGCCAGGCTTGCAGTGGCCCTGGCGTGACACCTGCCACCTCAGGCAGAGGGCCTCCCGCGTGCCCTCCATGGCGGGTTTCTCCCCGGAGCCGTGGCCTGGGCACTAGGAAGGCCGGGCCTCCCCGACTCCCGGGAGGAGGGGCTAGCCCAGTTGCGCCCTGGCCCCCAAACCCTCTGGTGCCATCTGCCTGTCTCGGCACTTCTGACTCCACAGAGCCTTTCCTACATCTGGGCTGCCTGCCGTGGCAAAGTGCAGGCGTGGGGTGAGGCCATGGCTTTGTCTTTCCAGGAAAAAATGAGCCCCTGGCCGAAGCAGCAGGCCCAGGCAGAGCCTTGAGCTTGAAGCCCAGTAGGTCTGTGGCCCTCAGGGCCAGAGCAATGCTGTCAAGGCAGGGAAGCGGCCTGCAAGCTGAGTGGGAGTGGGGGAGGGGAGGGAGACAGCTGAAGCCGAGTCCAGAAGGGCGGCGATGGAAGAGCTGCAGCTGGGTCAGAGCCTGGAGGGAGGGCGGGGCCTTCACTGAGGACCCCCCCGCCCCCCGAGGCCAGCCCTAGGCCCCGGCGGTCGCGCATGCGCCCTTGGCCTGTGCGGTGTGTGGGGGCTTGAACCCAAGCCCGCAGGGCTCCCGGAGCGGCCAGAGAAAGAAGGGCCCATGGAGAGGTAGGCGAGGTGGGCAGGGGGCGCCACCTTACTCTCCTCAGCTCCCTGAGGGAGAGAGAGAGAGACAGAGACAGAGAGAGAGATCCCTGACCTCTGAGTCTCTGCCTCCACCGCTGGCTGGTGCCAACTCACGCGCCATCCCACTTCCAGCCATCACCCCCACGCCTGCCCCGGGGCCAGCCCCACCACAGAGAGGCCGGTTGGTTCCTGCTCACCTCTGTGCCGTCCCTTCCCGACCTGACCCCAGTGCAGGGGATAAGCTTCAGACAAGTCTTTCCATGTCCCTCTGCATGACAATAGACTTCCTCCCCTCTCCCATTCCACAGGCCCACCCACCCGGGACATCCACCTTTGTCATTAGCTCAGGAGAGGATGCAAGATGAGAATCTCTGCTATTGTGTGGGGAGACTCAGTTTCCCGGGTTTCCCCCATGGACACATGTTCTTCAGCTGGGTCTGATTTTCTCCAGACAAGCTGTCTTGGGAAGGATTTGGCCAGCCCTAAGAACCTGAAGGGAAAGGGCGGAGGGGGGTTCTCTCTCTGCCCCCGACAGCCCCGAGCTGGGTCGGTCCCTCAGACCTGGCCAGGGGCAGCCCATCCCCCGGCGCCCTTCCCCGGGGCATCCAAGGGCAGGCCCGGCGCCAGCCCCACCCCGCTCGCCACTGCCCGACCATCGTCCTCCCTCGGGGGGCCTGGGCAGGACAGGGACCCGGGTGTGGGAGGCCTCCAGATCTCAGGCCTGGCACACCGTTTACCAGGCTGCTTCCTCCTCTGACGGGGGCCCAGCACACGCCCCAGGAGACTTGGCAGCCGCCCCCAGGGCTCTATCCTCTGGAACTCGTCCCCTTGGAAGGGGCCTGGCCCAGGTGCCAGGTTCGGCTGGTCGGCCAGCCTCCTTTGGAGAAAGCAGGCAAGCCGAGCCAGGCTTGCAGTGGCCCTGGCGTGACACCTGCCACCTCAGGCAGAGGGCCTCCCGCGTGCCCTCCATGGCGGGTTTCTCCCCGGAGCCGTGGCCTGGGCACTAGGAAGGCCGGGCCTCCCCGACTCCCGGGAGGAGGGGCTAGCCCAGTTGCGCCCTGGCCCCCAAACCCTCTGGTGCCATCTGCCTGTCTCGGCACTTCTGACTCCACAGAGCCTTTCCTACATCTGGGCTGCCTGCCGTGGCAAAGTGCAGGCGTGGGGTGAGGCCATGGCTTTGTCTTTCCAGGAAAAAATGAGCCCCTGGCCGAAGCAGCAGGCCCAGGCAGAGCCTTGAGCTTGAAGCCCAGTAGGTCTGTGGCCCTCAGGGCCAGAGCAATGCTTTCAAGGCAGGGAAGCAGCCTGCAAGCTGAGTGGGAGTGGGGGAGGGGAGGGAGACAGCTGAAGCCGAGTCCAGAAGGGCGGCGATGGAAGAGCTGCAGCTGGGTCAGAGCCTGGAGGGAGGGCGGGGCCTTCACTGAGGACCCCCCGCCCCCCGAGGCCAGCCCAAGGCCCCGGCGGTCGCGCATGCGCCCTTGGCCTGTGCGGTGTGTGGGGGCTTGAACCCAAGCCCGCAGGGCTCCCGGAGCGGCCAGAGAAAGAAGGGCCCATGGAGAGGTAGGCGAGGTGGGCAGGGGGCGCCACCTTACTCTCCTCAGCTCCCTGAGGGAGAGAGACAGAGACAGAGACAGAGAGAGAGATCCCTGACGTCTGAGTCTCTGCCTCCACCGCTGGCTGGTGCCAACTCACGCGCCATCCCACTTCCAGCCATCACCCCCACGCCTGCCCCGGGGCCAGCCCCACCACAGAGAGGCCGGTTGGTTCCTGCTCACCTCTGTGCCGTCCCTTCCCGACCTGACCCCAGTGCAGGGGATAAGCTTCAGACAAGTCTTTCCATGTCCCTCTGCATGACAATAGACTTCCTCCCCTCTCCCATTCCATAGGCCCACCCACCCGGGACATCCACCTTTGTCATTAGCTCAGGAGAGGATGCAAGATGAGAATCTCTGCTATTGTGTGGGGAGACTCAGTTTCCCGGGTTTCCCCCATGGACACATGTTCTTCAGCTGGGTCTGATTTTCTCCAGACAAGCTGTCTTGGGAAGGATTTGGCCAGCCCTAAGAACCTGAAGGGAAAGGGCGGAGGGGGGTTCTCTCTCTGCCCCCGACAGCCCCGAGCTGGGTCGGTCCCTCAGACCTGGCCAGGGGCAGCCCATCCCCCGGCGCCCTTCCCCGGGGCATCCAAGGGCAGGCCCGGCGCCAGCCCCACCCCGCTCGCCACTGCCCGACCATCGTCCTCCCTCGGGGGGCCTGGGCAGGACAGGGACCCGGGTGTGGGAGGCCTCCAGATCTCAGGCCTGGCACACCGTTTACCAGGCTGCTTCCTCCTCTGACGGGGGCCCAGCACACGCCCCAGGAGACTTGGCAGCCGCCCCCAGGGCTCTATCCTCTGGAACTCGTCCCCTTGGAAGGGGCCTGGCCCAGGTGCCAGGTTCGGCTGGTCGGCCAGCCTCCTTTGGAGAAAGCAGGCAAGCCGAGCCAGGCTTGCAGTGGCCCTGGCGTGACACCTGCCACCTCAGGCAGAGGGCCTCCCGCGTGCCCTCCATGGCGGGTTTCTCCCCGGAGCCGTGGCCTGGGCACTAGGAAGGCCGGGCCTCCCCGACTCCCGGGAGGAGGGGCTAGCCCAGTTGCGCCCTGGCCCCCAAACCCTCTGGTGCCATCTGCCTGTCTCGGCACTTCTGACTCCACAGAGCCTTTCCTACATCTGGGCTGCCTGCCGTGGCAAAGTGCAGGCGTGGGGTGAGGCCATGGCTTTGTCTTTCCAGGAAAAAATGAGCCCCTGGCCGAAGCAGCAGGCCCAGGCAGAGCCTTGAGCTTGAAGCCCAGTAGGTCTGTGGCCCTCAGGGCCAGAGCAATGCTTTCAAGGCAGGGAAGCAGCCTGCAAGCTGAGTGGGAGTGGGGGAGGGGAGGGAGACAGCTGAAGCCGAGTCCAGAAGGGCGGCGATGGAAGAGCTGCAGCTGGGTCAGAGCCTGGAGGGAGGGCGGGGCCTTCACTGAGGACCCCCCGCCCCCCGAGGCCAGCCCAAGGCCCCGGCGGTCGCGCATGCGCCCTTGGCCTGTGCGGTGTGTGGGGGCTTGAACCCAAGCCCGCAGGGCTCCCGGAGCGGCCAGAGAAAGAAGGGCCCATGGAGAGGTAGGCGAGGTGGGCAGGGGGCGCCACCTTACTCTCCTCAGCTCCCTGAGGGAGAGAGACAGAGACAGAGACAGAGAGAGAGATCCCTGACGTCTGAGTCTCTGCCTCCACCGCTGGCTGGTGCCAACTCACGCGCCATCCCACTTCCAGCCATCACCCCCACGCCTGCCCCGGGGCCAGCCCCACCACAGAGAGGCCGGTTGGTTCCTGCTCACCTCTGTGCCGTCCCTTCCCGACCTGACCCCAGTGCAGGGGATAAGCTTCAGACAAGTCTTTCCATGTCCCTCTGCATGACAATAGACTTCCTCCCCTCTCCCATTCCATAGGCCCACCCACCCGGGACATCCACCTTTGTCATTAGCTCAGGAGAGGATGCAAGATGAGAATCTCTGCTATTGTGTGGGGAGACTCAGTTTCCCGGGTTTCCCCCATGGACACATGTTCTTCAGCTGGGTCTGATTTTCTCCAGACAAGCTGTCTTGGGAAGGATTTGGCCAGCCCTAAGAACCTGAAGGGAAAGGGCGGAGGGGGGTTCTCTCTCTGGCCCCGACAGCCCCGAGCTGGGTCGGTCCCTCAGACCTGGCCAGGGGCAGCCCATCCCCCGGCGCCCTTCCCCGGGGCATCCAAGGGCAGGCCCGGCGCCAGCCCCACCCCGCTCGCCACTGCCCGACCATCGTCCTCCCTCGGGGGGCCTGGGCAGGACAGGGACCCGGCTGTGGGAGGCCTCCAGATCTCAGGCCTGGCACACCGTTTACCAGGCTGCTTCCTCCTCTGACGGGGGCCCAGCACACGCCCCAGGAGACTTGGCAGCCGCCCCCAGGGCTCTAGCCTCTGGAACTCGTCCCCTTGGAAGGGGCCTGGCCCAGGTGCCAGGTTCGGCTGGTCGGCCAGCCTCCTTTGGAGAAAGCAGGCAAGCCGAGCCAGGCTTGCAGTGGCCCTGGCGTGACACCTGCCACCTCAGGCAGAGGGCCTCCCGCGTGCCCTCCATGGCGGGTTTCTCCCCGGAGCCGTGGCCTGGGCACTAGGAAGGCCGGGCCTCCCCGACTCCCGGGAGGAGGGGCTAGCCCAGTTGCGCGCTGGCCCCCAAACCCTCTGGTGCCATCTGCCTGTCTCGGCACTTCTGACTCCACAGAGCCTTTCCTACATCTGGGCTGCCTGGGGTGGCAAAGTGCAGGCGTGGGGTGAGGCCATGGCTTTGTCTTTCCAGGAAAAAATGAGCCCCTGGCCGAAGCAGCAGGCCCAGGCAGAGCCTTGAGCTTGAAGCCCAGTAGGTCTGTGGCCCTCAGGGCCAGAGCAATGCTGTCAAGGCAGGGAAGCGGCCTGCAAGCTGAGTGGGAGTGGGGGAGGGGAGGGAGACAGCTGAAGCCGAGTCCAGAAGGGCGGCGATGGAAGAGCTACAGCTGGGTCAGAGCCTGGAGGGAGGGCGGGGCCTTCACTGAGGACCCCCCCGCCCCCCGAGGCCAGCCCTAGGCCCCGGCGGTCGCGCATGCGCCCTTGGCCTGTGCGGTGTGTGGGGGCTTGAACCCAAGCCCGCAGGGCTCCCGGAGCGGCCAGAGAAAGAAGGGCCCATGGAGAGGTAGGCGAGGTGGGCAGGGGGCGCCACCTTACTCTCCTCAGCTCCCTGAGGGAGAGAGAGAGAGACAGAGACAGAGAGAGAGATCCCTGACCTCTGAGTCTCTGCCTCCACCGCTGGCTGGTGCCAACTCACGCGCCATCCCACTTCCAGCCATCACCCCCACGCCTGCCCCGGGGCCAGCCCCACCACAGAGAGGCCGGTTGGTTCCTGCTCACCTCTGTGCCGTCCCTTCCCGACCTGACCCCAGTGCAGGGGATAAGCTTCAGACAAGTCTTTCCATGTCCCTCTGCATGACAATAGACTTCCTCCCCTCTCCCATTCCACAGGCCCACCCACCCGGGACATCCACCTTTGTCATTAGCTCAGGAGAGGATGCAAGATGAGAATCTCTGCTATTGTGTGGGGAGACTCAGTTTCCCGGGTTTCCCCCATGGACACAGGTTCTTCAGCTGGGTCTGATTTTCTCCAGACAAGCTGTCTTGGGAAGGATTTGGCCAGCCCTAAGAACCTGAAGGGAAAGGGCGGAGGGGGGTTCTCTCTCTGCCCCCGACAGCCCCGAGCTGGGTCGGTCCCTCAGACCTGGCCAGGGGCAGCCCATCCCCCGGCGCCCTTCCCCGGGGCATCCAAGGGCAGGCCCGGCGCCAGCCCCACCCCGCTCGCCAGTGCCCGACCATCGTCCTCCCTCGGGGGGCCTGGGCAGGACAGGGACCCGGGTGTGGGAGGCCTCCAGATCTCAGGCCTGGCACACCGTTTACCAGGCTGCTTCCTCCTCTGACGGGGGCCCAGCACACGCCCCAGGAGACTTGGCAGCCGCCCCCAGGGCTCTATCCTCTGGAACTCGTCCCCTTGGAAGGGGCCTGGCCCAGGTGCCAGGTTCGGCTGGTCGGCCAGCCTCCTTTGGAGAAAGCAGGCAAGCCGAGCCAGGCTTGCAGTGGCCCTGGCGTGACACCTGCCACCTCAGGCAGAGGGCCTCCCGCGTGCCCTCCATGGCGGGTTTCTCCCCGGAGCCGTGGCCTGGGCACTAGGAAGGCCGGGCCTCCCCGACTCCCGGGAGGAGGGGCTAGCCCAGTTGCGCCCTGGCCCCCAAACCCTCTGGTGCCATCTGCCTGTCTCGGCACTTCTGACTCCACAGAGCCTTTCCTACATCTGGGCTGCCTGCCGTGGCAAAGTGCAGGCGTGGGGTGAGGCCATGGCTTTGTCTTTCCAGGAAAAAATGAGCCCCTGGCCGAAGCAGCAGGCCCAGGCAGAGCCTTGAGCTTGAAGCCCAGTAGGTCTGTGGCCCTCAGGGCCAGAGCAATGCTTTCAAGGCAGGGAAGCAGCCTGCAAGCTGAGTGGGAGTGGGGGAGGGGAGGGAGACAGCTGAAGCCGAGTCCAGAAGGGCGGCGATGGAAGAGCTGCAGCTGGGTCAGAGCCTGGAGGGAGGGCGGGGCCTTCACTGAGGACCCCCCGCCCCCCGAGGCCAGCCCAAGGCCCCGGCGGTCGCGCATGCGCCCTTGGCCTGTGCGGTGTGTGGGGGCTTGAACCCAAGCCCGCAGGGCTCCCGGAGCGGCCAGAGAAAGAAGGGCCCATGGAGAGGTAGGCGAGGTGGGCAGGGGGCGCCACCTTACTCTCCTCAGCTCCCTGAGGGAGAGAGACAGAGACAGAGACAGAGAGAGAGATCCCTGACCTCTGAGTCTCTGCCTCCACCGCTGGCTGGTGCCAACTCACGCGCCATCCCACTTCCAGCCATCACCCCCACGCCTGCCCCGGGGCCAGCCCCACCACAGAGAGGCCGGTTGGTTCCTGCTCACCTCTGTGCCGTCCCTTCCCGACCTGACCCCAGTGCAGGGGATAAGCTTCAGACAAGTCTTTCCATGTCCCTCTGCATGACAATAGACTTCCTCCCCTCTCCCATT
This sequence comes from Diceros bicornis minor, assembly GCF_020826845.1. Taxonomy (NCBI): domain Eukaryota; kingdom Metazoa; phylum Chordata; class Mammalia; order Perissodactyla; family Rhinocerotidae; genus Diceros; species Diceros bicornis. The sequence goes on from NW_026691039.1 coordinate 1,122,514, forward strand.
CCATAGGCCTACCCACCCGGGACATCCACCTTTGTCATTAGCTCAGGAGAGGATGCAAGATGAGAATCTCTGCTATTGTGTGGGGAGACTCAGTTTCCCGGGTTTCCCCCATGGACACATGTTCTTCAGCTGGGTCTGATTTTCTCCAGACAAGCTGTCTTGGGAAGGATTTGGCCAGCCCTAAGAACCTGAAGGGAAAGGGCGGAGGGGGGTTCTCTCTCTGGCCCCGACAGCCCCGAGCTGGGTCGGTCCCTCAGACCTGGCCAGGGGCAGCCCATCCCCCGGCGCCCTTCCCCGGGGCATCCAAGGGCAGGCCCGGCGCCAGCCCCACCCCGCTCGCCACTGCCCGACCATCGTCCTCCCTCGGGGGGCCTGGGCAGGACAGGGACCCGGCTGTGGGAGGCCTCCAGATCTCAGGCCTGGCACACCGTTTACCAGGCTGCTTCCTCCTCTGACGGGGGCCCAGCACACGCCCCAGGAGACTTGGCAGCCGCCCCCAGGGCTCTATCCTCTGGAACTCGTCCCCTTGGAAGGGGCCTGGCCCAGGTGCCAGGTTCGGCTGGTCGGCCAGCCTCCTTTGGAGAAAGCAGGCAAGCCGAGCCAGGCTTGCAGTGGCCCTGGCGTGACACCTGCCACCTCAGGCAGAGGGCCTCCCGCGTGCCCTCCATGGCGGGTTTCTCCCCGGAGCCGTGGCCTGGGCACTAGGAAGGCCGGGCCTCCCCGACTCCCGGGAGGAGGGGCTAGCCCAGTTGCGCCCTGGCCCCCAAACGCTCTGGTGCCATCTGCCTGTCTCGGCACTTCTGACTCCACACAGCCTTTCCTACATCTGGGCTGCCTGCCGTGGCAAAGTGCAGGCGTGGGGTGAGGCCATGGCTTTGTCTTTCCAGGAAAAAATGAGCCCCTGGCCGAAGCAGCAGGCCCAGGCAGAGCCTTGAGCTTGAAGCCCAGTAGGTCTGTGGCCCTCAGGGCCAGAGCAATGCTGTCAAGGCAGGGAAGCGGCCTGCAAGCTGAGTGGGAGTGGGGGAGGGGAGGGAGACAGCTGAAGCCGAGTCCAGAAGGGCGGCGATGGAAGAGCTGCAGCTGGGTCAGAGCCTGGAGGGAGGGCGGGGCCTTCACTGAGGACCCCCCCGCCCCCCGAGGCCAGCCCTAGGCCCCGGCGGTCGCGCATGCGCCCTTGGCCTGTGCGGTGTGTGGGGGCTTGAACCCAAGCCCGCAGGGCTCCCGGAGCGGCCAGAGAAAGAAGGGCCCATGGAGAGGTAGGCGAGGTGGGCAGGGGGCGCCACCTTACTCTCCTCAGCTCCCTGAGGGAGAGAGAGAGAGACAGAGACAGAGAGAGAGATCCCTGACCTCTGAGTCTCTGCCTCCACCGCTTTCTGGTGCCAACTCACGCGCCATCCCACTTCCAGCCATCACCCCCACGCCTGCCCCGGGGCCAGCCCCACCACAGAGAGGCCGGTTGGTTCCTGCTCACCTCTGTGCCGTCCCTTCCCGACCTGACCCCAGTGCAGGGGATAAGCTTCAGACAAGTCTTTCCATGTCCCTCTGCATGACAATAGACTTCCTCCCCTCTCCCATTCCACAGGCCCACCCACCCGGGACATCCACCTTTGTCATTAGCTCAGGAGAGGATGCAAGATGAGAATCTCTGCTATTGTGTGGGGAGACTCAGTTTCCCGGGTTTCCCCCATGGACACATGTTCTTCAGCTGGGTCTGATTTTCTCCAGACAAGCTGTCTTGGGAAGGATTTGGCCAGCCCTAAGAACCTGAAGGGAAAGGGCGGAGGGGGGTTCTCTCTCTGCCCCCGACAGCCCCGAGCTGGGTCGGTCCCTCAGACCTGGCCAGGGGCAGCCCATCCCCCGGCGCCCTTCCCCGGGGCATCCAAGGGCAGGCCCGGCGCCAGCCCCACCCCGCTCGCCACTGCCCGACCATCGTCCTCCCTCGGGGGGCCTGGGCAGGACAGGGACCCGGGTGTGGGAGGCCTCCAGATCTCAGGCCTGGCACACCGTTTACCAGGCTGCTTCCTCCTCTGACGGGGACCCAGCACACGCCCCAGGAGACTTGGCAGCCGCCCCCAGGGCTCTATCCTCTGGAACTCGTCCCCTTGGAAGGGGCCTGGCCCAGGTGCCAGGTTCGGCTGGTCGGCCAGCCTCCTTTGGAGAAAGCAGGCAAGCCGAGCCAGGCTTACAGTGGCCCTGGCGTGACACCTGCCACCTCAGGCGGAGGGCCTCCCGCGTGCCCTCCATGGCGGGTTTCTCCCCGGAGCCGTGGCCTGGGCACTAGGAAGGCCAGGCCTCCCCGACTCCCGGGAGGAGGGGCTAGCCCAGTTGCGCGCTGGCCCCCAAACCCTCTGGTGCCATCTGCCTGTCTCGGCACTTCTGACTCCACAGAGCCTTTCCTACATCTGGGCTGCCTGCCGTGGCAAAGTGCAGGCGTGGGGTGAGGCCATGGCTTTGTCTTTCCAGGAAAAAATGAGCCCCTGGCCGAAGCAGCAGGCCCAGGCAGAGCCTTGAGCTTGAAGCCCAGTAGGTCTGTGGCCCTCAGGGCCAGAGCAATGCTGTCAAGGCAGGGAAGCGGCCTGCAAGCTGAGTGGGAGTGGGGGAGGGGAGGGAGACAGCTGAAGCCGAGTCCAGAAGGGCGGCGATGGAAGAGCTGCAGCTGGGTCAGAGCCTGGAGGGAGGGCGGGGCCTTCACTGAGGACCCCCCCGCCCCCCGAGGCCAGCCCTAGGCCCCGGCGGTCGCGCATGCGCCCTTGGCCTGTGCGGTGTGTGGGGGCTTGAACCCAAGCCCGCAGGGCTCCCGGAGCGGCCAGAGAAAGAAGGGCCCATGGAGAGGTAGGCGAGGTGGGCAGGGGGCGCCACCTTACTCTCCTCAGCTCCCTGAGGGAGAGAGAGAGAGACAGAGACAGAGAGAGAGATCCCTGACCTCTGAGTCTCTGCCTCCACCGCTTTCTGGTGCCAACTCACGCGCCATCCCACTTCCAGCCATCACCCCCACGCCTGCCCCGGGGCCAGCCCCACCACAGAGAGGCCGGTTGGTTCCTGCTCACCTCTGTGCCGTCCCTTCCCGACCTGACCCCAGTGCAGGGGATAAGCTTCAGACAAGTCTTTCCATGTCCCTCTGCATGACAATAGACTTCCTCCCCTCTCCCATTCCACAGGCCCACCCACCCGGGACATCCACCTTTGTCATTAGCTCAGGAGAGGATGCAAGATGAGAATCTCTGCTATTGTGTGGGGAGACTCAGTTTCCCGGGTTTCCCCCATGGACACATGTTCTTCAGCTGGGTCTGATTTTCTCCAGACAAGCTGTCTTGGGAAGGATTTGGCCAGCCCTAAGAACCTGAAGGGAAAGGGCGGAGGGGGGTTCTCTCTCTGCCCCCGACAGCCCCGAGCTGGGTCGGTCCCTCAGACCTGGCCAGGGGCAGCCCATCCCCCGGCGCCCTTCCCCGGGGCATCCAAGGGCAGGCCCGGCGCCAGCCCCACCCCGCTCGCCACTGCCCGACCATCGTCCTCCCTCGGGGGGCCTGGGCAGGACAGGGACCCGGGTGTGGGAGGCCTCCAGATCTCAGGCCTGGCACACCGTTTACCAGGCTGCTTCCTCCTCTGACGGGGACCCAGCACACGCCCCAGGAGACTTGGCAGCCGCCCCCAGGGCTCTATCCTCTGGAACTCGTCCCCTTGGAAGGGGCCTGGCCCAGGTGCCAGGTTCGGCTGGTCGGCCAGCCTCCTTTGGAGAAAGCAGGCAAGCCGAGCCAGGCTTACAGTGGCCCTGGCGTGACACCTGCCACCTCAGGCGGAGGGCCTCCCGCGTGCCCTCCATGGCGGGTTTCTCCCCGGAGCCGTGGCCTGGGCACTAGGAAGGCCAGGCCTCCCCGACTCCCGGGAGGAGGGGCTAGCCCAGTTGCGCGCTGGCCCCCAAACCCTCTGGTGCCATCTGCCTGTCTCGGCACTTCTGACTCCACAGAGCCTTTCCTACATCTGGGCTGCCTGCCGTGGCAAAGTGCAGGCGTGGGGTGAGGCCATGGCTTTGTCTTTCCAGGAAAAAATGAGCCCCTGGCCGAAGCAGCAGGCCCAGGCAGAGCCTTGAGCTTGAAGCCCAGTAGGTCTGTGGCCCTCAGGGCCAGAGCAATGCTGTCAAGGCAGGGAAGCGGCCTGCAAGCTGAGTGGGAGTGGGGGAGGGGAGGGAGACAGCTGAAGCCGAGTCCAGAAGGGCGGCGATGGAAGAGCTGCAGCTGGGTCAGAGCCTGGAGGGAGGGCGGGGCCTTCACTGAGGACCCCCCCGCCCCCCGAGGCCAGCCCTAGGCCCCGGCGGTCGCGCATGCGCCCTTGGCCTGTGAGGTGTGTGGGGGCTTGAACCCAAGCCCGCAGGGCTCCCGGAGCGGCCAGAGAAAGAAGGGCCCATGGAGAGGTAGGCGAGGTGGGCAGGGGGCGCCACCTTACTCTCCTCAGCTCCCTGAGGGAGAGAGAGAGAGACAGAGACAGAGAGAGAGATCCCTGACCTCTGAGTCTCTGCCTCCACCGCTGGCTGGTGCCAACTCACGCGCCATCCCACTTCCAGCCATCACCCCCACGCCTGCCCCGGGGCCAGCCCCACCACAGAGAGGCCGGTTGGTTCCTGCTCACCTCTGTGCCCTCCCTTCCCGACCTGACCCCAGTGCAGGGGATAAGCTTCAGACAAGTCTTTCCATGTCCCTCTGCATGACAATAGACTTCCTCCCCTCTCCCATTCCACAGGCCCACCCACCCGGGACATCCACCTTTGTCATTAGCTCAGGAGAGGATGCAAGATGAGAATCTCTGCTATTGTGTGGGGAGACTCAGTTTCCCGGGTTTCCCCCATGGACACATGTTCTTCAGCTGGGTCTGATTTTCTCCAGACAAGCTGTCTTGGGAAGGATTTGGCCAGCCCTAAGAACCTGAAGGGAAAGGGCGGAGGGGGGTTCTCTCTCTGCCCCCGACAGCCCCGAGCTGGGTCGGTCCCTCAGACCTGGCCAGGGGCAGCCCATCCCCCGGCGCCCTTCCCCGGGGCATCCAAGGGCAGGCCCGGCGCCAGCCCCACCCCGCTCGCCACTGCCCGACCATCGTCCTCCCTCGGGGGGCCTGGGCAGGACAGGGACCCGGGTGTGGGAGGCCTCCAGATCTCAGGCCTGGCACACCGTTTACCAGGCTGCTTCCTCCTCTGACGGGGGCCCAGCACACGCCCCAGGAGACTTGGCAGCCGCCCCCAGGGCTCTATCCTCTGGAACTCGTCCCCTTGGAAGGGGCCTGGCCCAGGTGCCAGGTTCCGCTGGTCGGCCAGCCTCCTTTGGAGAAAGCAGGCAAGCCGAGCCAGGCTTGCAGTGGCCCTGGCGTGATACCTGCCACCTCAGGCGGAGGGCCTCCCGCGTGCCCTCCATGGCGGGTTTCTCCCCGGAGCCGTGGCCTGGGCACTAGGAAGGCCGGGCCTCCCCGACTCCCGGGAGGAGGGGCTAGCCCAGTTGCGCCCTGGCCCCCAAACCCTCTGGTGCCATCTGCCTGTCTCGGCACTTCTGACTCCACACAGCCTTTCCTACATCTGGGCTGCCTGCCATGGCAAAGTGCAGGCGTGGGGTGAGGCCATGGCTTTGTCTTTCCAGGAAAAAATGAGCCCCTGGCCGAAGCAGCAGGCCCAGGCAGAGCCTTGAGCTTGAAGCCCAGTAGGTCTGTGGCCCTCAGGGCCAGAGCAATGCTGTCAAGGCAGGGAAGCGGCCTGCAAGCTGAGTGGGAGTGGGGTAGGGGAGGGAGACAGCTGAAGCCGAGTCCAGAAGGGCGGCGATGGAAGAGCTGCAGCTGGGTCAGAGCCTGGAGGGAGGGCGGGGCCTTCACTGAGGACCCCCCCCGCCCCCCGAGGCCAGCCCTAGGCCCCGGCGGTCGCGCATGCGCCCTTGGCCTGTGCGGTGTGTGGGGGCTTGAACCCAAGCCCGCAGGGCTCCCGGAGCGGCCAGAGAAAGAAGGGCCCATGGAGAGGTAGGCGAGGTGGGCAGGGGGCGCCACCTTACTCTCCTCAGCTCCATGAGGGAGAGAGAGAGAGACAGAGACAGAGAGAGAGATCCCTGACCTCTGAGTCTCTGCCTCCACCGCTGGCTGGTGCCAACTCACGCGCCATCCCACTTCCAGCCATCACCCCCACGCCTGCCCCGGGGCCAGCCCCACCACAGAGAGGCCGGTTGGTTCCTGCTCACCTCTGTGCCCTCCCTTCCCGACCTGACCCCAGTGCAGGGGATAAGCTTCAGACAAGTCTTTCCATGTCCCTCTGCATGACAATAGACTTCCTCCCCTCTCCCATTCCACAGGCCCACCCACCCGGGACATCCACCTTTGTCATTAGCTCAGGAGAGGATGCAAGATGAGAATCTCTGCTATTGTGTGGGGAGACTCAGTTTCCCGGGTTTCCCCCATGGACACATGTTCTTCAGCTGGGTCTGATTTTCTCCAGACAAGCTGTCTTGGGAAGGATTTGGCCAGCCCTAAGAACCTGAAGGGAAAGGGCGGAGGGGGGTTCTCTCTCTGCCCCCGACAGCCCCGAGCTGGGTCGGTCCCTCAGACCTGGCCAGGGGCAGCCCATCCCCCGGCGCCCTTCCCCGGGGCATCCAAGGGCAGGCCCGGCGCCAGCCCCACCCCGCTCGCCACTGCCCGACCATCGTCCTCCCTCGGGGGGCCTGGGCAGGACAGGGACCCGGGTGTGGGAGGCCTCCAGATCTCAGGCCTGGCACACCGTTTACCAGGCTGCTTCCTCCTCTGACGGGGGCCCAGCACACGCCCCAGGAGACTTGGCAGCCGCCCCCAGGGCTCTATCCTCTGGAACTCGTCCCCTTGGAAGGGGCCTGGCCCAGGTGCCAGGTTCGGCTGGTCGGCCAGCCTCCTTTGGAGAAAGCAGGCAAGCCGAGCCAGGCTTGCAGTGGCCCTGGCATGATACCTGCCACCTCAGGCGGAGGGCCTCCCGCGTGCCCTCCATGGCGGGTTTCTCCCCGGAGCCGTGGCCTGGGCACTAGGAAGGCCGGGCCTCCCCGACTCCCGGGAGGAGGGGCTAGCCCAGTTGCGCCCTGGCCCCCAAACGCTCTGGTGCCATCTGCCTGTCTCGGCACTTCTGACTCCACACAGCCTTTCCTACATCTGGGCTGCCTGCCGTGGCAAAGTGCAGGCGTGGGGTGAGGCCATGGCTTTGTCTTTCCAGGAAAAAATGAGCCCCTGGCCGAAGCAGCAGGCCCAGGCAGAGCCTTGAGCTTGAAGCCCAGTAGGTCTGTGGCCCTCAGGGCCAGAGCAATGCTGTCAAGGCAGGGAAGCGGCCTGCAAGCTGAGTGGGAGTGGGGGAGGGGAGGGAGACAGCTGAAGCCGAGTCCAGAAGGGCGGCGATGGAAGAGCTGCAGCTGGGTCAGAGCCTGGAGGGAGGGCGGGGCCTTCACTGAGGACCCCCCCGCCCGCCGAGGCCAACCCTAGGCCCCGGCGGTCGCGCATGCGCCCTTGGCCTGTGCGGTGTGTGGGGGCTTGAACCCAAGCCCGCAGGGGTCCCGGAGCGGCCAGAGAAAGAAGGGCCCATGGAGAGGTAGGCGAGGTGGGCAGGGGGCGCCACCTTACTCTCCTCAGCTCCCTGAGGGAGAGAGAGAGAGACAGAGACAGAGAGAGAGATCCCTGACCTCTGAGTCTCTGCCTCCACCGCTGGCTGGTGCCAACTCACGCGCCATCCCACTTCCAGCCATCACCCCCACGCCTGCCCCGGGGCCAGCCCCACCACAGAGAGGCCGGTTGGTTCCTGCTCACCTCTGTGCCCTCCCTTCCCGACCTGACCCCAGTGCAGGGGATAAGCTTCAGACAAGTCTTTCCATGTCCCTCTGCATGACAATAGACTTCCTCCCCTCTCCCATTCCACAGGCCCACCCACCCGGGACATCCACCTTTGTCATTAGCTCAGGAGAGGATGCAAGATGAGAATCTCTGCTATTGTGTGGGGAGACTCAGTTTCCCGGGTTTCCCCCATGGACACATGTTCTTCAGCTGGGTCTGATTTTCTCCAGACAAGCTGTCTTGGGAAGGATTTGGCCAGCCCTAAGAACCTGAAGGGAAAGGGCGGAGGGGGGTTCTCTCTCTGCCCCCGACAGCCCCGAGCTGGGTCGGTCCCTCAGACCTGGCCAGGGGCAGCCCATCCCCCGGCGCCCTCCCCGGGGCATCCAAGGGCAGGCCCGGCGCCAGCCCCACCCCGCTTGCCACTGCCCGACCATCGTCCTCCCTCGGGGGGCCTGGGCAGGACAGGGACCCGGGTGTGGGAGGCCTCCAGATCTCAGGCCTGGCACACCGTTTACCAGGCTGCTTCCTCCTCTGACGGGGGCCCAGCACACGCCCCAGGAGACTTGGCAGCCGCCCCCAGGGCTCTATCCTCTGGAACTCGTCCCCTTGGAAGGGGCCTGGCCCAGGTGCCAGGTTCGGCTGGTCGGCCAGCCTCCTTTGGAGAAAGCAGGCAAGCCGAGCCAGGCTTGCAGTGGCCCTGGCGTGATACCTGCCACCTCAGGCGGAGGGCCTCCCGCGTGCCCTCCATGGCGGGTTTCTCCCCGGAGCCGTGGCCTGGGCACTAGGAAGGCCGGGCCTCCCCGACTCCCGGGAGGAGGGGCTAGCCCAGTTGCGCCCTGGCCCCCAAACCCTCTGGTGCCATCTGCCTGTCTCGGCACTTCAACTCCACACAGCCTTTCCTACATCTGGGCTTCCTGCCGTGGCAAAGTGCAGGCGTGGGGTGAGGCCATGGCTTTGTCTTTCCAGGAAAAAATGAGCCCCTGGCCGAAGCAGCAGGCCCAGGCAGAGCCTTGAGCTTGAAGCCCAGTAGGTCTGTGGCCCTCAGGGCCAGAGCAATGCTGTCAAGGCAGGGAAGCGGCCTGCAAGCTGAGTGGGAGTGGGGGAGGGGAGGGAGACAGCTGAAGCCGAGTCCAGAAGGGCGGCGATGGAAGAGCTGCAGCTGGGTCAGAGCCTGGAGGGAGGGCGGGGCCTTCACTGAGGACCCCCCCGCCCCCCGAGGCCAGCCCTAGGCCCCGGCGGTCGCGCATGCGCCCTTGGCCTGTGCGGTGTGTGGGGGCTTGAACCCAAGCCCGCAGGGCTCCCGGAGCGGCCAGAGAAAGAAGGGCCCATGGAGAGGTAGGCGAGGTGGGCAGGGGGCGCCACCTTACTCTCCTCAGCTCCCTGAGGGAGAGAGAGAGAGACAGAGACAGAGAGAGAGATCCCTGACCTCTGAGTCTCTGCCTCCACCGCTGGCTGGTGCCAACTCACGCGCCATCCCACTTCCAGCCATCACCCCCACGCCTGCCCCGGGGCCAGCCCCACCACAGAGAGGCCGGTTGGTTCCTGCTCACCTCTGTGCCGTCCCTTCCCGACCTGACCCCAGTGCAGGGGATAAGCTTCAGACAAGTCTTTCCATGTCCCTCTGCATGACAATAGACTTCCTCCCCTCTCCCATTCCACAGGCCCACCCACCCGGGACATCCACCTTTGTCATTAGCTCAGGAGAGGATGCAAGATGAGAATCTCTGCTATTGTGTGGGGAGACTCAGTTTCCCGGGTTTCCCCCATGGACACATGTTCTTCAGCTGGGTCTGATTTTCTCCAGACAAGCTGTCTTGGGAAGGATTTGGCCAGCCCTAAGAACCTGAAGGGAAAGGGCGGAGGGGGGTTCTCTCTCTGCCCCCGACAGCCCCGAGCTGGGTCGGTCCCTCAGACCTGGCCAGGGGCAGCCCATCCCCCGGCGCCCTTCCCCGGGGCATCCAAGGGCAGGCCCGGCGCCAGCCCCACCCCGCTCGCCACTGCCCGACCATCGTCCTCCCTCGGGGGGCCTGGGCAGGACAGGGACCCGGGTGTGGGAGGCCTCCAGATCTCAGGCCTGGCACACCGTTTAGCAGGCTGCTTCCTCCTCTGACGGGGGCCCAGCACACGCCCCAGGAGACTTGGCAGCCGCCCCCAGGGCTCTATCCTCTGGAACTCGTCCCCTTGGAAGGGGCCTGGCCCAGGTGCCAGGTTCGGCTGGTCGGCCAGCCTCCTTTGGAGAAAGCAGGCAAGCCGAGCCAGGCTTGCAGTGGCCCTGGCGTGACACCTGCCACCTCAGGCAGAGGGCCTCCCGCGTGCCCTCCATGGCGGGTTTCTCCCCGGAGCCGTGGCCTGGGCACTAGGAAGGCCGGGCCTCCCCGACTCCCGGGAGGAGGGGCTAGCCCAGTTGCGCCCTGGCCCCCAAACCCTCTGGTGCCATCTGCCTGTCTCGGCACTTCTGACTCCACAGAGCCTTTCCTACATCTGGGCTGCCTGCCGTGGCAAAGTGCAGGCGTGGGGTGAGGCCATGGCTTTGTCTTTCCAGGAAAAAATGAGCCCCTGGCCGAAGCAGCAGGCCCAGGCAGAGCCTTGAGCTTGACGCCCAGTAGGTCTGTGGCCCTCAGGGCCAGAGCAATGCTTTCAAGGCAGGGAAGCAGCCTGCAAGCTGAGTGGGAGTGGGGGAGGGGAGGGAGACAGCTGAAGCCGAGTCCAGAAGGGCGGCGATGGAAGAGCTGCAGCTGGGTCAGAGCCTGGAGGGAGGGCGGGGCCTTCACTGAGGACCCCCCGCCCCCCGAGGCCAGCCCTAGGCCCCGGCGGTCGCGCATGCGCCCTTGGCCTGTGCGGTGTGTGGGGGCTTGAACCCAAGCCCGCAGGGCTCCCGGAGCGGCCAGAGAAAGAAGGGCCCATGGAGAGGTAGGCGAGGTGGGCAGGGGGCGCCACCTTACTCTCCTCAGCTCCCTGAGGGAGAGAGAGAGAGACAGAGACAGAGAGAGAGATCCCTGACCTCTGAGTCTCTGCCTCCACCGCTGGCTGGTGCCAACTCACGCGCCATCCCACTTCCAGCCATCACCCCCACGCCTGCCCCGGGGCCAGCCCCACCACAGAGAGGCCGGTTGGTTCCTGCTCACCTCTGTGCCGTCCCTTCCCGACCTGACCCCAGTGCAGGGGATAAGCTTCAGACAAGTCTTTCCATGTCCCTCTGCATGACAATAGACTTCCTCCCCTCTCCCATTCCACAGGCCCACCCACCCGGGACATCCACCTTTGTCATTAGCTCAGGAGAGGATGCAAGATGAGAATCTCTGCTATTGTGTGGGGAGACTCAGTTTCCCGGGTTTCCCCCATGGACACATGTTCTTCAGCTGGGTCTGATTTTCTCCAGACAAGCTGTCTTGGGAAGGATTTGGCCAGCCCTAAGAACCGGAAGGGAAAGGGCGGAGGGGGGTTCTCTCTCTGCCACCGACAGCCCCGAGCTGGGTCGGTCCCTCAGACATGGCCAGGGGCAGCCCATCCCCCGGCGCCCTTCCCCGGGGCATCCAAGGGCAGGCTAGGCGCCAGCCCCACCCCGCTCGCCACTGCCCGACCATCGTCCTCCCTCGGGGGGCCTGGGCAGGACAGGGACTCGGCTGTGGGAGGCCTCCAGATCTCAGGCCTGGCACACCGTTTACCAGGCTGCTTCCTCCTCTGACGGGGGCCCAGCACACGCCCCAGGAGACTTGGCAGCCGCCCCCAGGGCTCTAGCCTCTGGAACTCGTCCCCTTGGAAGGGGCCTGGCCCAGGTGCCAGGTTCGGCTGGTCGGCCAGCCTCCTTTGGAGAAAGCAGGCAAGCCGAGCCAGGCTTGCAGTGGCCCTGGCGTGACACCTGCCACCTCAGGCAGAGGGCCTCCCGCGTGCCCTCCATGGCGGGTTTCTCCCCGGAGCCGTGGCCTGGGCACTAGGAAGGCCGGGCCTCCCCGACTCCCGGGAGGAGGGGCTAGCCCAGTTGCGCCCTGGCCCCCAAACGCTCTGGTGCCATCTGCCTGTCTCGGCACTTCTGACTCCACACAGCCTTTCCTACATCTGGGCTGCCTGCCGTGGCAAAGTGCAGGCGTGGGGTGAGGCCATGGCTTTGTCTTTCCAGGAAAAAATGAGCCCCTGGCCGAAGCAGCAGGCCCAGGCAGAGCCTTGAGCTTGAAGCCCAGTAGGTCTGTGGCCCTCAGGGCCAGAGCAATGCTGTCAAGGCAGGGAAGCGGCCTGCAAGCTGAGTGGGAGTGGGGGAGGGGAGGGAGACAGCTGAAGCCGAGTCCAGAAGGGCGGCGATGGAAGAGCTGCAGCTGGGTCAGAGCCTGGAGGGAGGGCGGGGCCTTCACTGAGGACCCCCCCGCCCGCCGAGGCCAACCCTAGGCCCCGGCGGTCGCGCATGCGCCCTTGGCCTGTGCGGTGTGTGGGGGCTTGAACCCAAGCCCGCAGGGCTCCCGGAGCGGCCAGAGAAAGAAGGGCCCATGGAGAGGTAGGCGAGGTGGGCAGGGGGCGCCACCTTACTCTCCTCAGCTCCCTGAGGGAGAGAGAGAGAGACAGAGACAGAGAGAGAGATCCCTGACCTCTGAGTCTCTGCCTCCACCGCTGGCTGGTGCCAACTCACGCGCCATCCCACTTCCAGCCATCACCCCCACGCCTGCCCCGGGGCCAGCCCCACCACAGAGAGGCCAGTTGGTTCCTGCTCACCTCTGTGCCGTCCCTTCCCGACCTGACCCCAGTGCAGGGGATAAGCTTCAGACAAGTCTTTCCATGTCCCTCTGCATGACAATAGACTTCCTCCCCTCTCCCATTCCACAGGCCCACCCACCCGGGACATCCACCTTTGTCATTAGCTCAGGAGAGGATGCAAGATGAGAATCTCTGCTATTGTGTGGGGAGACTCAGTTTCCCGGGTTTCCCCCATGGACACATGTTCTTCAGCTGGGTCTGATTTTCTCCAGACAAGCTGTCTTGGGAAGGATTTGGCCAGCCCTAAGAACCTGAAGGGAAAGGGCGGAGGGGGGTTCTCTCTCTGCCCCCGACAGCCCCGAGCTGGGTCGGTCCCTCAGACCTGGCCAGGGGCAGCCCATCCCCCGGCGCCCTTCCCCGGGGCATCCAAGGGCAGGCTCGGCGCCAGCCCCACCACGCTCGCCACTGCCCGACCATCGTCCTCCCTCGGGGGGCCTGGGCAGGACAGGGACCCGGGTGTGGGAGGCCTCCAGATCTCAGGCCTGGCACACCGTTTACCAGGCTGCTTCCTCCTCTGACGGGGGCCCAGCACACGCCCCAGGAGACTTGGCAGCCGCCCCCAGGGCTCTATCCTCTGGAACTCGTCCCCTTGGAAGGGGCCTGGCCCAGGTGCCAGGTTCGGCTGGTCGGCCAGCCTCCTTTGGAGAAAGCAGGCAAGCCGAGCCAGGCTTGCAGTGGCCCTGGCGTGACACCTGCCACCTCAGGCGGAGGGCCTCCCGCGTGCCCTCCATGGCGGGTTTCTCCCCGGAGCCGTGGCCTGGGCACTAGGAAGGCCGGGCCTCCCCGACTCCCGGGAGGAGGGGCTAGCCCAGTTGCGCGCTGGCCCCCAAACCCTCTGGTGCCATCTGCCTGTCTCGGCACTTCTGACTCCACACAGCCTTTCCTACATCTGGGCTGCCTGCCGTGGCAAAGTGCAGGCGTGGGGTGAGGCCATGGCTTTGTCTTTCCAGGAAAAAATGAGCCCCTGGCCGAAGCAGCAGGCCCAGGCAGAGCCTTGAGCTTGAAGCCCAGTAGGTCTGTGGCCCTCAGGGCCAGAGCAATGCTGTCAAGGCAGGGAAGCGGCCTGCAAGCTGAGTGGGAGTGGGGGAGGGGAGGGAGACAGCTGAAGCCGAGTCCAGAAGGGCGGCGATGGAAGAGCTGCAGCTGGGTCAGAGCCTGGAGGGAGGGCGGGGCCTTCACTGAGGACCCCCCCGCCCCCCGAGGCCAGCCCTAGGCCCCGGCGGTCGCGCATGCGCCCTTGGCCTGTGCGGTGTGTGGGGGCTTGAACCCAAGCCCGCAGGGCTCCCGGAGCGGCCAGAGAAAGAAGGGCCCATGGAGAGGTAGGCGAGGTGGGCAGGGGGCGCCACCTTACTCTCCTCAGCTCCCTGAGGGAGAGAGAGAGAGACAGAGACAGAGAGAGAGATCCCTGACCTCTGAGTCTCTGCCTCCACCGCTGGCTGGTGCCAACTCACGCGCCATCCCACTTCCAGCCATCACCCCCACGCCTGCCCCGGGGCCAGCCCCACCACAGAGAGGCCGGTTGGTTCCTGCACACCTCTGTGCCGTCCCTTCCCGACCTGACCCCAGTGCAGGGGATAAGCTTCAGACAAGTCTTTCCATGTCCCTCTGCATGACAATAGACTTCCTCCCCTCTCCCATTCCACAGGCCCACCCACCCGGGACATCCACCTTTGTCATTAGCTCAGGAGAGGATGCAAGATGAGAATCTCTGCTATTGTGTGGGGAGACTCAGTTTCCCGGGTTTCCCCCATGGACACATGTTCTTCAGCTGGGTCTGATTTTCTCCAGACAAGCTGTCTTGGGAAGGATTTGGCCAGCCCTAAGAACCTGAAGGGAAAGGGCGGAGGGGGGTTCTCTCTCTGCCCCCGACAGCCCCGAGCTGGGTCGGTCCCTCAGACCTGGCCAGGGGCAGCCCATCCCCCGGCGCCCTTCCCCGGGGCATCCAAGGGCAGGCCCGGCGCCAGCCCCACCCCGCTCGCCACTGCCCGACCATCGTCCTCCCTCGGGGGGCCTGGGCAGGACAGGGACCCGGGTGTGGGAGGCCTCCAGATCTCAGGCCTGGCACACCGTTTAGCAGGCTGCTTCCTCCTCTGACGGGGGCCCAGCACACGCCCCAGGAGACTTGGCAGCCGCCCCCAGGGCTCTATCCTCTGGAACTCGTCCCCTTGGAAGGGGCCTGGCCCAGGTGCCAGGTTCGGCTGGTCGGCCAGCCTCCTTTGGAGAAAGCAGGCAAGCCGAGCCAGGCTTGCTGTGGCCCTGGCGTGACACCTGCCACCTCAGGCAGAGGGCCTCCCGCGTGCCCTCCATGGCGGGTTTCTCCCCGGAGCCGTGGCCTGGGCACTAGGAAGGCCGGGCCTCCCCGACTCCCGGGAGGAGGGGCTAGCCCAGTTGCGCCCTGGCCCCCAAACCCTCTGGTGCCATCTGCCTGTCTCGGCACTTCTGACTCCACAGAGCCTTTCCTACATCTGGGCTGCCTGCCGTGGCAAAGTGCAGGCGTGGGGTGAGGCCATGGCTTTGTCTTTCCAGGAAAAAATGAGCCCCTGGCCGAAGCAGCAGGCCCAGGCAGAGCCTTGAGCTTGACGCCCAGTAGGTCTGTGGCCCTCAGGGCCAGAGCAATGCTTTCAAGGCAGGGAAGCAGCCTGCAAGCTGAGTGGGAGTGGGGGAGGGGAGGGAGACAGCTGAAGCCGAGTCCAGAAGGGCGGCGATGGAAGAGCTGCAGCTGGGTCAGAGCCTGGAGGGAGGGCGGGGCCTTCACTGAGGACCCCCCGCCCCCCGAGGCCAGCCCTAGGCCCCGGCGGTCGCGCATGCGCCCTTGGCCTGTGCGGTGTGTGGGGGCTTGAACCCAAGCCCGCAGGGCTCCCGGAGCGGCCAGAGAAAGAAGGGCCCATGGAGAGGTAGGCGAGGTGGGCAGGGGGCGCCACCTTACTCTCCTCAGCTCCCTGAGGGAGAGAGAGAGAGACAGAGACAGAGAGAGAGATCCCTGACCTCTGAGTCTCTGCCTCCACCGCTGGCTGGTGCCAACTCACGCGCCATCCCACTTCCAGCCATCACCCCCACGCCTGCCCCGGGGCCAGCCCCACCACAGAGAGGCCGGTTGGTTCCTGCTCACCTCTGTGCCGTCCCTTCCCGACCTGACCCCAGTGCAGGGGATAAGCTTCAGACAAGTCTTTCCATGTCCCTCTGCATGACAATAGACTTCCTCCCCTCTCCCATTCCACAGGCCCACCCACCCGGGACATCCACCTTTGTCATTAGCTCAGGAGAGGATGCAAGATGAGAATCTCTGCTATTGTGTGGGGAGACTCAGTTTCCCGGGTTTCCCCCATGGACACATGTTCTTCAGCTGGGTCTGATTTTCTCCAGACAAGCTGTCTTGGGAAGGATTTGGCCAGCCCTAAGAACCTGAAGGGAAAGGGCGGAGGGGGGTTCTCTCTCTGCCACCGACAGCCCCGAGCTGGGTCGGTCCCTCAGACATGGCCAGGGGCAGCCCATCCCCCGGCGCCCTTCCCCGGGGCATCCAAGGGCAGGCTAGGCGCCAGCCCCACCCCGCTCGCCACTGCCCGACCATCGTCCTCCCTCGGGGGGCCTGGGCAGGACAGGGACTCGGCTGTGGGAGGCCTCCAGATCTCAGGCCTGGCACACCGTTTACCAGGCTGCTTCCTCCTCTGACGGGGGCCCAGCACACGCCCCAGGAGACTTGGCAGCCGCCCCCAGGGCTCTAGCCTCTGGAACTCGTCCCCTTGGAAGGGGCCTGGCCCAGGTGCCAGGTTCGGCTGGTCGGCCAGCCTCCTTTGGAGAAAGCAGGCAAGCCGAGCCAGGCTTGCAGTGGCCCTGGCGTGACACCTGCCACCTCAGGCAGAGGGCCTCCCGCGTGCCCTCCATGGCGGGTTTCTCCCCGGAGCCGTGGCCTGGGCACTAGGAAGGCCGGGCCTCCCCGACTCCCGGGAGGAGGGGCTAGCCCAGTTGCGCGCTGGCCCCCAAACGCTCTGGTGCCATCTGCCTGTCTCGGCACTTCTGACTCCACACAGCCTTTCCTACATCTGGGCTGCCTGCCGTGGCAAAGTGCAGGCGTGGGGTGAGGCCATGGCTTTGTCTTTCCAGGAAAAAATGAGCCCCTGGCCGAAGCAGCAGGCCCAGGCAGAGCCTTGAGCTTGAAGCCCAGTAGGTCTGTGGCCCTCAGGGCCAGAGCAATGCTGTCAAGGCAGGGAAGCGGCCTGCAAGCTGAGTGGGAGTGGGGGAGGGGAGGGAGACAGCTGAAGCCGAGTCCAGAAGGGCGGCGATGGAAGAGCTGCAGCTGGGTCAGAGCCTGGAGGGAGGGCGGGGCCTTCACTGAGGACCCCCCCGCCCGCCGAGGCCAACCCTAGGCCCCGGCGGTCGCGCATGCGCCCTTGGCCTGTGCGGTGTGTGGGGGCTTGAACCCAAGCCCGCAGGGCTCCCGGAGCGGCCAGAGAAAGAAGGGCCCATGGAGAGGTAGGCGAGGTGGGCAGGGGGCGCCACCTTACTCTCCTCAGCTCCCTGAGGGAGAGAGAGAGAGACAGAGACAGAGAGAGAGATCCCTGACCTCTGAGTCTCTGCCTCCACCGCTGGCTGGTGCCAACTCACGCGCCATCCCACTTCCAGCCATCACCCCCACGCCTGCCCCGGGGCCAGCCCCACCACAGAGAGGCCAGTTGGTTCCTGCTCACCTCTGTGCCGTCCCTTCCCGACCTGACCCCAGTGCAGGGGATAAGCTTCAGACAAGTCTTTCCATGTCCCTCTGCATGACAATAGACTTCCTCCCCTCTCCCATTCCACAGGCCCACCCACCCGGGACATCCACCTTTGTCATTAGCTCAGGAGAGGATGCAAGATGAGAATCTCTGCTATTGTGTGGGGAGACTCAGTTTCCCGGGTTTCCCCCATGGACACATGTTCTTCAGCTGGGTCTGATTTTCTCCAGACAAGCTGTCTTGGGAAGGATTTGGCCAGCCCTAAGAACCTGAAGGGAAAGGGCGGAGGGGGGTTCTCTCTCTGCCCCCGACAGCCCCGAGCTGGGTCGGTCCCTCAGACCTGGCCAGGGGCAGCCCATCCCCCGGCGCCCTTCCCCGGGGCATCCAAGGGCAGGCTCGGCGCCAGCCCCACCACGCTCGCCACTGCCCGACCATCGTCCTCCCTCGGGGGGCCTGGGCAGGACAGGGACCCGGGTGTGGGAGGCCTCCAGATCTCAGGCCTGGCACACCGTTTACCAGGCTGCTTCCTCCTCTGACGGGGGCCCAGCACACGCCCCAGGAGACTTGGCAGCCGCCCCCAGGGCTCTATCCTCTGGAACTCGTCCCCTTGGAAGGGGCCTGGCCCAGGTGCCAGGTTCGGCTGGTCGGCCAGCCTCCTTTGGAGAAAGCAGGCAAGCCGAGCCAGGCTTGCAGTGGCCCTGGCGTGACACCTGCCACCTCAGGCGGAGGGCCTCCCGCGTGCCCTCCATGGCGGGTTTCTCCCCGGAGCCGTGGCCTGGGCACTAGGAAGGCCGGGCCTCCCCGACTCCCGGGAGGAGGGGCTAGCCCAGTTGCGCGCTGGCCCCCAAACCCTCTGGTGCCATCTGCCTGTCTCGGCACTTCTGACTCCACACAGCCTTTCCTACATCTGGGCTGCCTGCCGTGGCAAAGTGCAGGCGTGGGGTGAGGCCATGGCTTTGTCTTTCCAGGAAAAAATGAGCCCCTGGCCGAAGCAGCAGGCCCAGGCAGAGCCTTGAGCTTGAAGCCCAGTAGGTCTGTGGCCCTCAGGGCCAGAGCAATGCTGTCAAGGCAGGGAAGCGGCCTGCAAGCTGAGTGGGAGTGGGGGAGGGGAGGGAGACAGCTGAAGCCGAGTCCAGAAGGGCGGCGATGGAAGAGCTGCAGCTGGGTCAGAGCCTGGAGGGAGGGCGGGGCCTTCACTGAGGACCCCCCCGCCCCCCGAGGCCAGCCCTAGGCCCCGGCGGTCGCGCATGCGCCCTTGGCCTGTGCGGTGTGTGGGGGCTTGAACCCAAGCCCGCAGGGCTCCCGGAGCGGCCAGAGAAAGAAGGGCCCATGGAGAGGTAGGCGAGGTGGGCAGGGGGCGCCACCTTACTCTCCTCAGCTCCCTGAGGGAGAGAGAGAGAGACAGAGACAGAGAGAGAGATCCCTGACCTCTGAGTCTCTGCCTCCACCGCTGGCTGGTGCCAACTCACGCGCCATCCCACTTCCAGCCATCACCCCCACGCCTGCCCCGGGGCCAGCCCCACCACAGAGAGGCCGGTTGGTTCCTGCTCACCTCTGTGCCCTCCCTTCCCGACCTGACCCCAGTGCAGGGGATAAGCTTCAGACAAGTCTTTCCATGTCCCTCTGCATGACAATAGACTTCCTCCCCTCTCCCATTCCACAGGCCCACCCACCCGGGACATCCACCTTTGTCATTAGCTCAGGAGAGGATGCAAGATGAGAATCTCTGCTATTGTGTGGGGAGACTCAGTTTCCCGGGTTTCCCCCATGGACACATGTTCTTCAGCTGGGTCTGATTTTCTCCAGACAAGCTGTCTTGGGAAGGATTTGGCCAGCCCTAAGAACCTGAAGGGAAAGGGCGGAGGGGGGTTCTCTCTCTGCCCCCGACAGCCCCGAGCTGGGTCGGTCCCTCAGACCTGGCCAGGGGCAGCCCATCCCCCGGCGCCCTTCCCCGGGGCATCCAAGGGCAGGCCCGGCGCCAGCCCCACCCCGCTCGCCACTGCCCGACCATCGTCCTCCCTCGGGGGGCCTGGGCAGGACAGGGACCCGGGTGTGGGAGGCCTCCAGATCTCAGGCCTGGCACACCGTTTACCAGGCTGCTTCCTCCTCTGACGGGGGCCCAGCACACGCCCCAGGAGACTTGGCAGCCGCCCCCAGGGCTCTATCCTCTGGAACTCGTCCCCTTGGAAGGGGCCTGGCCCAGGTGCCAGGTTCGGCTGGTCGGCCAGCCTCCTTTGGAGAAAGCAGGCAAGCCGAGCCAGGCTTGCAGTGGCCCTGGCGTGATACCTGCCACCTCAGGCGGAGGGCCTCCCGCGTGCCCTCCATGGCGGGTTTCTCCCCGGAGCCGTGGCCTGGGCACTAGGAAGGCCGGGCCTCCCCGACTCCCGGGAGGAGGGGCTAGCCCAGTTGCGCCCTGGCCCCCAAACCCTCTGGTGCCATCTGCCTGTCTCGGCACTTCAACTCCACACAGCCTTTCCTACATCTGGGCTGCCTGCCGTGGCAAAGTGCAGGCGTGGGGTGAGGCCATGGCTTTGTCTTTCCAGGAAAAAATGAGCCCCTGGCCGAAGCAGCTGGCCCAGGCAGAGCCTTGAGCTTGAAGCCCAGTAGGTCTGTGGCCCTCAGGGCCAGAGCAATGCTGTCAAGGCAGGGAAGCGGCCTGCAAGCTGAGTGGGAGTGGGGGAGGGGAGGGAGACAGCTGAAGCCGAGTCCAGAAGGGCGGCGATGGAAGAGCTGCAGCTGGGTCAGAGCCTGGAGGGAGGGCGGGGCCTTCACTGAGGACCCCCCCGCCCCCCGAGGCCAGCCCTAGGCCCCGGCGGTCGCGCATGCGCCCTTGGCCTGTGCGGTGTGTGGGGGCTTGAACCCAAGCCCGCAGGGCTCCCGGAGCGGCCAGAGAAAGAAGGGCCCATGGAGAGGTAGGCGAGGTGGGCAGGGGGCGCCACCTTACTCTCCTCAGCTCCCTGAGGGAGAGAGAGAGAGACAGAGACAGAGAGAGAGATCCCTGACCTCTGAGTCTCTGCCTCCACCGCTGGCTGGTGCCAACTCACGCGCCATCCCACTTCCAGCCATCACCCCCACGCCTGCCCCGGGGCCAGCCCCACCACAGAGAGGCCGGTTGGTTCCTGCTCACCTCTGTGCCGTCCCTTCCCGACCTGACCCCAGTGCAGGGGATAAGCTTCAGACAAGTCTTTCCATGTCCCTCTGCATGACAATAGACTTCCTCCCCTCTCCCATTCCACAGGCCCACCCACCCGGGACATCCACCTTTGTCATTAGCTCAGGAGAGGATGCAAGATGAGAATCTCTGCTATTGTGTGGGGAGACTCAGTTTCCCGGGTTTCCCCCATGGACACATGTTCTTCAGCTGGGTCTGATTTTCTCCAGACAAGCTGTCTTGGGAAGGATTTGGCCAGCCCTAAGAACCTGAAGGGAAAGGGCGGAGGGGGGTTCTCTCTCTGCCCCCGACAGCCCCGAGCTGGGTCGGTCCCTCAGACCTGGCCAGGGGCAGCCCATCCCCCGGCGCCCTTCCCCGGGGCATCCAAGGGCAGGCCCGGCGCCAGCCCCACCCCGCTCGCCACTGCCCGACCATCGTCCTCCCTCGGGGGGCCTGGGCAGGACAGGGACCCGGGTGTGGGAGGCCTCCAGATCTCAGGCCTGGCACACCGTTTAGCAGGCTGCTTCCTCCTCTGACGGGGGCCCAGCACACGCCCCAGGAGACTTGGCAGCCGCCCCCAGGGCTCTATCCTCTGGAACTCGTCCCCTTGGAAGGGGCCTGGCCCAGGTGCCAGGTTCGGCTGGTCGGCCAGCCTCCTTTGGAGAAAGCAGGCAAGCCGAGCCAGGCTTGCAGTGGCCCTGGCGTGACACCTGCCACCTCAGGCAGAGGGCCTCCCGCGTGCCCTCCATGGCGGGTTTCTCCCCGGAGCCGTGGCCTGGGCACTAGGAAGGCCGGGCCTCCCCGACTCCCGGGAGGAGGGGCTAGCCCAGTTGCGCCCTGGCCCCCAAACCCTCTGGTGCCATCTGCCTGTCTCGGCACTTCTGACTCCACAGAGCCTTTCCTACATCTGGGCTGCCTGCCGTGGCAAAGTGCAGGCGTGGGGTGAGGCCATGGCTTTGTCTTTCCAGGAAAAAATGAGCCCCTGGCCGAAGCAGCAGGCCCAGGCAGAGCCTTGAGCTTGACGCCCAGTAGGTCTGTGGCCCTCAGGGCCAGAGCAATGCTTTCAAGGCAGGGAAGCAGCCTGCAAGCTGAGTGGGAGTGGGGGAGGGGAGGGAGACAGCTGAAACCGAGTCCAGAAGGGCGGCGATGGAAGAGCTGCAGCTGGGTCAGAGCCTGGAGGGAGGGCGGGGCCTTCACTGAGGACCCCCCGCCCCCCGAGGCCAGCCCTAGGCCCCGGCGGTCGCGCATGCGCCCTTGGCCTCTGCGGTGTGTGGGGGCTTGAACCCAAGCCCGCAGGGCTCCCGGAGCGGCCAGAGAAAGAAGGGCCCATGGAGAGGTAGGCGAGTTGGGCAGGGGGCGCCACCTTACTCTCCTCAGCTCCCTGAGGGAGAGAGAGAGAGACAGAGACAGAGAGAGAGATCCCTGACCTCTGAGTCTCTGCCTCCACCGCTGGCTGGTGCCAACTCACGCGCCATCCCACTTCCAGCCATCACCCCCACGCCTGCCCCGGGGCCAGCCCCACCACAGAGAGGCCGGTTGGTTCCTGCTCACCTCTGTGCCGTCCCTTCCCGACCTGACCCCAGTGCACGGGATAAGCTTCAGACAAGTCTTTCCATGTCCCTCTGCATGACAATAGACTTCCTCCCCTCTCCCATTCCACAGGCCCACCCACCCGGGACATCCACCTTTGTCATTAGCTCAGGAGAGGATGCAAGATGAGAATCTCTGCTATTGTGTGGGGAGACTCAGTTTCCCGGGTTTCCCCCATGGACACATGTTCTTCAGCTGGGTCTGATTTTCTCCAGACAAGCTGTCTTGGGAAGGATTTGGCCAGCCCTAAGAACCTGAAGGGAAAGGGCGGAGGGGGGTTCTCTCTCTGCCCCCGACAGCCCCGAGCTGGGTCGGTCCCTCAGACATGGCCAGGGGCAGCCCATCCCCCGGCGCCCTTCCCCGGGGCATCCAAGGGCAGGCTCGGCGCCAGCCCCACCCCGCTCGCCACTGCCCGACCATCGTCCTCCCTCGGGGGGCCTGGGCAGGACAGGGACTCGGCTGTGGGAGGCCTCCAGATCTCAGGCCTGGCACACCGTTTACCAGGCTGCTTCCTCCTCTGACGGGGGCCCAGCACACGCCCCAGGAGACTTGGCAGCCGCCCCCAGGGCTCTATCCTCTGGAACTCGTCCCCTTGGAAGGGGCCTGGCCCAGGTGCCAGGTTCGGCTGGTCGGCCAGCCTCCTTTGGAGAAAGCAGGCAAGCCGAGCCAGGCTTGCAGTGGCCCTGGCGTGACACCTGCCACCTCAGGCAGAGGGCCTCCCGCGTGCCCTCCATGGCGGGTTTCTCCCCGGAGCCGTGGCCTGGGCACTAGGAAGGCCGGGCCTCCCCGACTCCCGGGAGGAGGGGCTAGCCCAGTTGCGCGCTGGCCCCCAAACCCTCTGGTGCCATCTGCCTGTCTCGGCACTTCTGACTCCACAGAGCCTTTCCTACATCTGGGCTGCCTGCCGTGGCAAAGTGCAGGCGTGGGGTGAGGCCATGGCTTTGTCTTTCCAGGAAAAAATGAGCCCCTGGCCGAAGCAGCAGGCCCAGGCAGAGCCTTGAGCTTGAAGCCCAGTAGGTCTGTGGCCCTCAGGGCCAGAGCAATGCTGTCAAGGCAGGGAAGCGGCCTGCAAGCTGAGTGGGAGTGGGGGAGGGGAGGGAGACAGCTGAAGCCGAGTCCAGAAGGGCGGCGATGGAAGAGCTGCAGCTGGGTCAGAGCCTGGAGGGAGGGCGGGGCCTTCACTGAGGACCCCCCCGCCCCCCGAGGCCAGCCCTAGGCCCCGGCGGTCGCGCATGCGCCCTTGGCCTGTGCGGTGTGTGGGGGCTTGAACCCAAGCCCGCAGGGCTCCCGGAGCGGCCAGAGAAAGAAGGGCCCATGGAGAGGTAGGCGAGGTGGGCAGGGGGCGCCACCTTACTCTCCTCAGCACCCTGAGGGAGAGATAGAGAGACAGAGACAGAGAGAGAGATCCCTGACCTCTGAGTCTCTGCCTCCACCGCTGGCTGGTGCCAACTCACGCGCCATCCCACTTCCAGCCATCACCCCCACGCCTGCCCCGGGGCCAGCCCCACCACAGAGAGGCCGGTTGGTTCCTGCTCACCTCTGTGCCGTCCCTTCCCGACCTGACCCCAGTGCAGGGGATAAGCTTCAGACAAGTCTTTCCATGTCCCTCTGCATGACAATAGACTTCCTCCCCTCTCCCATTCCACAGGCCCACCCACCCGGGACATCCACCTTTGTCATTAGCTCAGGAGAGGATGCAAGATGAGAATCTCTGCTATTGTGTGGGGAGACTCAGTTTCCCGGGTTTCCCCCATGGACACATGTTCTTCAGCTGGGTCTGATTTTCTCCAGACAAGCTGTCTTGGGAAGGATTTGGCCAGCCCTAAGAACCTGAAGGGAAAGGGCGGAGGGGGGTTCTCTCTCTGCCCCCGACAGCCCCGAGCTGGGTCGGTCCCTCAGACCTGGCCAGGGGCAGCCCATCCCCCGGTGCCCTTCCCCGGGGCATCCAAGGGCAGGCCCGGCGCCAGCCCCACCCCGCTCGCCACTGCCCGACCATCGTCCTCCCTCGGGGGGCCTGGGCAGGACAGGGACCCGGGTGTGGGAGGCCTCCAGATCTCAGGCCTGGCACACCGTTTAGCAGGCTGCTTCCTCCTCTGACGGGGGCCCAGCACACGCCCCAGGAGACTTGGCAGCCGCCCCCAGGGCTCTATCCTCTGGAACTCGTCCCCTTGGAAGGGGCCTGGCCCAGGTGCCAGGTTCGGCTGGTCGGCCAGCCTCCTTTGGAGAAAGCAGGCAAGCCGAGCCAGGCTTGCAGTGGCCCTGGCGTGACACCTGCCACCTCAGGCAGAGGGCCTCCCGCGTGCCCTCCATGGCGGGTTTCTCCCCGGAGCCGTGGCCTGGGCACTAGGAAGGCCGGGCCTCCCCGACTCCCGGGAGGAGGGGCTAGCCCAGTTGCGCCCTGGCCCCCAAACCCTCTGGTGCCATCTGCCTGTCTCGGCACTTCTGACTCCACACAGCCTTTCCTACATCTGGGCTGCCTGCCGTGGCAAAGTGCAGGCGTGGGGTGAGGCCATGGCTTTGTCTTTCCAGGAAAAAATGAGCCCCTGGCCGAAGCACCAGGCCCAGGCAAAGCCTTGAGCTTGAAGCCCAGTAGGTCTGTGGCCCTCAGGGCCAGAGCAATGCTGTCAAGGCAGGGAAGCGGCCTGCAAGCTGAGTGGGAGTGGGGGAGGGGAGGGAGACAGCTGAAGCCGAGTCCAGAAGGGCGGCGATGGAAGAGCTGCAGCTGGGTCAGAGCCTGGAGGGAGGGCGGGGCCTTCACTGAGGACCCCCCCGCCCCCCGAGGCCAGCCCTAGGCCCCGGCGGTCGCGCATGCGCCCTTGGCCTGTGCGGTGTGTGGGGGCTTGAACCCAAGCCCGCAGGGCTCCCGGAGCGGCCAGAGAAAGAAGGGCCTTGGAGAGGTAGGCGAGGTGGGCAGGGGGCGCCACCTTACTCTCCTCAGCTCCCTGAGGGAGAGAGAGAGAGAAAGAGACAGAGAGAGAGAGATCCCTGACCTCTGAGTCTCTGCCTCCACCGCTGGCTGGTGCCAACTCACGCGCCATCCCACTTCCAGCCATCACCCCCACGCCTGCCCCGGAGCCAGCCCCACCACAGAGAGGCCGGTTGGTTCCTGCTCACCTCTGTGCCGTCCCTTCCCGACCTGACCCCAGTGCAGGGGATAAGCTTCAGACAAGTCTTTCCATGTCCCTCTGCATGACAATAGACTTCCTCCCCTCTCCCATTCCACAGGCCCACCCACCCGGGACATCCACCTTTGTCATTAGCTCAGGAGAGGATGCAAGATGAGAATCTCTGCTATTGTGTGGGGAGACTCAGTTTCCCGGGTTTCCCCCATGGACACATGTTCTTCAGCTGGGTCTGATTTTCTCCAGACAAGCTGTCTTGGGAAGGATTTGGCCAGCCCTAAGAACCTGAAGGGAAAGGGCGGAGGGGGGTTCTCTCTCTGCCCCCGACAGCCCCGAGCTGGGTCGGTCCCTCAGACCTGGCCAGGGGCAGCCCATCACCCGGCGCCCTTCCCCGGGGCATCCAAGGGCAGGCCCGGCGCCAGCCCCACCCCGCTCGCCACTGCCCGACCATCGTCCTCCCTCGGGGGGCCTGGGAAGGACAGGGACCCGGGTGTGGGAGGCCTCCAGATCTCAGGCCTGGCACACCGTTTAGCAGGCTGCTTCCTCCTCTGACGGGGGCCCAGCACACGCCCCAGGAGACTTGGCAGCCGCCCCCAGGGCTCTATCCTCTGGAACTCGTCCCCTTGGAAGGGGCCTGGCCCAGGTGCCAGGTTCGGCTGGTCGGCCAGCCTCCTTTGGAGAAAGCAGGCAAGCCGAGCCAGGCTTGCAGTGGCCCTGGCGTGACACCTGCCACCTCAGGCAGAGGGCCTCCCGCGTGCCCTCCATGGCGGGTTTCTCCCCGGAGCCGTGGCCTGGGCACTAGGAAGGCCGGGCCTCCCCGACTCCCGGGAGGAGGGGCTAGCCCAGTTGCGCGCTGGCCCCCAAACCCTCTGGTGCCATCTGCCTGTCTCGGCACTTCTGACTCCACAGAGCCTTTCCTACATCTGGGCTGCCTGCCGTGGCAAAGTGCAGGCGTGGGGTGAGGCCATGGCTTTGTCTTTCCAGGAAAAAATGAGCCCCTGGCCGAAGCAGCAGGCCCAGGCAGAGCCTTGAGCTTGAAGCCCAGTAGGTCTGTGGCCCTCAGGGCCAGAGCAAAGCTGTCAAGGCAGGGAAGCAGCCTGCAAGCTGAGTGGGAGTGGGGGAGGGGAGGGAGACAGCTGAAGCCGAGTCCAGAAGGGCGGCGATGGAAGAGCTGCAGCTGGGTCAGAGCCTGGAGGGAGGGCGGGGCCTTCACTGAGGACCCCCCCGCCCCCCGAGGCCAGCCCTAGGCCCCGGCGGTCGCACATGCGCCCTTGGCCTGTGCGGTGTGTGGGGGCTTGAACCCAAGCCCGCAGGGCTCCCGGAGCGGCCAGAGAAAGAAGGGCCCATGGAGAGGTAGGCGAGGTGGGCAGGGGGCGCCACCTTACTCTCCTCAGCTCCCTGAGGGAGAGAGAGAGAGACAGAGACAGAGAGAGAGATCCCTGACCTCTGAGTCTCTGCCTCCACCGCTGGCTGGTGCCAACTCACGCGCCATCCCACTTCCAGCCATCACCCCCACGCCTGCCCCGGGGCCAGCCCCACCACAGAGAGGCCGGTTGGTTCCTGCTCACCTCTGTGCCGTCCCTTCCCGACCTGACCCCAGTGCAGGGGATAAGCTTCAGACAAGTCTTTCCATGTCCCTCTGCATGACAATAGACTTCCTCCCCTCTCCCATTCCACAGGCCCACCCACCCGGGACATCCACCTTTGTCATTAGCTCAGGAGAGGATGCAAGATGAGAATCTCTGCTATTGTGTGGGGAGACTCAGTTTCCCGGGTTTCCCCCATGGACACATGTTCTTCAGCTGGGTCTGATTTTCTCCAGACAAGCTGTCTTGGGAAGGATTTGGCCAGCCCTAAGAACCTGAAGGGAAAGGGCGGAGGGGGGTTCTCTCTCTGCCCCCGACAGCCCCGAGCTGGGTCGGTCCCTCAGACCTGGCCAGGGGCAGCCCATCCCCCGGCGCCCTTCCCCGGGGCATCCAAGGGCAGGCCCGGCGCCAGCCCCACCCCGCTCGCCACTGCCCGACCATCGTCCTCCCTCGGGGGGCCTGGGCAGGACAGGGACCCGGGTGTGGGAGGCCTCCAGATCTCAGGCCTGGCACACCGTTTAGCAGGCTGCTTCCTCCTCTGACGGGGGCCCAGCACACGCCCCAGGAGACTTGGCAGCCGCCCCCAGGGCTCTATCCTCTGGAACTCGTCCCCTTGGAAGGGGCCTGGCCCAGGTGCCAGGTTCGGCTGGTCGGCCAGCCTCCTTTGGAGAAAGCAGGCAAGCCGAGCCAGGCTTGCAGTGGCCCTGGCGTGACACCTGCCACCTCAGGCAGAGGGCCTCCCGCGTGCCCTCCATGGCGGGTTTCTCCCCGGAGCCGTGGCCTGGGCACTAGGAAGGCCGGGCCTCCCCGACTCCCGGGAGGAGGGGCTAGCCCAGTTGCGCCCTGGCCCCCAAACCCTCTGGTGCCATCTGCCTGTCTCGGCACTTCTGACTCCACAGAGCCTTTCCTACATCTGGGCTGCCTGCCGTGGCAAAGTGCAGGCGTGGGGTGAGGCCATGGCTTTGTCTTTCCAGGAAAAAATGAGCCCCTGGCCGAAGCAGCAGGCCCAGGCAGAGCCTTGAGCTTGACGCCCAGTAGGTCTGTGGCCCTCAGGGCCAGAGCAATGCTTTCAAGGCAGGGAAGCAGCCTGCAAGCTGAGTGGGAGTGGGGGAGGGGAGGGAGACAGCTGAAGCCGAGTCCAGAAGGGCGGCGATGGAAGAGCTGCAGCTGGGTCAGAGCCTGGAGGGAGGGCGGGGCCTTCACTGAGGACCCCCCGCCCCCCGAGGCCAGCCCTAGGCCCCGGCGGTCGCGCATGCGCCCTTGGCCTCTGCGGTGTGTGGGGGCTTGAACCCAAGCCCGCAGGGCTCCCGGAGCGGCCAGAGAAAGAAGGGCCCATGGAGAGGTAGGCGAGTTGGGCAGGGGGCGCCACCTTACTCTCCTCAGCTCCCTGAGGGAGAGAGAGAGAGACAGAGACAGAGAGAGAGATCCCTGACCTCTGAGTCTCTGCCTCCACCGCTGGCTGGTGCCAACTCACGCGCCATCCCACTTCCAGCCATCACCCCCACGCCTGCCCCGGGGCCAGCCCCACCACAGAGAGGCCGGTTGGTTCCTGCTCACCTCTGTGCCGTCCCTTCCCGACCTGACCCCAGTGCACGGGATAAGCTTCAGACAAGTCTTTCCATGTCCCTCTGCATGACAATAGACTTCCTCCCCTCTCCCATTCCACAGGCCCACCCACCCGGGACATCCACCTTTGTCATTAGCTCAGGAGAGGATGCAAGATGAGAATCTCTGCTATTGTGTGGGGAGACTCAGTTTCCCGGGTTTCCCCCATGGACACATGTTCTTCAGCTGGGTCTGATTTTCTCCAGACAAGCTGTCTTGGGAAGGATTTGGCCAGCCCTAAGAACCTGAAGGGAAAGGGCGGAGGGGGGTTCTCTCTCTGCCCCCGACAGCCCCGAGCTGGGTCGGTCCCTCAGACATGGCCAGGGGCAGCCCATCCCCCGGCGCCCTTCCCCGGGGCATCCAAGGGCAGGCTCGGCGCCAGCCCCACCCCGCTCGCCACTGCCCGACCATCGTCCTCCCTCGGGGGGCCTGGGCAGGACAGGGACTCGGCTGTGGGAGGCCTCCAGATCTCAGGCCTGGCACACCGTTTACCAGGCTGCTTCCTCCTCTGACGGGGGCCCAGCACACGCCCCAGGAGACTTGGCAGCCGCCCCCAGGGCTCTATCCTCTGGAACTCGTCCCCTTGGAAGGGGCCTGGCCCAGGTGCCAGGTTCGGCTGGTCGGCCAGCCTCCTTTGGAGAAAGCAGGCAAGCCGAGCCAGGCTTGCAGTGGCCCTGGCGTGACACCTGCCACCTCAGGCAGAGGGCCTCCCGCGTGCCCTCCATGGCGGGTTTCTCCCCGGAGCCGTGGCCTGGGCACTAGGAAGGCCGGGCCTCCCCGACTCCCGGGAGGAGGGGCTAGCCCAGTTGCGCGCTGGCCCCCAAACCCTCTGGTGCCATCTGCCTGTCTCGGCACTTCTGACTCCACAGAGCCTTTCCTACATCTGGGCTGCCTGCCGTGGCAAAGTGCAGGCGTGGGGTGAGGCCATGGCTTTGTCTTTCCAGGAAAAAATGAGCCCCTGGCCGAAGCAGCAGGCCCAGGCAGAGCCTTGAGCTTGAAGCCCAGTAGGTCTGTGGCCCTCAGGGCCAGAGCAATGCTGTCAAGGCAGGGAAGCGGCCTGCAAGCTGAGTGGGAGTGGGGGAGGGGAGGGAGACAGCTGAAGCCGAGTCCAGAAGGGCGGCGATGGAAGAGCTGCAGCTGGGTCAGAGCCTGGAGGGAGGGCGGGGCCTTCACTGAGGACCCCCCCGCCCCCCCGAGGCCAGCCCTAGGCCCCGGCGGTCGCGCATGCGCCCTTGGCCTGTGCGGTGTGTGGGGGCTTGAACCCAAGCCCGCAGGGCTCCCGGAGCGGCCAGAGAAAGAAGGGCCCATGGAGAGGTAGGCGAGGTGGGCAGGGGGCGCCACCTTACTCTCCTCAGCACCCTGAGGGAGAGATAGAGAGACAGAGACAGAGAGAGAGATCCCTGACCTCTGAGTCTCTGCCTCCACCGCTGGCTGGTGCCAACTCACGCGCCATCCCACTTCCAGCCATCACCCCCACGCCTGCCCCGGGGCCAGCCCCACCACAGAGAGGCCGGTTGGTTCCTGCTCACCTCTGTGCCCTCCCTTCCCGACCTGACCCCAGTGCAGGGGATAAGCTTCAGACAAGTCTTTCCATGTCCCTCTGCATGACAATAGACTTCCTCCCCTCTCCCATTCCACAGGCCCACCCACCCGGGACATCCACCTTTGTCATTAGCTCAGGAGAGGATGCAAGATGAGAATCTCTGCTATTGTGTGGGGAGACTCAGTTTCCCGGGTTTCCCCCATGGACACATGTTCTTCAGCTGGGTCTGATTTTCTCCAGACAAGCTGTCTTGGGAAGGATTTGGCCAGCCCTAAGAACCTGAAGGGAAAGGGCGGAGGGGGGTTCTCTCTCTGCCCCCGACAGCCCCGAGCTGGGTCGGTCCCTCAGACCTGGCCAGGGGCAGCCCATCCCCCGGTGCCCTTCCCCGGGGCATCCAAGGGCAGGCCCGGCGCCAGCCCCACCCCGCTCGCCACTGCCCGACCATCGTCCTCCCTCGGGGGGCCTGGGCAGGACAGGGACCCGGGTGTGGGAGGCCTCCAGATCTCAGGCCTGGCACACCGTTTAGCAGGCTGCTTCCTCCTCTGACGGGGGCCCAGCACACGCCCCAGGAGACTTGGCAGCCGCCCCCAGGGCTCTATCCTCTGGAACTCGTCCCCTTGGAAGGGGCCTGGCCCAGGTGCCAGGTTCGGCTGGTCGGCCAGCCTCCTTTGGAGAAAGCAGGCAAGCCGAGCCAGGCTTGCAGTGGCCCTGGCGTGACACCTGCCACCTCAGGCAGAGGGCCTCCCGCGTGCCCTCCATGGCGGGTTTCTCCCCGGAGCCGTGGCCTGGGCACTAGGAAGGCCGGGCCTCCCCGACTCCCGGGAGGAGGGGCTAGCCCAGTTGCGCCCTGGCCCCCAAACCCTCTGGTGCCATCTGCCTGTCTCGGCACTTCTGACTCCACACAGCCTTTCCTACATCTGGGCTGCCTGCCGTGGCAAAGTGCAGGCGTGGGGTGAGGCCATGGCTTTGTCTTTCCAGGAAAAAATGAGCCCCTGGCCGAAGCAGCAGGCCCAGGCAAAGCCTTGAGCTTGAAGCCCAGTAGGTCTGTGGCCCTCAGGGCCAGAGCAATGCTGTCAAGGCAGGGAAGCGGCCTGCAAGCTGAGTGGGAGTGGGGGAGGGGAGGGAGACAGCTGAAGCCGAGTCCAGAAGGGCGGCGATGGAAGAGCTGCAGCTGGGTCAGAGCCTGGAGGGAGGGCGGGGCCTTCACTGAGGACCCCCCCGCCCCCCGAGGCCAGCCCTAGGCCCCGGCGGTCGCGCATGCGCCCTTGGCCTGTGCGGTGTGTGGGGGCTTGAACCCAAGCCCGCAGGGCTCCCGGAGCGGCCAGAGAAAGAAGGGCCTTGGAGAGGTAGGCGAGGTGGGCAGGGGGCGCCACCTTACTCTCCTCAGCTCCCTGAGGGAGAGAGAGAGAGAAAGAGACAGAGAGAGAGAGATCCCTGACCTCTGAGTCTCTGCCTCCACCGCTGGCTGGTGCCAACTCACGCGCCATCCCACTTCCAGCCATCACCCCCACGCCTGCCCCGGAGCCAGCCCCACCACAGAGAGGCCGGTTGGTTCCTGCTCACCTCTGTGCCGTCCCTTCCCGACCTGACCCCAGTGCAGGGGATAAGCTTCAGACAAGTCTTTCCATGTCCCTCTGCATGACAATAGACTTCCTCCCCTCTCCCATTCCACAGGCCCACCCACCCGGGACATCCACCTTTGTCATTAGCTCAGGAGAGGATGCAAGATGAGAATCTCTGCTATTGTGTGGGGAGACTCAGTTTCCCGGGTTTCCCCCATGGACACATGTTCTTCAGCTGGGTCTGATTTTCTCCAGACAAGCTGTCTTGGGAAGGATTTGGCCAGCCCTAAGAACCTGAAGGGAAAGGGCGGAGGGGGGTTCTCTCTCTGCCCCCGACAGCCCCGAGCTGGGTCGGTCCCTCAGACCTGGCCAGGGGCAGCCCATCACCCGGCGCCCTTCCCCGGGGCATCCAAGGGCAGGCCCGGCGCCAGCCCCACCCCGCTCGCCACTGCCCGACCATCGTCCTCCCTCGGGGGGCCTGGGCAGGACAGGGACCCGGGTGTGGGAGGCCTCCAGATCTCAGGCCTGGCACACCGTTTAGCAGGCTGCTTCCTCCTCTGACGGGGGCCCAGCACACGCCCCAGGAGACTTGGCAGCCGCCCCCAGGGCTCTATCCTCTGGAACTCGTCCCCTTGGAAGGGGCCTGGCCCAGGTGCCAGGTTCGGCTGGTCGGCCAGCCTCCTTTGGAGAAAGCAGGCAAGCCGAGCCAGGCTTGCAGTGGCCCTGGCGTGACACCTGCCACCTCAGGCAGAGGGCCTCCCGCGTGCCCTCCATGGCGGGTTTCTCCCCGGAGCCGTGGCCTGGGCACTAGGAAGGCCGGGCCTCCCCGACTCCCGGGAGGAGGGGCTAGCCCAGTTGCGCGCTGGCCCCCAAACCCTCTGGTGCCATCTGCCTGTCTCGGCACTTCTGACTCCACAGAGCCTTTCCTACATCTGGGCTGCCTGCCGTGGCAAAGTGCAGGCGTGGGGTGAGGCCATGGCTTTGTCTTTCCAGGAAAAAATGAGCCCCTGGCCGAAGCAGCAGGCCCAGGCAGAGCCTTGAGCTTGAAGCCCAGTAGGTCTGTGGCCCTCAGGGCCAGAGCAAAGCTGTCAAGGCAGGGAAGCAGCCTGCAAGCTGAGTGGGAGTGGGGGAGGGGAGGGAGACAGCTGAAGCCGAGTCCAGAAGGGCGGCGATGGAAGAGCTGCAGCTGGGTCAGAGCCTGGAGGGAGGGCGGGGCCTTCACTGAGGACCCCCCCGCCCCCCGAGGCCAGCCCTAGGCCCCGGCGGTCGCACATGCGCCCTTGGCCTGTGCGGTGTGTGGGGGCTTGAACCCAAGCCCGCAGGGCTCCCGGAGCGGCCAGAGAAAGAAGGGCCCATGGAGAGGTAGGCGAGGTGGGCAGGGGGCGCCACCTTACTCTCCTCAGCTCCCTGAGGGAGAGAGAGAGAGACAGAGACAGAGAGAGAGATCCCTGACCTCTGAGTCTCTGCCTCCACCGCTGGCTGGTGCCAACTCACGCGCCATCCCACTTCCAGCCATCACCCCCACGCCTGCCCCGGGGCCAGCCCCACCACAGAGAGGCCGGTTGGTTCCTGCTCACCTCTGTGCCGTCCCTTCCCGACCTGACCCCAGTGCAGGGGATAAGCTTCAGACAAGTCTTTCCATGTCCCTCTGCATGACAATAGACTTCCTCCCCTCTCCCATTCCACAGGCCCACCCACCCGGGACATCCACCTTTGTCATTAGCTCAGGAGAGGATGCAAGATGAGAATCTCTGCTATTGTGTGGGGAGACTCAGTTTCCCGGGTTTCCCCCATGGACACATGTTCTTCAGCTGGGTCTGATTTTCTCCAGACAAGCTGTCTTGGGAAGGATTTGGCCAGCCCTAAGAACCTGAAGGGAAAGGGCGGAGGGGGGTTCTCTCTCTGCCCCCGACAGCCCCGAGCTGGGTCGGTCCCTCAGACCTGGCCAGGGGCAGCCCATCCCCCGGCGCCCTTCCCCGGGGCATCCAAGGGCAGGCCCGGCGCCAGCCCCACCCCGCTCGCCACTGCCCGACCATCGTCCTCCCTCGGGGGGCCTGGGCAGGACAGGGACCCGGGTGTGGGAGGCCTCCAGATCTCAGGCCTGGCACACCGTTTACCAGGCTGCTTCCTCCTCTGACGGGGGCCCAGCACACGCCCCAGGAGACTTGGCAGCCGCCCCCAGGGCTCTATCCTCTGGAACTCGTCCCCTTGGAAGGGGCCTGGCCCAGGTGCCAGGTTCGGCTGGTCGGCCAGCCTCCTTTGGAGAAAGCAGGCAAGCCGAGCCAGGCTTGCAGTGGCCCTGGCGTGATACCTGCCACCTCAGGCGGAGGGCCTCCCGCGTGCCCTCCATGGCGGGTTTCTCCCCGGAGCCGTGGCCTGGGCACTAGGAAGGCCGGGCCTCCCCGACTCCCGGGAGGAGGGGCTAGCCCAGTTGCGCCCTGGCCCCCAAACCCTCTGGTGCCATCTGCCTGTCTCGGCACTTCTGACTCCACACAGCCTTTCCTACATCTGGGCTGCCTGCCGTGGCAAAGTGCAGGCGTGGGGTGAGGCCATGGCTTTGTCTTTCCAGGAAAAAATGAGCCCCTGGCCGAAGCAGCAGGCCCAGGCAGAGCCTTGAGCTTGAAGCCCAGTAGGTCTGTGGCCCTCAGGGCCAGAGCAATGCTGTCAAGGCAGGGAAGCGGCCTGCAAGCTGAGTGGGAGTGGGGGAGGGGAGGGAGACAGCTGAAGCCGAGTCCAGAAGGGCGGCGATGGAAGAGCTGCAGCTGGGTCAGAGCCTGGAGGGATGGCGGGGCCTTCACTGAGGACCCCCCCGCCCCCCGAGGCCAGCCCTAGGCCCCGGCGGTCGCGCATGCGCCCTTGGCCTGTGCGGTGTGTGGGGGCTTGAACCCAAGCCCGCAGGGCTCCCGGAGCGGCCAGAGAAAGAAGGGCCCATGGAGAGGTAGGCGAGGTGGGCAGGGGGCGCCACCTTACTCTCCTCAGCTCCCTGAGGGAGAGAGAGAGAGACAGAGACAGAGAGAGAGATCCCTGACCTCTGAGTCTCTGCCTCCACCGCTGGCTGGTGCCAACTCACGCGCCATCCCACTTCCAGCCATCACCCCCACGCCTGCCCCGGGGCCAGCCCCACCACAGAGAGGCCGGTTGGTTCCTGCTCACCTCTGTGCTGTCCCTTCCCGACCTGACCCCAGTGCAGGGGATAAGCTTCAGACAAGTCTTTCCATGTCCCTCTGCATGACAATAGACTTCCTCCCCTCTCCCATTCCACAGGCCCACCCACCCGGGACATCCACCTTTGTCATTAGCTCAGGAGAGGATGCAAGATGAGAATCTCTGCTATTGTGTGGGGAGACTCAGTTTCCCGGGTTTCCCCCATGGACACATGTTCTTCAGCTGGGTCTGATTTTCTCCAGACAAGCTGTCTTGGGAAGGATTTGGCCAGCCCTAAGAACCTGAAGGGAAAGGGCGGAGGGGGGTTCTCTCTCTGCCTCCGACAGCCCCGAGCTGGGTCGG
Organism: Diceros bicornis minor; assembly: GCF_020826845.1. Taxonomy (NCBI): domain Eukaryota; kingdom Metazoa; phylum Chordata; class Mammalia; order Perissodactyla; family Rhinocerotidae; genus Diceros; species Diceros bicornis. Next base: position 1,157,432 of record NW_026691039.1, read on the forward strand.
TCCCTCAGACCTGGCCAGGGGCAGCCCATCCCCCGGCGCCCTTCCCCGGGGCATCCAAGGGCAGGCCCGGCGCCAGCCCCACCCCGCTCGCCACTGCTCGACCATCGTCCTCCCTCGGGGGGCCTGGGCAGGACAGGGACCCGGGTGTGGGAGGCCTCCAGATCTCAGGCCTGGCACACCGTTTACCAGGCTGCTTCCTCCTCTGACGGGGGCCCAGCACACGCCCCAGGAGACTTGGCAGCCGCCCCCAGGGCTCTATCCTCTGGAACTCGTCCCCTTGGAAGGGGCCTGGCCCAGGTGCCAGGTTCGGCTGGTCGGCCAGCCTCCTTTGGAGAAAGCAGGCAAGCCGAGCCAGGCTTGCAGTGGCCCTGGCGTGACACCTGCCACCTCAGGCAGAGGGCCTCCCGCGTGCCCTCCATGGCGGGTTTCTCCCCGGAGCCGTGGCCTGGGCACTAGGAAGGCCGGGCCTCCCCGACTCCCGGGAGGAGGGGCTAGCCCAGTTGCGCGCTGGCCCCCAAACCCTCTGGTGCCATCTGCCTGTCTCGGCACTTCTGACTCCACAGAGCCTTTCCTACATCTGGGCTGCCTGCCGTGGCAAAGTGCAGGCGTGGGGTGAGGCCATGGCTTTGTCTTTCCAGGAAAAAATGAGCCCCTGGCCGAAGCAGCAGGCCCAGGCAGAGCCTTGAGCTTGAAGCCCAGTAGGTCTGTGGCCCTCAGGGCCAGAGCAAAGCTGTCAAGGCAGGGAAGCAGCCTGCAAGCTGAGTGGGAGTGGGGGAGGGGAGGGAGACAGCTGAAGCCGAGTCCAGAAGGGCGGCGATGGAAGAGCTGCAGCTGGGTCAGAGCCTGGAGGGAGGGCGGGGCCTTCACTGAGGACCCCCCCGCCCCCCGAGGCCAGCCCTAGGCCCCGGCGGTCGCACATGCGCCCTTGGCCTGTGCGGTGTGTGGGGGCTTGAACCCAAGCCCGCAGGGCTCCCGGAGCGGCCAGAGAAAGAAGGGCCCATGGAGAGGTAGGCGAGGTGGGCAGGGGGCGCCACCTTACTCTCCTCAGCTCCCTGAGGGAGAGAGAGAGAGACAGAGACAGAGAGAGAGATCCCTGACCTCTGAGTCTCTGCCTCCACCGCTGGCTGGTGCCAACTCACGCGCCATCCCACTTCCAGCCATCACCCCCACGCCTGCCCCGGGGCCAGCCCCACCACAGAGAGGCCGGTTGGTTCCTGCTCACCTCTGTGCCATCCCTTCCGGACCTGACCCCAGTGCAGGGGATAAGCTTCAGACAAGTCTTTCCATGTCCCTCTGCATGACAATAGACTTCCTCCCCTCTCCCATTCCACAGGCCCACCCACCCGGGACATCCACCTTTGTCATTAGCTCAGGAGAGGATGCAAGATGAGAATCTCTGCTATTGTGTGGGGAGACTCAGTTTCCCGGGTTTCCCCCATGGACACATGTTCTTCAGCTGGGTCTGATTTTCTCCAGACAAGCTGTCTTGGGAAGGATTTGGCCAGCCCTATGAACCTGAAGGGAAAGGGCGGAGGAGGGTTCTCTCTCTGCCCCCAACAGCCCCGAGCTGGGTCGGTACCTCAGACCTGGCCAGGGGCAGCCCATCCCCCGGCGCCCTTCCCCGGGGCATCCAAGGGCAGGCCCGGCGCCAGCCCCACCCCGCTCGCCACTGCCAGACCATCGTCCTCCCTCGGGGGGCCTGGGCAGGACAGGGACCCGGGTGTGGGAGGCCTCCAGATCTCAGGCCTGGCACACCGTTTACCAGGCTGCTTCCTCCTCTGACGGGGGCCCAGCACACGCCCCAGGAGACTTGGCAGCCGCCCCCAGGGCTCTATCCTCTGGAACTCGTCCCCTTGGAAGGGGCCTGGCCCAGGTGCCAGGTTCGGCTGGTCGGCCAGCCTCCTTTGGAGAAAGCAGGCAAGCCGAGCCAGGCTTGCAGTAGCCCTGGCGTGACACCTGCCACCTCAGGCAGAGGGCCTCCCGCGTGCCCTCCATGGCGGGTTTCTCCCCGGAGCCGTGGCCTGGGCACTAGGAAGGCCGGGCCTCCCCGACTCCCGGGAGGAGGGGCTAGCCCAGTTGCGCGCTGGCCCCCAAACCCTCTGGTGCCATCTGCCTGTCTCGGCACTTCTGACTCCACACAGCCTTTCCTACATCTGGGCTGCCTGCCGTGGCAAAGTGCAGGCGTGGGGTGAGGCCATGGCTTTGTCTTTCCAGGAAAAAATGAGCCCCTGGCCGAAGCAGCAGGCCCAGGCAGAGCCTTGAGCTTGAAGCCCAGTAGGTCTGTGGCCCTCAGGGCCAGAGCAATGCTGTCAAGGCAGGGAAGCGGCCTGCAAGCTGAGTGGGAGTGGGGGAGGGGAGGGAGACAGCTGAAGCCGAGTCCAGAAGGGCGGCGATGGAAGAGCTGCAGCTGGGTCAGAGCCTGGAGGGAGGGCGGGGCCTTCACTGAGGACCCCCCCGCCCCCCGAGGCCAGCCCTAGGCCCCGGCGGTCGCGCATGCGCCCTTGGCCTGTGCGGTGTGTGGGGGCTTGAACCCAAGCCCGCAGGGCTCCCGGAGCGGCCAGAGAAAGAAGGGCCCATGGAGAGGTAGGCGAGGTGGGCAGGGGGCGCCACCTTACTCTCCTCAGCTCCCTGAGGGAGAGAGAGAGAGACAGAGACAGAGAGAGAGATCCCTGACCTCTGAGTCTCTGCCTCCACCGCTGGCTGGTGCCAACTCACGCGCCATCCCACTTCCAGCCATCACCCCCACGCCTGCCCCGGGGCCAGCCCCACCACAGAGAGGCCGGTTGGTTCCTGCTCACCTCTGTGCCGTCCCTTCCCGACCTGACCCCAGTGCAGGGGATAAGCTTCAGACAAGTCTTTCCATGTCCCTCTGCATGACAATAGACTTCCTCCCCTCTCCCATTCCACAGGCCCACCCACCCGGGACATCCACCTTTGTCATTAGCTCAGGAGAGGATGCAAGATGAGAATCTCTGCTATTGTGTGGGGAGACTCAGTTTCCCGGGTTTCCCCCATGGACACATGTTCTTCAGCTGGGTCTGATTTTCTCCAGACAAGCTGTCTTGGGAAGGATTTGGCCAGCCCTAAGAACCTGAAGGGAAAGGGCGGAGGGGGGTTCTCTCTCTGCCCCCGACAGCCCCGAGCTGGGTCGGTCCCTCAGACCTGGCCAGGGGCAGCCCATCCCCCGGCGCCCTTCCCCGGGGCATCCAAGGGCAGGCCCGGCGCCAGCCCCACCCCGCTCACCACTGCCCGACCATCGTCCTCCCTCGGGGGGCCTGGGCAGGACAGGGACCCGGGTGTGGGAGGCCTCCAGATCTCAGGCCTGGCACACCGTTTACCAGGCTGCTTCCTCCTCTGACGGGGGCCCAGCACACGCCCCAGGAGACTTGGCAGCCGCCCCCAGGGCTCTATCCTCTGGAACTCGTCCCCTTGGAAGGGGCCTGGCCCAGGTGCCAGGTTCGGCTGGTCGGCCAGCCTCCTTTGGAGAAAGCAGGCAAGCCGAGCCAGGCTTGCAGTGGCCCTGGCGTGACACCTGCCACCTCAGGCAGAGGGCCTCCCGCGTGCCCTCCATGGCGGGTTTCTCCCCGGAGCCGTGGCCTGGGCACTAGGAAGGCCGGGCCTCCCCGACTCCCGGGAGGAGGGGCTAGCCCAGTTGCGCGCTGGCCCCCAAACCCTCTGGTGCCATCTGCCTGTCTCGGCACTTCTGACTCCACAGAGCCTTTCCTACATCTGGGCTGCCTGCCGTGGCAAAGTGCAGGCGTGGGGTGAGGCCATGGCTTTGTCTTTCCAGGAAAAAATGAGCCCCTGGCCGAAGCAGCAGGCCCAGGCAGAGCCTTGAGCTTGAAGCCCAGTAGGTCTGTGGCCCTCAGGGCCAGAGCAATGCTGTCAAGGCAGGGAAGCGGCCTGCAAGCTGAGTGGGAGTGGGGGAGGGGAGGGAGACAGCTGAAGCCGAGTCCAGAAGGGCGGCGATGGAAGAGCTGCAGCTGGGTCAGAGCCTGGAGGGAGGGCGGGGCCTTCACTGAGGACCCCCCCGCCCCCCGAGGCCAGCCCTAGGCCCCGGCGGTCGCGCATGCGCCCTTGGCCTGTGCGGTGTGTGGGGGCTTGAACCCAAGCCCGCAGGGCTCCCGGAGCGGCCAGAGAAAGAAGGGCCCATGGAGAGGTAGGCGAGGTGGGCAGGGGGCGCCACCTTACTCTCCTCAGCTCCCTGAGGGAGAGAGAGAGAGACAGAGACAGAGAGAGAGATCCCTGACCTCTGAGTCTCTGCCTCCACCGCTGGCTGGTGCCAACTCACGCGCCATCCCACTTCCAGCCATCACCCCCACGCCTGCCCCGGGGCCAGCCCCACCACAGAGAGGCCGGTTGGTTCCTGCTCACCTCTGTGCCCTCCCTTCCCGACCTGACCCCAGTGCAGGGGATAAGCTTCAGACAAGTCTTTCCATGTCCCTCTGCATGACAATAGACTTCCTCCCCTCTCCCATTCCACAGGCCCACCCACCCGGGACATCCACCTTTGTCATTAGCTCAGGAGAGGATGCAAGATGAGAATCTCTGCTATTGTGTGGGGAGACTCAGTTTCCCGGGTTTCCCCCATGGACACATGTTCTTCAGCTGGGTCTGATTTTCTCCAGACAAGCTGTCTTGGGAAGGATTTGGCCAGCCCTAAGAACCTGAAGGGAAAGGGCGGAGGGGGGTTCTCTCTCTGCCCCCGACAGCCTCGAGCTGGGTCGGTCCCTCAGACCTGGCCAGGGGCAGCCCATCCCCCGGCGCCCTTCCCCGGGGCATCCAAGGGCAGGCCCGGCGCCAGCCCCACCCCGCTCGCCACTGCCCGACCATCGTCCTCCCTCGGGGGGCCTGGGCAGGACAGGGACCCGGGTGTGGGAGGCCTCCAGATCTCAGGCCTGGCACACCGTTTACCAGGCTGCTTCCTCCTCTGACGGGGGCCCAGCACACGCCCCAGGAGACTTGGCAGCCGCCCCCAGGGCTCTATCCTCTGGAACTCGTCCCCTTGGAAGGGGCCTGGCCCAGGTGCCAGGTTCGGCTGGTCGGCCAGCCTCCTTTGGAGAAAGCAGGCAAGCCGAGCCAGGCTTGCAGTGGCCCTGGCGTGACACCTGCCACCTCAGGCGGAGGGCCTCCCGCGTGCCCTCCATGGCGGGTTTCTCCCCGGAGCCGTGGCCTGGGCACTAGGAAGGCCGGGCCTCCCCGACTCCCGGGAGGAGGGGCTAGCCCAGTTGCGCGCTGGCCCCCAAACCCTCTGGTGCCATCTGCCTGTCTCGGCACTTCTGACTCCACACAGCCTTTCCTACATCTGGGCTGCCTGCCGTGGCAAAGTGCAGGCGTGGGGTGAGGCCATGGCTTTGTCTTTCCAGGAAAAAATGAGCCCCTGGCCGAAGCAGCAGGCCCAGGCAGAGCCTTGAGCTTGAAGCCCAGTAGGTCTGTGGCCCTCAGGGCCAGAGCAATGCTGTCAAGGCAGGGAAGCGGCCTGCAAGCTGAGTGGGAGTGGGGGAGGGGAGGGAGACAGCTGAAGCCGAGTCCAGAAGGGCGGCGATGGAAGAGCTGCAGCTGGGTCAGAGCCTGGAGGGAGGGCGGGGCCTTCACTGAGGACCCCCCCGCCCCCCGAGGCCAGCCCTAGGCCCCGGCGGTCGCGCATGCGCCCTTGGCCTGTGCGGTGTGTGGGGGCTTGAACCCAAGCCCGCAGGGCTCCCGGAGCGGCCAGAGAAAGAAGGGCCCATGGAGAGGTAGGCGAGGTGGGCAGGGGGCGCCACCTTACTCTCCTCAGCTCCCTGAGGGAGAGAGAGAGAGACAGAGACAGAGAGAGAGATCCCTGACCTCTGAGTCTCTGCCTCCACCGCTGGCTGGTGCCAACTCACGCGCCATCCCACTTCCAGCCATCACCCCCACGCCTGCCCCGGGGCCAGCCCCACCACAGAGAGGCCGGTTGGTTCCTGCTCACCTCTGTGCCGTCCCTTCCCGACCTGACCCCCAGTGCAGGGGATAAGCTTCAGACAAGTCTTTCCATGTCCCTCTGCATGACAATAGACTTCCTCCCCTCTCCCATTCCACAGGCCCACCCACCCGGGACATCCACCTTTGTCATTAGCTCAGGAGAGGATGCAAGATGAGAATCTCTGCTATTGTGTGGGGAGACTCAGTTTCCCGGGTTTCCCCCATGGACACATGTTCTTCAGCTGGGTCTGATTTTCTCCAGACAAGCTGTCTTGGGAAGGATTTGGCCAGCCCTAAGAACCTGAAGGGAAAGGGCGGAGGGGGGTTCTCTCTCTGCCCCCGACAGCCCCGAGCTGGGTCGGTCCCTCAGACCTGGCCAGGGGCAGCCCATCCCCCGGCGCCCTTCCCCGGGGCATCCAAGGGCAGGCCCGGCGCCAGCCCCACCCCGCTCGCCACTGCCCGACCATCGTCCTCCCTCGGGGGGCCTGGGCAGGACAGGGACCCGGGTGTGGGAGGCCTCCAGATCTCAGGCCTGGCACACCGTTTACCAGGCTGCTTCCTCCTCTGACGGGGGCCCAGCACACGCCCCAGGAGACTTGGCAGCCGCCCCCAGGGCTCTATCCTCTGGAACTCGTCCCCTTGGAAGGGGCCTGGCCCAGGTGCCAGGTTCGGCTGGTCGGCCAGCCTCCTTTGGAGAAAGCAGGCAAGCCGAGCCAGGCTTGCAGTGGCCCTGGCGTGACACCTGCCACCTCAGGCGGAGGGCCTCCCGCGTGCCCTCCATGGCGGGTTTCTCCCCGGAGCCGTGGCCTGGGCACTAGGAAGGCCGGGCCTCCCCGACTCCCGGGAGGAGGGGCTAGCCCAGTTGCGCGCTGGCCCCCAAACCCTCTGGTGCCATCTGCCTGTCTCGGCACTTCTGACTCCACAGAGCCTTTCCTACATCTGGGCTGCCTGCCGTGGCAAAGTGCAGGCGTGGGGTGAGGCCATGGCTTTGTCTTTCCAGGAAAAAATGAGCCCCTGGCCGAAGCAGCAGGCCCAGGCAGAGCCTTGAGCTTGAAGCCCAGTAGGTCTGTGGCCCTCAGGGCCAGAGCAATGCTGTCAAGGCAGGGAAGCGGCCTGCAAGCTGAGTGGGAGTGGGGGAGGGGAGGGAGACAGCTGAAGCCGAGTCCAGAAGGGCGGCGATGGAAGAGCTGCAGCTGGTCAGAGCCTGGAGGGAGGGCGGGGCCTTCACTGAGGACCCCCCCGCCCCCCGAGGCCAGCCCTAGGCCCCGGCGGTCGCGCATGCGCCCTTGGCCTGTGCGGTGTGTGGGGTCTTGAACCCAAGCCCGCAGGGCTCCCGGAGCGGCCAGAGAAAGAAGGGCCCATGGAGAGGTAGGCGAGGTGGGGCAGGGGGCGCCACCTTACTCTCCTCAGCTCCCTGAGGGAGAGAGAGAGAGACAGAGACAGAGAGAGAGATCCCTGACCTCTGAGTCTCTGCCTCCACCGCTGGCTGGTGCCAACTCACGCGCCATCCCACTTCCAGCCATCACCCCCACGCCTGCCCCGGGGCCAGCCCCACCACAGAGAGGCCGGTTGGTTCCTGCTCACCTCTGTGCCGTCCCTTCCCGACCTGACCCCAGTGCAGGGGATAAGCTTCAGACAAGTCTTTCCATGTCCCTCTGCTGACAATAGACTTCCTCCCCTCTCCCATTCCACAGGCCCACCCACCCGGGACATCCACCTTTGTCATTAGCTCAGGAGAGGATGCAAGATGAGAATCTCTGCTATTGTGTGGGGAGACTCAGTTTCCCGGGTTTCCCCATGGACACATGTTCTTCAGCTGGTCTGATTTTCTCCAGACAAGCTGTCTTGGGAAGGATTTGGCCAGCCCTAAGAACCTGAAGGGAAAGGGCGGAGGGGGGTTCTCTCTCTGCCCCCGACAGCCCCGAGCTGGGTCGGTCCCTCAGACCTGGCCAGGGGCAGCCCATCCCCCGGCGCCCTTCCCCGGGCATCCAAGGGGCAGGCCCGGCGCCAGCCCCACCCCGCTCGCCACTGCCCGACCATCGTCCTCCCTCGGGGGGCCTGGGCAGGACAGGGACCCGGCTGTGGGAGGCCTCCAGATCTCAGGCCTGGCACACCGTTTACCAGGCTGCTTCCTCCTCTGACGGGGGCCCAGCACACGCCCCAGGAGACTTGGCAGCCGCCCCCAGGGCTCTATCCTCTGGAACTCGTCCCCTGGAAGGGGCCTGGCCCAGGTGCCAGGTTCGGCTGGTCGGCCAGCCTCCTTTGGAGAAAGCAGGCAAGCCGAGCCAGGCTTGCAGTGGCCCTGGCGTGACACCTGCCACCTCAGGCGGAGGGCCTCCCGCGTGCCCTCCATGGCGGGTTTCTCCCCGGAGCCGTGGCCTGGGCACTAGGAAGGCCGGGCCTCCCCGACTCCCGGGAGGAGGGGCTAGCCCAGTTGCGCGCTGGCCCCCCAAAACCCTCTGGTGCCATCTGCCTGTCTCGGCACTTCTGACTCCACACAGCCTTTCCTACATCTGGGCTGCCTGCCGTGGCAAAGTGCAGGCGTGGGGTGAGGCCATGGCTTTGTCTTTCCAGGAAAAAATGAGCCCCTGGCCGAAGCAGCAGGCCCAGGCAGAGCCCTTGAGCTTGAAGCCCAGTAGGTCTGTGGCCCTCAGGGCCAGAGCAATGCTGTCAAGGCAGGGAAGCGGCCTGCAAGCTGAGTGGGGAGTGGGGGAGGGGAGGGAGACAGCTGAAAGCCGAGTCCAGAAGGGCGGCGATGGAAGAGCTGCAGCTGGGTCAGAGCCTGGAGGGAGGGCGGGGCCTTCACTGAGGACCCCCCCCGCCCCCCGAGGCCAGCCCTAGGCCCCGGCGGTCGCCGCATGCGCCCTTGGCCTGTGCGGTGTGTGGGGGCTTGAACCCAAGCCCGCAGGGCTCCCGGAGCGGCCAGAGAAAGAAGGGCCCATGGAGAGGTAGGCGAGGTGGGCAGGGGGCGCCACCTTACTCTCCTCAGCTCCCTGAGGGAGAGAGAGAGAGACAGAGACAGAGAGAGAGACCCCTGACCCTCTGAGTCTCTGCCTCCACCGCTGGCTGGTGCCAACTCACCGCGCCATCCCACTTCCAGCCATCACCCCCCACGCCTGCCCCGGGGCCAGCCCCACCACAGAGAGGCCGTTGGTTCCTGCTCACCTCTGTGCCGTCCCTTCCCGACCTGACCCCAGTGCAGGGGATAAGCTTCAGACAAGTCTTTCCATGTCCCTCTGCATGACAATAGACTTCCTCCCCTCTCCCATTCCACAGGCCCACCCACCCGGGACATCCACCTTTGTCATTAGCTCAGGAGAGGATGCAAGATGAGAATCTCTGCTATTGTGTGGGGAGACTCAGTTTCCCGGGTTCCCCCATGGACACATGTTCTTCAGCTGGGTCTGATTTTTCTCCAGACAAGCTGTCTTGGGAAGGATTTGGCCAGCCCTAAGAACCTGAAGGGAAAGGGCGGAGGGGGGTTCTCTCTCTGCCCCCGACAGCCCCGAGCTGGGTCGGTCCCTCAGACCTGGCCAGGGGCAGCCCATCCCCCGGCGCCCTTCCCCGGGGCATCCAAGGGCAGGCTCGGCGCCAGCCCCACCCCGCTCCCCACTGCCCGAACCATCGTCCTCCCTCGGGGGGCCTGGGCAGGACAGGGACCCGGGTGTGGGAGGCCTCCAGATCTCAGGCCTGGCACACCGTTTACCAGGCTGCTTCCTCCTCTGACGGGGGCCCAGCACACGCCCAAGGAGACTTGGCAGCCGCCCCCAGGGCTCTATCCTCTGGAACTCGTCCCCTTGGAAGGGGCCTGGCCCAGGTGCCAGGTTCGGCTGGTCGGCCAGCCTCCTTTGAGAAAGCAGGCAAGCCGAGCCAGGCTTGCAGTGGCCCTGGCGTGACACCTGCCACCTCAGGCGGAGGGCCTCCCGCGTGCCCTCCATGGCGGGTTTTCCCCGGAGCCGTGGCCTGGGCACTAGGAAGGCCGGGCCTCCCCGACTCCCGGGAGGAGGGGCTAGCCCAGTTGCGCCCTGGCCCCCAAACCCTCTGGTGCCATCTGCCTGTCTCGGCACTTCTGACTCCACACAGCCTTTCCTACATCTGGGCTGCCTGCCGTGGCAAAGTGCAGGCGTGGGGTGAGGCCATGGCTTTGTCTTTCCAGGAAAAAATGAGCCCCTGGCCGAAGCAGCAGGCCCAGGCAGAGCCCTTGAGCTTGAAGCCCAGTAGGTCTGTGGCCCTCAGGGCCAGAGCAATGCTGTCAAGGCAGGGAAGCGGCCTGCAAGCTGAGTGGGAGTGGGGGAGGGGAGGGAGACAGCTGAAGCCGAGTCCAGAAGGGCGGCGATGGAAGAGCTGCAGCTGGGTCAGAGCCTGGAGGGAGGGCGGGGCCTTCACTGAGGACCCCCCCGCCCCCCCGAGGCCAGCCCTAGGCCCTGGCGGTCGGCGCATGCGCCCCTTGGCCTGTGCGGTGTGTGGGGGCTTGAACCCAAGCCCGCAGGGCTCCCGGAGCGGCCAGAGAAAGAAGGGCCCATGGAGAGGTAGGCGAGGTGGCAGGGGGCGCCACCTTACTCTCCTCAGCTCCCTGAGGGAGAGAGAGAGAGACAGAGACAGAGAGAGAGATCCCTGACCTCTGAGTCTCTGCCTCCGACCGCTGGCTGAGGTGCCAACTCACGCGCCATCCCACTTCCAGCCATCACCCCCACGCCTGCCCCGGGGCCAGCCCCACCACAGAGAGGCCGGTTGGTTCCTGCTCACCTCTGTGCCGTCCCTTCCCGACCTGACCCCAGTGCAGGGGATAAGCTTCAGACAAGTCTTTCCATGACCCTCTGCATGACAATAGACTTCCTCCCCTCTCCCATTCCACAAGGCCCACCCACCCGGGACATCCACCTTTGTCATTAGCTCAGGAGAGGATGCAAGATGAGAATCTCTGCTATTGTGTGGGGAGACTCAGTTTCCCGGGTTTCCCCCATGGACACATGTTCTTCAGCTGGGTCTGATTTTCTCCAGACAAGCTGTCTTGGGAAGGATTTGGCCAGCCCTACGAACCTGAAGGGAAAGGGCGGAGGGGGGTTCTCTCTCTGCCCCCGACAGCCCCGAGCTGGGTCGGTCCCTCAGACCTGGCCAGGGGCAGCCCATCCCCCGGCGCCCTTCCCCGGGGCATCCAAGGGCAGGCCCGGCGCCAGCCCCACCCCCGCTCCGCCACTGCCCGACCATCGTCCTCCCTCGGGGGGCCTGGGCAGGACAGGGACCCGGCTGTGGGAGGCCTCCAGATCTCAGGCCTGGCACACCGTTTACCAGGCTGCTTCCCCTCCTCTGACGGGGGCCCAGCACACGCCCCAGGAGACTTGGCAGCCGCCCCCAGGGCTCTATCCTCTGGAACTCGTCCCCCTTGGAAGGGGCCTGGCCCAGGTGCCAGGTTCGGCTGGTCGGCCAGCCTCCTTTGGAGAAAGCAGGCAAGCCGAGCCAGGCTTGCAGTGGCCCTGGCGTGACACCTGCCACCTCAGGCAGAGGGCCTCCCGCGTGCCCTCCATGGCAGGTTTCTCCCCGGAGCCGTGGCCTGGGCACTAGGAAGGCCGGGCCTCCCCGACTCCCGGGAGGAGGGGCTAGCCCAGTTGCGCGCTGGCCCCCAAACCCTCTGGTGCCATCTGCCTGTCTCGGCACTTCTGACTCCACAGAGCCTTTCCTACATCTGGGCTGCTGCCGTGGCAAAGTGCAGGCGTGGGGTGAGGCCATGGCTTTGTCTTTCCAGGAAAAAATGAGCCCCTGGCCGAAGCAGCAGGCCCAGGCAGAGCCTTGAGCTTGAAGCCCAGTAGGTCTGTGGCCCTCAGGGCCAGAGCAATGCTGTCAAGGCAGGGAAGCGGCCTGCAAGCTGAGTGGGAGTGGGGGGAGGGGAGGGAGACAGCTGAAAGCCGAGTCCAGAAGGGCGGCGATGGAAGAGCTGCAGATGGGGTCAGAGCCTGGAGGGAGGGCGGGGCCTTCACTGAGGACCCCCCCCGCCCCCCGAGGCCAGCCCTAGGCCCCGGCGGTCGCGCATGCGCCCTTGGCCTGTGCGGTGTGTGGGGGCTTGAACCCAAGCCCGCAGGGGGCTCCCGGAGCGGCCAGAGAAAGAAGGGCCCATGGAGAGGTAGGCGAGGTGGGCAGGGGGCGCCACCTTACTCTCCTCAGCTCCCTGAGGGAGAGAGAGAGAGACAGAGACAGAGAGAGAGTCCCTGACCTCTGAGTCTCTGCCTCCACCGCTGGCTGGTGCCAACTCACGCGCCATCCCACTTCCAGCCATCACCCCCACGCCTGCCCCGGGGCCAGCCCCCACCACAGAGAGGCCGGTTGGTTCCTGCTCACTCCTGTGCCGTCCCTTCCCGACCTGACCCCAGTGCAGGGGATAAGCTTCAGACAAGTCTTTCCATGTCCCTCTGCATGACAATAGACTTCCTCCCCTCCTCCCATTCCACAGCCCACCCACCCGGGACATCCACCTTTGTCATTAGCTCAGGAGAGGATGCAAGATGAGAATCTCTGCTATTGTGTGGGGAGACTCAGTTTCCCGGGTTTTCCCCCATGGGACACATGTTCTTCAGCTGGGTCTGATTTTCTTCAGACAAGCTGTCTTGGGAAGGATTTTGGCCAGCCCTACGAACCTGAAGGGAAAGGGCGGAGGGGGGTTGTCTCTCTGCCCCGGACAGCCCCGAGCTGGGTCGGTCCCTCAGACCTGGCCAGGGGCAGCCCATCCCCCGGCGCCCTTCCCCGGGGCATCCAAGGGCAGGCCCGGCGCCAGCCCCACCCCGCTCGCCACTGCCCGACCATCGTCCTCCCTCGGGGGGCCTGGGCAGGACAGGGACCCGGCTGTGGAGGCCTCCAGATCTCAGGCCTGGCACACCGTTTACCAGGCTGCTTCCTCCTCTGACGGGGGCCCAGCACACGCCCCAGGAGACTTGGCAGCCGCCCCCAGGCCAGGGCTCTATCCTCTGGAACTCGTCCCCTTGGAAGGGGCCTGGCCCAGGTGCCAGGTTCGGCTGGTCGGCCAGCCTCCTTTGGAGAAAGCAGGCAAGCCGAGCCAGGCTTGCAGTGGCCCTGGCGTGACACCTGCCACCTCAGGCAGAGGGCCTCCCGCGTGCCCTCCATGGCGGGTTTCTCCCCGGAGCCGTGGCCTGGGCACTAGGAAGGCCGGGCCTCCCCGACTCCCGGGAGGAGGGGCTAGCCCAGTTGCGCGCTGGCCCCCAAACCCTCTGGTGCCATCTGCCTGTCTCGGCACTTCTGACTCCACAGAGCCTTTCCTACATCTGGGCTGCCTGCCGTGGCAAAGTGCAGGCGTGGGGTGAGGCCATGGCTTTGTCTTTCCAGGAAAAAATGAGCCCCTGGCCGAAGCAGCAGGCCCAGGCAGAGCCTTGAGCTTGAAGCCCAGTAGGTCTGTGGCCCTCAGGGCCAGAGCAATGCTGTCAAGGCAGGGAAGCGGCCTGCAAGCTGAGTGGGAGTGGGGGAGGGGAGGGAGACAGCTGAAGCCGAGTCCAGAAGGGCGGCGATGGAAGAGCTGCAGCTGGGTCAGAGCCTGGAGGGAGGGCGGGGCCTTCACTGAGGACCCCCCCGCCCCCCGAGGCCAGCCCTAGGCCCCGGCGGTCGCGCATGCGCCCTTGGCCTGTGCGGTGTGTGGGGGCTTGAACCCAAGCCCGCAGGGCTCCCGGAGCGGCCAGAGAAAGAAGGGCCCATGGAGAGGTAGGCGAGGTGGGCAGGGGGCGCCACCTTACTCTCCTCAGCTCCCTGAGGGAGAGAGAGAGAGACAGAGACAGAGAGAGAGATCCCTGACCTCTGAGTCTCTGCCTCCACCGCTGGCTGGTGCCAACTCACGCGCCATCCCACTTCCAGCCATCACCCCCACGCCTGCCCCGGGGCCAGCCCCACCACAGAGAGGCCGGTTGGTTCCTGCTCACCTCTGTGCCGTCCCTTCCCGACCTGACCCCAGTGCAGGGGATAAGCTTCAGACAAGTCTTTCCATGTCCCTCTGCATGACAATAGACTTCCTCCCCTCTCCCATTCCACAGGCCCACCCACCCGGGACATCCACCTTTGTCATTAGCTCAGGAGAGGATGCAAGATGAGAATCTCTGCTATTGTGTGGGGAGACTCAGTTTCCCGGGTTTCCCCCATGGACACATGTTCTTCAGCTGGGTCTGATTTTCTCCAGACAAGCTGTCTTGGGAAGGATTTGGCCAGCCCTACGAACCTGAAGGGAAAGGGCGGAGGGGGGTTCTCTCTCTGCCCCCGACAGCCCCGAGCTGGGTCGGTCCCTCAGACCTGGCCAGGGGCAGCCCATCCCCCGGCGCCCTTCCCCGGGGCATCCAAGGGCAGGCCCGGCGCCAGCCCCACCCCGCTCGCCACTGCCCGACCATCGTCCTCCCTCGGGGGGCCTGGGCAGGACAGGGACCCGGGTGTGGGAGGCCTCCAGATCTCAGGCCTGGCACACCGTTTACCAGGCTGCTTCCTCCTCTGACGGGGGCCCAGCACACGCCCCAGGAGACTTGGCAGCCGCCCCCAGGGCTCTATCCTCTGGAACTCGTCCCCTTGGAAGGGGCCTGGCCCAGGTGCCAGGTTCGGCTGGTCGGCCAGCCTCCTTTGGAGAAAGCAGGCAAGCCGAGCCAGGCTTGCAGTGGCCCTGGCGTGACACCTGCCACCTCAGGCAGAGGGCCTCCCGCGTGCCCTCCATGGCGGGTTTCTCCCCGGAGCCGTGGCCTGGGCACTAGGAAGGCCGGGCCTCCCCGACTCCCGGGAGGAGGGGCTAGCCCAGTTGCGCGCTGGCCCCCAAACCCTCTGGTGCCATCTGCCTGTCTCGGCACTTCTGACTCCACAGAGCCTTTCCTACATCTGGGCTGCCTGCCGTGGCAAAGTGCAGGCGTGGGGTGAGGCCATGGCTTTGTCTTTCCAGGAAAAAATGAGCCCCTGGCCGAAGCAGCAGGCCCAGGCAGAGCCTTGAGCTTGAAGCCCAGTAGGTCTGTGGCCCTCAGGGCCAGAGCAATGCTGTCAAGGCAGGGAAGCGGCCTGCAAGCTGAGTGGGAGTGGGGGAGGGGAGGGAGACAGCTGAAGCCGAGTCCAGAAGGGCGGCGATGGAAGAGCTGCAGCTGGGTCAGAGCCTGGAGGGAGGGCGGGGCCTTCACTGAGGACCCCCCCGCCCCCCGAGGCCAGCCCTAGGCCCCGGCGGTCGCGCATGCGCCCTTGGCCTGTGCGGTGTGTGGGGGCTTGAACCCAAGCCCGCAGGGCTCCCGGAGCGGCCAGAGAAAGAAGGGCCCATGGAGAGGTAGGCGAGGTGGGCAGGGGGCGCCACCTTACTCTCCTCAGCTCCCTGAGGGAGAGAGAGAGAGACAGAGACAGAGAGAGAGATCCCTGACCTCTGAGTCTCTGCCTCCACCGCTGGCTGGTGCCAACTCACGCGCCATCCCACTTCCAGCCATCACCCCCACGCCTGCCCCGGGGCCAGCCCCACCACAGAGAGGCCGGTTGGTTCCTGCTCACCTCTGTGCCGTCCCTTCCCGACCTGACCCCAGTGCAGGGGATAAGCTTCAGACAAGTCTTTCCATGTCCCTCTGCATGACAATAGACTTCCTCCCCTCTCCCATTCCACAGGCCCACCCACCCGGGACATCCACCTTTGTCATTAGCTCAGGAGAGGATGCAAGATGAGAATCTCTGCTATTGTGTGGGGAGACTCAGTTTCCCGGGTTTCCCCCATGGACACATGTTCTTCAGCTGGGTCTGATTTTCTCCAGACAAGCTGTCTTGGGAAGGATTTGGCCAGCCCTACGAACCTGAAGGGAAAGGGCGGAGGGGGGTTCTCTCTCTGCCCCCGACAGCCCCGAGCTGGGTCGGTCCCTCAGACCTGGCCAGGGGCAGCCCATCCCCCGGCGCCCTTCCCCGGGGCATCCAAGGGCAGGCTCGGCGCCAGCCCCACCCCGCTCCCCACTGCCCGACCATCGTCCTCCCTCGGGGGGCCTGGGCAGGACAGGGACCCGGCTGTGGGAGGCCTCCAGATCTCAGGCCTGGCACACCGTTTACCAGGCTGCTTCCTCCTCTGACGGGGGCCCAGCACACGCCCAAGGAGACTTGGCAGCCGCCCCCAGGGCTCTATCCTCTGGAACTCGTCCCCTTGGAAGGGGCCTGGCCCAGGTGCCAGGTTCGGCTGGTCGGCCAGCCTCCTTTGGAGAAAGCAGGCAAGCCGAGCCAGGCTTGCAGTGGCCCTGGCGTGACACCTGCCACCTCAGGCAGAGGGCCTCCCGCGTGCCCTCCATGGCGGGTTTCTCCCCGGAGCCGTGGCCTGGGCACTAGGAAGGCCGGGCCTCCCCGACTCCCGGGAGGAGGGGCTAGCCCAGTTGCGCCCTGGCCCCCAAACCCTCTGGTGCCATCTGCCTGTCTCGGCACTTCTGACTCCACAGAGCCTTTCCTACATCTGGGCTGCCTGCCGTGGCAAAGTGCAGGCGTGGGGTGAGGCCATGGCTTTGTCTTTCCAGGAAAAAATGAGCCCCTGGCCGAAGCAGCAGGCCCAGGCAGAGCCTTGAGCTTGAAGCCCAGTAGGTCTGTGGCCCTCAGGGCCAGAGCAATGCTGTCAAGGCAGGGAAGCGGCCTGCAAGCTGAGTGGGAGTGGGGGAGGGGAGGGAGACAGCTGAAGCCGAGTCCAGAAGGGCGGCGATGGAAGAGCTGCAGCTGGGTCAGAGCCTGGAGGGAGGGCGGGGCCTTCACTGAGGACCCCCCCGCCCCCCGAGGCCAGCCCTAGGCCCCGGCGGTCGCGCATGCGCCCTTGGCCTGTGCGGTGTGTGGGGGCTTGAACCCAAGCCCGCAGGGCTCCCGGAGCGGCCAGAGAAAGAAGGGCCCATGGAGAGGTAGGCGAGGTGGGCAGGGGGCGCCACCTTACTCTCCTCAGCTCCCTGAGGGAGAGAGAGAGAGACAGAGACAGAGAGAGAGATCCCTGACCTCTGAGTCTCTGCCTCCACCGCTGGCTGGTGCCAACTCACGCGCCATCCCACTTCCAGCCATCACCCCCACGCCTGCCCCGGGGCCAGCCCCACCACAGAGAGGCCGGTTGGTTCCTGCTCACCTCTGTGCCGTCCCTTCCCGACCTGACCCCAGTGCAGGGGATAAGCTTCAGACAAGTCTTTCCATGTCCCTCTGCATGACAATAGACTTCCTCCCCTCTCCCATTCCACAGGCCCACCCACCCGGGACATCCACCTTTGTCATTAGCTCAGGAGAGGATGCAAGATGAGAATCTCTGCTATTGTGTGGGGAGACTCAGTTTCCCGGGTTTCCCCCATGGACACATGTTCTTCAGCTGGGTCTGATTTTCTCCAGACAAGCTGTCTTGGGAAGGATTTGGCCAGCCCTACGAACCTGAAGGGAAAGGGCGGAGGGGGGTTCTCTCTCTGCCCCCGACAGCCCCGAGCTGGGTCGGTCCCTCAGACCTGGCCAGGGGCAGCCCATCCCCCGGCGCCCTTCCCCGGGGCATCCAAGGGCAGGCCCGGCGCCAGCCCCACCCCGCTCGCCACTGCCCGACCATCGTCCTCCCTCGGGGGGCCTGGGCAGGACAGGGACCCGGGTGTGGGAGGCCTCCAGATCTCAGGCCTGGCACACCGTTTACCAGGCTGCTTCCTCCTCTGACGGGGGCCCAGCACACGCCCCAGGAGACTTGGCAGCCGCCCCCAGGGCTCTATCCTCTGGAACTCGTCCCCTTGGAAGGGGCCTGGCCCAGGTGCCAGGTTCGGCTGGTCGGCCAGCCTCCTTTGGAGAAAGCAGGCAAGCCGAGCCAGGCTTGCAGTGGCCCTGGCGTGACACCTGCCACCTCAGGCAGAGGGCCTCCCGCGTGCCCTCCATGGCGGGTTTCTCCCCGGAGCCGTGGCCTGGGCACTAGGAAGGCCGGGCCTCCCCGACTCCCGGGAGGAGGGGCTAGCCCAGTTGCGCGCTGGCCCCCAAACCCTCTGGTGCCATCTGCCTGTCTCGGCACTTCTGACTCCGCAGAGCCTTTCCTACATCTGGGCTGCCTGCCGTGGCAAAGTGCAGGCGTGGGGTGAGGCCATGGCTTTGTCTTTCCAGGAAAAAATGAGCCCCTGGCCGAAGCAGCAGGCCCAGGCAGAGCCTTGAGCTTGAAGCCCAGTAGGTCTGTGTCCCTCAGGGCCAGAGCAATGCTTTCAAGGCAGGGAAGCGGCCTGCAAGCTGAGTGGGAGTGGGGGAGGGGAGGGAGACAGCTGAAACCGAGTCCAGAAGGGCGGCGATGGAAGAGCTGCAGCTGGGTCAGAGCCTGGAGGGAGGGCGGGGCCTTCACTGAGGACCCCCCCGCCCCCCGAGGCCAGCCCTAGGCCCCGGCGGTCGCGCATGCGCCCTTGGCCTGTGCGGTGTGTGGGGGCTTGAACCCAAGCCCGCAGGGCTCCCGGAGCGGCCAGAGAAAAAGGGCCCATGGAGAGGTAGGCGAGGTGGGCAGGGGGCGCCACCTTACTCTCCTCAGCTCCCTGAGGGAGAGAGAGAGAGACAGAGACAGAGAGAGAGATCCCTGACCTCTGAGTCTCTGCCTCCACCGCTGGCTGGTGCCAACTCACGCGCCATCCCACTTCCAGCCATCACCCCCACGCCTGCCCCGGGGCCATCCCCACCACAGGGAGGCCGGTTGGTTCCTGCTCACCTCTGTGCCATCCCTTCCCGACCTGACCCCAGTGCAGGGGATAAGCTTCAGACAAGTCTTTCCATGTCCCTCTGCATGACAATAGACTTCCTCCCCTCTCCCATTCCACAGGCCCACCCACCCGGGACATCCACCTTTGTCATTAGCTCAGGAGAGGATGCAAGATGAGAATCTCTGCTATTGTGTGGGGAGACTCAGTTTCCCGGGTTTCCCCCATGGACACATGTTCTTCAGCTGGGTCTGATTTTCTCCAGACAAGCTGTCTTGGGAAGGATTTGGCCAGCCCTAAGAACCTGAAGGGAAAGGGCGGAGGGGGGTTCTCTCTCTGCCCCCGACAGCCCCGAGCTGGGTCGGTCCCTCAGACCTGGCCAGGGGCAGCCCATCCCCCGGCGCCCTTCCCCGGGGCATCCAAGGGCAGGCCCGGCGCCAGCCCCACCCCGCTCGCCACTGCCCGACCATCGTCCTCCCTCGGGGGGCCTGGGCAGGACAGGGACCCGGGTGTGGGAGGCCTCCAGATCTCAGGCCTGGCACACCGTTTACCAGGCTGCTTCCTCCTCTGACGGGGGCCCAGCACACGCCCCAGGAGACTTGGCAGCCGCCCCCAGGGCTCTATCCTCTGGAACTCGTCCCCTTGGAAGGGGCCTGGCCCAGGTGCCAGGTTCGGCTGGTCGGCCAGCCTCCTTTGGAGAAAGCAGGCAAGCCGAGCCAGGCTTGCAGTGGCCCTGGCGTGACACCTGCCACCTCAGGCAGAGGGCCTCCCGCGTGCCCTCCATGGCGGGTTTCTCCCCGGAGCCGTGGCCTGGGCACTAGGAAGGCCGGGCCTCCCCGACTCCCGGGAGGAGGGGCTAGCCCAGTTGCGCGCTGGCCCCCAAACCCTCTGGTGCCATCTGCCTGTCTCGGCACTTCTGACTCCACAGAGCCTTTCCTACATCTGGGCTGCCTGCCGTGGCAAAGTGCAGGCGTGGGGTGAGGCCATGGCTTTGTCTTTCCAGGAAAAAATGAGCCCCTGGCCGAAGCAGCAGGCCCAGGCAGAGCCTTGAGCTTGAAGCCCAGTAGGTCTGTGGCCCTCAGGGCCAGAGCAATGCTGTCAAGGCAGGGAAGCGGCCTGCAAGCTGAGTGGGAGTGGGGGAGGGGAGGGAGACAGCTGAAGCCGAGTCCAGAAGGGCGGCGATGGAAGAGCTGCAGCTGGGTCAGAGCCTGGAGGGAGGGCGGGGCCTTCACTGAGGACCCCCCCGCCCCCCGAGGCCAGCCCTAGGCCCCGGCGGTCGCGCATGCGCCCTTGGCCTGTGCGGTGTGTGGGGGCTTGAACCCAAGCCCGCAGGGCTCCCGGAGCGGCCAGAGAAAGAAGGGCCCATGGAGAGGTAGGCGAGGTGGGCAGGGGGCGCCACCTTACTCTCCTCAGCTCCCTGAGGGAGAGAGAGAGAGACAGAGACAGAGAGAGAGATCCCTGACCTCTGAGTCTCTGCCTCCACCGCTGGCTGGTGCCAACTCACGCGCCATCCCACTTCCAGCCATCACCCCCACGCCTGCCCCAGGGCCAGCCCCACCACAGAGAGGCCGGTTGGTTCCTGCTCACCTCTGTGCCGTCCCTTCCCGACCTGACCCCAGTGCAGGGGATAAGCTTCAGACAAGTCTTTCCATGTCCCTCTGCATGACAATAGACTTCCTCCCCTCTCCCATTCCACAGGCCCACCCACCCGGGACATCCACCTTTGTCATTAGCTCAGGAGAGGATGCAAGATGAGAATCTCTGCTATTGTGTGGGGAGACTCAGTTTCCCGGGTTTCCCCCATGGACACATGTTCTTCAGCTGGGTCTGATTTTCTCCAGACAAGCTGTCTTGGGAAGGATTTGGCCAGCCCTAAGAACCTGAAGGGAAAGGGCGGAGGGGGGTTCTCTCTCTGCCCCCGACAGCCCCGAGCTGGGTCGGTCCCTCAGACCTGGCCAGGGGCAGCCCATCCCCCGGCGCCCTTCCCCGGGGCATCCAAGGGCAGGCCCGGCGCCAGCCCCACCCCGCTCGCCACTGCCCGACCATCGTCCTCCCTCGGGGGGCCTGGGCAGGACAGGGACCCGGCTGTGGGAGGCCTCCAGATCTCAGGCCTGGCACACCGTTTACCAGGCTGCTTCCTCCTCTGACGGGGGCCCAGCACACGCCCCAGGAGACTTGGCAGCCGCCCCCAGGGCTCTATCCTCTGGAACTCGTCCCCTTGGAAGGGGCCTGGCCCAGGTGCCAGGTTCGGCTGGTCGGCCAGCCTCCTTTGGAGAAAGCAGGCAAGCCGAGCCAGGCTTGCAGTGGCCCTGGCGTGACACCTGCCACCTCAGGCAGAGGGCCTCCCGCGTGCCCTCCATGGCGGGTTTCTCCCCGGAGCCGTGGCCTGGGCACTAGGAAGGCCGGGCCTCCCCGACTCCCGGGAGGAGGGGCTAGCCCAGTTGCGCCCTGGCCCCCAAACCCTCTGGTGCCATCTGCCTGTCTCGGCACTTCTGACTCCACAGAGCCTTTCCTACATCTGGGCTGCCTGCCGTGGCAAAGTGCAGGCGTGGGGTGAGGCCATGGCTTTGTCTTTCCAGGAAAAAATGAGCCCCTGGCCGAAGCAGCAGGCCCAGGCAGAGCCTTGAGCTTGAAGCCCAGTAGGTCTGTGGCCCTCAGGGCCAGAGCAATGCTGTCAAGGCAGGGAAGCGGCCTGCAAGCTGAGTGGGAGTGGGGGAGGGGAGGGAGACAGCTGAAGCCGAGTCCAGAAGGGCGGCGATGGAAGAGCTGCACCTGGGTCAGAGCCTGGAGGGAGGGCGGGGCCTTCACTGAGGACCCCCCCGCCCCCCGAGGCCAGCCCTAGGCCCCGGCGGTCGCGCATGCGCCCTTGGCCTGTGCGGTGTGTGGGGGCTTGAACCCAAGCCCGCAGGGCTCCCGGAGCGGCCAGAGAAAGAAGGGCCCATGGAGAGGTAGGCGAGGTGGGCAGGGGGCGCCACCTTACTCTCCTCAGCTCCCTGAGGGAGAGAGAGAGAGACAGAGACAGAGAGAGAGATCCCTGACCTCTGAGTCTCTGCCTCCACCGCTGGCTGGTGCCAACTCACGCGCCATCCCACTTCCAGCCATCACCCCCACGCCTGCCCCGGGGCCAGCCCCACCACAGAGAGGCCGGTTGGTTCCTGCTCACCTCTGTGCCGTCCCTTCCCGACCTGACCCCAGTGCAGGGGATAAGCTTCAGACAAGTCTTTCCATGTCCCTCTGCATGACAATAGACTTCCTCCCCTCTCCCATTCCACAGGCCCACCCACCCGGGACATCCACCTTTGTCATTAGCTCAGGAGAGGATGCAAGATGAGAATCTCTGCTATTGTGTGGGGAGACTCAGTTTCCCGGGTTTCCCCCATGGACACATGTTCTTCAGCTGGGTCTGATTTTCTCCAGACAAGCTGTCTTGGGAAGGATTTGGCCAGCCCTAAGAACCTGAAGGGAAAGGGCGGAGGGGGGTTCTCTCTCTGCCCCCGACAGCCCCGAGCTGGGTCGGTCCCTCAGACCTGGCCAGGGGCAGCCCATCCCCCGGCGCCCTTCCCCGGGGCATCCAAGGGCAGGCCCGGCGCCAGCCCCACCCCGCTCGCCACTGCCCGACCATCGTCCTCCCTCGGGGGGCCTGGGCAGGACAGGGACCCGGGTGTGGGAGGCCTCCAGATCTCAGGCCTGGCACACCGTTTACCAGGCTGCTTCCTCCTCTGACGGGGGCCCAGCACACGCCCCAGGAGACTTGGCAGCCGCCCCCAGGGCTCTATCCTCTGGAACTCGTCCCCTTGGAAGGGGCCTGGCCCAGGTGCCAGGTTCGGCTGGTCGGCCAGCCTCCTTTGGAGAAAGCAGGCAAGCCGAGCCAGGCTTGCAGTGGCCCTGGCGTGACACCTGCCACCTCAGGCAGAGGGCCTCCCGCGTGCCCTCCATGGCGGGTTTCTCCCCGGGGCCGTGGCCTGGGCACTAGGAAGGCCGGGCCTCCCCGACTCCCGGGAGGAGGGGCTAGCCCAGTTGCGCCCTGGCCCCCAAACCCTCTGGTGCCATCTGCCTGTCTCGGCACTTCTGACTCCACAGAGCCTTTCCTACATCTGGGCTGCCTGCCGTGGCAAAGTGCAGGCGTGGGGTGAGGCCATGGCTTTGTCTTTCCAGGAAAAAATGAGCCCCTGGCCGAAGCAGCAGGCCCAGGCAGAGCCTTGAGCTTGAAGCCCAGTAGGTCTGTGGCCCTCAGGGCCAGAGCAATGCTTTCAAGGCAGGGAAGCGGCCTGCAAGCTGAGTGGGAGTGGGGGAGGGGAGGGAGACAGCTGAAGCCGAGTCCAGAAGGGCAGCGATGGAAGAGCTGCAGCTGGGTCAGAGCCTGGAGGGAGGGCGGGGCCTTCACTGAGGACCCCCCCGCCCCCCGAGGCCAGCCCTAGGCCCCGGCGGTCGCGCATGCGCCCTTGGCCTGTGCGGTGTGTGGGGGCTTGAACCCAAGCCCGCAGGGCTCCCGGAGCGGCCAGAGAAAGAAGGGCCCATGGAGAGGTAGGCGAGGTGGGCAGGGGGCGCCACCTTACTCTCCTCAGCTCCCTGAGGGAGAGAGAGAGAGACAGAGACAGAGAGAGAGATCCCTGACCTCTGAGTCTCTGCCTCCACCGCTGGCTGGTGCCAACTCACGCGCCATCCCACTTCCAGCCATCACCCCCACGCCTGCCCCGGGGCCAGCCCCACCACAGAGAGGCCGGTTGGTTCCTGCTCACCTCTGTGCCGTCCCTTCCCGACCTGACCCCAGTGCAGGGGATAAGCTTCAGACAAGTCTTTCCATGTCCCTCTGCATGACAATAGACTTCCTCCCCTCTCCCATTCCACAGGCCCACCCACCCGGGACATCCACCTTTGTCATTAGCTCAGGAGAGGATGCAAGATGAGAATCTCTGCTATTGTGTGGGGAGACTCAGTTTCCCGGGTTTCCCCCATGGACACATGTTCTTCAGCTGGGTCTGATTTTCTCCAGACAAGCTGTCTTGGGAAGGATTTGGCCAGCCCTACGAACCTGAAGGGAAAGGGCGGAGGGGGGTTCTCTCTCTGCCCCCGACAGCCCCGAGCTGGGTCGGTCCCTCAGACCTGGCCAGGGGCAGCCCATCCCCCGGCGCCCTTCCCCGGGGCATCCAAGGGCAGGCTCCGCGCCAGCCCCACCCCGCTCGCCACTGCCCGACCATCGTCCTCCCTCGGGGGGCCTGGGCAGGACAGGGACCCGGCTGTGGGAGTCCTCCAGATCTCAGTCCTGGCACACCGTTTACCAGGCTGCTTCCTCCTCTGACGGGGGCCCAGCACACGCCCCAGGAGACTTGGCAGCCGCCCCCAGGGCTCTATCCTCTGGAACTCGTCCCCTTGGAAGGGGCCTGGCCCAGGTGCCAGGTTCGGCTGGTCGGCCAGCCTCCTTTGGAGAAAGCAGGCAAGCCGAGCCAGGCTTGCAGTGGCCCTGGCGTGACACCTGCCACCTCAGGCAGAGGGCCTCCCGCGTGCCCTCCATGGCGGGTTTCTCCCCGGAGCCGTGGCCTGGGCACTAGGAAGGCCGGGCCTCCCCGACTCCCGGGAGGAGGGGCTAGCCCAGTTGCGCGCTGGCCCCCAAACCCTCTGGTGCCATCTGCCTGTCTCGGCACTTCTGACTCCACAGAGCCTTTCCTACATCTGGGCTGCCTGCCGTGGCAAAGTGCAGGCGTGGGGTGAGGCCATGGCTTTGTCTTTCCAGGAAAAAATGAGCCCCTGGCCGAAGCAGCAGGCCCAGGCAGAGCCTTGAGCTTGAAGCCCAGTAGGTCTGTGGCCCTCAGGGCCAGAGCAATGCTGTCAAGGCAGGGAAGCGGCCTGCAAGCTGAGTGGGAGTGGGGGAGGGGAGGGAGACAGCTGAAGCCGAGTCCAGAAGGGCGGCGATGGAAGAGCTGCAGCTGGGTCAGAGCCTGGAGGGAGGGCGGGGCCTTCACTGAGGACCCCCCCGCCCCCCGAGGCCAGCCCTAGGCCCCGGCGGTCGCTCATGCGCCCTTGGCCTGTGCGGTGTGTGGGGGCTTGAACCCAAGCCCGCAGGGCTCCCGGAGCGGCCAGAGAAAGAAGGGCCCATGGAGAGGTAGGCGAGGTGGGCAGGGGGCGCCACCTTACTCTCCTCAGCTCCCTGAGGGAGAGAGAGAGAGACAGAGACAGAGAGAGAGATCCCTGACCTCTGAGTCTCTGCCTCCACCGCTGGCTGGTGCCAACTCACGCGCCATCCCACTTCCAGCCATCACCCCCACGCCTGCCCCGGGGCCAGCCCCACCACAGAGAGGCCGGTTGGTTCCTGCTCACCTCTGTGCCGTCCCTTCCCGACCTGACCCCAGTGCAGGGGATAAGCTTCAGACAAGTCTTTCCATGTCCCTCTGCATGACAATAGACTTCCTCCCCTCTCCCATTCCACAGGCCCACCCACCCGGGACATCCACCTTTGTCATTAGCTCAGGAGAGGATGCAAGATGAGAATCTCTGCTATTGTGTGGGGAGACTCAGTTTCCCGGGTTTCCCCCATGGACACATGTTCTTCAGCTGGGTCTGATTTTCTCCAGACAAGCTGTCTTGGGAAGGATTTGGCCAGCCCTACGAACCTGAAGGGAAAGGGCGGAGGGGGGTTCTCTCTCTGCCCCCGACAGCCCCGAGCTGGGTCGGTCCCTCAGACCTGGCCAGGGGCAGCCCATCCCCCGGCGCCCTTCCCCGGGGCATCCAAGGGCAGGCCCGGCGCCAGCCCCACCCCGCTCGCCACTGCCCGACCATCGTCCTCCCTCGGGGGGCCTGGGCAGGACAGGGACCCGGGTGTGGGAGGCCTCCAGATCTCAGGCCTGGCACACCGTTTACCAGGCTGCTTCCTCCTCTGACGGGGGCCCAGCACACGCCCCAGGAGACTTGGCAGCCGCCCCCAGGGCTCTATCCTCTGGAACTCGTCCCCTTGGAAGGGGCCTGGCCCAGGTGCCAGGTTCGGCTGGTCGGCCAGCCTCCTTTGGAGAAAGCAGGCAAGCCGAGCCAGGCTTGCAGTGGCCCTGGCGTGACACCTGCCACCTCAGGCAGAGGGCCTCCCGCGTGCCCTCCATGGCGGGTTTCTCCCCGGAGCCGTGGCCTGGGCACTAGGAAGGCCGGGCCTCCCCGACTCCCGGGAGGAGGGGCTAGCCCAGTTGCGCGCTGGCCCCCAAACCCTCTGGTGCCATCTGCCTGTCTCGGCACTTCTGACTCCACAGAGCCTTTCCTACATCTGGGCTGCCTGCCGTGGCAAAGTGCAGGCGTGGGGTGAGGCCATGGCTTTGTCTTTCCAGGAAAAAATGAGCCCCTGGCCGAAGCAGCAGGCCCAGGCAGAGCCTTGAGCTTGAAGCCCAGTAGGTCTGTGGCCCTCAGGGCCAGAGCAATGCTGTCAAGGCAGGGAAGCGGCCTGCAAGCTGAGTGGGAGTGGGGGAGGGGAGGGAGACAGCTGAAGCCGAGTCCAGAAGGGCGGCGATGGAAGAGCTGCAGCTGGGTCAGAGCCTGGAGGGAGGGCGGGGCCTTCACTGAGGACCCCCCCGCCCCCCGAGGCCAGCCCTAGGCCCCGGCGGTCGCGCATGCGCCCTTGGCCTGTGCGGTGTGTGGGGGCTTGAACCCAAGCCCGCAGGGCTCCCGGAGCGGCCAGAGAAAGAAGGGCCCATGGAGAGGTAGGCGAGGTGGGCAGGGGGCGCCACCTTACTCTCCTCAGCTCCCTGAGGGAGAGAGAGAGAGACAGAGACAGAGAGAGAGATCCCTGACCTCTGAGTCTCTGCCTCCACCGCTGGCTGGTGCCAACTCACGCGCCATCCCACTTCCAGCCATCACCCCCACGCCTGCCCCAGGGCCAGCCCCACCACAGAGAGGCCGGTTGGTTCCTGCTCACCTCTGTGCCATCCCTTCCCGACCTGACCCCAGTGCAGGGGATAAGCTTCAGACAAGTCTTTCCATGTCCCTCTGCATGACAATAGACTTCCTCCCCTCTCCCATTCCACAGGCCCACCCACCCGGGACATCCACCTTTGTCATTAGCTCAGGAGAGGATGCAAGATGAGAATCTCTGCTATTGTGTGGGGAGACTCAGTTTCCCGGGTTTCCCCCATGGACACATGTTCTTCAGCTGGGTCTGATTTTCTCCAGACAAGCTGTCTTGGGAAGGATTTGGCCAGCCCTAAGAACCTGAAGGGAAAGGGCGGAGGGGGGTTCTCTCTCTGCCCCCGACAGCCCCGAGCTGGGTCGGTCCCTCAGACCTGGCCAGGGGCAGCCCATCCCCCGGCGCCCTTCCCCGGGGCATCCAAGGGCAGGCCCGGCGCCAGCCCCACCCCGCTCGCCACTGCCCGACCATCGTCCTCCCTCGGGGGGCCTGGGCAGGACAGGGACCCGGGTGTGGGAGGCCTCCAGATCTCAGGCCTGGCACACCGTTTACCAGGCTGCTTCCTCCTCTGACGGGGGCCCAGCACACGCCCCAGGAGACTTGGCAGCCGCCCCCAGGGCTCTATCCTCTGGAACTCGTCCCCTTGGAAGGGGCCTGGCCCAGGTGCCAGGTTCGGCTGGTCGGCCAGCCTCCTTTGGAGAAAGCAGGCAAGCCGAGCCAGGCTTGCAGTGGCCCTGGCGTGACACCTGCCACCTCAGGCAGAGGGCCTCCCGCGTGCCCTCCATGGCGGGTTTCTCCCCGGAGCCGTGGCCTGGGCACTAGGAAGGCCGGGCCTCCCCGACTCCCGGGAGGAGGGGCTAGCCCAGTTGCGCCCTGGCCCCCAAACCCTCTGGTGCCATCTGCCTGTCTCGGCACTTCTGACTCCACAGAGCCTTTCCTACATCTGGGCTGCCTGCCGTGGCAAAGTGCAGGCGTGGGGTGAGGCCATGGCTTTGTCTTTCCAGGAAAAAATGAGCCCCTGGCCGAAGCAGCAGGCCCAGGCAGAGCCTTGAGCTTGAAGCCCAGTAGGTCTGTGGCCCTCAGGGCCAGAGCAATGCTGTCAAGGCAGGGAAGCGGCCTGCAAGCTGAGTGGGAGTGGGGGAGGGGAGGGAGACAGCTGAAGCCGAGTCCAGAAGGGCGGCGATGGAAGAGCTGCAGCTGGGTCAGAGCCTGGAGGGAGGGCGGGGCCTTCACTGAGGACCCCCCCGCCCCCCGAGGCCAGCCCTAGGCCCCGGCGGTCGCGCATGCGCCCTTGGCCTGTGCGGTGTGTGGGGGCTTGAACCCAAGCCCGCAGGGCTCCCGGAGCGGCCAGAGAAAGAAGGGCCCATGGAGAGGTAGGCGAGGTGGGCAGGGGGCGCCACCTTACTCTCCTCAGCTCCCTGAGGGAGAGAGAGAGAGACAGAGACAGAGAGAGAGATCCCTGACCTCTGAGTCTCTGCCTCCACCGCTGGCTGGTGCCAACTCACGCGCCATCCCACTTCCAGCCATCACCCCCACGCCTGCCCCAGGGCCAGCCCCACCACAGAGAGGCCGGTGGTTCCTGCTCACCTCTGTGCCGTCCCTTCCCGACCTGACCCCAGTGCAGGGGATAAGCTTCAGACAAGTCTTTCCATGTCCCTCTGCATGACAATAGACTTCCTCCCCTCTCCCATTCCACAGGCCCACCCACCCGGGACATCCACCTTTGTCATTAGCTCAGGAGAGGATGCAAGATGAGAATCTCTGCTATTGTGTGGGGAGACTCAGTTTCCCGGGTTTCCCCCATGGACACATGTTCTTCAGCTGGGTCTGATTTTCTCCAGACAAGCTGTCTTGGGAAGGATTTGGCCAGCCCTAAGAACCTGAAGGGAAAGGGCGGAGGGGGGTTCTCTCTCTGCCCCCGACAGCCCCGAGCTGGGTCGGTCCCTCAGACCTGGCCAGGGGCAGCCCATCCCCCGGCGCCCTTCCCCGGGGCATCCAAGGGCAGGCCCGGCGCCAGCCCCACCCCGCTCGCCACTGCCCGACCATCGTCCTCCCTCGGGGGGCCTGGGCAGGACAGGGACCCGGGTGTGGGAGGCCTCCAGATCTCAGGCCTGGCACACCGTTTACCAGGCTGCTTCCTCCTCTGACGGGGGCCCAGCACACGCCCCAGGAGACTTGGCAGCCGCCCCCAGGGCTCTATCCTCTGGAACTCGTCCCCTTGGAAGGGGCCTGGCCCAGGTGCCAGGTTCGGCTGGTCGGCCAGCCTCCTTTGGAGAAAGCAGGCAAGCCGAGCCAGGCTTGCAGTGGCCCTGGCGTGACACCTGCCACCTCAGGCAGAGGGCCTCCCGCGTGCCCTCCATGGCGGGTTTCTCCCCGGAGCCGTGGCCTGGGCACTAGGAAGGCCGGGCCTCCCCGACTCCCGGGAGGAGGGGCTAGCCCAGTTGCGCCCTGGCCCCCAAACCCTCTGGTGCCATCTGCCTGTCTCGGCACTTCTGACTCCACAGAGCCTTTCCTACATCTGGGCTGCCTGCCGTGGCAAAGTGCAGGCGTGGGGTGAGGCCATGGCTTTGTCTTTCCAGGAAAAAATGAGCCCCTGGCCGAAGCAGCAGGCCCAGGCAGAGCCTTGAGCTTGAAGCCCAGTAGGTCTGTGGCCCTCAGGGCCAGAGCAATGCTGTCAAGGCAGGGAAGCGGCCTGCAAGCTGAGTGGGAGTGGGGGAGGGGAGGGAGACAGCTGAAGCCGAGTCCAGAAGGGCGGCAATGGAAGAGCTGCAGCTGGGTCAGAGCCTGGAGGGAGGGCGGGGCCTTCACTGAGGACCCCCCCGCCCCCCGAGGCCAGCCCTAGGCCCCGGCGGTCGCGCATGCGCCCTTGGCCTGTGCGGTGTGTGGGGGCTTGAACCCAAGCCCGCAGGGCTCCCGGAGCGGCCAGAGAAAGAAGGGCCCATGGAGAGGTAGGCGAGGTGGGCAGGGGGCGCCACCTTACTCTCCTCAGCTCCCTGAGGGAGAGAGAGAGAGACAGAGACAGAGAGAGAGATCCCTGACCTCTGAGTCTCTGCCTCCACCGCTGGCTGGTGCCAACTCACGCGCCATCCCACTTCCAGCCATCACCCCCACGCCTGCCCCGGGGCCAGCCCCACCACAGAGAGGCCGGTTGGTTCCTGCTCACCTCTGTGCCGTCCCTTCCCGACCTGACCCCAGTGCAGGGGATAAGCTTCAGACAAGTCTTTCCATGTCCCTCTGCATGACAATAGACTTCCTCCCCTCTCCCATTCCACAGGCCCACCCACCCGGGACATCCACCTTTGTCATTAGCTCAGGAGAGGATGCAAGATGAGAATCTCTGCTATTGTGTGGGGAGACTCAGTTTCCCGGGTTTCCCCCATGGACACATGTTCTTCAGCTGGGTCTGATTTTCTCCAGACAAGCTGTCTTGGGAAGGATTTGGCCAGCCCTAAGAACCTGAAGGGAAAGGGCGGAGGGGGGTTCTCTCTCTGCCCCCGACAGCCCCGAGCTGGGTCGGTCCCTCAGACCTGGCCAGGGGCAGCCCATCCCCCGGCGCCCTTCCCCGGGGCATCCAAGGGCAGGCCCGGCGCCAGCCCCACCCCGCTCGCCACTGCCCGACCATCGTCCTCCCTCGGGGGGCCTGGGCAGGACAGGGACCCGGGTGTGGGAGGCCTCCAGATCTCAGGCCTGGCACACCGTTTACCAGGCTGCTTCCTCCTCTGACGGGGGCCCAGCACACGCCCCAGGAGACTTGGCAGCCGCCCCCAGGGCTCTATCCTCTGGAACTCGTCCCCTTGGAAGGGGCCTGGCCCAGGTGCCAGGTTCGGCTGGTCGGCCAGCCTCCTTTGGAGAAAGCAGGCAAGCCGAGCCAGGCTTGCAGTGGCCCTGGCGTGATACCTGCCACCTCAGGCGGAGGGCCTCCCGCGTGCCCTCCATGGCGGGTTTCTCCCCGGAGCCGTGGCCTGGGCACTAGGAAGGCCGGGCCTCCCCGACTCCCGGGAGGAGGGGCTAGCCCAGTTGCGCCCTGGCCCCCAAACCCTCTGGTGCCATCTGCCTGTCTCGGCACTTCTGACTCCACAGAGCCTTTCCTACATCTGGGCTGCCTGCCGTGGCAAAGTGCAGGCGTGGGGTGAGGCCATGGCTTTGTCTTTCCAGGAAAAAATGAGCCCCTGGCCGAAGCAGCAGGCCCAGGCAGAGCCTTGAGCTTGAAGCCCAGTAGGTCTGTGGCCCTCAGGGCCAGAGCAATGCTTTCAAGGCAGGGAAGCGGCCTGCAAGCTGAGTGGGAGTGGGGGAGGGGAGGGAGACAGCTGAAGCCGAGTCCAGAAGGGCAGCGATGGAAGAGCTGCAGCTGGGTCAGAGCCTGGAGGGAGGGCGGGGCCTTCACTGAGGACCCCCCCGCCCCCCGAGGCCAGCCCTAGGCCCCGGCGGTCGCGCATGCGCCCTTGGCCTGTGCGGTGTGTGGGGGCTTGAACCCAAGCCCGCAGGGCTCCCGGAGCGGCCAGAGAAAGAAGGGCCCATGGAGAGGTAGGCGAGGTGGGCAGGGGGCGCCACCTTACTCTCCTCAGCTCCCTGAGGGAGAGAGAGAGAGACAGAGACAGAGAGAGAGATCC
Organism: Diceros bicornis minor; assembly: GCF_020826845.1. Classification (NCBI taxonomy): domain Eukaryota; kingdom Metazoa; phylum Chordata; class Mammalia; order Perissodactyla; family Rhinocerotidae; genus Diceros; species Diceros bicornis. The sequence goes on from NW_026691039.1 coordinate 1,188,496, forward strand.
CTGACCTCTGAGTCTCTGCCTCCACCGCTGGCTGGTGCCAACTCACGCGCCATCCCACTTCCAGCCATCACCCCCACGCCTGCCCCGGGGCCAGCCCCACCACAGAGAGGCCGGTTGGTTCCTGCTCACCTCTGTGCCGTCCCTTCCCGACCTGACCCCAGTGCAGGGGATAAGCTTCAGACAAGTCTTTCCATGTCCCTCTGCATGACAATAGACTTCCTCCCCTCTCCCATTCCACAGGCCCACCCACCCGGGACATCCACCTTTGTCATTAGCTCAGGAGAGGATGCAAGATGAGAATCTCTGCTATTGTGTGGGGAGACTCAGTTTCCCGGGTTTCCCCCATGGACACATGTTCTTCAGCTGGGTCTGATTTTCTCCAGACAAGCTGTCTTGGGAAGGATTTGGCCAGCCCTACGAACCTGAAGGGAAAGGGCGGAGGGGGGTTCTCTCTCTGCCCCCGACAGCCCCGAGCTGGGTCGGTCCCTCAGACCTGGCCAGGGGCAGCCCATCCCCCGGCGCCCTTCCCCGGGGCATCCAAGGGCAGGCCCGGCGCCAGCCCCACCCCGCTCGCCACTGCCCGACCATCGTCCTCCCTCGGGGGGCCTGGGCAGGACAGGGACCCGGGTGTGGGAGGCCTCCAGATCTCAGGCCTGGCACACCGTTTACCAGGCTGCTTCCTCCTCTGACGGGGGCCCAGCACACGCCCCAGGAGACTTGGCAGCTGCCCCCAGGGCTCTATCCTCTGGAACTCGTCCCCTTGGAAGGGGCCTGGCCCAGGTGCCAGGTTCGGCTGGTCGGCCAGCCTCCTTTGGAGAAAGCAGGCAAGCCGAGCCAGGCTTGCAGTGGCCCTGGCGTGACACCTGCCACCTCAGGCAGAGGGCCTCCCGCGTGCCCTCCATGGCGGGTTTCTCCCCGGAGCCGTGGCCTGGGCACTAGGAAGGCCGGGCCTCCCCGACTCCCGGGAGGAGGGGCTAGCCCAGTTGCGCGCTGGCCCCCAAACCCTCTGGTGCCATCTGCCTGTCTCGGCACTTCTGACTCCACACAGCCTTTCCTACATCTGGGCTGCCTGCCGTGGCAAAGTGCAGGCGTGGGGTGAGGCCATGGCTTTGTCTTTCCAGGAAAAAATGAGCCCCTGGCCGAAGCAGCAGGCCCAGGCAGAGCCTTGAGCTTGAAGCCCAGTAGGTCTGTGGCCCTCAGGGCCAGAGCAATGCTGTCAAGGCAGGGAAGCGGCCTGCAAGCTGAGTGGGAGTGGGGGAGGGGAGGGAGACAGCTGAAGCCGAGTCCAGAAGGGCGGCGATGGAAGAGCTGCAGCTGGGTCAGAGCCTGGAGGGAGGGCGGGGCCTTCACTGAGGACCCCCCCGCCCCCTGAGGCCAGCCCTAGGCCCCGGCGGTCGCGCATGCGCCCTTGGCCTGTGCGGTGTGTGGGGGCTTGAACCCAAGCCCGCAGGGCTCCCGGAGCGGCCAGAGAAAGAAGGGCCCATGGAGAGGTAGGCGAGGTGGGCAGGGGGCGCCACCTTACTCTCCTCAGCTCCCTGAGGGCCCTGAGGGAGAGAGAGAGAGACAGAGACAGAGAGAGAGATCCCTGACCTCTGAGTCTCTGCCTCCACCGCTGGCTGGTGCCAACTCACGCGCCATCCCACTTCCAGCCATCACCCCCACGCCTGCCCCGGGGCCAGCCCCACCACAGAGAGGCCGGTTGGTTCCTGCTCACCTCTGTGCCGTCCCTTCCCGACCTGACCCCAGTGCAGGGGATAAGCTTCAGACAAGTCTTTCCATGTCCCTCTGCATGACAATAGACTTCCTCCCCTCTCCCATTCCACAGGCCCACCCACCCGGGACATCCACCTTTGTCATTAGCTCAGGAGAGGATGCAAGATGAGAATCTCTGCTATTGTGTGGGGAGACTCAGTTTCCCGGGTTTCCCCCATGGACACATGTTCTTCAGCTGGGTCTGATTTTCTCCAGACAAGCTGTCTTGGGAAGGATTTGGCCAGCCCTAAGAACCTGAAGGGAAAGGGCGGAGGGGGGTTCTCTCTCTGCCCCCGACAGCCCCGAGCTGGGTCGGTCCCTCAGACCTGGCCAGGGGCAGCCCATCCCCCGGCGCCCTTCCCCGGGGCATCCAAGGGCAGGCCCGGCGCCAGCCCCACCCCGCTCGCCACTGCCCGACCATCGTCCTCCCTCGGGGGGCCTGGGCAGGACAGGGACCCGGGTGTGGGAGGCCTCCAGATCTCAGGCCTGGCACACCGTTTACCAGGCTGCTTCCTCCTCTGACGGGGGCCCAGCACACGCCCCAGGAGACTTGGCAGCTGCCCCCAGGGCTCTATCCTCTGGAACTCGTCCCCTTGGAAGGGGCCTGGCCCAGGTGCCAGGTTCGGCTGGTCGGCCAGCCTCCTTTGGAGAAAGCAGGCAAGCCGAGCCAGGCTTGCAGTGGCCCTGGCGTGACACCTGCCACCTCAGGCAGAGGGCCTCCCGCGTGCCCTCCATGGCGGGTTTCTCCCCGGAGCCGTGGCCTGGGCACTAGGAAGGCCGGGCCTCCCCGACTCCCGGGAGGAGGGGCTAGCCCAGTTGCGCGCTGGCCCCCAAACCCTCTGGTGCCATCTGCCTGTCTCGGCACTTCTGACTCCACACAGCCTTTCCTACATCTGGGCTGCCTGCCGTGGCAAAGTGCAGGCGTGGGGTGAGGCCATGGCTTTGTCTTTCCAGGAAAAAATGAGCCCCTGGCCGAAGCAGCAGGCCCAGGCAGAGCCTTGAGCTTGAAGCCCAGTAGGTCTGTGGCCCTCAGGGCCAGAGCAATGCTGTCAAGGCAGGGAAGCGGCCTGCAAGCTGAGTGGGAGTGGGGGAGGGGAGGGAGACAGCTGAAGCCGAGTCCAGAAGGGCGGCGATGGAAGAGCTGCAGCTGGGTCAGAGCCTGGAGGGAGGGCGGGGCCTTCACTGAGGACCCCCCCGCCCCCTGAGGCCAGCCCTAGGCCCCGGCGGTCGCGCATGCGCCCTTGGCCTGTGCGGTGTGTGGGGGCTTGAACCCAAGCCCGCAGGGCTCCCGGAGCGGCCAGAGAAAGAAGGGCCCATGGAGAGGTAGGCGAGGTGGGCAGGGGGCGCCACCTTACTCTCCTCAGCTCCCTGAGGGAGAGAGAGAGAGACAGAGACAGAGAGAGAGATCCCTGACCTCTGAGTCTCTGCCTCCACCGCTGGCTGGTGCCAACTCACGCGCCATCCCACTTCCAGCCATCACCCCCACGCCTGCCCCGGGGCCAGCCCCACCACAGAGAGGCCGGTTGGTTCCTGCTCACCTCTGTGCCGTCCCTTCCCGACCTGACCCCAGTGCAGGGGATAAGCTTCAGACAAGTCTTTCCATGTCCCTCTGCATGACAATAGACTTCCTCCCCTCTCCCATTCCACAGGCCCACCCACCCGGGACATCCACCTTTGTCATTAGCTCAGGAGAGGATGCAAGATGAGAATCTCTGCTATTGTGTGGGGAGACTCAGTTTCCCGGGTTTCCCCCATGGACACATGTTCTTCAGCTGGGTCTGATTTTCTCCAGACAAGCTGTCTTGGGAAGGATTTGGCCAGCCCTAAGAACCTGAAGGGAAAGGGCGGAGGGGGGTTCTCTCTCTGCCCCCGACAGCCCCGAGCTGGGTCGGTCCCTCAGACCTGGCCAGGGGCAGCCCATCCCCCGGCGCCCTTCCCCGGGGCATCCAAGGGCAGGCCCGGCGCCAGCCCCACCCCGCTCGCCACTGCCCGACCATCGTCCTCCCTCGGGGGGCCTGGGCAGGACAGGGACCCGGGTGTGGGAGGCCTCCAGATCTCAGGCCTGGCACACCGTTTACCAGGCTGCTTCCTCCTCTGACGGGGGCCCAGCACACGCCCCAGGAGACTTGGCAGCTGCCCCCAGGGCTCTATCCTCTGGAACTCGTCCCCTTGGAAGGGGCCTGGCCCAGGTGCCAGGTTCGGCTGGTCGGCCAGCCTCCTTTGGAGAAAGCAGGCAAGCCGAGCCAGGCTTGCAGTGGCCCTGGCGTGACACCTGCCACCTCAGGCAGAGGGCCTCCCGCGTGCCCTCCATGGCGGGTTTCTCCCCGGAGCCGTGGCCTGGGCACTAGGAAGGCCGGGCCTCCCCGACTCCCGGGAGGAGGGGCTAGCCCAGTTGCGCGCTGGCCCCCAAACCCTCTGGTGCCATCTGCCTGTCTCGGCACTTCTGACTCCACAGAGCCTTTCCTACATCTGGGCTGCCTGCCGTGGCAAAGTGCAGGCGTGGGGTGAGGCCATGGCTTTGTCTTTCCAGGAAAAAATGAGCCCCTGGCCGAAGCAGCAGGCCCAGGCAGAGCCTTGAGCTTGAAGCCCAGTAGGTCTGTGGCCCTCAGGGCCAGAGCAATGCTGTCAAGGCAGGGAAGCGGCCTGCAAGCTGAGTGGGAGTGGGGGAGGGGAGGGAGACAGCTGAAGCCGAGTCCAGAAGGGCGGCGATGGAAGAGCTGCAGCTGGGTCAGAGCCTGGAGGGAGGGCGGGGCCTTCACTGAGGACCCCCCCCGCCCCCCGTGGCCAGCCCTAGGCCCCGGCGGTCGCGCATGCGCCCTTGGCCTGTGCGGTGTGTGGGGGCTTGAACCCAAGCCCGCAGGGCTCCCGGAGCGGCCAGAGAAAGAAGGGCCCATGGAGAGGTAGGCGAGGTGGGCAGGGGGCGCCACCTTACTCTCCTCAGCTCCCTGAGGGAGAGAGAGAGAGACAGAGACAGAGAGAGAGATCCCTGACCTCTGAGTCTCTGCCTCCACCGCTGGCTGGTGCCAACTCACGCGCCATCCCACTTCCAGCCATCACCCCCACGCCTGCCCCGGGGCCAGCCCCACCACAGAGAGGCCGGTTGGTTCCTGCTCACCTCTGTGCCGTCCCTTCCCGACCTGACCCCAGTGCAGGGGATAAGCTTCAGACAAGTCTTTCCATGTCCCTCTGCATGACAATAGACTTCCTCCCCTCTCCCATTCCACAGGCCCACCCACCCGGGACATCCACCTTTGTCATTAGCTCAGGAGAGGATGCAAGATGAGAATCTCTGCTATTGTGTGGGGAGACTCAGTTTCCCGGGTTTCCCCCATGGACACATGTTCTTCAGCTGGGTCTGATTTTCTCCAGACAAGCTGTCTTGGGAAGGATTTGGCCAGCCCTAAGAACCTGAAGGGAAAGGGCGGAGGGGGGTTCTCTCTCTGCCCCCGACAGCCCCGAGCTGGGTCGGTCCCTCAGACCTGGCCAGGGGCAGCCCATCCCCCGGCGCCCTTCCCCGGGGCATCCAAGGGCAGGCCCGGCGCCAGCCCCACCCCGCTCGCCACTGCCCGACCATCGTCCTCCCTCGGGGGGCCTGGGCAGGACAGGGACCCGGCTGTGGGAGGCCTCCAGATCTCAGGCCTGGCACACCGTTTACCAGGCTGCTTCCTCCTCTGACGGGGGCCCAGCACACGCCCCAGGAGACTTGGCAGCCGCCCCCAGGGCTCTAGCCTCTGGAACTCGTCCCCTTGGAAGGGGCCTGGCCCAGGTGCCAGGTTCGGCTGGTCGGCCAGCCTCCTTTGGAGAAAGCAGGCAAGCCGAGCCAGGCTTGCAGTGGCCCTGGCGTGACACCTGCCACCTCAGGCGGAGGGCCTCCCGCGTGCCCTCCATGGCGGGTTTCTCCCCGGAGCCGTGGCCTGGGCACTAGGAAGGCCGGGCCTCCCCGACTCCCGGGAGGAGGGGCTAGCCCAGTTGCGCCCTGGCCCCCAAACCCTCTGGTGCCATCTGCCTGTCTCGGCACTTCTGACTCCACAGAGCCTTTCCTACATCTGGGCTGCCTGCCGTGGCAAAGTGCAGGCGTGGGGTGAGGCCATGGCTTTGTCTTTCCAGGAAAAAATGAGCCCCTGGCCGAAGCAGCAGGCCCAGGCAGAGCCTTGAGCTTGAAGCCCAGTAGGTCTGTGGCCCTCAGGGCCAGAGCAATGCTTTCAAGGCAGGGAAGCGGCCTGCAAGCTGAGTGGGAGTGGGGGAGGGGAGGTAGACAGCTGAAGCCGAGTCCAGAAGGGCGGCGATGGAAGAGCTGCAGCTGGGTCAGAGCCTGGAGGGAGGGCGGTGCCTTCACTGAGGACCCCCCCGCCCCCCGAGGCCAGCCCTAGGCCCCGGCGGTCGCGCATGCGCCCTTGGCCTGTGCGGTGTGTGGGGGCTTGAACCCAAGCCCGCAGGGCTCCCGGAGCGGCCAGAGAAAGAAGGGCCCATGGAGAGGTAGGCGAGGTGGGCAGGGGGCGCCACCTTACTCTCCTCAGCTCCCTGAGGGAGAGAGAGAGAGACAGAGACAGAGAGAGAGATCCCTGACCTCTGAGTCTCTGCCACCACCGCTGGCTGGTGCCAACTCACGCGCCATCCCACTTCCAGCCATCACCCCCACGCCTGCCCCGGGGCCAGCCCCACCAGAGAGAGGCCGGTTGGTTCCTGCTCACCTCTGTGCCGTCCCTTCCCGACCTGACCCCAGTGCAGGGGATAAGCTTCAGACAAGTCTTTCCATGTCCCTCTGCATGACAATAGACTTCCTCCCCTCTCCCATTCCACAGGCCCACCCACCCGGGACATCCACCTTTGTCATTAGCTCAGGAGAGGATGCAAGATGAGAATCTCTGCTATTGTGTGGGGAGAGTCAGTTTCCCGGGTTTCCCCCATGGACACATGTTCTTCAGCTGGGTCTGATTTTCTCCAGACAAGCTGTCTTGGGAAGGATTTGGCCAGCCCTAAGAACCTGAAGGGAAAGGGCGGAGGGGGGTTCTCTCTCTGGCCCCGACAGCCCCGAGCTGGGTCGGTCCCTCAGACCTGGCCAGGGGCAGCCCATCCCCCGGCGCCCTTCCCCGGGGCATCCAAGGGCAGGCTCGGCGCCAGCCCCACCCCGCTCGCCACTGCCCGACCATCGTCCTCCCTCGGGGGGCCTGGGCAGGACAGGGACCCGGCTGTGGGAGGCCTCCAGATCTCAGGACTGGCACACCGTTTACCAGGCTGCTTCCTCCTCTGACGGGGGCCCAGCACACGCCCCAGGAGACTTGGCAGCCGCCCCCAGGGCTCTATCCTCTGGAACTCGTCCCCTTGGAAGGGGCCTGGCCCAGGTGCCAGGTTCGGCTGGTCGGCCAGCCTCCTTTGGAGAAAGCAGGCAAGCCGAGCCAGGCTTGCAGTGGCCCTGGCGTGACACCTGCCACCTCAGGCGGAGGGCCTCCCGCGTGCCCTCCATGGCGGGTTTCTCCCCGGAGCCGTGGCCTGGGCACTAGGAAGGCCGGGCCTCCCCGACTCCCGGGAGGAGGGGCTAGCCCAGTTGCGCGCTGGCCCCCAAACCCTCTGGTGCCATCTGCCTGTCTCGGCACTTCTGACTCCACACAGCCTTTCCTACATCTGGGCTGCCTGCCGTGGCAAAGTGCAGGCGTGGGGTGAGGCCATGGCTTTGTCTTTCCAGGAAAAAATGAGCCCCTGGCCGAAGCAGCAGGCCCAGGCAGAGCCTTGAGCTTGAAGCCCAGTAGGTCTGTGGCCCTCAGGGCCAGAGCAATGCTTTCAAGGCAGGGAAGCGGCCTGCAAGCTGAGTGGGAGTGGGGGAGGGGAGGGAGACAGCTGAAGCCGAGTCCAGAAGGGCGGCGATGGAAGAGCTGCAGCTGGGTCAGAGCCTGGAGGGAGGGCGGGGCCTTCACTGAGGACCCCCCCGCCCCCCGAGGCCAGCCCTAGGCCCCGGCGGTCGCGCATGCGCCCTTGGCCTGTGCGGTGTGTGGGGGCTTGAACCCAAGCCCGCAGGGCTCCCGGAGCGGCCAGAGAAAGAAGGGCCCATGGAGAGGTAGGCGAGGTGGGCAGGGGGCGCCACCTTACTCTCCTCAGCTCCCTGAGGGAGAGAGAGAGAGACAGAGACAGAGAGAGAGATCCCTGACCTCTGAGTCTCTGCCTCCACCGCTGGCTGGTGCCAACTCACGCGCCATCCCACTTCCAGCCATCACCCCCACGCCTGCCCCGGGGCCAGCCCCACCACAGAGAGGCCGGTTGGTTCCTGCTCACCTCTGTGCCCTCCCTTCCCGACCTGACCCCAGTGCAGGGGATAAGCTTCAGACAAGTCTTTCCATGTCCCTCTGCATGACAATAGACTTCCTCCCCTCTCCCATTCCACAGGCCCACCCACCCGGGACATCCACCTTTGTCATTAGCTCAGGAGAGGATGCAAGATGAGAATCTCTGCTATTGTGTGGGGAGAGTCAGTTTCCCGGGTTTCCCCCATGGACACATGTTCTTCAGCTGGGTCTGATTTTCTCCAGACAAGCTGTCTTGGGAAGGATTTGGCCAGCCCTAAGAACCTGAAGGGAAAGGGCGGAGGGGGGTTCTCTCTCTGGCCCCGACAGCCCCGAGCTGGGTCGGTCCCTCAGACCTGGCCAGGGGCAGCCCATCCCCCGGCGCCCTTCCCCGGGGCATCCAAGGGCAGGCTCGGCGCCAGCCCCACCCCGCTCGCCACTGCCCGACCATCGTCCTCCCTCGGGGGGCCTGGGCAGGACAGGGACCCGGCTGTGGGAGGCCTCCAGATCTCAGGACTGGCACACCGTTTACCAGGCTGCTTCCTCCTCTGACGGGGGCCCAGCACACGCCCCAGGAGACTTGGCAGCCGCCCCCAGGGCTCTATCCTCTGGAACTCGTCCCCTTGGAAGGGGCCTGGCCCAGGTGCCAGGTTCGGCTGGTCGGCCAGCCTCCTTTGGAGAAAGCAGGCAAGCCGAGCCAGGCTTGCAGTGGCCCTGGCGTGACACCTGCCACCTCAGGCGGAGGGCCTCCCGCGTGCCCTCCATGGCGGGTTTCTCCCCGGAGCCGTGGCCTGGGCACTAGGAAGGCCGGGCCTCCCCGACTCCCGGGAGGAGGGGCTAGCCCAGTTGCGCGCTGGCCCCCAAACCCTCTGGTGCCATCTGCCTGTCTCGGCACTTCTGACTCCACACAGCCTTTCCTACATCTGGGCTGCCTGCCGTGGCAAAGTGCAGGCGTGGGGTGAGGCCATGGCTTTGTCTTTCCAGGAAAAAATGAGCCCCTGGCCGAAGCAGCAGGCCCAGGCAGAGCCTTGAGCTTGAAGCCCAGTAGGTCTGTGGCCCTCAGGGCCAGAGCAATGCTGTCAAGGCAGGGAAGCGGCCTGCAAGCTGAGTGGGAGTGGGGGAGGGGAGGGAGACAGCTGAAGCCGAGTCCAGAAGGGCGGCGATGGAAGAGCTGCAGCTGGGTCAGAGCCTGGAGGGAGGGCGGGGCCTTCACTGAGGACCCCCCCGCCCCCCGAGGCCAGCCCTAGGCCCCGGCGGTCGCGCATGCGCCCTTGGCCTGTGCGGTGTGTGGGGGCTTGAACCCAAGCCCGCAGGGCTCCCGGAGCGGCCAGAGAAAGAAGGGCCCATGGAGAGGTAGGCGAGGTGGGCAGGGGGCGCCACCTTACTCTCCTCAGCTCCCTGAGGGAGAGAGAGAGAGACAGAGACAGAGAGAGAGATCCCTGACCTCTGAGTCTCTGCCTCCACCGCTGGCTGGTGCCAACTCACGCGCCATCCCACTTCCAGCCATCACCCCCACGCCTGCCCCGGGGCCAGCCCCACCACAGAGAGGCCGGTTGGTTCCTGCTCACCTCTGTGCCGTCCCTTCCCGACCTGACCCCAGTGCAGGGGATAAGCTTCAGACAAGTCTTTCCATGTCCCTCTGCATGACAATAGACTTCCTCCCCTCTCCCATTCCACAGGCCCACCCACCCGGGACATCCACCTTTGTCATTAGCTCAGGAGAGGATGCAAGATGAGAATCTCTGCTATTGTGTGGGGAGACTCAGTTTCCCGGGTTTCCCCCATGGACACATGTTCTTCAGCTGGGTCTGATTTTCTCCAGACAAGCTGTCTTGGGAAGGATTTGGCCAGCCCTAAGAACCTGAAGGGAAAGGGCGGAGGGGGGTTCTCTCTCTGCCCCCGACAGCCCCGAGCTGGGTCGGTCCCTCAGACCTGGCCAGGGGCAGCCCATCCCCAGGCGCCCTTCCCCGGGGCATCCAAGGGCAGGCCCGGCGCCAGCCCCACCCCGCTCGCCACTGCCCGACCATCGTCCTCCCTCGGGGGGCCTGGGCAGGACAGGGACCCGGGTGTGGGAGGCCTCCAGATCTCAGGCCTGGCACACCGTTTACCAGGCTGCTTCCTCCTCTGACGGGGGCCCAGCACACGCCCCAGGAGACTTGGCAGCCGCCCCCAGGGCTCTATCCTCTGGAACTCGTCCCCTTGGAAGGGGCCTGGCCCAGGTGCCAGGTTCGGCTGGTCGGCCAGCCTCCTTTGGAGAAAGCAGGCAAGCCGAGCCAGGCTTGCAGTGGCCCTGGCGTGACACCTGCCACCTCAGGCGGAGGGCCTCCCGCGTGCCCTCCATGGCGGGTTTCTCCCCGGAGCCGTGGCCTGGGCACTAGGAAGGCCAGGACTCCCCGACTCCCGGGAGGAGGGGCTAGCCCAGTTGCGCGCTGGCCCCCAAACCCTCTGGTGCCATCTGCCTGTCTCGGCACTTCTGACTCCACAGAGCCTTTCCTACATCTGGGCTGCCTGCCGTGGCAAAGTGCAGGCGTGGGGTGAGGCCATGGCTTTGTCTTTCCAGGAAAAAATGAGCCCCTGGCCGAAGCAGCAGGCCCAGGCAGAGCCTTGAGCTTGAAGCCCAGTAGGTCTGTGGCCCTCAGGGCCAGAGCAATGCTGTCAAGGCAGGGAAGCGGCCTGCAAGCTGAGTGGGAGTGGGGGAGGGGAGGGAGACAGCTGAAGCCGAGTCCAGAAGGGCGGCGATGGAAGAGCTGCAGCTGGGTCAGAGCCTGGAGGGAGGGCGGGGCCTTCACTGAGGACCCCCCCGCCCCCCGAGGCCAGCCCTAGGCCCCGGCGGTCGCGCATGCGCCCTTGGCCTGTGCGGTGTGTGGGGGCTTGAACCCAAGCCCGCAGGGCTCCCGGAGCGGCCAGAGAAAGAAGGGCCCATGGAGAGGTAGGCGAGGTGGGCAGGGGGCGCCACCTTACTCTCCTCAGCTCCCTGAGGGAGAGAGAGAGAGACAGAGACAGAGAGAGAGATCCCTGACCTCTGAGTCTCTGCCTCCACCGCTGGCTGGTGCCAACTCACGCGCCATCCCACTTCCAGCCATCACCCCCACGCCTGCCCCGGGGCCAGCCCCACCACAGAGAGGCCGGTTGGTTCCTGCTCACCTCTGTGCCGTCCCTTCCCGACCTGACCCCAGTGCAGGGGATAAGCTTCAGACAAGTCTTTCCATGTCCCTCTGCATGACAATAGACTTCCTCCCCTCTCCCATTCCACAGGCCCACCCACCCGGGACATCCACCTTTGTCATTAGCTCAGGAGAGGATGCAAGATGAGAATCTCTGCTATTGTGTGGGGAGACTCAGTTTCCCGGGTTTCCCCCATGGACACATGTTCTTCAGCTGGGTCTGATTTTCTCCAGACAAGCTGTCTTGGGAAGGATTTGGCCAGCCCTAAGAACCTGAAGGGAAAGGGCGGAGGGGGGTTCTCTCTCTGCCCCCGACAGCCCCGAGCTGGGTCGGTCCCTCAGACCTGGCCAGGGGCAGCCCATCCCCCGGCGCCCTTCCCCGGGGCATCCAAGGGCAGGCCCGGCGCCAGCCCCACCCCGCTCGCCACTGCCCGACCATCGTCCTCCCTCGGGGGGCCTGGGCAGGACAGGGACCCGGGTGTGGGAGGCCTCCAGATCTCAGGCCTGGCACACCGTTTACCAGGCTGCTTCCTCCTCTGACGGGGGCCCAGCACACGCCCCAGGAGACTTGGCAGCCGCCCCCAGGGCTCTATCCTCTGGAACTCGTCCCCTTGGAAGGGGCCTGGCCCAGGTGCCAGGTTCCGCTGGTCGGCCAGCCTCCTTTGGAGAAAGCAGGCAAGCCGAGCCAGGCTTGCAGTGGCCCTGGCGTGACACCTGCCACCTCAGGCGGAGGGCCTCCCGCGTGCCCTCCATGGCGGGTTTCTCCCCGGAGCCGTGGCCTGGGCACTAGGAAGGCCGGGCATCCCCGACTCCCGGGAGGAGGGGCTAGCCCAGTTGCGCCCTGGCCCCCAAACCCTCTGGTGCCATCTGCCTGTCTCGGCACTTCTGACTCCACACAGCCTTTCCTACATCTGGGCTGCCTGCCGTGGCAAAGTGCAGGCGTGGGGTGAGGCCATGGCTTTGTCTTTCCAGGAAAAAATGAGCCCCTGGCCGAAGCAGCAGGCCCAGGCAGAGCCTTGAGCTTGAAGCCCAGTAGGTCTGTGGCCCTCAGGGCCAGAGCAATGCTGTCAAGGCAGGGAAGCGGCCTGCAAGCTGAGTGGGAGTGGGGGAGGGGAGGGAGACAGCTGAAGCCGAGTCCAGAAGGGCGGCGATGGAAGAGCTGCAGCTGGGTCAGAGCCTGGAGGGAGGGCGGGGCCTTCACTGAGGACCCCCCCGCCCCCCGAGGCCAGCCCTAGGCCCCGGCGGTCGCGCATGCGCCCTTGGCCTGTGCGGTGTGTGGGGGCTTGAACCCAAGCCCGCAGGGCTCCCGGAGCGGCCAGAGAAAGAAGGGCCCATGGAGAGGTAGGCGAGGTGGGCAGGGGGCGCCACCTTACTCTCCTCAGCTCCCTGAGGGAGAGAGAGAGAGACAGAGACAGAGAGAGAGATCCCTGACCTCTGAGTCTCTGCCTCCACCGCTGGCTGGTGCCAACTCACGCGCCATCCCACTTCCAGCCATCACCCCCACGCCTGCCCCGGGGCCAGCCCCACCACAGAGAGGCCGGTTGGTTCCTGCTCACCTCTGTGCCGTCCCTTCCCGACCTGACCCCAGTGCAGGGGATAAGCTTCAGACAAGTCTTTCCATGTCCCTCTGCATGACAATAGACTTCCTCCCCTCTCCCATTCCACAGGCCCACCCACCCGGGACATCCACCTTTGTCATTAGCTCAGGAGAGGATGCAAGATGAGAATCTCTGCTATTGTGTGGGGAGACTCAGTTTCCCGGGTTTCCCCCATGGACACATGTTCTTCAGCTGGGTCTGATTTTCTCCAGACAAGCTGTCTTGGGAAGGATTTGGCCAGCCCTAAGAACCTGAAGGGAAAGGGCGGAGGGGGGTTCTCTCTCTGCCCCCGACAGCCCCGAGCTGGGTCGGTCCCTCAGACCTGGCCAGGGGCAGCCCATCCCCCGGCGCCCTTCCCCGGGGCATCCAAGGGCAGGCCCGGCGCCAGCCCCACCCCGCTCGCCACTGCCCGACCATCGTCCTCCCTCGGGGGGCCTGGGCAGGACAGGGACCCGGGTGTGGGAGGCCTCCAGATCTCAGGCCTGGCACACCGTTTACCAGGCTGCTTCCTCCTCTGACGGGGGCCCAGCACACGCCCCAGGAGACTTGGCAGCCGCCCCCAGGGCTCTATCCTCTGGAACTCGTCCCCTTGGAAGGGGCCTGGCCCAGGTGCCAGGTTCGGCTGGTCGGCCAGCCTCCTTTGGAGAAAGCAGGCAAGCCGAGCCAGGCTTGCAGTGGCCCTGGCGTGACACCTGCCACCTCAGGCAGAGGGCCTCCCGCGTGCCCTCCATGGCGGGTTTCTCCCCGGAGCCGTGGCCTGGGCACTAGGAAGGCCGGGCCTCCCCGACTCCCGGGAGGAGGGGCTAGCCCAGTTGCGCCCTGGCCCCCAAACCCTCTGGTGCCATCTGCCTGTCTCGGCACTTCTGACTCCACAGAGCCTTTCCTACATCTGGGCTGCCTGCCGTGGCAAAGTGCAGGCGTGGGGTGAGGCCATGGCTTTGTCTTTCCAGGAAAAAATGAGCCCCTGGCCGAAGCAGCAGGCCCAGGCAGAGCCTTGAGCTTGAAGCCCAGTAGGTCTGTGGCCCTCAGGGCCAGAGCAATGCTGTCAAGGCAGGGAAGCGGCCTGCAAGCTGAGTGGGAGTGGGGGAGGGGAGGGAGACAGCTGAAGCCGAGTCCAGAAGGGCGGCGATGGAAGAGCTGCAGCTGGGTCAGAGCCTGGAGGGAGGGCGGGGCCTTCACTGAGGACCCCCCCGCCCCCCGAGGCCAGCCCTAGGCCCCGGCGGTCGCGCATGCGCCCTTGGCCTGTGCGGTGTGTGGGGGCTTGAACCCAAGCCCGCAGGGCTCCCGGAGCGGCCAGAGAAAGAAGGGCCCATGGAGAGGTAGGCGAGGTGGGCAGGGGGCGCCACCTTACTCTCCTCAGCTCCCTGAGGGAGAGAGAGAGAGACAGAGACAGAGAGAGAGATCCCTGACCTCTGAGTCTCTGCCTCCACCGCTGGCTGGTGCCAACTCACGCGCCATCCCACTTCCAGCCATCACCCCCACGCCTGCCCCGGGGCCAGCCCCACCACAGAGAGGCCGGTTGGTTCCTGCTCACCTCTGTGCCGTCCCTTCCCGACCTGACCCCAGTGCAGGGGATAAGCTTCAGACAAGTCTTTCCATGTCCCTCTGCATGACAATAGACTTCCTCCCCTCTCCCATTCCACAGGCCCACCCACCCGGGACATCCACCTTTGTCATTAGCTCAGGAGAGGATGCAAGATGAGAATCTCTGCTATTGTGTGGGGAGACTCAGTTTCCCGGGTTTCCCCCATGGACACATGTTCTTCAGCTGGGTCTGATTTTCTCCAGACAAGCTGTCTTGGGAAGGATTTGGCCAGCCCTAAGAACCTGAAGGGAAAGGGCGGAGGGGGGTTCTCTCTCTGCCCCCGACAGCCCCGAGCTGGGTCGGTCCCTCAGACCTGGCCAGGGGCAGCCCATCCCCCGGCGCCCTTCCCCGGGGCATCCAAGGGCAGGCCCGGCGCCAGCCCCACCCCGCTCGCCACTGCCCGACCATCGTCCTCCCTCGGGGGGCCTGGGCAGGACAGGGACCCGGGTGTGGGAGGCCTCCAGATCTCAGGCCTGGCACACCGTTTACCAGGCTGCTTCCTCCTCTGACGGGGGCCCAGCACACGCCCCAGGAGACTTGGCAGCCGCCCCCAGGGCTCTATCCTCTGGAACTCGTCCCCTTGGAAGGGGCCTGGCCCAGGTGCCAGGTTCGGCTGGTCGGCCAGCCTCCTTTGGAGAAAGCAGGCAAGCCGAGCCAGGCTTGCAGTGGCCCTGGCGTGACACCTGCCACCTCAGGCAGAGGGCCTCCCGCGTGCCCTCCATGGCGGGTTTCTCCCCGGGGCCGTGGCCTGGGCACTAGGAAGGCCGGGCCTCCCCGACTCCCGGGAGGAGGGGCTAGCCCAGTTGCGCCCTGGCCCCCAAACCCTCTGGTGCCATCTGCCTGTCTCGGCACTTCTGACTCCACAGAGCCTTTCCTACATCTGGGCTGCCTGCCGTGGCAAAGTGCAGGCGTGGGGTGAGGCCATGGCTTTGTCTTTCCAGGAAAAAATGAGCCCCTGGCCGAAGCAGCAGGCCCAGGCAGAGCCTTGAGCTTGAAGCCCAGTAGGTCTGTGGCCCTCAGGGCCAGAGCAATGCTTTCAAGGCAGGGAAGCGGCCTGCAAGCTGAGTGGGAGTGGGGGAGGGGAGGGAGACAGCTGAAGCCGAGTCCAGAAGGGCAGCGATGGAAGAGCTGCAGCTGGGTCAGAGCCTGGAGGGAGGGCGGGGCCTTCACTGAGGACCCCCCCGCCCCCCGAGGCCAGCCCTAGGCCCCGGCGGTCGCGCATGCGCCCTTGGCCTGTGCGGTGTGTGGGGGCTTGAACCCAAGCCCGCAGGGCTCCCGGAGCGGCCAGAGAAAGAAGGGCCCATGGAGAGGTAGGCGAGGTGGGCAGGGGGCGCCACCTTACTCTCCTCAGCTCCCTGAGGGAGAGAGAGAGAGACAGAGACAGAGAGAGAGATCCCTGACCTCTGAGTCTCTGCCTCCACCGCTGGCTGGTGCCAACTCACGCGCCATCCCACTTCCAGCCATCACCCCCACGCCTGCCCCGGGGCCAGCCCCACCACAGAGAGGCCGGTTGGTTCCTGCTCACCTCTGTGCCGTCCCTTCCCGACCTGACCCCAGTGCAGGGGATAAGCTTCAGACAAGTCTTTCCATGTCCCTCTGCATGACAATAGACTTCCTCCCCTCTCCCATTCCACAGGCCCACCCACCCGGGACATCCACCTTTGTCATTAGCTCAGGAGAGGATGCAAGATGAGAATCTCTGCTATTGTGTGGGGAGACTCAGTTTCCCGGGTTTCCCCCATGGACACATGTTCTTCAGCTGGGTCTGATTTTCTCCAGACAAGCTGTCTTGGGAAGGATTTGGCCAGCCCTACGAACCTGAAGGGAAAGGGCGGAGGGGGGTTCTCTCTCTGCCCCCGACAGCCCCGAGCTGGGTCGGTCCCTCAGACCTGGCCAGGGGCAGCCCATCCCCCGGCGCCCTTCCCCGGGGCATCCAAGGGCAGGCTCCGCGCCAGCCCCACCCCGCTCGCCACTGCCCGACCATCGTCCTCCCTCGGGGGGCCTGGGCAGGACAGGGACCCGGCTGTGGGAGTCCTCCAGATCTCAGTCCTGGCACACCGTTTACCAGGCTGCTTCCTCCTCTGACGGGGGCCCAGCACACGCCCCAGGAGACTTGGCAGCCGCCCCCAGGGCTCTATCCTCTGGAACTCGTCCCCTTGGAAGGGGCCTGGCCCAGGTGCCAGGTTCGGCTGGTCGGCCAGCCTCCTTTGGAGAAAGCAGGCAAGCCGAGCCAGGCTTGCAGTGGCCCTGGCGTGACACCTGCCACCTCAGGCAGAGGGCCTCCCGCGTGCCCTCCATGGCGGGTTTCTCCCCGGAGCCGTGGCCTGGGCACTAGGAAGGCCGGGCCTCCCCGACTCCCTGGAGGAGGGGCTAGCCCAGTTGCGCGCTGGCCCCCAAACCCTCTGGTGCCATCTGCCTGTCTCGGCACTTCTGACTCCACAGAGCCTTTCCTACATCTGGGCTGCCTGCCGTGGCAAAGTGCAGGCGTGGGGTGAGGCCATGGCTTTGTCTTTCCAGGAAAAAATGAGCCCCTGGCCGAAGCAGCAGGCCCAGGCAGAGCCTTGAGCTTGAAGCCCAGTAGGTCTGTGGCCCTCAGGGCCAGAGCAATGCTGTCAAGGCAGGGAAGCGGCCTGCAAGCTGAGTGGGAGTGGGGGAGGGGAGGGAGACAGCTGAAGCCGAGTCCAGAAGGGCGGCGATGGAAGAGCTGCAGCTGGGTCAGAGCCTGGAGGGAGGGCGGGGCCTTCACTGAGGACCCCCCCGCCCCCCGAGGCCAGCCCTAGGCCCCGGCGGTCGCGCATGCGCCCTTGGCCTGTGCGGTGTGTGGGGGCTTGAACCCAAGCCCGCAGGGCTCCCGGAGCGGCCAGAGAAAGAAGGGCCCATGGAGAGGTAGGCGAGGTGGGCAGGGGGCGCCACCTTACTCTCCTCAGCTCCCTGAGGGAGAGAGAGAGAGACAGAGACAGAGAGAGAGATCCCTGACCTCTGAGTCTCTGCCTCCACCGCTGGCTGGTGCCAACTCACGCGCCATCCCACTTCCAGCCATCACCCCCACGCCTGCCCCGGGGCCAGCCCCACCACAGAGAGGCCGGTTGGTTCCTGCTCACCTCTGTGCCGTCCCTTCCCGACCTGACCCCAGTGCAGGGGATAAGCTTCAGACAAGTCTTTCCATGTCCCTCTGCATGACAATAGACTTCCTCCCCTCTCCCATTCCACAGGCCCACCCACCCGGGACATCCACCTTTGTCATTAGCTCAGGAGAGGATGCAAGATGAGAATCTCTGCTATTGTGTGGGGAGACTCAGTTTCCCGGGTTTCCCCCATGGACACATGTTCTTCAGCTGGGTCTGATTTTCTCCAGACAAGCTGTCTTGGGAAGGATTTGGCCAGCCCTACGAACCTGAAGGGAAAGGGCGGAGGGGGGTTCTCTCTCTGCCCCCGACAGCCCCGAGCTGGGTCGGTCCCTCAGACCTGGCCAGGGGCAGCCCATCCCCCGGCGCCCTTCCCCGGGGCATCCAAGGGCAGGCCCGGCGCCAGCCCCACCCCGCTCGCCACTGCCCGACCATCGTCCTCCCTCGGGGGGCCTGGGCAGGACAGGGACCCGGGTGTGGGAGGCCTCCAGATCTCAGGCCTGGCACACCGTTTACCAGGCTGCTTCCTCCTCTGACGGGGGCCCAGCACACGCCCCAGGAGACTTGGCAGCCGCCCCCAGGGCTCTATCCTCTGGAACTCGTCCCCTTGGAAGGGGCCTGGCCCAGGTGCCAGGTTCGGCTGGTCGGCCAGCCTCCTTTGGAGAAAGCAGGCAAGCCGAGCCAGGCTTGCAGTGGCCCTGGCGTGACACCTGCCACCTCAGGCAGAGGGCCTCCCGCGTGCCCTCCATGGCGGGTTTCTCCCCGGAGCCGTGGCCTGGGCACTAGGAAGGCCGGGCCTCCCCGACTCCCGGGAGGAGGGGCTAGCCCAGTTGCGCGCTGGCCCCCAAACCCTCTGGTGCCATCTGCCTGTCTCGGCACTTCTGACTCCACAGAGCCTTTCCTACATCTGGGCTGCCTGCCGTGGCAAAGTGCAGGCGTGGGGTGAGGCCATGGCTTTGTCTTTCCAGGAAAAAATGAGCCCCTGGCCGAAGCAGCAGGCCCAGGCAGAGCCTTGAGCTTGAAGCCCAGTAGGTCTGTGTCCCTCAGGGCCAGAGCAATGCTTTCAAGGCAGGGAAGCGGCCTGCAAGCTGAGTGGGAGTGGGGGAGGGGAGGGAGACAGCTGAAACCGAGTCCAGAAGGGCGGCGATGGAAGAGCTGCAGCTGGGTCAGAGCCTGGAGGGAGGGCGGGGCCTTCACTGAGGACCCCCCCGCCCCCCGAGGCCAGCCCTAGGCCCCGGCGGTCGCGCATGCGCCCTTGGCCTGTGCGGTGTGTGGGGGCTTGAACCCAAGCCCGCAGGGCTCCCGGAGCGGCCAGAGAAAGAAGGGCCCATGGAGAGGTAGGCGAGGTGGGCAGGGGGCGCCACCTTACTCTCCTCAGCTCCCTGAGGGAGAGAGAGAGAGACAGAGACAGAGAGAGAGATCCCTGACCTCTGAGTCTCTGCCTCCACCGCTGGCTGGTGCCAACTCACGCGCCATCCCACTTCCAGCCATCACCCCCATGCCTGCCCCGGGGCCATCCCCACCACAGGGAGGCCGGTTGGTTCCTGCTCACCTCTGTGCCGTCCCTTCCCGACCTGACCCCAGTGCAGGGGATAAGCTTCAGACAAGTCTTTCCATGTCCCTCTGCATGACAATAGACTTCCTCCCCTCTCCCATTCCACAGGCCCACCCACCCGGGACATCCACCTTTGTCATTAGCTCAGGAGAGGATGCAAGATGAGAATCTCTGCTATTGTGTGGGGAGACTCAGTTTCCCGGGTTTCCCCCATGGACACATGTTCTTCAGCTGGGTCTGATTTTCTCCAGACAAGCTGTCTTGGGAAGGATTTGGCCAGCCCTAAGAACCTGAAGGGAAAGGGCGGAGGGGGGTTCTCTCTCTGCCCCCGACAGCCCCGAGCTGGGTCGGTCCCTCAGACCTGGCCAGGGGCAGCCCATCCCCCGGCGCCCTTCCCCGGGGCATCCAAGGGCAGGCCCGGCGCCAGCCCCACCCCGCTCGCCACTGCCCGACCATCGTCCTCCCTCGGGGGGCCTGGGCAGGACAGGGACCCGGGTGTGGGAGGCCTCCAGATCTCAGGCCTGGCACACCGTTTACCAGGCTGCTTCCTCCTCTGACGGGGGCCCAGCACACGCCCCAGGAGACTTGGCAGCCGCCCCCAGGGCTCTATCCTCTGGAACTCGTCCCCTTGGAAGGGGCCTGGCCCAGGTGCCAGGTTCGGCTGGTCGGCCAGCCTCCTTTGGAGAAAGCAGGCAAGCCGAGCCAGGCTTGCAGTGGCCCTGGCGTGACACCTGCCACCTCAGGCAGAGGGCCTCCCGCGTGCCCTCCATGGCGGGTTTCTCCCCGGAGCCGTGGCCTGGGCACTAGGAAGGCCGGGCCTCCCCGACTCCCGGGAGGAGGGGCTAGCCCAGTTGCGCGCTGGCCCCCAAACCCTCTGGTGCCATCTGCCTGTCTCGGCACTTCTGACTCCACAGAGCCTTTCCTACATCTGGGCTGCCTGCCGTGGCAAAGTGCAGGCGTGGGGTGAGGCCATGGCTTTGTCTTTCCAGGAAAAAATGAGCCCCTGGCCGAAGCAGCAGGCCCAGGCAGAGCCTTGAGCTTGAAGCCCAGTAGGTCTGTGGCCCTCAGGGCCAGAGCAATGCTGTCAAGGCAGGGAAGCGGCCTGCAAGCTGAGTGGGAGTGGGGGAGGGGAGGGAGACAGCTGAAGCCGAGTCCAGAAGGGCGGCGATGGAAGAGCTGCAGCTGGGTCAGAGCCTGGAGGGAGGGCGGGGCCTTCACTGAGGACCCCCCCGCCCCCCGAGGCCAGCCCTAGGCCCCGGCGGTCGCGCATGCGCCCTTGGCCTGTGCGGTGTGTGGGGGCTTGAACCCAAGCCCGCAGGGCTCCCGGAGCGGCCAGAGAAAGAAGGGCCCATGGAGAGGTAGGCGAGGTGGGCAGGGGGCGCCACCTTACTCTCCTCAGCTCCCTGAGGGAGAGAGAGAGAGACAGAGACAGAGAGAGAGATCCCTGACCTCTGAGTCTCTGCCTCCACCGCTGGCTGGTGCCAACTCACGCGCCATCCCACTTCCAGCCATCACCCCCACGCCTGCCCCAGGGCCAGCCCCACCACAGAGAGGCCGGTTGGTTCCTGCTCACCTCTGTGCCGTCCCTTCCCGACCTGACCCCAGTGCAGGGGATAAGCTTCAGACAAGTCTTTCCATGTCCCTCTGCATGACAATAGACTTCCTCCCCTCTCCCATTCCACAGGCCCACCCACCCGGGACATCCACCTTTGTCATTAGCTCAGGAGAGGATGCAAGATGAGAATCTCTGCTATTGTGTGGGGAGACTCAGTTTCCCGGGTTTCCCCCATGGACACATGTTCTTCAGCTGGGTCTGATTTTCTCCAGACAAGCTGTCTTGGGAAGGATTTGGCCAGCCCTAAGAACCTGAAGGGAAAGGGCGGAGGGGGGTTCTCTCTCTGCCCCCGACAGCCCCGAGCTGGGTCGGTCCCTCAGACCTGGCCAGGGGCAGCCCATCCCCCGGCGCCCTTCCCCGGGGCATCCAAGGGCAGGCCCGGCGCCAGCCCCACCCCGCTCGCCACTGCCCGACCATCGTCCTCCCTCGGGGGGCCTGGGCAGGACAGGGACCCGGGTGTGGGAGGCCTCCAGATCTCAGGCCTGGCACACCGTTTACCAGGCTGCTTCCTCCTCTGACGGGGGCCCAGCACACGCCCCAGGAGACTTGGCAGCCGCCCCCAGGGCTCTATCCTCTGGAACTCGTCCCCTTGGAAGGGGCCTGGCCCAGGTGCCAGGTTCGGCTGGTCGGCCAGCCTCCTTTGGAGAAAGCAGGCAAGCCGAGCCAGGCTTGCAGTGGCCCTGGCGTGACACCTGCCACCTCAGGCAGAGGGCCTCCCGCGTGCCCTCCATGGCGGGTTTCTCCCCGGAGCCGTGGCCTGGGCACTAGGAAGGCCGGGCCTCCCCGACTCCCGGGAGGAGGGGCTAGCCCAGTTGCGCCCTGGCCCCCAAACCCTCTGGTGCCATCTGCCTGTCTCGGCACTTCTGACTCCACAGAGCCTTTCCTACATCTGGGCTGCCTGCCGTGGCAAAGTGCAGGCGTGGGGTGAGGCCATGGCTTTGTCTTTCCAGGAAAAAATGAGCCCCTGGCCGAAGCAGCAGGCCCAGGCAGAGCCTTGAGCTTGAAGCCCAGTAGGTCTGTGGCCCTCAGGGCCAGAGCAATGCTGTCAAGGCAGGGAAGCGGCCTGCAAGCTGAGTGGGAGTGGGGGAGGGGAGGGAGACAGCTGAAGCCGAGTCCAGAAGGGCGGCGATGGAAGAGCTGCAGCTGGGTCAGAGCCTGGAGGGAGGGCGGGGCCTTCACTGAGGACCCCCCCGCCCCCCGAGGCCAGCCCTAGGCCCCGGCGGTCGCGCATGCGCCCTTGGCCTGTGCGGTGTGTGGGGGCTTGAACCCAAGCCCGCAGGGCTCCCGGAGCGGCCAGAGAAAGAAGGGCCCATGGAGAGGTAGGCGAGGTGGGCAGGGGGCGCCACCTTACTCTCCTCAGCTCCCTGAGGGAGAGAGAGAGAGACAGAGACAGAGAGAGAGATCCCTGACCTCTGAGTCTCTGCCTCCACCGCTGGCTGGTGCCAACTCACGCGCCATCCCACTTCCAGCCATCACCCCCACGCCTGCCCCAGGGCCAGCCCCACCACAGAGAGGCCGGTTGGTTCCTGCTCACCTCTGTGCCGTCCCTTCCCGACCTGACCCCAGTGCAGGGGATAAGCTTCAGACAAGTCTTTCCATGTCCCTCTGCATGACAATAGACTTCCTCCCCTCTCCCATTCCACAGGCCCACCCACCCGGGACATCCACCTTTGTCATTAGCTCAGGAGAGGATGCAAGATGAGAATCTCTGCTATTGTGTGGGGAGACTCAGTTTCCCGGGTTTCCCCCATGGACACATGTTCTTCAGCTGGGTCTGATTTTCTCCAGACAAGCTGTCTTGGGAAGGATTTGGCCAGCCCTAAGAACCTGAAGGGAAAGGGCGGAGGGGGGTTCTCTCTCTGCCCCCGACAGCCCCGAGCTGGGTCGGTCCCTCAGACCTGGCCAGGGGCAGCCCATCCCCCGGCGCCCTTCCCCGGGGCATCCAAGGGCAGGCCCGGCGCCAGCCCCACCCCGCTCGCCACTGCCCGACCATCGTCCTCCCTCGGGGGGCCTGGGCAGGACAGGGACCCGGGTGTGGGAGGCCTCCAGATCTCAGGCCTGGCACACCGTTTACCAGGCTGCTTCCTCCTCTGACGGGGGCCCAGCACACGCCCCAGGAGACTTGGCAGCCGCCCCCAGGGCTCTATCCTCTGGAACTCGTCCCCTTGGAAGGGGCCTGGCCCAGGTGCCAGGTTCGGCTGGTCGGCCAGCCTCCTTTGGAGAAAGCAGGCAAGCCGAGCCAGGCTTGCAGTGGCCCTGGCGTGACACCTGCCACCTCAGGCAGAGGGCCTCCCGCGTGCCCTCCATGGCGGGTTTCTCCCCGGAGCCGTGGCCTGGGCACTAGGAAGGCCGGGCCTCCCCGACTCCCGGGAGGAGGGGCTAGCCCAGTTGCGCCCTGGCCCCCAAACCCTCTGGTGCCATCTGCCTGTCTCGGCACTTCTGACTCCACAGAGCCTTTCCTACATCTGGGCTGCCTGCCGTGGCAAAGTGCAGGCGTGGGGTGAGGCCATGGCTTTGTCTTTCCAGGAAAAAATGAGCCCCTGGCCGAAGCAGCAGGCCCAGGCAGAGCCTTGAGCTTGAAGCCCAGTAGGTCTGTGGCCCTCAGGGCCAGAGCAATGCTGTCAAGGCAGGGAAGCGGCCTGCAAGCTGAGTGGGAGTGGGGGAGGGGAGGGAGACAGCTGAAGCCGAGTCCAGAAGGGCGGCGATGGAAGAGCTGCAGCTGGGTCAGAGCCTGGAGGGAGGGCGGTGCCTTCACTGAGGACCCCCCCGCCCCCCGAGGCCAGCCCTAGGCCCCGGCGGTCGCGCATGCGCCCTTGGCCTGTGCGGTGTGTGGGGGCTTGAACCCAAGCCCGCAGGGCTCCCGGAGCGGCCAGAGAAAGAAGGGCCCATGGAGAGGTAGGCGAGGTGGGCAGGGGGCGCCACCTTACTCTCCTCAGCTCCCTGAGGGAGAGAGAGAGAGACAGAGACAGAGAGAGAGATCCCTGACCTCTGAGTCTCTGCCTCCACCGCTGGCTGGTGCCAACTCACGCGCCATCCCACTTCCAGCCATCACCCCCACGCCTGCCCCGGGGCCAGCCCCACCACAGAGAGGCCGGTTGGTTCCTGCTCACCTCTGTGCCGTCCCTTCCCGACCTGACCCCAGTGCAGGGGATAAGCTTCAGACAAGTCTTTCCATGTCCCTCTGCATGACAATAGACTTCCTCCCCTCTCCCATTCCACAGGCCCACCCACCCGGGACATCCACCTTTGTCATTAGCTCAGGAGAGGATGCAAGATGAGAATCTCTGCTATTGTGTGGGGAGACTCAGTTTCCCGGGTTTCCCCCATGGACACATGTTCTTCAGCTGGGTCTGATTTTCTCCAGACAAGCTGTCTTGGGAAGGATTTGGCCAGCCCTACGAACCTGAAGGGAAAGGGCGGAGGGGGGTTCTCTCTCTGCCCCCGACAGCCCCGAGCTGGGTCGGTCCCTCAGACCTGGCCAGGGGCAGCCCATCCCCCGGCGCCCTTCCCCGGGGCATCCAAGGGCAGGCCCGGCGCCAGCCCCACCCCGCTCGCCACTGCCCGACCATCGTCCTCCCTCGGGGGGCCTGGGCAGGACAGGGACCCGGGTGTGGGAGGCCTCCAGATCTCAGGCCTGGCACACCGTTTACCAGGCTGCTTCCTCCTCTGACGGGGGCCCAGCACACGCCCCAGGAGACTTGGCAGCTGCCCCCAGGGCTCTATCCTCTGGAACTCGTCCCCTTGGAAGGGGCCTGGCCCAGGTGCCAGGTTCGGCTGGTCGGCCAGCCTCCTTTGGAGAAAGCAGGCAAGCCGAGCCAGGCTTGCAGTGGCCCTGGCGTGACACCTGCCACCTCAGGCAGAGGGCCTCCCGCGTGCCCTCCATGGCGGGTTTCTCCCCGGAGCCGTGGCCTGGGCACTAGGAAGGCCGGGCCTCCCCGACTCCCGGGAGGAGGGGCTAGCCCAGTTGCGCGCTGGCCCCCAAACCCTCTGGTGCCATCTGCCTGTCTCGGCACTTCTGACTCCACACAGCCTTTCCTACATCTGGGCTGCCTGCCGTGGCAAAGTGCAGGCGTGGGGTGAGGCCATGGCTTTGTCTTTCCAGGAAAAAATGAGCCCCTGGCCGAAGCAGCAGGCCCAGGCAGAGCCTTGAGCTTGAAGCCCAGTAGGTCTGTGGCCCTCAGGGCCAGAGCAATGCTGTCAAGGCAGGGAAGCGGCCTGCAAGCTGAGTGGGAGTGGGGGAGGGGAGGGAGACAGCTGAAGCCGAGTCCAGAAGGGCGGCGATGGAAGAGCTGCAGCTGGGTCAGAGCCTGGAGGGAGGGCGGGGCCTTCACTGAGGACCCCCCCGCCCCCTGAGGCCAGCCCTAGGCCCCGGCGGTCGCGCATGCGCCCTTGGCCTGTGCGGTGTGTGGGGGCTTGAACCCAAGCCCGCAGGGCTCCCGGAGCGGCCAGAGAAAGAAGGGCCCATGGAGAGGTAGGCGAGGTGGGCAGGGGGCGCCACCTTACTCTCCTCAGCTCCCTGAGGGAGAGAGAGAGAGACAGAGACAGAGAGAGAGATCCCTGACCTCTGAGTCTCTGCCTCCACCGCTGGCTGGTGCCAACTCACGCGCCATCCCACTTCCAGCCATCACCCCCACGCCTGCCCCGGGGCCAGCCCCACCACAGAGAGGCCGGTTGGTTCCTGCTCACCTCTGTGCCGTCCCTTCCCGACCTGACCCCAGTGCAGG
Source organism: Diceros bicornis minor (assembly GCF_020826845.1). Lineage (NCBI taxonomy): Eukaryota > Metazoa > Chordata > Mammalia > Perissodactyla > Rhinocerotidae > Diceros > Diceros bicornis. Next base: position 1,213,889 of record NW_026691039.1, read on the forward strand.
GGATAAGCTTCAGACAAGTCTTTCCATGTCCCTCTGCATGACAATAGACTTCCTCCCCTCTCCCATTCCACAGGCCCACCCACCCGGGACATCCACCTTTGTCATTAGCTCAGGAGAGGATGCAAGATGAGAATCTCTGCTATTGTGTGGGGAGACTCAGTTTCCCGGGTTTCCCCCATGGACACATGTTCTTCAGCTGGGTCTGATTTTCTCCAGACAAGCTGTCTTGGGAAGGATTTGGCCAGCCCTAAGAACCTGAAGGGAAAGGGCGGAGGGGGGTTCTCTCTCTGCCCCCGACAGCCCCGAGCTGGGTCGGTCCCTCAGACCTGGCCAGGGGCAGCCCATCCCCCGGCGCCCTTCCCCGGGGCATCCAAGGGCAGGCCCGGCGCCAGCCCCACCCCGCTCGCCACTGCCCGACCATCGTCCTCCCTCGGGGGGCCTGGGCAGGACAGGGACCCGGGTGTGGGAGGCCTCCAGATCTCAGGCCTGGCACACCGTTTACCAGGCTGCTTCCTCCTCTGACGGGGGCCCAGCACACGCCCCAGGAGACTTGGCAGCTGCCCCCAGGGCTCTATCCTCTGGAACTCGTCCCCTTGGAAGGGGCCTGGCCCAGGTGCCAGGTTCGGCTGGTCGGCCAGCCTCCTTTGGAGAAAGCAGGCAAGCCGAGCCAGGCTTGCAGTGGCCCTGGCGTGACACCTGCCACCTCAGGCAGAGGGCCTCCCGCGTGCCCTCCATGGCGGGTTTCTCCCCGGAGCCGTGGCCTGGGCACTAGGAAGGCCGGGCCTCCCCGACTCCCGGGAGGAGGGGCTAGCCCAGTTGCGCGCTGGCCCCCAAACCCTCTGGTGCCATCTGCCTGTCTCGGCACTTCTGACTCCACAGAGCCTTTCCTACATCTGGGCTGCCTGCCGTGGCAAAGTGCAGGCGTGGGGTGAGGCCATGGCTTTGTCTTTCCAGGAAAAAATGAGCCCCTGGCCGAAGCAGCAGGCCCAGGCAGAGCCTTGAGCTTGAAGCCCAGTAGGTCTGTGGCCCTCAGGGCCAGAGCAATGCTGTCAAGGCAGGGAAGCGGCCTGCAAGCTGAGTGGGAGTGGGGGAGGGGAGGGAGACAGCTGAAGCCGAGTCCAGAAGGGCGGCGATGGAAGAGCTGCAGCTGGGTCAGAGCCTGGAGGGAGGGCGGGGCCTTCACTGAGGACCCCCCCCGCCCCCCGTGGCCAGCCCTAGGCCCCGGCGGTCGCGCATGCGCCCTTGGCCTGTGCGGTGTGTGGGGGCTTGAACCCAAGCCCGCAGGGCTCCCGGAGCGGCCAGAGAAAGAAGGGCCCATGGAGAGGTAGGCGAGGTGGGCAGGGGGCGCCACCTTACTCTCCTCAGCTCCCTGAGGGAGAGAGAGAGAGACAGAGACAGAGAGAGAGATCCCTGACCTCTGAGTCTCTGCCTCCACCGCTGGCTGGTGCCAACTCACGCGCCATCCCACTTCCAGCCATCACCCCCACGCCTGCCCCGGGGCCAGCCCCACCACAGAGAGGCCGGTTGGTTCCTGCTCACCTCTGTGCCGTCCCTTCCCGACCTGACCCCAGTGCAGGGGATAAGCTTCAGACAAGTCTTTCCATGTCCCTCTGCATGACAATAGACTTCCTCCCCTCTCCCATTCCACAGGCCCACCCACCCGGGACATCCACCTTTGTCATTAGCTCAGGAGAGGATGCAAGATGAGAATCTCTGCTATTGTGTGGGGAGACTCAGTTTCCCGGGTTTCCCCCATGGACACATGTTCTTCAGCTGGGTCTGATTTTCTCCAGACAAGCTGTCTTGGGAAGGATTTGGCCAGCCCTAAGAACCTGAAGGGAAAGGGCGGAGGGGGGTTCTCTCTCTGCCCCCGACAGCCCCGAGCTGGGTCGGTCCCTCAGACCTGGCCAGGGGCAGCCCATCCCCCGGCGCCCTTCCCCGGGGCATCCAAGGGCAGGCCCGGCGCCAGCCCCACCCCGCTCGCCACTGCCCGACCATCGTCCTCCCTCGGGGGGCCTGGGCAGGACAGGGACCCGGCTGTGGGAGGCCTCCAGATCTCAGGCCTGGCACACCGTTTACCAGGCTGCTTCCTCCTCTGACGGGGGCCCAGCACACGCCCCAGGAGACTTGGCAGCCGCCCCCAGGGCTCTAGCCTCTGGAACTCGTCCCCTTGGAAGGGGCCTGGCCCAGGTGCCAGGTTCGGCTGGTCGGCCAGCCTCCTTTGGAGAAAGCAGGCAAGCCGAGCCAGGCTTGCAGTGGCCCTGGCGTGACACCTGCCACCTCAGGCGGAGGGCCTCCCGCGTGCCCTCCATGGCGGGTTTCTCCCCGGAGCCGTGGCCTGGGCACTAGGAAGGCCGGGCCTCCCCGACTCCCGGGAGGAGGGGCTAGCCCAGTTGCGCCCTGGCCCCCAAACCCTCTGGTGCCATCTGCCTGTCTCGGCACTTCTGACTCCACAGAGCCTTTCCTACATCTGGGCTGCCTGCCGTGGCAAAGTGCAGGCGTGGGGTGAGGCCATGGCTTTGTCTTTCCAGGAAAAAATGAGCCCCTGGCCGAAGCAGCAGGCCCAGGCAGAGCCTTGAGCTTGAAGCCCAGTAGGTCTGTGGCCCTCAGGGCCAGAGCAATGCTTTCAAGGCAGGGAAGCGGCCTGCAAGCTGAGTGGGAGTGGGGGAGGGGAGGTAGACAGCTGAAGCCGAGTCCAGAAGGGCGGCGATGGAAGAGCTGCAGCTGGGTCAGAGCCTGGAGGGAGGGCGGTGCCTTCACTGAGGACCCCCCCGCCCCCCGAGGCCAGCCCTAGGCCCCGGCGGTCGCGCATGCGCCCTTGGCCTGTGCGGTGTGTGGGGGCTTGAACCCAAGCCCGCAGGGCTCCCGGAGCGGCCAGAGAAAGAAGGGCCCATGGAGAGGTAGGCGAGGTGGGCAGGGGGCGCCACCTTACTCTCCTCAGCTCCCTGAGGGAGAGAGAGAGAGACAGAGACAGAGAGAGAGATCCCTGACCTCTGAGTCTCTGCCTCCACCGCTGGCTGGTGCCAACTCACGCGCCATCCCACTTCCAGCCATCACCCCCACGCCTGCCCCGGGGCCAGCCCCACCACAGAGAGGCCGGTTGGTTCCTGCTCACCTCTGTGCCCTCCCTTCCCGACCTGACCCCAGTGCAGGGGATAAGCTTCAGACAAGTCTTTCCATGTCCCTCTGCATGACAATAGACTTCCTCCCCTCTCCCATTCCACAGGCCCACCCACCCGGGACATCCACCTTTGTCATTAGCTCAGGAGAGGATGCAAGATGAGAATCTCTGCTATTGTGTGGGGAGAGTCAGTTTCCCGGGTTTCCCCCATGGACACATGTTCTTCAGCTGGGTCTGATTTTCTCCAGACAAGCTGTCTTGGGAAGGATTTGGCCAGCCCTAAGAACCTGAAGGGAAAGGGCGGAGGGGGGTTCTCTCTCTGGCCCCGACAGCCCCGAGCTGGGTCGGTCCCTCAGACCTGGCCAGGGGCAGCCCATCCCCCGGCGCCCTTCCCCGGGGCATCCAAGGGCAGGCTCGGCGCCAGCCCCACCCCGCTCGCCACTGCCCGACCATCGTCCTCCCTCGGGGGGCCTGGGCAGGACAGGGACCCGGCTGTGGGAGGCCTCCAGATCTCAGGACTGGCACACCGTTTACCAGGCTGCTTCCTCCTCTGACGGGGGCCCAGCACACGCCCCAGGAGACTTGGCAGCCGCCCCCAGGGCTCTATCCTCTGGAACTCGTCCCCTTGGAAGGGGCCTGGCCCAGGTGCCAGGTTCGGCTGGTCGGCCAGCCTCCTTTGGAGAAAGCAGGCAAGCCGAGCCAGGCTTGCAGTGGCCCTGGCGTGACACCTGCCACCTCAGGCAGAGGGCCTCCCGCGTGCCCTCCATGGCGGGTTTCTCCCCGGAGCCGTGGCCTGGGCACTAGGAAGGCCGGGCCTCCCCGACTCCCGGGAGGAGGGGCTAGCCCAGTTGCGCGCTGGCCCCCAAACCCTCTGGTGCCATCTGCCTGTCTCGGCACTTCTGACTCCACACAGCCTTTCCTACATCTGGGCTGCCTGCCGTGGCAAAGTGCAGGCGTGGGGTGAGGCCATGGCTTTGTCTTTCCAGGAAAAAATGAGCCCCTGGCCGAAGCAGCAGGCCCAGGCAGAGCCTTGAGCTTGAAGCCCAGTAGGTCTGTGGCCCTCAGGGCCAGAGCAATGCTTTCAAGGCAGGGAAGCGGCCTGCAAGCTGAGTGGGAGTGGGGGAGGGGAGGGAGACAGCTGAAGCCGAGTCCAGAAGGGCGGCGATGGAAGAGCTGCAGCTGGGTCAGAGCCTGGAGGGAGGGCGGTGCCTTCACTGAGGACCCCCCCGCCCCCCGAGGCCAGCCCTAGGCCCCGGCGGTCGCGCATGCGCCCTTGGCCTGTGCGGTGTGTGGGGGCTTGAACCCAAGCCCGCAGGGCTCCCGGAGCGGCCAGAGAAAGAAGGGCCCATGGAGAGGTAGGCGAGGTGGGCAGGGGGCGCCACCTTACTCTCCTCAGCTCCCTGAGGGAGAGAGAGAGAGACAGAGACAGAGAGAGAGATCCCTGACCTCTGAGTCTCTGCCTCCACCGCTGGCTGGTGCCAACTCACGCGCCATCCCACTTCCAGCCATCACCCCCACGCCTGCCCCGGGGCCAGCCCCACCACAGAGAGGCCGGTTGGTTCCTGCTCACCTCTGTGCCGTCCCTTCCCGACCTGACCCCAGTGCAGGGGATAAGCTTCAGACAAGTCTTTCCATGTCCCTCTGCATGACAATAGACTTCCTCCCCTCTCCCATTCCACAGGCCCACCCACCCGGGACATCCACCTTTGTCATTAGCTCAGGAGAGGATGCAAGATGAGAATCTCTGCTATTGTGTGGGGAGAGTCAGTTTCCCGGGTTTCCCCCATGGACACATGTTCTTCAGCTGGGTCTGATTTTCTCCAGACAAGCTGTCTTGGGAAGGATTTGGCCAGCCCTAAGAACCTGAAGGGAAAGGGCGGAGGGGGGTTCTCTCTCTGCCCCCGACAGCCCCGAGCTGGGTCGGTCCCTCAGACCTGGCCAGGGGCAGCCCATCCCCCGGCGCCCTTCCCCGGGGCATCCAAGGGCAGGCTCGGCGCCAGCCCCACCCCGCTCGCCACTGCCCGACCATCGTCCTCCCTCGGGGGGCCTGGGCAGGACAGGGACCCGGCTGTGGGAGGCCTCCAGATCTCAGGACTGGCACACCGTTTACCAGGCTGCTTCCTCCTCTGACGGGGGCCCAGCACACGCCCCAGGAGACTTGGCAGCCGCCCCCAGGGCTCTATCCTCTGGAACTCGTCCCCTTGGAAGGGGCCTGGCCCAGGTGCCAGGTTCGGCTGGTCGGCCAGCCTCCTTTGGAGAAAGCAGGCAAGCCGAGCCAGGCTTGCAGTGGCCCTGGCGTGACACCTGCCACCTCAGGCGGAGGGCCTCCCGCGTGCCCTCCATGGCGGGTTTCTCCCCGGAGCCGTGGCCTGGGCACTAGGAAGGCCGGGCCTCCCCGACTCCCGGGAGGAGGGGCTAGCCCAGTTGCGCGCTGGCCCCCAAACCCTCTGGTGCCATCTGCCTGTCTCGGCACTTCTGACTCCACACAGCCTTTCCTACATCTGGGCTGCCTGCCGTGGCAAAGTGCAGGCGTGGGGTGAGGCCATGGCTTTGTCTTTCCAGGAAAAAATGAGCCCCTGGCCGAAGCAGCAGGCCCAGGCAGAGCCTTGAGCTTGAAGCCCAGTAGGTCTGTGGCCCTCAGGGCCAGAGCAATGCTGTCAAGGCAGGGAAGCGGCCTGCAAGCTGAGTGGGAGTGGGGGAGGGGAGGGAGACAGCTGAAGCCGAGTCCAGAAGGGCGGCGATGGAAGAGCTGCAGCTGGGTCAGAGCCTGGAGGGAGGGCGGGGCCTTCACTGAGGACCCCCCCGCCCCCCGAGGCCAGCCCTAGGCCCCGGCGGTCGCGCATGCGCCCTTGGCCTGTGCGGTGTGTGGGGGCTTGAACCCAAGCCCGCAGGGCTCCCGGAGCGGCCAGAGAAAGAAGGGCCCATGGAGAGGTAGGCGAGGTGGGCAGGGGGCGCCACCTTACTCTCCTCAGCTCCCTGAGGGAGAGAGAGAGAGACAGAGACAGAGAGAGAGATCCCTGACCTCTGAGTCTCTGCCTCCACCGCTGGCTGGTGCCAACTCACGCGCCATCCCACTTCCAGCCATCACCCCCACGCCTGCCCCGGGGCCAGCCCCACCACAGAGAGGCCGGTTGGTTCCTGCTCACCTCTGTGCCGTCCCTTCCCGACCTGACCCCAGTGCAGGGGATAAGCTTCAGACAAGTCTTTCCATGTCCCTCTGCATGACAATAGACTTCCTCCCCTCTCCCATTCCACAGGCCCACCCACCCGGGACATCCACCTTTGTCATTAGCTCAGGAGAGGATGCAAGATGAGAATCTCTGCTATTGTGTGGGGAGACTCAGTTTCCCGGGTTTCCCCCATGGACACATGTTCTTCAGCTGGGTCTGATTTTCTCCAGACAAGCTGTCTTGGGAAGGATTTGGCCAGCCCTAAGAACCTGAAGGGAAAGGGCGGAGGGGGGTTCTCTCTCTGCCCCCGACAGCCCCGAGCTGGGTCGGTCCCTCAGACCTGGCCAGGGGCAGCCCATCCCCCGGCGCCCTTCCCCGGGGCATCCAAGGGCAGGCCCGGCGCCAGCCCCACCCCGCTCGCCACTGCCCGACCATCGTCCTCCCTCGGGGGGCCTGGGCAGGACAGGGACCCGGGTGTGGGAGGCCTCCAGATCTCAGGCCTGGCACACCGTTTACCAGGCTGCTTCCTCCTCTGACGGGGGCCCAGCACACGCCCCAGGAGACTTGGCAGCCGCCCCCAGGGCTCTATCCTCTGGAACTCGTCCCCTTGGAAGGGGCCTGGCCCAGGTGCCAGGTTCCGCTGGTCGGCCAGCCTCCTTTGGAGAAAGCAGGCAAGCCGAGCCAGGCTTGCAGTGGCCCTGGCGTGATACCTGCCACCTCAGGCGGAGGGCCTCCCGCGTGCCCTCCATGGCGGGTTTCTCCCCGGAGCCGTGGCCTGGGCACTAGGAAGGCCGGGCATCCCCGACTCCCGGGAGGAGGGGCTAGCCCAGTTGCGCCCTGGCCCCCAAACCCTCTGGTGCCATCTGCCTGTCTCGGCACTTCTGACTCCACACAGCCTTTCCTACATCTGGGCTGCCTGCCGTGGCAAAGTGCAGGCGTGGGGTGAGGCCATGGCTTTGTCTTTCCAGGAAAAAATGAGCCCCTGGCCGAAGCAGCAGGCCCAGGCAGAGCCTTGAGCTTGAAGCCCAGTAGGTCTGTGGCCCTCAGGGCCAGAGCAATGCTGTCAAGGCAGGGAAGCGGCCTGCAAGCTGAGTGGGAGTGGGGGAGGGGAGGGAGACAGCTGAAGCCGAGTCCAGAAGGGCGGCGATGGAAGAGCTGCAGCTGGGTCAGAGCCTGGAGGGAGGGCGGGGCCTTCACTGAGGACCCCCCCGCCCCCCGAGGCCAGCCCTAGGCCCCGGCGGTCGCGCATGCGCCCTTGGCCTGTGCGGTGTGTGGGGGCTTGAACCCAAGCCCGCAGGGCTCCCGGAGCGGCCAGAGAAAGAAGGGCCCATGGAGAGGTAGGCGAGGTGGGCAGGGGGCGCCACCTTACTCTCCTCAGCTCCCTGAGGGAGAGAGAGAGAGACAGAGACAGAGAGAGAGATCCCTGACCTCTGAGTCTCTGCCTCCACCGCTGGCTGGTGCCAACTCACGCGCCATCCCACTTCCAGCCATCACCCCCACGCCTGCCCCGGGGCCAGCCCCACCACAGAGAGGCCGGTTGGTTCCTGCTCACCTCTGTGCCGTCCCTTCCCGACCTGACCCCAGTGCAGGGGATAAGCTTCAGACAAGTCTTTCCATGTCCCTCTGCATGACAATAGACTTCCTCCCCTCTCCCATTCCACAGGCCCACCCACCCGGGACATCCACCTTTGTCATTAGCTCAGGAGAGGATGCAAGATGAGAATCTCTGCTATTGTGTGGGGAGACTCAGTTTCCCGGGTTTCCCCCATGGACACATGTTCTTCAGCTGGGTCTGATTTTCTCCAGACAAGCTGTCTTGGGAAGGATTTGGCCAGCCCTAAGAACCTGAAGGGAAAGGGCGGAGGGGGGTTCTCTCTCTGCCCCCGACAGCCCCGAGCTGGGTCGGTCCCTCAGACCTGGCCAGGGGCAGCCCATCCCCCGGCGCCCTTCCCCGGGGCATCCAAGGGCAGGCCCGGCGCCAGCCCCACCCCGCTCGCCACTGCCCGACCATCGTCCTCCCTCGGGGGGCCTGGGCAGGACAGGGACCCGGGTGTGGGAGGCCTCCAGATCTCAGGCCTGGCACACCGTTTACCAGGCTGCTTCCTCCTCTGACGGGGGCCCAGCACACGCCCCAGGAGACTTGGCAGCCGCCCCCAGGGCTCTATCCTCTGGAACTCGTCCCCTTGGAAGGGGCCTGGCCCAGGTGCCAGGTTCGGCTGGTCGGCCAGCCTCCTTTGGAGAAAGCAGGCAAGCCGAGCCAGGCTTGCAGTGGCCCTGGCGTGATACCTGCCACCTCAGGCGGAGGGCCTCCCGCGTGCCCTCCATGGCGGGTTTCTCCCCGGAGCCGTGGCCTGGGCACTAGGAAGGCCGGGCCTCCCTGACTCCCGGGAGGAGGGGCTAGCCCAGTTGCGCCCTGGCCCCCAAACCCTCTGGTGCCATCTGCCTGTCTCGGCACTTCAACACCACACAGCCTTTCCTACATCTGGGCTGCCTGCCGTGGCAAAGTGCAGGCGTGGGGTGAGGCCATGGCTTTGTCTTTCCAGGAAAAAATGAGCCCCTGGCCGAAGCAGCAGGCCCAGGCAGAGCCTTGAGCTTGAAGCCCAGTAGGTCTGTGGCCCTCAGGGCCAGAGCAATGCTGTCAAGGCAGGGAAGCGGCCTGCAAGCTGAGTGGGAGTGGGGGAGGGGAGGGAGACAGCTGAAGCCGAGTCCAGAAGGGCGGCGATGGAAGAGCTGCAGCTGGGTCAGAGCCTGGAGGGAGGGCGGGGCCTTCACTGAGGACCCCCCCGCCCCCCGAGGCCAGCCCTAGGCCCCGGCGGTCGCGCATGCGCCCTTGGCCTGTGCGGTGTGTGGGGGCTTGAACCCAAGCCCGCAGGGCTCCCGGAGCGGCCAGAGAAAGAAGGGCCCATGGAGAGGTAGGCGAGGTGGGCAGGGGGCGCCACCTTACTCTCCTCAGCTCCCTGAGGGAGAGAGAGAGAGACAGAGACAGAGAGAGAGATCCCTGACCTCTGAGTCTCTGCCTCCACCGCTGGCTGGTGCCAACTCACGCGCCATCCCACTTCCAGCCATCACCCCCACGCCTGCCCCGGGGCCAGCCCCACCACAGAGAGGCCGGTTGGTTCCTGCTCACCTCTGTGCCGTCCCTTCCCGACCTGACCCCAGTGCAGGGGATAAGCTTCAGACAAGTCTTTCCATGTCCCTCTGCATGACAATAGACTTCCTCCCCTCTCCCATTCCACAGGCCCACCCACCCGGGACATCCACCTTTGTCATTAGCTCAGGAGAGGATGCAAGATGAGAATCTCTGCTATTGTGTGGGGAGACTCAGTTTCCCGGGTTTCCCCCATGGACACATGTTCTTCAGCTGGGTCTGATTTTCTCCAGACAAGCTGTCTTGGGAAGGATTTGGCCAGCCCTAAGAACCTGAAGGGAAAGGGCGGAGGGGGGTTCTCTCTCTGCCCCCGACAGCCCCGAGCTGGGTCGGTCCCTCAGACCTGGCCAGGGGCAGCCCATCCCCCGGCGCCCTTCCCCGGGGCATCCAAGGGCAGGCCCGGTGCCAGCCCCACCCCGCTCGCCACTGCCCGACAATCGTCCTCCCTCGGGGGGCCTGGGCAGGACAGGGACCCGGGTGTGGGAGGCCTCCAGATCTCAGGCCTGGCACACCGTTTACCAGGCTGCTTCCTCCTCTGACGGGGGCCCAGCACACGCCCCAGGAGACTTGGCAGCCGCCCCCAGGGCTCTATCCTCTGGAACTGGTCCCCTTGGAAGGGGCCTGGCCCAGGTGCCAGGTTCGGCTGGTCGGCCAGCCTCCTTTGGAGAAAGCAGGCAAGCCGAGCCAGGCTTGCAGTGGCCCTGGCGTGACACCTGCCACCTCAGGCAGAGGGCCTCCCGCGTGCCCTCCATGGCGGGTTTCTCCCCGGAGCCGTGGCCTGGGCACTAGGAAGGCCGGGCCTCCCCGACTCCCGGGAGGAGGGGCTAGCCCAGTTGCGCGCTGGCCCCCAAACCCTCTGGTGCCATCTGCCTGTCTCGGCACTTCTGACTCCACACAGCCTTTCCTACATCTGGGCTGCCTGCCGTGGCAAAGTGCAGGCGTGGGGTGAGGCCATGGCTTTGTCTTTCCAGGAAAAAATGAGCCCCTGGCCGAAGCAGCAGGCCCAGGCAGAGCCTTGAGCTTGAAGCCCAGTAGGTCTGTGGCCCTCAGGGCCAGAGCAATGCTGTCAAGGCAGGGAAGCGGCCTGCAAGCTGAGTGGGAGTGGGGGAGGGGAGGGAGACAGCTGAAGCCGAGTCCAGAAGGGCGGCGATGGAAGAGCTGCAGCTGGGTCAGAGCCTGGAGGGAGGGCGGGGCCTTCACTGAGGACCCCCCCGCCCCCCGAGGCCAGCCCTAGGCCCCGGCGGTCGCGCATGCGCCCTTGGCCTGTGCGGTGTGTGGGGGCTTGAACCCAAGCCCGCAGGGCTCCCGGAGCGGCCAGAGAAAGAAGGGCCCATGGAGAGGTAGGCGAGGTGGGCAGGGGGCGCCACCTTACTCTCCTCAGCTCCCTGAGGGAGAGAGAGAGAGACAGAGACAGAGAGAGAGATCCCTGACCTCTGAGTCTCTGCCTCCACCGCTGGCTGGTGCCAACTCACGCGCCATCCCACTTCCAGCCATCACCCCCACGCCTGCCCCGGGGCCAGCCCCACCACAGAGAGGCAGGTTGGTTCCTGCTCACCTCTGTGCCGTCCCTTCCCGACCTGACCCCAGTGCAGGGGATAAGCTTCAGACAAGTCTTTCCATGTCCCTCTGCATGACAATAGACTTCCTCCCCTCTCCCATTCCACAGGCCCACCCACCCGGGACATCCACCTTTGTCATTAGCTCAGGAGAGGATGCAAGATGAGAATCTCTGCTATTGTGTGGGGAGACTCAGTTTCCCGGGTTTCCCCCATGGACACATGTTCTTCAGCTGGGTCTGATTTTCTCCAGACAAGCTGTCTTGGGAAGGATTTGGCCAGCCCTAAGAACCTGAAGGGAAAGGGCGGAGGGGGGTTCTCTCTCTGCCCCCGACAGCCCCGAGCTGGGTCGGTCCCTCAGACCTGGCCAGGGGCAGCCCATCCCCCGGCGCCCTTCCCCGGGGCATCCAAGGGCAGGCCCGGCGCCAGCCCCACCCCGCTCGCCACTGCCCGACCATCGTCCTCCCTCGGGGGGCCTGGGCAGGACAGGGACCCGGGTGTGGGAGGCCTCCAGATCTCAGGCCTGGCACACCGTTTACCAGGCTGCTTCCTCCTCTGACGGGGGCCCAGCACACGCCCCAGGAGACTTGGCAGCCGCCCCCAGGGCTCTATCCTCTGGAACTCGTCCCCTTGGAAGGGGCCTGGCCCAGGTGCCAGGTTCGGCTGGTCGGCCAGCCTCCTTTGGAGAAAGCAGGCAAGCCGAGCCAGGCTTGCAGTGGCCCTGGCGTGATACCTGCCACCTCAGGCGGAGGGCCTCCCGCGTGCCCTCCATGGCGGGTTTCTCCCCGGAGCCGTGGCCTGGGCACTAGGAAGGCCGGGCCTCCCTGACTCCCGGGAGGAGGGGCTAGCCCAGTTGCGCCCTGGCCCCCAAACCCTCTGGTGCCATCTGCCTGTCTCGGCACTTCAACTCCACACAGCCTTTCCTACATCTGGGCTGCCTGCCGTGGCAAAGTGCAGGCGTGGGGTGAGGCCATGGCTTTGTCTTTCCAGGAAAAAATGAGCCCCTGGCCGAAGCAGCAGGCCCAGGCAGAGCCTTGAGCTTGAAGCCCAGTAGGTCTGTGGCCCTCAGGGCCAGAGCAATGCTGTCAAGGCAGGGAAGCGGCCTGCAAGCTGAGTGGGAGTGGGGGAGGGGAGGGAGACAGCTGAAGCCGAGTCCAGAAGGGCGGCGATGGAAGAGCTGCAGCTGGGTCAGAGCCTGGAGGGAGGGCGGGGCCTTCACTGAGGACCCCCCCGCCCCCCGAGGCCAGCCCTAGGCCCCGGCGGTCGCGCATGCGCCCTTGGCCTGTGCGGTGTGTGGGGGCTTGAACCCAAGCCCGCAGGGCTCCCGGAGCGGCCAGAGAAAGAAGGGCCCATGGAGAGGTAGGCGAGGTGGGCAGGGGGCGCCACCTTACTCTCCTCAGCTCCCTGAGGGAGAGAGAGAGAGACAGAGACAGAGAGAGAGATCCCTGACCTCTGAGTCTCTGCCTCCACCGCTGGCTGGTGCCAACTCACGCGCCATCCCACTTCCAGCCATCACCCCCACGCCTGCCCAGGGGCCAGCCCCACCACAGAGAGGCAGGTTGGTTCCTGCTCACCTCTGTGCCGTCCCTTCCCGACCTGACCCCAGTGCACGGGATAAGCTTCAGACAAGTCTTTCCATGTCCCTCTGCATGACAATAGACTTCCTCCCCTCTCCCATTCCACAGGCCCACCCACCCGGGACATCCACCTTTGTCATTAGCTCAGGAGAGGATGCAAGATGAGAATCTCTGCTATTGTGTGGGGAGACTCAGTTTCCCGGGTTTCCCCCATGGACACATGTTCTTCAGCTGGGTCTGATTTTCTCCAGACAAGCTGTCTTGGGAAGGATTTGGCCAGCCCTAAGAACCTGAAGGGAAAGGGCGGAGGGGGGTTCTCTCTCTGCCCCCGACAGCCCCGAGCTGGGTCGGTCCCTCAGACCTGGCCAGGGGCAGCCCATCCCCCGGCGCCCTTCCCCGGGGCATCCAAGGGCAGGCCCGGCGCCAGCCCCACCCCGCTCGCCACTGCCCGACCATCGTCCTCCCTCGGGGGGCCTGGGCAGGACAGGGACCCGGGTGTGGGAGGCCTCCAGATCTCAGGCCTGGCACACCGTTTACCAGGCTGCTTCCTCCTCTGACGGGGGCCCAGCACACGCCCCAGGAGACTTGGCAGCCGCCCCCAGGGCTCTATCCTCTGGAACTCGTCCCCTTGGAAGGGGCCTGGCCCAGGTGCCAGGTTCGGCTGGTCGGCCAGCCTCCTTTGGAGAAAGCAGGCAAGCCGAGCCAGGCTTGCAGTGGCCCTGGCGTGATACCTGCCACCTCAGGCGGAGGGCCTCCCGCGTGCCCTCCATGGCGGGTTTCTCCCCGGAGCCGTGGCCTGGGCACTAGGAAGGCCGGGCCTCCCTGACTCCCGGGAGGAGGGGCTAGCCCAGTTGCGCCCTGGCCCCCAAACCCTCTGGTGCCATCTGCCTGTCTCGGCACTTCAACTCCACACAGCCTTTCCTACATCTGGGCTGCCTGCCGTGGCAAAGTGCAGGCGTGGGGTGAGGCCATGGCTTTGTCTTTCCAGGAAAAAATGAGCCCCTGGCCGAAGCAGCAGGCCCAGGCAGAGCCTTGAGCTTGAAGCCCAGTAGGTCTGTGGCCCTCAGGGCCAGAGCAATGCTGTCAAGGCAGGGAAGCGGCCTGCAAGCTGAGTGGGAGTGGGGGAGGGGAGGGAGACAGCTGAAGCCGAGTCCAGAAGGGCGGCGATGGAAGAGCTGCAGCTGGGTCAGAGCCTGGAGGGAGGGCGGGGCCTTCACTGAGGACCCCCCCGCCCCCCGAGGCCAGCCCTAGGCCCCGGCGGTCGCGCATGCGCCCTTGGCCTGTGCGGTGTGTGGGGGCTTGAACCCAAGCCCGCAGGGCTCCCGGAGCGGCCAGAGAAAGAAGGGCCCATGGAGAGGTAGGCGAGGTGGGCAGGGGGCGCCACCTTACTCTCCTCAGCTCCCTGAGGGAGAGAGAGAGAGACAGAGACAGAGAGAGAGATCCCTGACCTCTGAGTCTCTGCCTCCACCGCTGGCTGGTGCCAACTCACGCGCCATCCCACTTCCAGCCATCACCCCCACGCCTGCCCCGGGGCCAGCCCCACCACAGAGAGGCCGGTTGGTTCCTGCTCACCTCTGTGCCGTCCCTTCCCGACCTGACCCCAGTGCAGGGGATAAGCTTCAGACAAGTCTTTCCATGTCCCTCTGCATGACAATAGACTTCCTCCCCTCTCCCATTCCACAGGCCCACCCACCCGGGACATCCACCTTTGTCATTAGCTCAGGAGAGGATGCAAGATGAGAATCTCTGCTATTGTGTGGGGAGACTCAGTTTCCCGGGTTTCCCCCATGGACACATGTTCTTCAGCTGGGTCTGATTTTCTCCAGACAAGCTGTCTTGGGAAGGATTTGGCCAGCCCTAAGAACCTGAAGGGAAAGGGCGGAGGGGGGTTCTCTCTCTGCCCCCGACAGCCCCGAGCTGGGTCGGTCCCTCAGACCTGGCCAGGGGCAGCCCATCCCCCGGCGCCCTTCCCCGGGGCATCCAAGGGCAGGCCCGGCGCCAGCCCCACCCCGCTCGCCACTGCCCGACCATCGTCCTCCCTCGGGGGGCCTGGGCAGGACAAGGACCCGGGTGTGGGAGGCCTCCAGATCTCAGGCCTGGCACACCGTTTACCAGGCTGCTTCCTCCTCTGACGGGGGCCCAGCACACGCCCCAGGAGACTTGGCAGCCGCCCCCAGGGCTCTATCCTCTGGAACTCGTCCCCTTGGAAGGGGCCTGGCCCAGGTGCCAGGTTCGGCTGGTCGGCCAGCCTCCTTTGGAGAAAGCAGGCAAGCCGAGCCAGGCTTGCAGTGGCCCTGGCGTGATACCTGCCACCTCAGGCGGAGGGCCTCCCGCGTGCCCTCCATGGCGGGTTTCTCCCCGGAGCCGTGGCCTGGGCACTAGGAAGGCCGGGCCTCCCTGACTCCCGGGAGGAGGGGCTAGCCCAGTTGCGCCCTGGCCCCCAAACCCTCTGGTGCCATCTGCCTGTCTCGGCACTTCAACTCCACACAGCCTTTCCTACATCTGGGCTGCCTGCCGTGGCAAAGTGCAGGCGTGGGGTGAGGCCATGGCTTTGTCTTTCCAGGAAAAAATGAGCCCCTGGCCGAAGCAGCAGGCCCAGGCAGAGCCTTGAGCTTGAAGCCCAGTAGGTCTGTGGCCCTCAGGGCCAGAGCAATGCTGTCAAGGCAGGGAAGCGGCCTGCAAGCTGAGTGGGAGTGGGGGAGGGGAGGGAGACAGCTGAAGCCGAGTCCAGAAGGGCGGCGATGGAAGAGCTGCAGCTGGGTCAGAGCCTGGAGGGAGGGCGGGGCCTTCACTGAGGACCCCCCCGCCCCCCGAGGCCAGCCCTAGGCCCCGGCGGTCGCGCATGCGCCCTTGGCCTGTGCGGTGTGTGGGGGCTTGAACCCAAGCCCGCAGGGCTCCCGGAGCGGCCAGAGAAAGAAGGGCCCATGGAGAGGTAGGCGAGGTGGGCAGGGGGCGCCACCTTACTCTCCTCAGCTCCCTGAGGGAGAGAGAGAGAGACAGAGACAGAGAGAGAGATCCCTGACCTCTGAGTCTCTGCCTCCACCGCTGGCTGGTGCCAACTCACGCGCCATCCCACTTCCAGCCATCACCCCCACGCCTGCCCCGGGGCCAGCCCCACCACAGAGAGGCCGGTTGGTTCCTGCTCACCTCTGTGCCGTCCCTTCCCGACCTGACCCCAGTGCAGGGGATAAGCTTCAGACAAGTCTTTCCATGTCCCTCTGCATGACAATAGACTTCCTCCCCTCTCCCATTCCACAGGCCCACCCACCCGGGACATCCACCTTTGTCATTAGCTCAGGAGAGGATGCAAGATGAGAATCTCTGCTATTGTGTGGGGAGACTCAGTTTCCCGGGTTTCCCCCATGGACACATGTTCTTCAGCTGGGTCTGATTTTCTCCAGACAAGCTGTCTTGGGAAGGATTTGGCCAGCCCTAAGAACCTGAAGGGAAAGGGCGGAGGGGGGTTCTCTCTCTGCCCCCGACAGCCCCGAGCTGGGTCGGTCCCTCAGACCTGGCCAGGGGCAGCCCATCCCCCGGCGCCCTTCCCCGGGGCATCCAAGGGCAGGCCCGGCGCCAGCCCCACCCCGCTCGCCACTGCCCGACCATCGTCCTCCCTCGGGGGGCCTGGGCAGGACAGGGACCCGGGTGTGGGAGGCCTCCAGATCTCAGGCCTGGCACACCGTTTACCAGGCTGCTTCCTCCTCTGACGGGGGCCCAGCACACGCCCCAGGAGACTTGGCAGCCGCCCCCAGGGCTCTATCCTCTGGAACTCGTCCCCTTGGAAGGGGCCTGGCCCAGGTGCCAGGTTCGGCTGGTCGGCCAGCCTCCTTTGGAGAAAGCAGGCAAGCCGAGCCAGGCTTGCAGTGGCCCTGGCGTGACACCTGCCACCTCAGGCAGAGGGCCTCCCGCGTGCCCTCCATGGCGGGTTTCTCCCCGGAGCCGTGGCCTGGGCACTAGGAAGGCCGGGCCTCCCCGACTCCCGGGAGGAGGGGCTAGCCCAGTTGCGCGCTGGCCCCCAAACCCTCTGGTGCCATCTGCCTGTCTCGGCACTTCTGACTCCACAGAGCCTTTCCTACATCTGGGCTGCCTGCCGTGGCAAAGTGCAGGCGTGGGGTGAGGCCATGGCTTTGTCTTTCCAGGAAAAAATGAGCCCCTGGCCGAAGCAGCAGGCCCAGGCAGAGCCTTGAGCTTGAAGCCCAGTAGGTCTGTGGCCCTCAGGGCCAGAGCAATGCTGTCAAGGCAGGGAAGCGGCCTGCAAGCTGAGTGGGAGTGTGGGAGGGGAGGGAGACAGCTGAAGCCGAGTCCAGAAGGGCGGCGATGGAAGAGCTGCAGCTGGGTCAGAGCCTGGAGGGAGGGCGGGGCCTTCACTGAGGACCCCCCCGCCCCCTGAGGCCAGCCCTAGGCCCCGGCGGTCGCGCATGCGCCCTTGGCCTGTGCGGTGTGTGGGGGCTTGAACCCAAGCCCGCAGGGCTCCCGGAGCGGCCAGAGAAAGAAGGGCCCATGGAGAGGTAGGCGAGGTGGGCAGGGGGCGCCACCTTACTCTCCTCAGCTCCCTGAGGGAGAGAGAGAGAGACAGAGACAGAGAGAGAGATCCCTGACCTCTGAGTCTCTGCCTCCACCGCTGGCTGGTGCCAACTCACGCGCCATCCCACTTCCAGCCATCACCCCCACGCCTGCCCCGGGGCCAGCCCCACCACAGAGAGGCCGGTTGGTTCCTGCTCACCTCTGTGCCGTCCCTTCCCGACCTGACCCCAGTGCAGGGGATAAGCTTCAGACAAGTCTTTCCATGTCCCTCTGCATGACAATAGACTTCCTCCCCTCTCCCATTCCACAGGCCCACCCACCCGGGACATCCACCTTTGTCATTAGCTCAGGAGAGGATGCAAGATGAGAATCTCTGCTATTGTGTGGGGAGACTCAGTTTCCCGGGTTTCCCCCATGGACACATGTTCTTCAGCTGGGTCTGATTTTCTCCAGACAAGCTGTCTTGGGAAGGATTTGGCCAGCCCTAAGAACCTGAAGGGAAAGGGCGGAGGGGGGTTCTCTCTCTGCCCCCGACAGCCCCGAGCTGGGTCGGTCCCTCAGACCTGGCCAGGGGCAGCCCATCCCCCGGCGCCCTTCCCCGGGGCATCCAAGGGCAGGCCCGGCGCCAGCCCCACCCCGCTCGCCACTGCCCGACCATCGTCCTCCCTCGGGGGGCCTGGGCAGGACAGGGACCCGGCTGTGGGAGGCCTCCAGATCTCAGGCCTGGCACACCGTTTACCAGGCTGCTTCCTCCTCTGACGGGGGCCCAGCACACGCCCCAGGAGACTTGGCAGCCGCCCCCAGGGCTCTATCCTCTGGAACTCGTCCCCTTGGAAGGGGCCTGGCCCAGGTGCCAGGTTCGGCTGGTCGGCCAGCCTCCTTTGGAGAAAGCAGGCAAGCCGAGCCAGGCTTGCAGTGGCCCTGGCGTGACACCTGCCACCTCAGGCGGAGGGCCTCCCGCGTGCCCTCCATGGCGGGTTTCTCCCCGGAGCCGTGGCCTGGGCACTAGGAAGGCCGGGCCTCCCCGACTCCCGGGAGGAGGGGCTAGCCCAGTTGCGCCCTGGCCCCCAAACCCTCTGGTGCCATCTGCCTGTCTCGGCACTTCTGACTCCACACAGCCTTTCCTACATCTGGGCTGCCTGCCGTGGCAAAGTGCAGGCGTGGGGTGAGGCCATGGCTTTGTCTTTCCAGGAAAAAATGAGCCCCTGGCCGAAGCAGCAGGCCCAGGCAGAGCCTTGAGCTTGAAGCCCAGTAGGTCTGTGGCCCTCAGGGCCAGAGCAATGCTGTCAAGGCAGGGAAGCGGCCTGCAAGCTGAGTGGGAGTGGGGGAGGGGAGGGAGACAGCTGAAGCCGAGTCCAGAAGGGCGGCGATGGAAGAGCTGCAGCTGGGTCAGAGCCTGGAGGGAGGGCGGGGCCTTCACTGAGGACCCCCCCGCCCCCCGAGGCCAGCCCTAGGCCCCGGCGGTCGCGCATGCGCCCTTGGCCTGTGCGGTGTGTGGGGGCTTGAACCCAAGCCCGCAGGGCTCCCGGAGCGGCCAGAGAAAGAAGGGCCCATGGAGAGGTAGGCGAGGTGGGCAGGGGGCGCCACCTTACTCTCCTCAGCTCCCTGAGGGAGAGAGAGAGAGACAGAGACAGAGAGAGAGATCCCTGACCTCTGAGTCTCTGCCTCCACCGCTGGCTGGTGCCAACTCACGCGCCATCCCACTTCCAGCCATCACCCCCACGCCTGCCCCGGGGCCAGCCCCACCACAGAGAGGCCGGTTGGTTCCTGCTCACCTCTGTGCCGTCCCTTCCCGACCTGACCCCAGTGCAGGGGATAAGCTTCAGACAAGTCTTTCCATGTCCCTCTGCATGACAATAGACTTCCTCCCCTCTCCCATTCCACAGGCCCACCCACCCGGGACATCCACCTTTGTCATTAGCTCAGGAGAGGATGCAAGATGAGAATCTCTGCTATTGTGTGGGGAGACTCAGTTTCCCGGGTTTCCCCCATGGACACATGTTCTTCAGCTGGGTCTGATTTTCTCCAGACAAGCTGTCTTGGGAAGGATTTGGCCAGCCCTAAGAACCTGAAGGGAAAGGGCGGAGGGGGGTTCTCTCTCTGCCCCCGACAGCCCCGAGCTGGGTCGGTCCCTCAGACCTGGCCAGGGGCAGCCCATCCCCCGGCGCCCCTCCCCGGGGCATCCAAGGGCAGGCTCGGCGCCAGCCCCACCCCGCTCGCCACTGCCCGACCATCGTCCTCCCTCGGGGGGCCTGGGCAGGACAGGGACCCGGGTGTGGGAGGCCTCCAGATCTCAGGCCTGGCACACCGTTTACCAGGCTGCTTCCTCCTCTGACGGGGGCCCAGCACACGCCCCAGGAGACTTGGCAGCCGCCCCCAGGGCTCTATCCTCTGGAACTCGTCCCCTTGGAAGGGGCCTGGCCCAGGTGCCAGGTTCGGCTGGTCGGCCAGCCTCCTTTGGAGAAAGCAGGCAAGCCGAGCCAGGCTTGCAGTGGCCCTGGCGTGACACCTGCCACCTCAGGCAGAGGGCCTCCCGCGTGCCCTCCATGGCGGGTTTCTCCCCGGAGCCGTGGCCTGGGCACTAGGAAGGCCGGGCCTCCCCGACTCCCGGGAGGAGGGGCTAGCCCAGTTGCGCCCTGGCCCCCAAACCCTCTGGTGCCATCTGCCTGTCTCGGCACTTCTGACTCCACAGAGCCTTTCCTACATCTGGGCTGCCTGCCGTGGCAAAGTGCAGGCGTGGGGTGAGGCCATGGCTTTGTCTTTCCAGGAAAAAATGAGCCCCTGGCCGAAGCAGCAGGCCCAGGCAGAGCCTTGAGCTTGAAGCCCAGTAGGTCTGTGGCCCTCAGGGCCAGAGCAATGCTGTCAAGGCAGGGAAGCGGCCTGCAAGCTGAGTGGGAGTGGGGGAGGGGAGGGAGACAGCTGAAGCCGAGTCCAGAAGGGCGGCGATGGAAGAGCTGCAGCTGGGTCAGAGCCTGGAGGGAGGGCGGGGCCTTCACTGAGGACCCCCCCGCCCCCCGAGGCCAGCCCTAGGCCCCGGCGGTCGCGCATGCGCCCTTGGCCTGTGCGGTGTGTGGGGGCTTGAACCCAAGCCCGCAGGGCTCCCGGAGCGGCCAGAGAAAGAAGGGCCCATGGAGAGGTAGGCGAGGTGGGCAGGGGGCGCCACCTTACTCTCCTCAGCTCCCTGAGGGAGAGAGAGAGAGACAGAGACAGAGAGAGAGATCCCTGACCTCTGAGTCTCTGCCTCCACCGCTGGCTGGTGCCAACTCACGCGCCATCCCACTTCCAGCCATCACCCCCACGCCTGCCCCGGGGCCAGCCCCACCACAGAGAGGCCGGTTGGTTCCTGCTCACCTCTGTGCCGTCCCTTCCCGACCTGACCCCAGTGCAGGGGATAAGCTTCAGACAAGTCTTTCCATGTCCCTCTGCATGACAATAGACTTCCTCCCCTCTCCCATTCCACAGTCCCACCCACCCGGGACATCCACCTTTGTCATTAGCTCAGGAGAGGATGCAAGATGAGAATCTCTGCTATTGTGTGGGGAGACTCAGTTTCCCGGGTTTCCCCCATGGACACATGTTCTTCAGCTGGGTCTGATTTTCTCCAGACAAGCTGTCTTGGGAAGGATTTGGCCAGCCCTAAGAACCTGAAGGGAAAGGGCGGAGGGGGGTTCTCTCTCTGCCCCCGACAGCCCCGAGCTGGGTCGGTCCCTCAGACCTGGCCAGGGGCAGCCCATCCCCCGGCGCCCCTCCCCGGGGCATCCAGGGGCAGGCTCGGCGCCAGCCCCACCCCGCTCGCCACTGCCCGACCATCGTCCTCCCTCGGGGGGCCTGGGCAGGACAGGGACCCGGCTGTGGGAGGCCTCCAGATCTCAGGCCTGGCACACCGTTTACCAGGCTGCTTCCTCCTCTGACGGGGGCCCAGCACACGCCCCAGGAGACTTGGCAGCCGCCCCCAGGGCTCTATCCTCTGGAACTCGTCCCCTTGGAAGGGGCCTGGCCCAGGTGCCAGGTTCGGCTGGTCGGCCAGCCTCCTTTGGAGAAAGCAGGCAAGCCGAGCCAGGCTTGCAGTGGCCCTGGCGTGACACCTGCCACCTCAGGCGGAGGGCCTCCCGCGTGCCCTCCATGGCGGGTTTCTCCCCGGAGCCGTGGCCTGGGCACTAGGAAGGCCGGGCCTCCCCGACTCCCGGGAGGAGGGGCTAGCCCAGTTGCGCGCTGGCCCCCAAACCCTCTGGTGCCATCTGCCTGTCTCGGCACTTCTGACTCCACACAGCCTTTCCTACATCTGAGCTGCCTGCCGTGGCAAAGTGCAGGCGTGGGGTGAGGCCATGGCTTTGTCTTTCCAGGAAAAAATGAGCCCCTGGCCGAAGCAGCAGGCCCAGGCAGAGCCTTGAGCTTGAAGCCCAGTAGGTCTGTGGCCCTCAGGGCCAGAGCAATGCTGTCAAGGCAGGGAAGCGGCCTGCAAGCTGAGTGGGAGTGGGGGAGGGGAGGGAGACAGCTGAAGCCGAGTCCAGAAGGGCGGCGATGGAAGAGCTGCAGCTGGGTCAGAGCCTGGAGGGAGGGCGGGGCCTTCACTGAGGACCCCCCCGCCCCCCGAGGCCAGCCCTAGGCCCCGGCGGTCGCGCATGCGCCCTTGGCCTGTGCGGTGTGTGGGGGCTTGAACCCAAGCCCGCAGGGCTCCCGGAGCGGCCAGAGAAAGAAGGGCCCATGGAGAGGTAGGCGAGGTGGGCAGGGGGCGCCACCTTACTCTCCTCAGCTCCCTGAGGGAGAGAGAGAGAGACAGAGACAGAGAGAGAGATCCCTGACCTCTGAGTCTCTGCCTCCACCGCTGGCTGGTGCCAACTCACGCGCCATCCCACTTCCAGCCATCACCCCCACGCCTGCCCCGGGGCCAGCCCCACCACAGAGAGGCCGGTTGGTTCCTGCTCACCTCTGTGCCGTCCCTTCCCGACCTGACCCCAGTGCAGGGGATAAGCTTCAGACAAGTCTTTCCATGTCCCTCTGCATGACAATAGACTTCCTCCCCTCTCCCATTCCACAGGCCCACCCACCCGGGACATCCACCTTTGTCATTAGCTCAGGAGAGGATGCAAGATGAGAATCTCTGCTATTGTGTGGGGAGACTCAGTTTCCCGGGTTTCCCCCATGGACACATGTTCTTCAGCTGGGTCTGATTTTCTCCAGACAAGCTGTCTTGGGAAGGATTTGGCCAGCCCTAAGAACCTGAAGGGAAAGGGCGGAGGGGGGTTCTCTCTCTGCCCCCGACAGCCCCGAGCTGGGTCGGTCCCTCAGACCTGGCCAGGGGCAGCCCATCCCCCGGCGCCCTTCCCCGGGGCATCCAAGGGCAGGCCCGGCGCCAGCCCCACCCCGCTCGCCACTGCCCGACCATCGTCCTCCCTCGGGGGGCCTGGGCAGGACAGGGACCCGGGTGTGGGAGGCCTCCAGATCTCAGGCCTGGCACACCGTTTACCAGGCTGCTTCCTCCTCTGACGGGGGCCCAGCACACGCCCCAGGAGACTTGGCAGCCGCCCCCAGGGCTCTATCCTCTGGAACTCGTCCCCTTGGAAGGGGCCTGGCCCAGGTGCCAGGTTCGGCTGGTCGGCCAGCCTCCTTTGGAGAAAGCAGGCAAGCCGAGCCAGGCTTGCAGTGGCCCTGGCGTGACACCTGCCACCTCAGGCGGAGGGCCTCCCGCGTGCCCTCCATGGCGGGTTTCTCCCCGGAGCCGTGGCCTGGGCACTAGGAAGGCCGGGCCTCCCCGACTCCCGGGAGGAGGGGCTAGCCCAGTTGCGCCCTGGCCCCCAAACCCTCTGGTGCCATCTGCCTGTCTCGGCACTTCTGACTCCACACAGCCTTTCCTACATCTGGGCTGCCTGCCGTGGCAAAGTGCAGGCGTGGGGTGAGGCCATGGCTTTGTCTTTCCAGGAAAAAATGAGCCCCTGGCCGAAGCAGCAGGCCCAGGCAGAGCCTTGAGCTTGAAGCCCAGTAGGTCTGTGGCCCTCAGGGCCAGAGCAATGCTGTCAAGGCAGGGAAGCGGCCTGCAAGCTGAGTGGGAGTGGGGGAGGGGAGGGAGACAGCTGAAGCCGAGTCCAGAAGGGCGGCGATGGAAGAGCTGCAGCTGGGTCAGAGCCTGGAGGGAGGGCGGGGCCTTCACTGAGGACCCCCCCGCCCCCCGAGGCCAGCCCTAGGCCCCGGCGGTCGCGCATGCGCCCTTGGCCTGTGCGGTGTGTGGGGGCTTGAACCCAAGCCCGCAGGGCTCCCGGAGCGGCCAGAGAAAGAAGGGCCCATGGAGAGGTAGGCGAGGTGGGCAGGGGGCGCCACCTTACTCTCCTCAGCTCCCTGAGGGAGAGAGAGAGAGACAGAGACAGAGAGAGAGATCCCTGACCTCTGAGTCTCTGCCTCCACCGCTGGCTGGTGCCAACTCACGCGCCATCCCACTTCCAGCCATCACCCCCACGCCTGCCCCGGGGCCAGCCCCACCACAGAGAGGCAGGTTGGTTCCTGCTCACCTCTGTGCCGTCCCTTCCCGACCTGACCCCAGTGCAGGGGATAAGCTTCAGACAAGTCTTTCCATGTCCCTCTGCATGACAATAGACTTCCTCCCCTCTCCCATTCCACAGGCCCACCCACCCGGGACATCCACCTTTGTCATTAGCTCAGGAGAGGATGCAAGATGAGAATCTCTGCTATTGTGTGGGGAGACTCAGTTTCCCGGGTTTCCCCCATGGACACATGTTCTTCAGCTGGGTCTGATTTTCTCCAGACAAGCTGTCTTGGGAAGGATTTGGCCAGCCCTAAGAACCTGAAGGGAAAGGGCGGAGGGGGGTTCTCTCTCTGCCCCCGACAGCCCCGAGCTGGGTCGGTCCCTCAGACCTGGCCAGGGGCAGCCCATCCCCCGGCGCCCCTCCCCGGGGCATCCAAGGGCAGGCTCGGCGCCAGCCCCACCCCGCTCGCCACTGCCCGACCATCGTCCTCCCTCGGGGGGCCTGGGCAGGACAGGGACCCGGGTGTGGGAGGCCTCCAGATCTCAGGCCTGGCACACCGTTTACCAGGCTGCTTCCTCCTCTGACGGGGGCCCAGCACACGCCCCAGGAGACTTGGCAGCCGCCCCCAGGGCTCTATCCTCTGGAACTCGTCCCCTTGGAAGGGGCCTGGCCCAGGTGCCAGGTTCGGCTGGTCGGCCAGCCTCCTTTGGAGAAAGCAGGCAAGCCGAGCCAGGCTTGCAGTGGCCCTGGCGTGACACCTGCCACCTCAGGCAGAGGGCCTCCCGCGTGCCCTCCATGGCGGGTTTCTCCCCGGAGCCGTGGCCTGGGCACTAGGAAGGCCGGGCCTCCCCGACTCCCGGGAGGAGGGGCTAGCCCAGTTGCGCCCTGGCCCCCAAACCCTCTGGTGCCATCTGCCTGTCTCGGCACTTCTGACTCCACAGAGCCTTTCCTACATCTGGGCTGCCTGCCGTGGCAAAGTGCAGGCGTGGGGTGAGGCCATGGCTTTGTCTTTCCAGGAAAAAATGAGCCCCTGGCCGAAGCAGCAGGCCCAGGCAGAGCCTTGAGCTTGAAGCCCAGTAGGTCTGTGGCCCTCAGGGCCAGAGCAATGCTTTCAAGGCAGGGAAGCGGCCTGCAAGCTGAGTGGGAGTGGGGGAGGGGAGGGAGACAGCTGAAGCCGAGTCCAGAAGGGCGGCGATGGAAGAGCTGCAGCTGGGTCAGAGCCTGGAGTGAGGGCGGGGCCTTCACTGAGGACCCCCCCGCCCCCCGAGGCCAGCCCTAGGCCCCGGCGGTCGCGCATGCGCCCTTGGCCTGTGCGGTGTGTGGGGGCTTGGACCCAAGCCCGCAGGGCTCCCGGAGCGGCCAGAGAAAGAAGGGCCCATGGAGAGGTAGGCGAGGTGGGCAGGGGGCGCCACCTTACTCTCCTCAGCTCCCTGAGGGAGAGAGAGAGAGACAGAGACAGAGAGAGAGATCCCTGACCTCTGAGTCTCTGCCTCCACCGCTGGCTGGTGCCAACTCACGCGCCATCCCACTTCCAGCCATCACCCCCACGCCTGCCCCGGGGCCAGCCCCACCACAGAGAGGCCGGTTGGTTCCTGCTCACCTCTGTGCCGTCCCTTCCCGACCTGACCCCAGTGCAGGGGATAAGCTTCAGACAAGTCTTTCCATGTCCCTCTGCATGACAATAGACTTCCTCCCCTCTCCCATTCCACAGGCCCACCCACCCGGGACATCCACCTTTGTCATTAGCTCAGGAGAGGATGCAAGATGAGAATCTCTGCTATTGTGTGGGGAGACTCAGTTTCCCGGGTTTCCCCCATGGACACATGTTCTTCAGCTGGGTCTGATTTTCTCCAGACAAGCTGTCTTGGGAAGGATTTGGCCAGCCCTAAGAACCTGAAGGGAAAGGGCGGAGGGGGGTTCTCTCTCTGCCCCCGACAGCCCCGAGCTGGGTCGGTCCCTCAGACCTGGCCAGGGGCAGCCCATCCCCCGGCGCCCCTCCCCGGGGCATCCAGGGGCAGGCTCGGCGCCAGCCCCACCCCGCTCGCCACTGCCCGACCATCGTCCTCCCTCGGGGGGCCTGGGCAGGACAGGGACCCGGGTGTGGGAGGCCTCCAGATCTCAGGCCTGGCACACCGTTTACCAGGCTGCTTCCTCCTCTGACGGGGGCCCAGCACACGCCCCAGGAGACTTGGCAGCCGCCCCCAGGGCTCTATCCTCTGGAACTCGTCCCCTTGGAAGGGGCCTGGCCCAGGTGCCAGGTTCGGCTGGTCGGCCAGCCTCCTTTGGAGAAAGCAGGCAAGCCGAGCCAGGCTTGCAGTGGCCCTGGCGTGACACCTGCCACCTCAGGCAGAGGGCCTCCCGCGTGCCCTCCATGGCGGGTTTCTCCCCGGAGCCGTGGCCTGGGCACTAGGAAGGCCGGGCCTCCCCGACTCCCGGGAGGAGGGGCTAGCCCAGTTGCGCGCTGGCCCCCAAACCCTCTGGTGCCATCTGCCTGTCTCGGCACTTCTGACTCCACACAGCCTTTCCTACATCTGGGCTGCCTGCCGTGGCAAAGTGCAGGCGTGGGGTGAGGCCATGGCTTTGTCTTTCCAGGAAAAAATGAGCCCCTGGCCGAAGCAGCAGGCCCAGGCAGAGCCTTGAGCTTGAAGCCCAGTAGGTCTGTGGCCCTCAGGGCCAGAGCAATGCTGTCAAGGCAGGGAAGCGGCCTGCAAGCTGAGTGGGAGTGGGGGAGGGGAGGGAGACAGCTGAAGCCGAGTCCAGAAGGGCGGCGATGGAAGAGCTGCAGCTGGGTCAGAGCCTGGAGGGAGGGCGGGGCCTTCACTGAGGACCCCCCGCCCCCCGAGGCCAGCCCTAGGCCCCGGCGGTCGCGCATGCGCCCTTGGCCTGTGCGGTGTGTGGGGGCTTGAACCCAAGCCCGCAGGGCTCCCGGAGCGGCCAGAGAAAGAAGGGCCCATGGAGAGGTAGGCGAGGTGGGCAGGGGGCGCCACCTTACTCTCCTCAGCTCCCTGAGGGAGAGAGAGAGAGACAGAGACAGAGAGAGAGATCCCTGACCTCTGAGTCTCTGCCTCCACCGCTGGCTGGTGCCAACTCACGCGCCATCCCACTTCCAGCCATCACCCCCACGCCTGCCCCGGGGCCAGCCCCACCACAGAGAGGCCGGTTGGTTCCTGCTCACCTCTGTGCCGTCCCTTCCCGACCTGACCCCAGTGCAGGGGATAAGCTTCAGACAAGTCTTTCCATGTCCCTCTGCATGACAATAGACTTCCTCCCCTCTCCCATTCCACAGGCCCACCCACCCGGGACATCCACCTTTGTCATTAGCTCAGGAGAGGATGCAAGATGAGAATCTCTGCTATTGTGTGGGGAGACTCAGTTTCCCGGGTTTCCCCCATGGACACATGTTCTTCAGCTGGGTCTGATTTTCTCCAGACAAGCTGTCTTGGGAAGGATTTGGCCAGCCCTAAGAACCTGAAGGGAAAGGGCGGAGGGGGGTTCTCTCTCTGCCCCCGACAGCCCCGAGCTGGGTCGGTCCCTCAGACCTGGCCAGGGGCAGCCCATCCCCCGGCGCCCCTCCCCGGGGCATCCAAGGGCAGGCTCGGCGCCAGCCCCACCCCGCTCGCCACTGCCCGACCATCGTCCTCCCTCGGGGGGCCTGGGCAGGACAGGGACCCGGCTGTGGGAGGCCTCCAGATCTCAGGCCTGGCACACCGTTTACCAGGCTGCTTCCTCCTCTGACGGGGGCCCAGCACACGCCCCAGGAGACTTGGCAGCCGCCCCCAGGGCTCTATCCTCTGGAACTCGTCCCCTTGGAAGGGGCCTGGCCCAGGTGCCAGGTTCGGCTGGTCGGCCAGCCTCCTTTGGAGAAAGCAGGCAAGCCGAGCCAGGCTTGCAGTGGCCCTGGCGTGACACCTGCCACCTCAGGCAGAGGGCCTCCCGCGTGCCCTCCATGGCGGGTTTCTCCCCGGAGCCGTGGCCTGGGCACTAGGAAGGCCGGGCCTCCCCGACTCCCGGGAGGAGGGGCTAGCCCAGTTGCGCGCTGGCCCCCAAACCCTCTGGTGCCATCTGCCTGTCTCGGCACTTCTGACTCCACACAGCCTTTCCTACATCTGAGCTGCCTGCCGTGGCAAAGTGCAGGCGTGGGGTGAGGCCATGGCTTTGTCTTTCCAGGAAAAAATGAGCCCCTGGCCGAAGCAGCAGGCCCAGGCAGAGCCTTGAGCTTGAAGCCCAGTAGGTCTGTGGCCCTCAGGGCCAGAGCAATGCTGTCAAGGCAGGGAAGCGGCCTGCAAGCTGAGTGGGAGTGGGGGAGGGGAGGGAGACAGCTGAAGCCGAGTCCAGAAGGGCGGCGATGGAAGAGCTGCAGCTGGGTCAGAGCCTGGAGGGAGGGCGGGGCCTTCACTGAGGACCCCCCCGCCCCCCGAGGCCAGCCCTAGGCCCCGGCGGTCGCGCATGCGCCCTTGGCCTGTGCGGTGTGTGGGGGCTTGAACCCAAGCCCGCAGGGCTCCCGGAGCGGCCAGAGAAAGAAGGGCCCATGGAGAGGTAGGCGAGGTGGGCAGGGGGCGCCACCTTACTCTCCTCAGCTCCCTGAGGGAGAGAGAGAGAGACAGAGACAGAGAGAGAGATCCCTGACCTCTGAGTCTCTGCCTCCACCGCTGGCTGGTGCCAACTCACGCGCCATCCCACTTCCAGCCATCACCCCCACGCCTGCCCCGGGGCCAGCCCCACCACAGAGAGGCCGGTTGGTTCCTGCTCACCTCTGTGCCGTCCCTTCCCGACCTGACCCCAGTGCAGGGGATAAGCTTCAGACAAGTCTTTCCATGTCCCTCTGCATGACAATAGACTTCCTCCCCTCTCCCATTCCACAGGCCCACCCACCCGGGACATCCACCTTTGTCATTAGCTCAGGAGAGGATGCAAGATGAGAATCTCTGCTATTGTGTGGGGAGACTCAGTTTCCCGGGTTTCCCCCATGGACACATGTTCTTCAGCTGGGTCTGATTTTCTCCAGACAAGCTGTCTTGGGAAGGATTTGGCCAGCCCTAAGAACCTGAAGGGAAAGGGCGGAGGGGGGTTCTCTCTCTGCCCCCGACAGCCCCGAGCTGGGTCGGTCCCTCAGACCTGGCCAGGGGCAGCCCATCCCCCGGCGCCCCTCCCCGGGGCATCCAAGGGCAGGCTCGGCGCCAGCCCCACCCCGCTCGCCACTGCCCGACCATCGTCCTCCCTCGGGGGGCCTGGGCAGGACAGGGACCCGGGTGTGGGAGGCCTCCAGATCTCAGGCCTGGCACACCGTTTACCAGGCTGCTTCCTCCTCTGACGGGGGCCCAGCACACGCCCCAGGAGACTTGGCAGCCGCCCCCAGGGCTCTATCCTCTGGAACTCGTCCCCTTGGAAGGGGCCTGGCCCAGGTGCCAGGTTCGGCTGGTCGGCCAGCCTCCTTTGGAGAAAGCAGGCAAGCCGAGCCAGGCTTGCAGTGGCCCTGGCGTGACACCTGCCACCTCAGGCAGAGGGCCTCCCGCGTGCCCTCCATGGCGGGTTTCTCCCCGGAGCCGTGGCCTGGGCACTAGGAAGGCCGGGCCTCCCCGACTCCCGGGAGGAGGGGCTAGCCCAGTTGCGCCCTGGCCCCCAAACCCTCTGGTGCCATCTGCCTGTCTCGGCACTTCTGACTCCACAGAGCCTTTCCTACATCTGGGCTGCCTGCCGTGGCAAAGTGCAGGCGTGGGGTGAGGCCATGGCTTTGTCTTTCCAGGAAAAAATGAGCCCCTGGCCGAAGCAGCAGGCCCAGGCAGAGCCTTGAGCTTGAAGCCCAGTAGGTCTGTGGCCCTCAGGGCCAGAGCAATGCTGTCAAGGCAGGGAAGCGGCCTGCAAGCTGAGTGGGAGTGGGGGAGGGGAGGGAGACAGCTGAAGCCGAGTCCAGAAGGGCGGCGATGGAAGAGCTGCAGCTGGGTCAGAGCCTGGAGTGAGGGCGGGGCCTTCACTGAGGACCCCCCCGCCCCCCGAGGCCAGCCCTAGGCCCCGGCGGTCGCGCATGCGCCCTTGGCCTGTGCGGTGTGTGGGGGCTTGAACCCAAGCCCGCAGGGCTCCCGGAGCGGCCAGAGAAAGAAGGGCCCATGGAGAGGTAGGCGAGGTGGGCAGGGGGCGCCACCTTACTCTCCTCAGCTCCCTGAGGGAGAGAGAGAGAGACAGAGACAGAGAGAGAGATCCCTGACCTCTGAGTCTCTGCCTCCACCGCTGGCTGGTGCCAACTCACGCGCCATCCCACTTCCAGCCATCACCCCCACGCCTGCCCCGGGGCCAGCCCCACCACAGAGAGGCCGGTTGGTTCCTGCTCACCTCTGTGCCGTCCCTTCCCGACCTGACCCCAGTGCAGGGGATAAGCTTCAGACAAGTCTTTCCATGTCCCTCTGCATGACAATAGACTTCCTCCCCTCTCCCATTCCACAGGCCCACCCACCCGGGACATCCACCTTTGTCATTAGCTCAGGAGAGGATGCAAGATGAGAATCTCTGCTATTGTGTGGGGAGACTCAGTTTCCCGGGTTTCCCCCATGGACACATGTTCTTCAGCTGGGTCTGATTTTCTCCAGACAAGCTGTCTTGGGAAGGATTTGGCCAGCCCTAAGAACCTGAAGGGAAAGGGCGGAGGGGGGTTCTCTCTCTGCCCCCGACAGCCCCGAGCTGGGTCGGTCCCTCAGACCTGGCCAGGGGCAGCCCATCCCCCGGCGCCCCTCCCCGGGGCATCCAGGGGCAGGCTCGGCGCCAGCCCCACCCCGCTCGCCACTGCCCGACCATCGTCCTCCCTCGGGGGGCCTGGGCAGGACAGGGACCCGGCTGTGGGAGGCCTCCAGATCTCAGGCCTGGCACACCGTTTACCAGGCTGCTTCCTCCTCTGACGGGGGCCCAGCACACGCCCCAGGAGACTTGGCAGCCGCCCCCAGGGCTCTATCCTCTGGAACTCGTCCCCTTGGAAGGGGCCTGGCCCAGGTGCCAGGTTCGGCTGGTCGGCCAGCCTCCTTTGGAGAAAGCAGGCAAGCCGAGCCAGGCTTGCAGTGGCCCTGGCGTGACACCTGCCACCTCAGGCAGAGGGCCTCCCGCGTGCCCTCCATGGCGGGTTTCTCCCCGGAGCCGTGGCCTGGGCACTAGGAAGGCCGGGCCTCCCCGACTCCCGGGAGGAGGGGCTAGCCCAGTTGCGCGCTGGCCCCCAAACCCTCTGGTGCCATCTGCCTGTCTCGGCACTTCTGACTCCACACAGCCTTTCCTACATCTGGGCTGCCTGCCGTGGCAAAGTGCAGGCGTGGGGTGAGGCCATGGCTTTGTCTTTCCAGGAAAAAATGAGCCCCTGGCCGAAGCAGCAGGCCCAGGCAGAGCCTTGAGCTTGAAGCCCAGTAGGTCTGTGGCCCTCAGGGCCAGAGCAATGCTGTCAAGGCAGGGAAGCGGCCTGCAAGCTGAGTGGGAGTGGGGGAGGGGAGGGAGACAGCTGAAGCCGAGTCCAGAAGGGCGGCGATGGAAGAGCTGCAGCTGGGTCAGAGCCTGGAGGGAGGGCGGGGCCTTCACTGAGGACCCCCCCGCCCCCCGAGGCCAGCCCTAGGCCCCGGCGGTCGCGCATGCGCCCTTGGCCTGTGCGGTGTGTGGGGGCTTGAACCCAAGCCCGCAGGGCTCCCGGAGCGGCCAGAGAAAGAAGGGCCCATGGAGAGGTAGGCGAGGTGGGCAGGGGGCGCCACCTTACTCTCCTCAGCTCCCTGAGGGAGAGAGAGAGAGACAGAGACAGAGAGAGAGATCCCTGACCTCTGAGTCTCTGCCTCCACCGCTGGCTGGTGCCAACTCACGCGCCATCCCACTTCCAGCCATCACCCCCACGCCTGCCCCGGGGCCAGCCCCACCACAGAGAGGCCGGTTGGTTCCTGCTCACCTCTGTGCCGTCCCTTCCCGACCTGACCCCAGTGCAGGGGATAAGCTTCAGACAAGTCTTTCCATGTCCCTCTGCATGACAATAGACTTCCTCCCCTCTCCCATTCCACAGGCCCACCCACCCGGGACATCCACCTTTGTCATTAGCTCAGGAGAGGATGCAAGATGAGAATCTCTGCTATTGTGTGGGGAGACTCAGTTTCCCGGGTTTCCCCCATGGACACATGTTCTTCAGCTGGGTCTGATTTTCTCCAGACAAGCTGTCTTGGGAAGGATTTGGCCAGCCCTAAGAACCTGAAGGGAAAGGGCGGAGGGGGGTTCTCTCTCTGCCCCCGACAGCCCCGAGCTGGGTCGGTCCCTCAGACCTGGCCAGGGGCAGCCCATCCCCCGGCGCCCCTCCCCGGGGCATCCAAGGGCAGGCTCGGCGCCAGCCCCACCCCGCTCGCCACTGCCCGACCATCGTCCTCCCTCGGGGGGCCTGGGCAGGACAGGGACCCGGCTGTGGGAGGCCTCCAGATCTCAGGCCTGGCACACCGTTTACCAGGCTGCTTCCTCCTCTGACGGGGGCCCAGCACACGCCCCAGGAGACTTGGCAGCCGCCCCCAGGGCTCTATCCTCTGGAACTCGTCCCCTTGGAAGGGGCCTGGCCCAGGTGCCAGGTTCGGCTGGTCGGCCAGCCTCCTTTGGAGAAAGCAGGCAAGCCGAGCCAGGCTTGCAGTGGCCCTGGCGTGACACCTGCCACCTCAGGCAGAGGGCCTCCCGCGTGCCCTCCATGGCGGGTTTCTCCCCGGAGCCGTGGCCTGGGCACTAGGAAGGCCGGGCCTCCCCGACTCCCGGGAGGAGGGGCTAGCCCAGTTGCGCGCTGGCCCCCAAACCCTCTGGTGCCATCTGCCTGTCTCGGCACTTCTGACTCCACACAGCCTTTCCTACATCTGAGCTGCCTGCCGTGGCAAAGTGCAGGCGTGGGGTGAGGCCATGGCTTTGTCTTTCCAGGAAAAAATGAGCCCCTGGCCGAAGCAGCAGGCCCAGGCAGAGCCTTGAGCTTGAAGCCCAGTAGGTCTGTGGCCCTCAGGGCCAGAGCAATGCTGTCAAGGCAGGGAAGCGGCCTGCAAGCTGAGTGGGAGTGGGGGAGGGGAGGGAGACAGCTGAAGCCGAGTCCAGAAGGGCGGCGATGGAAGAGCTGCAGCTGGGTCAGAGCCTGGAGGGAGGGCGGGGCCTTCACTGAGGACCCCCCCGCCCCCCGAGGCCAGCCCTAGGCCCCGGCGGTCGCGCATGCGCCCTTGGCCTGTGCGGTGTGTGGGGGCTTGAACCCAAGCCCGCAGGGCTCCCGGAGCGGCCAGAGAAAGAAGGGCCCATGGAGAGGTAGGCGAGGTGGGCAGGGGGCGCCACCTTACTCTCCTCAGCTCCCTGAGGGAGAGAGAGAGAGACAGAGACAGAGAGAGAGATCCCTGACCTCTGAGTCTCTGCCTCCACCGCTGGCTGGTGCCAACTCACGCGCCATCCCACTTCCAGCCATCACCCCCACGCCTGCCCCGGGGCCAGCCCCACCACAGAGAGGCCGGTTGGTTCCTGCTCACCTCTGTGCCGTCCCTTCCCGACCTGACCCCAGTGCAGGGGATAAGCTTCAGACAAGTCTTTCCATGTCCCTCTGCATGACAATAGACTTCCTCCCCTCTCCCATTCCACAGGCCCACCCACCCGGGACATCCACCTTTGTCATTAGCTCAGGAGAGGATGCAAGATGAGAATCTCTGCTATTGTGTGGGGAGACTCAGTTTCCCGGGTTTCCCCCATGGACACATGTTCTTCAGCTGGGTCTGATTTTCTCCAGACAAGCTGTCTTGGGAAGGATTTGGCCAGCCCTAAGAACCTGAAGGGAAAGGGCGGAGGGGGGTTCTCTCTCTGCCCCCAACAGCCCCGAGCTGGGTCGGTCCCTCAGACCTGGCCAGGGGCAGCCCATCCCCCGGCGCCCCTCCCCGGGGCATCCAGGGGCAGGCTCGGCGCCAGCCCCACCCCGCTCGCCACTGCCCGACCATCGTCCTCCCTCGGGGGGCCTGGGCAGGACAGGGACCCGGCTGTGGGAGGCCTCCAGATCTCAGGCCTGGCACACCGTTTACCAGGCTGCTTCCTCCTCTGACGGGGGCCCAGCACACGCCCCAGGAGACTTGGCAGCCGCCCCCAGGGCTCTATCCTCTGGAACTCGTCCCCTTGGAAGGGGCCTGGCCCAGGTGCCAGGTTCGGCTGGTCGGCCAGCCTCCTTTGGAGAAAGCAGGCAAGCCGAGCCAGGCTTGCAGTGGCCCTGGCGTGACACCTGCCACCTCAGGCAGAGGGCCTCCCGCGTGCCCTCCATGGCGGGTTTCTCCCCGGAGCCGTGGCCTGGGCACTAGGAAGGCCGGGCCTCCCCGACTCCCGGGAGGAGGGGCTAGCCCAGTTGCGCGCTGGCCCCCAAACCCTCTGGTGCCATCTGCCTGTCTCGGCACTTCTGACTCCACACAGCCTTTCCTACATCTGGGCTGCCTGCCGTGGCAAAGTGCAGGCGTGGGGTGAGGCCATGGCTTTGTCTTTCCAGGAAAAAATGAGCCCCTGGCCGAAGCAGCAGGCCCAGGCAGAGCCTTGAGCTTGAAGCCCAGTAGGTCTGTGGCCCTCAGGGCCAGAGCAATGCTGTCAAGGCAGGGAAGCGGCCTGCAAGCTGAGTGGGAGTGGGGGAGGGGAGGGAGACAGCTGAAGCCGAGTCCAGAAGGGCGGCGATGGAAGAGCTGCAGCTGGGTCAGAGCCTGGAGGGAGGGCGGGGCCTTCACTGAGGACCCCCCCGCCCCCCGAGGCCAGCCCTAGGCCCCGGCGGTCGCGCATGCGCCCTTGGCCTGTGCGGTGTGTGGGGGCTTGAACCCAAGCCCGCAGGGCTCCCGGAGCGGCCAGAGAAAGAAGGGCCCATGGAGAGGTAGGCGAGGTGGGCAGGGGGCGCCACCTTACTCTCCTCAGCTCCCTGAGGGAGAGAGAGAGAGACAGAGACAGAGAGAGAGATCCCTGACCTCTGAGTCTCTGCCTCCACCGCTGGCTGGTGCCAACTCACGCGCCATCCCACTTCCAGCCATCACCCCCACGCCTGCCCCGGGGCCAGCCCCACCACAGAGAGGCCGGTTGGTTCCTGCTCACCTCTGTGCCGTCCCTTCCCGACCTGACCCCAGTGCAGGGGATAAGCTTCAGACAAGTCTTTCCATGTCCCTCTGCATGACAATAGACTTCCTCCCCTCTCCCATTCCACAGGCCCACCCACCCGGGACATCCACCTTTGTCATTAGCTCAGGAGAGGATGCAAGATGAGAATCTCTGCTATTGTGTGGGGAGACTCAGTTTCCCGGGTTTCCCCCATGGACACATGTTCTTCAGCTGGGTCTGATTTTCTCCAGACAAGCTGTCTTGGGAAGGATTTGGCCAGCCCTAAGAACCTGAAGGGAAAGGGCGGAGGGGGGTTCTCTCTCTGCCCCCGACAGCCCCGAGCTGGGTCGGTCCCTCAGACCTGGCCAGGGGCAGCCCATCCCCCGGCGCCCCTCCCCGGGGCATCCAAGGGCAGGCTCGGCGCCAGCCCCACCCCGCTCGCCACTGCCCGACCATCGTCCTCCCTCGGGGGGCCTGGGCAGGACAGGGACCCGGCTGTGGGAGGCCTCCAGATCTCAGGCCTGGCACACCGTTTACCAGGCTGCTTCCTCCTCTGACGGGGGCCCAGCACACGCCCCAGGAGACTTGGCAGCCGCCCCCAGGGCTCTATCCTCTGGAACTCGTCCCCTTGGAAGGGGCCTGGCCCAGGTGCCAGGTTCGGCTGGTCGGCCAGCCTCCTTTGGAGAAAGCAGGCAAGCCGAGCCAGGCTTGCAGTGGCCCTGGCGTGACACCTGCCACCTCAGGCAGAGGGCCTCCCGCGTGCCCTCCATGGCGGGTTTCTCCCCGGAGCCGTGGCCTGGGCACTAGGAAGGCCGGGCCTCCCCGACTCCCGGGAGGAGGGGCTAGCCCAGTTGCGCGCTGGCCCCCAAACCCTCTGGTGCCATCTGCCTGTCTCGGCACTTCTGACTCCACACAGCCTTTCCTACATCTGAGCTGCCTGCCGTGGCAAAGTGCAGGCGTGGGGTGAGGCCATGGCTTTGTCTTTCCAGGAAAAAATGAGCCCCTGGCCGAAGCAGCAGGCCCAGGCAGAGCCTTGAGCTTGAAGCCCAGTAGGTCTGTGGCCCTCAGGGCCAGAGCAATGCTGTCAAGGCAGGGAAGCGGCCTGCAAGCTGAGTGGGAGTGGGGGAGGGGAGGGAGACAGCTGAAGCCGAGTCCAGAAGGGCGGCGATGGAAGAGCTGCAGCTGGGTCAGAGCCTGGAGGGAGGGCGGGGCCTTCACTGAGGACCCCCCCGCCCCCCGAGGCCAGCCCTAGGCCCCGGCGGTCGCGCATGCGCCCTTGGCCTGTGCGGTGTGTGGGGGCTTGAACCCAAGCCCGCAGGGCTCCCGGAGCGGCCAGAGAAAGAAGGGCCCATGGAGAGGTAGGCGAGGTGGGCAGGGGGCGCCACCTTACTCTCCTCAGCTCCCTGAGGGAGAGAGAGAGAGACAGAGACAGAGAGAGAGATCCCTGACCTCTGAGTCTCTGCCTCCACCGCTGGCTGGTGCCAACTCACGCGCCATCCCACTTCCAGCCATCACCCCCACGCCTGCCCCGGGGCCAGCCCCACCACAGAGAGGCCGGTTGGTTCCTGCTCACCTCTGTGCCGTCCCTTCCCGACCTGACCCCAGTGCAGGGGATAAGCTTCAGACAAGTCTTTCCATGTCCCTCTGCATGACAATAGACTTCCTCCCCTCTCCCATTCCACAGGCCCACCCACCCGGGACATCCACCTTTGTCATTAGCTCAGGAGAGGATGCAAGATGAGAATCTCTGCTATTGTGTGGGGAGACTCAGTTTCCCGGGTTTCCCCCATGGACACATGTTCTTCAGCTGGGTCTGATTTTCTCCAGACAAGCTGTCTTGGGAAGGATTTGGCCAGCCCTAAGAACCTGAAGGGAAAGGGCGGAGGGGGGTTCTCTCTCTGCCCCCGACAGCCCCGAGCTGGGTCGGTCCCTCAGACCTGGCCAGGGGCAGCCCATCCCCCGGCGCCCCTCCCCGGGGCATCCAAGGGCAGGCTCGGCGCCAGCCCCACCCCGCTCGCCACTGCCCGACCATCGTCCTCCCTCGGGGGGCCTGGGCAGGACAGGGACCCGGCTGTGGGAGGCCTCCAGATCTCAGGCCTGGCACACCGTTTACCAGGCTGCTTCCTCCTCTGACGGGGGCCCAGCACACGCCCCAGGAGACTTGGCAGCCGCCCCCAGGGCTCTATCCTCTGGAACTCGTCCCCTTGGAAGGGGCCTGGCCCAGGTGCCAGGTTCGGCTGGTCGGCCAGCCTCCTTTGGAGAAAGCAGGCAAGCCGAGCCAGGCTTG
Organism: Diceros bicornis minor; assembly: GCF_020826845.1. NCBI lineage: Eukaryota > Metazoa > Chordata > Mammalia > Perissodactyla > Rhinocerotidae > Diceros > Diceros bicornis. The sequence goes on from NW_026691039.1 coordinate 1,250,809, forward strand.
CAGTGGCCCTGGCGTGACACCTGCCACCTCAGGCAGAGGGCCTCCCGCGTGCCCTCCATGGCGGGTTTCTCCCCGGAGCCGTGGCCTGGGCACTAGGAAGGCCGGGCCTCCCCGACTCCCGGGAGGAGGGGCTAGCCCAGTTGCGCGCTGGCCCCCAAACCCTCTGGTGCCATCTGCCTGTCTCGGCACTTCTGACTCCACAGAGCCTTTCCTACATCTGGGCTGCCTGCCGTGGCAAAGTGCAGGCGTGGGGTGAGGCCATGGCTTTGTCTTTCCAGGAAAAAATGAGCCCCTGGCCGAAGCAGCAGGCCCAGGCAGAGCCTTGAGCTTGAAGCCCAGTAGGTCTGTGGCCCTCAGGGCCAGAGCAATGCTGTCAAGGCAGGGAAGCGGCCTGCAAGCTGAGTGGGAGTGGGGGAGGGGAGGGAGACAGCTGAAGCCGAGTCCAGAAGGGCGGCGATGGAAGAGCTGCAGCTGGGTCAGAGCCTGGAGTGAGGGCGGGGCCTTCACTGAGGACCCCCCCGCCCCCCGAGGCCAGCCCTAGGCCCCGGCGGTCGCGCATGCGCCCTTGGCCTGTGCGGTGTGTGGGGGCTTGAACCCAAGCCCGCAGGGCTCCCGGAGCGGCCAGAGAAAGAAGGGCCCATGGAGAGGTAGGCGAGGTGGGCAGGGGGCGCCACCTTACTCTCCTCAGCTCCCTGAGGGAGAGAGAGAGAGACAGAGACAGAGAGAGAGATCCCTGACCTCTGAGTCTCTGCCTCCACCGCTGGCTGGTGCCAACTCACGCGCCATCCCACTTCCAGCCATCACCCCCACGCCTGCCCCGGGGCCAGCCCCACCACAGAGAGGCCGGTTGGTTCCTGCTCACCTCTGTGCCGTCCCTTCCCGACCTGACCCCAGTGCAGGGGATAAGCTTCAGACAAGTCTTTCCATGTCCCTCTGCATGACAATAGACTTCCTCCCCTCTCCCATTCCACAGGCCCACCCACCCGGGACATCCACCTTTGTCATTAGCTCAGGAGAGGATGCAAGATGAGAATCTCTGCTATTGTGTGGGGAGACTCAGTTTCCCGGGTTTCCCCCATGGACACATGTTCTTCAGCTGGGTCTGATTTTCTCCAGACAAGCTGTCTTGGGAAGGATTTGGCCAGCCCTAAGAACCTGAAGGGAAAGGGCGGAGGGGGGTTCTCTCTCTGCCCCCGACAGCCCCGAGCTGGGTCGGTCCCTCAGACCTGGCCAGGGGCAGCCCATCCCCCGGCGCCCCTCCCCGGGGCATCCAGGGGCAGGCTCGGCGCCAGCCCCACCCCGCTCGCCACTGCCCGACCATCGTCCTCCCTCGGGGGGGCCTGGGCAGGACAGGGACCCGGCTGTGGGAGGCCTCCAGATCTCAGGCCTGGCACACCGTTTACCAGGCTGCTTCCTCCTCTGACGGGGGCCCAGCACACGCCCCAGGAGACTTGGCAGCCGCCCCCAGGGCTCTATCCTCTGGAACTCGTCCCCTTGGAAGGGGCCTGGCCCAGGTGCCAGGTTCGGCTGGTCGGCCAGCCTCCTTTGGAGAAAGCAGGCAAGCCGAGCCAGGCTTGCAGTGGCCCTGGCGTGACACCTGCCACCTCAGGCAGAGGGCCTCCCGCGTGCCCTCCATGGCGGGTTTCTCCCCGGAGCCGTGGCCTGGGCACTAGGAAGGCCGGGCCTCCCCGACTCCCGGGAGGAGGGGCTAGCCCAGTTGCGCGCTGGCCCCCAAACCCTCTGGTGCCATCTGCCTGTCTCGGCACTTCTGACTCCACACAGACTTTCCTACATCTGGGCTGCCTGCCGTGGCAAAGTGCAGGCGTGGGGTGAGGCCATGGCTTTGTCTTTCCAGGAAAAAATGAGCCCCTGGCCGAAGCAGCAGGCCCAGGCAGAGCCTTGAGCTTGAAGCCCAGTAGGTCTGTGGCCCTCAGGGCCAGAGCAATGCTGTCAAGGCAGGGAAGCGGCCTGCAAGCTGAGTGGGAGTGGGGGAGGGGAGGGAGACAGCTGAAGCCGAGTCCAGAAGGGCGGCGATGGAAGAGCTGCAGCTGGGTCAGAGCCTGGAGGGAGGGCGGGGCCTTCACTGAGGACCCCCCCGCCCCCCGAGGCCAGCCCTAGGCCCCGGCGGTCGCGCATGCGCCCTTGGCCTGTGCGGTGTGTGGGGGCTTGAACCCAAGCCCGCAGGGCTCCCGGAGCGGCCAGAGAAAGAAGGGCCCATGGAGAGGTAGGCGAGGTGGGCAGGGGGCGCCACCTTACTCTCCTCAGCTCCCTGAGGGAGAGAGAGAGAGACAGAGACAGAGAGAGAGATCCCTGACCTCTGAGTCTCTGCCTCCACCGCTGGCTGGTGCCAACTCACGCGCCATCCCACTTCCAGCCATCACCCCCACGCCTGCCCCGGGGCCAGCCCCACCACAGAGAGGCCGGTTGGTTCCTGCTCACCTCTGTGCCGTCCCTTCCCGACCTGACCCCAGTGCAGGGGATAAGCTTCAGACAAGTCTTTCCATGTCCCTCTGCATGACAATAGACTTCCTCCCCTCTCCCATTCCACAGTCCCACCCACCCGGGACATCCACCTTTGTCATTAGCTCAGGAGAGGATGCAAGATGAGAATCTCTGCTATTGTGTGGGGAGACTCAGTTTCCCGGGTTTCCCCCATGGACACATGTTCTTCAGCTGGGTCTGATTTTCTCCAGACAAGCTGTCTTGGGAAGGATTTGGCCAGCCCTAAGAACCTGAAGGGAAAGGGCGGAGGGGGGTTCTCTCTCTGCCCCCGACAGCCCCGAGCTGGGTCGGTCCCTCAGACCTGGCCAGGGGCAGCCCATCCCCCGGCGCCCTTCCCCGGGCATCCAAGGGCAGGCCCGGCGCCAGCCCCACCCCGCTCGCCACTGCCCGACCATCGTCCTCCCTCGGGGGGCCTGGGCAGGACAGGGACCCGGGTGTGGGAGGCCTCCAGATCTCAGGCCTGGCACACCGTTTACCAGGCTGCTTCCTCCTCTGACGGGGGCCCAGCACACGCCCCAGGAGACTTGGCAGCCGCCCCCAGGGCTCTATCCTCTGGAACTCGTCCCCTTGGAAGGGGCCTGGCCCAGGTGCCAGGTTCGGCTGGTCGGCCAGCCTCCTTTGGAGAAAGCAGGCAAGCCGAGCCAGGCTTGCAGTGGCCCTGGCGTGACACCTGCCACCTCAGGCAGAGGGCCTCCCGCGTGCCCTCCATGGCGGGTTTCTCCCCGGAGCCGTGGCCTGGGCACTAGGAAGGCCGGGCCTCCCCGACTCCCGGGAGGAGGGGCTAGCCCAGTTGCGCGCTGGCCCCCAAACCCTCTGGTGCCATCTGCCTGTCTCGGCACTTCTGACTCCACAGAGCCTTTCCTACATCTGGGCTGCCTGCCGTGGCAAAGTGCAGGCGTGGGGTGAGGCCATGGCTTTGTCTTTCCAGGAAAAAATGAGCCCCTGGCCGAAGCAGCAGGCCCAGGCAGAGCCTTGAGCTTGAAGCCCAGTAGGTCTGTGGCCCTCAGGGCCAGAGCAATGCTGTCAAGGCAGGGAAGCGGCCTGCAAGCTGAGTGGGAGTGGGGGAGGGGAGGGAGACAGCTGAAGCCGAGTCCAGAAGGGCGGCGATGGAAGAGCTGCAGCTGGGTCAGAGCCTGGAGGGAGGGCGGGGCCTTCACTGAGGACCCCCCCGCCCCCCGAGGCCAGCCCTAGGCCCCGGCGGTCGCGCATGCGCCCTTGGCCTGTGCGGTGTGTGGGGGCTTGAACCCAAGCCCGCAGGGCTCCCGGAGCGGCCAGAGAAAGAAGGGCCCATGGAGAGGTAGGCGAGGTGGGCAGGGGGCGCCACCTTACTCTCCTCAGCTCCCTGAGGGAGAGAGAGAGAGACAGAGACAGAGAGAGAGATCCCTGACCTCTGAGTCTCTGCCTCCACCGCTGGCTGGTGCCAACTCACGCGCCATCCCACTTCCAGCCATCACCCCCACGCCTGCCCCGGGGCCAGCCCCACCACAGAGAGGCCGGTTGGTTCCTGCTCACCTCTGTGCCGTCCCTTCCCGACCTGACCCCAGTGCAGGGGATAAGCTTCAGACAAGTCTTTCCATGTCCCTCTGCATGACAATAGACTTCCTCCCCTCTCCCATTCCACAGGCCCACCCACCCGGGACATCCACCTTTGTCATTAGCTCAGGAGAGGATGCAAGATGAGAATCTCTGCTATTGTGTGGGGAGACTCAGTTTCCCGGGTTTCCCCCATGGACACATGTTCTTCAGCTGGGTCTGATTTTCTCCAGACAAGCTGTCTTGGGAAGGATTTGGCCAGCCCTAAGAACCTGAAGGGAAAGGGCGGAGGGGGGTTCTCTCTCTGCCCCCGACAGCCCCGAGCTGGGTCGGTCCCTCAGACCTGGCCAGGGGCAGCCCATCCCCCGGCGCCCCTCCCCGGGGCATCCAAGGGCAGGCTCGGCGCCAGCCCCACCCCGCTCGCCACTGCCCGACCATCGTCCTCCCTCGGGGGGCCTGGGCAGGACAGGGACCCGGGTGTGGGAGGCCTCCAGATCTCAGGCCTGGCACACCGTTTACCAGGCTGCTTCCTCCTCTGACGGGGGCCCAGCACACGCCCCAGGAGACTTGGCAGCCGCCCCCAGGGCTCTATCCTCTGGAACTCGGCCCCTTGGAAGGGGCCTGGCCCAGGTGCCAGGTTCGGCTGGTCGGCCAGCCTCCTTTGGAGAAAGCAGGCAAGCCGAGCCAGGCTTGCAGTGGCCCTGGCGTGACACCTGCCACCTCAGGCAGAGGGCCTCCCGCGTGCCCTCCATGGCGGGTTTCTCCCCGGAGCCGTGGCCTGGGCACTAGGAAGGCCGGGCCTCCCCGACTCCCGGGAGGAGGGGCTAGCCCAGTTGCGCCCTGGCCCCCAAACCCTCTGGTGCCATCTGCCTGTCTCGGCACTTCTGACTCCACAGAGCCTTTCCTACATCTGGGCTGCCTGCCGTGGCAAAGTGCAGGCGTGGGGTGAGGCCATGGCTTTGTCTTTCCAGGAAAAAATGAGCCCCTGGCCGAAGCAGCAGGCCCAGGCAGAGCCTTGAGCTTGAAGCCCAGTAGGTCTGTGGCCCTCAGGGCCAGAGCAATGCTGTCAAGGCAGGGAAGCGGCCTGCAAGCTGAGTGGGAGTGGGGGAGGGGAGGGAGACAGCTGAAGCCGAGTCCAGAAGGGCGGCGATGGAAGAGCTGCAGCTGGGTCAGAGCCTGGAGGGAGGGCGGGGCCTTCACTGAGGACCCCCCCGCCCCCCGAGGCCAGCCCTAGGCCCCGGCGGTCGCACATGCGCCCTTGGCCTGTGCGGTGTGTGGGGGCTTGAACCCAAGCCCGCAGGGCTCCCGGAGCGGCCAGAGAAAGAAGGGCCCATGGAGAGGTAGGCGAGGTGGGCAGGGGGCGCCACCTTACTCTCCTCAGCTCCCTGAGGGAGAGAGAGAGAGACAGAGACAGAGAGAGAGATCCCTGACCTCTGAGTCTCTGCCTCCACCGCTGGCTGGTGCCAACTCACGCGCCATCCCACTTCCAGCCATCACCCCCACGCCTGCCCCGGGGCCAGCCCCACCACAGAGAGGCCGGTTGGTTCCTGCTCACCTCTGTGCCGTCCCTTCCCGACCTGACCCCAGTGCAGGGGATAAGCTTCAGACAAGTCTTTCCATGTCCCTCTGCATGACAATAGACTTCCTCCCCTCTCCCATTCCACAGGCCCACCCACCCGGGACATCCACCTTTGTCATTAGCTCAGGAGAGGATGCAAGATGAGAATCTCTGCTATTGTGTGGGGAGACTCAGTTTCCCGGGTTTCCCCCATGGACACATGTTCTTCAGCTGGGTCTGATTTTCTCCAGACAAGCTGTCTTGGGAAGGATTTGGCCAGCCCTAAGAACCTGAAGGGAAAGGGCGGAGGGGGGTTCTCTCTCTGCCCCCGACAGCCCCGAGCTGGGTCGGTCCCTCAGACCTGGCCAGGGGCAGCCCATCCCCCGGCGCCCCTCCCCGGGGCATCCAAGGGCAGGCTCGGCGCCAGCCCCACCCCGCTCGCCACTGCCCGACCATCGTCCTCCCTCGGGGGGCCTGGGCAGGACAGGGACCCGGCTGTGGGAGGCCTCCAGATCTCAGGCCTGGCACACCGTTTACCAGGCTGCTTCCTCCTCTGACGGGGGCCCAGCACACGCCCCAGGAGACTTGGCAGCCGCCCCCAGGGCTCTATCCTCTGGAACTCGTCCCCTTGGAAGGGGCCTGGCCCAGGTGCCAGGTTCGGCTGGTCGGCCAGCCTCCTTTGGAGAAAGCAGGCAAGCCGAGCCAGGCTTGCAGTGGCCCTGGCGTGACACCTGCCACCTCAGGCAGAGGGCCTCCCGCGTGCCCTCCATGGCGGGTTTCTCCCCGGAGCCGTGGCCTGGGCACTAGGAAGGCCGGGCCTCCCCGACTCCCGGGAGGAGGGGCTAGCCCAGTTGCGCGCTGGCCCCCAAACCCTCTGGTGCCATCTGCCTGTCTCGGCACTTCTGACTCCACACAGCCTTTCCTACATCTGAGCTGCCTGCCGTGGCAAAGTGCAGGCGTGGGGTGAGGCCATGGCTTTGTCTTTCCAGGAAAAAATGAGCCCCTGGCCGAAGCAGCAGGCCCAGGCAGAGCCTTGAGCTTGAAGCCCAGTAGGTCTGTGGCCCTCAGGGCCAGAGCAATGCTGTCAAGGCAGGGAAGCGGCCTGCAAGCTGAGTGGGAGTGGGGGAGGGGAGGGAGACAGCTGAAGCCGAGTCCAGAAGGGCGGCGATGGAAGAGCTGCAGCTGGGTCAGAGCCTGGAGGGAGGGCGGGGCCTTCACTGAGGACCCCCCCGCCCCCCGAGGCCAGCCCTAGGCCCCGGCGGTCGCGCATGCGCCCTTGGCCTGTGCGGTGTGTGGGGGCTTGAACCCAAGCCCGCAGGGCTCCCGGAGCGGCCAGAGAAAGAAGGGCCCATGGAGAGGTAGGCGAGGTGGGCAGGGGGCGCCACCTTACTCTCCTCAGCTCCCTGAGGGAGAGAGAGAGAGACAGAGACAGAGAGAGAGATCCCTGACCTCTGAGTCTCTGCCTCCACCGCTGGCTGGTGCCAACTCACGCGCCATCCCACTTCCAGCCATCACCCCCACGCCTGCCCCGGGGCCAGCCCCACCACAGAGAGGCCGGTTGGTTCCTGCTCACCTCTGTGCCGTCCCTTCCCGACCTGACCCCAGTGCAGGGGATAAGCTTCAGACAAGTCTTTCCATGTCCCTCTGCATGACAATAGACTTCCTCCCCTCTCCCATTCCACAGGCCCACCCACCCGGGACATCCACCTTTGTCATTAGCTCAGGAGAGGATGCAAGATGAGAATCTCTGCTATTGTGTGGGGAGACTCAGTTTCCCGGGTTTCCCCCATGGACACATGTTCTTCAGCTGGGTCTGATTTTCTCCAGACAAGCTGTCTTGGGAAGGATTTGGCCAGCCCTAAGAACCTGAAGGGAAAGGGCGGAGGGGGGTTCTCTCTCTGCCCCCGACAGCCCCGAGCTGGGTCGGTCCCTCAGACCTGGCCAGGGGCAGCCCATCCCCCGGCGCCCCTCCCCGGGGCATCCAAGGGCAGGCTCGGCGCCAGCCCCACCCCGCTCGCCACTGCCCGACCATCGTCCTCCCTCGGGGGGCCTGGGCAGGACAGGGACCCGGGTGTGGGAGGCCTCCAGATCTCAGGCCTGGCACACCGTTTACCAGGCTGCTTCCTCCTCTGACGGGGGCCCAGCACACGCCCCAGGAGACTTGGCAGCCGCCCCCAGGGCTCTATCCTCTGGAACTCGTCCCCTTGGAAGGGGCCTGGCCCAGGTGCCAGGTTCGGCTGGTCGGCCAGCCTCCTTTGGAGAAAGCAGGCAAGCCGAGCCAGGCTTGCAGTGGCCCTGGCGTGACACCTGCCACCTCAGGCAGAGGGCCTCCCGCGTGCCCTCCATGGCGGGTTTCTCCCCGGAGCCGTGGCCTGGGCACTAGGAAGGCCGGGCCTCCCCGACTCCCGGGAGGAGGGGCTAGCCCAGTTGCGCGCTGGCCCCCAAACCCTCTGGTGCCATCTGCCTGTCTCGGCACTTCTGACTCCACAGAGCCTTTCCTACATCTGGGCTGCCTGCCGTGGCAAAGTGCAGGCGTGGGGTGAGGCCATGGCTTTGTCTTTCCAGGAAAAAATGAGCCCCTGGCCGAAGCAGCAGGCCCAGGCAGAGCCTTGAGCTTGAAGCCCAGTAGGTCTGTGGCCCTCAGGGCCAGAGCAATGCTGTCAAGGCAGGGAAGCGGCCTGCAAGCTGAGTGGGAGTGGGGGAGGGGAGGGAGACAGCTGAAGCCGAGTCCAGAAGGGCGGCGATGGAAGAGCTGCAGCTGGGTCAGAGCCTGGAGTGAGGGCGGGGCCTTCACTGAGGACCCCCCCGCCCCCCGAGGCCAGCCCTAGGCCCCGGCGGTCGCGCATGCGCCCTTGGCCTGTGCGGTGTGTGGGGGCTTGAACCCAAGCCCGCAGGGCTCCCGGAGCGGCCAGAGAAAGAAGGGCCCATGGAGAGGTAGGCGAGGTGGGCAGGGGGCGCCACCTTACTCTCCTCAGCTCCCTGAGGGAGAGAGAGAGAGACAGAGACAGAGAGAGAGATCCCTGACCTCTGAGTCTCTGCCTCCACCGCTGGCTGGTGCCAACTCACGCGCCATCCCACTTCCAGCCATCACCCCCACGCCTGCCCCGGGGCCAGCCCCACCACAGAGAGGCCGGTTGGTTCCTGCTCACCTCTGTGCCGTCCCTTCCCGACCTGACCCCAGTGCAGGGGATAAGCTTCAGACAAGTCTTTCCATGTCCCTCTGCATGACAATAGACTTCCTCCCCTCTCCCATTCCACAGGCCCACCCACCCGGGACATCCACCTTTGTCATTAGCTCAGGAGAGGATGCAAGATGAGAATCTCTGCTATTGTGTGGGGAGACTCAGTTTCCCGGGTTTCCCCCATGGACACATGTTCTTCAGCTGGGTCTGATTTTCTCCAGACAAGCTGTCTTGGGAAGGATTTGGCCAGCCCTAAGAACCTGAAGGGAAAGGGCGGAGGGGGGTTCTCTCTCTGCCCCCGACAGCCCCGAGCTGGGTCGGTCCCTCAGACCTGGCCAGGGGCAGCCCATCCCCCGGCGCCCCTCCCCGGGGCATCCAGGGGCAGGCTCGGCGCCAGCCCCACCCCGCTCGCCACTGCCCGACCATCGTCCTCCCTCGGGGGGCCTGGGCAGGACAGGGACCCGGCTGTGGGAGGCCTCCAGATCTCAGGCCTGGCACACCGTTTACCAGGCTGCTTCCTCCTCTGACGGGGGCCCAGCACACGCCCCAGGAGACTTGGCAGCCGCCCCCAGGGCTCTATCCTCTGGAACTCGTCCCCTTGGAAGGGGCCTGGCCCAGGTGCCAGGTTCGGCTGGTCGGCCAGCCTCCTTTGGAGAAAGCAGGCAAGCCGAGCCAGGCTTGCAGTGGCCCTGGCGTGACACCTGCCACCTCAGGCAGAGGGCCTCCCGCGTGCCCTCCATGGCGGGTTTCTCCCCGGAGCCGTGGCCTGGGCACTAGGAAGGCCGGGCCTCCCCGACTCCCGGGAGGAGGGGCTAGCCCAGTTGCGCGCTGGCCCCCAAACCCTCTGGTGCCATCTGCCTGTCTCGGCACTTCTGACTCCACACAGACTTTCCTACATCTGGGCTGCCTGCCGTGGCAAAGTGCAGGCGTGGGGTGAGGCCATGGCTTTGTCTTTCCAGGAAAAAATGAGCCCCTGGCCGAAGCAGCAGGCCCAGGCAGAGCCTTGAGCTTGAAGCCCAGTAGGTCTGTGGCCCTCAGGGCCAGAGCAATGCTGTCAAGGCAGGGAAGCGGCCTGCAAGCTGAGTGGGAGTGGGGGAGGGGAGGGAGACAGCTGAAGCCGAGTCCAGAAGGGCGGCGATGGAAGAGCTGCAGCTGGGTCAGAGCCTGGAGGGAGGGCGGGGCCTTCACTGAGGACCCCCCCGCCCCCCGAGGCCAGCCCTAGGCCCCGGCGGTCGCGCATGCGCCCTTGGCCTGTGCGGTGTGTGGGGGCTTGAACCCAAGCCCGCAGGGCTCCCGGAGCGGCCAGAGAAAGAAGGGCCCATGGAGAGGTAGGCGAGGTGGGCAGGGGGCGCCACCTTACTCTCCTCAGCTCCCTGAGGGAGAGAGAGAGAGACAGAGACAGAGAGAGAGATCCCTGACCTCTGAGTCTCTGCCTCCACCGCTGGCTGGTGCCAACTCACGCGCCATCCCACTTCCAGCCATCACCCCCACGCCTGCCCCGGGGCCAGCCCCACCACAGAGAGGCCGGTTGGTTCCTGCTCACCTCTGTGCCGTCCCTTCCCGACCTGACCCCAGTGCAGGGGATAAGCTTCAGACAAGTCTTTCCATGTCCCTCTGCATGACAATAGACTTCCTCCCCTCTCCCATTCCACAGTCCCACCCACCCGGGACATCCACCTTTGTCATTAGCTCAGGAGAGGATGCAAGATGAGAATCTCTGCTATTGTGTGGGGAGACTCAGTTTCCCGGGTTTCCCCCATGGACACATGTTCTTCAGCTGGGTCTGATTTTCTCCAGACAAGCTGTCTTGGGAAGGATTTGGCCAGCCCTAAGAACCTGAAGGGAAAGGGCGGAGGGGGGTTCTCTCTCTGCCCCCGACAGCCCCGAGCTGGGTCGGTCCCTCAGACCTGGCCAGGGGCAGCCCATCCCCCGGCGCCCTTCCCCGGGCATCCAAGGGCAGGCCCGGCGCCAGCCCCACCCCGCTCGCCACTGCCCGACCATCGTCCTCCCTCGGGGGGCCTGGGCAGGACAGGGACCCGGGTGTGGGAGGCCTCCAGATCTCAGGCCTGGCACACCGTTTACCAGGCTGCTTCCTCCTCTGACGGGGGCCCAGCACACGCCCCAGGAGACTTGGCAGCCGCCCCCAGGGCTCTATCCTCTGGAACTCGTCCCCTTGGAAGGGGCCTGGCCCAGGTGCCAGGTTCGGCTGGTCGGCCAGCCTCCTTTGGAGAAAGCAGGCAAGCCGAGCCAGGCTTGCAGTGGCCCTGGCGTGACACCTGCCACCTCAGGCAGAGGGCCTCCCGCGTGCCCTCCATGGCGGGTTTCTCCCCGGAGCCGTGGCCTGGGCACTAGGAAGGCCGGGCCTCCCCGACTCCCGGGAGGAGGGGCTAGCCCAGTTGCGCGCTGGCCCCCAAACCCTCTGGTGCCATCTGCCTGTCTCGGCACTTCTGACTCCACAGAGCCTTTCCTACTTCTGGGCTGCCTGCCGTGGCAAAGTGCAGGCGTGGGGTGAGGCCATGGCTTTGTCTTTCCAGGAAAAAATGAGCCCCTGGCCGAAGCAGCAGGCCCAGGCAGAGCCTTGAGCTTGAAGCCCAGTAGGTCTGTGGCCCTCAGGGCCAGAGCAATGCTGTCAAGGCAGGGAAGCGGCCTGCAAGCTGAGTGGGAGTGGGGGAGGGGAGGGAGACAGCTGAAGCCGAGTCCAGAAGGGCGGCGATGGAAGAGCTGCAGCTGGGTCAGAGCCTGGAGGGAGGGCGGGGCCTTCACTGAGGACCCCCCCGCCCCCCGAGGCCAGCCCTAGGCCCCGGCGGTCGCGCATGCGCCCTTGGCCTGTGCGGTGTGTGGGGGCTTGAACCCAAGCCCGCAGGGCTCCCGGAGCGGCCAGAGAAAGAAGGGCCCATGGAGAGGTAGGCGAGGTGGGCAGGGGGCGCCACCTTACTCTCCTCAGCTCCCTGAGGGAGAGAGAGAGAGACAGAGACAGAGAGAGAGATCCCTGACCTCTGAGTCTCTGCCTCCACCGCTGGCTGGTGCCAACTCACGCGCCATCCCACTTCCAGCCATCACCCCCACGCCTGCCCCGGGGCCAGCCCCACCACAGAGAGGCCGGTTGGTTCCTGCTCACCTCTGTGCCGTCCCTTCCCGACCTGACCCCAGTGCAGGGGATAAGCTTCAGACAAGTCTTTCCATGTCCCTCTGCATGACAATAGACTTCCTCCCCTCTCCCATTCCACAGGCCCACCCACCCGGGACATCCACCTTTGTCATTAGCTCAGGAGAGGATGCAAGATGAGAATCTCTGCTATTGTGTGGGGAGACTCAGTTTCCCGGGTTTCCCCCATGGACACATGTTCTTCAGCTGGGTCTGATTTTCTCCAGACAAGCTGTCTTGGGAAGGATTTGGCCAGCCCTAAGAACCTGAAGGGAAAGGGCGGAGGGGGGTTCTCTCTCTGCCCCCGACAGCCCCGAGCTGGGTCGGTCCCTCAGACCTGGCCAGGGGCAGCCCATCCCCCGGCGCCCCTCCCCGGGGCATCCAAGGGCAGGCTCGGCGCCAGCCCCACCCCGCTCGCCACTGCCCGACCATCGTCCTCCCTCGGGGGGCCTGGGCAGGACAGGGACCCGGGTGTGGGAGGCCTCCAGATCTCAGGCCTGGCACACCGTTTACCAGGCTGCTTCCTCCTCTGACGGGGGCCCAGCACACGCCCCAGGAGACTTGGCAGCCGCCCCCAGGGCTCTATCCTCTGGAACTCGGCCCCTTGGAAGGGGCCTGGCCCAGGTGCCAGGTTCGGCTGGTCGGCCAGCCTCCTTTGGAGAAAGCAGGCAAGCCGAGCCAGGCTTGCAGTGGCCCTGGCGTGACACCTGCCACCTCAGGCAGAGGGCCTCCCGCGTGCCCTCCATGGCGGGTTTCTCCCCGGAGCCGTGGCCTGGGCACTAGGAAGGCCGGGCCTCCCCGACTCCCGGGAGGAGGGGCTAGCCCAGTTGCGCCCTGGCCCCCAAACCCTCTGGTGCCATCTGCCTGTCTCGGCACTTCTGACTCCACAGAGCCTTTCCTACATCTGGGCTGCCTGCCGTGGCAAAGTGCAGGCGTGGGGTGAGGCCATGGCTTTGTCTTTCCAGGAAAAAATGAGCCCCTGGCCGAAGCAGCAGGCCCAGGCAGAGCCTTGAGCTTGAAGCCCAGTAGGTCTGTGGCCCTCAGGGCCAGAGCAATGCTGTCAAGGCAGGGAAGCGGCCTGCAAGCTGAGTGGGAGTGGGGGAGGGGAGGGAGACAGCTGAAGCCGAGTCCAGAAGGGCGGCGATGGAAGAGCTGCAGCTGGGTCAGAGCCTGGAGGGAGGGCGGGGCCTTCACTGAGGACCCCCCCGCCCCCCGAGGCCAGCCCTAGGCCCCGGCGGTCGCACATGCGCCCTTGGCCTGTGCGGTGTGTGGGGGCTTGAACCCAAGCCCGCAGGGCTCCCGGAGCGGCCAGAGAAAGAAGGGCCCATGGAGAGGTAGGCGAGGTGGGCAGGGGGCGCCACCTTACTCTCCTCAGCTCCCTGAGGGAGAGAGAGAGAGACAGAGACAGAGAGAGAGATCCCTGACCTCTGAGTCTCTGCCTCCACCGCTGGCTGGTGCCAACTCACGCGCCATCCCACTTCCAGCCATCACCCCCACGCCTGCCCCGGGGCCAGCCCCACCACAGAGAGGCCGGTTGGTTCCTGCTCACCTCTGTGCCGTCCCTTCCCGACCTGACCCCAGTGCAGGGGATAAGCTTCAGACAAGTCTTTCCATGTCCCTCTGCATGACAATAGACTTCCTCCCCTCTCCCATTCCACAGGCCCACCCACCCGGGACATCCACCTTTGTCATTAGCTCAGGAGAGGATGCAAGATGAGAATCTCTGCTATTGTGTGGGGAGACTCAGTTTCCCGGGTTTCCCCCATGGACACATGTTCTTCAGCTGGGTCTGATTTTCTCCAGACAAGCTGTCTTGGGAAGGATTTGGCCAGCCCTAAGAACCTGAAGGGAAAGGGCGGAGGGGGGTTCTCTCTCTGCCCCCGACAGCCCCGAGCTGGGTCGGTCCCTCAGACCTGGCCAGGGGCAGCCCATCCCCCGGCGCCCTTCCCCGGGCATCCAAGGGCAGGCCCGGCGCCAGCCCCACCCCGCTCGCCACTGCCCGACCATCGTCCTCCCTCGGGGGGCCTGGGCAGGACAGGGACCCGGGTGTGGGAGGCCTCCAGATCTCAGGCCTGGCACACCGTTTACCAGGCTGCTTCCTCCTCTGACGGGGGCCCAGCACACGCCCCAGGAGACTTGGCAGCCGCCCCCAGGGCTCTATCCTCTGGAACTCGTCCCCTTGGAAGGGGCCTGGCCCAGGTGCCAGGTTCGGCTGGTCGGCCAGCCTCCTTTGGAGAAAGCAGGCAAGCCGAGCCAGGCTTGCAGTGGCCCTGGCGTGACACCTGCCACCTCAGGCAGAGGGCCTCCCGCGTGCCCTCCATGGCGGGTTTCTCCCCGGAGCCGTGGCCTGGGCACTAGGAAGGCCGGGCCTCCCCGACTCCCGGGAGGAGGGGCTAGCCCAGTTGCGCGCTGGCCCCCAAACCCTCTGGTGCCATCTGCCTGTCTCGGCACTTCTGACTCCACAGAGCCTTTCCTACATCTGGGCTGCCTGCCGTGGCAAAGTGCAGGCGTGGGGTGAGGCCATGGCTTTGTCTTTCCAGGAAAAAATGAGCCCCTGGCCGAAGCAGCAGGCCCAGGCAGAGCCTTGAGCTTGAAGCCCAGTAGGTCTGTGGCCCTCAGGGCCAGAGCAATGCTGTCAAGGCAGGGAAGCGGCCTGCAAGCTGAGTGGGAGTGGGGGAGGGGAGGGAGACAGCTGAAGCCGAGTCCAGAAGGGCGGCGATGGAAGAGCTGCAGCTGGGTCAGAGCCTGGAGGGAGGGCGGGGCCTTCACTGAGGACCCCCCCGCCCCCCGAGGCCAGCCCTAGGCCCCGGCGGTCGCACATGCGCCCTTGGCCTGTGCGGTGTGTGGGGGCTTGAACCCAAGCCCGCAGGGCTCCCGGAGCGGCCAGAGAAAGAAGGGCCCATGGAGAGGTAGGCGAGGTGGGCAGGGGGCGCCACCTTACTCTCCTCAGCTCCCTGAGGGAGAGAGAGAGAGACAGAGACAGAGAGAGAGATCCCTGACCTCTGAGTCTCTGCCTCCACCGCTGGCTGGTGCCAACTCACGCGCCATCCCACTTCCAGCCATCACCCCCACGCCTGCCCCGGGGCCAGCCCCACCACAGAGAGGCCGGTTGGTTCCTGCTCACCTCTGTGCCGTCCCTTCCCGACCTGACCCCAGTGCAGGGGATAAGCTTCAGACAAGTCTTTCCATGTCCCTCTGCATGACAATAGACTTCCTCCCCTCTCCCATTCCACAGGCCCACCCACCCGGGACATCCACCTTTGTCATTAGCTCAGGAGAGGATGCAAGATGAGAATCTCTGCTATTGTGTGGGGAGACTCAGTTTCCCGGGTTTCCCCCATGGACACATGTTCTTCAGCTGGGTCTGATTTTCTCCAGACAAGCTGTCTTGGGAAGGATTTGGCCAGCCCTACGAACCTGAAGGGAAAGGGCGGAGGGGGGTTCTCTCTCTGCCCCCGACAGCCCCGAGCTGGGTCGGTCCCTCAGACCTGGCCAGGGGCAGCCCATGCCCCGGCGCCCTTCCCCGGGGCATCCAAGGGCAGGCTCGGCGCCAGCCCCACCACGCTCCCCACTGCCCGACCATCGTCCTCCCTCGGGGGGCCTGGGCAGGACAGGGACCCGGGTGTGGGAGGCCTCCAGATCTCAGGCCTGGCACACCGTTTACCAGGCTGCTTCCTCCTCTGACGGGGGCCCAGCACACGCCCCAGGAGACTTGGCAGCCGCCCCCAGGGCTCTATCCTCTGGAACTCGTCCCCTTGGAAGGGGCCTGGCCCAGGTGCCAGGTTCGGCTGGTCGGCCAGCCTCCTTTGGAGAAAGCAGGCAAGCCGAGCCAGGCTTGCAGTGGCCCTGGCGTGACACCTGCCACCTCAGGCAGAGGGCCTCCCGCGTGCCCTCCATGGCGGGTTTCTCCCCGGAGCCGTGGCCTGGGCACTAGGAAGGCTGGGCCTCCCCGACTCCCGGGAGGAGGGGCTAGCCCAGTTGCGCCCTGGCCCCCAAACCCTCTGGTGCCATCTGCCTGTCTCGGCACTTCTGACTCCACAGAGCCTTTCCTACATCTGGGCTGCCTGCCGTGGCAAAGTGCAGGCGTGGGGTGAGGCCATGGCTTTGTCTTTCCAGGAAAAAATGAGCCCCTGGCCGAAGCAGCAGGCCCAGGCAGAGCCTTGAGCTTGAAGCCCAGTAGGTCTGTGGCCCTCAGGGCCAGAGCAATGCTGTCAAGGCAGGGAAGCGGCCTGCAAGCTGAGTGGGAGTGGGGGAGGGGAGGGAGACAGCTGAAGCCGAGTCCAGAAGGGCGGCGATGGAAGAGCTGCAGCTGGGTCAGAGCCTGGAGGGAGGGCGGGGCCTTCACTGAGGACCCCCCCGCCCCCCGAGGCCAGCCCTAGGCCCCGGCGGTCGCGCATGCGCCCTTGGCCTGTGCGGTGTGTGGGGGCTTGAACCCAAGCCCGCAGGGCTCCCGGAGCGGCCAGAGAAAGAAGGGCCCATGGAGAGGTAGGCGAGGTGGGCAGGGGGCGCCACCTTACTCTCCTCAGCTCCCTGAGGGAGAGAGAGAGAGACAGAGACAGAGAGAGAGATCCCTGACCTCTGAGTCTCTGCCTCCACCGCTGGCTGGTGCCAACTCACGCGCCATCCCACTTCCAGCCATCACCCCCACGCCTGCCCCGGGGCCAGCCCCACCACAGAGAGGCCGGTTGGTTCCTGCTCACCTCTGTGCCGTCCCTTCCCGACCTGACCCCAGTGCAGGGGATAAGCTTCAGACAAGTCTTTCCATGTCCCTCTGCATGACAATAGACTTCCTCCCCTCTCCCATTCCACAGGCCCACCCACCCGGGACATCCACCTTTGTCATTAGCTCAGGAGAGGATGCAAGATGAGAATCTCTGCTATTGTGTGGGGAGACTCAGTTTCCCGGGTTTCCCCCATGGACACATGTTCTTCAGCTGGGTCTGATTTTCTCCAGACAAGCTGTCTTGGGAAGGATTTGGCCAGCCCTACGAACCTGAAGGGAAAGGGCGGAGGGGGGTTCTCTCTCTGCCCCCGACAGCCCCGAGCTGGGTCGGTCCCTCAGACCTGGCCAGGGGCAGCCCATCCCCCGGCGCCCTTCCCCGGGGCATCCAAGGGCAGGCCCGGCGCCAGCCCCACCCCGCTCGCCACTGCCCGACCATCGTCCTCCCTCGGGGGGCCTGGGCAGGACAGGGACCCGGGTGTGGGAGGCCTCCAGATCTCAGGCCTGGCACACCGTTTACCAGGCTGCTTCCTCCTCTGACGGGGGCCCAGCACACGCCCCAGGAGACTTGGCAGCCGCCCCCAGGGCTCTATCCTCTGGAACTCGTCCCCTTGGAAGGGGCCTGGCCCAGGTGCCAGGTTCGGCTGGTCGGCCAGCCTCCTTTGGAGAAAGCAGGCAAGCCGAGCCAGGCTTGCAGTGGCCCTGGCGTGACACCTGCCACCTCAGGCAGAGGGCCTCCCGCGTGCCCTCCATGGCGGGTTTCTCCCCGGAGCCGTGGCCTGGGCACTAGGAAGGCCGGGCCTCCCCGACTCCCGGGAGGAGGGGCTAGCCCAGTTGCGCGCTGGCCCCCAAACCCTCTGGTGCCATCTGCCTGTCTCGGCACTTCTGACTCCACAGAGCCTTTCCTACATCTGGGCTGCCTGCCGTGGCAAAGTGCAGGCGTGGGGTGAGGCCATGGCTTTGTCTTTCCAGGAAAAAATGAGCCCCTGGCCGAAGCAGCAGGCCCAGGCAGAGCCTTGAGCTTGAAGCCCAGTAGGTCTGTGGCCCTCAGGGCCAGAGCAATGCTGTCAAGGCAGGGAAGCGGCCTGCAAGCTGAGTGGGAGTGGGGGAGGGGAGGGAGACAGCTGAAGCCGAGTCCAGAAGGGCGGCGATGGAAGAGCTGCAGCTGGGTCAGAGCCTGGAGGGAGGGCGGGGCCTTCACTGAGGACCCCCCCGCCCCCCGAGGCCAGCCCTAGGCCCCGGCGGTCGCGCATGCGCCCTTGGCCTGTGCGGTGTGTGGGGGCTTGAACCCAAGCCCGCAGGGCTCCCGGAGCGGCCAGAGAAAGAAGGGCCCATGGAGAGGTAGGCGAGGTGGGCAGGGGGCGCCACCTTACTCTCCTCAGCTCCCTGAGGGAGAGAGAGAGAGACAGAGACAGAGAGAGAGATCCCTGACCTCTGAGTCTCTGCCTCCACCGCTGGCTGGTGCCAACTCACGCGCCATCCCACTTCCAGCCATCACCCCCACGCCTGCCCCGGGGCCAGCCCCACCACAGAGAGGCCGGTTGGTTCCTGCTCACCTCTGTGCCGTCCCTTCCCGACCTGACCCCAGTGCAGGGGATAAGCTTCAGACAAGTCTTTCCATGTCCCTCTGCATGACAATAGACTTCCTCCCCTCTCCCATTCCACAGGCCCACCCACCCGGGACATCCACCTTTGTCATTAGCTCAGGAGAGGATGCAAGATGAGAATCTCTGCTATTGTGTGGGGAGACTCAGTTTCCCGGGTTTCCCCCATGGACACATGTTCTTCAGCTGGGTCTGATTTTCTCCAGACAAGCTGTCTTGGGAAGGATTTGGCCAGCCCTACGAACCTGAAGGGAAAGGGCGGAGGGGGGTTCTCTCTCTGCCCCCGACAGCCCCGAGCTGGGTCGGTCCCTCAGACCTGGCCAGGGGCAGCCCATCCCCCGGCGCCCTTCCCCGGGGCATCCAAGGGCAGGCTCGGCGCCAGCCCCACCACGCTCCCCACTGCCCGACCATCGTCCTCCCTCGGGGGGCCTGGGCAGGACAGGGACCCGGGTGTGGGAGGCCTCCAGATCTCAGGCCTGGCACACCGTTTACCAGGCTGCTTCCTCCTCTGACGGGGGCCCAGCACACGCCCCAGGAGACTTGGCAGCCGCCCCCAGGGCTCTATCCTCTGGAACTCGTCCCCTTGGAAGGGGCCTGGCCCAGGTGCCAGGTTCGGCTGGTCGGCCAGCCTCCTTTGGAGAAAGCAGGCAAGCCGAGCCAGGCTTGCAGTGGCCCTGGCGTGACACCTGCCACCTCAGGCAGAGGGCCTCCCGCGTGCCCTCCATGGCGGGTTTCTCCCCGGAGCCGTGGCCTGGGCACTAGGAAGGCTGGGCCTCCCCGACTCCCGGGAGGAGGGGCTAGCCCAGTTGCGCCCTGGCCCCCAAACCCTCTGGTGCCATCTGCCTGTCTCGGCACTTCTGACTCCACAGAGCCTTTCCTACATCTGGGCTGCCTGCCGTGGCAAAGTGCAGGCGTGGGGTGAGGCCATGGCTTTGTCTTTCCAGGAAAAAATGAGCCCCTGGCCGAAGCAGCAGGCCCAGGCAGAGCCTTGAGCTTTAAGCCCAGTAGGTCTGTGGCCCTCAGGGCCAGAGCAATGCTGTCAAGGCAGGGAAGCGGCCTGCAAGCTGAGTGGGAGTGGGGGAGGGGAGGGAGACAGCTGAAGCCGAGTCCAGAAGGGCGGCGATGGAAGAGCTGCAGCTGGGTCAGAGCCTGGAGGGAGGGCGGGGCCTTCACTGAGGACCCCCCCGCCCCCCGAGGCCAGCCCTAGGCCCTGGCTGTCGCGCATGCGCCCTTGGCCTGTGCGGTGTGTGGGGGCTTGAACCCAAGCCCGCAGGGCTCCCGGAGCGGCCAGAGAAAGAAGGGCCCATGGAGAGGTAGGCGAGGTGGGCAGGGGGCGCCACCTTACTCTCCTCAGCTCCCTGAGGGAGAGAGAGAGAGACAGAGACAGAGAGAGAGATCCCTGACCTCTGAGTCTCTGCCTCCACCGCTGGCTGGTGCCAACTCACGCGCCATCCCACTTCCAGCCATCACCCCCACGCCTGCCCCGGGGCCAGCCCCACCACAGAGAGGCCGGTTGGTTCCTGCTCACCTCTGTGCCGTCCCTTCCCGACCTGACCCCAGTGCAGGGGATAAGCTTCAGACAAGTCTTTCCATGTCCCTCTGCATGACAATAGACTTCCTCCCCTCTCCCATTCCACAGGCCCACCCACCCGGGACATCCACCTTTGTCATTAGCTCAGGAGAGGATGCAAGATGAGAATCTCTGCTATTGTGTGGGGAGACTCAGTTTCCCGGGTTTCCCCCATGGACACATGTTCTTCAGCTGGGTCTGATTTTCTCCAGACAAGCTGTCTTGGGAAGGATTTGGCCAGCCCTAAGAACCTGAAGCGAAAGGGCGGAGGGGGGTTCTCTCTCTGCCCCCGACAGCCCCGAGCTGGGTCGGTCCCTCAGACCTGGCCAGGGGCAGCCCATCCCCCGGCGCCCCTCCCCGGGGCATCCAAGGGCAGGCTCGGCGCCAGCACCACCCCGCTCGCCACTGCCCGACCATCGTCCTCCCTCGGGGGGCCTGGGCAGGACAGGGACCCGGGTGTGGGAGGCCTCCAGATCTCAGGCCTGGCACACCGTTTACCAGGCTGCTTCCTCCTCTGACGGGGGCCCAGCACACGCCCCAGGAGACTTGGCAGCCGCCCCCAGGGCTCTATCCTCTGGAACTCGTCCCCTTGGAAGGGGCCTGGCCCAGGTGCCAGGTTCGGCTGGTCGGCCAGCCTCCTTTGGAGAAAGCAGGCAAGCCGAGCCAGGCTTGCAGTGGCCCTGGCGTGACACCTGCCACCTCAGGCAGAGGGCCTCCCGCGTGCCCTCCATGGCGGGTTTCTCCCCGGAGCCGTGGCCTGGGCACTAGGAAGGCCGGGCCTCCCCGACTCCCGGGAGGAGGGGCTAGCCCAGTTGCGCGCTGGCCCCCAAACCCTCTGGTGCCATCTGCCTGTCTCGGCACTTCTGACTCCACAGAGCCTTTCCTACATCTGGGCTGCCTGCCGTGGCAAAGTGCAGGCGTGGGGTGAGGCCATGGCTTTGTCTTTCCAGGAAAAAATGAGCCCCTGGCCGAAGCAGCAGGCCCAGGCAGAGCCTTGAGCTTAAACCCAGTAGGTCTGTGGCCCTCAGGGCCAGAGCAATGCTGTCAAGGCAGGGAAGCGGCCTGCAAGCTGAGTGGGAGTGGGGGAGGGGAGGGAGACAGCTGAAGCCGAGTCCAGAAGGGCGGCGATGGAAGAGCTGCAGCTGGGTCAGAGCCTGGAGGGAGGGCGGGGCCTTCACTGAGGACCCCCCCGCCCCCCGAGGCCAGCCCTAGGCCCCGGCGGTCGCGCATGCGCCCTTGGCCTGTGCGGTGTGTGGGGGCTTGAACCCAAGCCCGCAGGGCTCCCGGAGCGGCCAGAGAAAGAAGGGCCCATGGAGAGGTAGGCGAGGTGGGCAGGGGGCGCCACCTTACTCTCCTCAGCTCCCTGAGGGAGAGAGAGAGAGACAGAGACAGAGAGAGAGATCCCTGACCTCTGAGTCTCTGCCTCCACCGCTGGCTGGTGCCAACTCACGCGCCATCCCACTTCCAGCCATCACCCCCACGCCTGCCCCGGGGCCAGCCCCACCACAGAGAGGCCGGTTGGTTCCTGCTCACCTCTGTGCCATCCCTTCCCGACCTGACCCCAGTGCAGGGGATAAGCTTCAGACAAGTCTTTCCATGTCCCTCTGCATGACAATAGACTTCCTCCCCTCTCCCATTCCACAGGCCCACCCACCCGGGACATCCACCTTTGTCATTAGCTCAGGAGAGGATGCAAGATGAGAATCTCTGCTATTGTGTGGGGAGACTCAGTTTCCCGGGTTTCCCCCATGGACACATGTTCTTCAGCTGGGTCTGATTTTCTCCAGACAAGCTGTCTTGGGAAGGATTTGGCCAGCCCTAAGAACCTGAAGGGAAAGGGCGGAGGGGGGTTCTCTCTCTGCCCCCGACAGCCCCGAGCTGGGTCGGTCCCTCAGACCTGGCCAGGGGCAGCCCATCCCCCGGCGCCCTTCCCCGGGCATCCAAGGGCAGGCCCGGCGCCAGCCCCACCCCGCTCGCCACTGCCCGACCATCGTCCTCCCTCGGGGGGCCTGGGCAGGACAGGGACCCGGGTGTGGGAGGCCTCCAGATCTCAGGCCTGGCACACCGTTTACCAGGCTGCTTCCTCCTCTGACGGGGGCCCAGCACACGCCCCAGGAGACTTGGCAGCCGCCCCCAGGGCTCTATCCTCTGGAACTCGTCCCCTTGGAAGGGGCCTGGCCCAGGTGCCAGGTTCGGCTGGTCGGCCAGCCTCCTTTGGAGAAAGCAGGCAAGCCGAGCCAGGCTTGCAGTGGCCCTGGCGTGACACCTGCCACCTCAGGCAGAGGGCCTCCCGCGTGCCCTCCATGGCGGGTTTCTCCCCGGAGCCGTGGCCTGGGCACTAGGAAGGCCGGGCCTCCCCGACTCCCGGGAGGAGGGGCTAGCCCAGTTGCGCGCTGGCCCCCAAACCCTCTGGTGCCATCTGCCTGTCTCGGCACTTCTGACTCCACAGAGCCTTTCCTACATCTGGGCTGCCTGCCGTGGCAAAGTGCAGGCGTGGGGTGAGGCCATGGCTTTGTCTTTCCAGGAAAAAATGAGCCCCTGGCCGAAGCAGCAGGCCCAGGCAGAGCCTTGAGCTTAAACCCAGTAGGTCTGTGGCCCTCAGGGCCAGAGCAATGCTGTCAAGGCAGGGAAGCGGCCTGCAAGCTGAGTGGGAGTGGGGGAGGGGAGGGAGACAGCTGAAGCCGAGTCCAGAAGGGCGGCGATGGAAGAGCTGCAGCTGGGTCAGAGCCTGGAGGGAGGGCGGGGCCTTCACTGAGGACCCCCCCGCCCCCCGAGGCCAGCCCTAGGCCCCGGCGGTCGCGCATGCGCCCTTGGCCTGTGCGGTGTGTGGGGGCTTGAACCCAAGCCCGCAGGGCTCCCGGAGCGGCCAGAGAAAGAAGGGCCCATGGAGAGGTAGGCGAGGTGGGCAGGGGGCGCCACCTTACTCTCCTCAGCTCCCTGAGGGAGAGAGAGAGAGACAGAGACAGAGAGAGAGATCCCTGACCTCTGAGTCTCTGCCTCCACCGCTGGCTGGTGCCAACTCACGCGCCATCCCACTTCCAGCCATCACCCCCACGCCTGCCCCGGGGCCAGCCCCACCACAGAGAGGCCGGTTGGTTCCTGCTCACCTCTGTGCCGTCCCTTCCCGACCTGACCCCAGTGCAGGGGATAAGCTTCAGACAAGTCTTTCCATGTCCCTCTGCATGACAATAGACTTCCTCCCCTCTCCCATTCCACAGGCCCACCCACCCGGGACATCCACCTTTGTCATTAGCTCAGGAGAGGATGCAAGATGAGAATCTCTGCTATTGTGTGGGGAGACTCAGTTTCCCGGGTTTCCCCCATGGACACATGTTCTTCAGCTGGGTCTGATTTTCTCCAGACAAGCTGTCTTGGGAAGGATTTGGCCAGCCCTAAGAACCTGAAGGGAAAGGGCGGAGGGGGGTTCTCTCTCTGCCCCCGACAGCCCCGAGCTGGGTCGGTCCCTCAGACCTGGCCAGGGGCAGCCCATCCCCCGGCGCCCTTCCCCGGGCATCCAAGGGCAGGCCCGGCGCCAGCCCCACCCCGCTCGCCACTGCCCGACCATCGTCCTCCCTCGGGGGGCCTGGGCAGGACAGGGACCCGGGTGTGGGAGGCCTCCAGATCTCAGGCCTGGCACACCGTTTACCAGGCTGCTTCCTCCTCTGACGGGGGCCCAGCACACGCCCCAGGAGACTTGGCAGCCGCCCCCAGGGCTCTATCCTCTGGAACTCGTCCCCTTGGAAGGGGCCTGGCCCAGGTGCCAGGTTCGGCTGGTCGGCCAGCCTCCTTTGGAGAAAGCAGGCAAGCCGAGCCAGGCTTGCAGTGGCCCTGGCGTGACACCTGCCACCTCAGGCAGAGGGCCTCCCGCGTGCCCTCCATGGCGGGTTTCTCCCCGGAGCCGTGGCCTGGGCACTAGGAAGGCCGGGCCTCCCCGACTCCCGGGAGGAGGGGCTAGCCCAGTTGCGCGCTGGCCCCCATACCCTCTGGTGCCATCTGCCTGTCTCGGCACTTCTGACTCCACAGAGCCTTTCCTACATCTGGGCTGCCTGCCGTGGCAAAGTGCAGGCGTGGGGTGAGGCCATGGCTTTGTCTTTCCAGGAAAAAATGAGCCCCTGGCCGAAGCAGCAGGCCCAGGCAGAGCCTTGAGCTTGAAGCCCAGTAGGTCTGTGGCCCTCAGGGCCAGAGCAATGCTGTCAAGGCAGGGAAGCGGCCTGCAAGCTGAGTGGGAGTGGGGGAGGGGAGGGAGACAGCTGAAGCCGAGTCCAGAAGGGCGGCGATGGAAGAGCTGCAGCTGGGTCAGAGCCTGGAGGGAGGGCGGGGCCTTCACTGAGGACCCCCCCGCCCCCCGAGGCCAGCCCTAGGCCCCGGCGGTCGCGCATGCGCCCTTGGCCTGTGCGGTGTGTGGGGGCTTGAACCCAAGCCCGCAGGGCTCCCGGAGCGGCCAGAGAAAGAAGGGCCCATGGAGAGGTAGGCGAGGTGGGCAGGGGGCGCCACCTTACTCTCCTCAGCTCCCTGAGGGAGAGAGAGAGAGACAGAGACAGAGAGAGAGATCCCTGACCTCTGAGTCTCTGCCTCCACCGCTGGCTGGTGCCAACTCACGCGCCATCCCACTTCCAGCCATCACCCCCACGCCTGCCCCGGGGCCAGCCCCACCACAGAGAGGCCGGTTGGTTCCTGCTCACCTCTGTGCCTTCCCTTCCCGACCTGACCCCAGTGCAGGGGATAAGCTTCAGACAAGTCTTTCCATGTCCCTCTGCATGACAATAGACTTCCTCCCCTCTCCCATTCCACAGGCCCACCCACCCGGGACATCCACCTTTGTCATTAGCTCAGGAGAGGATGCAAGATGAGAATCTCTGCTATTGTGTGGGGAGACTCAGTTTCCCGGGTTTCCCCCATGGACACATGTTCTTCAGCTGGGTCTGATTTTCTCCAGACAAGCTGTCTTGGGAAGGATTTGGCCAGCCCTAAGAACCTGAAGGGAAAGGGCGGAGGGGGGTTCTCTCTCTGCCCCCGACAGCCCCGAGCTGGGTCGGTCCCTCAGACCTGGCCAGGGGCAGCCCATCCCCCGGCGCCCTTCCCCGGGGCATCCAAGGGCAGGCTCGGCGCCAGCCCCACCCCGCTCCCCACTGCCCGACCATCGTCCTCCCTCGGGGGGCCTGGGCAGGACAGGGACCCGGGTGTGGGAGGCCTCCAGATCTCAGGCCTGGCACACCGTTTACCAGGCTGCTTCCTCCTCTGACGGGGGCCCAGCACACGCCCAAGGAGACTTGGCAGCCGCCCCCAGGGCTCTATCCTCTGGAACTCGTCCCCTTGGAAGGGGCCTGGCCCAGGTGCCAGGTT
Source organism: Diceros bicornis minor (assembly GCF_020826845.1). Taxonomy (NCBI): domain Eukaryota; kingdom Metazoa; phylum Chordata; class Mammalia; order Perissodactyla; family Rhinocerotidae; genus Diceros; species Diceros bicornis. Next base: position 1,275,966 of record NW_026691039.1, read on the forward strand.
CGGCTGGTCGGCCAGCCTCCTTTGGAGAAAGCAGGCAAGCCGAGCCAGGCTTGCAGTGGCCCTGGCGTGACACCTGCCACCTCAGGCAGAGGGCCTCCCGCGTGCCCTCCATGGCGGGTTTCTCCCCGGAGCCGTGGCCTGGGCACTAGGAAGGCCGGGCCTCCCCGACTCCCGGGAGGAGGGGCTAGCCCAGTTGCGCCCTGGCCCCCAAACCCTCTGGTGCCATCTGCCTGTCTCGGCACTTCTGACTCCACAGAGCCTTTCCTACATCTGGGCTGCCTGCTGTGGCAAAGTGCAGGCGTGGGGTGAGGCCATGGCTTTGTCTTTCCAGGAAAAAATGAGCCCCTGGCCGAAGCAGCAGGCCCAGGCAGAGCCTTGAGCTTGAAGCCCAGTAGGTCTGTGGCCCTCAGGGCCAGAGCAATGCTGTCAAGGCAGGGAAGCGGCCTGCAAGCTGAGTGGGAGTGGGGGAGGGGAGGGAGACAGCTGAAGCCGAGTCCAGAAGGGCGGCGATGGAAGAGCTGCAGCTGGGTCAGAGCCTGGAGGGAGGGCGGGGCCTTCACTGAGGACCCCCCCGCCCCCCGAGGCCAGCCCTAGGCCCCGGCGGTCGCGCATGCGCCCTTGGCCTGTGCGGTGTGTGGGGGCTTGAACCCAAGCCCGCAGGGCTCCCGGAGCGGCCAGAGAAAGAAGGGCCCATGGAGAGGTAGGCGAGGTGGGCAGGGGGCGCCACCTTACTCTCCTCAGCTCCCTGAGGGAGAGAGAGAGAGACAGAGACAGAGAGAGAGATCCCTGACCTCTGAGTCTCTGCCTCCACCGCTGGCTGGTGCCAACTCACGCGCCATCCCACTTCCAGCCATCACCCCCACGCCTGCCCCGGGGCCAGCCCCACCACAGAGAGGCCGGTTGGTTCCTGCTCACCTCTGTGCCGTCCCTTCCCGACCTGACCCCAGTGCAGGGGATAAGCTTCAGACAAGTCTTTCCATGTCCCTCTGCATGACAATAGACTTCCTCCCCTCTCCCATTCCACAGGCCCACCCACCCGGGACATCCACCTTTGTCATTAGCTCAGGAGAGGATGCAAGATGAGAATCTCTGCTATTGTGTGGGGAGACTCAGTTTCCCGGGTTTCCCCCATGGACACATGTTCTTCAGCTGGGTCTGATTTTCTCCAGACAAGCTGTCTTGGGAAGGATTTGGCCAGCCCTAAGAACCTGAAGGGAAAGGGCGGAGGGGGGTTCTCTCTCTGCCCCCGACAGCCCCGAGCTGGGTCGGTCCCTCAGACCTGGCCAGGGGCAGCCCATCCCCCGGCGCCCTTCCCCGGGCATCCAAGGGCAGGCCCGGCGCCAGCCCCACCCCGCTCGCCACTGCCCGACCATCGTCCTCCCTCGGGGGGCCTGGGCAGGACAGGGACCCGGGTGTGGGAGGCCTCCAGATCTCAGGCCTGGCACACCGTTTACCAGGCTGCTTCCTCCTCTGACGGGGGCCCAGCACACGCCCCAGGAGACTTGGCAGCCGCCCCCAGGGCTCTATCCTCTGGAACTCGTCCCCTTGGAAGGGGCCTGGCCCAGGTGCCAGGTTCGGCTGGTCGGCCAGCCTCCTTTGGAGAAAGCAGGCAAGCCGAGCCAGGCTTGCAGTGGCCCTGGCGTGACACCTGCCACCTCAGGCAGAGGGCCTCCCGCGTGCCCTCCATGGCGGGTTTCTCCCCGGAGCCGTGGCCTGGGCACTAGGAAGGCCGGGCCTCCCCGACTCCCGGGAGGAGGGGCTAGCCCAGTTGCGCGCTGGCCCCCAAACCCTCTGGTGCCATCTGCCTGTCTCGGCACTTCTGACTCCACAGAGCCTTTCCTACATCTGGGCTGCCTGCCGTGGCAAAGTGCAGGCGTGGGGTGAGGCCATGGCTTTGTCTTTCCAGGAAAAAATGAGCCCCTGGCCGAAGCAGCAGGCCCAGGCAGAGCCTTGAGCTTGAAGCCCAGTAGGTCTGTGGCCCTCAGGGCCAGAGCAATGCTGTCAAGGCAGGGAAGCGGCCTGCAAGCTGAGTGGGAGTTGGGGAGGGGAGGGAGACAGCTGAAGCCGAGTCCAGAAGGGCGGCGATGGAAGAGCTGCAGCTGGGTCAGAGCCTGGAGGGAGGGCGGGGCCTTCACTGAGGACCCCCCCGCCCCCCGAGGCCAGCCCTAGGCCCCGGCGGTCGCGCATGCGCCCTTGGCCTGTGCGGTGTGTGGGGGCTTGAACCCAAGCCCGCAGGGCTCCCGGAGCGGCCAGAGAAAGAAGGGCCCATGGAGAGGTAGGCGAGGTGGGCAGGGGGCGCCACCTTACTCTCCTCAGCTCCCTGAGGGAGAGAGAGAGAGACAGAGACAGAGAGAGAGATCCCTGACCTCTGAGTCTCTGCCTCCACCGCTGGCTGGTGCCAACTCACGCGCCATCCCACTTCCAGCCATCACCCCCACGCCTGCCCCGGGGCCAGCCCCACCACAGAGAGGCCGGTTGGTTCCTGCTCACCTCTGTGCCGTCCCTTCCCGACCTGACCCCAGTGCAGGGGATAAGCTTCAGACAAGTCTTTCCATGTCCCTCTGCATGACAATAGACTTCCTCCCCTCTCCCATTCCACAGGCCCACCCACCCGGGACATCCACCTTTGTCATTAGCTCAGGAGAGGATGCAAGATGAGAATCTCTGCTATTGTGTGGGGAGACTCAGTTTCCCGGGTTTCCCCCATGGACACATGTTCTTCAGCTGGGTCTGATTTTCTCCAGACAAGCTGTCTTGGGAAGGATTTGGCCAGCCCTAAGAACCTGAAGGGAAAGGGCGGAGGGGGGTTCTCTCTCTGCCCCCGACAGCCCCGAGCTGGGTCGGTCCCTCAGACCTGGCCAGGGGCAGCCCATCCCCCGGCGCCCTTCCCCGGGGCATCCAAGGGCAGGCTCGGCGCCAGCCCCACCCCGCTCCCCACTGCCCGACCATCGTCCTCCCTCGGGGGGCCTGGGCAGGACAGGGACCCGGGTGTGGGAGGCCTCCAGATCTCAGGCCTGGCACACCGTTTACCAGGCTGCTTCCTCCTCTGACGGGGGCCCAGCACACGCCCAAGGAGACTTGGCAGCCGCCCCCAGGGCTCTATCCTCTGGAACTCGTCCCCTTGGAAGGGGCCTGGCCCAGGTGCCAGGTTCGGCTGGTCGGCCAGCCTCCTTTGGAGAAAGCAGGCAAGCCGAGCCAGGCTTGCAGTGGCCCTGGCGTGACACCTGCCACCTCAGGCAGAGGGCCTCCCGCGTGCCCTCCATGGCGGGTTTCTCCCCGGAGCCGTGGCCTGGGCACTAGGAAGGCCGGGCCTCCCCGACTCCCGGGAGGAGGGGCTAGCCCAGTTGCGCCCTGGCCCCCAAACCCTCTGGTGCCATCTGCCTGTCTCGGCACTTCTGACTCCACAGAGCCTTTCCTACATCTGGGCTGCCTGCCGTGGCAAAGTGCAGGCGTGGGGTGAGGCCATGGCTTTGTCTTTCCAGGAAAAAATGAGCCCCTGGCCGAAGCAGCAGGCCCAGGCAGAGCCTTGAGCTTGAAGCCCAGTAGGTCTGTGGCCCTCAGGGCCAGAGCAATGCTGTCAAGGCAGGGAAGCGGCCTGCAAGCTGAGTGGGAGTGGGGGAGGGGAGGGAGACAGCTGAAGCCGAGTCCAGAAGGGCGGCGATGGAAGAGCTGCAGCTGGGTCAGAGCCTGGAGGGAGGGCGGGGCCTTCACTGAGGACCCCCCCGCCCCCCGAGGCCAGCCCTAGGCCCCGGCGGTCGCGCATGCGCCCTTGGCCTGTGCGGTGTGTGGGGGCTTGAACCCAAGCCCGCAGGGCTCCCGGAGCGGCCAGAGAAAGAAGGGCCCATGGAGAGGTAGGCGAGGTGGGCAGGGGGCGCCACCTTACTCTCCTCAGCTCCCTGAGGGAGAGAGAGAGAGACAGAGACAGAGAGAGAGATCCCTGACCTCTGAGTCTCTGCCTCCACCGCTGGCTGGTGCCAACTCACGCGCCATCCCACTTCCAGCCATCACCCCCACGCCTGCCCCGGGGCCAGCCCCACCACAGAGAGGCCGGTTGGTTCCTGCTCACCTCTGTGCCGTCCCTTCCCGACCTGACCCCAGTGCAGGGGATAAGCTTCAGACAAGTCTTTCCATGTCCCTCTGCATGACAATAGACTTCCTCCCCTCTCCCATTCCACAGGCCCACCCACCCGGGACATCCACCTTTGTCATTAGCTCAGGAGAGGATGCAAGATGAGAATCTCTGCTATTGTGTGGGGAGACTCAGTTTCCCGGGTCTCCCCCATGGACACATGTTCTTCAGCTGGGTCTGATTTTCTCCAGACAAGCTGTCTTGGGAAGGATTTGGCCAGCCCTACGAACCTGAAGGGAAAGGGCGGAGGGGGGTTCTCTCTCTGCCCCCGACAGCCCCGAGCTGGGTCGGTCCCTCAGACCTGGCCAGGGGCAGCCCATCCCCCGGCGCCCTTCCCCGGGGCATCCAAGGGCAGGCCCGGCGCCAGCCCCACCCCGCTCGCCACTGCCCGACCATCGTCCTCCCTCGGGGGGCCTGGGCAGGACAGGGACCCGGGTGTGGGAGGCCTCCAGATCTCAGGCCTGGCACACCGTTTACCAGGCTGCTTCCTCCTCTGACGGGGGCCCAGCACACGCCCCAGGAGACTTGGCAGCCGCCCCCAGGGCTCTATCCTCTGGAACTCGTCCCCTTGGAAGGGGCCTGGCCCAGGTGCCAGGTTCGGCTGGTCGGCCAGCCTCCTTTGGAGAAAGCAGGCAAGCCGAGCCAGGCTTGCAGTGGCCCTGGCGTGACACCTGCCACCTCAGGCAGAGGGCCTCCCGCGTGCCCTCCATGGCGGGTTTCTCCCCGGAGCCGTGGCCTGGGCACTAGGAAGGCCGGGCCTCCCCGACTCCCGGGAGGAGGGGCTAGCCCAGTTGCGCGCTGGCCCCCAAACCCTCTGGTGCCATCTGCCTGTCTCGGCACTTCTGACTCCACAGAGCCTTTCCTACATCTGGGCTGCCTGCCGTGGCAAAGTGCAGGCGTGGGGTGAGGCCATGGCTTTGTCTTTCCAGGAAAAAATGAGCCCCTGGCCGAAGCAGCAGGCCCAGGCAGAGCCTTGAGCTTGAAGCCCAGTAGGTCTGTGGCCCTCAGGGCCAGAGCAATGCTTTCAAGGCAGGGAAGCGGCCTGCAAGCTGAGTGGGAGTGGGGGAGGGGAGGGAGACAGCTGAAGCCGAGTCCAGAAGGGCGGCGATGGAAGAGCTGCAGCTGGGTCAGAGCCTGGAGGGAGGGCGGGGCCTTCACTGAGGACCCCCCCGCCCCCCGAGGCCAGCCCTAGGCCCCGGCGGTCGCGCATGCGCCCTTGGCCTGTGCGGTGTGTGGGGGCTTGAACCCAAGCCCGCAGGGCTCCCGGAGCGGCCAGAGAAAGAAGGGCCCATGGAGAGGTAGGCGAGGTGGGCAGGGGGCGCCACCTTACTCTCCTCAGCTCCCTGAGGGAGAGAGAGAGAGACAGAGACAGAGAGAGAGATCCCTGACCTCTGAGTCTCTGCCTCCACCGCTGGCTGGTGCCAACTCACGCGCCATCCCACTTCCAGCCATCACCCCCACGCCTGCCCCGGGGCCAGCCCCACCACAGAGAGGCCGGTTGGTTCCTGCTCACCTCTGTGCCGTCCCTTCCCGACCTGACCCCAGTGCAGGGGATAAGCTTCAGACAAGTCTTTCCATGTCCCTCTGCATGACAATAGACTTCCTCCCCTCTCCCATTCCACAGGCCCACCCACCCGGGACATCCACCTTTGTCATTAGCTCAGGAGAGGATGCAAGATGAGAATCTCTGCTATTGTGTGGGGAGACTCAGTTTCCCGGGTTTCCCCCATGGACACATGTTCTTCAGCTGGGTCTGATTTTCTCCAGACAAGCTGTCTTGGGAAGGATTTGGCCAGCACTACGAACCTGAAGGGAAAGGGCGGAGGGGGGTTCTCTCTCTGCCCCCGACAGCCCCGAGCTGGGTCGGTCCCTCAGACCTGGCCAGGGGCAGCCCATCCCCCGGCGCCCTTCCCCGGGGCATCCAAGGGCAGGCCCGGCGCCAGCCCCACCCCGCTCGCCACTGCGCGAAAATCGTCCTCCCTCGGGGGGCCTGGGCAGGACAGGGACCCGGCTGTGGGAGGCCTCCAGATCTCAGGCCTGGCACACCGTTTACCAGGCTGCTTCCTCCTCTGACGGGGGCCCAGCACACGCCCCAGGAGACTTGGCAGCCGCCCCCAGGGCTCTATCCTCTGGAACTCGTCCCCTTGGAAGGGGCCTGGCCCAGGTGCCAGGTTCGGCTGGTCGGCCAGCCTCCTTTGGAGAAAGCAGGCAAGCCGAGCCAGGCTTGCAGTGGCCCTGGCGTGACACCTGCCACCTCAGGCAGAGGGCCTCCCGCGTGCCCTCCATGGCGGGTTTCTCCCCGGAGCCGTGGCCTGGGCACTAGGAAGGCCGGGCCTCCCCGACTCCCGGGAGGAGGGGCTAGCCCAGTTGCGCGCTGGCCCCCAAACCCTCTGGTGCCATCTGCCTGTCTCGCACTTCTGACTCCACAGAGCCTTTCCTACATCTGGCTGCCTGCCGTGGCAAAGTGCAGGCGTGGGGTGAGGCCATGGCTTTGTCTTTCCAGGAAAAAATGAGCCCCTGGCCGAAGCAGCAGGCCCAGGCAGAGCCTTGAGCTTGAAGCCCAGTAGGTCTGTGGCCCTCAGGGCCAGAGCAATGCTGTCAAGGCAGGGAAGCGGCCTGCAAGCTGAGTGGGAGGTGGGGGAGGGGAGGGAGACAGCTGAAGCCGAGTCCAGAAGGGCGGCGATGGAAGAGCTGCAGCTGGGTCAGAGCCTGGAGGGAGGGCGGGGCCTTCACTGAGGACCCCCCCGCCCCCCGAGGCCAGCCCTAGGCCCCGGGCGGTCGCGCATGCGCCCTTGGCCTGTGCGGTGTGTGGGGGCTTGAACCCAAGCCCGCAGGGCTCCCGGAGCGGCCAGAGAAAGAAGGGCCCATGGAGAGGTAGGCGAGGTGGGCAGGGGGCGCCACCTTACTCTCCTCAGCTCCATGAGGGAGAGAGAGAGAGACAGAGACAGAGAGAGAGATCCCTGACCTCTGAGTCTCTGCCTCCACCGCTGGCTGGTGCCAACTCACGCGCCATCCCACTTCCAGCCATCACCCCCACGCCCTGCCCCGGGGCCAGCCCCACCACAGAGAGGCCGGTTGGTTCCTGCTCACCTCTGTGCCGTCCCTTCCCGACCTGACCCCAGTGCAGGGGATAAGCTTCAGACAAGTCTTTCCATGTCCCTCTGCATGACATAGACTTCCTCCCCTCTCCCATTCCACAGGGCCCACCCACCCGGGACATCCACCTTTGTCATTAGCTCAGGAGAGGATGCAAGATGAGAATCTCTGCTATTGTGTGGGGAGACTCAGTTTCCCGGGTTTCCCCCATGGACACATGTTCTTCAGCTGGGTCTGATTTCTCCAGACAAGCTGTCTTGGGAAGGATTTGGCCAGCCCTACGAACCTGAAGGGAAAGGGCGGAGGGGGGTTCTCTCTCTGCCCCCGACAGCCCCGAGCTGGGTCGGTCCCCTCAGACCTGGCCAGGGGCAGCCATCCCCCGGCGCCCTTCCCCGGGGCATCCAAGGGCAGGGCCCGGCGCCAGCCCCACCCCGCTCGCCACTGCCCGAAAATCGTCCTCCCTCGGGGGGCCTGGGCAGGACAGGGACCCGGCTGTGGGAGGCCTCCAGATCTCAGGCCTGGCACACCGTTTACCAGGCTGCTTCCTCCTCTGACGGGGGCCCAGCACACGCCCCAGGAGACTTGGCAGCCGCCCCCAGGGCTCTATCCTCTGGAACTCGTCCCCCTTGGAAGGGGCCTGGCCCAGGTGCCAGGTTCGGCTGGTCGGCCAGCCTCCTTTGGAGAAAGCAGGCAAGCCGAGCCAGGCTTGCAGTGGCCCTGGCGTGACACCTGCCACCTCAGGCAGAGGGCCTCCCGCGTGCCCTCCATGGCGGGTTTCTCCCGGAGCCGTGGCCTGGGCACTAGGAAGGCCGGGCCTCCCCGACTCCCGGGAGGAGGGGCTAGCCCAGTTGCGCGCTGGCCCCCCAAACCCTCTGGTGCCATCTGCCTGTCTCGGCACTTCTGACTCCACAGAGCCTTTCCTACATCTGGGCTGCCTGCCGTGGCAAAGTGCAGGCGTGGGGTGAGGCCATGGCTTTGTCTTTCCAGGAAAAAATGAGCCCCTGGCCGAAGCAGCAGGCCCAGGCAGAGCCTTGAGCTTGAAGCCCAGTAGGTCTGTGGCCCTCAGGGCCAGAGCAATGCTGTCAAGGCAGGGAAGCGGCCTGCAAGCTGAGTGGGAGTGGGGGAGGGGAGGGAGACAGCTGAAGCCGAGTCCAGAAGGGCGGCGATGGAAGAGCTGCAGCTGGGTCAGAGCCTGGAGGGAGGGCGGGGGCCTTCACTGAGGACCCCCCCGCCCCCCGAGGCCAGCCCTAGGCCCCGGCGGGTCGCGCATGCGCCCTTGGCCTGTGCGGGTGTGTGGGGGCTTGAACCCAAGCCCGCAGGGCTCCCGGAGCGGCCAGAGAAAGAAGGGCCCATGGAGAGGTAGGCGAGGTGGGCAGGGGGCGCCACCTTACTCTCCTCAGCTCCCTGAGGGAGAGAGAGAGAGACAGAGACAGAGAGAGAGATCCCTGACCTCTGAGTCCTCTGCCTCCACCGCTGGCTGGTGCCAACTCACGCGCCATCCCACTTCCAGCCATCACCCCCACGCCTGCCCGGGGCCAGCCCCACCACAGAGAGGCCGGTTGGTTCCTGCTCACCTCTGTGCCGTCCCTTCCCGACCTGACCCCAGTGCAGGGGATAAGCTTCAGACAAGTCTTTCCATGTCCCTCTGCATGACAATAGACTTCCTCCCCTCTCCCATTCCACAGGCCCACCCACCCGGGACATCCACCTTTGTCATTAGCTCAGGAGAGGATGCAAGATGAGAATCTCTGCTATTGTGTGGGGAGACTCAGTTTCCCGGGTTTCCCCCATGGACACATGTTCTTCAGCTGGGTCTGATTTTCTCCAGACAAGCTGTCTTGGGAAGGATTTGGCCAGCCCTACGAACCTGAAGGGAAAGGGCGGAGGGGGGTTCTCTCTCTGCCCCCGACAGCCCCGAGCTGGGTCGGTCCCTCAGACCTGGCCAGGGGCAGCCCATCCCCCGGCGCCCTTCCCCGGGGCATCCAAGGGCAGGCCCGGCGCCAGCCCCACCCCGCTCGCCACTGCCCGAAAATCGTCCTCCCTCGGGGGGCCTGGGCAGGACAGGGACCCGGCTGTGGGAGGCCTCCAGATCTCAGGCCTGGCACACCGTTTACCAGGCTGCTTCCTCCTCTGACGGGGGCCCAGCACACGCCCCAGGAGACTTGGCAGCCGCCCCCAGGGCTCTATCCTCTGGAACTCGTCCCCTTGGAAGGGGCCTGGCCCAGGTGCCAGGTTCGGCTGGTCGGCCAGCCTCCTTTGGAGAAAGCAGGCAAGCCGAGCCAGGCTTGCAGTGGCCCTGGCGTGACACCTGCCACCTCAGGCAGAGGGCCTCCCGCGTGCCCTCCATGGCGGGTTTCTCCCCGGAGCCGTGGCCTGGGCACTAGGAAGGCCGGGCCTCCCCGACTCCCGGGAGGAGGGGCTAGCCCAGTTGCGCGCTGGCCCCCAAACCCTCTGGTGCCATCTGCCTGTCTCGGCACTTCTGACTCCACAGAGCCTTTCCTACATCTGGGCTGCCTGCCGTGGCAAAGTGCAGGCGTGGGGTGAGGCCATGGCTTTGTCTTTCCAGGAAAAAATGAGCCCCTGGCCGAAGCAGCAGGCCCAGGCAGAGCCTTGAGCTTGAAGCCCAGTAGGTCTGTGGCCCTCAGGGCCAGAGCAATGCTGTCAAGGCAGGGAAGCGGCCTGCAAGCTGAGTGGGAGTGGGGGAGGGGAGGGAGACAGCTGAAGCCGAGTCCAGAAGGGCGGCGATGGAAGAGCTGCAGCTGGGTCAGAGCCTGGAGGGAGGGCGGGGCCTTCACTGAGGACCCCCCCGCCCCCCGAGGCCAGCCCTAGGCCCCGGCGGTCGCGCATGCGCCCTTGGCCTGTGCGGTGTGTGGGGGCTTGAACCCAAGCCCGCAGGGCTCCCGGAGCGGCCAGAGAAAGAAGGGCCCATGGAGAGGTAGGCGAGGTGGGCAGGGGGCGCCACCTTACTCTCCTCAGCTCCCTGAGGGAGAGAGAGAGAGACAGAGACAGAGAGAGAGATCCCTGACCTCTGAGTCTCTGCCTCCACCGCTGGCTGGTGCCAACTCACGCGCCATCCCACTTCCAGCCATCACCCCCACGCCTGCCCCGGGGCCAGCCCCACCACAGAGAGGCCGGTTGGTTCCTGCTCACCTCTGTGCCGTCCCTTCCCGACCTGACCCCAGTGCAGGGGATAAGCTTCAGACAAGTCTTTCCATGTCCCTCTGCATGACAATAGACTTCCTCCCCTCTCCCATTCCACAGGCCCACCCACCCGGGACATCCACCTTTGTCATTAGCTCAGGAGAGGATGCAAGATGAGAATCTCTGCTATTGTGTGGGGAGACTCAGTTTCCCGGGTTTCCCCCATGGACACATGTTCTTCAGCTGGGTCTGATTTTCTCCAGACAAGCTGTCTTGGGAAGGATTTGGCCAGCCCTACGAACCTGAAGGGAAAGGGCGGAGGGGGGTTCTCTCTCTGCCCCCGACAGCCCCGAGCTGGGTCGGTCCCTCAGACCTGGCCAGGGGCAGCCCATCCCCCGGCGCCCTTCCCCGGGGCATCCAAGGGCAGGCTCGGCGCCAGCCCCACCCCGCTCCCCACTGCCCGACCATCGTCCTCCCTCGGGGGGCCTGGGCAGGACAGGGACCCGGGTGTGGGAGGCCTCCAGATCTCAGGCCTGGCACACCGTTTACCAGGCTGCTTCCTCCTCTGACGGGGGCCCAGCACACGCCCCAGGAGACTTGGCAGCCGCCCCCAGGGCTCTATCCTCTGGAACTCGTCCCCTTGGAAGGGGCCTGGCCCAGGTGCCAGGTTCGGCTGGTCGGCCAGCCTCCTTTGGAGAAAGCAGGCAAGCCGAGCCAGGCTTGCAGTGGCCCTGGCGTGACACCTGCCACCTCAGGCAGAGGGCCTCCCGCGTGCCCTCCATGGCGGGTTTCTCCCCGGAGCCGTGGCCTGGGCACTAGGAAGGCCGGGCCTCCCCGACTCCCGGGAGGAGGGGCTAGCCCAGTTGCGCGCTGGCCCCCAAACCCTCTGGTGCCATCTGCCTGTCTCGGCACTTCTGACTCCACAGAGCCTTTCCTACATCTGGGCTGCCTGCCGTGGCAAAGTGCAGGCGTGGGGTGAGGCCATGGCTTTGTCTTTCCAGGAAAAAATGAGCCCCTGGCCGAAGCAGCAGGCCCAGGCAGAGCCTTGAGCTTGAAGCCCAGTAGGTCTGTGGCCCTCAGGGCCAGAGCAATGCTGTCAAGGCAGGGAAGCGGCCTGCAAGCTGAGTGGGAGTGGGGGAGGGGAGGGAGACAGCTGAAGCCGAGTCCAGAAGGGCGGCGATGGAAGAGCTGCAGCTGGGTCAGAGCCTGGAGGGAGGGCGGGGCCTTCACTGAGGACCCCCCCGCCCCCCGAGGCCAGCCCTAGGCCCCGGCGGTCGCGCATGCGCCCTTGGCCTGTGCGGTGTGTGGGGGCTTGAACCCAAGCCCGCAGGGCTCCCGGAGCGGCCAGAGAAAGAAGGGCCCATGGAGAGGTAGGCGAGGTGGGCAGGGGGCGCCACCTTACTCTCCTCAGCTCCCTGAGGGAGAGAGAGAGAGACAGAGACAGAGAGAGAGATCCCTGACCTCTGAGTCTCTGCCTCCACCGCTGGCTGGTGCCAACTCACGCGCCATCCCACTTCCAGCCATCACCCCCACGCCTGCCCCGGGGCCAGCCCCACCACAGAGAGGCCGGTTGGTTCCTGCTCACCTCTGTGCCGTCCCTTCCCGACCTGACCCCAGTGCAGGGGATAAGCTTCAGACAAGTCTTTCCATGTCCCTCTGCATGACAATAGACTTCCTCCCCTCTCCCATTCCACAGGCCCACCCACCCGGGACATCCACCTTTGTCATTAGCTCAGGAGAGGATGCAAGATGAGAATCTCTGCTATTGTGTGGGGAGACTCAGTTTCCCGGGTTTCCCCCATGGACACATGTTCTTCAGCTGGGTCTGATTTTCTCCAGACAAGCTGTCTTGGGAAGGATTTGGCCAGCCCTACGAACCTGAAGGGAAAGGGCGGAGGGGGGTTCTCTCTCTGCCCCCGACAGCCCCGAGCTGGGTCGGTCCCTCAGACCTGGCCAGGGGCAGCCCATCCCCCGGCGCCCTTCCCCGGGGCATCCAAGGGCAGGCTCGGCGCCAGCCCCACCCCGCTCCCCACTGCCCGACCATCGTCCTCCCTCGGGGGGCCTGGGCAGGACAGGGACCCGGGTGTGGGAGGCCTCCAGATCTCAGGCCTGGCACACCGTTTACCAGGCTGCTTCCTCCTCTGACGGGGGCCCAGCACACGCCCCAGGAGACTTGGCAGCCGCCCCCAGGGCTCTATCCTCTGGAACTCGTCCCCTTGGAAGGGGCCTGGCCCAGGTGCCAGGTTCGGCTGGTCGGCCAGCCTCCTTTGGAGAAAGCAGGCAAGCCGAGCCAGGCTTGCAGTGGCCCTGGCGTGACACCTGCCACCTCAGGCAGAGGGCCTCCCGCGTGCCCTCCATGGCGGGTTTCTCCCCGGAGCCGTGGCCTGGGCACTAGGAAGGCCGGGCCTCCCCGACTCCCGGGAGGAGGGGCTAGCCCAGTTGCGCGCTGGCCCCCAAACCCTCTGGTGCCATCTGCCTGTCTCGGCACTTCTGACTCCACAGAGCCTTTCCTACATCTGGGCTGCCTGCCGTGGCAAAGTGCAGGCGTGGGGTGAGGCCATGGCTTTGTCTTTCCAGGAAAAAATGAGCCCCTGGCCGAAGCAGCAGGCCCAGGCAGAGCCTTGAGCTTGAAGCCCAGTAGGTCTGTGGCCCTCAGGGCCAGAGCAATGCTGTCAAGGCAGGGAAGCGGCCTGCAAGCTGAGTGGGAGTGGGGGAGGGGAGGGAGACAGCTGAAGCCGAGTCCAGAAGGGCGGCGATGGAAGAGCTGCAGCTGGGTCAGAGCCTGGAGGGAGGGCGGGGCCTTCACTGAGGACCCCCCCGCCCCCCGAGGCCAGCCCTAGGCCCCGGCGGTCGCGCATGCGCCCTTGGCCTGTGCGGTGTGTGGGGGATTGAACCCAAGCCCGCAGGGCTCCCGGAGCGGCCAGAGAAAGAAGGGCCCATGGAGAGGTAGGCGAGGTGGGCAGGGGGCGCCACCTTACTCTCCTCAGCTCCCTGAGGGAGAGAGAGAGAGACAGAGACAGAGAGAGAGATCCCTGACCTCTGAGTCTCTGCCTCCACCGCTGGCTGGTGCCAACTCACGCGCCATCCCACTTCCAGCCATCACCCCCACGCCTGCCCCGGGGCCAGCCCCACCACAGAGAGGCCGGTTGGTTCCTGCTCACCTCTGTGCCGTCCCTTCCCGACCTGACCCCAGTGCAGGGGATAAGCTTCAGACAAGTCTTTCCATGTCCCTCTGCATGACAATAGACTTCCTCCCCTCTCCCATTCCACAGGCCCACCCACCCGGGACATCCACCTTTGTCATTAGCTCAGGAGAGGATGCAAGATGAGAATCTCTGCTATTGTGTGGGGAGACTCAGTTTCCCGGGTTTCCCCCATGGACACATGTTCTTCAGCTGGGTCTGATTTTCTCCAGACAAGCTGTCTTGGGAAGGATTTGGCCAGCCCTACGAACCTGAAGGGAAAGGGCGGAGGGGGGTTCTCTCTCTGCCCCCGACAGCCCCGAGCTGGGTCGGTCCCTCAGACCTGGCCAGGGGCAGCCCATCCCCCGGCGCCCTTCCCCGGGGCATCCAAGGGCAGGCTCGGCGCCAGCCCCACCCCGCTCCCCACTGCCCGACCATCGTCCTCCCTCGGGGGGCCTGGGCAGGACAGGGACCCGGGTGTGGGAGGCCTCCAGATCTCAGGCCTGGCACACCGTTTACCAGGCTGCTTCCTCCTCTGACGGGGGCCCAGCACACGCCCCAGGAGACTTGGCAGCCGCCCCCAGGGCTCTATCCTCTGGAACTCGTCCCCTTGGAAGGGGCCTGGCCCAGGTGCCAGGTTCGGCTGGTCGGCCAGCCTCCTTTGGAGAAAGCAGGCAAGCCGAGCCAGGCTTGCAGTGGCCCTGGCGTGACACCTGCCACCTCAGGCAGAGGGCCTCCCGCGTGCCCTCCATGGCGGGTTTCTCCCCGGAGCCGTGGCCTGGGCACTAGGAAGGCCGGGCCTCCCCGACTCCCGGGAGGAGGGGCTAGCCCAGTTGCGCGCTGGCCCCCAAACCCTCTGGTGCCATCTGCCTGTCTCGGCACTTCTGACTCCACAGAGCCTTTCCTACATCTGGGCTGCCTGCCGTGGCAAAGTGCAGGCGTGGGGTGAGGCCATGGCTTTGTCTTTCCAGGAAAAAATGAGCCCCTGGCCGAAGCAGCAGGCCCAGGCAGAGCCTTGAGCTTGAAGCCCAGTAGGTCTGTGGCCCTCAGGGCCAGAGCAATGCTGTCAAGGCAGGGAAGCGGCCTGCAAGCTGAGTGGGAGTGGGGGAGGGGAGGGAGACAGCTGAAGCCGAGTCCAGAAGGGCGGCGATGGAAGAGCTGCAGCTGGGTCAGAGCCTGGAGGGAGGGCGGGGCCTTCACTGAGGACCCCCCCGCCCCCCGAGGCCAGCCCTAGGCCCCGGCGGTCGCGCATGCGCCCTTGGCCTGTGCGGTGTGTGGGGGCTTGAACCCAAGCCCGCAGGGCTCCCGGAGCGGCCAGAGAAAGAAGGGCCCATGGAGAGGTAGGCGAGGTGGGCAGGGGGCGCCACCTTACTCTCCTCAGCTCCCTGAGGGAGAGAGAGAGAGACAGAGACAGAGAGAGAGATCCCTGACCTCTGAGTCTCTGCCTCCACCGCTGGCTGGTGCCAACTCACGCGCCATCCCACTTCCAGCCATCACCCCCACGCCTGCCCCGGGGCCAGCCCCACCACAGAGAGGCCGGTTGGTTCCTGCTCACCTCTGTGCCGTCCCTTCCCGACCTGACCCCAGTGCAGGGGATAAGCTTCAGACAAGTCTTTCCATGTCCCTCTGCATGACAATAGACTTCCTCCCCTCTCCCATTCCACAGGCCCACCCACCCGGGACATCCACCTTTGTCATTAGCTCAGGAGAGGATGCAAGATGAGAATCTCTGCTATTGTGTGGGGAGACTCAGTTTCCCGGGTTTCCCCCATGGACACATGTTCTTCAGCTGGGTCTGATTTTCTCCAGACAAGCTGTCTTGGGAAGGATTTGGCCAGCCCTACGAACCTGAAGGGAAAGGGCGGAGGGGGGTTCTCTCTCTGCCCCCGACAGCCCCGAGCTGGGTCGGTCCCTCAGACCTGGCCAGGGGCAGCCCATCCCCCGGCGCCCTTCCCCGGGGCATCCAAGGGCAGGCCCGGCGCCAGCCCCACCCCGCTCGCCACTGCCCGACCATCGTCCTCCCTCGGGGGGCCTGGGCAGGACAGGGACCCGGGTGTGGGAGGCCTCCAGATCTCAGGCCTGGCACACCGTTTACCAGGCTGCTTCCTCCTCTGACGGGGGCCCAGCACACGCCCCAGGAGACTTGGCAGCCGCCCCCAGGGCTCTATCCTCTGGAACTCGTCCCCTTGGAAGGGGCCTGGCCCAGGTGCCAGGTTCGGCTGGTCGGCCAGCCTCCTTTGGAGAAAGCAGGCAAGCCGAGCCAGGCTTGCAGTGGCCCTGGCGTGACACCTGCCACCTCAGGCAGAGGGCCTCCCGCGTGCCCTCCATGGCGGGTTTCTCCCCGGAGCCGTGGCCTGGGCACTAGGAAGGCCGGGCCTCCCCGACTCCCGGGAGGAGGGGCTAGCCCAGTTGCGCGCTGGCCCCCAAACCCTCTGGTGCCATCTGCCTGTCTCGGCACTTCTGACTCCACAGAGCCTTTCCTACATCTGGGCTGCCTGCCGTGGCAAAGTGCAGGCGTGGGGTGAGGCCATGGCTTTGTCTTTCCAGGAAAAAATGAGCCCCTGGCCGAAGCAGCAGGCCCAGGCAGAGCCTTGAGCTTGAAGCCCAGTAGGTCTGTGGCCCTCAGGGCCAGAGCAATGCTGTCAAGGCAGGGAAGCGGCCTGCAAGCTGAGTGGGAGTGGGGGAGGGGAGGGAGACAGCTGAAGCCGAGTCCAGAAGGGCGGCGATGGAAGAGCTGCAGCTGGGTCAGAGCCTGGAGGGAGGGCGGGGCCTTCACTGAGGACCCCCCCGCCCCCCGAGGCCAGCCCTAGGCCCCGGCGGTCGCGCATGCGCCCTTGGCCTGTGCGGTGTGTGGGGGCTTGAACCCAAGCCCGCAGGGCTCCCGGAGCGGCCAGAGAAAGAAGGGCCCATGGAGAGGTAGGCGAGGTGGGCAGGGGGCGCCACCTTACTCTCCTCAGCTCCCTGAGGGAGAGAGAGAGAGACAGAGACAGAGAGAGAGATCCCTGACCTCTGAGTCTCTGCCTCCACCGCTGGCTGGTGCCAACTCACGCGCCATCCCACTTCCAGCCATCACCCCCACGCCTGCCCCGGGGCCAGCCCCACCACAGAGAGGCCGGTTGGTTCCTGCTCACCTCTGTGCCGTCCCTTCCCGACCTGACCCCAGTGCAGGGGATAAGCTTCAGACAAGTCTTTCCATGTCCCTCTGCATGACAATAGACTTCCTCCCCTCTCCCATTCCACAGGCCCACCCACCCGGGACATCCACCTTTGTCATTAGCTCAGGAGAGGATGCAAGATGAGAATCTCTGCTATTGTGTGGGGAGACTCAGTTTCCCGGGTTTCCCCCATGGACACATGTTCTTCAGCTGGGTCTGATTTTCTCCAGACAAGCTGTCTTGGGAAGGATTTGGCCAGCCCTACGAACCTGAAGGGAAAGGGCGGAGGGGGGTTCTCTCTCTGCCCCCGACAGCCCCGAGCTGGGTCGGTCCCTCAGACCTGGCCAGGGGCAGCCCATCCCCCGGCGCCCTTCCCCGGGGCATCCAAGGGCAGGCCCGGCGCCAGCCCCACCCCGCTCGCCACTGCCCGACCATCGTCCTCCCTCGGGGGGCCTGGGCAGGACAGGGACCCGGGTGTGGGAGGCCTCCAGATCTCAGGCCTGGCACACCGTTTACCAGGCTGCTTCCTCCTCTGACGGGGGCCCAGCACACGCCCCAGGAGACTTGGCAGCCGCCCCCAGGGCTCTATCCTCTGGAACTCGTCCCCTTGGAAGGGGCCTGGCCCAGGTGCCAGGTTCGGCTGGTCGGCCAGCCTCCTTTGGAGAAAGCAGGCAAGCCGAGCCAGGCTTGCAGTGGCCCTGGCGTGACACCTGCCACCTCAGGCAGAGGGCCTCCCGCGTGCCCTCCATGGCGGGTTTCTCCCCGGAGCCGTGGCCTGGGCACTAGGAAGGCCGGGCCTCCCCGACTCCCGGGAGGAGGGGCTAGCCCAGTTGCGCGCTGGCCCCCAAACCCTCTGGTGCCATCTGCCTGTCTCGGCACTTCTGACTCCACAGAGCCTTTCCTACATCTGGGCTGCCTGCCGTGGCAAAGTGCAGGCGTGGGGTGAGGCCATGGCTTTGTCTTTCCAGGAAAAAATGAGCCCCTGGCCGAAGCAGCAGGCCCAGGCAGAGCCTTGAGCTTGAAGCCCAGTAGGTCTGTGGCCCTCAGGGCCAGAGCAATGCTGTCAAGGCAGGGAAGCGGCCTGCAAGCTGAGTGGGAGTGGGGGAGGGGAGGGAGACAGCTGAAGCCGAGTCCAGAAGGGCGGCGATGGAAGAGCTGCAGCTGGGTCAGAGCCTGGAGGGAGGGCGGGGCCTTCACTGAGGACCCCCCCGCCCCCCGATGCCAGCCCTAGGCCCCGGCGGTCGCGCATGCGCCCTTGGCCTGTGCGGTGTGTGGGGGCTTGAACCCAAGCCCGCAGGGCTCCCGGAGCGGCCAGAGAAAGAAGGGCCCATGGAGAGGTAGGCGAGGTGGGCAGGGGGCGCCACCTTACTCTCCTCAGCTCCCTGAGGGAGAGAGAGAGAGACAGAGACAGAGAGAGAGAGATCCCTGACCTCTGAGTCTCTGCCTCCACCGCTGGCTGGTGCCAACTCACGCGCCATCCCACTTCCAGCCATCACCCCCACGCCTGCCCCGGGGCCAGCCCCACCACAGAGAGGCCGGTTGGTTCCTGCTCACCTCTGTGCCGTCCCTTCCCGACCTGACCCCAGTGCAGGGGATAAGCTTCAGACAAGTCTTTCCATGTCCCTCTGCATGACAATAGACTTCCTCCCCTCTCCCATTCCACAGGCCCACCCACCCGGGACATCCACCTTTGTCATTAGCTCAGGAGAGGATGCAAGATGAGAATCTCTGCTATTGTGTGGGGAGACTCAGTTTCCCGGGTTTCCCCCATGGACACATGTTCTTCAGCTGGGTCTGATTTTCTCCAGACAAGCTGTCTTGGGAAGGATTTGGCCAGCCCTACGAACCTGAAGGGAAAGGGCGGAGGGGGGTTCTCTCTCTGCCCCCGACAGCCCCGAGCTGGGTCGGTCCCTCAGACCTGGCCAGGGGCAGCCCATCCCCCGGCGCCCTTCCCCGGGGCATCCAAGGGCAGGCCCGGCGCCAGCCCCACCCCGCTCGCCACTGCCCGACCATCGTCCTCCCTCGGGGGGCCTGGGCAGGACAGGGACCCGGGTGTGGGAGGCCTCCAGATCTCAGGCCTGGCACACCGTTTACCAGGCTGCTTCCTCCTCTGACGGGGGCCCAGCACACGCCCCAGGAGACTTGGCAGCCGCCCCCAGGGCTCTATCCTCTGGAACTCGTCCCCTTGGAAGGGGCCTGGCCCAGGTGCCAGGT
Organism: Diceros bicornis minor; assembly: GCF_020826845.1. Taxonomy (NCBI): domain Eukaryota; kingdom Metazoa; phylum Chordata; class Mammalia; order Perissodactyla; family Rhinocerotidae; genus Diceros; species Diceros bicornis. The sequence continues at coordinate 1,294,883 of NW_026691039.1, forward strand.
TCGGCTGGTCGGCCAGCCTCCTTTGGAGAAAGCAGGCAAGCCGAGCCAGGCTTGCAGTGGCCCTGGCGTGACACCTGCCACCTCAGGCAGAGGGCCTCCCGCGTGCCCTCCATGGCGGGTTTCTCCCCGGAGCCGTGGCCTGGGCACTAGGAAGGCCGGGCCTCCCCGACTCCCGGGAGGAGGGGCTAGCCCAGTTGCGCGCTGGCCCCCAAACCCTCTGGTGCCATCTGCCTGTCTCGGCACTTCTGACTCCACAGAGCCTTTCCTACATCTGGGCTGCCTGCCGTGGCAAAGTGCAGGCGTGGGGTGAGGCCATGGCTTTGTCTTTCCAGGAAAAAATGAGCCCCTGGCCGAAGCAGCAGGCCCAGGCAGAGCCTTGAGCTTGAAGCCCAGTAGGTCTGTGGCCCTCAGGGCCAGAGCAATGCTGTCAAGGCAGGGAAGCGGCCTGCAAGCTGAGTGGGAGTGGGGGAGGGGAGGGAGACAGCTGAAGCCGAGTCCAGAAGGGCGGCGATGGAAGAGCTGCAGCTGGGTCAGAGCCTGGAGGGAGGGCGGGGCCTTCACTGAGGACCCCCCCGCCCCCCGAGGCCAGCCCTAGGCCCCGGCGGTCGCGCATGCGCCCTTGGCCTGTGCGGTGTGTGGGGGCTTGAACCCAAGCCCGCAGGGCTCCCGGAGCGGCCAGAGAAAGAAGGGCCCATGGAGAGGTAGGCGAGGTGGGCAGGGGGCGCCACCTTACTCTCCTCAGCTCCCTGAGGGAGAGAGAGAGAGACAGAGACAGAGAGAGAGATCCCTGACCTCTGAGTCTCTGCCTCCACCGCTGGCTGGTGCCAACTCACGCGCCATCCCACTTCCAGCCATCACCCCCACGCCTGCCCCGGGGCCAGCCCCACCACAGAGAGGCCGGTTGGTTCCTGCTCACCTCTGTGCCGTCCCTTCCCGACCTGACCCCAGTGCAGGGGATAAGCTTCAGACAAGTCTTTCCATGTCCCTCTGCATGACAATAGACTTCCTCCCCTCTCCCATTCCACAGGCCCACCCACCCGGGACATCCACCTTTGTCATTAGCTCAGGAGAGGATGCAAGATGAGAATCTCTGCTATTGTGTGGGGAGACTCAGTTTCCCGGGTTTCCCCCATGGACACATGTTCTTCAGCTGGGTCTGATTTTCTCCAGACAAGCTGTCTTGGGAAGGATTTGGCCAGCCCTACGAACCTGAAGGGAAAGGGCGGAGGGGGGTTCTCTCTCTGCCCCCGACAGCCCCGAGCTGGGTCGGTCCCTCAGACCTGGCCAGGGGCAGCCCATCCCCCGGCGCCCTTCCCCGGGGCATCCAAGGGCAGGCCCGGCGCCAGCCCCACCCCGCTCGCCACTGCCCGACCATCGTCCTCCCTCGGGGGGCCTGGGCAGGACAGGGACCCGGGTGTGGGAGGCCTCCAGATCTCAGGCCTGGCACACCGTTTACCAGGCTGCTTCCTCCTCTGACGGGGGCCCAGCACACGCCCCAGGAGACTTGGCAGCCGCCCCCAGGGCTCTATCCTCTGGAACTCGTCCCCTTGGAAGGGGCCTGGCCCAGGTGCCAGGTTCGGCTGGTCGGCCAGCCTCCTTTGGAGAAAGCAGGCAAGCCGAGCCAGGCTTGCAGTGGCCCTGGCGTGACACCTGCCACCTCAGGCAGAGGGCCTCCCGCGTGCCCTCCATGGCGGGTTTCTCCCCGGAGCCGTGGCCTGGGCACTAGGAAGGCCGGGCCTCCCCGACTCCCGGGAGGAGGGGCTAGCCCAGTTGCGCGCTGGCCCCCAAACCCTCTGGTGCCATCTGCCTGTCTCGGCACTTCTGACTCCACAGAGCCTTTCCTACATCTGGGCTGCCTGCCGTGGCAAAGTGCAGGCGTGGGGTGAGGCCATGGCTTTGTCTTTCCAGGAAAAAATGAGCCCCTGGCCGAAGCAGCAGGCCCAGGCAGAGCCTTGAGCTTGAAGCCCAGTAGGTCTGTGGCCCTCAGGGCCAGAGCAATGCTGTCAAGGCAGGGAAGCGGCCTGCAAGCTGAGTGGGAGTGGGGGAGGGGAGGGAGACAGCTGAAGCCGAGTCCAGAAGGGCGGCGATGGAAGAGCTGCAGCTGGGTCAGAGCCTGGAGGGAGGGCGGGGCCTTCACTGAGGACCCCCCCGCCCCCCGAGGCCAGCCCTAGGCCCCGGCGGTCGCGCATGCGCCCTTGGCCTGTGCGGTGTGTGGGGGCTTGAACCCAAGCCCGCAGGGCTCCCGGAGCGGCCAGAGAAAGAAGGGCCCATGGAGAGGTAGGCGAGGTGGGCAGGGGGCGCCACCTTACTCTCCTCAGCTCCCTGAGGGAGAGAGAGAGAGACAGAGACAGAGAGAGAGATCCCTGACCTCTGAGTCTCTGCCTCCACCGCTGGCTGGTGCCAACTCACGCGCCATCCCACTTCCAGCCATCACCCCCACGCCTGCCCCGGGGCCAGCCCCACCACAGAGAGGCCGGTTGGTTCCTGCTCACCTCTGTGCCGTCCCTTCCCGACCTGACCCCAGTGCAGGGGATAAGCTTCAGACAAGTCTTTCCATGTCCCTCTGCATGACAATAGACTTCCTCCCCTCTCCCATTCCACAGGCCCACCCACCCGGGACATCCACCTTTGTCATTAGCTCAGGAGAGGATGCAAGATGAGAATCTCTGCTATTGTGTGGGGAGACTCAGTTTCCCGGGTTTCCCCCATGGACACATGTTCTTCAGCTGGGTCTGATTTTCTCCAGACAAGCTGTCTTGGGAAGGATTTGGCCAGCCCTACGAACCTGAAGGGAAAGGGCGGAGGGGGGTTCTCTCTCTGCCCCCGACAGCCCCGAGCTGGGTCGGTCCCTCAGACCTGGCCAGGGGCAGCCCATCCCCCGGCGCCCTTCCCCGGGGCATCCAAGGGCAGGCCCGGCGCCAGCCCCACCCCGCTCGCCACTGCCCGACCATCGTCCTCCCTCGGGGGGCCTGGGCAGGACAGGGACCCGGGTGTGGGAGGCCTCCAGATCTCAGGCCTGGCACACCGTTTACCAGGCTGCTTCCTCCTCTGACGGGGGCCCAGCACACGCCCCAGGAGACTTGGCAGCCGCCCCCAGGGCTCTATCCTCTGGAACTCGTCCCCTTGGAAGGGGCCTGGCCCAGGTGCCAGGTTCGGCTGGTCGGCCAGCCTCCTTTGGAGAAAGCAGGCAAGCCGAGCCAGGCTTGCAGTGGCCCTGGCGTGACACCTGCCACCTCAGGCAGAGGGCCTCCCGCGTGCCCTCCATGGCGGGTTTCTCCCCGGAGCCGTGGCCTGGGCACTAGGAAGGCCGGGCCTCCCCGACTCCCGGGAGGAGGGGCTAGCCCAGTTGCGCGCTGGCCCCCAAACCCTCTGGTGCCATCTGCCTGTCTCGGCACTTCTGACTCCACAGAGCCTTTCCTACATCTGGGCTGCCTGCCGTGGCAAAGTGCAGGCGTGGGGTGAGGCCATGGCTTTGTCTTTCCAGGAAAAAATGAGCCCCTGGCCGAAGCAGCAGGCCCAGGCAGAGCCTTGAGCTTGAAGCCCAGTAGGTCTGTGGCCCTCAGGGCCAGAGCAATGCTGTCAAGGCAGGGAAGCGGCCTGCAAGCTGAGTGGGAGTGGGGGAGGGGAGGGAGACAGCTGAAGCCGAGTCCAGAAGGGCGGCGATGGAAGAGCTGCAGCTGGGTCAGAGCCTGGAGGGAGGGCGGGGCCTTCACTGAGGACCCCCCCGCCCCCCGAGGCCAGCCCTAGGCCCCGGCGGTCGCGCATGCGCCCTTGGCCTGTGCGGTGTGTGGGGGCTTGAACCCAAGCCCGCAGGGCTCCCGGAGCGGCCAGAGAAAGAAGGGCCCATGGAGAGGTAGGCGAGGTGGGCAGGGGGCGCCACCTTACTCTCCTCAGCTCCCTGAGGGAGAGAGAGAGAGACAGAGACAGAGAGAGAGATCCCTGACCTCTGAGTCTCTGCCTCCACCGCTGGCTGGTGCCAACTCACGCGCCATCCCACTTCCAGCCATCACCCCCACGCCTGCCCCGGGGCCAGCCCCACCACAGAGAGGCCGGTTGGTTCCTGCTCACCTCTGTGCCCTCCCTTCCCGACCTGACCCCAGTGCAGGGGATAAGCTTCAGACAAGTCTTTCCATGTCCCTCTGCATGACAATAGACTTCCTCCCCTCTCCCATTCCACAGGCCCACCCACCCGGGACATCCACCTTTGTCATTAGCTCAGGAGAGGATGCAAGATGAGAATCTCTGCTATTGTGTGGGGAGACTCAGTTTCCCGGGTTTCCCCCATGGACACATGTTCTTCAGCTGGGTCTGATTTTCTCCAGACAAGCTGTCTTGGGAAGGATTTGGCCAGCCCTACGAACCTGAAGGGAAAGGGCGGAGGGGGGTTCTCTCTCTGCCCCCGACAGCCCCGAGCTGGGTCGGTCCCTCAGACCTGGCCAGGGGCAGCCCATCCCCCGGCGCCCTTCCCCGGGGCATCCAAGGGCAGGCTCGGCGCCAGCCCCACCCCGCTCGCCACTGCCCGACCATCGTCCTCCCTCGGGGGGCCTGGGCAGGACAGGGACCCGGGTGTGGGAGGCCTCCAGATCTCAGGCCTGGCACACCGTTTACCAGGCTGCTTCCTCCTCTGACGGGGGCCCAGCACACGCCCCAGGAGACTTGGCAGCCGCCCCCAGGGCTCTATCCTCTGGAACTCGTCCCCTTGGAAGGGGCCTGGCCCAGGTGCCAGGTTCGGCTGGTCGGCCAGCCTCCTTTGGAGAAAGCAGGCAAGCCGAGCCAGGCTTGCAGTGGCCCTGGCGTGACACCTGCCACCTCAGGCAGAGGGCCTCCCGCGTGCCCTCCATGGCGGGTTTCTCCCCGGAGCCGTGGCCTGGGCACTAGGAAGGCCGGGCCTCCCCGACTCCCGGGAGGAGGGGCTAGCCCAGTTGCGCGCTGGCCCCCAAACCCTCTGTGCCATCTGCCTGTCTCGGCACTTCTGACTCCACAGAGCCTTTCCTACATCTGGGCTGCCTGCCGTGGCAAAGTGCAGGCGTGGGGTGAGGCCATGGCTTTGTCTTTCCAGGAAAAAATGAGCCCCTGGCCGAAGCAGCAGGCCCAGGCAGAGCCTTGAGCTTGAAGCCCAGTAGGTCTGTGGCCCTCAGGGCCAGAGCAATGCTGTCAAGGCAGGGAAGCGGCTCTGCAAGCTGAGTGGGAGTGGGGGAGGGGAGGGAGACAGCTGAAGCCGAGTCCAGAAGGGCGGCGATGGAAGAGCTTGCAGCTGGGTCAGAGCCTGGAGGGAGGGCGGGGCCTTCACTGAGGACCCCCCCGCCCCCCGAGGCCAGCCCTAGGCCCCGGCGGTCGCGCATGCGCCCTTGGCCTGTGCGGTGTGTGGGGGCTTGAACCCAAGCCCGCAGGGCTCCCGGAGCGGCCAGAGAAAGAAGGGCCCATGGAGAGGTAGGCGAGGTGGGCAGGGGGCGCCACCTTACTCTCCTCAGCTCCCTGAGGGAGAGAGAGAGAGACAGAGACAGAGAGAGAGATCCCTGACCTCTGAGTCTCTGCCTCCACCGCTGGCTGGTGCCAACTCACGCGCCATCCCACTTCCAGCCATCACCCCCACGCCTGCCCCGGGGCCAGCCCCACCACAGAGAGGCCGGTTGGTTCCTGCTCACCTCTGTGCCGTCCCTTCCCGACCTGACCCCAGTGCAGGGGATAAGCTTCAGACAAGTCTTTCCATGTCCTCTGCATGACAATAGACTTCCTCCCCTCTCCCATTCCACAGGCCCACCCACCCGGGACATCCACCTTTGTCATTAGCTCAGGAGAGGATGCAAGATGAGAATCTCTGCTATTGTGTGGGGAGACTCAGTTTCCCGGGTTTCCCCCATGGACACATGTTCTTCAGCTGGGTCTGATTTTCTCCAGACAAGCTGTCTTGGGAAGGATTTGGCCAGCCCTACGAACCTGAAGGGAAAGGGCGGAGGGGGGTTCTCTCTCTGCCCCCGACAGCCCCGAGCTGGGTCGGTCCCTCAGACCTGGCCAGGGGCAGCCCATCCCCCGGCGCCCTTCCCCGGGGCATCCAAGGGCAGGCCCGGCGCCAGCCCCACCCCGCTCGCCACTGCCCGACCATCGTCCTCCCTCGGGGGGCCTGGGCAGGACAGGGACCCGGGTGTGGGAGGCCTCCAGATCTCAGGCCTGGCACACCGTTTACCAGGCTGCTTCCTCCTCTGACGGGGGCCCAGCACACGCCCCAGGAGACTTGGCAGCCGCCCCCAGGGCTCTATCCTCTGGAACTCGTCCCCTTGGAAGGGGCCTGGCCCAGGTGCCAGGTTCGGCTGGTCGGCCAGCCTCCTTTGGAGAAAGCAGGCAAGCCGAGCCAGGCTTGCAGTGGCCCTGGCGTGACACCTGCCACCTCAGGCAGAGGGCCTCCCGCGTGCCCTCCATGGCGGGTTTCTCCCCGGAGCCGTGGCCTGGGCACTAGGAAGGCCGGGCCTCCCCGACTCCCGGGAGGAGGGGCTAGCCCAGTTGCGCGCTGGCCCCCAAACCCTCTGGTGCCATCTGCCTGTCTCAGCACTTCTGACTCCACAGAGCCTTTCCTACATCTGGGCTGCCTGCCGTGGCAAAGTGCAGGCGTGGGGTGAGGCCATGGCTTTGTCTTTCCAGGAAAAAATGAGCCCCTGGCCGAAGCAGCAGGCCCAGGCAGAGCCTTGAGCTTGAAGCCCAGTAGGTCTGTGGCCCTCAGGGCCAGAGCAATGCTGTCAAGGCAGGGAAGCGGCCTGCAAGCTGAGTGGGAGTGGGGGAGGGGAGGGAGACAGCTGAAGCCGAGTCCAGAAGGGCGGCGATGGAAGAGCTGCAGCTGGGTCAGAGCCTGGAGGGAGGGCGGGGCCTTCACTGAGGACCCCCCCGCCCCCCGAGGCCAGCCCTAGGCCCCGGCGGTCGCGCATGCGCCCTTGGCCTGTGCGGTGTGTGGGGGGCTTGAACCCAAGCCCGCAGGGCTCCCTGAGCGGCCAGAGAAAGAAGGGCCCATGGAGAGGTAGGCGAGGTGGGCAGGGGGCGCCACCTTACTCTCCTCAGCTCCCTGAGGGAGAGAGAGAGAGACAGAGACAGAGAGAGAGATCCCTGACCTCTGAGTCTCTGCCTCCACCGCTGGCTGGTGCCAACTCACGCGCCATCCCACTTCCAGCCATCACCCCCACGCCTGCCCCGGGGCCAGCCCCACCACAGAGAGGCCGGTTGGTTCCTGCTCACCTCTGTGCCGTCCCTTCCCGACCTGACCCCAGTGCAGGGGATAAGCTTCAGACAAGTCTTTCCATGTCCCTCTGCATGACAATAGACTTCCTCCCCTCTCCCATTCCACAGGCCCACCCACCCGGGACATCACCTTTGTCATTAGCTCAGGAGAGGATGCAAGATGAGAATCTCTGCTATTGTGTGGGGAGACTCAGTTTCCCGGGTTTCCCCCATGGACACATGTTCTTCAGCTGGGTCTGATTTTCTCCAGACAAGCTGTCTTGGAAGGATTTGGCCAGCCCTACGAACCTGAAGGGAAAGGGCGGAGGGGGGTTCTCTCTCTGCCCCCGACAGCCCCGAGCTGGGTCGGTCCCTCAGACCTGGCCAGGGCAGCCCATCCCCCGGCGCCCTTCCCCGGGGCATCCAAGGGCAGGCCCGGCGCCAGCCCCACCCCGCTCGCCACTGCCCGACCATCGTCCTCCCTCGGGGGGCCTGGGCAGGACAGGGACCCGGGTGTGGGAGGCCTCCAGATCTCAGGCCTGGCACACCGTTTACCAGGCTGCTTCCTCCTCTGACGGGGGCCCAGCACACGCCCCCAGGAGACTTGGCAGCCGCCCCCAGGGCTCTATCCTCTGGAACTCGTCCCCTTGGAAGGGGCCTGGCCCAGGTGCCAGGTTCGGCTGGTCGGCCAGCCTCCTTTGGAGAAAGCAGGCAAGCCGAGCCAGGCTTGCAGTGGCCCTGGCGTGACACCTGCCACCTCAGGCAGAGGGCCTCCCGCGTGCCCTCCATGGCGGGTTTCTCCCCGGAGCCGTGGCCTGGGCACTAGGAAGGCCGGGCCTCCCCGACTCCCGGGAGGAGGGGCTAGCCCAGTTGCGCGCTGGCCCCCAAACCCTCTGGTGCCATCTGCCTGTCTCGGCACTTCTGACTCCACAGAGCCTTTCCTACATCTGGGCTGCCTGCCGTGGCAAAGTGCAGGCGTGGGGTGAGGCCATGGCTTTGTCTTTCCAGGAAAAAATGAGCCCCTGGCCGAAGCAGCAGGCCCAGGCAGAGCCTTGAGCTTGAAGCCCAGTAGGTCTGTGGCCCTCAGGGCCAGAGCAATGCTGTCAAGGCAGGGAAGCGGCCTGCAAGCTGAGTGGGAGTGGGGGAGGGGAGGGAGACAGCTGAAGCCGAGTCCAGAAGGGCGGCGATGGAAGAGCTGCAGCTGGGTCAGAGCCTGGAGGGAGGGCGGGGCCTTCACTGAGGACCCCCCCGCCCCCCGAGGCCAGCCCTAGGCCCCGGCGGTCGCGCATGCGCCCTTGGCCTGTGCGGTGTGTGGGGGCTTGAACCCAAGCCCGCAGGGCTCCCTGAGCGGCCAGAGAAAGAAGGGCCCATGGAGAGGTAGGCGAGGTGGGCAGGGGGCGCCACCTTACTCTCCTCAGCTCCCTGAGGGAGAGAGAGAGAGACAGAGACAGAGAGAGAGATCCCTGACCTCTGAGTCTCTGCCTCCACCGCTGGCTGGTGCCAACTCACGCGCCATCCCACTTCCAGCCATCACCCCCCACGCCTGCCCCGGGGCCAGCCCCACCACAGAGAGGCGGTTGGTTCCTGCTCACCTCTGTGCCGTCCCTTCCCGACCTGACCCCAGTGCAGGGGATAAGCTTCAGACAAGTCTTTTCCATGTCCCTCTGCATGACAATAGACTTCCTCCCCTCTCCCATTCCACAGGCCCACCCACCCGGGACATCCACCTTTGTCATTAGCTCAGGAGAGGATGCAAGATGAGAATCTCTGCTATTGTGTGGGGAGACTCAGTTTCCCGGGTTTCCCCCATGGACACATGTTCTTCAGCTGGGGTCTGATTTTCTCCAGACAAGCTGTCTTGGGAAGGATTTGGCCAGCCCTACGAACCTGAAGGGAAAGGGCGGAGGGGGGGTTCTCTCTCTGCCCCCGACAGCCCCGAGCTGGGTCGGTCCCTCAGACCTGGCCAGGGCAGCCCATCCCCCGGCGCCCTTCCCCGGGGCATCCAAGGGCAGGCCCGGCGCCAGCCCCACCACCGCTCGCCACTGCCCGACCATCGTCCTCCCTCGGGGGGCCTGGGCAGGACAGGGACCCGGGTGTGGGAGGCCTCCAGATCTCAGGCCTGGCACACCGTTTACCAGGCTGCTTCCTCCTCTGACCGGGGGCCCAGCACACGCCCCAGGAGACTTGGCAGCCGCCCCCAGGGCTCTATCCTCTGGAACTCGTCCCCTTGGAAGGGGCCTGGCCCAGGTGCCAGGTTCGGCTGGTCGGCCAGCCTCCTTTGGAGAAAGCAGGCAAGCCGAGCCAGGCTTGCAGTGGCCCTGGCGTGACACCTGCCACCTCAGGCAGAGGGCCTCCCGCGTGCCCTCCATGGCGGGTTTCTCCCCGGAGCCGTGGCCTGGGCACTAGGAAGGCCGGGCCTCCCCGACTCCCGGGAGGAGGGGCTAGCCCAGTTGCGCGCTGGCCCCCCAAACCCTCTGGTGCCATCTGCCTGTCTCGGCACTTCTGACTCCACAGAGCCTTTCCTACATCTGGGCTGCCTGCCGTGGCAAAGTGCAGGCGTGGGGTGAGGCCATGGCTTTGTCTTTCCAGGAAAAAATGAGCCCCTGGCCGAAGCAGCAGGCCCAGGCAGAGCCTTGAGCTTGAAGCCCAGTAGGTCTGTGGCCCTCAGGGCCAGAGCAATGCTGTCAAGGCAGGGAAGCGGCCTGCAAGCTGAGTGGGAGTGGGGGAGGGGAGGGAGACAGCTGAAGCCGAGTCCAGAAGGGCGGCGATGGAAGAGCTGCAGCTGGGTCAGAGCCTGGAGGGAGGGCGGGGCCTTCACTGAGGACCCCCCCGCCCCCCGAGGCCAGCCCTAGGCCCCGGCGGTCGCGCATGCGCCCTTGGCCTGTGCGGTGTGTGGGGGCTTGAACCCAAGCCCGCAGGGCTCCCTGAGCGGCCAGAGAAAGAAGGGCCCATGGAGAGGTAGGCGAGGTGGGCAGGGGGCGCCACCTTACTCTCCTCAGCTCCCTGAGGGAGAGAGAGAGAGACAGAGACAGAGAGAGAGATCCCTGACCTCTGAGTCTCTGCCTCCACCGCTGGCTGGTGCCAACTCACGCGCCATCCCACTTCCAGCCATCACCCCCACGCCTGCCCCGGGGCCAGCCCCACCACAGAGAGGCCGGTTGGTTCCTGCTCACCTCTGTGCCGTCCCTTCCCGACCTGACCCCAGTGCAGGGGATAAGCTTCAGACAAGTCTTTCCATGTCCCTCTGCATGACAATAGACTTCCTCCCCTCTCCCATTCCACAGGCCCACCCACCCGGGACATCCACCTTTGTCATTAGCTCAGGAGAGGATGCAAGATGAGAATCTCTGCTATTGTGTGGGGAGACTCAGTTTCCCGGGTTTCCCCCATGGACACATGTTCTTCAGCTGGGTCTGATTTTCTCCAGACAAGCTGTCTTGGGAAGGATTTGGCCAGCCCTACGAACCTGAAGGGAAAGGGCGGAGGGGGGTTCTCTCTCTGCCCCCGACAGCCCCGAGCTGGGTCGGTCCCTCAGACCTGGCCAGGGGCAGCCCATCCCCCGGCGCCCTTCCCCGGGGCATCCAAGGGCAGGCCCGGCGCCAGCCCCACCCCGCTCGCCACTGCTCCGACCATCGTCCTCCCTCGGGGGGGCCTGGGCAGGACAGGGACCCGGGTGTGGGAGGCCTCCAGATCTCAGGCCTGGCACACCGTTTACCAGGCTGCTTCCTCCTCTGACGGGGGCCCAGCACACGCCCCAGGAGACTTGGCAGCCGCCCCCAGGGCTCTATCCTCTGGAACTCGTCCCCTTGGAAGGGGCCTGGCCCAGGTGCCAGGTTCGGCTGGTCGGCCAGCCTCCTTTGGAGAAAGCAGGCAAGCCGAGCCAGGCTTGCAGTGGCCCTGGCGTGACACCTGCCACCTCAGGCAGAGGGCCTCCCGCGTGCCCTCCATGGCGGGTTTCTCCCCGGAGCCGTGGCCTGGGCACTAGGAAGGCCGGGCCTCCCCGACTCCCGGGAGGAGGGGCTAGCCCAGTTGCGCGCTGGCCCCCAAACCCTCTGGTGCCATCTGCCTGTCTCGGCACTTCTGACTCCACAGAGCCTTTCCTACATCTGGGCTGCCTGCCGTGGCAAAGTGCAGGCGTGGGGTGAGGCCATGGCTTTGTCTTTCCAGGAAAAAATGAGCCCCTGGCCGAAGCAGCAGGCCCAGGCAGAGCCTTGAGCTTGAAGCCCAGTAGGTCTGTGGCCCTCAGGGCCAGAGCAATGCTGTCAAGGCAGGGAAGCGGCCTGCAAGCTGAGTGGGAGTGGGGGAGGGGAGGGAGACAGCTGAAGCCGAGTCCAGAAGGGCGGCGATGGAAGAGCTGCAGCTGGGTCAGAGCCTGGAGGGAGGGCGGGGCCTTCACTGAGGACCCCCCCGCCCCCCGAGGCCAGCCCTAGGCCCCGGCGGTCGCGCATGCGCCCTTGGCCTGTGCGGTGTGTGGGGGCTTGAACCCAAGCCCGCAGGGCTCCCGGAGCGGCCAGAGAAAGAAGGGCCCATGGAGAGGTAGGCGAGGTGGGCAGGGGGCGCCACCTTACTCTCCTCAGCTCCCTGAGGGAGAGAGAGAGAGACAGAGACAGAGAGAGAGATCCCTGACCTCTGAGTCTCTGCCTCCACCGCTGGCTGGTGCCAACTCACGCGCCATCCCACTTCCAGCCATCACCCCCACGCCTGCCCCGGGGCCAGCCCCACCACAGAGAGGCCGGTTGGTTCCTGCTCACCTCTGTGCCGTCCCTTCCCGACCTGACCCCAGTGCAGGGGATAAGCTTCAGACAAGTCTTTCCATGTCCCTCTGCATGACAATAGACTTCCTCCCCTCTCCCATTCCACAGGCCCACCCACCCGGGACATCCACCTTTGTCATTAGCTCAGGAGAGGATGCAAGATGAGAATCTCTGCTATTGTGTGGGGAGACTCAGTTTCCCGGGTTTCCCCCATGGACACATGTTCTTCAGCTGGGTCTGATTTTCTCCAGACAAGCTGTCTTGGGAAGGATTTGGCCAGCCCTACGAACCTGAAGGGAAAGGGCGGAGGGGGGTTCTCTCTCTGCCCCCGACAGCCCCGAGCTGGGTCGGTCCCTCAGACCTGGCCAGGGGCAGCCCATCCCCCGGCGCCCTTCCCCGGGGCATCCAAGGGCAGGCCCGGCGCCAGCCCCACCCCGCTCCCCACTGCTCCGACCATCGTCCTCCCTCGGGGGGCCTGGGCAGGACAGGGACCCGGGTGTGGGAGGCCTCCAGATCTCAGGCCTGGCACACCGTTTTACCAGGCTGCTTCCTCCTCTGACGGGGGCCCAGCACACGCCCCAGGAGACTTGGCAGCCGCCCCCAGGGCTCTATCCTCTGGAACTCGTCCCCTTGGAAGGGGCCTGGCCCAGGTGCCAGGTTCGGCTGGTCGGCCAGCCTCCTTTGGAGAAAGCAGGCAAGCCGAGCCAGGCTTGCAGTGGCCCTGGCGTGACACCTGCCACCTCAGGCAGAGGGCCTCCCGCGTGCCCTCCATGGCGGGTTTCTCCCCGGAGCCGTGGCCTGGGCACTAGGAAGGCCGGGCCTCCCCGACTCCCGGGAGGAGGGGCTAGCCCAGTTGCGCGCTGGCCCCCAAACCCTCTGGTGCCATCTGCCTGTCTCGGCACTTCTGACTCCACAGAGCCTTTCCTACATCTGGGCTGCCTGCCGTGGCAAAGTGCAGGCGTGGGGTGAGGCCATGGCTTTGTCTTTCCAGGAAAAAATGAGCCCCTGGCCGAAGCAGCAGGCCCAGGCAGAGCCTTGAGCTTGAAGCCCAGTAGGTCTGTGGCCCTCAGGGCCAGAGCAATGCTGTCAAGGCAGGGAAGCGGCCTGCAAGCTGAGTGGGAGTGGGGGAGGGGAGGGAGACAGCTGAAGCCGAGTCCAGAAGGGCGGCGATGGAAGAGCTGCAGCTGGGTCAGAGCCTGGAGGGAGGGCGGGGCCTTCACTGAGGACCCCCCCGCCCCCCGAGGCCAGCCCTAGGCCCCGGCGGTCGCGCATGCGCCCTTGGCCTGTGCGGTGTGTGGGGGCTTGAACCCAAGCCCGCAGGGCTCCCGGAGCGGCCAGAGAAAGAAGGGCCCATGGAGAGGTAGGCGAGGTGGGCAGGGGGCGCCACCTTACTCTCCTCAGCTCCCTGAGGGAGAGAGAGAGAGACAGAGACAGAGAGAGAGATCCCTGACCTCTGAGTCTCTGCCTCCACCGCTGGCTGGTGCCAACTCACGCGCCATCCCACTTCCAGCCATCACCCCCACGCCTGCCCCGGGGCCAGCCCCACCACAGAGAGGCCGGTTGGTTCCTGCTCACCTCTGTGCCGTCCCTTCCCGACCTGACCCCAGTGCAGGGGATAAGCTTCAGACAAGTCTTTCCATGTCCCTCTGCATGACAATAGACTTCCTCCCCTCTCCCATTCCACAGGCCCACCCACCCGGGACATCCACCTTTGTCATTAGCTCAGGAGAGGATGCAAGATGAGAATCTCTGCTATTGTGTGGGGAGACTCAGTTTCCCGGGTTTCCCCCATGGACACATGTTCTTCAGCTGGGTCTGATTTTCTCCAGACAAGCTGTCTTGGGAAGGATTTGGCCAGCCCTACGAACCTGAAGGGAAAGGGCGGAGGGGGGTTCTCTCTCTGCCCCCGACAGCCCCGAGCTGGGTCGGTCCCTCAGACCTGGCCAGGGGCAGCCCATCCCCCGGCGCCCTTCCCCGGGGCATCCAAGGGCAGGCTCGGCGCCAGCCCCACCCCGCTCCCCACTGCCCGACCATCGTCCTCCCTCGGGGGGCCTGGGCAGGACAGGGACCCGGGTGTGGGAGGCCTCCAGATCTCAGGCCTGGCACACCGTTTACCAGGCTGCTTCCTCCTCTGACGGGGGCCCAGCACACGCCCCAGGAGACTTGGCAGCCGCCCCCAGGGCTCTATCCTCTGGAACTCGTCCCCTTGGAAGGGGCCTGGCCCAGGTGCCAGGTTCGGCTGGTCGGCCAGCCTCCTTTGGAGAAAGCAGGCAAGCCGAGCCAGGCTTGCAGTGGCCCTGGCGTGACACCTGCCACCTCAGGCAGAGGGCCTCCCGCGTGCCCTCCATGGCGGGTTTCTCCCCGGAGCCGTGGCCTGGGCACTAGGAAGGCCGGGCCTCCCCGACTCCCGGGAGGAGGGGCTAGCCCAGTTGCGCGCTGGCCCCCAAACCCTCTGGTGCCATCTGCCTGTCTCGGCACTTCTGACTCCACAGAGCCTTTCCTACATCTGGGCTGCCTGCCGTGGCAAAGTGCAGGCGTGGGGTGAGGCCATGGCTTTGTCTTTCCAGGAAAAAATGAGCCCCTGGCCGAAGCAGCAGGCCCAGGCAGAGCCTTGAGCTTGAAGCCCAGTAGGTCTGTGGCCCTCAGGGCCAGAGCAATGCTGTCAAGGCAGGGAAGCGGCCTGCAAGCTGAGTGTGGGAGTGGGGGAGGGGAGGGAGACAGCTGAAGCCGAGTCCAGAAGGGCGGCGATGGAAGAGCTGCAGCTGGGTCAGAGCCTGGAGGGAGGGCGGGGCCTTCACTGAGGACCCCCCCGCCCCCCGAGGCCAGCCCTAGGCCCCGGCGGTCGCGCATGCGCCCTTGGCCTGTGCGGTGTGTGGGGGCTTGAACCCAAGCCCGCAGGGCTCCCGGAGCGGCCAGAGAAAGAAGGGCCCATGGAGAGGTAGGCGAGGTGGGCAGGGGGCGCCACCTTACTCTCCTCAGCTCCCTGAGGGAGAGAGAGAGAGACAGAGACAGAGAGAGAGATCCCTGACCTCTGAGTCTCTGCCTCCACCGCTGGCTGGTGCCAACTCACGCGCCATCCCACTTCCAGCCATCACCCCCACGCCTGCCCCGGGGCCAGCCCCACCACAGAGAGGCCGGTTGGTTCCTGCTCACCTCTGTGCCGTCCCTTCCCGACCTGACCCCAGTGCAGGGGATAAGCTTCAGACAAGTCTTTCCATGTCCCTCTGCATGACAATAGACTTCCTCCCCTCTCCCATTCCACAGGCCCACCCACCCGGGACATCCACCTTTGTCATTAGCTCAGGAGAGGATGCAAGATGAGAATCTCTGCTATTGTGTGGGGAGACTCAGTTTCCCGGGTTTCCCCCATGGACACATGTTCTTCAGCTGGGTCTGATTTTCTCCAGACAAGCTGTCTTGGGAAGGATTTGGCCAGCCCTACGAACCTGAAGGGAAAGGGCGGAGGGGGGGTTCTCTCTCTGCCCCCGACAGCCCCGAGCTGGGTCGGTCCCTCAGACCTGGCCAGGGGCAGCCCATCCCCCGGCGCCCTTCCCCGGGGCATCCAAGGGCAGGCCCGGCGCCAGCCCCACCCCGCTCGCCACTGCCCGACCATCGTCCTCCCTCGGGGGGCCTGGGCAGGACAGGGACCCGGGTGTGGGAGGCCTCCAGATCTCAGGCCTGGCACACCGTTTACCAGGCTGCTTCCTCCTCTGACGGGGGCCCAGCACACGCCCCAGGAGACTTGGCAGCCGCCCCCAGGGCTCTATCCTCTGGAACTCGTCCCCTTGGAAGGGGCCTGGCCCAGGTGCCAGGTTCGGCTGGTCGGCCAGCCTCCTTTGGAGAAAGCAGGCAAGCCGAGCCAGGCTTGCAGTGGCCCTGGCGTGACACCTGCCACCTCAGGCAGAGGGCCTCCCGCGTGCCCTCCATGGCGGGTTTCTCCCCGGAGCCGTGGCCTGGGCACTAGGAAGGCCGGGCCTCCCCGACTCCCGGGAGGAGGGGCTAGCCCAGTTGCGCGCTGGCCCCCAAACCCTCTGGTGCCATCTGCCTGTCTCGGCACTTCTGACTCCACAGAGCCTTTCCTACATCTGGGCTGCCTGCCGTGGCAAAGTGCAGGCGTGGGGTGAGGCCATGGCTTTGTCTTTCCAGGAAAAAATGAGCCCCTGGCCGAAGCAGCAGGCCCAGGCAGAGCCTTGAGCTTGAAGCCCAGTAGGTCTGTGGCCCTCAGGGCCAGAGCAATGCTGTCAAGGCAGGGAAGCGGCCTGCAAGCTGAGTGGGAGTGGGGGAGGGGAGGGAGACAGCTGAAGCCGAGTCCAGAAGGGCGGCGATGGAAGAGCTGCAGCTGGGTCAGAGCCTGGAGGGAGGGCGGGGCCTTCACTGAGGACCCCCCCGCCCCCCGAGGCCAGCCCTAGGCCCCGGCGGTCGCGGCATGCGCCCTTGGCCTGTGCGGTGTGTGGGGGCTTGAACCCAAGCCCGCAGGGCTCCCGGAGCGGCCAGAGAAAGAAGGGCCCATGGAGAGGTAGGCGAGGTGGGCAGGGGGCGCCACCTTACTCTCCTCAGCTCCCTGAGGGAGAGAGAGAGAGACAGAGACAGAGAGAGAGATCCCTGACCTCTGAGTCTCTGCCTCCACCGCTGGCTGGTGCCAACTCACGCGCCATCCCACTTCCAGCCATCACCCCCACGCCTGCCCCGGGGCCAGCCCCACCACAGAGAGGCCGGTTGGTTCCTGCTCACCTCTGTGCCGTCCCTTCCCGACCTGACCCCCAGTGCAGGGGATAAGCTTCAGACAAGTCTTTCCATGTCCCTCTGCATGACAATAGACTTCCTCCCCTCTCCCATTCCACAGGCCCACCCACCCGGGACATCCACCTTTGTCATTAGCTCAGGAGAGGATGCAAGATGAGAATCTCTGCTATTGTGTGGGGAGACTCAGTTTCCCGGGTTTCCCCCATGGACACATGTTCTTCAGCTGGGTCTGATTTTCTCCAGACAAGCTGTCTTGGGAAGGATTTGGCCAGCCCTACGAACCTGAAGGGAAAGGGCGGAGGGGGGTTCTCTCTCTGCCCCCGACAGCCCCGAGCTGGGTCGGTCCCTCAGACCTGGCCAGGGGCAGCCCATCCCCCGGCGCCCTTCCCCGGGGCATCCAAGGGCAGGCCCGGCGCCAGCCCCACCCCGCTCGCCACTGCCCGACCATCGTCCTCCCTCGGGGGGCCTGGGCAGGACAGGGACCCGGGTGTGGGGAGGCCTCCAGATCTCAGGCCTGGCACACCGTTTACCAGGCTGCTTCCTCCTCTGACGGGGGCCCAGCACACGCCCCAGGAGACTTGGCAGCCGCCCCCAGGGCTCTATCCTCTGGAACTCGTCCCCTTGGAAGGGGCCTGGCCCAGGTGCCAGGTTCGGCTGGTCGGACCAGCCTCCTTTGGAGAAAGCAGGCAAGCCGAGCCAGGCTTGCAGTGGCCCTGGCGTGACACCTGCCACCTCAGGCAGAGGGCCTCCCGCGTGCCCTCCATGGCGGGTTTCTCCCCGGAGCCGTGGCCTGGGCACTAGGAAGGCCGGGCCTCCCCGACTCCCGGGAGGAGGGGCTAGCCCAGTTGCGCGCTGGCCCCCAAACCCTCTGGTGCCATCTGCCTGTCTCGGCACTTCTGACTCCACAGAGCCTTTCCTACATCTGGGCTGCCTGCCGTGGCAAAGTGCAGGCGTGGGGTGAGGCCATGGCTTTGTCTTTCCAGGAAAAAATGAGCCCCTGGCCGAAGCAGCAGGCCCAGGCAGAGCCTTGAGCTTGAAGCCCAGTAGGTCTGTGGCCCTCAGGGCCAGAGCAATGCTGTCAAGGCAGGGAAGCGGCCTGCAAGCTGAGTGGGAGTGGGGGAGGGGAGGGAGACAGCTGAAGCCGAGTCCAGAAGGGCGGCGATGGAAGAGCTGCAGCTGGGTCAGAGCCTGGAGGGAGGGCGGGGCCTTCACTGAGGACCCCCCCGCCCCCCGAGGCCAGCCCTAGGCCCCGGCGGTCGCGCATGCGCCCTTGGCCTGTGCGGTGTGTGGGGGCTTGAACCCAAGCCCGCAGGGCTCCCGGAGCGGCCAGAGAAAGAAGGGCCCATGGAGAGGTAGGCGAGGTGGGCAGGGGGCGCCACCTTACTCTCCTCAGCTCCCTGAGGGAGAGAGAGAGAGACAGAGACAGAGAGAGAGATCCCTGACCTCTGAGTCTCTGCCTCCACCGCTGGCTGGTGCCAACTCACGCGCCATCCCACTTCCAGCCATCACCCCCACGCCTGCCCCGGGGCCAGCCCCACCACAGAGAGGCCGGTTGGTTCCTGCTCACCTCTGTGCCGTCCCTTCCCGACCTGACCCCAGTGCAGGGGATAAGCTTCAGACAAGTCTTTCCATGTCCCTCTGCATGACAATAGACTTCCTCCCCTCTCCCATTCCACAGGCCCACCCACCCGGGACATCCACCTTTGTCATTAGCTCAGGAGAGGATGCAAGATGAGAATCTCTGCTATTGTGTGGGGAGACTCAGTTTCCCGGGTTTCCCCCATGGACACATGTTCTTCAGCTGGGTCTGATTTTCTCCAGACAAGCTGTCTTGGGAAGGATTTGGCCAGCCCTACGAACCTGAAGGGAAAGGGCGGAGGGGGGTTCTCTCTCTGCCCCCGACAGCCCCGAGCTGGGTCGGTCCCTCAGACCTGGCCAGGGGCAGCCCATCCCCCGGCGCCCTTCCCCGGGGCATCCAAGGGCAGGCTCGGCGCCAGCCCCACCCCGCTCCCCACTGCCCGACCATCGTCCTCCCTCGGGGGGGCCTGGGCAGGACAGGGACCCGGGTGTGGGAGGCCTCCAGATCTCAGGCCTGGCACACCGTTTACCAGGCTGCTTCCTCCTCTGACGGGGGCCCAGCACACGCCCCAGGAGACTTGGCAGCCGCCCCCAGGGCTCTATCCTCTGGAACTCGTCCCCTTGGAAGGGGCCTGGCCCAGGTGCCAGGTTCGGCTGGTCGGCCAGCCTCCTTTGGAGAAAGCAGGCAAGCCGAGCCAGGCTTGCAGTGGCCCTGGCGTGACACCTGCCACCTCAGGCAGAGGGCCTCCCGCGTGCCCTCCATGGCGGGTTTCTCCCCGGAGCCGTGGCCTGGGCACTAGGAAGGCCGGGCCTCCCCGACTCCCGGGAGGAGGGGCTAGCCCAGTTGCGCGCTGGCCCCCAAACCCTCTGGTGCCATCTGCCTGTCTCGGCACTTCTGACTCCACAGAGCCTTTCCTACATCTGGGCTGCCTGCCGTGGCAAAGTGCAGGCGTGGGGTGAGGCCATGGCTTTGTCTTTCCAGGAAAAAATGAGCCCCTGGCCGAAGCAGCAGGCCCAGGCAGAGCCTTGAGCTTGAAGCCCAGTAGGTCTGTGGCCCTCAGGGCCAGAGCAATGCTGTCAAGGCAGGGAAGCGGCCTGCAAGCTGAGTGGGAGTGGGGGAGGGGAGGGAGACAGCTGAAGCCGAGTCCAGAAGGGCGGCGATGGAAGAGCTGCAGCTGGGTCAGAGCCTGGAGGGAGGGCGGGGCCTTCACTGAGGACCCCCCCGCCCCCCGAGGCCAGCCCTAGGCCCCGGCGGTCGCGCATGCGCCCTTGGCCTGTGCGGTGTGTGGGGGCTTGAACCCAAGCCCGCAGGGCTCCCGGAGCGGCCAGAGAAAGAAGGGCCCATGGAGAGGTAGGCGAGGTGGGCAGGGGGCGCCACCTTACTCTCCTCAGCTCCCTGAGGGAGAGAGAGAGAGACAGAGACAGAGAGAGAGATCCCTGACCTCTGAGTCTCTGCCTCCACCGCTGGCTGGTGCCAACTCACGCGCCATCCCACTTCCAGCCATCACCCCCACGCCTGCCCCGGGGCCAGCCCCACCACAGAGAGGCCGGTTGGTTCCTGCTCACCTCTGTGCCGTCCCTTCCCGACCTGACCCCAGTGCAGGGGATAAGCTTCAGACAAGTCTTTCCATGTCCCTCTGCATGACAATAGACTTCCTCCCCTCTCCCATTCCACAGGCCCACCCACCCGGGACATCCACCTTTGTCATTAGCTCAGGAGAGGATGCAAGATGAGAATCTCTGCTATTGTGTGGGGAGACTCAGTTTCCCGGGTTTCCCCCATGGACACATGTTCTTCAGCTGGGTCTGATTTTCTCCAGACAAGCTGTCTTGGGAAGGATTTGGCCAGCCCTACGAACCTGAAGGGAAAGGGCGGAGGGGGGTTCTCTCTCTGCCCCCGACAGCCCCGAGCTGGGTCGGTCCCTCAGACCTGGCCAGGGGCAGCCCATCCCCCGGCGCCCTTCCCCGGGGCATCCAAGGGCAGGCCCGGCGCCAGCCCCACCCCGCTCCCCACTGCCCGACCATCGTCCTCCCTCGGGGGGCCTGGGCAGGACAGGGACCCGGGTGTGGGAGGCCTCCAGATCTCAGGCCTGGCACACCGTTTACCAGGCTGCTTCCTCCTCTGACGGGGGGCCCAGCACACGCCCCAGGAGACTTGGCAGCCGCCCCCAGGGCTCTATCCTCTGGAACTCGTCCCCTTGGAAGGGGCCTGGCCCAGGTGCCAGGTTCGGCTGGTCGGCCAGCCTCCTTTGGAGAAAGCAGGCAAGCCGAGCCAGGCTTGCAGTGGCCCTGGCGTGACACCTGCCACCTCAGGCAGAGGGCCTCCCGCGTGCCCTCCATGGCGGGTTTCTCCCCGGAGCCGTGGCCTGGGCACTAGGAAGGCCGGGCCTCCCCGACTCCCGGGAGGAGGGGCTAGCCCAGTTGCGCGCTGGCCCCCAAACCCTCTGGTGCCATCTGCCTGTCTCGGCACTTCTGACTCCACAGAGCCTTTCCTACATCTGGGCTGCCTGCCGTGGCAAAGTGCAGGCGTGGGGTGAGGCCATGGCTTTGTCTTTCCAGGAAAAAATGAGCCCCTGGCCGAAGCAGCAGGCCCAGGCAGAGCCTTGAGCTTGAAGCCCAGTAGGTCTGTGGCCCTCAGGGCCAGAGCAATGCTGTCAAGGCAGGGAAGCGGCCTGCAAGCTGAGTGGGAGTGGGGGAGGGGAGGGAGACAGCTGAAGCCGAGTCCAGAAGGGCGGCGATTGGAAGAGCTGCAGCTGGGTCAGAGCCTGGAGGGAGGGCGGGGCCTTCACTGAGGACCCCCCCGCCCCCCGAGGCCAGCCCTAGGCCCCGGCGGTCGCGCATGCGCCCTTGGCCTGTGCGGTGTGTGGGGGCTTGAACCCAAGCCCGCAGGGCTCCCGGAGCGGCCAGAGAAAGAAGGGCCCATGGAGAGGTAGGCGAGGTGGGCAGGGGGCGCCACCTTACTCTCCTCAGCTCCCTGAGGGAGAGAGAGAGAGACAGAGACAGAGAGAGAGATCCCTGACCTCTGAGTCTCTGCCTCCACCGCTGGCTGGTGCCAACTCACGCGCCATCCCACTTCCAGCCATCACCCCCACGCCTGCCCCGGGGCCAGCCCCACCACAGAGAGGCCGGTTGGTTCCTGCTCACCTCTGTGCCGTCCCTTCCCGACCTGACCCCAGTGCAGGGGATAAGCTTCAGACAAGTCTTTCCATGTCCCTCTGCATGACAATAGACTTCCTCCCCTCTCCCATTCCACAGGCCCACCCACCCGGGACATCCACCTTTGTCATTAGCTCAGGAGAGGATGCAAGATGAGAATCTCTGCTATTGTGTGGGGAGACTCAGTTTCCCGGGTTTCCCCCATGGACACATGTTCTTCAGCTGGGTCTGATTTTCTCCAGACAAGCTGTCTTGGGAAGGATTTGGCCAGCCCTACGAACCTGAAGGGAAAGGGCGGAGGGGGGTTCTCTCTCTGCCCCCGACAGCCCCGAGCTGGGTCGGTCCCTCAGACCTGGCCAGGGGCAGCCCATCCCCCGGCGCCCTTCCCCGGGGCATCCAAGGGCAGGCCCGGCGCCAGCCCCACCCCGCTCGCCACTGCCCGACCATCGTCCTCCCTCGGGGGGCCTGGGCAGGACAGGGACCCGGGTGTGGGAGGCCTCCAGATCTCAGGCCTGGCACACCGTTTACCAGGCTGCTTCCTCCTCTGACGGGGGCCCAGCACACGCCCCAGGAGACTTGGCAGCCGCCCCCAGGGCTCTATCCTCTGGAACTCGTCCCCTTGGAAGGGGCCTGGCCCAGGTGCCAGGTTCGGCTGGTCGGCCAGCCTCCTTTGGAGAAAGCAGGCAAGCCGAGCCAGGCTTGCAGTGGCCCTGGCGTGACACCTGCCACCTCAGGCAGAGGGCCTCCCGCGTGCCCTCCATGGCGGGTTTCTCCCCGGAGCCGTGGCCTGGGCACTAGGAAGGCCGGGCCTCCCCGACTCCCGGGAGGAGGGGCTAGCCCAGTTGCGCGCTGGCCCCCAAACCCTCTGGTGCCATCTGCCTGTCTCGGCACTTCTGACTCCACAGAGCCTTTCCTACATCTGGGCTGCCTGCCGTGGCAAAGTGCAGGCGTGGGGTGAGGCCATGGCTTTGTCTTTCCAGGAAAAAATGAGCCCCTGGCCGAAGCAGCAGGCCCAGGCAGAGCCTTGAGCTTGAAGCCCAGTAGGTCTGTGGCCCTCAGGGCCAGAGCAATGCTGTCAAGGCAGGGAAGCGGCCTGCAAGCTGAGTGGGAGTGGGGGAGGGGAGGGAGACAGCTGAAGCCGAGTCCAGAAGGGCGGCGATGGAAGAGCTGCAGCTGGGTCAGAGCCTGGAGGGAGGGCGGGGCCTTCACTGAGGACCCCCCCGCCCCCCGAGGCCAGCCCTAGGCCCCGGCGGTCGCGCATGCGCCCTTGGCCTGTGCGGTGTGTGGGGGCTTGAACCCAAGCCCGCAGGGCTCCCGGAGCGGCCAGAGAAAGAAGGGCCCATGGAGAGGTAGGCGAGGTG